>NC_080402.1:48231666-49500833 GCF_030265065.1 Corythoichthys intestinalis
ATGGAGCTTCTTGGAGCAATGAAGCTTTTAAGCCAATTGGTTCAAAGCTTCATGGTGGTTCATTTGGTCTTATGACAGTCGTACGATGCCGCCGTCAACGTGTTACTGGTTAATATCTTTTGACGTAAACATCCCATAATACAGTGAGGACAGCTGCGGCTTATCTATGAACAAATGCCGTTTTTGTGTCACATTTGGGGGGTGGCTGCTTATAGTCAGGTGTGCCTTACGGTGCAAAAATTATGGTAGTTTGTTGGTCATTTGTTAGTTTCAGGGCTCCGGCTAAGCTGGCACTAGTCAATTGGACCATATTAGCATGGCAATGAAAAACAACATATGCACACATGAAAATCATCGATGACCCATGCAATCAATAGTGTTGGCCATGTTTTCAACATAAAGTTATTAAAACTGTCAATAATTTGAGTATGAACAGGAACATTTCTAATCCAGAAGCTCTGCAGAGGAGCAGGGCCCAGTGATATCACATCAGTTTTTTTCCACAGCTGACCGCAAAATAAAAAGCAACTTGTCAGGATCAGCCATCTTTGCTGTTCACATTAGCTTGGAACGCTTTGAGGTCGCAACTGGTACCCTCAGAAGGGGTAAGTTCGACTTCCCACCTTCCTATAATGCAGCGTGAGCACGATTGGCCACTCCGGAGCCCTGAAACTAACAAATAACTTGCAAACGGCCGGAATTTGTAGAAATGAACTCCACCAATTAATTAAACCCCTGCTCGAAGATTAAGCCCAATGTAAAAAAAATTCTGAACTTCAGCTTTAAGGCAAAACACTATCACTTTTGTCCACTGGTGTCGCTAAAAACAACGAAAACTGAAAAGTTACCTAGTGTTGCTTTAAGAGGCAAATTCCGGCCCGTTCTTTAACAGACAAAGGTTGGTCATCAAGGACAATAAATTCAAAATTTTTGTCTGTCATTCTTGTTGTTTTTTGGACGTCTCTAGGTAGTGTTTCCCTTCGCTGCATGCTGAGAGTTTGCGGTTGTGGCTGCTGTTGCAGCTGTTTTTTCCTCCTTGGTAAACTCCTTGTATTCCTTTCCATGTTGACTCCTCAGGTGCTTTATTTAGTTAGTGGTATTAAATTTGGCAACATTTGTGCCAACTCCTGAAATATCCTGATGACAAATCTTGCATTTTGACATGGGGGTGGGAGCGTCGATCACAAAGTATCACCAAACAGCTGACATGTTGTTGCTACTGCTGCTGTGCAGCCATAGCGTGTTACTGGCACTGCGCATGCGTCGCAAGCGTCGGCACCTGCTGTGGCGCAGCGGACATACAGGCATCGGAGCCTGCCTTTCTAAGAGCTCTTAAGTACACAGTACAGTGAATGCGGCCGTTTCGGCGTTAGTTCCGATGCTGGTATCCGAATCGGAACATTTTTATCTGAAATCAGGATTTTGAGCCAAACCAAGGTTTGTTGATGTGAGCAGAGTGTCTGCGCTTACCAGAGTGGATGAACATGTGCTTGCTGTAGTTCTTCCTGGAACGTAAAGATTTGCCACAGTGTGTGCAGTCAAAGGAGGTCTCGGATCCTTGGGAGGAAGGCGATGGGCCTGAAGAGCAGGCAGCTGGCGTGTTGGTGGCAGGCGGTGGCACCGGTGTCATGGGGGTTGGGGGCGGCGCCTGTTGGCTGGGTTCCGCCCCCGCCATAGTGTCCATCCCTCCCATGTAGAATGGCGGCGGCTGGGATTGGCTTACTGGGTACTGGAAAAGAAGCTGTGCGAAAAGCATCTGATGAGCTTTAGGCATGTTCATTCCACTCGATTTTTTTAAGCTTCAATTTCTACTACATTTACTATTATATTTATATTTACAGTGGGGCAAATAAGTATTTAGTCAACCACCAGTTGTGCAAGTTCTCCCACTAGAAAATATTAGAGAGGCCTGTAATTGTCAACATGGGTAAACCTCAACCATGAGAGACAGACTGTGGAAAAAAAAACAGAAAATCACATCGTTTGATTTTTAAAGAATTTATTTGCAAATCATGGTGGAAAATAAGTATTTGGTCAATACCAAAAGTTCATCTCAATACTTTGTTATGTACCCTTTGTTGGCAATAACGTAGGCCAAACGTTTTCTCTAACTCTTCACAAGCTTTTCACACAATGTTGCCGGTATTTTGGCCCATTCCTCCATGCAGATCTCCTCTAGAGCAGTGATGTTTTGGGGCTGTCGTTGGGCAACACGGACCTTCAACTCCCTCCACAGATTATCTATGGGGTTGAGATCTGGCGACTGGCTAGGCCACTCCAGCACCTTGAAATGCTTCTTACGAAGCCACTCCTTTGTTGCCCTGGCTGTGTGTTTGGGATCATCGTCATGCTGAAAGACCCAGCCACGTCTCATCTTCAATGCCCTTGCTGATGGAAGGAGATTTTCACTCAAAATCTCTCGATACATGGCCCAATTCATTCTTTCCTTTACACAGATCAGTCTTCCTGGACCCTTTGCAGAAAAACAGCCCCAAAGCATGATGTTTCCACCCCCATGCTTCACAGTGGGTATGGTGTTCTTCGGATGCAATTCAGTATTCTTTCTTCTCCAAACATGAGGACCTGTGTTTCTACCAAAAAGTTATATTATGGTTTCATCTGACTATAACACATTCTTCCAGTCCTCTTCTGGATCATCCAAATGCTCTCTAGCGAACCGCAGACAGGCCTGGACGTGTACTAACTTCAGCAGGGGGACATGTCTGGCAGTAGAGCTGGGAATCTTTGGGCACCTAACTTTTCGATTATGATTCGGAGGCTCCGATTCGATTATAAAACGATTATTGATGCACCCCCCTCCTTTTTTTTTCCTCTCTTTTTTTAAAAATGTTTTGTACATTAGCTCCAAAATTGTTCAAAAATACTCTCAGGCTAAACCACACTACTATTTCAGTATCAAGTTAACATATAGCAGTAAACAAATATACAAAAATAACATTAAATAAAAAACTCCAGTCCCCATTCTGTATCAGCAGCTTTAAACTACATTCAATTAATTTAATGTTGTGAATCAACTGTTAAATTTGTTAAAATTGCTCCCGTTATTCCATAATTTCCCTCTTGTCTACTTTCGACATGTGAAAGTTTTAAAACTATTTTAAAGATAGATTCAAGTCAATATTTTACCGATTTAGGAGTATTTTAGATAAAAAGTTAATTAGGTTTGCTTGGAAGGTTCGCTACAACAGCCTTGCAGGGAAGTGTACTGCTTTAAGATGGCGGCCGTTTATAACGCAGCATCTAGCTTTTTGTAGATGTGTTGCTAACACTACCAAATCTATATTGCATCTAGTCCTATATCAATGACAGCCACTGTAACATTATATGGATGTACTTTGTAGCAGCTTTTCGGCAGCAGTCTGGTATGTTGTTGTGGTATTTTGTCTCGTTGCATGAGTTGAGCTAGAGCCGTGAGTTGAGCATTGGCATTACCCGAGGGGCCGGGTAATGGGAAGCATGATGTTTAGCTACTCTCGCTCCGTTCCATCCCGAAGACCGCGCGGCGCACTGAGTGTTGTGTACTTCCGCTTTACTTCGCATATTTCAATAATCGGAATTTGGATGTTTGTGAATCGTTCTCGAATCTTCCACGGCCGAATCGCGAATAATCTAAGAATCGGAAATTTTGCACACCTCTATCTGGCAGTGCAGGATTTTAGGCCCTTTAGGTGCAATGTGTTACTGAAAGTAACCTTTGTGGTCCCAGCTCTCTGTAGGTCATTCATTTACTAGGTCCCCCCGTGTGGTTCTGGGATTTTTGCACACCGTTCTTGTTATCATTTTGACGCCACAGAGTGAGGTCTTGCATGGAGCCCCAGATCGAGGGAGATTATCAGTGGTCTTAAATGTCTTCCATTTTCTATTAATTGCTCCCACAGTTGATTTCTTTACACCAAGCGTTTTACCTATTGCAGATTTAGTCTTCCCAGCCTGGTGCAGGTCTAAAATTTTGTCTCTGGTGTCCTTCAACAGCTCTTTGGTCTTGGCCATAGTGGAGTTTGGAGTGTGACTGACTGAAGTTGTGGACAGGTGTCTTTTATACCGATGAGTTAAAAGAGGTGCCATTAATACAGGTAACGAGTGGAGCCTCGTTAGACCTCGTTAGAAGTTAGACCTCTTTGACAGCCAGAAATCTTGCTTGTTTGTATGTGACCATATACTTATTTTCCACTCTAATTCGGAATTTTTTTATTTTTTATTTTATTTTATTTTATTTTTTTAAATCAAACAATGTGATTTTCTGTTTTTTTTTTTTTTTTCAATATTCTGTCTCTCATGGTTGAGGTTTGCCCATGTTGACAATTACTCTCTGTAATCTTTTCAAGTAGGAGAACTTGCACAATTGGTGGCTGACTAAATACTTATTTGCCTCACTGCACATATATATTTGTATTATATTTACTTCTATAATAGACTTACCTTTTTACTTTTATATTTTTAAGTCATTCAGACTATTTAGAGCATCAATGTACTGGATTTTTCATTTGCTTTTCAATCTTTTAACATTGAAATTATTTTCTTTATTTTAAATATGTATAGTTTTTCATTGCTTTATTTTTGTTAATTATGATCTTGTTTCCTGAGCATTTTACTGGAACAGTATAATACAGTTTATGCTTAAATGAAATAGATTTGATGACAATGAGCACAAGCAAAATTCAAACAAAGGCGCACTGGTTTATCAGGCAAACCGTCAATTTTTAGAAGGATTTAAAGTGTTTTATAATGTGAAAAATACAGTGAGTAATTGTTATGCTTGATTACTGAATTCAGTTTGTTGTTTGCTACAGTGCCTTGAAGAAATATTTGCCTCTTTCTGAAATTCAATTCTGTTGTACACAAACTAATGTAAAAATCAAAGACAACCCAAGTAAGCATAAATAAAATATTTTTTAGATGGTAACTCTATTCAAAGGAAAAATCCATTAAAAATTTGAAAAACTGACACTTTATTAAGTTCCACTTCACTAAACAAACCCAAGCCTGATTACCACCAGAGCTGCCAGAAAAGAAACAAACTCACGTGATCCTTAAGTATTTTTTTAAACAGCAAATTAAAATTAGCATATATTTAACATGTCATCAATCGAATCATAACTTGTCTCAAATATAATTTCTTTTCATCGGCAAATTTGTCAAATCCCACCCCTGCTGGTCTTCTGGTCCAGTGGTGTGATGTCAGTGGTGCCACTGGAGAATTGTTTTTATTGGAAACGACATAACCCATCATTACATTACTTTATGTGGACAACTTAACCCTCTGAAATTATCTTTCAATGTTAAGTCAATCCATACATCTACTATAACAGAAAAATGAGTGTCCCTGAATGTGCTAAAAGCCATCAATGAGTTTTTTTTTTAGTAACATTAGTTTAGATAGAGAAACTACGCAAAAAAAAAAAAAAAATTCAAAAGGGGGGAAATACTTTTTCTCTATTTGTTTTCCCTTTCTTTTTTATTTGTTTTACTCTACAAGTTTGGTATAGCAAATGAGTATATTCATTGTTTTGAAAGTTTTTGGGAGGTTGCAATGGATCAATGGCATTGCCGTGTATTTTAAGAAGGAAAGAGGAATTGAGATCCGAGTATTTTGAATTAAAAACATGGTCACGGAACAAGTTAAACCAGTATCTCAGGTTATCACTGTATTTCATTTGGGAAAATGCTCAACTGTGTTTCACATCGTGTAGACCAAATACAACCGATTTTAGTAGTTCAAAGGCCAAATGTTGAAGAAAAAAAAACGTACCTGATTGTTGATGGACTGTGAAGTTGGGGGCGGAGTCAGGGGCTTGCTGACCCGTCCTCTGGGATTAAACGCCATGGGCTGAGGAGGTTCGCTCTGCGGCCAGAAACTCTCAGTGAAGACGCCCTGCTCATCATAAAAGTCCTGAAAGACAACACACAATTGGAATAAAAACTCAGCACTTTGTAGGCCTTTTACAAATCCTTGATGGGAAACCAAAGTGAGAACCTTGGACGCTCACCGTCATGAATGCAGCCCTCATCTGAGCCGCGATGCTACGCATGTCCTATTTCCGCGCTTTCCACTGCGCAAAGCCCCTGAATTTTTTTTTCATTCCTCAAACCCAGCTATTATAACAGTCGCAAAAAGCCGCTAGCATTTGTGAAAAAGAAAACTGCCGTCGGACTCGTCGGGCCACATCGCAGGGTGCCTTTCTGCTCACTTTTTAGGATTTGAGGTCGCACTGAGTCCTGACAGCAATTAACTTGTCTGTTGTGTCAGATGCCGGAGGCAGTCAGGCAGGGCAACGTCAAAATGAACAAAATAGATCAAGCGACCGCCACTCTCTTCTATTGAATGTGATAGATTGTACAGCGAGACCTTTAATTTGATTTCAGAAAACCTTGTAAATCACTATTGTGAAGGCAGAAACAATCTAAACCTACAGTACAGCCATGCTGTTAAGCAGATCCGCTGCAATAAAGACGCTACTCATTTAATGCACATTTTCATGTTTTTTTTTTTGTTTTTTTAACCAGAGACGACGTCTGTTGAATTTATATCAGGACACTACAGCAGGTAAAATCTAGCAAGGCGACCCGGGCAAATGTGAGCATGTGGAAAAGAAGCCACTGGTAGCAGGTCGACACCAAGTGTGACATGTCTAATGCGAGGCTGAGTAAGAACCTCGTATGGCGGCCGCAAGTAGAGTTGGAGTTGGTTGGTTGGTTGGTGTTATACTTGTATAGCGCTATCGGGGGCTACTTCTGTGCTCCTGCCTAACTCGACCTCCATCATTCAATTTAGATTTTACTATCTTTCAATGCCTAATGTAAAATGTAAAAGTGATTGTGCCAAATGTGTACATAACATTACAGATGTCCCGATCCGATATTTGGATAGGATCAGACGCCGATATGGATCGGAACACGGGAAAAATTCCGATCCAGACTTCCGATCCAGTTTTTTTTTTTTAAGTACGGTCTGGGTTTTCTAGCGCACCGGTTTACATAATCCATTCCAGTTTTTGCTTCGGTTTCCGTAAAATCCGGTCCACATTTTACGGCATACCTTCAGCACACTACATTTACATAACCGTCTCCCAATTTACCGAGAGACTTTATCGGTAAAAATGTCAGCTGTGTGGGATCATTTCACCTTAAAGGACGACAAAGACGAAGAGGCAGGGAGCCAAATATGCCACAATAAAGGCAAGCGTAGTGGTAAAGCTGTAAGAAGTTTGAATACAACCAACCTAATCAAGCATTTAGCGAAATACCACCACAAACAATATGAGGAGTATGTTAAGAAAACCGAAGACAAAAAGATAGGTCCTACGCAACTAACACTGGCAGAAACTTTTGCTCTGCGTGACAAACTGGCACTCGACAGTCCCAAAGCCCAGGGAATAACAGGAGTCATTGCTGAAGAATTCATTCTGGATGACGAGCCATTATCTCACGTGAGTAAAGACGCGCCATCCAACACGCGATTCGGCCGTGGAAGATTCGAGAACGATTCACAAACATCCAAATTCCGATCATTGAAATATGTCAAGTAAAGCGGGACACAATGAGAAACTGACCGCATTGCGTTCCGAAAGTAAACATAACTTGTCTTAGACCCGGGTAATGCCAATGCTCAACTCACGGCTTTAGCTCAAGTCATGCCGCTGGATAAAAAACACAAGTATACCTGACTGCTGCCGATAGCCGCTACAAACTACGTCAACGTCGTTTTACTGGAGATAATAGATATCATATGTATATACAACAAGATGCTACATGACAGACTCGACTGCGTTGGCAACATTGAAGTATTGAAAACCAGATGCGTTAGTAAACAGCCGCCATCTTAAAGCAGAAGACTTCCCTAGTAGGCTGTTGTGAACCTTCCAAGCGAACCTAATTAACTTTTTATCTAAAATACTCCTAAATCGGCAAAATCTTGACTTTAATCTATCTTCAAAACAGTTTTAAAACTTTCACATGTCGAAAGTAGACAGAAGGGAACTTATGGAATAACGGGAGCAATTTTAACAACTTTAAAAGTTGATTTGCAAAATTAAATGAATTGAATGTAGTTTAAAGCTGCTGATACAGAATGGGGACTTGAGTATTATATTTACTGATTTAAAATGTTAACTTGATACTGAAATAGTCGTTTATTTAAAGAGCATATGACACCAGAAGAAAAGTCTTAAATGGCATTATTATGTGAATTAGAATCATATTTTGAGACGATTCGACTATATACAACAATTTAGCAAAGCGCAGATGACGAGAAATTAGTCTTTTAATCTGCCGGTTAGCCACGCCTACCATTATAGGGCTTTAGCGTCCCCAACAGGTGGATGACGTCAGCGGTAGACTGGGCTCATCGGTTTTACTATTCAGCCCATTGAGGGGGAATTGTTCAGAACGAGGAAAACGCGACGAAGAGAGCCGCAAAATGTCATTGTTTCAGTCTCTCTACTCCCAATATTGTTACAGGATATTCTTTTTATCCAAGTATTTTTCCCCCATAGCTATATAAATGGCTTGAGAAGGACCAGTCAGCCCGTCGAGGGGGAACTATTCACAATGAGGAAAACGCGACGAAGAGAGCGGCAAAATGTCATTGTTTCTGTCTCTTTACTTCAGTATTTTTACAGGATATTCTTTTTACCCAAGTACTTTCCCCAATTGCTAAATAAATGGCATGGTCATGACAAATAACAATCTTGTGCTAAATGGAATATAAAATAATAAAAATCTATTTATTCAAGACGACATGGCAAAAATACTCCATAGTGGTCAAAACTGTCGACTTCACCTTTACTGTCACACCTCCCGAACGATATTTTATGACACCTAAATCGGACATATGTAATTTCCCTTCCCCGGCTTCGGAGAATGTAAACAGACCAGAAGGAGTGACAGCTAGCCGACATGCTAACCCGAACCGAGGGATGTTTTAAAGTCTTCGAAGTGGAAAATCACACATAACTAGCCTGGATTATTTGACATGACGACCCGGTTGTCGAGTTTCTTTGCGGATCGGCAAACCGCCCGGCGGAGAGCAATTTACAGTTCGTTCCCTGGAGGAGGGTGGCTGGAGTTGTTGTGCAGCTAACGTGCTAACAGCTAACTGCTAATGAGCATGAGGATAGCTTTTTACATGCCTATCAATGATCAAACGTAAGCAGTCCTTTATTTAAAGGAATTTTATAGTGTTTACTTTGTAATCACTGTATTCGTATTTGACATAATACAAAACAAGATGTTTACTCACTTCCTTGTAAGTCCAATGGTCCCACAGTAAATATCCACGGTGAATGGGAACCTTTTGAAACTCCAAAAAGGCGCATACGCCTCTCCCGCATACAGAATGATTTTTCTGCAGCCGTTTGGCTGGCGTGATGCAAAAAATAAAAGTATTAATCCGCAAAATCAGCTGAATCCTTCGTCCTCATACACAACAGTACACTGTATAGTGAAGAGAACGTCTTCTACCGTACACGTCACAGCGCCCTCCTCCTCAATGCAAGACCGAAGCCGGAAGTCACTCATTTTCATGGCGCGGGATTCAAAAAACTAAATAAATATAGCGATCGCTTCCACACACATCCAAGCGGTCCATATCATTCAGGGGCATAAAATACAGCGTGTATTATGAAATAAACATGCTTTTTCATGTCACAGGCACTTTAAACCTGAGAGGCTTTTTATACAATGTTTGTAACTAAAGCAGGAAACATTAAAAGCATCTAATGGCTTGGGGAATTTGTGGGATTTTCCACTGAGGTTGTTGGTGTGTTTTGCTTTTTTAAGACCATTTACAATATTATTTGCACGTTTTACTGACTGACTATGCCATTTCTGTTTGTTATTTATAATGTTTTGTGTTTGTCACTGAATAAACAGGTCAGTTTCTTGTTACCAACCGTGTGATATTCAAACTCACCTAATTCAGCTGGCTAGTTGTTATCAAGAGTACTAAAACCTTTTTCAACATGAGTCTGACAACTAAGTAAGGAGGCTAAATAACTTTAATACATGCTCAGATAGGCCGGTATCGGTATCAGCCAGTATCGGTATCAGATCGGAAGTGCAAAACAATATCGGTATCGGATCGGAAGTGCAAAAACCTGGATCGGGACATCCCTACATAACATTTTATTAAATTGATCAAACGCCCTTGAATCAAATCAAATTGTGACACTTTGTAATATCGGCAAATTTCGTATTATAAGATTACGTAACACTGACTGTGTAAGTAAGACTAAGGCTAGGTTCATACCGCAGCTCTTAATGCACAATTGTCATATTGTTGTTTTTTTGGCGTGCCTATTCAGACTGCCTTTGTCCATTGAGCCCGTTTAAGTTTCAAGCATGTGCACTAATTCGCAGTTCGAGATGCACTGTGCAGACCCGCATGCGCAGGTGCATCAAAACAAATGCAGGCTCAACGTCATTCTAGGGTGATCATATTTTGATTTCCAAAAAGTGGACACAAATAACAGACATAAATAATCCACGTTTAGTCTTATATTCAAAGTTTATATGGATTATATGGATATAGCGTGCATGACGCACACATATAGGGATAGTTTGCCCCGACTCTCGGCCTGTAAGCAAAAAGCAATCTTAAAATATTGCTCATTTGAAGCACAGAAAGAAAACCAAGCATTCTTAGGCTTATCCCATACCCCCCACAACCTCCTTTTCTTAATTAGTGTTTCTTACCTAAAACGCTAATGCACAGCTCCATCGCTATCGTAGCGCCCTGTCTCTCTCACTCTTTGTTGATGTAATTGTTGCATGAATTGCGATTTGGGGGACTTGACAGTACATACCGCAGCCACATTCTGGAAAAATGTGGCCCAGATCGGATTTTAACTACATACGAAAGTGACCTGGATCGGATTTGAAATGGTTCACTTTTATGCGACCTGTTCCGTTTAGACAATCAAGTTAATGCGTGACTTAAGTCGGGAAAAACACAAAAAAGTTTGATTTGTGCATTTAGACCTGCGGTATAAACCTAGCTTAAGATTCAGTACCGTGCAGTAGGGTCATGAAACTGGTGATTTACAACTTTTTTTCTTTTGACATTATCCTTTTACATCTTTATTAATTTGTTACCTTGAAGACCTTAAAAAACCATTTTTAAAAATACAGTTTAAAACCAGATCTTTTTCACATTATTCCGATTCTATGAAAAAAAATTGTTACCGTAATTCCCCGAATATAACGGCAAAATCAACTTGTAAAATCATGGTGCGCCTTATAAACGGGTAAATGGATGGAGACAGAAATATATATATATATAAATATATATAAATAAATATATATAAACCGATTTTTTTAAATTGACACGGCCACGTTGTGTTGAAGAAACGAATGCAGCGATCCGTTGTCGACCATTACGGTACGTGACGTCACCATTTTGTTTTGGTAATACTTCACTCTAATCGGCCGAATGATTTCGTCTGTGTTAAATTCTGCTTTTTTCACTCTTCGTAAAGCACAGAATTTAGTTTCTTGAAGTCATTTGAGTCAACGTTTATTGCAGCTCTGCAACTCGGACCATAACAAACGTAAGCACACAGACTTCCTGTGTCCGTCAACTATATGTCCCTCGGGAAACTCAAACCCAAAAAAAATAGTTCCTACTGTTACTGTCGTGTCGACAGCGATGAGTGCTCACGGATTTCCGACTCACTTTCATTTGACCGTATCAATCCATGGAAGACGAGCAAGTTATACAGCAGCCTTTAAAAGAAAAGTCGCATCTGTTTTGTTTTCTCCTCGGTTCTGGTGAGTTGGAGAAGTTGTCAAATCATATTATTACAGTAAATATTGTCAGTTTATTGTAATGTTTTGAACTACCAATGTGCTATGCTTGTGCTGTGTTTCACCAGTCAGTAAAATGACATTTCTGTATCTGTACACGAGCTCTGTTTTCTTGTATTCTTCTATTTATTGGTGCTAAAATTAGGGTGCGCGTTATAAACGGGTACAATAATTTTCCCTAGATTTTACAAGTAAATTTGGGGTGCGCATTATACACGGGTGTGCCTTATATTCGGGAAATTACGGTATATACTGTGAAATATATTGAGGAGTACAAAACTAAAATAATTTACTCTAGTACTGTATCCCAGATTTAGACGGGTCGGAGTCATTGTCTATACAAGCTAGAGCAGGGCGGTAAACCGAAAATTTACCGTCACCGAAATTCTTAACGATGACCGACGTAATTTTGACCATGTCGGTAAATTCGGTAAATTAATAAAACAAGAAAATATAGTCTTTTCATCCCGCTTTGATTCTGTGTTGTCCGTCTATGTTCATTCCCCTTTAAGAAACCGTCAATGGGCTTACGTAGGGAGTCACGTGATCATCAAGGAGCCAATCAAACAAAAGCCCAGTAAGCTAACGCTAGCAGCTAACGCTACAAGCAAAACGTGATGGAGTGTGGCTTAAGAGAGGTTCACCAAACTTTTAACCGACATTTAGTAGACTCTTAGTGGCATCCAGACGGGCTTTCACCCGCTGTCCTCCCTGCTGTTCTCACAATTTCCGGAGATGGTGCTTTCAGTGCTTTCTACTGGTAGCCAGGCTAGCGCTAGCTAGCGGCTAACGCTACAAATGAACGTGATGTAGTCGGATAGCGGCTCTAACTTGTCGAAACGGCTGAACTTAATGAGTGGATTGGGCACGGACTGCATCTAGCAATTACTATGTGGCATTATTTTGTATCTGTCTGTGTGTGATTCCTCTGATAGCTTTTGTGATGGTAAAGCATTCAGCTTAAAGTACAATCCAACGGCGAAACTTATAATGACCGAGAAATGGCCCCAGCTATTTTTCTGTATGTGCTTATTTCTGTGTCATTATTGCTATCATAAAATCTTAAGCGTTTCATTTGAAGAAGATCAATATAGCTTTAATGTGTGTGTGTCTCTCTCTGTTTGTTTGGGGTTTCATTTGTGCGTGCATTTATTAAAAAATGCACTGGGGGGGACCCTGAAACCATAATGTAAACACTTGTATTTAATAATTATGTCACAGCAGCCATTAACAAGTTGTCTTTTTGAAGTGTACTGTTCAAGCTGCAAGTCATTTGTGTTACAATGACATGTTTGCACAGGCATATTGATTTTGATAATGTACATTGTTCAAGTCATACACGCTGTTATAAATGTTCATACTTGAATTCTTATTGCTTACATTACATTTTTATAAACTTAATGTTTAGACTGCATGTACAATTGTTAAATACAGTATATGAAATTGAATGCTGGTAAATAAATCAAGAAACAGTTAATCTGTATTTCATGCATTGATTCAGATTTTCAAATTATATAACAGTACGCTTGGGCGAATTTATCGTCATTTATCGTTATCGAGATAAATCTGCTCAATTTATCGTGATACATGTTTAAGGCCATATCGCCCAGCCCTAATACAAGCATGCACTATATTGTTTGCACAAGCTGTGCTGTCCTCAAGCAGTCTGTTGCATTAATCCACTGTAACATATAAGGGATCCAAAAGCCCTGCTGGCATCCTTTGCTTTTGTGCCCGTTTATACTTGCCGATTCCTAGCCATTTTCACTTTTGAGCTCACCTGTCCAAATCCCGCCATTGCTCCCTGGGTTCCACCCTGCGCTACATCCCGCCTGCCGTCCTCCAGGGCAAAGGCCGTCCCATCGGCATCCTGCACGCCTTCGTCCTTCACTACCACACCCTCGCTTCCGTCTCCCATTACCTGAAACAGAAAGGTGATTATCACTGAAAAAGAAGGAGCTGCAGCAACAGCAACATCTTTTCATGACCTACAGTTAGAAAGCAGATGTCCATTGCTTTCAGTGAGAGGCACACTGAGCACCAACATGTCAGTCATGTGCGCCAATGCAGTGCGAGAGGAGGCTAAAGCAAAGAAAAGCAAAGCGATGCAGCCCTGCATGCCTGAAAACTGTAACCATGGAAACCCTTCCCCATGAACCCCCTTACCATCCGTACAACCACAGAGGTAGCAGCAATACTTACACTCCATACCTAAGTAGACAGTTTGTGTTTAAATAAATAAATAAAATCCTTTTGTAAAACCACATTCTACTACTTTGGTACGCTTCTGAAATGTACTTCTAGAATAAATATTAGGAATCTATTTTGGTCTGCGATGATGATAGGCTTCTCAACACTCATCGGGATTATGTACGGATGATGAATGAATTTGAAAAGAAATAATGGGTCATAATAATTATAAAATCATGAGATCGACTTTTAACAATAATAATTTATGATGACATTTACAAAGGCTGCAACAACTAATCGTTTAATGAATGAGTTGTCAAAGAATTTGATAATCGATTTTTGCCGGAAGCTATGAGCTGTCCCGTATGGGTCCTTGTTTGTGTGTACTGTGAAGCTGCATGCGTGCGCCTGTAATTAGAGCAAGAGAGAGTTCACTGCTACTCTTAGGTTGGGTTGCTGAATATATAGTATTACGAAGTGTTGAGAGTTACCTTGTATTTTGTGTTGTTAGATCCAGTGTACTTCCTTCAGAGGTGAATAAATGAAGCCAGTTGTATTTTTTGTATTTTTTGTTGATGAGACGTTACTACATGGCACGGAGCGCTAAGCTAGTTTGCGATTATGCGAATCAATGTCTTAGTGTACATTTGTATTGTGTTTTGGAGAAGCATATTAGGACTTTGAGTTGTTAGATAGGAAAGACGTCTCATTTCTTTTTATTAAAAAAAAAAAAAAAAAAACACACACATAAACCTATTCATATAACAGCTTAGTCTCCTTTCAACACAAACTCCCATTCAAACTGCAGATTGTCATACAAGAGAGTGTGCTTAGAAATTGGATTTGGATTCTATTTATGAACAACTGTTTGATAAAGAAACCTGATTTACTACAGTCAGTCTACTACTTATTTCGGTTTTGTTGTTTGAAGAAAATAAATGAGTCATTCACACAATGGACCAATCGCAAAACCACGCCCCCAAATCCCAAAGGATATCTAGCCATATATGTGCACAGGAATGCAATGTGTTCATGACTTAAAACATAATTTTTCTAACTTTCAAAAAGCAAAAACCCGATGGTTTAATGCTGTGCGTGGGGTACCTGTAATTCCGACGCCAGGTACACTGAAAGATTGGGAGGACCATTGTGCTTTTATCGAAGCCAAACAAGAAGGCTCACAACATGCACGCTATGGATAGGGCTCTGTCGTCGACCACGTAAACAACTGAGTGTCAAGTCAGTCACCCGAGGACACTTATGCTTGCTCAAAGTAATGATCAATTTGTTAAAAGAAAATATATTTGACAGCATGTAGTAAAAACGTACACTTAACTTTTAATGTTAGTTTGCTAACATTTGACTGCCTACGTGTTTACTAGTGGATTGTATAAAATATAAATAATCTAATCTGTCAAGACCCCAGCACTGAAGTGGAAAGTAAACACCACAAACTTTCTATTAAAAAAGGAAGATGGACTTAAGTTTGGTCACAGACGGACACGAAGGGAAGTTCTCCTCACACACAGACCTAGCATTTTGCTGCAGTCAACTCGAATGCACGCCGCTCTCTCAACGTTGAGTATTTATATAAGTCTTATTCATGTCAGATGTACAGTGGGGCAAATAAGTATTTAGTCAACCACCAAGTGTGCAAGTTCTCCTACTTGAAAAGATTAGAGAGGCCTGTAATTGTCAACATCGGTAAACCTCAACCATGAGAGACAGAATGTGGAAAAAACAAACAGAAAATCACATTGTTTGATTTTTTAAAAAGAATTTATTTCCAAATTAGAGTGGAAAATAAGTATTTGGTCACCTACAAACAAGCAAGATTTCTGGCTGTCTAAGAGGTCTAACTTCTTCTAACGAGGACTAACAAGGCTCCACTCATTACCTGTATTAATGGCACCTGTTTTAACTCATTATCGGTATAAAAGACACCTGTCCACAATCTCAGTCAGTCACACTCTAAACTCCACTATGGCCAAGACCAAAGAGCTGTCGAAGGACACCAGAGACAAAATTGTAGACCTGCACTAGGCTGGGAAGACTGAATCTGCAATAGGTAAAACGCTTGTTGTAAAGAAATCAACTGTGGGAGCAATTCTTAGAAAATAGAAGACACACAAGATCACTCTCAGTCTCCCTCAGTCTGGGGCTCCATGCAAGATCTCACCCCGTGGCGTCAAAATGATAACAAGAACAGTGAGCAAAAATCCCAGAACCACACGGGGGGACCTAGTGAATGAGTTACAGAGAGCTGGGACCACAGTAACAAAGGCAACTATCAGTAACACAATGCGCCGCCAGGGACTCAAATCCTTCACTGCCAGACATGTCCCCCTGCTGAAGCCCGTACACGTCCAGGCCCGTCTGTGGTTCGCTAGAGAGCATTTGGATGATCCAGAAGAGGACTGGGAGAATGTGTTATGGTCAGATGAAACCAAAATAGAACTTTTTGGTAGAAACGCAGGTTCTCGTGTTTGGAGGAGAAAGAATACTGAATTGCATCCGAAGAACACCATACCCACTGTGAAGCATGGGGGTGGAAACATCATGCTTTGGGGCTGTTTTTCTGCAAAGGGTCCAGGAAGACTGATCTGTGTAAAGGAAAGAATGAATTGGGCCATGTATCGAGAGATTTTGAGTGAAAATCTTCCATCAGCAAGTGTATTGAAGATGAGACGTGGCTGTGTCTTTCAGCATGACAAAGATCCCAAACACACAGCCAGGGCAACAAAGAAGTGGCTTCGTAAGAACCATTTCAAGGTCCTGGAGTGGCCTAGCCAGTCTCCAGATCTCAACCCCATAGAAAATCTGTGGAGGGAGTTGAAAGTCCATGTTGCCCAACGACAGCCCCAAAACATCACTGCTCTAGAAGAGGTCTGCATAGAGGAATGGGCCAAAACAGCAGCAACAGTGTGTGAAAAGATTGTGAAGAGTTACAGAAAACGTTTGGACTCCGTTATTGCCAACAAAGGGTACATAGCAAAATATTGAGATGAACTTTTGGTATTGACCAAATACTCATTTTCCACATTGATTTGCAAATAAATTCTTTAAAAATCAAACAATGTGATCTTCTGTTTTTTTTCCACATTCTGTCTCTCATGGTTGAGGTTTACCCATGTTGACAATTACAGGCCTCTCTAATATTTTCAAGTGGGAGAACTTGCACAATTAGTGGTTGACTAAATACTTATTTGCCCCACTGCTTATTTATGATCTAAGTTGTTTATTTAGCACCTCTGGAAAATATTGATAATCCGACTGACTATAAAAGACTGCTTATTCATCGCCACAAAAGCTTTGGGTGAAAAATCTGACAGAACACATGCCATTACATTACTAAATAGCTAACGTTACAGCTATATAGATATTTGGCCTATTTGGGTTTTCGTTTGTAAGTTTCGAGAGGTAGTATTTCGCCTCGATTATAATAATGGTCTCCTCTCTGAAAAGTTTAATACCATGGCATGGACACAGCGCTCCACTGCATACTGAAACCCTCTCTGAAAACAAATATAAAACATTTAATTTTCAAAAGCAGGTCTATTGCTGGCGGCACGGTGGCAGAACGCTTAGCACGTCCGCCACACAGTTCTGAGATCAAGGGTTCAATCCCGGAATCCGGCCTTCCTGTGTGGATGTTTGCATGTTCTCCCCATGCCTGCATGGGTTATCTCCAGTTACTGCGCCCCCCCACCCCCACCCCCATCCCAGCTGATCGAACACACTAAATTGGCACTAGGTATGAGTGTGTGTGTAAATGTTTGTTCGTCTTCTTGTGCCTTGCGATTGGCTGGCAACAGATTCAGAGTGAACCCCACCTACTGCCCATAGTTAGCTGGGATTGGCTCCAGCACCCCCGTGACCCTGGTGAGGATAAGCGGCACGGAAAATGAATGAATGAATGTCTATTGCCAGCTGTGGTAGTGCAAATTCAGAAGTTTGAACTCTCGCCATCATCCATAAATTGTTCATTCACTCAATCACAGTCACTGAGAGAATATGACAGAGCCTTGGGTTGGCCGAGTTTTACAAGGGGACAGGGCTTTTGCGATAAGTCCATTGATATCAGCGCTTTGACCACAAGAAAAAAAAAAGTCAATCAGCAACACTTTTCTTATTTGAATGAGCAAGACTTTTGTCTTATTTTTGTACTGAGAAATTCTTTTTATGTTTTATACTGAGAACCTTATTTTATAAAACTAAAAACTTTTATGTACTTAAAACAGTACAGTTGTAGACTACAGTTAAAGTCAGGAAACTGTAATAAAAAATTTTTTTTTGAAGGAAATAGTCATCCATTTTATCTTCATTGTTACTTTCAACATGCCTAAAACAACTTGAAGTTAAATTGTTAATGTAACTGAAAAAAGTGACATTTATCCAATTAAACGTTTAATAGTCCGATTAATCGATTATAAAAAAATAATAATAATAATCGCTAGTTGCAGGCCCAACATTTACTGATCTAAATTGATTTTTTAGTAAATCACCGTAGTCTTAAATGGACAAATTTATCTACTATAGCCGGAGGCTGTTGAGCTAACATGGTTTTTTTGCCTGCTATATGCCAAAAGGCCACCCTGTTATGAGTGAATTGGAAATAGCTACTGAAATGAAGTTGTTTTATGTATTTGATTAAAAATAGAATAAAAAATACATTAATGAACATTTAGTGAAATGACCTATTTTGTGTTGATTCATAATTGCTCTTTGATTAAGCAAAAATACAGTGGGGAGAACAAGTATTTGATACACTGCCGATTTTGCTGGTTTTCCCACCTGCAAGCCATGTAGAGGTCTGTAATTTGTATCATAAGTTCTCTTCAACTGTGATGGACGGAATCTAATACAAAAATCCAGAAAATCATATTGTATAATTTTTAAATAATAAATTTGTATTTAACTGCATGAAATAAGTATTTGATACATTACCAACTAGTAAATATTTCCGCTCTCAGTTCTTTTTTAAGAACCCCTCCTGTTCTCCACTCAGTGCCGGAAGTAACTGCACCTGTTTGAACTTGTTACCTGTATAAAAGACACCTGTTCACATGCTCAAACAAACAAACTCCAACCTCTTCACAATGGCCAAGACCAAAGAGCTGTGTAAGGACATCAGGGATAAAATAATAGACCTGCACAAGGCTGGGATGGGCTACAGGAAAATAAGCAAGCAGCTCGGTGAGAAGGTAACAACTGTTGGAGTGATTATTACAAAATGGAAGAAGTTCAAGTTGACGGTCAATCTGCCCCGTTCTGGGGCTCCATGCAAGATCTCAAATCGTGGGGCATCACTGATCATGAGGAAGGTGAGGGATCAGCCCAGAACTACACAGCAGGACCTGGTCAATGACCTGAAGAGAGCTGGAACCACAGTCTCGAAGAAAACGATCGGAAACATATTACGCCGTCATGGATTAAAATCCTACAGCGCACGCAAGGTCCCGCTGCTGAAGCCACTGCATGTCCAGACACGTCTGAAGTTTGCCACTGACCATCTGGATGATCCAGAGCAGCAATGGAAGAAGGTCATGTGGTCGGATGAGACCAAAATTGAACTTTTTGGTCTAAACTCGGCTCGTCGTGTTTGGAGGAAAAAGAAGGATGAGTACAACCCCAAGAACACCATCCCAACCGTGAAAGATGGAGGAGGAAACATCATTTTTTGGGGCTGCTTCTCTGCCAAGGGTACAGGACGACTGCACCGTATTGAGGGGAGGATGGATGGGGCTATGTATCGCCAGATCTTGGCTGACAACCTCCTTCCTTCAGTGAGAGCCCTGAAGATGGGTCATGGCTTGGTCTTCCAGCATGACAACGACCCAAAGCACACAGCCAAGGCAACAAAAGAGTGGCTCTGTAAGAAGCATTTTAAGGTCCTGGAGTGGCCTAGCCAGTCACCAGATCTGAACCCGATAGAAAATCTATGGAGGGAGCTGAAAGTCCGTGTTGCCCGGCAGCAGCCCCGAAACCTGAAGGCTCTGGAGAAGATCTGCATGGAGGAGTGGGCCAAAACCCCTGCTGCAGTGGGTGCAAACCTTATCAAGGACTACAGGAAACGTTTGGTATCTGTAATAGCAAACAAAGGTTTCTGTACCAAATATAAGTTCAATTTTTGTGATGTTTCAAATACTTATTTAATGCAATTAAATGCAAATTTATTATTTAAAAATCATACAACGTGATTTTCTGTTTTGTTTTGTTTTTTGTATTAGATTCCGTCCCTCACAGTTGAAGAGAACTTATGATACAAATTACAGACCTCTACATGCTTTGCAAGAGGGAAAACCAGCAAAATCGGCAGTGTATTAAATACTTGTTCTCCCCACTGTATCTATTTATTTGAACACTTGATTAGTCAATTAATTCTTCTGTAGGCTACTTGAATCCTAAAACATTTGACAGCTGCAGCCCTAGTAGTGACATACTTTTTTTAAGTAGAGTATCTGTATCATGCTACCCTCTAATGGCCAAAATAGGCATGAACTAAAGCATGAAATCAGCACAAACTGCAGTAATTCTTTGACGGCTCGAAGTTATTTTTAAGGCTCTAAAATGTTTACTCTCCCATGAAAAACCTGAGGTCCCTTTTGTCGCATGAATGTTAGCAAACAGTATATGCCTAAGCGTTGATTTGATTAAAACACGCTTATGAAATGCCATGTATTAAATCACGCAGGCTTCCATTGATTCAATTGAAATAGGTTCTGTAGCCAGTAACTATTGCAACACATAACTCACTATAAAAACTAAAATGAAGCAAAGTTCTAAAGTGTATTTTAAATTTCTAGGGAAGCAATGAATTGAAAATTTGACTACCACCATTATACTCTCAGTTACTTATTATATATACTTTTCATAATCTTGCCTGATCAGCAAAGTTTTATTACCTTGCCCGTGACCATTTTTTAAATCCAGCAGCCAAAGTACCACTTTATTCGCACTTTGAACCATGTGCCACACTTACCTGGAGTCTGAGTGGCTGCCTTTGCTTGCGGCTGTGGTTGGCTCCCCTGTCTCGGTCTCCGTCTCTGCCACGCTCCCTGCCGTCCAAATCCTCCTCCTCACTGAAGTGCTCAATGCCCACCAAGTCATCAGAGAGGTCGGTGGCATTGCCACGGAGACTGTCTCTACCGACGCTGTCTACACTCCCCACACCCGAGCTGCAGCTTGCAGACAGGCTGCCTGCTTGGCCGGCAACCTGGTTGTCTGCCGTCTGGGCCAGTAGGTCACGCAGCTTGTAGCGGACGTCCTGTGTGCAGCTGGGGCTCTGCTTCATGAGGCTGCCGCCCAAACCCTCACTGCCGCACAAGGTCGCCTGGCCCATGTCCCCTAGCGCCATCAGACTGTTGGCCTGCTCCAAGGGCCCGCACGGTTCCTAAAAATGAATGAAAAGTACATCTTTGATTCTCAAAACTTTGGTATCTGACTATGCTTACCACTGCAGCGTAGGGATGCAACAATAAAGTTAAGTCACGATTCGGTACGATTTTCGATACAAGGGACACGATTTTTGATTCGATTCAATACATTTAATGCTCTGAAACAAAAAATACTAGTGATTTTATTATTTTTATTTTGCTAACAAACAAAAATAACAATGACATCATATAAACATGCATAATAGCGCATAATATTTATGTGCTTACTCTTGCTGATCTGAAGAAATTTTGTATAAAAGTGCTGAGAACAATCTTTACTGTTTGTAAAGTGAGGCGGGGCACACTGTTGATTGCTACTGCTCTCTCAGCAGGTATGTTTACCACATGTGCAAAACATCCTATTAGTGGTCCGAGTCCATCTGTGTTACGTGCTGAATTAACAATATTTACAACATTATCTACTGTATAGCTGTATTGTCACTGGTATGGATTGATTTGGCCTGCTTAGCTTCCATTCAGTCATGGCGGTTTTTAATTTATCGGTGTAGTATATGGACTACGCGTCCCATGATCATTCTGGGCTCACGCAGCCAATGGCATGGGACTTGGGTTGGGGTGTAACATAGCATATCTAGGTTGCTATTTGATGATATCAAGTGTGCGCGCGCGAGTGTTGTCGGGCATTAAAAAAGTAAGCAAACGCCACAGAAGTCACGTCTAACCCGTTCATAAACAGGACGAGTTTGAAGTACAGCGCTCTTAATTTGCCACTCATTGTTCATCGTGTAACCGTTAGCTTTCAGTGTCGTCCCGGGGTATCAAGCTGTCTAATGTCAAAGCGAGGTTGTTCGTAGCAGCCAAGTCGGCAACAATATATTGGTGGACTTTGTTGTACGCATCCATAAAGATGGTCTTTGTTAAATATGTATGAGTGGGGATAGCATATCAGCTCACCCAAAATGCTGCCAAACAACGGATCTGTACGACATTGAAGCCTTCTTAAAAGAAATTTAAGAAAAGAAAATTTCTGTCTTTCTTCACGAGCGATGATCCTCGTGTGCCACACCTCCCATCTTTCAGGCAGTTTGGGGGAGGAGTGGAGGAGGGGGCTGCTAGCGGCAGAGTTTGTTTTTTGAAGGCAAAGCTGCGCCGGAAATTTTAGCGAGAAAGACGACAAAAATGAATTCTGAAGATACCTGTATATTTTGGAAACTTTTGATTTGGATTGAATGTTTTTGCATTTTGAATCGAAGAGGGCGTATCGAATGGTTCAATACAAAACCAAGTATTGTTGCATCCTTACTGCAGTGGTAAATTAAGAATGACCCAAGTGACCTTTCGCAAACTCCACAACCCAAACGGCCATCGACCTAGAGGCCGTTGTTAAGTGAGCAAACTCTCGGATGGCCCATTGTCTAATTGAATGATTTGGTGGTTTTGAGATAGCCAACTGCCATAGAGGCCGTTGTTAAGTGAGCAAACTCTCGGATGGCCCATTGTCTAACTGAATGATTTGGTGGTTTTGAGATAGCCAACTGCCATAAAACTACCATAAAATGGTGAAGTGATGCAACCATGAAAATCTGTATCAGACACAAGGTGCTGTCAGTCCTCCCAGTCAAAATGGATTGGACATCTAGAGGTGTCAATGGCACTAAAAGATAACCATTCACAGCCAGTCCACACAGTTTAAATGACTTGGACATTTATTGGCATCAATAGCATGGATTGAAAAAATATATATGTATATGGCGGAAAACAGACAAGACTGAAAAAGCTGTTTCTGCTCTTGCACTCCTCTTTAAAATAAACTGCAGTATTTTAAGCCAAAACAACTGTTGTGTTTGATAGAACAATAAGTCTATACTCTGCCATAGCAGATTCGTGGCGCATTAAGCCCCTGAAATATTTTTAATTTGCCCGTTTCACCCTGGAAACCCCCGTTTACAGACGTCGCGCAACCGTTTTTGTTTCAACTCAGCCATGAAAACAAGGTAAGTAATTATGTTTATTATCAAACTGTCATTTTTAGCTTAGAATCATTAATTGATGTCTAATATTTTGTTAAAAAAAAAACTTCGCATATTTTAAATTTTCAAACAAATTACGTCACAATGAAAAAAATAGCGTCTGCAAAAACTGATATCTACCTCCTAACTAGCGCTAAATTGTATTTTTTGTTACTGTCGCATTTCCCCCGATATGTTAGATGATAAATAATCGATCCTAACAAAGAAAAATTAAAAAAAAACCTTTAAAAGGATAAAAATATGAAAAAGAAAATCTCGACCCCTCCTTGATGTCTGCGACTTCGGCATCGCGACCCTTGTTATATTACCGTGTTTCACCCATAAAATCCCCCAAAAAATCCAGCTGTGGCCATTCACACAGCTGTGACACTCAGTGATACATGCAACATGGAGTTTTTCGATCGAAACAAGGTAAGTACACGATAATATCTCGTTAAAGTCATGGCGTCTGTAATTCTGCTCTCGTGTGCTCTCACCTCCAGATTTGCTGTTTAAAAAAACTTTTTTTTTTTTTTTTAAATGCCCTCCAGTCCAAAATTTTTCTTCCCCCAGAAAATTGATATTTTAAGCTTTCCAGTGATGTATCACACACATATCTGCCCTATAAATTGTTAAAGTGGCTTGCGATACTATTAAAGAGTTAACTTTTTAGGAATAAAACTGCCTCCTTGTTAATACTAATCTTTGAAAATACAATTATTTCCATTTTTCATACGTTTTCCAGACCTAAAAATAATTAAAAATGAAATTCCGTACTTTCCATACTTGAGTAGGAACCCTGGGCCCGCTCTCACCACCCATGTTACTGGCACCACACTCCACCATGAAGTTGGGGAAGTTCGGGTATCCTCCGCTGCTGCCACCCGAACAGCTTCCACTGCTCTCTCTTCCTTTCCCCCCACTGCCGCGCTCCTCTTGCTTGGGGAGGACGCCGCCCAGCATTCCTCCTCCAGCTGCTGCTGCCGCAGCAGCAGCAGCAGCAGCTGCGCTAGCCGCCTTCCTCTGAGAGATGATCTGCGTGCACTCGTCAATGACTGTCTTGATCTGCAGGATGCTGGCGGCAGTGAGAATGCAGAGCGCCTGTGACTGAAGCACCACCAGCGAGCCACTGTACATGAAATCCACCAGCTGCTTGACGGTTTCAGCGGGTACCAGGGGTGGCACTGAAATCTCAGAGTGTCCCAGAAGCAGCTTATCCTGGAAGAATGGGCTTCCAGCAGCCAGGACGCACGCGTGGGCCCGCAACGAGGCATCATGGATGCGCACCGTCACGTCACAAAAGAGGCCCTCGCGTCTTTGGGTACGCAAGGCCTCCAGCACAGACTGGCTGGAATTGTGCAGGTGGATGTAGTGGACAGTCTCCGTGCCGGGAGCCATGGCGGGTGGCGGTGAGTCACTAGGGACTGGGTGGGGATGGGGGAGGGGGAGGGGAGGGAGGTGCCTGGGGTTCTGCGTCAGCTTGAGGGATAAGGAGGAACGGGAGGGAATCGGGTACAGCGCATGGGCCACGGTCGGGCCGGGTCCCAATTTAAGGAGTCATGTGAGCGTACGTTGCTGAGAGGCAAGCTGTTGCTGAGGATGCCCTACGGAGCGAGGTGGTGAGAGCCACTGCTTTTGTCGTATCTGTCAGGGAAAAAGACAAAAAAAATAGTCTTTAATGTTTTGTAAGGAGGATTACATCAAGGCTAATTCAACAGAACTCCTTTTTGATCTGATTGACCTCAAACTTTTTGACACATCTGTTGAGCTTGCTGCAGGGTTTGCATGAATCAAAAGACTCAATATTTTATGGGACTGCAGAGAGCAGGTGAAGTTCAAACACATCATGCAATGTGCAACGCAACTTAGGTTTTGCCATGATCCCCAAAATGCCAACACCTAAATGTGGCAAGGGCTTTCGGGGCTACTTGTTATTGCATTTTTGGTTGACATCTGCTATTAATATTTAGGGTACAATCAGTGATATGATGTATATGGTGCTTTTAAGGCACTATTCCTCTTGCAAAAGGTGGCTGCTGGTTGACCCAAACAAATGACGTCATCGAACAGGTTAGGTTTTACCCGAGTGACGTCGCAAGGCTAGTTTAGTGAATTGGTGTTAGCTGTTGACGTTAGCCTCACGGTTATCCACATGAAAAAAATTCAATTTTCAGTCCCCTTCACAAATATTTCTCTTTTATTGTATACGGCTGTATACAAAAAAATACACAATTAAAGCGTCTACTCGATCTTGGGTGCCTTCGCCCCGCTTCCCACGTTCCTTAGCATAGCTACACGCTAAACGCCTAGCTAGCCAAATTAGCATGTGGAGCTAACGGGCTACTGTACGAGCCTGCTTTTCTGTTCTGCAAGGTTTAGCAACGTCAACGTCAAGTATACATGCGCTATGCATGCACACACGGTATTAAATGTCGACCGCGTACCTGAGACGTGCGCTGACACCTCTGAACTCAGTGTCTTTTTTTTCCTTTTGCTTCAGCAGGGTGGATGCAGTAAGAAAGCCCGCAGTATGAAAGCTCAAATAGCTGCTGCTGCCTGCCTGATGGTGGTGGTAAGGGTTGGAAACAAACACATGCACGTCAACATGCACGCCCACACACACAACACAACAGGGACGTGATGTTTAAATCACAGTTTTAAAAAAGAAGGGGAAAAAAGCACACAGCGCTCAAAGAAACACGCATGCTCACAAGACGTCTAGAAGTAGGACTGTGTGGCTGCCTACCTTGCTTCGAGTGCACCAAGCGTTTAAAGAACACCTGCACGCCCACGCTGTCTAGCAGAGTCACGTAAAAACAAAGACTATTGTTTCGATACAGTATTTTCAATTCAAATGAATCGAACGAGTTTGGTTAAGAACTCATTTTGTACTGGATTTGGTTTAGGACTATACAAAGACTATTTAAATATCTTATAATTAATAATGTACATGTATATACACTACCGTTCAAAAGTTTAAGCTCATCTAAATAATTTAGTGTTTTCCTTCAAAAATCACACTTTTACTTTTCAAATGAGTTGCAAAATGAATAGAAAATATAGTCAAGACATTGACAAGGTTACAAATAAGGATTTTTATTTGAAATAATCCTTTTTTTCTTCAAACTTTGCTTTCATCAAAGAATGCTCGCTTAGCAACAATTACAGCTTTGCAGAATTATGGCATCCCAGCTGTTAATTTGTTGAGGGAATCTGGTGAAATTTCACTCCACACATCCAGAACCACCTCCCACACGTTGGATGTGCTTGATGGGCACTTCTTGTACCATACGCAGGGGTGAAAGTGGCAAGAAATTCTTGCCGGAACTCCCCAACGAGAAGGTAGCCACAGAGCCAGAAATTTTGTTTATTTATTTATTTTCATTTGGGGGATGCATAACCTCCTAAAAACTACTGAAATGCAAAGAAAACTGTTTTGGCACAGTTATTTCTATAACACATACAAAAAGTGATTGTTATTTATAATTGTATTTTTTTCAATGATTTGCAAAAGTAAAAAAGTTAACAAAAAAAGCAATAAACCCAACGTCCATCTCCTAAGTTTTTATTCTCCCTCATTTCCTGACATACTAAATGCCAAATCTAAATTTTAACTACTTAAGAACATAGGATGTATATTAAAATTGAAGTTAATGTAAACATTTGCTATTGCTTTCTTTTTTTTCTTTAATAATAAAGATATAAGTAACATACATTCAGAAAAAATAAGTACAAATGTAACATATTATGCGGAGTGAAATGGAATATATTATGAAGATCGCCCAAAAATTGGCAACAATTTTTTTTAAATCATAAGAAATGAATAAGTAGCCTAACGTAAATAAACAAATATAAGTCCAAAGTGCACTTTGACAGCTAAGATGTTCTGAACCTCCTATCAGAGCAAATAAAATAAATATAAATGAGCCTCCTCAACTCTTTCCTTGCTCTTAAAGATTTGATCCATTTTCAGTTGCATTGCCCTTTTTTTGTCGCATCAATTCAACACTTTTTTTTTTTTTTTTTTTGCTGTTCCAGAAAACATGCACATTTGAACCACTCAGAGCTAACTATCTCTGCTGATCACATGCCAGTATGTCAACCAATTGAACGGATAAAGGAGTCCAGGTGTTTTGCTTTGCTGCGTGCATTCACACATTGATGTGACTCGTCATCGTCAGACTCAGATAACTGCGGCAGCTGGGGAAACCTCCATGCCGTCCGTGGAATAAAATAAATAATAAATATCGGTGGAAACAGATTACGAGACACAAGTACTTTATTATGCTTGTTGTTAATACTTGTGTATGTAAATCTGATGTTGGTAGATTATTTTCTTCTTGGAGATGAAATGCATGTGTGGCAGTTTAGCATTATTATATTTTTTTTACATAGCGTTTTGACAGTTGCCATCATATTTTTGGAATCAAAGCACCGTGTACCGGAACAGCATTCCGGCCGTGAATCTTATTCCGGAACTGCGTTCCGGCCCTGAATCTTATACCGGAACTGCGTTCCTGACCGTTCTGGCCCACTTTCACCCCTGACCGTCCGGTCAAGCTGCTCCCACAACAGCTCAATGGGTTTGAGATCTGTTGACTGTGCTGGCCACTTCATTACAGATAGAATACCAGCTGCCTGCTTCTTTCCTAAGTAGTTCTTGCGTAATTTGGAGGTGTGCTTTGGGTCATTGTCATGTTGTAGGAGGAAATTGACTCTAATCAAGTGTTGTCCACGGTATATGGCATGGCATTGCAAAATGCAGTGATTGCCTTGTTTATTTAAAATTCCGTTGATCTTGCACAAATCTCCCACTTTACCAGCACCACAGCAACCGTAGACCATCACATTACCTTCACCATTGTTGACAGATGACATCAGGCAGTCTTACAGCATCTTTTCAGTTGTTTTGTGTCCCACAAATGTTCTTCCTTTTGATCCAAAGTCCAAACACCTCAAACTTTGATTCATCTGTCCATAACAGTTTTTTTTCCAATCTTCCTCTGTCCAATATCTGTGTTCTTTTGCCCATATTAATAGTTTCCTTTTATTAGTCTGTCTCAGATTTTTTTTTTTTTTTTTTTTTTTTTTGTCTTTTTTTTTTTTTTTTTGCCACGCTGCCCTGAAAGTCCCGGAGTCGTCTCTTCACTGTCGACATTGACACTGGCGTTTTACGGGTACTATTTAATGAAGCTGCTTGATGGGGACTTGCGAGGCATGTATTTCTCAAACTAGAGGCTTTTATGTACTTGTCTTCTTGCTTGGTTGTTCAGCGGGGCCTCCCGCTTCTCTTTCTACTCTGGTTAGATCTTGTTTGTACTGCTCTCTGAAGGGGGTAATACACAGCATCATAGGAAATCTTCAATTTCTTGGCAGTTTCTCTTATGGAATAGCCTTCTTTTCTAAGAACAGATTGTCAAGTTGCACGTGAAAGTTGTCTTTTTCTGGCCATTAAACTCTGGTCAGAGTTTAATCAAACCCACAAAGGTGATGCTCCAGATGCCCAACTAGCTCAAAGGAAGATCAGTTATATAGCTTCTTTAACCACCTAAACTGTTTTGAGCTGTGCCAACATAATTGCACAAGGTTTTCTAATCATTTATTATCCTTCTAAGGCAGGGGTGTCCAAACTTTTTGCAAAGGGGGCCAGAATTGGTGTGGTAAAAATGTGGGGGGCCGACCTTGGCTGATGTCCTTTACATAGAACAATATACAGTGCTGCTCGAAAGTTTGTGAACCCCACAGCGATGTTCAGATTTTTTGTAAAAAAAACTAAAATAACCTTATTAAATGTTAAGTTATACCCAAATCCACAATACTGACATTCCAAATAATGGACTGAAACAAAAGAAATAGTTATATTGTCATTCTTTATTTAACAAAGGTGGTTGATTTAAGAAAAACTCAGATATCATGTGTGCAAAAGTATGTGAACCCCTTCAGTTAATAGGATATTGCGCCTCCTTTTGCAGAGATTACCTCAACCAAACGGTTTCTGTAGTGACTAATCAGCCTCTCACATCTACTTTGGGGGATTTTTGCCCATTCTTCCTTGCAGAACGCAGTCAGTTGAGAGAGGTTTGATGGGCGTCTGGCATGAACTGCTCGCTTCAGGTCCCGCCACAGCATTTCAATGGGATTTAGGTCAGGACTTTGACTGGGCCAGTCCAGAACACGAATCTTCTTCTTTTTCAGCCATTCCTTGGTTGTATTGCTGGAATGCTTTGGATCATTATCATGTTGCATGATCCACCTTCTGCCAAGCTTTAACTTCAAAA
This sequence comes from Corythoichthys intestinalis, assembly GCF_030265065.1. NCBI lineage: Eukaryota > Metazoa > Chordata > Actinopteri > Syngnathiformes > Syngnathidae > Corythoichthys > Corythoichthys intestinalis. The sequence continues at coordinate 48,261,364 of NC_080402.1, forward strand.
CAGATGGCGTCAGGTTATGTTCTAGGATTTGACAATATTCCTCAGAATTCATGATTCCCTGGACTATGTGGAGTTGTCCAGGTCCTGAGGATGAAAAGCAAGCCCAGATCTTGACATTCCCACCTCCATGCTTCACTGTTGGGAGAAGGTTCTTTTGGTGGTATGCAGTGTTGACTTTTCGCCAGACATGGCGGTTTTGGTTGTGACCAAACAGTTCAATTTTGCACCTACATCAGTTGATGAAAACTCTTTTTAATTTAGTCTCGACAACACAACTGTTAAAAAAACAAAAAAAAACTACTGAATTGATTGATTAGGAAATCAGGTTGAAATAATAGAAAATTCCAAAATGTTGAGGGGGTTCACAAACTTTTGAGCAGCACTGTATTTATGCAAATTTTAGCAAGCCATTCTGTGTGTCACATTTGCTTTATTGTTATATTTTAATTAATAATTTCCACAAAATCTTGCAACTAGCCTTTGTGGCGTTCTCTTTCATCTCTTGGGCTCTTGCGAAATACTGCTGCTGTAAAATTAAACTAGCTTTAAGTTGCTTCAATTTCTCGCTACGTATCTTCCCTGTAATCTTGTCGTTCATGTCAGCTTGTCTTGTTTAGTAATATCGCCTCACATCGAACTCTTTAAAAACAGCGACTGTCTCTTTGCAAATGAGGCAGACAGTTTTTGCGTGTTTTAGTGAAGAAATAGTCCAATTTCCGCCTATCTTTGAAGCGTCGGCCGTCACAGTCAACTTTTTTTTGTTGTTGTTGATTGTCGCCATTTTAGAAAATTGGGAGTAAAGGGTCACGCGGGGTAATGTTGCTTAGAGTGCTGCTGCCTTTTAGTGGGTAAATGAGGAGCAGCATTTTGTGTGTAAGCTACTTCATATGCTGGTAGCAGTACTGCTGACCAATTTATTAGGTCTGTGTGCGGGCCAGACATTATTGATTTTATGACAGAGGCTGGGGGCCGGATGAAATTTGACTACGGGCCGCATTTGGCCCCCGGGCCGCACTTTGGACATGTCTGTTCTAAGGCAACTAGCAAACAATGTACCATTAGAAAACTGGAGGGATGTTTGCTGTAAATGCACGGGCCTCTTAACAAAACTACGTATATATTGCATTAAAACCAGACGTTTCCAGCTAGAATAGTCATTTACCACATTAATAATGTGTAATGTATAGTGTTTTTCTGATTAGTTTATTTCCATTAAAAAAAACTGCGCCTTTCAAAAAAGGAGGAAATTTTTAAGTTACCCCAAACTTTTTAACCGTAGTGTATATAGAGATGTGTATGCGTGTGTGTGAATTCAAATAAAAAGTTTAAAATAAGACACTTATACAGTATTTGGAGTGTAAAAAAAAAAAAAAGTAGCCTCCAAAGGTAAAGTTTTTTTTTCTTAACTGGCACTCCCTATTTTCTATCTGGGCTGTGCAAGTAGATGTCACTTAGTTTGTGGCAATGATCCAAGCCTGTATTTGTCATCATGGTGACAAAGATCAAACTTGACCTGCAGTTCATGGGGCAAGGTATACAGTAACTCAATTGCATGACACAGGGCACTCACAACAAGCTAATTTCAGCAAGCCAAAACATTTTTAAAATGTACTCTAATTTTTTATCATTATAGTATTTTGACATGACTTTAAGAACGAGACAGCAGACTTTGTTCCACAACAAAATAGAATTTAATCATGAACTCACTTCTGTGTGAAACAAAACGCATCACAGCTCTTTTCTCCCTTTTGTCTGCGTGTAAGGCATGCAGTCTCCACACAGCTTTGACATTGAAAGCGTACAGGTCCGACACACACACACGCACACACACACACCTTTCACGCAAACTAGACAATAAAGCGCCTGCAGCAGTAGTACTCCACCCTTCCCGTTCAGTGCCGATACGGGATTCAATACAACAACAAAGCATAGTAGTTCACAAGTAAGTTCTAAGCAAAGACTAACATTTGTCCCCTGCTACCTGGACACGTGACGACACAAATAGACGCACACCAGCAGTCAGGAGCAGAGATGGGATCAAGTCACATGTGCAAGTCCCGAGCCTTAATCTTCAGTGAGTCTTCAAGTCTTCAAGCAAGTACAAAGTCATTAATCATGTTATCTCAAGTCAAGTTTCAAGGAAAGTGACCTCATAAAACAAGTCTTGCTTAAAAGGTTTTAAGGTGCAATTTCAGATTGAACCTAAATAAAATACAGGTGAATTTATATTCCTTAATTTCTTTTTCTTAAGAATTTGGATGCACAAATCAAACCGTTGAATGTTTTAGGACTTTTTGCCCAAAATGCTGTTCTCTAACAAAAAGCTGAAAGGCGTTTGTCCACAAGTATCCTGGTTGAAAAACAAAATCCTCCAAGTTTATATATGTCTTTTAGTGTCCCCCACCCAAGTCAAATCATCAACTGAGTCCACGTCACAATGACAAGAGTCCCCAATCCCTGGTCAGCGGTTTAGCATGTGATGTCATGGGAAGGAATGGCGCAGCCGTGACATGGCAGCAAGCCCTTGTCGCCCAGCATTTGGGAAGGTATAACATCTTGGCCCATCAGAATCGTGTGTGCGTGTGTGTGTACATATTTTTATATATATATTTTCTTGTCTTTATGGTGTAAATCCTTTTGGATCACAAAGTGGCCTCAGCAATATAAATAGTCATATATTTGCTTCCAATATAAAAATAAAATTAGCAATACATGAATAAACACACTTACGGACTTTAGACGACAAAAAGCAACAGAGGAAATTGTACAAACACAAGAAACCTGCTGGTGCAGAAAAATAAATATGCAGAGCTTTAGGTGTTTGTTGTGCGCCGCCCTGTCAGTGAGGTGGTGATCGGGTAGGGTCACGGCTGTTGGGGGTTGGCGGGGTGAATGGTGCCGATGGAGCAGCAGCTGGTTTCTTCCGTACTCTCCGGGAGGGCCTCAATGCTGCTGAGCTTCTTGTTCCCTCTGACGGCAGCCCACTGCTGTGATGAGGGCGGCTCCCTTGCCGCTGCCGTCCTCTGACAGCAGGAAGGTGACGTCGCATTTGGGGGAGAGCTCCTTCACCGTTTGCTGGAAGATCCGTGAAAAGCTGAAAAGGAGATGGATTGTGGAAAAGAGTAAAAGAGGTGGCTTGAGTGTTAAAACTAGGGCTGCAATAATATAGTGATCTGGATCGATACTATCAGTCGGTTAAGCAACCATGAATCGATAGTCATCTTTTAAATATCCCGTTTTTGCTAGAATTTGCATTTTTTTTATTGCTTAGGTAAAAATTGACTTATTGTGTAAAATGGGTGGATGATATTGTATTTAATTGATCCGACTCAAGGATCTTAAATCAACATCAAATTGTAGCAGACTTTGTAATATTGGCAAACGTCGTATCGTGTCCAAAGAATTGATATCATATTGTATCATTTTGAATATTATAGAATTGAATTTCTATAGTTACAAATACTGTACAGTGATCCCTTGTTTTTCGCGGTTAATAGGGACCAGAACCGGCTGCGATAAGTGAAAAACCCCGAAGTAGCGTGTTCAATGTATTTAATCAGATTTAGCATTGGAAAGATATATATATACTGTATATAGATAGATAGATAGATAGATAGATAGATAGATAGATAGATAGATAGATAGATAGATAGATAGATAGATAGATAGATAGATAGATAGATAGATAGATAGATAGATAGATAGATAGATAGATAGATAGATAGATAGATATGTAGATATATAGATATATACTGTATAGCATGCTTTTTCCACTTTTTTTCCTAGTTAAAATGCCTTTATTAAATGCTTCAATGAGTGAGTCCACTCAAATTCCCTCACGCTGCTCACTTACAATGAGTTGCCACAGCAACTGTTTAACAAGTTAAACTATGATTGACGCATGCTGCGCTTTGAAGTTCACTTCTCTGGCAAGTTCAAACACTAAACTTCTGTCAATCACCGTTAATTTTTATAAGCAACTCCAGTGCACTCACTGCCTGACCAAAAGAGAGCAGGGAAAGGGAGGGAGGGAGCGAGAGTGAGAGTACGCGATCGGCTCGGGACAGCTCGTCTGTATTTATTATTATTATTTTTTTAAATTGAAAATAAAATCCGCGATGGACTGAGGGCACGAAGTAGCGAGGGATCACTATACAATAAAAAACAACATTTAAACATAAAAAGAGAGCCACACCCCCTTTTTTGACCTTGACCTTCTTTGACTTTGCTACGATGTTGCATCTTTAACACTAGAAAACCCAGCAGAGGCCGACTCGGCCCTTCCTCAAGACAAATATTCCTAATATTCCCAAGCAATGGCCGATTTGGCCTCTCTTCCTAAAAAACCCAAAGGTGGCCCAAATGACCCAAGTGCTTTTGAATTAGCAAGTCGTTGTCCGACAGACAGCAACCATTCATATGTAAATGCAACCACTAGACATACATTGTGTTAGAATGTGGCCCAAACGGAGGGGAACACACCACGTTTGCACACTTAATGTGATAGTTTTTGTCAGTTCAAGTCAAGCTACATTTATTAATGGAGTTTTACGCTTTTTACAAACTTTTAACTTAATTCTCCTATACTCCACACAGAAAAACAGAAAAAAATGGCCCAAATGTGTACATTGTTTTTGCAAAAAAAAACTGCAATTTGAGTTTAAAGCGAGATCATGTATATAGTTTAGAATGACTGGATCTAATGGAGCATGAATTGTGGCCATTTTGTCTGAAGTTAGTACGAGAAAACGTGTAGAAAACCTTTGAGAAAAGCAGAAACAGAATTTGTGTCATGAGAAGGTGGAAGGGAGCGGCCCTGAACAGTTTCTTTGACACACTGAAACAATGACTGAATGTCCTAATAGTCCTAATTATTATGAAGGGAATATATACTGCACAGTGTTGTCGATCTTACTTAAAAAAGTAATTAGTTACAAGTTACTAACTACAGTAAATTACTTTTTGGGAGAAGTAACTCAGTTACCTCATTGTAAGAGTAATTTGTTACTCAGCAAAAAAACTCATGTTACTTTTCATGTTGTACACGTTATTACAAATATACAATAGAAAACATTTCACATCAAAGATGTTTATGTTAACTGATTGAATTGATTTTTTCATTCCTCCCCCAAAAAACGTAGGTCAGATTTTTTACTTTTTTTTTTTTTTTTTTTTAAATTCACTTATATGAGAGTTAGTGGTATACAATTTCATTGGGCTGTCATGATAAATGGTAAAAAAATCACAGGGACTTTGATTACTTGCCATTGAAAATAAATGGGAAATTTGTTTTTATATGTATTTGTTTAAATTCTGATACAGGACATACCATCTTCATAAGTAGGACTGATAATTCAACATTCAGTCATTGTTTCAGTGTGTTCAAAAGCAACTACTCAGGGCTGGTCCCTACGCCCTCCTCAATTATTTATTTTGAGTCCTAATTAATAAGTCTCACCAAAAAACAAAGGAACAATATGTATGCCGATCCTTTCCTAAGGTGGTAAAATGATCAGGTGTTTATTTTGTCATAACATAGCAATTGCATAAATATATATATATATATATATATATATATATATATATATATATATATACATACATACATATATACCGTATATATAATATATATTTCATGTGTGGTGCTCTTCGAATGAAAATATATACTTTGATTGAAGGAACCTTTTTTTTTGGATTGACTAAGACATAGACAAATCTACCTACAAATTTATCAACCTACAGTAGGCAAGTAACAAATAAGTGTCTACTAGTCAGGCTACTTTAGCTGAGGAGGGGGTTGGGCGAAAGAGAAGCAGCCTCACTCAGCAAGGTTTCGCCCAACCCCCTCCTCAGCTAAAGTAGCCTGACTTGAGCCTTTTTCGCACAACCCCCTCCTCAGCTAAAGTAGCCTGACTTACTCAGACACTTATTTCTTACTTGACACTGAACTGCTAAACTTCTGAGAATATTTTAATAACAGTATTTTAATAATTCTAATTCATTCGGATGTATTTGTTTGAATACCCTCTACATGTTAAAAAAAACCATTTCAAAAAGATCAATTAACAATTTGCTGTGGATATACATTTATGTGCATAGATATTTAGAAATAATACAACTAAGCACACCAAGACACAGTGGTGAAATGAAAAGCACCATACATGAAATTGCAGGGAAAAAAATATGCAAGATTAGTAAATACCACTCTTGGTTCAGAAACAAGCCATCATTCAGGTTTCATACAATGGTGTAAATATTACATTGAATTTGAAACCAAATTAAATAAAACTGAACTAGTGCTCCACATCTATGTGCATGTGTTGTGGACCCTTCCGTTAGTTACCAGTGTTTGTTTTGTTTGCTTTGCTTAAATTAAATGAAACAAGCTTGATACAGCCAAACAATATTCTAACAGCTGATGACCAGTATTATCTACTCTCAATGCGTTTTCTTCAGTCAGAAAAGTAATAGTTAAAAAAAGATTAATCACGATAAAGTTGCACTAATTAGGGGTATAATAAATAAAAAATCGACACCACTAATTGTAATGTTAGTTCATTGTTCATTGTGTTTCTTCATTTGTAATGTTTGTTTTGTTTTTCAGTGCACTTTTTGTCGTTGCTTTTGGTTACGTAACAACTTTCCGAACGGACTTATGACGTACGTGAGTGTAAAGAGGTGTCCCAATTCGTAGGGCTGATGTTTCAAGCCCTACCCCTTATTGCTTCGTTTGAAAGGCCAAGGGGTGGGCCAAGGGGTAGAAATTGGATGTGGCTTGCGGTAGGGTAGGCTCGGCTTCGGGGCGGATCTCCAGGGTGTCCCAAAATGGGACACCCTTGGTAATATTAGAGAGCACCAAAACCCCATTGACTTCTCGTGATAATCTTTAAAAAATCCGGAACTCTTATTGTATGATTTTTTTTTCAATAATTTATTCGTAATTTATTGGGGTTCATAAGTATTTGTACCCTTGAGAAAATCATTGCTAATATTTAGTGCAGCAGCCATTGTTTGCAATTACAGAGGTCAGACGCTTTCTGTAGTTCTTCACCAGGTTTTCCCATATGAAAACAGAGATTTTGGCCCATTCCTCCACACAAATCTTCTCTAGATCAGTCAGGTTTCGGGGCTGTCGTTGAGAAACACCAACTTTCAGCTCTATCCAAAGATTTTCTGGATTCTTGGATTGATGTCTGGAGTCCACTCCAGAACCTTGAAATGCATTTTACGCAGCCACTCCTTGGTCAGCTTGGCTGTGTGATTCGGATCATTGTCATGTTGGAAGACCCAGCCACGACTTATCTTCAAGTCCCTGACTGTGGGAGGGAGGTCATGGCCCAAAATCTGACGATACATTGCACCATTCATCCTCTGATTTATAGAGTCGTCCTGTCCCCTTTGCCGAAAAGCATGAGGTTTCCACCTACATACTTCCCAATGGGGATGGTGTTCTTGGGATTGTACTCTGCCTTTTTTTCCCTTCACAAACGACAGTAAAGTTAGCACCAAAAAGTTCTACTTTGGTCTCATCTGACCACATGATTTTCTCCCATGACCCCTCTGCATCATTCAGATGGTCCCTTGCAAACTTCAGACAGGCCTTTACATGTACTGGCTTCAGCAGCCTTTGAAACTGTGCATCCAGCTCTCTGCAGGTCATTGACCAGCTCCTACCATGTAGTTCTAGGCTGAGCCCTCACTTTTCCCATCATGAGTGATGCCCCACGAGGAGAGATTTTACATGGAGCCCCATTCCAAGGTAGATTATCAGTCATGTTTAGCCTTTTCCATTTTCTAACAATTGCTGCAACTGTTGATTTATTCTCACCAAGCTGCTTTCCAGTTGTCCCGTAGCCTTTTCCAGCTTTGTGGAGCTAATCAATTTTTTTATCTGGTGCCTTTCGAAATCTCTCTGGTATTGCCCATGGTAGCGGGTGGATCATAACTGCCTGTGGGGTGCACAGGTGACTATGATGAGCTCAAACGGGTGGGGTAAAGGTGGACTTTTTTTAAGGTAGAATGACAACTCTTTGAGTGTCATAATTATTGCTGATTCTCAGGTGCACAAATACATGAACTGAACCCCAGTAGATAAAAATATATAGCAAATAAATTTTAAAAATCATACAATGTGATTTCTGGATTTTTTTTTAGATTGTCTCTATGAGTGGAAATGCATCTATGATTGAAATTTCAGACCTCCACCTATTTTCAAAGTGGGTGAACTTGCAAAATCACAAGGAGTGCAAATAATTGCTCCTCATTGTATACCAAGTAGTCCCAGGAAAACAAAAAATTCTTGATAACCTTTCAACAAGTCCAGTACAGAGGATAGAGGGTGTATTAGAGGTACATTTATGTGTGTTTTCTATGGTATTTCATCGTTTTGACTTGATAGTTTTGATTTGCTATGATTACTCTTGTTTGAATCCTGTGCATCAATAAATACCAGGAAGAAAAGACAAAAATTAACTTTGTCAGACTCTTATTTCAGTTTTACATTTGATACTGATTCAATGTTCTATTTTCTGCAGGCATCACAAATATACTGTTATAACAAATATTGCTAGCATATAAAGGCCCCACAAATACACTGTCAGAGATATTTTTTCCGACAGTAAAATCGTAAAACAATACACATTAATAAAATGTGCAAAACCCCATAAATGTAGCTTAGTAAATGTAGCTGTTGTGTGTTCCCCTCCATTTGGGCCGCATACCAACACAAGTGGTTGCATTTCCATATGAACGGCTGTTGTCTGTCCGACAACGACTTGCTAATTCAAAAGCACTTGGGTCATTTAGGCCACCTCTGGGTTTTTTTGGAGGCGAGGCCAAATTGGCCATTGCTTGGGACTGTTAGGAGTAGCAGAATTCTCTGGGACTTCTAGTGTTAAAACGCACTATGCCATGGAACACAGGATGAAATTGGTCAGATAGTTGAAAAAGTTGGTCAAAATATGTCGTCACATGAAACTGGTACATAGCGGGAAAAAGTTTGGTAACCTAATGTTCAAAATAGTTTCTGCTGAGGGTACCTGGTGTCCATAACTAGGGTTGTTCCGATCATGTTTTTTTGCTCCCGATCCGATCCCGATCGTTTTAGTTTGAGTATCTGCCAATCCCGATATTTCCCGATCCGATTGCTTTTTTTTTTGCTCCTGACTCAATTCCAATCATTCCTGATAATTTTTCCTGATCATATACATTTTGGCAATGCATTAAGAAAAAAATAAATAAAACTGATGAATATATACATTCAACATACAAGTAACATACATATACAGTACTGTGCAAAAGTTTTAGGCAGGACACCTGCCTAAAACTTTTGCACAGTACTGTATATTTTTATTTTATTATGTATATACAGGATATACTGTATGTATATATTTTCCCCAAGTGGAAGCGTCCATGATCCTAATAAATGTAATAATTTAAAAAATATATATACATATAAGTACTGTATTTGTTTATTATGACAATAAAGCCTCAAGATGACATTTACATTATTAACATTCTTTCTGTGAGAGGGATCCACGGATAGAAAGACTTGTAATTCTTAAAGAATAAATGTGACTTTGTATATTGTGACTAAATATTGCCATCTAGTGTATTTGTTGAGCTTTCAGTAAATGATACTGTAGCCATTTAACTGTTCTGCCCAAATGCATGATGGGAAGTGCAACCATGACTGTGCAAATTGGCACCAATTGATATATCTTCTCTGCGTTGGGAAATAACATAGGGTATTAAGAAAAAGATCAACTACTACCTTTCTTCCCCACATTGCTTCCCACGATATTTCTAATTGTTGAGAGAGGGATTGTAAGGCTTTAGCCAATTAAAAAAAGGCTCTAAAAGCTGCCAAAATTCACTCTACTCATTTTACGCTGCCTTTTAGCTCTATATATAGGTAAAACGGCGGCATTATAGATTGAACATGACATTGCGTGAGTGGGTCATGCAGCGCATGCGTTGATTGCGGTAAATACTTTAACGTGATTAATATAAAAAAAAATTAATTACCGGCCGTTAACGTGATAAATTTGATAACCCTACTTTAAGCCAAAACTAAAGACTCTGGATGAGTTTAAGACATTTTATCTGTAACGTTAATACAATTAGAAAATGATTAAAAAATATATATATTTAAAAAAGGCATGTCCGATATTTTTTTGCCGATTCCGATACTTTGAAAATGACGTGATCGGACTGGATCGATCGGGACGCCGATCGATCGGGACATCTTTATCCATAACCTTTAAAATGTTGTTTTACCATTAGAAATATGTGCTTTTCGTGCTTATTTCTTTTGTTTTTTGACCAGTTCAAGGCTACAATATTCTAAAAAACTGTCCTAATATGGTACTTTAAACTAAAAGGGCCTATTCTATTTTAGCCCAGGATGTTGTTTTTCCATTGTTTTGTATATGTTGTTTCGGATCCTGTTTTAATATTAAGGGAAAGGAGAAGGATTGTTTAGTGTTGTGTTTTTAGTTCCCACCACCAAAACCTGTGGCCAAGCCTAAGTGTTGCGTCTTCACTACTGTATGTCAGGTGTGATTGAGCAGTGACTGGTAATTGCTCTCCAGCCACATGATGATTTGCCAGGTGACTTACTGTGGGTGAAGCTTGTAGAGCGTTCCGTCAACGCCCACAGTCACGTCCAGGTGGTCCAGTTTCCGATTCTCTCGGATTTTGTCTACTACCGCCGCCATGCCAGCCCCGCAGATCTGAGCAGCACGGCGGGACACTGTGCCACACACCTCCTTGACGATGATACTGTCATCACAGGTGCTGTCCAACCCCAGTTGCTGCAGGATGGCCCTGACCTGCAGCAGTGCCAGACGATCGCTGTGAAGAAGGGGGATAGAGGTTCGGCTTAGGAGGAGAAAGACATGTCAAAGGCTTGCCAGCAGAGGGAGAGTCATCCGATCCCTTACAGCTGTTGCCAGAGGTGACAGGTTAAACCTCAAACAGTTTGACATTGTATAACAAATCAACTTCTTTTTTAAAAGTAAATGCGAATGTCATTGTTTTTGAGTATTTGCCAACCATCAGATGCATATTTCTTTACATACTGTACATTTGAAATATGGACTGCTGGTCACATACAAGTTTTCACTTATACATTATGTATAGAATGCAGGTGCTTTCTGATTAAGATTTTTAGGTGTTGGGATGTAGTCAAGAACAAGATCTCGAGCAGCTTAGTGGAACTCAATAAGATAAAGTGGAAGCCGGGAATAAATTTAGAATAGGACTTTAGAAGCCGAGACAAAGTCAAGACCAATATTTTGAGGAGCTTGTACAAAGTCAAGACCAAAACCAGGTTGGTGCTTCTATGATGTTGTATAGAACTGCTGTCTCTGCAGTTAAAAATTAAATATATTAAAAATATAATGTATTTCAAAGACTAAAGCATTGTGAACTATGATAAGTGACTCACCTTTCAATCTGAGACAGGAACTTTGTCTCAAAGATGCCTCTAGTCTTTAGCGTTTCGGAGATCTGTCCCCGGAAAAGAAATCCACGTTTGGTGAGATCAATCAGAATCTGCCTGACAATCTCTCCCAGGTACATGCCGCTGCACATCTTCTCATATCTGAAGAGGAAAATTTGTGAGCAAATGGTTCTTGTGAAAGTACTCCAAGATACTGAAAAGTCTCCTGACCGCTGTTTGCCTTCATTGAGCGAGTTTTCATCCACCGCTTGGTCATACTGTGTCCTGATGTCATCCAGGCAGCCGTTGTCTCCAAACGCTCCCCATTCCATGTTGACGCACATCCGGCCTTCGTTACCCTCAACAATCTCGATGTTTCGCAACTCCTCCATGTAACAAGCATTGCTTCCTGTCCCTGAGGGGGCCCAAACCACTTGTTTTATAGCAGTGAAAAGTATTCATTTGTTACTTGTTAGATTTTTTTTTTTTTTAACTTCTTTTAGTCCAATATTTGATAACAGATACACTAATCACAAAATGTCACTGGCCTTGGGTGTGAAGCTTTAAATTGGACCTAACATGCACTGTGACCTTTATAAATGAACTTAGTTTTACCTTGAATAATCTCTTGACTGCACATGTCTAGCCATTCCAATTTTTCAGTACTTTTTGCCGTTCTCAGGTTTTTACTCAGTTCTCAATTTTATCAGAGGTTATTATGTATGAAGAAGTGTTTTTTTGAATACCAAGGTATTAAAAGTGATATTGTATCGTAAAATTGAACTTTAAAAGTACTTAAGAGTTTGAATATCTGCAAAAATTTACCTGCAATAAGACCCACCTCGCAGGTGGGTTCCTCGTATGCGCAGGTCATCATGGTGCCCACTGTGTCATTGACGATTGCAACCACATCCAACTCAAACTCCTAGGAGAGGAAAAATATAAAGGTATAAGATGCTGCTTGAACCACTATACACCGTAATGAACCGTTCTTTCAACTTCAACCTAAGAAGCATGCGTTAGCTTTTGTGTTGGTGAATATTTGTTACTGGACAAGACAACTCAGCTCATCAAAATGTCTTCTCAAACTTTGAGCTGATGACTCAAAATATTCAACCCAAAAAGTCCATCAAAACCTACACAATGCTTGCACCTCAAACTGGACAAAATGCTCCAACAAGCACCAGGGGAATACTTTGTCACCATTTAGAAAGACGTAACACTGCAGACTCGTACATTGGGTGGTGGGTGTTAGGGCATGCTACCACAACAGTAGCCACAAACATTGTTGCCCTGGCACTGCGTTACCTGTCCCTTAAGCACTAAAAGACAGTGAATACTTACTGGCTCCTCCATCTAAAAGGGTAAAAGTCCTATTAGACCATGACAAGTGATGACATACGTTTCCAAACAGTGAGAATGAAGTGTCTGCGTTTAGTCCAAGGAATGCTGGGAAAGATATGGTTGACTATAGGGTTTGAATTTTATGTGTCTGTTACAAGGAACATTTCTCACACAGAAATTAAATAAAACTTTCGGATCCTTTTAAAGGATCTACTTAATGGGAAGTCTGCAAAGTTAATCTATTAGATGTGAAGGGGGTACACTCTGAAATGAAAGGTGCAGTATGGTTGCATGCCATGTATCTGAAAGAGCGGTTGAAGCCACTCACAATAGGAAGGCTTCAGGTGAAGGTCTTTCACAAACTCTCAAAATTGTATTCAAGCACGCAATGGGGCACGTGTTTTGATTTTGCGATAGTGTTACGGCCACAACGTAACCTGCATTTATACCGATGTAGGATGCTGCCATTATCTAGCACTAAAAAATAGCAAGAATTTGCATTTTGCACTGTTGTATCTTAAGAAGGCTCTAAGTAGAGTTTCAAAATGCAAAAAGAAGAAATGGGAGCAAGAGACTACATGTTTTGAGCAGGCAATTTATTGAAAAGAACAATTTTAACTAAAATAGGCCGTTCATCAGCTGATCAAAAGTTTAAGACCCTAGCTCAAAAAAACCCTAAAACAGAAATTAAAGTCTCAAAAACAGACTCAGTAATGAGTAGCTCCACCATTAGTGTTGATCACTTCAAAAATTCGTGTTGGCATGTTTGATGCGAGTGTTTCCAAAAGGCTTGTTAGGAATGTTGCTCCAAGTGGTGAAGATGGCTTCACGAAGGGCATCCACTGTCTGGAACTGATGTCCATTTTTGCAAAATTCCCTTGCCATCCATCCCTAAATGTTCACAATTGGACTTAGATCAGGGGAACATGCAGGATGATCCAAAAGAGCGATGTTATTCTCCTGAAAAAAATCCTTTGTTAGATGGGCATTGTGAATTGCAGCATTGTCCTGCTGAAAAACCAAGTCATCACTACACAGACGAGGGCCCTCAGTCATGAGGGATGCCCGCAGCAACATCTCCACGTAGCCTGCTGCTGTTTGACGCCCCTGCACAACCTGGAGCTCCACTGTTCCATTGAAGGAAAAGCACCCCAGATCATGATGGCGCCTCCTCCACTGTGCCGTGTTGAAAAAATCTCAGGTGGCATCTCCCTGTCATGCCAGTAGCGTCGGAAGCCATCAGGACCATCAAGGTTAAATTTTTTCTCATCAGAGAATAAAACTTTCTTCCAACTTTGAACGTCCGATGTTTGGTGCTCCCTTGCTAAGGCCAAACGGGCAATTTTGTGGCGTTGAAGGAGACGTGGCCTTTAAAGACGTTTTTTGTTTGTGAAACCGTTTCTTCGCAGATGCCATCTGATGGTTATTAGGCTGCAGCAGCACCAGTAATGGCCTTAATTTGGGATGAGGATCGTCCTGTGTCTTGACAGACAGCCCTTCGGATCCTCCGGCTCAGTGCCAGTGAGATTTTTTTGAGTCTACCACTTGATTTTCTTGTTCCATAAACCTCAGAATCTTTTAAAAAATGCAATATGACTGTCTTACTGCCAGTGTTGTTAATCTTACTGAAAAAAAGTAATTAATTATAGTTACAAATTACTTCTCCCAAAAAGTAATTGCGTTAGTAACTCAATTACCTGAATGTAAGAGTAATTAGTTACTTGGCAAAGTAATTGGTGATAATTACTTTTTTTTTTCCTACAAAAAAAAAAAAAAAACATTGGCCACACTATGTGAAGTTTTTTTGTGAAGGTTTTTGGTACAATTGGCCCGAGCCCAATTCTTTACCCGAATTTACCCTTCACACTGAATCAACTGTTAAAAGTTGTTAAAATTGCTCCCATTATTGCATTAGTTCCCTTCTCTCTACTTTCGACAAATGAAAGTTTTGAAACTATTTCATCATTTAAAGATAGATTCAAGTCAAGATTTTGCCGATTTAGAAGTATTTTAGATAAAAAGTTACTTAGGTTCGCTTTAAGATGGCGGCTGTTTACTAACGCATCTAGTGCCGTGTCTGTCATTTTGCATCTATTTATATCTATATACAATACTGCGTCCAAGCTCAGCAGCGATGAAACGCTGTGAGAGGCCTTGTCTATGCAACACAACAATCCTGCCATGTTCAAAGGCGGTGAGTTTTTTTTTTTTTTTTGTTACTTTTCCCATCAAGAGGTCTTGACAGTGTGATTACTTGACAGAAAATGACATGGAATCCAAATTTTTGCACAGATTTGGGCTTTTTAAGGATGTGCTGTTAAACTTTTGATCAGCTGATGAACAGCCTATTTCAGTTATATTGTTCTTTTCAATAAATGGCCTGCTCAAAACATTTTGGCTCTCGTTCCCATTTCTTCTTTTTGTATTTTGAAACTCTACTTAGAACATTCTTAAGATACAGCAGTGCAAAATGCAAATTCTTGCAATTTTTTAACTGGTTTTTTGATCAGGAGTGTATATAGGCTATACATTTACAAAAAATATTAGTAAGTACAGCATAAAATGAGCCTTCCTGTGCTGTGAGACAGCGCAGCCTTCGGCGCAAGCTAGTTCATTTGTAACCCAAAATCCTAATGTCAGGAGACAACCAAGGACCCGCTTCCGAAAAAGAACTGATCTAAAATCACTACAGATTTTGACAGGATGAGACATGGTTTCCATGAGGAAAAAAAAACTGATGTTTGCAGGGTTGTTAAGTCATGTTTTCTTTGTAACGCTACTTATAATCATACAGTATGACATGTATATTCAATCATTTTTTTCTGTATCATGTATCCCTAGTTCTTTATGTCAGTCCCCTTAAATCGTTTTCTGTCCAGTTCCCCCTTTAAGTAAACACCACGATATAAACAACTATAAAGGGAGTATTTCAAAAGCCCCCGGCACAAGCAGCTGAACAAGACAGGGTTAATTAAAAGTTAAAAAAAAAAAAAACATACAAAAACTAAAACTGGTATGTCAGAAACCTTACAGTAGAACCCAACAAAGCTGAACCAAAGAACAGGAATTGTAAAATACTGGTCTGACGGCAACAATTGCTCCCAACACACAAACGGGATAGAATAGCCTAGTATTAAACTTTACAACTTAGGCCAGACTTTCCACAAGGTCCTTGTTACAACCACTGTACGGTCTCTTTTAGTTACTAGTGAGCTTGGAATTTAAGAGACTAAATTTTGTGTCGGTACCTGTTGCGAAAATCTATCTTTAAACAAGCAGTATGAAAGGGACTTATGTCAAGTACAGGTCACGTTTCAAGATTCAGTACCTGCAGACTATACTGTATGAAAGGGAGTGTTTTATGCCAGTTAAATTACCTCTTTCCTCTTGATGGCTTCCCTCAGAAGCTCAACTACATCTTCGCCCTCACAGTCTGTGGCTTTGAAACCTTTGGTCCAGGTCACAAGTATTCCCTACCAAACACAAAACATTGTTATTAACTACATAAAACTAAAGGTTGGAAATCATTTGATGAATTTGCTGATTTAGTACAGTAATTGTAGAACATTTCTGGAAAACTCACTGCATCCAGGCTGGTCTGATGGCAAGGGAAGGAGAAGGTGAAACCCAGAGGCAAACGAGCGCTTTTCATGCCCATGTAGTCCAGGAAGTCCGAAATGCAGTGGACAATGTGGTCAAAGAGCTGCAAAGCAATAATAAAAAATAAAAAAAAAACAGTAAAATGAGAACCAGTCCATAATACTGTCAGTTGTGGTGGTGCAGAGACTGTGGTTAATGTCTTACTTCCTCTCCTGTGCCCTGCATAACCTCGATAGGAATGGCGTAGATTTTGTTGTGCATCTCCACTGAACGCCTCTTCCCACTGCGAATCTTTACCAGAAGTACCCGAAAGTTAGTCCCACCAAGGTCAAGTGCGAGGAAGTCTCCATTTTCTGGGCAGCAAAGAAACAGTTCCATTATCAATGAGAACATTTTCTAGCCATCCCTGATGTCACTTGAACTTTCAAGACGATATATTTTGGAGAGCCTATGGCAATGAGGGGGCTATTTCTTTCTTGTTCATGTGTACAAGCAGTCTAGTTTATTCCAGTAATTGTTGCGTTCATGGGAAAGAATTATTTTCATAGCTTTTCTGGGTCGTTGCCCCCCCCCCCCCAACAAAACAAGATTTAAAACTGGAAAATGTGGTGTGATTCTTGATCTTAGTGCTATTTTGACAGAAGCACATCGGGCATGCAGTGTTGTTTTTGTCAAAGATGGCGCTAACAAAAATATTTCTGCGTCAAACAACTTTTTTCATGACGATGATGAGACGATAAGCTAAAAATGTGTCTTGGGGGATTAAAACATAACAAAACGAATGCCAGTTTTTGTCGGACAGGACGAGAACGAGATGAAAATACGCCATAGTTTCCGTCACATTTTCTCAATGTGTAACGTTTTTATGTGTAGTTAGCCTACGTTGTAGCAGTGTCTGGTTGTATCAGTCATGTGATGTGCTGCGCCCCCTCAAATTCACAGTGCCTTCCCCAGGCTTGTTTGTTTTGAAACATACATGGTAAAATTTGTTTTCTTATCTTGGCAAAACAGAATATACAATTTTGCTTTAGCCTTTAAAGGTCTGTGCTGAGTGATCATCACACACTAAACGTAAGTTGTAGCGTTAGCATAGCATTCACGTTTGCTTTAGGATTAAGGATTTAGGATTTATGCTAACAGACAACTTTTTAAATGTATTTATTTTTTAATATATACACAGTTCGTGGCGTCCAGGTGGCTACAATTAATTGAAAATAAAGTACTGTTTTCCTGCTGAGTGTGTATTATCACCAAGTTGGTGTTGTCGTTGTAGACGCTACAATATGTGCTCGTCTGTCAATGTTCATTAAACTGAACTAAGTTCACTTAAAACGATGTTCACTAAAATATGACTAAGACTAATTAGTACTATTGTCCGAAAGACTAAGACAAAAATTAAAAGGGCTGACACACATAATAACCGTTTGAAATTGTTAAAATTGCATTATGTCCTACAAATTAATACTTATTTACTCACCTGTTCCATCTGGTGTACTCCGGACATATGTGGGTAACATTTTGACTGTGGCCTCCTGGTGGGTGTCCTTCTTGAGGCCCCTTTCAATTTCCACTCGCATGCGTTTCTTCACCTCTAGCAGCTGGGTTTTGCTCAGCCTAAACTCGGCCAGTGTCTGCTGGATGTGTCGTGCCTGCTCCGTCAGGCGGTATGCAACGGCCGTCACCATTGCGGCGCCTTTGGCACTCCCACTTTCCGACAGCAGGAAGCGGACATCCGAATCTGGGACTAACCGGCGAACCATCTTGTGCAAACGGCGGGCATACCTGGCCACAAATACAGATTCTTAGTTCCATCTGTCTTATCTGGCTGAGGCAGTTCCACAACATGGTTGTTAAACTTTTTTTGTGATCGTACTTGTGATTCTGGCTAACAGAGATAAATTCCTTATTTGTTTTAACATTTGTGACCTATAAATTATTCTGATTCTGCCATTAGGTGAGGGCTCTTCTGCTTACTGAGGATGCATCTTGTATAGAGAACCGTCGATGCCCACTGTGGTGCGTAGGCGAGCTACCCCTTTGTTCTCTTTAAGGCGAGAAAGGATGCCCCCCAGGGTTGCAGCGATGAGATTTGCTGAGCGGAAGGACACAATAGTGCAAACGTGTTGCACAGCCAGGCAGTCTTCATCAGAGGGTTCCACCCCAAGCCTCGTTAGGATTTCCATGCACTTTTTTAGCCCTTCTTTGGTCCTGGTGGAAGAATTATTAGTCTCAATGTTTTGTTCATACAAAGTCACACAAGAATTTCCCCTTCACCTCTCATTTTTTCCCCAGATTTTAAAGGCTGGTTTGAAATGTAGAAAAAAATGAAATCAAAACAACTTTGTAATAACCGACTAACCTTTGAGATACGGTACTTTGACAAAAATTGGTATCTTCGAAGCTAATTTTGGAATATCTTTCATGATCTTGAGCTGCATTGGCTGAAGCATATCCTACTATTAATATTTGCTTCTATGCTTCAAAATTATGTGGGATTTTCAAAATAGTATTGTATACAGTAGTTTTAAAGATGTTAACATTGAACTGTATGTTGAACTGATGAAAGTTGGTTAGACACATACACAGCCTATCCTATACCTATAACTTTCTAAACCTATAAATGGTTTAGAGTTTAAACGAAACAAAAAAAAAAGGTTGTGGGGTGGAAAACTCAGGGCATCGAAATGTGTCACTCACTTCTCAATGGCAGACACATGCTTGGTCTCAATCTTTCCTCTTGTTAGGAGCTCAGGGGTTATACGTCCTTCAAACAGCAGACCCTCTTTGGCCATCTTCACCAGAATGAGTCGCACCAGCTCTCCCATGTACATGCCGCTGGCCATCTTCTCAAAACTGAGTGGGAAAAAAAGCACAGCTAGAAGTTCAATTCAGGCGTTCACTATTATCATTCCTAAATGTGTGGATTCAATCATCAAAGTTATGGTATTCACCAAACGTTGAATAGAGACAACAAGACCTTAATGACATTACGCCTTTGCAAAAGGCTTCTTTATTCCTAAATCCTTAATGTGGAGTTCTCCAAATTCTGCAAAAGGCCTTATTAGGGAAAATCCACACCTAAAATTTAGAGCTGGAGAAGGCTCTTGGATCAAAGACAAGAATGTCTTCAACAATTAAAGAGTCCAGTTACCCCAATTAAAATTTTGAAGACTCTTGTTTTATTTCCTTTAAAAAATGTGGCAGTGGAAATCATAAAACAACATCTATCTTCCCAGAGTGAACGACACTCACAGCTGCTTTCCTGGGTTGATGGACCCCCTGTCGATCTCGCGGTCAAACTCTGTGCGGAGGTCCTCCAAGGAGCCGTCATCCCCAAATGCTCCCCACTCAGTGTTGATGCACATTCGACCCTCGTCGCCCTCCACTTGGTCGATATGACGCATTTCCTCCATGTAACAAGCATTAGTTCCTGTACCTAGAAGCAGGTAAAGTAGACCGTGTCATCCTCATGATGTAAAATTACTTATTAGTGTATATACAGTGCCTTGCAAAAGTATTCGGCTCCCTTGAACCTTGCAACCTTTCGCCACATTTCAGGCTTCAAACATAAAGATATAAAATTTTAATTTTTTGTCAAGAATCAACAACAAGTGGGACACAATCGTGAAGTGGAACAAAATTTATTGGATAATTTAAACTTTTTTAACAAATAAAAAACTGAAAAGTGGGGCGTGCAATATTATTCGGCCCCCTTGCGTTAATACTTTGTAGCGCCCCCTTTTGCTCCAATTACAGCTGCAAGTCGCTTGGGGTATGTTTCTATCAGTTTTGCACATCGAGAGACTGACATTCTTGCCCATTCTTCCTTGCAAAACAGCTCGAGCTCAGTGAGGTTGGATGGAGAGTGTTTGTGAACAGCAGTCTTCAGCTCTTTCCACAGATTCTCGATTGGATTCAGGTCTGGACTTTGACTTGGCCATTCTAACACCTGGATACGTTTATTTTTGAACCATTCCATTGTAGATTTGGCTTTATGTTTTGGATCATTGTCCTGTTGGAAGATAAATCTCCGTCCCAGTCTCAGGTCTTGTGCAGATACCAACAGGTTTTCTTCCAGAATGTTCCTGTATTTGGCTGCATCCATCTTCCCGTCAATTTTAACAATCTTCCCTGTCCCTGCTGAAGAAAAGCAGGCCCAAACCATGATGCTGCCACCACCATGTTTGACAGTGGGGATGGTGTGTTCAGGGTGATCAGCTGTGTTGCTTTTACGCCAAACATATCATTTTGCATTGTGGCCAAAAAGTTCATTTTTGGTTTCATCTGACCAGAGCACCTTCTTCCACATGTTTGGTGTGTCTCCCAGGTGGCTTGTGGCAAACTTCGACGAGCAAACGAGACTTTATTGGATATCTTTGAGAAATGGCTTTCTTCTTGCCACTCTTCCATAAAGGCCAGATTTGTGCAGTGTACGACTGATTGTTGTCCTATGGACAGACTCTCCCACCTCAGCTGTAGATCTCTGCAGTTCATCCAGAGTGATCATGGGCCTCTTGGCTGCATCTCTGATCAGTTTTCTCCTTGTTTGAGAAGAAAGTTTGGAAGGACGGCCGGGTCTTGGTAGATTTGCAGTGGTCTGATGCTCCTTCCATTTCAATATGATGACTTGCACAGTGCTCCTTGAGATGTTTAAAGCTTGGGAAATCTTTTTGTATCCAAATCCGGCTTTAAACTTCTCCACAACAGTATCTCGGACCTGCCTGGTGTGTTCATTGGTTTTCATAATGCTCTTTGCACTTTAAACAGAACCCTGAGACTATCACAGAGCAGGTGCATTTATACGGAGACTTGATTACATACAGGTGGATTCTATTTATCATCATCGGTCATTTAGGACAACACTGGATCATTCAGATATCCTCACTGAACTTCTGGAGTGAGTTTGCTGCACTGAAAGTAAAGGGGCCGAATAATATTGCACGCCCCACTTTTCAGTTTTTTATTTGTTAAAAAAGTTTAAATTATCCAATAAATGTTGTTCCACTTCACGATTGTGTCCCACTTGTTGTTGATTCTTGACAAAAAAATTAAATTTCATATCTTTATGTTTGAAGCCTGAAATGTGGCGAAAGGCTGCAAGATTCAAGGGGGCCGAATACTTTTGCAAGGCACTGTATACGCCTATGCATTTACACACTAGATGAGTTTGACTTTTTAAAGTAGTGATTGGCGCACATTTTACTAAAACGAATATACAGTACTAGGGTGACCATATTTAGATTTCCAAAAACGAGGACACTCGGCCTGGCCTCGAGATACTTAAAATTTTACTCGAAGTGCACTCAAAGATGCCTTATCACTTTAATATATTTAATGTGTCCCTCCTCCGCCTGGGTAGAAAATTCAGGTTTGTAACAAAATAATAGCTATATAACCAAAGACACTAATTCCAATTCTCAGAGGTTACTCAACAAGCTTTATTATTCCTAAAATAATACAACAATAAGAACATTAAAAAAAAAAAAAAAAAAAAAAAAAAAAAAAAAGCCTCTTCTGTATTGGAAAATCATCCTTGAGCAAAATAATAGTGGTCTAATAGCATTCAGCCGCTCTGCTCCTTGGCTCTGGAATTCACTACCACCTGACCTCAGGAACACAGACTCACTCCCCCTTTTTCAATCGAAACTCAAAACTCACCTGTTCAGACTTGCATATCCATAATAATCCCTGATTTCTTTGTGTTTTACTGTTCTGCTAATTATTTTCACAGATTAGCATTTTGTTGTTTTGAACATTCTATACTTTATTATTATTTTTTACTGTTTTTAGTCTTTAACTTGTCTAGTATTTTTAAAAATGATTGTACGGCGACCTTGAGTGCCAGAAAGGCGCCTTCAAATGAAATTTATTATTATTATTATTATTTTCAATTCTTACTGTACAAATGAATAATATGAATTCTGAACTAATGTTGTGAATAATACCCAATCTGTAGAAAATCCACCTTTATCAAAAAGCTCTTTTCGCTTCCCGGTGAAATAATGTAAATCAAACCATACCCTCACAACAACACAAATTTAACAACAAAAAAAGTCACTGTTTTCTCTGTTGATAAACAGAGCAGGACCAACCAAAGGGCAGGCTGTCTGGGAACACATCACAGGCAGCACAGTACCGTAGTATTCTGTGCAAAGCGTCAATTTCAAAACATGCTAATTAGCCCCGTGAAAAATAATGAAAACCGGACATTTTCATGAATTTATAAAATCCTGCCGGGTGCTCCGGACAGGATGTAAAAAGTGGACATGTCCTGGCAAAAGAGGACGCTTGGTCACTCCATAAAGTATATACACTCTCAACCCTTTAAGACAGATAGTTACTTACTAACTACAAACTTTGGAATTAATAAGCAAACTAGTAAGCATTCGCTATTTAACAACTAAACTAAATAGAGATAAAATAACTACCTACCTAGTTTACTTTGATTGCAGTTTATTCATTCATTCATCTTCTGTACCTCTTATCCTCACATAGGTTGAAGGAGTTACTGTTTTTTATATTTATTTCTTTGTAATTTCATTTTCCAAAACTAAATCGCATTATTCTTGACAAACATTTGCAATATCATGTCATTAGTTACACTCTAAAGTCAGTTCTTCGCCAAATTTGGTTCGTCGAAAACTAACAAATACTTACCTATGATGATGCCCACTTCGCAGCGCTGATCATCAAAGCCACACGTCATCATGGTCCCAACCGTGTCGTTTACTACCGCCATTATGTCGGCCTCATAGTCCTGACAAACAGACAAAGAAGTTTCGCCGATAAGAACTAAATTGCCTTTTATGGGGTCTGGATCAGTGGAACCTACCCCCCGTTTCTTTATGGCCTTGTTGAGTAGTTTAACAACATCCATGCCTTCTACACCACTGGCCTTAAACTTCTTTGTCCATGTCACCAAGACGGCCTATGAATGGATGGAATTAATCAGTAAGCAGGTTCACATTGTGGGGGCTTGATAGATGGATACATGTAGCTTGGTCACAGCTTAAAATTTAACTAAAAAAAACAAAACAATACATATCCACCAAGTGATCTTATAGCTCAAAAGACATACGGTAAGTTGGGACGCAATCAAGCCAAATTATGCTCTCTAATAATATATTACTTTTTACCAAGATATTTTTGTTAAAGAGTTGTATGGTTGCTTAAAGTGTTTTTAGGTATCAGAACTTGTTTTCAAGATTTCATTTGCAGTTTGAATATGTTTATCATAAAAGACAAATTCCAGAACACTATAGGTTTACATAGTATACATTTTCCTCTATTATTTCCTGAATATTTTGCTCATGTAAAATATTCTTTATTAATCCATATTAGTACTCTTCCTTGTTTTTAACCTAGTTTTTGCAGTTGTCTGGGATTGAAAACAAGCCCAATCATGTTTACCTCATCCAGTTTGCTTTGGGCGCAGGGAAAAGAGAAGGTGAATCCAACAGGAAGCTTTTTGTCCTTAATCTTTTGTTTCTCCATGAAGTCACCAAGGCATTCTGCCACGTGGTCAAAAAGCTGCAGGCACAAAACGAGAAAAACAATTGATCTTGATTTGTGGTTCATTGTTTTTCACAATTTTCTTATTTTGTAACTATTAGTTAGTCCTAGAGCTTTGTCACAATCTTCAGACCTTTAACACGGGACCTTCCCTTCCTATTTAGCGTAAACCTCAACAGCAAACAGGTGCTGAAATCGTTACCGAAAGTTACGATATGTGACTAAAGCACTCTGCTGTGAAACGAACCATTTTGTTTATTAAATCTCTTGTGTATCACGATACTTTTTAGTCACAGCTGCAGTTTCATGAAAGAGCATCTGTCTTTGTTGGCCGCTGGCAATTTATTGCATGAGCCACCAGCCACTGCCACGATCGCGTTACGAGGCAACTCTCAGCTGTTGTCCACCAGTTCATAAGAGGTCATCAGGGGAGCTGACATAACTCTGAGTAAAACTCTATTCTGCTTTTGATGTGAATTCAACTCAAGTTTTTGCAGGGTATCTCAGTAATGTCCGCTTCACGTCTGGTTTAGCAAAGTTACCTTTGTGCTTGGTCACTGTGTATATGCCTTGCAATTAAATGTTGACTAATCCAAGGTGTCTGTCTGTCACCCACCGCAAGATGCACTGTATTTCTCTAGCTCTTCGAAATGTTGTGACTTTTATCGTGTGTGTGTAGTCAATAATAGTTTTCAGTTTTGACTTACACGAAAAAATAGCAGTTAAATTCCTGCAGTAAGGATGAACTCTTGTAAAGAACCAAAGACATTGTATTGTTGTCTAAACCCCAGTTAAATTTTCCATCGGTTAGTTTCAAATCTGTGCAAATAAGGCATGAAATATCTCTACCTTCTCGTGTTGGTTGCAAGAATGTAAAAAGGAAGGGTTTTTTGTACGGCCTGGGTTCACAACACCAGTACACATGAAATTTAGAAGGTTGCTGCATACATATTGAACCAAAAAAGCAACTTGTTGCTACTTGTCTGGCTTTCTTAACTCAACCAACAACACTGAAATTGGTTTGGTATTGTAGCAAATCCTCTTGTTTTAGACCAGTGGAAACAGTCTACACTGGAGTTTGATTACTCCACTTCCAGACAACAAACTAGACCTCAATCAAAACTCTTTCCACATACCCTTAATAATCACGTACATGCTAAACTGATAAAGTGTGGTGCCAGTTGGCAGTCCCATTGTATAGGCCACCTGCACTTAAAGTGCGTACAACAAAAGAAAACAAGTCTTAAATAGGATTATTATGTGAATTAGAATCATATTTTGAGACGATTTGACTATATACAACAATTTAGCAAAGCACAGATGACGAGAAATTACTCTTATAATTTGCCAGTTAGCCACGCCTACTATTATAGGGCTCTAGCGTCCCCAACAGGTGGATGACGTCAGCGGAGTCACGATTTCATCTGATTCAGTATGCAGCCCATTGAGGGGGAATTATTCACAACAAGGAAAACGCAACGAAGAGAGCCCCAAAATGTTATTGTTTCAGTCTCTCTACTCCAATATTTTTACAAGATATTCTTTTTATCCAAGTATTTTTCCCCAATGGCTAAATAAATGGCTTGAGAAGGACCAGTCAGCTCGTTGAGGGGAAATTATTCAGAACGAAGAAAACTTGACGAAAAGAGCCGCAAAATGTCATCGTTTCAGTCTCTCTACTGCAATATTTTTACAGGATATTCTTTTTATCCAAGTATTTTTCCCCAATAGCTAAATAAATGGCTTGAGAAGGACCAGTCAGCCCGTTGAGGGGAAATTATTCAGAACGAGGAAAACTTGACGAAGAGAGCCGCAAAATGTCATTGTTTCAGTCTCTCTACGCCAATATTTTTGCAGGATATTATTTTTATCTAAGTATTTTTCCCCAAAAGCTAAATAAATGGCAGGGTCATGACAAATAACAGTCTTGTGCTAAATGGAATATGAAATAATAAAAATGCATTTATTCAAGACGACATAGCAAAATTACTCCATAATGGTCCAAACTGTCGACTTCACCTTTACTGTCGCACCTCCCGAACGATATTTTATGCCACCTAAATCGGGCTTATGTCATTTCCCTTCCCTGACTTTGGAGAATGTAAACAAACCAAGAGGCGGGACAACTAGCCGACATGCTAACCCGAACCGAGTGATGTTCCAAAGTCTTCGGAGCGGAAAATCACACATAACTAGCCCGGATCATTTCACATGACGACTGGGTTGTCGATTGTCTTTGCTGATCGGCAAACCGCCCAGCGGAAAGCAATTTACAGATTGTTTCCCTGCCACTACGGACAGGAGAGCTTTATATAGGAGAGTCTTTTATTTAAAGAAAGTGTGTAGTGTTTACTTTGTAATCGCTGTATTCGCGGCTATTTTTAACTCAAAGTTGAAATTTCTGATAGGTCGGAAAATTTGACAGAACGCCGGGCACATGAAGAGGGGAAAAAGCCGAGTATAGTGCTCTCCCGGCCGGGGGGATGTGCGACAAGCTGCCGGTCGTCGGCCGAGGGGGCAAGGAGCATGTCAGCCACAAAATGCAAGCCACCTACATATTAAAATGATCCCAGTATTTAATATAAAATAATAATAAAAATACAAAACACAATGTTTACTCACTTCCTGTTAAGTCCAATGGTCCCACAGTAGTAGGGCTTGTTTTGGCCAATATCCACCGGTGAAACGGAGCCTTTCGAAACCCCAAAAAGGCGCATACGCCTGTCCTTCGTACAGCAAGATTTTCTGCAGCCGTTTGGCTGGCGTGACGTGAAAAATAAACGTATTAATCCGCAAAATCAGCTGAATCCTTAGTCCTTCTCATACAACAGTACGGCTGTATAGTGAAGCGGACTCCTTCCTCCGTACACGTTACAGCGCTCTCTCTCTCAACTCGAGACTGTTGCCGGAAGTCACTTATTTTCATGGTGCGGGATTAAAAAAACTAAATAAATATAGCGATCGCTTCCACACACAGCCAAGCGGTCCATTTCATTCAGGAGCATAAAATACCGTGTGTATTAAGCCTGAATGTTTAAACATCGCCATTGCAATGTGCGCGATAGTCCCATCGCAAGCACGTGCAATAGTTTTTATTTTCTTTTATCCACATACGCCGTGCTTTCTGCTCTGCTCACAGCCCCACACCCTCCCTCTCCCAGCCCTTTGTTCCTCTCAGTCACTGGCACTTGCTTATTAAAGTTAACGATGGCTTTGATCTGGCCAAAGAAGCCGGGCAGCAATCTGTCAATCATCATTTAACTTGTTAAACAGTTTCTGCAAGGAAGCCGCGCTGGAATGAATGTGCGTGTGTGTGGAGACGTTGGAGACATATAAAATTAATGACAGAAGTGATCATGAGGAGTTTGAAATTTCTACATGTCACTCCAAGGCTCACAGGTAAAGTAGGTAAACAGAAGCATTTAATAAAGTCAAGCATTTTTCTACTACAGTACTTTATTCTTGTTCAAAAATGATTTGGTTGGACAGTTATGTTTAAAACTGATAATAATTACGACATTGAAGTGCTTAAAAAACATTTATTTATATACATTTTTTAAATCACTTTGGGGGAAAAAGTGAGAAAAAAACATGTCTTATATGTATCTCTTTCCAATGCTAAATCTGAATAAATACACTGAGCACAAAAAACACACACACAAAAAAAAAAAAAAAAAAAAAAAAAAAAAAAAAAAAAAAAACAATGGGGGGGGGTGCACTACTTTGCGGTTTTACATTCATCGCGGCGGGTTCTGGTCCCCATTAACCGCAAAAAACGAGGGATCACTGTACACTGTGGTGATGGTGAGTCATCCAAAGTCTTTCCAAACAGCTATTCAAGTCCAGTCAAGTATACATATATATATATATATATATATATGTATATATATATATTTTTTAATATCGCAATATATCCCAAACCCCAAAAAATCGCAACCATAGTTTTTTCCAATATCGTTCAGGCCTAGTGTGTATTATGAGACAAACATGCTTTTTCGTGTCACAGGCACTTTAAAGGGCAATCAGGACGTTCAGGGATCTATACATACTGTATTACCAGAAGTGGGTAGTAATGAGTTACATTTACTCCGTTACATTTACTTGAGTAATGTTTTGAGAAGAATGTACTTCTAAGAGTAGTTTTACTAAGCCATAGATTTTACTATTACTTGAGTAGATTTGTGATGAAGAAACACTACCCTCACTCCGTTACTTTGGGCTACTCTAGTCATTACATTTTTCTTCTTTATTCAACATATTAGATTCTACCTTTTTTTCTCAGCGATGCCAGCAATAGCTCTACCAGTTTCACCAATGAGGTGGCGCAACAATAATCACATGACTCCTTTATACCAATCAGACTCAAGCTTGCCATTCTACGATCACATCGGGCTGTTCAATCACAAGGCATCTTTAAAGCACCATAACAAATTGAATATTTGACATAGAGCGCTGCCCTCAGCATGACTCGAAAGCGTGGATTTCAACCTCTCTCCCAGTTTTTATTTGGCACCGATTGACCATGGAAAATGATCCTTTTGATTTCTGAACAGGACCTACTATGACCTATTCAAACTAGGAACTATTTTCTCCACTGGAGGGCACTCATGTTCTTTGGACAAATGATGCTTCAGTTCTGTAGATTTTTTTCTCGCATTGGAATTCAATGATTTTTTTTTTTTCTTAAAATACAACTGTTTAAAAAAATAATAATAATCAAACATCGTAAGCAGTTACTCACATGTTACTCATTATTTAAGTTTTTTTTTTTTTTGTACTGAGGATGTAATTAAAAGAATCTAAGCACCCTTACCGAGGATGTAATTAAAAGAATCTAAGCACCCTTGAGTATGAGGATGTAAGTGTAAGGTTACTGTATGTATGTTTCATAAAACCTTGGGTTTACCTGAGTCCCACTTCCGTGAATGATGTCATCGGGGGTCTCATAGACCTGGCTCTCCATTTGGACCGGTTGCTTTTTATCTTGGGTCACCTTGACTCTTAGGATCCGAAAGTTTGATCCCCCGAGGTCCAGCGCTATGAAATCTCCCTTTTCTATCAAAACATCAAAACATTTTCCAGTAACCACAGGTGAACAAATAGGTTATTTAATGTAGTCCCCGTCTAAAGAATTACATTGTTACAACATCTCTTTTAATCGAGCATATATTGGAAAATTGCCGACATAGTAACTGAATAGGAGACCATGTCAACATGCATTCATTTTTATCCTGAGATGCATTATTGAGCCATATTGTGTGTTACATGATTGTCAACGGTTTGTCAACTTTGCCCTTTGCTGTCCCCAGAAGCCGCTGCAACCTGAATCTATTTTTACGCTAGTGTCAGGCGGTCTCTGCTGGCAAAGACAAGGAAACAAGTATGAGTGGTGTTTGTTTTCCGCCAGGCTAATAAACCATGTCTGAAAATTAACATTAGAAAAAAAAAACAAGCACACACAAATGTAATTTTTTATAATAAGATAAGTATGGAGACTTTTACCTCTAAACTAAGATAAGTTTCTAATAGCAATAATTCATAATGAGTTAAAATCTAAAGATGTTTGGTTACGGTCTGAACTTGTAAAGTGCATCTTGAAAGTATTCAAAGCGATGCACTTTTTCAACATTTTATTTGACAGTCTCATTCCAAAATAGAATAAATCATCCCTTTTTCCCAATCAAAATTCTACATTCAAAACCCCATAACATTTTTTTTCCCTTTTGATCATGTACATGTAATGTGATTGTGTTTTCAATTACTGTTCTTTTGTACATTTTTCCTATATCTCAGTAATATTAAATAATGGTAGACTATTTTGTTATTGTTTTAGTCATTAATATGGCAGTTTTTATTTTAACGAAAAATAATACTTTTGATGGTAATTTGATTGTAAATGTAAAGTATGTTGGTTTTTTTGTTATACTTGCCACTAGTGGTACACATGCTCCCTCAAATGGTATGCATTAGAATTGCTACTCAAATACAATTCCATTGTATTTAACTTTTAATTAGAGTACAATGCATTTGCATTTGATCTACCAAAGTAGTACTTGTTTTTAAAGTGGTATTTTAATCATTTTAGTGCATTTCAGTTGTATTCTAATCATTTCAGTGCATTTAACCCTACATGTATTAGCAGTCTCACTGTTCAAGAAGTGAATGATGTCACACCTGGTCACAATAAAATAGGTTTTGTTTCATTTTTAAATTTAGTCTTTTTGTGGGTTCGTTTTTCAAACAGACGGCCCAGAAATAGAATTTGCTCCGGAATTCACAGATATTGATTGACTGTGTGCAGTCGCTTTTGCGAAAGCTTGCGTCCCTTTTGCCTAACCCGCTGGAACGTGCCGATACGTCGACAACTCTTGTTAATTTGTATTCCCGATTCAACACAAAAGCATGTCGGCCGACACTTCTGACCTCCTGGTACTTGCTTCCAAGTTCTCTGTTAGTTGAGATCTGTTGACACTAAGACAACATGTCTCTTAGCATGTAACTCTACCAAGCTATGAACTGGATGTACACAGTAGACTCTAGTCAGGATAAATTCTTCTTTGTGTTTTTAGTCGGTTGGTATCCTACGTTATTAACGCTACTTAGAGTGTGGCCCACAGAACGTGCTGTTACTATATACTGTACAATCTTCGTTCTTTCAAAAAGCAACCACAAATTTCTTAAAGCCCTGTCCATTTGCCAATAACTATCTCGCAATCCATTGCATCAGGAAAGCCACGAACCACTATATTGTTTCCCCACATTTGATTTTTCTTGGTTGGCCTGTGCCTGATAACGTTCAGTTGGCCTAACTATGATAATGACACATGGTTTTTCTTTGTTTCTTTCTTTTGAGTTTATTCCCAAGGTTGCAGTTATCAGCACCGTAGTAAATGTTATAAGTCTCTTCGTGTCTTCCAAAACCCTTCCTTCCCCTATTTCCTCTAGTTGTTTCTTTGGTTGTTCCCCTTTTCTTTCTACTGCCTCTCCTAGACTCTGTTGTATCACCACCATTAAAGCGTCTATGAATGTCTTTTTTTCCCCTCACCTGCTGTACTTACCTCCCATTTCATCACCTCACACCCTCCATAAGCCTCAATGTGGCTCCCTCCATAATTATAAAATTAGAGTTGTTTCCCATTTTTGCACTGTGACTACTCGTTAACCTCCCTGCACCTTGGATACAGTCTCTTTCTGATACACACCGTTGCTGTGTGCCAAAGTTTTTGATACTCCTAGCACCTCAATGGTCTCGGCAGAGACTCTGGAGCGATACTCTCTCTGGGAGTACCTCCTAAAATACAAAAAGAACACTTTACTATTCACTTTCTTCCAATCCCCCGTTGTTTGCAACTACTTTGCATCCCTTAATGTCCCTCCAACCAAATATGTTTTAGTTTCCTCCATTGACACTTCCTCTAGTAATTCGAAAATCAGCCCATTATTTCACTTACCCCTAAATCCTTCTTTGTTCACCCCCATCAATTTAGAACTCAGAGGTAGAATGTAACGAAGTGAAGGTACTTCATTACTGTACTTAAGCATATTTTGTGTATCTGTACTTTGCTTGCATAAAAATATGAAGTTGTACTAATTACTTTTACTTCACTACATATTGCAGCATGTATACTGTATGTACTTTTTACTCCACTACTTTTCAAATTGTCGCCTGCGTTACACGTTACTTTTGTTTGTATGGTTTTTTTTTTTTTCTCATTGTGAATTGATAGTTTCGTTTTCATCTTTCATGCCTCTGGCACAATCGATAAGCCCCGTGCAACTTGCCTGGCACGGCCAGACTGTTCTACTTGTATTTTTCAAACACTGTGAGAATAGTGTGGCACCCAGCCCGTTCACGGCCTCTCGAGCAAGCACAAAATCAACCGTCCAATCAGATTTGTTTATTTGCGTGACGTGTTCTTAACGAGCAACGTCACTCTTCCGCGTCGGAAGTCGTCTCCACAACAACACAGATGGTGAACAGGAGAGCCGAGAATATGTTCCAATCCACAGTAAAATCAGTTTTAAATGACCAAAAACACATCGACACAAGTCATTGACAACAGTCTGTCTCGCCCTAGTCAAGTTGAATAAACTCCGCTCTCCTCGTATGTCTACTTCCGCGCGCAAGTCCCTCGTCATTTTACTAACGACATGTCCGCCCGTCGCTGATTGATCCACTCAGCTGTCTGTTTGCTGTGACTTGCTCCGCCCTGGAAAATTTATCCGCTGAATAGTGGCCAGACTCAAAAGCTGGAACAGCTGTGAGTCTGGTGTACCAGGCTACCGTGCAACTATACGGAAATTGAACACTAGAGGCACCAAAACAAGTACAAGCAATATTATGCAGGTGAACAAGATAATGACGAATAAAAACCAACAGTGAGAGCAGTGCACCTTCAGATGGGTGCTGCACACTTTTGTACAGTAGGTGGAGATATGCACCTGATAGTTGCTTGCAATCCCCCATTAAGCTACATTTTAGAGAGTTTTATTTTTTTAGCTTGTTTAGCTTCGGTTTACAGTGCAGTCAACTTTATTGCTTGTTTCTTCCATTTTGCACAGTTTTAAATAAAATTGAGCAGCCAATGAATTTTCTGGTTCTTACTTTGAATATTGGCTCAGATCTCTATATACATATTTACACACTTTATATATAAGCTTTCGCTCGTTGTGCTGCATCTACACTTGCAATTGTTAAGTTTCCATCACTTATCACCTTTGCAAATCTGATGTCTCACAACTGTCAAGTCGCAAAACAAGTAGTTGTTGTTCTTTTTCTTGCTTTTGTGGAAACTAATTCTGAAGTCCTACTCCTTTTTCTTGTGAACCAAAAGTCATGAAACTTGGCAGCAAAGTAGCATGGATCAGCATCTATCAATGCTCAGAGCACGATCTATTTATTTTTTTTGTATCAGGGTTGCTTAATTAATTGAGGAATTACAGTATATTTGACTGTAAGTTACAAGTTAGCCAGTAGAGGGCATGCCTTTGTCACAGCCTTCTGCCTGCAGTATGCTTTAGCACACAGGTGTCAAACCGATTCCAGAAAGGGCCGAGTGGGTGCAGGTTTGCTTTCCAACCATTGAAGAGGACACCTTTTCACCAATCAGATCTTTTACATGTGTAATCAGCTAAACTTTGTCAGGTGCTGCTTGTTTCAGTAGGAAGTTCATCGGTTAAACTCTCTGCACGGTATTGGTTGGAACAAAATCCAGCACCCACTTGGCCCTTTCTGGAATCGGTTTGACACCTGTGCTTTAGCACATTCACTTTTGTTTTCTTGAGAATACTTGTTAGTTTAACTGAAGTGACGACAAAAGTGAATTATCCTCCACAAATCCAAGAATCACCTGAAATTCACACTCCACTGCCTTCTCTGTTCCTTTTCCCAGCCCAGAATTCCTTGTCTTCACTATTTATTTATTTCCCCCAAAATTCCTTGCCAAGACTAAATGAACAAACATTTTTTCTCTGATACCTGATCCATCAGGGATGGACCTGACGAAGGTGGGCAACATCTTAACGGTGGCGGTGGGATTGGTGCCATGGCCAAGGCCGTCCTCCATCTCTCGGCGGAAGCGGTTCATGACGTCCTTGAGCGTCTCGTCCGACAACCGCATGGAGTAGAGGTACTTGTCGATCTACAGACACAAAATCGACATTGGTCACTTAATGTCTGTGACCACTCGGGAGCAGCACTAAAATGTAAATTTTACATTTTAGTTTGGGCCTAAGAACTCCAGTGAGAGCTGCATCTTGTCCACACTTTGAAACTAATGACACTACACTTTTTTTTCTTCTAGGGAAAAATATTGTAATCCTACTAGAATAAGGTCAGGATTCTTATTTTTCATGAGTTTATTTTTTTCCTTGGAAATTTACAGAAATCTTGGAGGGATTAAATTGAATTTATTAAAAAACAAATTGTATCATTCAATATTTTATTTCAATCTTACAAGAAAAACATTTCCGTTATTAATAGTAATTTTACAAGAATTCATTCATTTTAGAAGAAAACATGTTTCTCAAAAGGATGTTACATTTGGCCAAGATTTATTTTGTCATCTTAAAATATATCTTTTTCCCCGCATGTTTACAAGAGTAACAGTTATGTACTTCTGTTTTTTTTTTTTTTTCTGGGAACAAATAGTTCATAGTTATGGATATAGCAAATACGTTTTTAAGAGACAAAAAATCATGACAACGCAACAGGATTTTCTAAAATATATTTTTGTTAAATATGTTTTTGCTGGATTTATATAAGGAAAAATGCTTCAATTGAAAATTGTCTTTTGTTTCCAAAAAAGTGTTGTAAGCTTTATTACAATTTAATGGGGGGAAATAATGGTGATTACTGCGGAAAACGAGAGAAAAACATGCTTTTGTCTCAAATGCTTTTAAACCTTCTGAATTCAACCATAATAAATTCTTACATCAGAAAACAATTATTTTAATATCTATTCTGGAAAAATATATATACTATACAGTATGATGTAAATATTAAGCAACGCTCATAAAAAAAAAAAAAAAAATATATATATATATATATATATATATATATATATATTAGGGCTGTCAAAATTATCGCGTTAACGCGCGGTAATTAATTTTTTAAATTAATCACGTTAAAACATTTGACGCAATTAACGCACATGTCCCGCTCAGACAGTATTCTGCCTTTTGGTAAGTTTTACAGCAAGGCTTTTTGTGCTGCAGCACAACAGCGAACTCTTGTGGTCGCTTTGCGACATGGTCTGTTTTTTTCTTGCCAGTTCATATGGCTGCACGACGTCTCGGGCTGACGCCTACGTTGTAATGTTGTGCTTATATGATCCTTGGACAAGATTTGTCCGTAAGTATGGTTGTTGTAAAGAATGTACATATTATGTTAGTAAGCGAAATGGTCTATTTTTTGTATGAGGCGCTTTTTGTTTATGTTTAGTGAACCTGTATAGCGTGCTAAGCTAACGTTGTTGCTAATGCAATGTTTGTGTTTTTTTTTTTTGTAGTTTTATGACGGTCTAAAGAGGACGATGGTTTGAGGCTATTTTATTAATAAATCAGATGAAAAAGGAAGAAGTCTGATTATTAAGGCGTCGTTCACTAGCTGTCTAGCTTTGGAAAAAGTAGACGCTTCGGAGTGAGGACAGCATACACAGATTTAAATGACAGTAGAGTGAAATGCCCACTACAGTCCTTATGTACCGTATGTTGAATGTACTGTAGATATCCATCTTGTGTCTTATCTTTCCATTCCAACAATTTATTTTACAGAATATATATAATTTACAGAAAAATATGGCATATTTTATAGATGGTTTGAATTGCGATTAATTGCGATTAATTAATTTTTAAGCTGTAATTAACTCGATTAAAAATTTTAATCGTTTGACAGCCCTAATATATATATATATATATATATATATATATATATATATATATATATATATATATATTAAACTATCCATTCACACACACACAAAACTAAACTAAAAGTGTCTTAAAATAACTATACATGAAAAAAATTATACTTAAACATTAATAAATAAATAAACTACAGCTACACCCACCCCATTTTTTTCATCGCAGTTCATTCGATGAAATTATAAATATTATTTTTTTAATGTCATATTGAAATTCAAAATAAAGAGTTCTTTTTCACTCATGCAGGGTTTTGGAACCAAAACACAGTGTTCATACTAAAAGGACAGCAAACATTAGCACAACAAATGTCTTACATTCGCTAGTAATGATTCTCCATTAGGACAACCCCACAAATTGCATGCATTGTTGAAATCAATCAATAAATTGATTGAGAACAAAGCAGACCTAATCTACACAGTTTTTCTTACAATTTCATAATTCACATCAACTAAATTAAACACAAGATGGATTTTTAATACTAAAATAGGTATAACGAAACAATGTAAAGCACCAAACTGTCGTCCTGTCACTCTACGCTTGAGCTACTTTGTTGCTGTTGTTGTCTAACATGAACCACAAGCAGACGTGCACATTTGTTGGTCAACGCGGTGACCTTTTGTTGCGTCACTATTATTACACGCTCATTAACATTCCATTCCAGCCATTTGATAAAGTGAAACTAGTAAGTAACCTTTCTCATAAATCCTGGATGTTAAAATGTAAATGTTAGCTAAAAATATTTCAGTGATGTTTAGGAAAATAACATCCTTCAATTTCTTAAAAATACATCAAAATAAAAAATATAAAATAAAAAAAGCCTTTCCGGGGATAAAACATAACATGTCATCCTGCCTGATGTTGGGCCCAATTGCATCATGTCTTTATTTGCATGCACATCCATCTACTGCATCGGTGACATTATGAAATCATTCATCGATATCAGCTCGTCATCTTTATAGGGCAATCGTTTAACTCATTGGTTGCCATTGACGCCGCCAGAGAGGCTTGCTGCAAACCCTCTGAGTCAAAACGTATATGTCGTCTGTCAGCGGCACTGAAACATGAGCATCCACAGCCATTCTCCCTGTTTAAATTAGTTGGATGTTCTATCATTGTCAGTGGTCGACAATGAGTTAAATATATTCAATTTCTTTTTAAATTATTATTATCATTATTATTTTAAAACAACTTTTTTATTATTATTAGGGGGAATTACCAGAGTGTATTTAATGGTTTTATTCATTTTAAATTATTTATTTTGTTTTATAAACATTTCATAAATTTCTAACTTATTCATTAAATATACATACTAGGGCTGTCAAAATAGTCGTGTTAACGGGCGGTAATTAATTTTTTTAAATAATCACGTTAAAATGTTTGACACAATTAACGCACATGCCCCGCTCAAACAGATGAAAATGACAGAACAGTGTCATGTCCACTTGTTACTTGTGTTTTTGTCTCCCTCTGCTGGCGCTTTGGTGTGACTGATTTTATGGGTTTAAGCACCATAATGTAATGTAATTATTGACATCATCAATGGCGAGCTACTAGTTTATTTTTTTGATTGAAAATTTTACTAATTTTGTCAAAACGAAAACATTAAGAGGGGTTTTAATATAAAATTTCTATAACTTGTGCTAACATTTATCTTTTAAGAACTACAAGTCTTTCTATCCATGGATCGCTTTAACAGAATGTTAATGTTAATGCCACCTTGTTGATTTATTGTTATAATAAACAAATACAGTACTTATGCACAGTATGTTGAATGTATATATCTGTCTTGTGTCTTATCTTTCCATTCCAACAATAATTTACAGAAAAATATGGAATATTTTATAGATGGTTTGAATTGTGATTAATTACAATTAATTTTTAAGCTGTGATTAACTCGATTAAAAATTTTAATCATTTGACAGCCCTAATATTATACTGTATACAAAAATAATATTAAAAATAACAATAATGAAAAATATATATAGTATAATTATAATTGAGACCTGGCCTGTCCTGAAATATGTGTCCGTCACATATTTGGTCATTTGGAGACCACACTTGTATACGAAATGTTAACCCTTTATTGCCACATGTATCACATTTGATACACTTAAAATATCAAGCTTTTTAGAATCCAATTCAGAATTTAGAATTTTTTTTTCTCCAAAAAAAGGATGGATCCATCTGCAGTTTCCATGAGAAAAAAAAAAAATCTGGATTTAGCAAGGGCTACAGACATTACAGCGCTTATTACACATATTCGTTTTGATTTTTTTTTTTTTTTTAACAAATTTGGAAAAAAAAGTTTAAGACCTTATTTTTCAAATTTTGGGTTCTCTCTTCTTTTTTTTTTTTTTTAAATGATTTTTTTTATTGTTTTCTAGTTACAAATTAAATTTAACATTCATTCTCAGCAATGGACTCAAACTCGCAAAATATGTGACCTTCATGTATAAGGGGATAGTACCCCCTGAGACAGAAAATAGAAAACAAAAAAGACCCATACATACAAAACAAAAACCACACACATACACACAAACAGCACCTCGTCAGTCATAAAAATAGACAAAAGGACAATGTCTCCGTAGTTCAGTAGCACCAAATAGCCCCACAGTGCCCAAAATTCAGCACACAAAATGTACACATATAAATATACTTTTGGGTCCAGTGGGAGAAGCGGCCACATACCGTATGTCACTAACAGGAAAAATAAATCATCATTATTCAGGAATCTGAGGGAAATTCAAGGCCCTAGCATACATCAGGAAAGGGGTCCCTTGCATTAAATTTGTTTTTGCAGCTTCCAAGCACATCTCGGCTCTTCTCTAAGTGAACATAATTCAAGATTGTTTTTATCCAAAGCGTGTGAGACGGATGGATCAGAGATTTCCATGCAAGAAGTATCAGTGTTTTGCCAAAAGGGTGACAAGGGCAATTCTGTCCTCATCTATCCTGGATAATTTCAACACAGATGAGAACGTTCCAAACAGCGCTATAGCAGGGACTTATTTGTATGCCGCATATTTGTGAAATTGTCTTGAATACCTTCGACCAAAAGTTATCCTGTATGAAATAAAGAAGGCAAGACCAGAACATGTTGTGAGTATTATTTTGTGATTATCTGACAATTGCTTCATATGCCAGGCCTTTAAGGGTTTTTGTAGATATTGTATTGTGGGTCTCAAACATTAAAGGCATTCTAGAGAAGGATATTTTCCCCCTTATATGGATGGACATGATCATATAAATTGAATTTACATTACATAAAATTACATTATTTTAGGAAAAATAATAAATTTTTCAAGAAAATTTATTTTCTGTCCTTCCATATGTGTGTTTTTTTTTTTTTTTTTTTTTTTTTTGCTGTGACCTCAAGCCTGATGTGTGGCCCAGTGGGCATCTTCACTCACGACTTCCTATCTGCGCACGTGCCTCTACTGCACTGTGACGTCACACCCCAGCCTCCTCCCACCCTTAACTAGTTACAAGCCCCCCGCCCCTCGAAGCTATTCTCCATCCGTGTAGCCGGTCTGTCATCATCACACACACAAGCACTATTAGCAGCGCCACTAGCATCCGGTGGCTAATATGTGCAAGGTCAAATTTCGGGAAGCTTTTAGTGTGCTCGCTGATAGAATTCGGAAGTATTGGTGGCACCTGTGGAAGCTGTCATGGAGCCGCCCATGTCAAGGACACGAGCTAACCTCTTGCCGTCCATCCTCCTCCTTTTCCTCCCCCGCTTCTTCTTCTTCTTCCCCCTGCATCCTCTGAGCCACCCACCAAGTAACATGGCTGCCTTACAAGACACGAGTAGTGTTCTACAACCTCACTAAAACTGCTCCTACCTTTTTGAGTTGATCATCTTTCAACTCGGTGAAGTAGTAGGCCAGCAGCTGAGCCGCGATCATCCTGCCTTCCTTCCTGTCGAGATTGTCGAGAAGAAACTGCAATGCTGCCTGCTTATTCCCCCGAGTGCGGATGTCCCGTCTTTTCCGTCCCACCGGTGGGCGAGGCTGGCTGGGAGAAGAGAAAAGTCGGCAGTAGCGATCGTGCCTGCTAGTCTGCGACTATCAGACGCACACGCGCGAGGGAGGGAGGCTGGTTTTGAGCGTGTCCCCTCCCGACGTGTAGCGGCTCGGCCGCGGAATGGCGCTCCCACCTTACCCTCCCCCATTCGCCCTTCTGATTGGCTGAGCAGGATGGACGTGCTGGGAAGAAGGAAGGGAGCAGAGCCTGGAAAAGTACCAATTTTTTTCATGATCTGGCTTTATATTCTATAATAGTTTAAGGAAAATTCTTTATAAATAAAAATATGTTTCTCAAAACCAAAATGAATTTTTATGTTTTTCAGAAGGAACTTAACTTTGCTTCTCTATGAAGTATATGAGATGTGAACCTGCTGTGAGACTGTTTAAAATGCTTGATGACTTGAAATTATTGGAAAACCCCTAGAAGCACTGCTATTCTACACAATGTAATATCAATTTATACACTCACCAGCCACTTTATTAGGTACATCTATCCAACTGCTTGTTAACACTTAATTTCTAATCAGCCAATCACATGGCGGCATCTCAGTGCAATTAGGCATGTAGACATGGTTTAAGACAATCTCCTGCAGTTCAAACAGAGCATCAGTATGGGGAAGAAAGGTGATTTGAGTGACTTTGAACGTGGCATGGTTGTTGGTGCCAGAAGGGCTGGTCTGAGTATTTCAGAAACTGCTGATCTCCTCGGATTTTCATGCACAACCATCTCTAGGGTTTACAGAGAATGGTCCGAAAAAGAAAAAATATCCAGTGAGCGGCAGTTCTGTGGGCGGAAATGCCTTGTTATGCCAGAGGTCAAAGGAGAATGGCCAGACTGGTTCGAGCTGATAGAAAGGCAACAGTGACTCAAATAACCACCCGTTACAACCAAGGTAGGCAGAAGAGCATCTCTGAATGCACAGTACCTCGAACTTTGAGGCAGATAGGCTACAGCAGCAGAAGACCACACCGGGTGGCACTCCTTTCAGCTAAGAACAGGACACTGAGGCTACAATTTGCACAAGCTCATCGAAATTGGACAATAGAAGATTGGAAAAACGTTGCCTGGTCTGATGAGTCTCGATTTCTGCTGCGACATTCGGATAGTAGGGTCAGAATTTGGCGTCAACAACATGAAAGCATGGATCCATCCTGCCTTGTATCAACGGTTCAGGCTGGTGGTGGTGGTGTAATGGTGTGGGGAATATTTTCTCGGCACTCTTTGGGCCCCTTGGTACCAATTGAGCATCGTTGGAACAGGAGAGCCTGAGTATTGTTGCTGACCATGTCCATCCCTTTATGACCATAACTTACCCAACTTCTGATGGCTACTTTCAGCAGGATAATGCGCCATGTCATAAAGCCGGAATCATCTCAGACTGGTTTCTTCAACATGACAATGAGTTCACTGTACTCAAATGGCCTCCACAGTCACCAGATCTCAATCCAATAGAGCATCTCTGGGATGTGGTGGAACGGAAGATTCGCATCATGGATGTGCAGCCGACAAATCTGCACCAACTGTGTGATGCCATCATGTCAATATGGACCAAATTCTCTGAGGAATGCTTCCAGCACCTTGTTGAATCTATGCCACGAAGAATTGCGGCAGTTCTGAAGGCAAAAGGGGGTCGAACCCGTTACTAGCATGGTGTACCAAATAAAGTGGCCGGTGAGTGTATATACGTATTATATATATGTGTATATGTATATGTATACAGTATATAACAGGGGCGGGCAAACTATTCCACAAAGGGCAGCAGTGGGTGCGGGTTTTTGTTCATACCCATCATGAGGACAGCCTTTCACATACTGTATCTGGTTTCTTACAAGTGCAATCAGTTGATTGCAGTCAGGTGCTTCTTGTTTCCACTGAAACCTCATTGGTTAAACTGTCTGTGCTGAATCAGTTGGAACAAAGACCAGGACCCACTACGGCCCTCGAGGACCGGTTTGCCCAACCCTGGTATATATACTCTATATATACAAGGGGTATAGGCGGAGTTTGACTTTTAGGGCAGGGGGGGCACAACATGTTGATGACATCGAAACGCGATGTCAGCAATAAAATTAACTTACAAGAATATTTATAATAAGTTGAAA
Source organism: Corythoichthys intestinalis (assembly GCF_030265065.1). Lineage (NCBI taxonomy): Eukaryota > Metazoa > Chordata > Actinopteri > Syngnathiformes > Syngnathidae > Corythoichthys > Corythoichthys intestinalis. Next base: position 48,302,818 of record NC_080402.1, read on the forward strand.
ATGAGCGTTTTTTTTTTTTGTTTTTTTTTTTGTTTCCCGTCATTCTTGAGGGGAATTCTAAATCAGACTGCTTAGGACAGCTATACTTTCCACCAAAACCATCATCCATTGAATATGGTAAGCCAGCCGGTGTCGTGACAATGTAATTACCCCTGTCAAAAACTGTATCCCCTTGGCAGAGCCACTGCGCTATACTGATTTGCTTGATTTCCGTGTTTTGGTGATGTAGTTATCTACTAGGTTTTAAAACATGGTCCAACCATTAAAAATTTAAAAAAAAATTTTAAAATTAAAAAAAAAAATTTTTTTCTGTCGTATAGCTTAACATAAGTACTGAATGTAAAAAAAGGCAATGTTTTACTGTTTTACTAGGAGGATGACCTATAACTGTTATTACTGTAATTCAAGACCTGTATGGAGTTTCTCCAGTTTAATAAACGTTGATGTCCAAAATATATAACTGTGGTTCTTTCCTGGCTTCAATTAATTAAGTCGACATAACTCATAACTAATGTGTGTGTGTGTGTGTGTGTGTGTGTGTGTGTGCGCGCGCAATTTTTGATGTGGGTAACTACATTGGCAAGACACTGGTGGTGACTCTGTTGTACAATTTTAGTGTCTTTAGTGGGGCAAATTGAAACTCCGCTCACCATTTTGACAGTGATCTGTAGCATTTCATGGTCCACATTTTTAATCCTTGGTTCTTGCTCAGTAGTTGTCGGTTTTGAAAGCTTGGATTTGAAAATATTTACGGATATCCATCTTGCCTTTTTGGTCCTCGTGTGGTTTTGGCTAAGCAAAGCAAAATGACCTTCTAAGGTGCTAGACACATAATCTGTTTGAAAAATCATTTTGAGTCATTATAAAAAGATCTTTTTTTTTTTTTCCATTTCATTCATTTTTGTTTTATTGCTTTAGAAATTTTAGTGACAATATTTTACCGGAAAATTCTTAATTTTAAAATCATATACTGTTTAGGAAAGTCAACTACATGCAGAGACACTTTTCGGCCACCAGGAGGGGGACGACCCCCCCACCCCCCTAGAATCTGCTTATGTATATACAGTGTATCACAAAAGTGAGTACACCCCTAGCATTTCGGCAGATATTTAAGTATATCTTTCCATGGGACAACACTGAGAAAATGACACTTTGAAAAGTAGTCTGTGTGCTGCTTATAGAGCCTACCCACCGACGTCATAAAACCACGTGCTCGCTGTATGGTTCCGCCCACTTGTCCGTCATTTTGTCTCTCTATTAGCATTGGTTTCAATTGATCGAGGAATTTAAAATGCATTTCATGGAAGACCCGGTGCTTTCTGATGCCGTAAACTCACTGGATGTGTTGCATAAAAGGCGTTATGTGGAAAAGCTTCGTTCTATACAGTCGCCAGATCCATATTTGATGCCTAAATCGATGATTTTTGACCGGCTGCCTTCACCGTCTCTGCCTGACCCTGATATTTACAACTATCTTGTCCACACAAAATCAGCCTATTCTCACGAAAGTTTGAAAAACTTTAAGAGCTTGGAGGCTTATAAATGCTACGTTGCTGGTTGGGTGAAACAGGTCCTCGTACACGAAAATTCGGCAGGAATCTTGTGCTCGTAAGGTGAGTTACAAAATTTTCAATTCAAAATCTTTTGTTCTTGCTAACATCCACTGTCAAGTCTAATGTATTTCATGTCATTTGTCAATGGAGCTAGGGCTTTTAATGTTTATATGGTTTAGCGATAGCACTCACTACATACATACGTGTATGTTGTCGGCGATTAGCCTAGCAATGATCTTAATTGTGGTTGTCAGCCCAAAACCCTCTAAATATATATTAAATGCATCTTACCAGATATAAAATGACTACTACATAATCTGTGGTAATCGTTTGGAGCCCAGTTTTCTCGTCGAATTGCAGCAGCCCATCTCGCTCTCTTCTCTCCGGGTCTCTCGGAATCCGGTAGAACTTCAAGTCTCTCCGTCTTCTCCATCTATCTTCTCTGTTATTGCAACCGACCGCCGCACACGCCTTCACCATTTTGATTATAAATGTTAACGAGCAGAAAAACACGTCGTAAATAGGAGGAATGTACGTAGCCGTAACAGGTCAACACGACGTGTTACAGGTGTTGTGCCGAAAAATAGCCGCCCTGCGTGAAATATCCCTTATTTTTCGGCACAACACCTGACAAGTGGGCGGCACCAGTCAGGAGAGCGGAGTTGTGACGTCACGTGGGTAGGGTCTATATAATAGAGTATAATAGAATATAGTATAATAGAATAGAATATTTATTTTCCACTCAAATTATACCGATTAATATCCAAACCTCTGGAAACAAAAGTGAGTACACCCCTTGGAAACTACCTACATCCCTAAATGTCCAAGTTGAGTACAGCTTGTGATTTTCCCTCTAAAATGTCATGTGACACATTACAGGAGTGCTGTCAGCATTGCTGCAGAGATTGAAGAGGTGGGGGGGTCAGCCTGTTAGTGCTCAGAACATACGCCGCACTCTACATCAAATTAGTGTGCATGGCTGTCACCCCAGGAGGAAGCCTCTTCTGAAGACGGTACACAAGAAAGCCCGCAAACAGTTTGCTGAAGACATGTCAACAAAGCACATGGATTACCAGAACCATGTCCAATGGTCTGATGAGACTGGCGGGCTTTCTTTCACATACAAAATTAAAGGTCAGTAAACAATATCATGAAAATGTTTCACACCAACTACGAGAGTTAACTCCAGCATGTTTAGTGTGTTTAGCGGTGGTAAAACATGTAAATTTTTTCTCTCTGGCAACTGTCTGTGTTGAGAAAGAGAGTGTGTGTATAATGTAAGCATGATACGAGTCATACACATGTGCTTTTATGGAAAATAATTCTATTGTTTTTGTTTTTGTTTTTTTTTTTTTTTTTTTGTTTTTTTTTTTAAAACCAAGACTTCTCAAAGTAACACATTTTAGAGCTGTAATAGCAATACCGTGATACCGTGCTATTTTGGGTTAAGGTTATCACACCGTCAGAATCTCATACATAATTTATATACATATATATATATATATATATATATATATTAGTGCTGTCAAGTTATTAAAATATTTGATCGCGATTAATCGCACAAATGTCATAGTTAACTCGCAATTAATCGCACATTGATCACAACTTTTTATCTATTCTAAATGTCCCTTGAAATATTTTAATACTCTTCTCAACATGGAAAAGTGGATAGGCTTACTTTGTGCATTTTTTTTTAAATTGAAAACAATATGTAGTGTTCTATTCCGCAGTACCATTCTCACTTTGAGTAGTCATTCACATTTCAAGCAATATCTCACACAAGTTCAGACACGTACCTGCAATAATATAAAGAAGCTCTTCAGTGTTGTTAGTCACATAGAGCTCACTCACTCACTCACTCACTCACTCACTCACTCACTCACTCACTCACTCACTCACTCACTCACTCACTCACTCACTCACTCACTCACTCACTCACTCACTCACTCACTCACTCACTCACTCACAGATAGCCCACACTGGTATCAGTAGTATATGAGGAGAGAGGACGGATATTTCTCTCTGTCTCTCTCTCTCTCTCTCACTCTCAACGCACACACACACACACACACACACACACACACACACACACATTAACATTACTGTTCTGAAACATCTACTTTGATTATTCATTTAACAGATAGACATGACATGGACAAACTATGAGTTACCTGCACTGCTCCAACGCAGCTTTGAGCTTACTCATTTTCTCCAGCTCGGTAGCTGTTGGCATGGCGACATTGCTTGGGTGTAGAGCCAGCGCGTCTCTCAGATGTCCCGTATTCCGCTGGACGTGCTTGATCATTTCAAGGGTACTACTCCATCTAGTTGACACTTCCTGTGTGAGTGACTCTTTCTTCTGATGGTGTGCGATCTGTTGCTGCTCTAGCTCCACGGCATTTGCTGGGCTGTGTTTGAAATGTCCAACTTTTCGGCATTTTGCCAATGCGCTGTCAAACTGGCTGTTGTGTAAAGAAACCGTGACTGCTGGGTGCACGCTGTGTGCGATGCACGGCAAGTGTTCAAAAGGAAGCTGTCTGGCCGCAGCAATCAAGTTGCCTGCACTATCAGTCGTCAGTGAGACCAGTTTGTGTTCAATGTTCCAGTCTTTGGCTTACTTGCATGAACTGCGCTGCAACAACGTCGCTGAAGTGCCTCTCTTCGGTCTTCATAACAGTCAAAGCATGCGACTGAAGTTCCCACCGTGGGTCAAAATAATGTGTTGTGACCCCGAGGTAGTTATCATTACTGAGGGACGTCCAATAATCTCCAGTGAGCGCGAATGTGTTTGTCTGCTCCAACGCGTGCTCTACCTCGAACTTCTCCGTGAACTTTCCGTTCAGAATTGTTTTCGTTTCCATTTTGTTTCACTCAAACAGCCTACTCTTTCACAGCGAGTGAGCAGGCAAGATCAAGCACATGCGCAGGGAGTGCCTATTGTTTTGTTTCCGGGTTACGACCTTTTTTCTCACGTTGCAACCAGTGGCCACAGTTTATAAAAACTACAAGTCCACTTGGTCACAATAAACGTTAATCTCGCGATTAAAAAAATGACACCGTTAAAATTGATTTTTGTTGACGCGTTAATAACGCGCTATTTTTGACAGCAATAATATATATATATATCATTATTTTATTTATATTTTCTGTTTATTCCCCCACGTTTTATTTTGCAGTTTTATTCATTGTTTTTCTCTAATATTTCTTGTACGTTTTCTGTTCATACAAGTTTCAATGATTGTATGATATTGCTTGTCATTAAAAAAAAAGTAGATTTATTTATTTATTTATTTTTTTACCCCTTCAGGTACAAATGTTGGGTTACCCTAAATAGAACAAGTGACATTTTATTTATTTATTCATTTATTTTAAATGAAAGACATTAAACCCTTTATAGGGCAAGTTAATGGGGCGTTTTTTTTTTTTTTCATTAAAAAAAAAAAACAATGTTAGCAATTATTATTATGCAGTGTTTATATATTTTTTTATAATATAAATTATTTTATTTGTGTATTTTGCTATGAATACAATTAGAAACTAATACCATGCCAAAACAAAGAACTAAAATACTAAAATTAAAACAAAGAGAAACAGAACTCGATTACGATCCCAAGTAACAAAAGTAATTTTTTTTTTTTTTTTTCATAGTATTTAAGGGTTTAGGGTTGTTTTGCATGCTGCTGATGGCGGGAGAATGCGACAATGCATTTGACGTAGAAGGGGCGGATGAACGGACGTTCGATGCCCTGTAAGGGTTAAAAAAAATCATAATTCGTACATGTGAGGGTTAGAAGTCAAATGCACGTAATGCATACTTTAAATTTACTTTATTTTTTAATTTAGAATTCTCAGGAAATGCATTTTAAAGTCAGAATTCTCACCAACTGTTTATTTAATCACCGCCACTAATCCTCTTCCGTAAACTTACAACTTTTGGCCTATTTTTTTTTTTTCTCGCTTATTTTATCACTCAAGAAAACTTTTAGCTTTTTTTTTCTTGGTTTCGAGTATGATGTACCCTCCCGACACGGTCCAGCTCAGCACTGTAATGTGCTCTGCCCCCATGAAACATTCTGATTGGCTGAGCAAAAATGACACAGGGAGACGAAGGGGAGGAACCAACTGGTGTGGCTAATGGAAGGTTGGGGGGGGGGGGTAAGAGGGGGGCCTCTGTCAGTGAAGCAGGATGCTGCATCTGAAAGATAAACGGCCACCCCCCTCCTCCCTTCTTGCTTTCATGGCTGGCACGTCTCTCACGTTACCACAGCACCCAGGGGCGGACGTGCAGGCGGGCAGGGCATCCACCATGTGACGTCATCATTACGTTTCCTGCTGCATCATCCGCAGCATGGCCTATGAAGGGTTGATGGAGCGCGGGAAAGTTAAATTGAACAGCGCATTCTAAAACTCCACATGACATTTAAAGCACACGTAATTAGGTTGAACATTGGAAAGCGGATAAAGACAGCTCGATCAGTATGTCAGTCACTTACAGTAAATTCACTTCCCTCAAAATCTCAATTATAATTTAAGAGACAGTTTCTGTCGGCTTTGAACTCCTTCTGGGATGGTAATTTTGGTACCACAAAATTAATAGACCACCACAGCATTTACTCTCGTGCGTGTATTTGTATTCTTTTTTAACTTAATTTGGGACATTTAGGCAAATATGTCTACCGACGCATTGCTGCTGGATCTGAAAGAAGGATTGTTTGCATGAATTCCCAAAGGATGACAAAAAAGTGACAAAACTGGGACCTGTACTTGGAAATTGACTAGCACATTTTTCTGATTTCTGATTGTATGTTATCTAGAGAGAAATTGCATTACATTACAACTTTCACTCCGAAAAAATATGGTATGTTTTTGTTTTTGAACAAAGATTTTGGTAAAACGTGTTTTTAAAGGTGGTAATTGATTTAAAAAAACAACAACAACAAAACACACACAAAAAAAATTTGTTAATACATACAGTATATACTGTATATACTGAAAGCAACATTTACTCATTTTTTTTTCTCCAAAAAGTCACAAAACTGTCAGGTTGGGGGTTTGTCTGTGAAACAAGAACAGATAACCACTAAACAATAAGCAAGTTGACCCCTTGATAAAATGAGCAAACACTCCACTCCTTCAAATAAAGAAATAAAATCCACTCCTTCAAATAAAGAAATAAAAGTGCAAACACACCCTGGATAACCTTTACCATAAGCACTCCCAATTATTTCGATCCTGCATTGTAAAGGACATTGATTCACTTTAGTTGGTTGCAAATGCAAGCTACTCTCTGTTTGTAGCTTAGCATTTCAGTCACGACTCACGACCACTATAACACCACCCCCTTCCCTCGGCTTACATCATGACGTGGTGAGTATTAGCATGACGCTGACTCAGTGACATGCAAACCCTCTGACGTAAGTGGACACTAAGATTTAGCTTCCCGCTTATTCCCCACACGTTACAACCTGGAAAACCCCAACACCACACACATACACACCCATGCACACACAACCTCCCTCCCCCACCTACTTAAAAGTGAAAGAGGAAGGCGCCGGGGGAATAGCACCATGCTCCTGTCCACTGTCATGGCTGCTTGAGGGTGACCTTTCTCCAAAGACCTTTTTGTACTCTTGTGAATAGATTGGAAAAGAATACGCCTTTGTTAGGCCTATGATGGCGAAACTCCAGATTTACAGAAGCAAAATACACAGTTTTGGCTTCTAAAATAACTATTTATTTAAATATATAGATACAATGTATGAAGAAGATAGTACAGTAGTAAGAATAGTCAGCATTGTTGTACAGTATATCACAAATGTCCATGTACATGCCATTTATCACACAAGGTTTTTTCCATACATGCAACTCAAGGTGCTTTACGAGGATTAAAATAAACCCCTCCAACACTAGTCCAAGAAGACACACACACATTAAGATACAATTATTAGATACGGACCCGAGGCAGGTAGAATGTTCAGGTTAAGGAAAACAATCCAAGCAAACTAAAATGACCTGTAAACATACTAAGTAACAGACATAAAAGTATAAGAACAGCATGTTTAAAAAGTACAATAAATCATATAATGTTGAAAGAATAGAAATGAAAGCGAAAATAAATAAATAATGTTAATGAAAAGCTATATTAAAAAGGTGAGTCTTCAGGCTGCTCTAAAAAACAAGATCGTTATCTGCAGCAAGGGGATTCTTTACAAATGAGGGCCATAAACAGAAACCATACCAACATGGTCAGGCGTGCGTGTCCTGACTTGAACCTCAGAGCTCACTAGAGTTCATAAGTATAAGGAGGCTGAAATACTTTTTTGGTAAGAAAAGAATGAAGGCCATCACAATTATCCATCCAATTTGTGATGAAAGCATGAATAAGCTTTCTTAAGGCAGAGTGTAGACTGTTTTTTAAGTGATAAAAATCCATTTTGGTAAAATGTTCTGCATGTGATAAAGTAATAACAATTTACTCAGAAAAATTATTGCAATCAAATAAACAATCTTTACAGATAGCACACTTCAACCAGGGCAAACTCCCTTTTTGACCTATTTTATGCATGAAACAGTTTGAAATATTGGAAAATTACTTTAGTGTCTCTTTAATGTATTTGCCTCTCTGGGGCTTAGGACTAAAGGCTAAAATTTGAACTTTGTTCTGTTTAAGAGCACTTTCACACTAGACCAAGAGGACCAGGGTCTGGTTGGAGAGCTACCTCGGCACGCAGCAACACTTGCAAATGAGTTGTTGAAAAAGTTCAGCATTCATACTGCGCCAACCGAACTGTCAGAGTAGCATCACGTGGACGAAAGGCGCACTCATTGATTGGACAAATAGAAGAGGAAATACCTCCCTCCTGGGAGGGGAGGGAGCGTGAAGCGTCACAGCGTGGTAGTGTGACGCTGCGCATTATGTAGCATAGCATTATTTTTACATCTTTAACTGTACTGTGTATAGTTTTTTAAAAAAGTTTTATTTTATTTAAAAAAATATATATATATATATTTTATTATGCAATGATATTATAACCGTGGAGCTGTATGTGTCATTTTTTTGTCAACTGACTGCTTTGTGAAGCAGAAGTTTGTATGCGTGTAAGTTTGGATTAAAAAATAAAAACAAAAAAGCGTAATGTTGCATAGCACAGCGGGGTCGCTCCCTCCCGACTCCATGCCGAGCGAATTTGAATATATAGAAATGCATAATGGAAAATTAAAACCACAGAAGGGAACCACGTTGTTCCGCATGTCACACAGGCGCGATAGCTCTAACTTTCATGACTTTTTGGACTGTCAAATTATCACCACTTCCAGGAGAGCAAGACTTACGAAACGGCCGCCCCGAGAGACTCCGCCTGTCTCGACCCCTCTCACGCGGTACGTTCAGCAACAGCATGCAAAACACAATTGCCACATTAGAACCCGATTCTGTGTATCAAACCCCAACTGCGTAACGCAGCACAGCAATATTTGACCATGGCTAATCCTCTGTTATCTTGCCATTGTTGACTTTGAATAGTGTCCGCAGTGTACTTTCGCTTCCAAGGATGCCCTAATGCATCTCAACTCCACACTATGATGCTGCATATGAAGTGGAAAAAGCGCACTCTTCTCCGGTTGCATTTACAAGTGAAGAAGGGTGCGCTTAAAGCAGACCGAGACCCACGATTTTTTGAGCAGACCAGAGTTAGGTTGCTTGCTCCGAACTAGAGTTCGGATGCGCGTTAACATTGAGAAAATGAAGTGGACTAACTGAGAAAAACATCTCTGGTCCGTTTAGAATGGACCAAACAGTGCTAGTGTGAAAGTGCCCTAAGAGGCAGAAAGTTCTCTGCCAAACGAGAGTTGATATGTTAAACACAGTTAAAAAGAGAAATGAGCAGTTTTGTCCAGCTGACACTGCCAAGAAGGGGAATACATAAATCAAACAACATAACACCTGAAATTGATCTCTGCGGCACTCCACTTCACATGATAGACTTTCAGTAAACATGCATCTTAATTTACCATGAAGGTTCTCTCAGTCAGGTAAGATAAAAAAAAATATTTGTGTGCAGCACTGGAGAGGCCAACCAGGTAATGGTACCAGAAGAGGACTAAACATTATTTATTCGAATTTCAAAAATCCTAAAATCAATTTTAAATCTTGAAGAGAGCAATCTTGGTAGAAGCTTAAATACTATAGTCAGGGGAAAATAGTAACAGTCATTAGCCGCGTTGATTGTATGAGTAAGAAAAAAGAAAAAGTATCAATAACATGTCGCTGTTCCAGCCATTGTAAATAAAATAGCAAAGCTAAAAAGCTTGTAATTTAATATAATTGGAGGCCCAAATGCTGTTTTCATCACTTTGAATGAAAGGGAATGTCCATCTTAAATAAAGCATTAACATTTAAATACTTGCCACACTCCCCCTAGTCATTGCTGGATTTTATCCCCTTGCTGCCTGGTGCCATCTACAGTATAGTAGTACACAAAGGTGATATGCTCTTTAAGGACTGAGGAGATGGGACATTGTTAGGAGCGAGGGACAATAAGATAATTGTATCAATATACAGACTATATAGCGTATAAGCAGTTGACAAGTAAATGAAATTAGAAATTGGACTGTTATAGTAGAGTATTCATAATTAAAGTAAATCGACAATACTGTATGTGAACCTCAGCAAGAATAGTCAGCAACACAGCTGTGAATAACATAAAGACCAACAACTCTACGAGCATGCATAAATACATTCATGTACAAAAATAAACAGAATACTATTGTACATGTGAATGTGAACGAATGCAGTAGAAATTGTGGTAATTTGTATATTCAAATAAATATATTTCATTCAACAAGTAAACAACAGCTCTATCCATTTAAAGGGCAATGTCTGCATAAATTGCTCCAGTTTTCTTAACGGGATATTTGCAAAATGTCTTTCATGCAATCCAAGAGTGCATATTTGAGCTTTTGCAACTCGCTGCTCGGTGCATTATCACGCTCCAGTAATCTCTTTTATTCTCTGACCCCGAACACATAGGACGCCACTCCACTCAAACTTTAACATTCATCAGCTTTAGGAACTCAGGAACAGGCACACCTTTTTGAATATGACAGAAGTTAAGTTTTCACAACACTGCAAGTACACATGATTACACTACATATTTTGTTGCCAGGTACTAAATTTGTTTTGTCGCATTGAAATCTAAAAACGCTTTTGTTTCCCAAAAAGTTTGAGTTTGTGGTCACGACTTTGAAATGCTGCCGATTTTGCTGGTTTTCCCACTTGCAAAGCATGTAGAGGTCTGTAATTTGTATCATAAGTTCTCTTCAACTGTGAGGGATGGAATGTAATACAAAAAAAAAGAAAATCACGTTGTATGGTTTTTAAATAATAAATTTGCATTTAATTGCATGAAATAAGTATTTGATACATCACAAAAATCAAACTTAATTTTTGGTACAGAAACCTTTGTTTGGTATTACAGATACCAAACGTTTCCTGTAGTCCTTGGGAAGTTTGGCACACACTGCAGCAGGGATTTTGGCCCACTCCTCCATGCAGATCTTCTCCAGAGCCTTCAGGTTTCGGGGCTGCTGCCGGGCAGCACGGACTTTCAGCTCCCTCCATAGATTTTCTATCGGGTTCAGATCTGGTGACTGGCTAGGCCACTCCAGGACCTTAAGATGCTTCTACGGAGCCACTCTTTAGTTGCCCTGGCTGTGTGCTTTGGGTCGTTGTCATGCTGGAAGACCCAGCCACGACCCATCTTCAGGGCTCTCACTGAAGGAAGGAGGTTGTCAGCCAAGATCTGGCGATACATAGCCCCATCCATCCTCCCCTCAATACGGTGCAGTCGTCCTGTACCTTTGGCAGAGAAGCAGTCCCAAAAAATGATGTTTCCTCCTCCATCTTTCACGGTTGGGATGGTGTTCTTGGGGTTGTACTCATCCTTCTTTTTCCTCCAAACACGACGAGCCAAGTTTAGACCAAAAAGTTCAATTTTGGTCTCATCCGACCACATGACCTTCTCCCATTGCTCCTCTGGATCTTCCAGATGGTCAGTGGCAAACTTCAGACGTGTCTGGACATGCACTGGCTTCAGCAGGGGGACCTTGCGTGCGCTGTAGGATTTTAATCCACGACGGCGTAATGTGTTTCCGATGGTTTTCTTCGAGACTGTGGTTCCAGCTCTCTTCAGGTCATTGACCAGGTCCTGCCGTGTAGTTCTGGGCTGATCCCTCACCTTCCTCATGATCAGTGATGCCCCACGAAGTGAGATCTTGCATGGAGCCCCAGAACGAGGCAGATTGACCGTCAACTTGAACTTCTTCCATTTTCTAATAATCGCTCCAACAGTTGTTACCTTCTCACCAAGCTGCTTGCTTATTTTCCTGTAGCCCATCCCAGCCTTGGGCAGGTCTATTATTTTATCTCTGATGTCCTTACACAGCTCTTTGGTCTTGGCCATTGTGGAGAGGTTGGAGTTTGTTTGTTTGAGCATGTGAACAGGTGTCTTTTATACATGTAACAAGTTCAAACAGGTGCAGTTACTTCCGGTAATGGGTGGAGAACAGGAGGGGTTCTTAAAAAAGAACTAAGAGCCGAAACACTTACTAGTTGGTAATGTATCAAATACTTATTTCATGCAGTTAAATACAAATTTATATTTAAAAAATATACAATGTGATTTTCTGGATTTTTGTATTAGATTCCGTCCCTCACAGTTGAAGAGAACTTATGATACAAATTACAGACCTCTACATGGCTTGCAAGTGGGAAAACCAGCAAAATCGGCAGTGTATCAAATACTTGTTCTCCCCACGGTATATGTATGTACATTTTCCTCCTTTTTTAAATAGACTTACTTTAACCTAAAACACAAAGAAATGAGGTTTAACAAATATTTTATTGCATAACTAGGACGTGAAACCGGAATTTTTTTACTATAGCCTCTAATTTTAGCAAAACTAAACAGTTACTTTTTAGTGGCATTTTTTCATTTAGTTTAGACCCAAACACAAATAAATTGATTACAAGCCATGAACAACTGAGAAAACCTACGAGAAATAAGTGCCAAATAAGTGAATATCTGCCAATGCATAGACTATGGCCAGTGTTTCAAGTAAATTTTACTTAGAATTTTACTTAAAATAAGAAAATAGAAAATAAAGTAAGAAAATTTTTAAAAATAAATAATAAGAAGGAGAACTCCGGCAAAGGGCGGTGGGACGGGCGGCTGGGTAGAAATTCCATGCTGCGGTCCCACTGCCCCAAGCCAAGCTCTCCTATTTTAATGCATACATTGCACTACCCTCCCCTCACAATCCCATCACGGTGCTGGGTGATGGCTGCCAGGGAACTTGGCAGCCACAGTAATAGGATGGTAGGTGGGTCCCACACTTTTTTCCCTATGGCGTGGCTCCTGGGGCGTGGCCTCTCCTCTTCCTGGGCTGCCGGTCATGGGAGTGTGTGTGTGTGTGTGTGTGGAGGGGGGGGGGCTCCGATCTTTCGTCGCCCCGTGGCGGCTCCTCGGCGTTCCCCTGCCTCCGCCTTCCCCTCTCTTTTCTGACTGGATATCTGCCCTGTGCTCTGTCGCGGGTCGCTGGCTGGGCGCCGGTGTATCGGCTGGGTGTTGCCTGCACCGACGGGGGATCCTGCCCTTGCCTGGGCTTTGTGGGCCCATGAGGGTCCCGTGGCGTGCCGTGCCATGCCGTGCCGGTTGGGGGGCTGCGGCTGTGGTTCGTGGACCGGGTGGGCGGGCGGGGGTGGGTTGTAGGCGTGGGGTTGGTGGTGAAGGCCAGTTGATGGGTGAGCGGGTGGCCCGGGGGACCACCCTGGATCCCGGGGGGGGAGATGGCTTCTTTGCTGGGCTGCGGGAGGAGGGATGGGCTGCGCTTGACCCCCAGCCCCCGGCCGCCCTCCCTCCCTCCCCGGGCTGGCTGGGTGGGGGTCGTGGCCCTGGGTTGGCGCCTGCGTGGCATCTCCGCATGTCTGCGTGGCTGTCGCGCGCCTGGTGGGGCTCACGTGCGGCTGGATGTGATAGGGCGCGCTCGGGTGGAGGGTCCCGGTGCCGGGATTGGTGATGGGGCGGCGTAGGGTTGGTCGCAAACGAGCTTCGACTCACAAGGGATTCACACAATTACTGGGTTCTAGTTCACAGAGCTGATTTGTGTACACTCTACCCCTTTCAATCATTTAGCTTATAGACTCCCCCACCCCCGTCCCCCTCTTTCCCTGGTCAACAGGCCCCCCACATGGTGTCAACCGGAAATACATCTAGCTGACGATAGCAACGACATATTAGTAATTGGTCTACATGTACAATGTATTTCATGTTGTAGTTTTTTTTTTTTTTTGTCTTCTCTTGTGTTTCTTCTCTTCTGTTCCCCCATAACCCCTTCCTGTTCGCTGGTTTGTCATAATAAACGAGGTATGTCGAGTGATCACGATGGGAGTATGTCAGACTCTCAATGTGTAACATTAAAACTGTTGAGACTATCCGGGCACTTAGACTTCCATTCTCCGTGTCAAACAGCTTAACAGGACAGGTTTTTTAAAAAAATATATATATAGTAATAATAATAATAAGAAGAAGAAGAAGAAAAATAGCCTGCTGAAAATAAGCTTAAAAGACCTATTTTAAGTAATAAATTAATATATTTAATCTTCAAAAAGGTTTGAAATGTCAGAAATGCTCTTAATCCAAGAAAATATATTGTTTAAAATACAAAATTTGACAGCAATTTTTTTCTTGATTTAGGTAAAAAAAACTTTTACATATATTGGCTTAATAAGAACAAATAGTAATATTTACTTAAAGTAAGTGGAATAATCTGATGCATTCATCTGTTAAATTAACACTCAAAACAAGATAGGGAAAATAATCTGACTAGATTTAAGGGCCTGCAGTGTAGTAAACAAACAAAATTAGTGCTCATTGTTTAATACACTTTCATCCACGGAACACTCCCGCGGGTCACTCATTCATAAACTGTTTTACTCACAGCTGCCACCCTGAAGGGGACGTGCAATTGCAGTGGGTTCGGTCACAGCCTGCAGACCGGAAGAACTGGCCCATCGGAGCGGGGTTGGCCCCGCCCTGCAGTCTGCACTGATAACTAATCAGAGATGGCGTCTTTATCTGTAGGGGACAATAATATAATTCAATCAACTTTTTGTGATTTGAAGACTGAGGCCTCATAGCTCCAGAGATTTTACCCGCGACCTCAAAGTTTGACCCCGGGCGTCATGGTTTCCTTCACGTATCGCTACAGGTGGTTATTGTTTTTTTTCTTTAACAATGGTATTTCTTTCTCAGCGCAAAGTTATCTATATGAACTGTTGTTATAATGATACTGTACAATAACCCATTACATAGCCACATTAAACCAAAGAAATAAAAATAATAATAATAATAATAATAATAATAATAATAATTGAATTCCGCCAAGAGAAAAAAAATGACAGAAATGAAGTATTATTCATCCAAAGAGTATGAGTGCTGTCTAGTGTAGAAAATAGTTCCTACTTTGAATAGTGAATAGTTCCTTCATAGTTATTATTATGAAATTAAAAGGATCAAAATTGGTTGAAAGGTTTAAATCCGCGCTTTCAAATCATGTTGAAGGCAGCGTTCTATGTGAAATAATTCCTTTTTTTGCATTCTTTGAGTGTCATACTCAGGGGTACAAAAATGTATGAACCCCAGTAAATTACAAATAAATAATTGAAATATCATACAATGTGGGTTCCGGATTTTTTTTTTTTTTTCAGATTATGTCTCTATAAGTAGAAATGCATCTATGATTGAAATTTCAGACCTCTACCGATTTTCTAAGTGGGTGAAATCACAAGGGGTGCAAATACTTCTGCTCCTCACTGTGTGTGTATATGTGTATGTATATATATATGTATATATAAGTATTTAGTCAACCACCAATTTTGCAAGTTCTCCGACTTGAAAATATTAGATTATTATACATATCATATTACATAAATATTAGAGAGGCCTGTAAGGACAAGCTGAGATTTCAAAAGGAGCGTGAAGGTGCTGTATAACCAGGCGCTATGGCGGGAGTTATCGGCTCTGTTGGTCCTTTTGATGAGCTTGTGGAACAGTGGAGCTCGTACACAGAGCGGTTTGGCTATTTCGTAGAAGCTAACGAAATCGCGGAAGAGAAAGTGGTGCCCACGTTTTTGAGCGTTATTGGGCCAATGACTTTCAATTTCCTGAGAAACTTGTTTCAACCCAAATTAGAGTGGAAAATAGGCATTTGGTCACCTACAAACGAGGTCTAACTTCCTCTAACGAGGTCTAACGAGGCTCCACTCGTTACCTGTATTAATGGCACATGTTTTAACTCAATATAGGTATAAAAGACACCTGTCCACAACTTCAGTCAGTCACACTCCAACTCCACTACGGCCAAAACCAAAGAGCTGTCGAAGGACACCAGAGACAAAATTGTAGACCTGTACCAGGCTGAGAAGACTGAATCTGCAATATGTAAAACGCTTGGTGTAAAGAAATCAACTATGGGAGCAATTATTAGAAAATGGAAGACATACAAGACCATTGATAATCTCCCTCGATCTGGGGCTCCATGCAAGATCTCACCCCGTGGCGTCAAAATGATAACATGAACGGTGAGCAAAAATCCCACAACCACACGGGGGGACCTAGTGAATGACCTACAGAGAGCTGGGACCACAGTAACAAAGGCTACTATCAGTAACAAAATGCGCCGCCAGGGACTCAAATCCTGCACTGCCAGACGTGTCCCCCTGCTGAAGAAAGTACACGTCCAGGCCCGTCTGTGGCTCGCTAGAGACCATTTGATGATCCAGAGGAGGACTGAGAGAATGTGTTATGGTCAGATGAAACCAAAATAGAACGATTTGGTGGAAACACAGGTTCTTGTGTTTGGAGGAGAAAGACTACTGAATTGCATCCGAAGAACACCATAACCACTGTGGAGCATGGGGGTGGAAACGTAATGCTTTGGGGCTGTTTTTTTCTGCAAAGGAACCAGGACGACTGATCAGTGTAAAGGAAAGAATGAATGGGGCCATGTATCGAGAGATTTTGAGAGAAAATCTCCTTCCATCAGCAAGAGCATTGAAGATGAGACGTGGCTGGGTCTTTTAGCATGACAATGATCCCAAACACAAAGCCAGGGCAACAAAAGAGTGGCTTCGTAAGAAGAATTTCAAGGTCCTGGAGTGGCCTAGCCAGTCTCCAGAAATCAACCCCATTGAAAATCTTTGGAGGGAGTTGAAAGTCCGTGTTACCCAACGACAGCCCCAAAACATCACTGCTGTAGAGGAGATCTGCATGGAAGAATGGGCCAAAATAGCAGCAACAATGTGTGAAAAGCTTGTGAAGAGTTACAGAAAATGTTTAGCCTCCGTTATTGCCAACAAAGGGTACATAACAAAGTGTTGAGATGAACTTTTGGTATTGACCAAATACTTATTTTCCATCCTGATTTGCAAATAAATTCTTTTTAAAAAATCAAACAATGTGATTTTCTGTTTTTTTTCTCCACATTCTTTTTCTCATGGTTGAGGTTTACCCATGTCTACAATTACAGGCCTCTCAAATTTTTGCCCTGTGTGTGTGTGTGTGTATATATATATATATATATATATATATATATATATATATATATATATATATATATATATATATATATATATATATATATATATATATATATATATATATATATATAAATTAGTGCTGTCAAACGATTAAAAAATTTAATCTAGTTAATCATATGTCAATTGTGTGATTAATCATGATTAATCACATTTCCCTCGGAATGAATAAAGTTGCTCTTCAGGAAAAAAATCTAGGAAAATACTATGATTGACTTTAAAAAAAATTTAAGATGAAATGTATGATGTGTGAATGAATTAATAATTAACCAAATAGAGTTTTAAATTTTTATTTAATAACTCAGCTCGTATAAAATAAAAAATAAAATAAATTGTCTGTATTATACAGCAAAGAGTTTTAACAGATTAAAGTGCCTCAGACTAACAATGTGGCTCAAGTACCGTTTGGCATATTACCCAAAATTGACTCCCAATTTAAAAAGCAGACAAGCACAATACAGTAACAATAGCTAGTATTTCAAAAAATGTGTAAACAACTTGTCTGTTAAATTCAACATTTGAAAACAAATAAATGCAGCACTTGCAGTTTTACACTATATGGCCTGAAAGCTGTGTGAGATAATTTTTTTTTTTTTTCAACAATTTTCACACACTTAACTGAAAAACATACCACTAAACTGTGTGTAAAGGTGTTTAGAAACACTAAGTTAGCCATACTCTTTTTTTTTTTTTTTTTTTTTTTAACCAACTTCTCAGGCAAACTAGCTTGTTGACATTTTCAGATAACAGATCAGATCTTTTCTTTTGAACAATGTACCCTGTCAAAGAAAATAGTCTCTCGCAAGGAGGGAGGTGTGACCAGATACTATTTTGCAAGGTGGGCCAGCTTACTGTGGGCACTATTGTGCGCAGACCACCACTGTAGTGGACATGAGTCCATGCTGGCACTGCCTTGTACCTGTCTAGTGGTTTGTCATTGGTTGTTGCTGTGTGTTGTCATTGGATTTTCAAGGCCCTCGTCTTCGACTATGTTAATGGGTCTACACTCTACAGTCTCTGGCTACCCATGTAGCAATAGCAGTAGTCAACCTACTTGGTTTCTTTTTGTTGGCAAGTCCGAGTCCGCACTCTGCCAGTGAAGCTTGATGACTGCGGCTTGTTCCTGCAGTGTTAGCGTCATTGCTAACACTAGCGAAGATGTGCCTTGCCCGAAGGTGGTACTTTAGGCTGGTTGAGCTTCGATCCGAAGGACAGTTCATCACAGCAGTGTGTGCACACAACTTTGGTTTTATCCAGGTTTCCATTAGGCAGCTTTTTAAAACGGAATTTGGTCATCATCCTCACTCATCGTGGCTGGCTGCATTATGTCCTGCATTGCCGCGCGGAGAATGTAAACATCAGCGTGTGGGACTACGGGAGGCAGTTGTGGCCAAACTTAGTGTGAGCGGTAAATTGTAAATTGAGCGGTAAATTTTTTTTTTTTTTAATGCGTTAATATTTCCAGATTAATCATGGTCGTTAACGCGTTATTTTTGACAGGCCTAATATACATATATTTACTGCCCCTAGTGTCCCGATCACTACTGGCACCACTCTTGCCTTCACTCCCCACATTTTCTCCAACTCTTCCTTCAACCTTTGATATTTCTCCAGCTTTTCATGTTTTTTTTTTCCTGATGTTGCTATCCCTCGGTGTTATGTGGCGTGGCTCAGTGGTAGAGTAATTGTCCCCCAACCTGGAGGTTGTGGGTTCGATTCTTCGCCCTGATGAACTCGTCTAAGTGTACTTGAGCAAGACACTGAACCCCACGTTGCTCCTGGTGCTGCGTCACCAGTAGGTGGATGGTGAGATAGTGTAAAGCGCTTTGAGCGCCTTGAAAGGTGGAAAAGCGCTATATAAGTGTAACACCATTTAACACCATTTATGTGCCAGCGGCACCATAATGGAGAAAAAAAATGGCCGGGCGTGGTACAAATGATGGCGCTGAGCGGGGGTTGTAGAAAAAAGGAAAACACAATTTTATTGCCAACCAAAAATCAAAATGTGCAAAACTAAGTAGTTACAGAAAAATAACTGGCAACATAACTAACAAAAACATAACTGAACCCAAATTGGTTAGCTGGCAGCAGGCAGTATCCAGCGCACGCCGTCAGGCTGGCCGGCCAGTCTTATATACAGGGCTGATGACAATTAGCAGCAGCTGGCCGACCTGGGGAGAGAAAATGATGGAGAGTGACAGAACTACGGCCTAGTGCCGTAACACTCCCACCCATAAAACAAACGGTCACAACACGACCCCATAAGCCCAGAACCCAGGGGCACCCCCTAAAGGCAGCCAAGCAGCCACCAGAGGCCACAACAGGCACACCGAAAAAAAAAAAAAAAAAAACACCTATCCCCCAAGTGTCAACTAGTCACCAGACCTGGACAAGGCATCGGCCACAACATTGTTCACACCCTTCTTGTGTTTAATCACAAGGTTATAGCCCTGTACTAACAATGCCCAGCGCATCAGCCGTTGGTTATGGTTGGACATCCTCGCCAAAAACACCAGGGTGTTGTGATCTGTATAAACATAAACAGGACAATGAGTAGAACACACAAAAACATAGAAGTGCTGGAGGGCCAACAGCATAGCCAGGGTCTCCTTCTCAATGGTGGAATAATTTAGCTGATGCTTATTAAACTTGGTTGAGAAGTAGGACACAGGATGGAGAACTCCAGCACCGTCATCTTGAAGCAAAACCGCTCCAGCCCCGACAGAGCTAGCATCGACCTCGAGGCTAAAAGTTTTCGAAAAATCAGGAGCAGCCAGTACAGGAGCACTGCTCAGAAGTGACTTCGCTGCTTGGAAAGAATATTCACACCCTTCAGACCATACGAAGGGCACCGACTGGCTACACAGAGCAGTAAGGGGAGCGACCACCACCGAGAAACATCGGTAATAGCCCGCAAGCCCAAGAAAACGGCGCAACTCCCGCCAAGTGGTCGGAGGGGGATACGACAAAATTGCCATCACCTTGGCATTTATGGGCCGAACCGTACCATGACCAACCACTTTCCCCAAGTACGTCACAGAGGCCTTTCCGAATTCACACTTTGCCAGATTTAGCGTGAGGTTCGCCGAGGCTAAACGTTGGAAAACCTCGGACAATGTAATCAAGTGGTCAGTCCAGGTATCCGAATAGACCACAACATCATCCAAATAAACACTGCATTTGGCAACATCACCAAGAACCAGCTGCATAAGACGTTGAAAGGTGGCAGGCGCATTCCTCATGCCAAATGCCATAACGGTATACTGCAAAAAATGATCGCGAGTGACAAAGGCAGAGATATCAGATGCTCGGGGTGTTAAAGGCACCTGCCAGTAGCCCTTTAAGAGATCAGGTTTAGTAATGTACACAGCAGGTCCAATGCCATCAATGCAGTCTTCCATACGTGGCAAGGGGAATGAATACGGCACAGTAACAGCATTCACTTTTCTAAAATCAGTACAAAACCGGGACATACCATCAGGCTTAGGAACTAAAACGCACGGAGAGCTCCAGGGACTGCGGCTGGGCTTGGCTAACGTATTATTTAACAAGTAGGTAGCCTCTTTCTTCATGGCTTCACGCTTCTCGAAAGGGCACCGATAAGCATGTTGTTTAATAGGGGCAGCAGAGCCCACATCAATGTCATGCTCAAGGACGTTGGTCCAAGAAGGAGTGTCTTTAAATAGTGACGGGTACGACCGCAGCAGGGCCACAATGCCCTCACACTGCTCAGCAGGCAGATAAGACAAATGAGACCAAATACTGAGCATATACTCCGAATTAGTTAGCCTGCCACACAGATGAGCAGCACATGGCACCTCCAAGCCCTCCTCCCCCGATGGGCATTCAAGGGTAACCACTGGTCCAGATGACGCTGTTAAAGCAGCAGTCATCGAACACCCTCGCTCACGGAGGTCCCGGGTCCGACTCCCGGACGAGCCCCCAATTGTTATGTGCCAGCGGCAACATAACGGAGGAAAAAAATGGCCGGGCGTGGAACAAATAATGGCGCTGAGCGGGGGTTGTAGAAAAAAGGAAAACACAATTTTATTGCCAACCAAAAATCAAAATGTGCAAAAGTAAGTAGTTACAGAAAAATAACTGGCAACATAACTAACAAAAACATAACTAAACCCAAATTGGTTAGCTGGCAGCAGGCAGTATCCAGCACACGCCGTCAGGCTGGCCGGCCAGTCTTATATACAGGGCTGATGACAATTAGCAGCAGCTGGGCGACTTGGGGAGAGAAAATGAGGGAGAGTGACAGAACTACGGCCTAGTGCCGTAACACTTTGGATTGCTACATCTATCACTACTGCTGTCTTCTGATGTTTATCCCCCACCACTATGTCAGGCTGGTTGGCCATCACCAGTTTGTCTGTCTGGATCTGGAAGTCCCACAGGATCTTGGCTCTGTTGTTCTCGACCACCTTCAGAGGTGTCGCCCACCTTGACTGTGGGGTCTCCAGTCCGTACTCGGCACAGATGTTCCTGTACACTATGCCTGCTACCTGGTTATGTCGTTCCATGTATGCGTGTTGTCTTTCTGTCCGGCCTTTTCGAGCCACTGGTATGTTTTTCCCATGTCAGCTACCTCCTCAATTTTGTTGGTGGTACACACCATGCAGTGGCTTGTCCATCCATGATAGCTCCTCAGGGTCCTCCTCCTTATTGGGCTTCTGTTGCCTGAGGCATTCACCGAGCAGGTCATCACTGGGGGCCATTTTCATGATGTACTCTTGGAGGGATGTAGTTTCCTCCTGGATCGTGGCTCTGATGCTCACTAGTCCTCGGCCTCCCTCTTTCCGCTTTGTGTAGAGCCTCAGGATGCTGGACTTAGGGTGAAACCCTCCGTGCATTGTAAGGAGCTTCCTTGTCTTGATGTATATATACAGTATATATATATATATATATATATATATATATATATATATATATATATATATATATATATATATATATATATATATATATATATATATATATATATATATATAAATATATAAATATATATATATATTCAAACCATCTATAAAATATGCCATATTTTTCTGTAAATTATTGTTGGAATGGAAAGATAAGACACAAGATGGATATATACATTCAACATACGGTACATAAGGACTGTATTTGTTTATTATAACATTAAATCAACAAGATGGCATTAACATTATTAACATTCTGTTAAAGCGATCCATGGATAGAAAGACTTGTAGTTCTTAGAAGATAAATGTTAGTACAAGTTATATGAATTTTTATATTAAAACCCCTCAATGTTTTCGTTTTAATAAAATTAGTAAAATTTTCAATCAAAAAATAAACTAGTAGCCCGCTGTTGTTGATGTCAATAATTACTTACACAATGTTCATGGTTGCTGAAGCCTATAAAATCAGTCGCACCTAAGCGCCAGCAGAGGGCGGCAAAACTCCATAAAACACAACTAACAAGTGGGCATTTCACTGTACTGTCCTTTAAATCTGTCTGAGTGGGGCATTTGCGTTAAGTGCGTCAAATATTTTAACGTGATTAATTTAAAAAATTAATTACCGCCCGTTAACGCGATAATTTTGACAGCCCTAATATATATATATATATATATATATATATATATATATATATATATATATATATATATATATACAGTGGGGAGAATAAGTATTTGATACACTACCAATGGGTTTTCCCATTGAGTGTGTATTAAATACTTGTTCTCCCCACTGTGTATATATATATATATATATATATATATATATATATATATATATATATATATATATATATATATATATATATATATATAGCTGAGATAACCCTCGTGAGGACAAGTGGCATGGAAAATGAATGAATGAAGTTGGGACGGCTTGGTCAGAAATGCCATTTTTCTGGTTCTAGTCCGCCCCTGCATGTATGCACACCTGCACACGAGCCCAAAAAAGTATTTGAAAAAGTCTCGTCGCCAAGGGCACCATGTAGCCTAGGGACGCCACTGACACTGATTTATCACATGGGCAAACACAGTTTTGCAATTGTCAGTTAGAACATTAGCATAAAAGGTGAGTGCTTCTGTTTCAGAACAATGGATGCCATCATTCTTAACAGGGACAGAGGAGTAAGAAGACAGGGGGTACGAGGACAGGGAACATTGCTTGTTATGTGTAGGTGACGGGCCAGACCGTTACAGGCGACAGGATGCAGCATACAGTAAGTTTGTTGTCGTTTGTTGTTGTTGTTTGTTACTGTAAACAGTAAATTCTTCTGTTCTTTTGTACAACGACCGCTGTAAAGGCAATTTTGTGTTGGTTGAGATGTGCATTGTGTATACTATTGTTTTTTTGGACAGGAAAGGAAAATATATATTGCACAAAGTCATTATGGTGGAGATGTGTTTTGTATTTGACATATAGTGACTGTTGGAATTCGCCTCCCCGGCCAAGCCGCACGGAAACGGCAACAGCCCGTGCGCCAACCAGGAAGGCGGAAATTCAAAACTTTGAAGAATGCTCACCGAAAACAGGTTGACAATTTATTCGTCGACAATGGTCAAAAACAAGACAAAAACAGACGACGGAGGAACAAGTCTGGATCCAAAACAAGGCTACATAGAAAATGTTTCCGAGCAGCGAAATCTGTGTTATCTCAGTGTCCAGTGTTTTTTAAGTCCGTGGTGGAGTAGGCCGGGCCGAAGGTGTGGTGTTCTTTCGGGACCATCCCTCTGTGGCCGGTTTTGAGCGGTTAGGTTCGTCCATGGATGGGACGTGGTTGCCACAGCGACCGACGCTGGTCATGACGTCCCAAGCGCCCGCTATCAACTTTGTTATCCGGGCTGGTTCTATTTGTTTTGGGACAAAACGCGCTGCTCTTTGTCCTTGCAGAACTGATTGCAAGAGTTTGGTGCGTCAATCTTGCTCGTGACGCACACGTTAGGCTTCTATGATAAGCTATAATAGATATAATAATTATTCCTGCTTACCACAAGCAGTTAACAGCTTCCCGCAAGCTGAAGGCCTTTTGCTGTTGGGCGTCACTCCAACAGCGGCCCTAATGTAGTGCCCGTCGGCTTTACCCGCGGTCGTCCTGAGCCACAAAAGGTTGCTCAATGACGCCACAGCATCGCCCCCGACGGGCCTTTTGAGGAGGGACCACTCCCTAGGTCTTCCACAACCCAGCTCACAACCTCTGCCTCGTCAGACGAGAGATGGGGGACCGCCAAGTCCCAGTCCCTGTGAATTTGACCCGGCCTGACGCTGCCTGCCAGTCAAACCACTTCCTTTTGGACAAATATATGCCTATCCATATATATGTATCTTCTAGCGTTCAGAGTGAATGTCTTCCCCTCCTGTCAACATACACATCTGGTGTTTCAGGGGATCGATAAATAGAAATAAGGATAAAATGAAGAATAGCCGATTTGTCATACTTACTTATCATAACTGGACCTATTTATAACCTTACCACCTGAAACGTCCCAACAGCATCCGTCTCAAAACTCCAACATGTGATGTGGCAGATCATTATCCTTAAATCTTAAAATCTTTTGGGAAATAATGTGGTCAGGGAAAATTTTAGATCGTTGTAATTGCCTTTGCGTGCTCCTAAAATGTGTAGTGTTATTAAAGCAATGTGTCAAACTCCATATGTATAAATGAAATTATGAATAGTATTATGTTTATAATAATTTACTGTTTGTTGGGCCTAAAAACTGTATGTTTAGAGTTGAACAGACTGCATTATAGTCAATCAAAAATTTACAGTTGTCCGCATCCACATTAACTTTCAGAAATAATGTAATAGAATAATATTGGTGTTACCTTGACCCACTTAACCGCCTCTAGCCATGCCTACAATTGCAAACATGCTTGCAATTGTAAGCATGGCTATATCATTCATAGGTACTACTAAAAGTGCATTATGAATACCCAGTCCATGTTATCATTACCAATTTACATTAACTTGCGTGATACCCCAATTATCTAGACAAAATCAAAAACTATCCCACTTGATGATCTAAATACAATTATGTAAGAGTTCAACCTTTCTTTGGAATTCTTCTCTCCCATTATATCCTTTTAAGAATAAACTTAGTAAATAAAGTAGTCACAAGGAATCATTTCGTCGAAAGATTGGAGTTATACATTCATTACTTCGGTGTGTGGTTGTCTACTCCAAGTTTGAACTTTTCAAAGTTTATCAGTGAAACAATCAACACAAAAACATTTATATGTCTTACTCTTTTCAGTTTACAAAACCCTCATGTCCACTTCAGACCCAAAGCAAAGCCATTCAACAATAATGAAGATATTTATGTCTTGGAAATTGATGCCTTTTCTTATATTCCTTATGTCATTTAAAATATGTATCATTTTCCCCTTTTGTCAAAAATTTGTTCCGCATAAAATGCTTTCAAAATAACAAACCAGAAAATAGGATTAATAGAGTAAATGCATGCCAACAAGTTTTTTTTTTTTTTTTTTTAAACACAATTTAAACGATGTCCTCCAAACAGCCCAATATAAAATATGAAATAGACATTTTATAAAAAATGAAAAAATACAATACCAATATAAAATATAAAAACACATTTAGCACAGGCATGGAACTAAACAACACTTACTCCACTCCTCCTTTTTTTTTTTTTTTTTTTTTTTTTTTTTTTTTTTTTTTTTTTGGAAAGATTATTCAAGTCCATAAAAACTCAAAAAGTCCGTTCTATAAAGGTGTCAAAAGAAATGGAAAAATATCAAATGAGGGTAATTCATCCAAAGATCAAAAATCAAAAATGAAACCATAAAAATTGTCTTAAACTGGGGAACTTAGTATTTATAGAACTCGTATTTATAGACGGTAGATTTGGAAATAATGATGAGTATTCCGAAATTAAAGTTACTCCTATCTAGAGTCTGTCTAATTATAGTTGTATCTCGGGGTATTATACTCAACATTTAGCATAAGCAATTTCCCCGGCATAATAAATTGCATTTGGCACAATGCCAGTGTTTGTGTACGTGCTCAAATTTAGTTACTCCCCTTTTATGTAATTTGTTAATTAGATTCCTACTGTGGTCTTTCTCTTAAAAAATGGCTGCTAATTTCCCCTATAATTTCAAAGCAACAAAATTTACATACATTGGACTTGTCTTTTCATCCCAGATCATGAAATTGGTGAAAATGTCTTTTTTTCCTTTTTGGGTCACAAGGATAGCCCAATTCTATCCGCAGTTGACCCAAAAGATTATATTTTAGTGAAATTTGGCATTTTCAAGTCCTTTAAAAACCTAAATCAACTTTTACATTGTCCAGTATATTAAAATTAACCCATGATAGAGATTCTTCCTCCACATTCTTTTGGGAGTCAATAGTGGCTAGGGGAGGACTATCTTATCTTTTGTTTTCCCAAAACAACCAGAGACTTGAGCTTGAGATAGCCCACTTTAAAACTTTGCTCTTTCCTAAACTTTAACCCGCTAAGCAAGGCATCTCAAACCAAAAAGGTGGCTCAATGACGCCACAGCGTCACCCCCGACGGGCCTTTTGAGGAGGGACCACTCCTTAGGGCTTCCACAACCCAGCTCACAACCTCCGCCTCGTCAGACGAGAGGTGGGGGACTGCCAAGTCCCAGTCCCTGTGAATTTGACCCGGCCTGATGCTGCCTGCCAGTCAAACCACTTCCTTTTGGACAAATATATGCCTATCCATATATATGTATCTTCTAAGTATAGTATACATATATATGTATACACATATTGCGTGCAACAGCCCCCTCATCAGATCGGAAACCAACAATCACAATGAGCTTGCAATTGTCAATTCCTCACAATCTGACTAAAACTTGGAGGTATTCGCAAGCTAATCTAAAACTTACATATAGATGCCCATTAATATCCCATACATATATATTTATACAGTATGTGTATGCATATATGCGTATGTGTATATTACGTGTGTCCCACCAAATCAAAACAGGAGACAACAATCTGTTGTTTGTGCCGCCCAGGAGCCAACCAGCATGTGGGAGGAAAGAGAAAAAGGAAAAAGAAAAGAAGAAAAAAACGCGGGTGAGGAGGATCGCGCGGTCGCGAGCGCAAGCACGCCTGCATGCGCAAGCCCGCAGCGGGTGCAGGCTCCTTTAGGCAGCAACTCACAACTTTCTGGCAATTGTTAGCCTCTCACAATTTAATTGGTTCCGGGGACACACGATCCCTAATCTAAACTTGTTCTTTTATCGTTATTTTCCTTTTCTTTCTTTTTTTTTTTTTTTTTTTTTAATTCGACCAGCCTAAACTACGAAATGGATGTTGTACTTCATGCACCAATCTATTATACTACCCCTCTAGTGTTAAGACTACTGTTACCAAACTATTTCCCCGTATCCCTTCAATAGAATGCAACAACCACCGTTAGACAAAACACAAAATGTTGGAAGGTCGCTTAGAGTCAAATTTAATCCGCTTCAAATTATGACCAAACGTCTTTTTACCTTTAGAAAGGGCTTCAGTTGACTCTTCCGCAGCTGCTCATCCATGCCCTCTGTCGTCTGGGCCTATCACGTCAGGGTCACCAACTGATGGAATTCGCCTCCCCGGCCAAGCCACACGGAAACGGCAACAGCCCGTGCGCCATCCGGGAAGGGTTAACACAAGAGGTGAACGCGTGGAATTTCCGCGCGTTCACCTCTTGTGTTAACCCTTTGTACTGACTCCATGTTCCAAAACTTTGAAGAAGGCTCACCGAAAACAGGCTGACAATTTGTTCGTCGACAATGGTCAAAAACAAGGCAAAAAACAGACGACGGAGGATCAAGTCTGGATCCAAAACAAGGCTACATAGAAAATGTTTCCGAGCAGCGAAATTTGTGTTATCTCAGTGTCCACTGTTTTTTAAGTCCGTGGTGGAGTAGGCTGGGCCGAAGGTGTGGCTGCGCGTTGTTTCGGGACCATGCCTCTGTGGCCGGTTTTGGGCGGTTAGGTTCGTCCGTGGATGGGACGTAGTTGCCACAGCGACCGACACTGGTCTTGACGTCCCAAGCGCCCGCTATCAACTTTGTTATCCGGGCTGGTTCTACTTGTTTTGGGACAACGCGCGCTGCTCTTTGTCCTTGCAGAACTGATTGCAAGAGTTTGGTGCATCAATCTTGCTCGTGACGCACACGTTGGGCTTTCATGATAAGATGGCGTTGTGTATCTATTCTGCTTTTCATTAAACTATGGTGTGCTATTTATTTTATGTTAGGTGTGTTTAGAGTAGTTCAGTCCTACAGTAAATATGAGAAATGATACTATTCCCTGATTAATTATATTACGTGAGTTCGAGTAATGCAAACAGTTAGACGGTGCCTACGAGAAACGGTACCATTTTTCCATATCCCCCTCAGGAGCCCTAATAAGGTGATTCACTTTGCTATGTTCAAGGGCATGGAGTGAAGTCTGCCTAAACTATAGTTAGATGAATGTGTTAGACTAATGCAAACAATTATATGGTGTGTGCGAGAACGGTACCTATTCCCTTCATGACTGAGCATATCTGTGTTCAACTGACCCCATTAATGTCCTTTCATATGATGGCTTGTGCGTGTGTCATTTGAAAGCAAAATTCCTTTTTGAGGAGAAATAACAACAACAAAAACTGCAAAGTGTCATTTGGTGTTTTGAATGTTTAGTTCTCTGAACAGAAACTTTTGTGACATAGATTTTAATTATAATCTTCTTTTTTGTCTTTGTGTCAAAAACTTTCCTAACAACAAAAAAAAAGGGATTTGTTGTTGAACAATGAGTTTTGTCATCAAATCGCGTGAATTGAAAATATTTCTACCCGCTGGTTGAGTTTATCAGAATGCAAATTACTGAAGACAATCACATTTATTTAACAAAAAAAAAAATGACACCAACTCCACATGGAAAAAAAGAAAAGCCACCATAAAAAGGATTCTTGTATTATATTTGCAACACTGGGTCATTAACTCATTGCCTGCAAACGTCACCGCCATGTTGCCACTATCAAAACATAACACAAAAGTACAAGTACAGATACAGAGAGACAGGGTGAATATTGAAAGGGTCTATGAAAATAAGTTTCTTGGCGTTGTAATTGATGGCAAGGTTAACTGGAAAGCTCATATAAAACGTATACAAAGTAAATTAGCAAGAAGCATTTCACTTCTGAATAAAGCAAAACACATTCTTGAAAATAAATCACTCCACATTCTTTAATGGTCTTTAATCCTGCCATATTTAAACTACTGTGCAGAGGTCTGGGGTAATACTTATAAATGTTCAATAAATTCACTCTCTTTTGCAAAAAAGAGCCATAAGAATAATACATAATGCTGGTTATAGGGATCATACTAATACAGTGGGGTAAATAAGTATTTAGTCAACCACTAATTGTGCAAGCTCCCCACTTGAAAATATTAGAGAGGCCTGTAATTGTCATCATGGGTAAACCTTAACCAAGAGAGACAGAATGTGGGAAAAAAAAAAAAACAGAAAATCACATTGTTTGATTTTTAAAGAATTTATTTGCAAATCATGGTGGAAAATAAGTATTTGGTCAATACCAAAAGTTCATCTCAATACTTTATTATATACCTTTTGTTGGCAATAACGGAGGCCAAACGTTTTCTGTAACTCTTCACAAACTTTTCACACACAGTTGCTGGTATTTGGGCCCATTCCTCCATGCAGATCTCCTCTATAGCAGTGATGTTTTGGTGCTGTCGTTGGGCAACACGGACTTTCAACTCCTTCCACAGATTGTCTATGGGGTTGAGATCTGGAGACTGGCTAGGCCACTCCAGCCCCTTGAAATGCTTCTTACGAAGCCACTCCTTTGTTGCCCTGGCTGTGTGTTTGGGATCATTGTCATGCTGAAAGACCCAGCCCCATCTCATCTTCAATGCCCTTGCTGATGGAAGGAGATTTTCACTCAAAATCTCTCGATACATGGCCCCATTCATTCTTTCCTTTACACAGATCACTCGTCCTGGTCCCTTTGAAGAAAAACAGCCCCAAAGCATGATGTTTCCACCCCCATGCTTCACAGTGGGTATGGTGTTCTTCGTATGCAGTTCAGTATTCTTTCTCCTCCAAACACGAGAACCTGTGTTTCTACCAAAAAGTTCTATTTTGTTTTCATCTGACCATAGCACATTCTCCCAGTCCTCTTCTGGATAATCCAAATGCTCTCTAGCAAACCGCAGACGGGCTTAGACGTGTACTTTCTTCAGCAGGGGGACACGTCTGGCAGTGCAGGATTTGAGTCCCTGGTGGCGCATTGTGTTACTGATAGTAGCCTTTGTTACTGTGGTCCCAGCTTTCTGTATGTCATTCACTAGGTCCCCCCGTGTGCTTCTGGGATTTTTGCTCACCGTTTTTGTTATCATTTTGACGGCACGGGGTGAGGAGGGAGTTGAAAGTCCGTGTTGCCCAACGACAGCCCCAAAACATCACTGCTCTAGAGGAGATCTGAATGGAGGAATGGGCCAAAATACCAGCAACAGTGTGTGAAAAGCTTGTAAAGAGTTACAGAAAACATTTGGCCTCCATTATTGCAAACAAAGGGTACATAACAAAGTATTGAGATTAACGTTTGGTACCGACCAAATACTTATTTTCCACCATGATTTGCTGATAAATTCTTTAAAAATCAAACATTGTGATTTTCTGGGGGGGGGGGGGGGGGGTTCACATTCTGTCTCTCATGGTTGAGGTTTACCCATGTTGACAATTACAGGCCTGTCTAATATTTTCAAATGGGAGAACTTGCACAATTAGTGGTTGACTAAATACTTATTTGCCCCACTGTATATCATTTTTAAAATCCAGAACTTTAAAACTCACTGACTTGGTTCATTTTCAAACAGCTCAGCTCATGTATAAGGTTATCCTCATGTCACTTCCTGGCAATATACGTTACATAAGTTGTTTTTTAACAGAGAAGGTCATTACAGTTTGGGAGGGGAGCTTCACTTACAGCATCAGAGGGTACGGACTACATTAAAAAGTTTTTGTGTTTCTGTTCGTGGAGTAAGACTATGGAATAAGTTAGATGAGGGGCTCAAACAATGTCCAAGCATGACCCAGTTTAGGAAGTGGTACAAACAAAAGGTTTTCACAGGGTATAGGGAAAAGGAAGGGTTTTAATAGGGGGTTTTCATATATCTGTTATTGGCTGGTCCTTTTTATATCATTTTATTTTATTTTGTCTTGCATCTTATGTATATGGTTACATTATTTCTTTGTTGATATGAGGCCTAATTAAATAAGCGGACTGATATTATTGATTAATAGAAAAGGGGGGTAGGTTTTAATAAGCAAATGCTTCATCCTACTCCTTTTTGGACACAATGAATAAATTCTAATATTATTTATTGTTATTATTATTGTCTTAAATATTGTTGCTGTTATCTCTGTATTATAATTGGTTTGTCTAATTTTTTTTTTTTTTTTTTTTTTTTTGCTGTTCCAGAAAACATGCACATTTGAACCAATCAGAGCTAACCATCTCTTCTGACCACATGACAGTATGTCAGCCAATTGAACGGATAAATGAGTGCAGGCGTTTTGCTTTGCTGCGAGCATTAACTTCGATCTTAATATATATCCTATGTTCTTAAGTAGTTAAAATTGAGATTTGGCATTTAGTATGTGAGGGAATGAGGGAAAATAATTAGGAGGTGGAGGTTGGGGTTATTGCTGTTTTTGTTAACTTTTATTATGCAAATCATAGGAAAAATACAATTTTGAATGAAAATCAGTTTGTGTTGTAGAAATAACTGTGCTAAAACAGTTTTCTTTGCCTTTCAGTAGTTTAAGAGGTTTGACCCCCCCCCCCCCCCACCCCCACCCACACACACACACACACACACACACACACACACACACAAAAATAAAATAAAATAAAATTTCTGGCAACCTTCATGTCGGGGAGTTCCGGCAAGAAATTCTAGCCACTTTCACCCCTGGCTATTACACTAAAGTGTAAGAGCGAACACTGCTTGTGTTACTGCGACTCCCATAAATCAGTGGTGATAGAGATTTTGCACACAGATGTGCCTTTTTTTTTTTCAACAAAGCGATATTTGACATCACTTGATTAAATTCAAGCAATAATTTGACATCAACATTGCAAGACAAAAAGTCAATGTGATGAAAAAGTGTTTTAGTTGTTTTCTATGTCGGGTCTCGGATTTTTTGGGTCTTTTGGAACGTGATTTTCAAAGCAGAGATTTTGATGCAATGCTCACCACTTGGTGGAAGCAGCGTTCCATCCAAAACAATTGTGACTGCGCTTGGACGACTACATGAGCCAATATTCACAAAATACAGTCGGCCTAAACACAATGCTAAATTAGAGGGCTTTAATGCATTTACATTAATGTTTATGCCAATATTATTTCAATAATTAAATCAATGCATACACTGAGAAGATTTTATTTATTTATTTTTTTAACATTGTTGAGTTTTATATTTTCATGTCAACTAAAACTAAAATTGTCATGCAGTGTTTTTTGTTGTTGTTGTTTTTTTTTTTAATAAAGGCACGTTTTTTGTCCGCATAAACCAAATTCCACTGAGTAGCTGCATTAAAATGACTAACCCTTTAATGCTGATCCTTTAATGATTAAAAAAATATTTAAAAAATGAAAATACCTCATTAACTCAATGGCTGCCATTGACGGCACTTGACGTCTGATCTATTTTGACAGTCAAAATGGATCGGGCGTCTAGCACCGTCAACGACACTGAAAAATGTCTATTTACAGCCAGTCTTCCTGGTTTAGATGAATTGGACGTCTATTGCCATCAATGGCATGCATTGAGTTACATATTATAGGGGAAAAAAACAAAAGAATCAATTTAAGTGTGTTACTCTGAGCTGTAAGCAGTGTATTTCTGGTTTTATTTATTTTAATTTTACTACCGTAATTTTCGGACTACAAGCCGCTACTTTTTTCCTTCATTTTGAATGCTGCGGCTTATAGTCCAGTGTGGCTTTAAACTTTATTTGACAGCGACGTCATTAGACCGTTATAATTATGACATGACAATGGCGTTACTGAATGCTGATGACAGATGTCATCCGGCAATTAAGGCACTAACTCCATTTATGTATAGCTTGGATCTTTTACATCCATTTAAAAGAGATAATTTGCCGGATAACACTAAATGACATCTGTTATAACCATTCATTAATGATAATGAGAGAGTCATGTCATAATTATGACAGTCTTATGGCGCCACTGTCGAATTAGGTTTTACCAAATACCATAACTAGCAATTAATGAAACAACTGGAACAGTAACTGAAGAAAAAAAATTGCACAGAACATGTATTTTGATTGGTTTTAACATCTGTAGCCCTGCAATGCATGCTAGGAGGCATTTTGGACAATAACAATGTTGGCAGCAGAGGTTGACCGTCTCCCCCAAGTAAGCAGTGATGGTCAAATGAAGCTTCCTGAAGCAATGAAGCTTTGCAGCCAATTGGTTCGATGCTTCATGGTTGTTCATTTGGTCTTATGGCAGTTATATGATGCTGCTGTCAAATAAAATGTTACCGGTTAATATCTTTTGGTGTAAATATCCCATAATACAGTGACAACAGCTGTGGTTTATAGTCCAGTGCGGCTTATTAATGAACAAATGCCGTTTTCGTGTCAAATTTGGTGGGTGGCGGCTTATAGACAGGGGCGCCTTATAGTCCGAAAATTACGGTAATTTAGTTGGATTTATAAATGTATTTTTTATTATAACAAATAATATTAAAAAATACAATAATGATTCATTTGAAATATTATAGTATAATTATAATTGTTAACATTTAAGTTTTTGTTAATGACCAAAATTAGTTACTTGTCATATAAAGTGTTACATTTTTTTTACTAATTATAAACAGTCATTAATGTCACACAAGTGAAATTACCTTCAAGGTTGTTGTCTTTTTTAAGTCTATATATGAATAGCAAATTGTATTTCTTTTTCAGAATGATTTATCTTTCTAAAAATAAAATACAATTTGCCATTCTTCAAAGACATTATAAACTTGTTTCAACGTCTATCCGTGAAGTTAGATGTAAAAATGACCTAAATTAGACTAACATGGCCACTTGGAGCAAAAATAGAAATTCTGTGTGTTCTTTTGGGCATGGCGTCTCATGTTGTCTCATGTCTTGCTTCATGTTGCTGTGATAAACTGACATTTGGTACAGAATTTTAAAAAGGAAAATCAATTCCGATTGGTCCGAATAAGCCAGGTTTTTTTCCACTTTACTGTCTGTACTTGAAAGTTAAGTTTCTCTCTTGTACTTGTACAGTTAGACTTGAGGAGTGTTCAAGTGTCTCAGGAGTTTATAAATAACTGACTGCTGTCCACAAGTGTGCAGCCAAGGAGGACAGATGCCCCCTGAACGTCCAGCAACCTAAAAAGGTTTCATCAGGCTTTTGCCACCTTCTTACAAATAAATGATTTCTATATCTTTATGTAAAAAAAAAAATTACCTGTTTAAATGTAAATATACAACTATATGTGGAAATTATTCATTCAAGTATTTTTGAGAATGACCACCCAGGAAAATATAAAAGGGGTAAACTGCTATTTTGTTTCTTTCTGGGGGAGGAGGGAAGATAATTAATGAATTAAATAATTAATTAAATAGCTTAAAAATTGTTTCAATGAAGCAGTTCCAACTGGAAAAGGAGTAGAATTTGTAGGAAAATGCTATATATAGTCGCAGGCACATCCATACATGGGATGGAAGGGGATCGCCATGCCCCTGACCGGTGTAGGGCTAATGTGGCTAATGTTTTCTTTCCCATCAGCAAAGTGTATCCCAAGCCACGTCCGCCCGCTCCAACGCCACCAACGCTGCCGTTGCTTTGCACTCTTTTAATCTCTCGGGGGTAAGTGCTCACTTTTGTGTCAGCCTGGAATTGTCACAGATGTACCACTAACCCTACTGTTGACATTGCAATTTAAACAGCTAGAAAAAGGACTATAAATAGAAGTCTATATGTCAGTTGCTGACACCTGATCAGCAATAAATGTATGGATTGTATGTTTCGTACTAAAATAAAAAAAATCCTTGGGCCTTCTAGTTTACTAAGAAATTTACTTCCAACTACCAGAATATCATAGGTGTCTATGTGCCACTTACATTGTTTTCGACTGTCCAAATACCAAAATATATTCTTAAAAAAGTCAATGTGTTGGATGCTTTCTTTTCTTTTGACTGCCTAAATATCCCCAATGTATTTCTTAATTTTTTTAACAGCTTAAACAGCCTCATGTCAAATTGATCACAAGTTCTTGAGACTTTAATCCTCTGTAATGTGGCGTGTTAAACTGACCAGTCATATATATATATATATATATAATATATATATATATATATATATATTGGGAAAGAGCAGGCTCTTTCCTTTTCATTTTGCAAATTAAAAATTACTTTTGCAGTGTTAGCAATCTTTGTGATATTATTTAGGATTCAAAATACCGTAAGTCGCCTTACCCACCCATTCTCACTAAATTCCATGTACACACATACACAAGCACATCTGTTTATCATACGTGGGGGAGGGAATAAATCCCTAGTATAATATAAGGATTAACCTCTTGATATGTATTCAGGGGGTTTGCAGTGTTAATGACTATTCTATTCCCCCTTCCACTTATCCAATCACGACTGATGGGTGCAAGCTATTCATAGCCTAGCACTGCAAGGTCGTTAGGCCAAACATTTCAAGTGCCGTCAAGCCGGTCTTAGCAGAAGGCTGACAGAATTTTGTTGCAGGTCTACTCATGATAGACATATCAATGAAATCTAATGTTGTTAAGTCATACATTTATGCGAACTGTCATCTTGTAGAGTTTATCATTTAAATTTTACGTCAAATTTAAGGTTTCCAAGAGAATCCAGCTTTATGTGTTGAGTTATCAGACGATTGGCGAAATTGCCAAAATCGCCACTTTAAAGGAAAATGGCTGACATTCTGTATGTTATTTGACATTCTCTAGCTTCTTCAGACTTTTGATGCTTACATTTTATATTTTGCTGACTAAATCTTCCCCAAAAAATGATATAAGTTAGAACACATTGGGGAAATTGGCGTAACAGAACCTAAAAAGAAAGCATCCTGGCAAAAAAATAGCACTGCTTTCTTGAAACGTTTATGTGGGTCCACTTAGGATAGATATGATGTGATATGACTAACAAATTTGAATATTCGTGTGGCTAAGTTAAATTAGCTGACTTTTGTCTCTTTTTGATGAAGGAATGTTGCCTCGTGAAGCTGTCCTAAGAGACAGAATTTTTTTAAAAAAAACGTATAAGCTCAGTTATTCGGTTTTTGTGTGTGTTTACAAAAGAGCCATTTTCGCAGCTCTTGGAGAACTGGGATCAGTTGTCTTCTCTGATATGAATGTGAAGTTGTATGAAGTTCAAAGTTGATGATTACCAATGACATTTTTAACCTAACAATGGTTGTTAGGGTTGTTCCGATCATGTTTTTTTGCTCCCGATCCGATCCCGATCGTTTTAGTTTGAGTATCTGCCGATCCCGATATTTCCCGATCTGATTGCTTTTTTTGCTCTCGATTCAATTCCAATCATTCCCAATAATTTTTCCCGATCATATACATTTTGGCAATGCATTAAGAAAAAAATGAATAAAACTCGGACGAATATATACATTCAACATACAGTACATAAGTACTGTATTTGTTTATTATGACAATATATCTTCAAGACGGCATTTACATTATTAACATTCTTTCTGTGAGAGGGATCCACGGATATAGGATAAATGTGACTTTGTATATTGTGACTAAATATTGCCATCTAGTGTATTTGTTGAGCTTTCAGTAAATGATACTGTAGCCATGCCCAAATGCATGATGGGAAGTGCAACCATGACTGTGCGTACTGCTACCAATTGATATATTTTCTCTGCGTTGGGAAATAACATAGGGTGTTAAGAAAAAGATCAAATACTTCCTTTGCTTTCCCACATTGCTTCCCACGATATTTCTCATCGTAGGGAGAGGGATTGTAAGGCTTTAGGCAACTTCAA
Source organism: Corythoichthys intestinalis (assembly GCF_030265065.1). Classification (NCBI taxonomy): domain Eukaryota; kingdom Metazoa; phylum Chordata; class Actinopteri; order Syngnathiformes; family Syngnathidae; genus Corythoichthys; species Corythoichthys intestinalis. The sequence continues at coordinate 48,340,087 of NC_080402.1, forward strand.
AAAGGCTCCAAAGGCTGCAAAAATTCACTCTACTCATTTTACGCTGCCTTTTAGCTCTCTATATAGGTAAAACGGCGCCATTACAGATTGAGCGCGACAATGCGTAGTGGGTCGTGAAGCGCATGCATTAATTGCGTAAAATATTTTAACGTGATACATTTTTTAAAAAATTAATTACCGGCGTTATCGGGATAAATTTGATAACCCCACCTTAAGCCTAAACTAAAGACTCTGGATGAGTGTAACATATTATGTCTGTAATGTTAAATACAATTAGAAAACGATTTACCGGTAATTAAAAAAAAAAAAAATGTATATATAAGGCATGTCCCATATTTTTTTGCCGATTCCGATACTTTGAAAATGACGTGATCTCGATTGATCGGGACATCTCTAATGGTTGTTGTTGTTTTTTTTGTTTTTTTTTTGTAATGAAACATGGAACAGGATAGTGACTTTGTAACACCTCTAACATAAACCCAATTTTTAAGAATAACAAAATAATGTATATAGAGATATCTGAGTGGCACTTTCGCACATTTATGACACACATAATTGTCTACTAACAACCACAACAAATACTCAGCAAATACCATACATATTCTTTGTCTTGTTAAGTGTAAAATGTTTCAACTTGTCCGGCTTCTGACCTTTAAGTACCGCCATATTCTCTGGTTACCTTCATTACACTTATATGTGAAGTCAAAACCTGATCTAATCTTGAATCCAAAATGGTTCTTCACTGACATCATCAAGCGGGTGTGTCTGTGTAGAGTCAGAAACTCCCACAACTGCAAATGTATAAGCCGCAAAAAGGCGTCTTTAGCACTGAATGTTTGCCGTTTAATGAATGTATAAATATTTTTTTCCTGATAATTTAGTTTAATACATTTTACCTTATATTATTTCAGGCTTTTCACATCTCGCAGTTTATTGTAAATTAAAAAACAAAGAAAAAGACCACAACCTTCAAAATCACATGTTTAGCATGTAATCATAAAAGTCATGCACAAGCTAGCAGAAATTAGCAGCGGTGTTACAATTATTGTAAACCTTTGAGAAAGTGTTACTTTGATGCACATGTAGGAGCAACACAAACAAAAGACAACCATCTTTGCTTCTTCTTTATCATGATGTTGATTATGCTGTATGCCAGTGAATTTTCTTATTCGTCCAGGTCATTTCATTCTCAAGTTATTGTACCAATCGTATTTGGACTGTTCTGGTTGTCTATACAAGACATGATGGTGATTTAATGGCTAACACATTTTTGGTTCCCTCCCCTCTATTTTTCTTCATTTGACTTTCCTTACCCTTGACCTGTCCTTCCCTTGAATTTCCCTTCCCTTGACCTTGAACTTCATTACCTTTACCTTGACCTTCCCTTGACCTTGACATTCATTAACCTTTCCCTTGACCTTCTGTTGCACTTCCCTTTTCGTTCCCCTTGACTTTCCCTTCCCTCGATCTTGAACTTTCCTTTCCTTTCCCTTAACCTGTCCTCCCCTTGACCTTCCTGTTCTCTTGAACTTCCTTTTCATTTCTTCTTAACTTTCCCTTCCCTTTATTTGAACTTTCCTTCCCTTTCCCTTGACCTGTCCTTACCTTGACCTTCCTGTTCTCTTGAACTTCATTTTCCTTTCTCTTTGACTTGTCCTTCCCTTTCCCTACCCCTTCCCTTCCTGCTTCCCTTCTATTCCTTTCCTCCTTGTTCACAAACAAGGTCTACTTCCCTTCCAGCAAGCCCATCATGACTTCCAAAGTAATTCCCTGGTATAAGCGGAAACGCAGCAGCGAAGTGAAAAGTGATTTTGCGTATCAGTACAGCACAAAGCGTATCGTCTCTGAGCAGACGTCACAAAGGTACAGTAGAACGCTGCCTCTCGCTGCTTGGCTTCGTTCAACTTGCGCATACCTGTTTCTTATTTTTATGACCCTTATCATATAACTCAATGCGAAAGTGTTTTTAGAGTGACAGGGTTCTAAAATACACAGTGGAATCTCCAAAGTAGAACACAATAAACATGAAAACACATCCCGCACATATGTACATGTCATCTTGTTAACATTCACTACCCTTTCCCAAACCATTTTTAAGGAACCAGAATATCAAATTTACTTTTTGGGAAATCTTTTTTTTTAATGAAACTATGTTTCATTTTTATATTTCTAAGATAGGCCATTTTATAACCCAAATATAGGTGTGATCACAACTTGTAAAATAATTATTGTTTTTCTATTGTAATATTCCTGTTTACTTAATACTGGCATTCGGACACTCGAGGACACCATAAAGAAGTTAGAATAGAGAACCAGAAAAGTTTATATATACAGTGTATCACAAAAGTGAGTACACCCCTCGCATTTCTGCAGATATTTAAGTATATCTTTTCATGGGACAACACTGACAAAATGACACACTTTGACACAATAAAAAGTAATCTGTGTGCAGCTTATATAATAGAGTTAATTTATTTTCCAGTCAAAATAACTCAAAATATAGCCATTAATATGTAATCCCCTGGCAACAAAAGTGAGTACACCCCTTAGAAACTACATCCCTAAATGTCCAAATTGAGTACTGCTTGTCATTTTCCCTCCAAAATGTCATGTGACTTATTAGTGGTAGGTCCAGGTGTGCATAGGGAGCAGGTGTGTTCAGATTTGTAGTGCAGCTCTCACACTCTCCCATACTGGTCACTGAAAGTTCCAACATGGCACCACATGGCAAAGAACTCTCTGAGGATCTAAAAAGACGTATTATTGCACTACATGAAGATGGCCAAGGCTACAGGAAGATTGCCAACACCCTGAAACTGAGCTGCAGCACAGTGGCTAAGATCATCCAGCGTTTTAAAAGAGCAGGGTCCACTCAGAACAGGCCTTGGGTTGGTCATCAAAAGAAGCTGAGCGCACGTGCTGAGCGTCACATCAAAATGCTTTCTTTGAAAGATCGTCGCAGGAGTGCTGTCAGCATTGCTGGAGAGATTGGAGAGGTGGGGGGTCAGCTTGTTAGTGCTCAGACCATACGCCACACTCTACATCAAATTGGTATGCATGGCTGTTACCCCAGGAGGAAGCCTTTTCTGAAGACGGTACACAAGAAAGCCCGCATACAGTTTGCTGAAGACATGTCAACAAAGCTCATGGATTACTGGAACCATGTCCTATGGTCTGATGAGACCAAAATTAATTTGTTTGGTTCCAATGGTCTCAAGCATGTGTGGCGGCAACCAGGTGAGGAGTACAAAGATAAGTGTGTCATGCCTACAGTCAAACATGGAGGTGGGAATGTCATGGTCTGGGGCTGCATGAGTGCTGCAGGTGTTGGAGAGTTACATGAACTCCGACATGTTCTGTGAAATACTGCAGCAGAGCATGATCCCCTCCCTCTAGATACTGGGTTGCAGGGCAGTGTTCCAGCATGACACACCTCCAAGATGACCACTGCTTTACTGAAGAGACTGAGGGTAGAGGTGATGGACTGGCCAAGCATGTCTCCAGACTTGAACCCAATAGAACATCTTTGGGGGTTCCTCAAGCGGAAAGTGGAGGTGCGCAAAGTCTCAAATATTCGGCAGCTCCGCAACGTCATCATGGAGGAGTGGAAGAGCATTCCAGTGGCAACCTGTGAAGCTCTGGTCAACTCCATGCCCAGGAGAATAAAGGAAGTTCTGGATATTAGTGGTGGCCACACAAAATATTGACAGTTGACATGTTGTTAATATTGACAACTTTCACTAGGGGTGTACTCACTTTTGTTGCCAGGGGTTTAAATATTAATAGCTATATTCTGAGTTGTTTTGAGGGGAAAATAAATTAACTCGGTTATATAAGCTGCACACAGACTACTTTTCATTGTGTCAAAGTGTCATTTCGTCAGTGTTGTCCCATGAAAAGATATACTTAAATATCTGCAGAAATGCAAGGGGTGTACTCACTTTTGTGATACACTGTATATATATTTTGAAGGGTGTTACAAAATAGCTCTACAAAGCCAAATAAAAAAACACCAGTGGTTCAGTCTTATTTGGACAAAATTTCCTCACCAAATTTGAAGGTTCCACTACGTGTCTGGTTGTTGTTGGCGTGAGACTTCATGCTTAGCTTTGTGTCTTAAAATCATGCAAATTTAGAGGTTCCACTACGTGTCTGGTTGTTGTTGGCGTGAGACTTCATGCTTAGCTTTGTGCCTTGAAATCATGCAATGCTTGGGCAGGATAACTTTCAGTTGACTTATTGGGAATATGGCTGCAGGCTGCACTTAGTAGTTAACTCTTTGGCTGCCATTGATGGCAACAGACATACAATTCATTTGAACTTGGCGAATGATTTCAGCCAACCTTCCCAGGTCAAATGGATTTGACGTCCATCACTGTCAATGACACTGAAACACAATCATTCCGCATCGGTGCTCCCAGTTCAATCGGCGTCAATGGCAGCCAATGAGTTAAGGTCTTTGATATAAAAGTTGCCCTTGAGGTGAAGTAGATACTTTGCATGACAACCTGCAAGACCACAATGCAAAACAGATCATTCAGAATGCGCTCACAAGCCTTTGATGCTCACCACTTTCTGTAACACAATATTCTAAATAATTGCAGACTTTGAAAAATTAATTACACGTTGTTCTACTCTTATTCCAGTCTCCGGCACCTAATGTGCAATGTTTTGTGACGATTCCACAATGTTGTATGATTTTCCTACAGTCTTGTGGAAGTATTTCACAATTTTCAAAATTTATATGTGATTTTCCCCATTAATTTATTTTTTGTCCAGTCCATCCATCCATCCATTATCTTCCGCTTAGTCCGGGGTCGGGTCGCGGGGGCAGCAGCTTTAGCAGGGAAGCCCAGACTTCCCTCTCCCCAGCCACTTCAGCCAGCTCCTCCGGCGAGATTCCAAGGCGTTCCCAGGCCAGCCGAGCGACATAGTCTCTCCAGCGTGTCCTGGGTCGACCCCGGGGCCTCTCGCTGGTGGGACATGCCCGGAACACCTCTCCAGGGAGGCGTCCAGGAGGCATCCGAACCAGATGCCCGAGCCACCTCAACTGGCTCCTCTCAACGCGGAGGAGTAGCGGCTCGACACCAAGCCCCTCCCGGAAGACTGGGCTTCTCACCCTATCTCTAAGGGAGAGCCCAGACAACCTGCGGAGGAAACTCATTTCGGCTGCTTGTATCCGGGATCTTGTTCTTTCGGTCACAACCCACAGCTCGTGACCATAGGTGAGGGTAGGAACGTAGATCGACCGGTAAATCAAGAGCTTCGCCTTTTGGCTCAGCTCCTTCTTCACCACAACGGACCGGTGCAGAGTCCGCATCACTGCAGATGCTGCACCAATCCGCCTGTCAATCTCCCGCTCCCTCCTACCCTCACTCGTGAACAAGACCCCAAGATACTTGAACTCCTCCACTTGGGGCAGGATCTCATCCTTGATCCGGAGAGGGCATGCCACCCTTTTCCGGCTGAGAACCATGGTCTCGGATTTGGAGGTGCTGATCTTCATCCCAACCGCTTCACACTCGGCTGCGAACCGCTCCAGTGAGAGTTGGAGGTCGCGGCTTGATGAAGCCAACAGCACCACATCATCTGCAAAAAGCAGAGATGCAATGCTGAGGCCACCAAACCGGACACCCACGCTTCGGCTGCGCCTAGAAATTCTGTCCATAAAAATTATGAACAGAATCGGTGACAAAGGGCAGCATTGGCGGAGTCCAATCCTCACTGGGAACGAATTCAACTTACTGCCGGCAATGCGGACCAGACTCTGACACCGGTCGTACAGGGACCGAACGGGCCTTAACAAGGGGCTCAGTACCCCGTACTCCCGGAGCACCCTCCACAGGACTCCCCTAGGCACACGGTCGAACGCCTTCTCCAAATCCACAAAACACATGTAGACTGGTTGGGCGAACTCTCATGCACCCTCGAGGACCCTGCTGAGGGTGTAGAGCTGGTCAACTGTTCCACGGCGGGGACGAAAACCACACTGCTCCTCCTGAATCCGAGATTCGACTTCCCGACGGACCCTCCTCTCCAGCACCCCTGATTAGACTTTACCGGGGAGGCTGAGGAGTGTGATCCCTCTATAATTGGAACACACCCTCCGGTCCCCCTTTTTAAAAAGGGGGACCACCACCCCGGTCTGCCAATCCAGAGGCACTGTCCCCGATGTCCACGCGATGTTGTAGAGGCGTGTCATCCATGACAGCCCCCCAACATCCACAGCCTTTAGGAACTCCGGGTGGATCTCATCGACCCCCGGGGCCTTGCCACCGAGGAGCTTTCCAACAACCTCAGTGACTTCAACCCCAGAGATTGGAGAGCCCACCTCGGAGTCCCCAGACTCTGCTCCCTCCAAGGGTTAGTGGCGGTGGAATTGAGGAGGTCTTCGAAGTATTCTCCCCACCGACTCACGACGTCCCGAGTCGAGGTCAGCAGTACCCCATCTTCACTATACACAGTGTTAATGGTGCACTGCTTTCCTCTCCTCAGACGCCGGATGGTGGACCAGAATTTCCTCGAAGCCGTCCGGAAGTCGTTTTCCATGGCCTCACCAAACTCCTCCCATGTCTGAGTTTTTGCCTCGGCGACCGCCGAAGCTGCAGTCCGCTTGGCCAGCCGGTACATGTCAGCTGCGTCCGGAGTCCCACAGGCCAAAAAGGCCCGGTAGGCCTCCTTCTTCAGCTTGACGGCATCCCTTACCGCTGGTGTCCACCAGCGGGTTCGGGGAGTGCCGCCACGACAGGCACCAACTACCTTACGGCCACAACTCCGATCGGCCGCCTCAACAATGGAGGTGCGGAACATGGCCCACTCGGACTCAATGTCCCCCACCTCCCCTGGGACAAGGGAGAAGTTCTGCCGGAGGTGGGTGTTAAAGCTCTTTCTGACAGGGGATTCTGCCAGACGTTCCCAGCAGACCCTCAAAATACGTTTGGGCCTGCCAGGTCTGGCCAGCATCTTCCCCCGCCATCGGAGCCAACACACCACCAGGTGGTGATCAGTTGACAGCTCCGCCCCTCTCTTCACCCGAGTGTCAAAAAAATGCGGCCACAAGTCCGATGATACGATTGCAAAGTCAATCATCGAACTGCGGCCCAGGGTGTCCTGGTGCCAAGTACACATATGGACACCCTTATGTTTGAACATGGTATTTGTTATGGACAAACCGTGACGAGCACAGAAGTCCAATAACAAAACACCACTCGGGTTCTGATCGGGGGGGCCGTTCCTCCCAATCACGCCCCCCCAGGTCTCACTGTCGTTGCCCACGTGAGCGTTGAAGTCCCCCAGAAGAACGAGGGAGTCCCCAGAGGGGGCGCTCTCCAGCACACCCTCCAAGGACTCCAAAAAGGGTGGGTACTCTGAACTGCTGTTAGGTGCATAAGCACAAACCACAGTCAGAACCCGTCCCCCCACCCGAAAGCGGAGGGAAGCTCCCCTCTCGTCTACCGGGGTAAACCCGAACGTACAGGCACCAAGCCGGGGGGCAATAAGTATGCCCAAACCTGCTCGGCGCCTCTCACCGTGGGCAACTCCAGAGTGGAAGAGAGTCCAACCCCTCTCGAGAGGATTGGTACCAGAACCCAAGCTGTGTGTGGAGGAGAGTCCGACTATATCTAGTCGGAACTTCTCTGCTTTTTTGTCCAGTCTTCTATGATAATTCTACAAAGTTATTTAACAATTCAACAAAGCCCACTTTCCTTCCACAGTATTCTACAATTGTTCCACCAAAAGCACCAAGGATATGAGATCAAGGCTTTTAACCCTTGGCACCGGTCTTCCTGTGTTGAATTTGCATATTCTCCCCTGGATTTTCTCTGCATACTCCAGTTTGTCCCCACATCACAAAGCATGAGTGTAGGTTTGCATAGGGACGGTTGGGACAAAACCCTACCAACTTTTCAGGATGCTCAAATTGTCCCTACAAACTTTTAAGCAATCTTATTTGCATTATTTAATGACTTCAGTTATTTAGTTCATTTTGTTTGTTTTTTCATATGTTGTATGAATAGAATTGACCCTTCCATTATGAAGTGAATAATTTTCATTATGTTCAGACTTATATTTACAGTGGTATGAAAGAGTATATGAACCTTTTGGAATTTCTCACATTTCTGCATAAAATCACCATCAAATGTGATCTGATCTTTGTCAAAATCACACAGATGTAAAGACAGTATCTTCTTTAACTAAAACCACCCAAACATAGGTTTCATGTTTTAATGAGGATAGCATGCAAACAATAACAGAAGGGGGGAAAATAAGTAAGTGAACCCTCTGCCTAAGGAGACTTCAAGAGCAATTGAAACCATTGAATTTTTACCAAACAATTTAAGTCAGGTCTGTGCCCAATTACCGATGAGTGGTTTAAAGCTGCCCTGCCCACTATAAAGCACACAACTGGTAAGAATTGTCTCAATGAGAAGCATTGTCTGATGTGCATCATGGCTCGGTCAAAAGAGCTGCCTGAAGACCTGCGATCAAGGATTGTTGATTTGTATAACGCTGGGAAAGGATACAAAACCATCTCTAAAAGTCTGGATATTCATCAATCGACATTCAGGGAAGTTGTCTATAAATGGAGAGAGTTTGGCACTGTTGCTTCTCTCCCAAGGAGTGGCCGTCCACCAAAGATGACGCCAAGAATTCAGCGCAGAATACTCAGAGAGGGGTTAAAAAGAACCCTAGAGTGTCTCCAAAAAAATCACTGGCACAGTCCAATATATCTGTGCACACATCTACTACATGTAAAACTATGGCCAATAATGCTGTTCATGAGAGGACTCCATGAAGGAAGCCACTGCTGTCTAAAAAAAAGTATTGTTGCTCGCTTAGTGTTCGCAAAAAGGCACTTGGACAATCCACAGAAGTTGTGCCAAAATATTTGTGGACTGATGAAACCAAAGTTGTATTGTTTGGGAGTAACACACAACGTCATGTGTGGAGAAAAATGGAACAGCTCACCAACATCAACACCTCATCCCCACTGTGAAGCATGGTGGAGGGAGCATCATGATTTGGGGCTGTTTTGCTTTCTCAGGGTGTGGACAACTTGACATTTTTAATTGAAGAATTAATTCAAAGTTTATCAGGATGTTTTGCAGGAAAACCTGAGGTCGCCTGACAGACAGTTGAAGCTAAAAAGTGGATGGATGCTGCAACAAGACAATGATCCACACAGAAGTAAATCAACTTCAGAATGGTTTCAGAAGAACAAAATGCACGTTCTGGTCGAAGTCCAGACTTGAACCCCATTGAGATGCCATGGCATGAGCTAAAGCCAGATTCATGCCAGATATCCTAGGAATCTGACTGAAGTACAGCAGTTTTGTAGAGAAGAATGGGCCAAGATTAGTCCTGATCGATGTGCCAGACTGATCTGCAGCTACGGGAAGCATATGGTTGAAGTGATTGCTGCCAAAGAGGGGGGCACAAAATATTAAATGTGACTTACTTATTTTCCCCCCTTCTGTCATTGCTTGCATACTATCCTCGTTAAGATATGAAAGCCTATAAATGTTTGGTTGGTTTTTGTTAAAGGAGACACTGTTTTTTTCATCCGTGTGATTTTGAAAAAAATCAGATCACATTTGATGGGGATTTTATGCAGAAATATGTGAAATTCCAAAAGGTTCAGATACTTTTCCATACTGCCATACCCCTTTTTCTTGCTCAATGTATCGGTCCATTTTCCCCTCCTCAAACGTACGTTTGATTGGTTGATGACTAGACACTCCCTTATTTCCCCTCCCAACATAAACGCACACACACAACCACGACAGAAATACATGCCGCCTCCTTCGCCCCCGTCGAAGAGGACGGATATTAGAAGTCCTTTTCGGCCACAACCAGTATGAAGGATAAGGAGTGCAAAAATTAAATAAATAAATACAGAATTAAATAAATTATTAAATGTGTATTAAAATGTTTCTATTTCAATATTTTTTATTAGTTTATTTCAATATTTTTTAATTTATTTATTTCAAAATGTATTATTTATTTAAATCATATTTATGTATTTAATATTTATTTATTTCAATGTCTATTTATTTCAATTTACATTTAATTATTTCAACAATTATTTCTATTTTTATTTATTTTTTTCAACAGTTATTTATTTATTCCCTTATCTATTTATCTATTTCAACATTTATTTATTTTTCCGTTGTATATTTATTATTTCAACATTTATTTATTTCAATTTTTAACTATTTCTTCTTTATTTCTTCTACTTTCTTGTTTGTCCTGTCCCCAGCAAATAGTGTACATGCAGGTTATGCTGGTGTAGCATCCCTACCAAGGTTGATACCAAACCTATGCCTTTGTCACAAAAACATGCATCATACTGGTGGTTAATTGAACACTCCAAATTGTCCTTAGGAGAGAATGTCTTTGCCTCTTTGTGCCCTGTGATTGGCTGCCATCCACTTCAGGGTATACCCCGCCTCTTGCTCATAGTCAGCTGAGATAAACACCAGCACCCCTGCAACCTTCATGGGGATAAGCGGTACGGTGTATGAATGAAAGAATATTTCACAGCATGGGTCCGCAATATTTTCTTTACATAATCAGATTGGTTGCAAGGGTCATAATGTTTGAATAACAATTTGTCAAACAAAAAGCAAACGTTTTTGCTTCCCCTGTCAGCAGGAAGTCAAGTTCCAAGTCAGCGAGTCAGGTGCAGGCCACTGCCACAGAGGCGATGGCGGAACCAGCGTACACCATCCCGGTGTTCCGGCAGAGGTGAGAATGACTCATGTCATGTCGGTCTATTCTGAGCTGTAAACTAAAACCTAGCTGACCCGGATTAGAGAGCCGGTCATACTGCTCTTTTACTATGTAACATAGGTGGAAGTAATTCAGCAGTCTAAAACTCATGAACTACAACTTTCAAACTCAGCCAAGTCATGGCATGAGTCAGTTACTGGAAGTCCTAAGTGAAGTGGATTCATTTTGCTCAGCCACTCCTATTCACACATCTGGCCACTTTGTACTCAGTATCTGCGTTTTTCTAAAAGGTTTTTTATTTATTTATTTAAAGGCATGTCTTGTCAAGCAAATCTTAAATCCTAATATTTGCAACTGTAGTCTGACTGAAATCAAGTAAAATAACAGGAGTCCTCTTGCTCAGTTTTAAATACAAGACCACCAACTGGACAAGTATTAGTTGAAAGTGTTCATGTCGTTAAAGATTTGCATCGCCATCATGGATGTGTACTCAATACAAAGATGCCATACAATCAAACTACATTAAAAAAAAAAAAAAAATCCTATTGTAACCCACCATACTTTACTCCAATTATGATTTGATGTGATAAAATGTATGAAAATTGTGATACGATAGAAATTACTGTAATTCTACAATATTACAGTATACAATTTGCTCAAATTCTGAGGCAATAGAATACAAATAGCTCATAATATTACAGTGTATTACAAAAGTAAGTACACCCCTCGCATTTCGTCTACAGATATTTAAGTATATCTTTTCATGGGACTACACTGACAAAATGAAACTTTGACACAATGAAAAGTAGTCTGTGTGCAGCTTATATAATGGAGTTAATTTATTTTCCCCTCTAAATAACTCCAAATATAGTCATTCATATCTAAACCCCTGGCAACAAAAGTGAGTACACCCCTTTGAAAAAACGTACATCCCTAAATGTCCAAATTGAGTACTGCTTGTCCTTTTCCCTCCAAAATGTCATGCAACTCGTTACAGAAGTGCTGTCAACATTGCTGCAGAGACTGAAGAGGTGGGGTGTCAGCCTGTTAGTGCTCCAACCAGGGGTGCCCAAGTCCGGTCCTCTAAAGCCCCTATCCAGCTTGTTTTCCATGTTTCCCTCCTTGTACACACCTGAATCAAATGATCAGCTCATCAGCAAGCTCTGCAGGAGCCTTATAATGATCCTGATTATTTGAGTCAGGTGTGTTGTAGGAGGGAGAAATGGAAAACAAGCTGGATAGGGGCTCTCGAAGACTGGACCATACGCCACACTCTACATCAAATTGGTGTGCAAGGCTGTCACCCCAGGAGGAAGCCTCTTCTGAAGACGGTATACAAAAAAGCCCGCAAATAGTTTGCTGAAGACATGTCAACAAAACACATGGATTACTGGAACCATGTCCTATGGTCTGATGAGACGGGCGGGTTCTGCAGCATGCTGACAGCACTCCTGTAACAAGTCACATGACATTTTGGAGGGAAAATGACAAGCAGTACTCAATTTGGACATTTAGGGATGTACGTTTTTTCAAAGGGGTGTACTCACTTTTGTTGCCAGGGGTTTAGATATTAATGGCTATATTTTTAGTGATTTTGAGGGGAAAATAAATCAACTCTATTATAAAGACTGCACACAGGCTACTTTTCATTGTGTCAATGTGTCATTTTGTCAGTGTTTTCCCATGAAAAGATATACTTAAATATCTGCAGAAATTCGATGGGTGTACTCACTTTTGTGATACACTGTATATTCTATTATCTAAAATTGGTGATGCAATTTGATTAATGATAAGAAATTATATGTTTCAGTCTAAGTATGAAATGGTATGATTTGATCCAGCTGTGTTATGACACACTTTTCTCTACATTTGCGTTCTCATTTTATGCAGTGTAATTCCTATGGAATACAGTATCATTCACTCCAGCTACAATGCCAATCTGCTACAGTAAAATTAAATTCACTCCACTGTGAATTGTATTTTTGTTGTATTGTATTTTTTTTTATTGCATTGTATTTGAATTTGTGTTTTTTTTTTTACCTGATTTAGATTAATTAATTAATAGTAGTAGTCATAGCTTATCCAACATATACTGTAAGGTCATTCTTTCAATCAATGGGTGGCTGTTTGTTTCAATGAATGGGGACACGTCGGTTTTCGTGGCGATGGCAACGCCTGGTGGTCGAGACAAAACTATTATTTGCGTGTGATTAATATCAGATTATATCGATTGTGAGACAATGTCTTGATTAATTGTTTAAACAAATATAAACTCTGGAAGAACAGATTGCCAACATACATGCAAACAGGCATACAGACTGACAGACAGATAGATTCTGTTGGATAATAGTATGATTCTTTCTAATTACAATGGGACAACACTACCTCCATTTGTGATATCCTAATATGCGGTTATGATACGATCCACTTCACTTGCCATACAATAATATTCACTCCTGTTCAGAGACCGTGCAATGCAAAACACCTAAATTCTTATTTGATATGACTCAGTGCAATTTAGAATTCCAATTACTGAAAGTTCTAGACTATTGGGCGCCCCTGATTACAAGCCTCACCCAGTACATTTTTAAAGGAAAAACCATTTTGTACCTACATAAGCCTTTCCTGTCTGTAAGCTGCATGTGCACACATAGTATCATGAGATATTTACAAAAAAAAAAAAAAAACAACAACAACTTAGTTTTCTAAATTTTAATAACATACCTTAAAGAGCATACGACACCAGAAAAAAAGTCTTAAATGGCATTATTATGTGAATTAGAATCATATTTTGAGACGATTCGACCATATACAACAATTTAGCAAAGCGCAGATGACGAGAAATTAGTCTTTTAATCTGCCGGTTAGCCACGCCTACAATTATAGGGCTTTAGCGTCCCCAACAGATGGATGACGTCAGCGGTAGACTAGGCTCATCGGTTTTACTATTCAGCCCATTGAGGGGGAATTGTTCAGAACGAGGAAAACGAGACGAAGAGAGCTGCAAAATGTCATTGTTTCAGTCTCTCTACTCCCAATATTTTTACAGGATATTCTTTTTATCCAAGTATTTTCCCCAATAGCTATATAAATGGCTTGAGAAGGACCAGTCAGCCCGTCGAGGGGGAACTATTCACAATGAGGAAAACGCGACGAAGAGAGCGGCAAAATGTCATTGTTTCTGTCTCTTTACTTCAATATTTTTACAGGATATTCTTTTTATCCAAGTATTTTTCCCCAATAGCTATATAAATGGCTTGAGAAGGACCAGTCAGCCCGTCGAGGGGGAACTATTCACAATGAGGAAAACGCGACGAAGAGAGCGGCAAAATGTCATTGTTTCTGTCTCTTTACTTCAATATTTTTACAGGATATTCTTTTTACCCAAGTACTTTCCCCAATTGCTAAATAAATGGCATGGTCATGACAAATAACTTGTGCTAAATGGAATATAAAATAATAAAAATCCATTTATTCAAGACGACATGGCAAAATTACTCCATAATGGTCAAAACAGTCGACTTTACCTTTACTGTCACACCTGCCGAACGATATTTTATGACACCTAAATCGGACATATGTCATTTCCCTTCCCCGGCTTCGGAGAATGCAAACAGACCAGAAGGAGTGACAGCTAGCCGACATGCTAACCCGAACCGAGGGATGTTTCAAAGTCTTCGAAGTGGAAAATCACACATAACTAGCCTGGATTATTTGACATGACGACCCGGTTGTCGAGTTTCTTTGCGGATCGGCAAACCGCCCGGCGGAGAGCAATTTACAGTTCGTTCCCTGGAGGAGGGTGGCTGGAATTGTTGTGTAGCTAACGTGCTAACAGCTAACTGCTAATGAGCGTGAGGATAGCTTTTTACATGCCTATCAATGATCAAACGTAAGTAGTCCTTTATTTAAAGGAATTTTATAGTGTTTACTTTGTAATCACTGTATTCGTATTTGACATAATACAAAACAAGATGTTTACTCACTTCCTTGTAAGTCCAATGGTCCCACAGTAAATATCCACGGTGAATGGGAACCTTTTGAAACTCCAAAAAGGCGCATACGCCTCTCCCGCATACAGAATGATTTTTCTGCAGCCGTTTGGCTGGCGTGATGCAAAAAATAAAAGTATTAATCCGCAAAATCAGCTGAATCCTTCGTCCTCATACACAACAGTACACTGTAGCGTGAAGAGGACGTCTTCTACCGTACACGTCACAGCGCCCTCCTCCTCAATGCGAGACCGAAGCCGGAAGTCACTCATTTTCCTGGCGCGGGATTCAAAAAACTAAATAGATATAGCGATCGCTTCCACACACATCCAAGCGGTCCATATCATTCAGGAGCATAAAATACCGCGTGTATTATGAAATAAACATGCTTTTTCGTGTCACAAGCACTTTAACTCTTCTTACCTAACAGCACCAGCAACACGGCAGTTACATAGCAGCAACACGGCAGTACAGCACTAACTGGGCTGGTTATTAGAGACATAAAAGTCTTTGTTAGCCATCTTCATCTTCCTCCTCTGCACTGAAACCATGAAAGTCTTCACCCTCCGTGTCGGATATGAATAGGCTCAGATACACTTTGCCACGCACCTTCTCAGTCTCTCTTTCGTTGTCGCTTTCAATGTCTCTCATAATGAGGCAAATTCACTCCTGAGCTTGTGCCGTCGTCTTCGCCACGCAGCAGACTGGCTTTTCGAAAACCGTTGGTGATGGTGGATTTTTTTTCACACTGCTCCACGCTGTCAGAATCTAATGGCAGAAGTTGCTCCTCGAATGCAGCCAGTTTTAGTGAACGTTCTCTCGCTGCTGGTCATCCAAGCCTCCCATTTAACTCTGAGTGCCACTTTAAATGCATGATTCACACTAATGTCAAGTTGCTGCAAACACTTTTTTTGGGCCCCCAGAAAACACATCTGGAATGGAGTTTGTTCTCTTGAGGGCTGCTTACATGAAGCAGCTCCGTTTCCTTCTTGATCAGCCACTATGGTTGCTTTTAACTTAAAAGCTATGTCATATGCATTTCTTCTAGCATTTTCCATGATACGGGTCAGCCAATTTTACTCATGCACAAAGATGAGGGTCTGCTACTTTTATTCATGCACAAAGCACAAAGTTAAATTACCGGTAATAGTGCAAACTAGCGTCTTCCTCGACACATCTATTCCACGTGTCTCGATCTGACATTTTAAGCTCAATCGCCCCTGGCGGCCGTTAGAAAAATCGATAAATTGGCTGCATCAGTGCACACGCCGCAGGATTCAAAATGAAGGAAAAAAGTTGCGGCTTGTCCTCCGGATATTACGGTACTGCTTGAAACCATTCACTTCCATTCCACAATGCAATAATACCACTCCAATTGCGACACAATTTGATTCAACACAATTATTTTAGAGTTCTTTCCCATTACAATTAGTTACTCTACGGTGCTATTTGGTAAGGTTTACTTTTCCTGAGGCAAGTTTGCCTCTTATTAAGATAAAATTCACATTCACGATACTGTTTGCTCCAATTATGATGCCATTTATTCACAATACTAATTTTGTTGTATGCAACATGCAGTGTTGTCACTTTAAAAAAGTAATTAGTTACAGTGACAAATTACTTCTCCCAAAAAATAATTGATTTAGTAACTCTGTAACCTCAATGTAAAACTAATCAATTACTCGGCAAAGTAACTGAAGTTACTTTTCATTGTTCTAGATGTTATTACATACACACAAGGTTTATGGGTACGTCATTCAAGAAAGGTTTAGGGCAAGTGACTATTTTTGGCAATAAAAAACAAAAACATTATTATGTTGTAACATCTACAAGGATAACGCCCACTTGGTGATGATAATGCACACACAACAATACAACAGTCCATAATTTGTCCTGTCCAAAATTAAAAGAAAAAAAAAAGTTGCCCGAGAGTTTAAGATGACGCTTGCCACACTAAATGCTAAAGTTAGCAAGAACTCGAATGCTATGCTAACACTCCAAGCCACCTAGCATCAAGTTTGCAACGGCATCAAAACCCCCTTTCCTGCCTCCCCTTGCCGCTCTGCTCTCTCCGAGTCTCCCGCATCATCCAACCAAATTGGAGTAACGTGCACCTTCACATCCTCAGTAACGATAACGGCCTTGCAAAGATGGAAGAAGTAATTAATTAGATTACTCCCTACTGACAAAAATAATGCAGTTGGTAGCGCCATTATACTCTAACGCCGTTATTAACAACACTGGCAACATGTAATGTTTATTGTCTGATAATAATGTGTTTGTATGCCGTAGGACCAGGGAAGAAACAGAAGGAGTTGAGGAGTACCAGCGAGTGAGCAAAAAGGTGGAAAAGGGCTTGGCTGCTATCCAGGAGGAAATCCAAAGAATGAGGATCTCCACCAAGGCTCAAGTTGATAGTCTGGCCATCGAGAAAGAGGCAAGGAGGACAACCTGGTCCGGTCTAAAAATGAAAACTGTGATTCTGTTTCAAAAAGCATCCATCTTGTGCGTCAGGTGAAGCAGAAGATGTACAGGAAAGTGGATGTTTTGGAGGCGATTCCACGCATGCCCGACTTTATTGTGGCCCTGCGACCTCACACCGTGTGGGAGAAGATGCCTGTCAAACTCTTCTGCACCGTGTTGGGGACCCCCATGCCTGTTGTCAAATGGTCTCAAAAAATCTCCATGTGCACTTACGAGTCTAGAATCTCACGACATGATTATTGCAGAACAGATAATTTCACAATGTCTTATGATATGTAACGTTCTGTAATACTATATCATAGACTTTATAATGATATTGACGGGGCACAATTCCCAGACATTGCACCACGCCTTCAAGTAGGGTCCGTCCCACACTCTGCTTCAGTCGGTCAAAGTCAGTCGCAGTTATTCTCAAACACATGCAACGATCAAACACCAGATTTAGGTTGAAAAAGTACGAAAGCATACACGCAGGAAGGAGTGATGTGTTCGAGGATTCAAGGTAATTATTATATTTTTCCTACCATGCATGCATTTTGAAACGTTGTGAAAAAAATCAATGGGAGAAATTAACCGCTTCGGCATGGGCGTCATAATTCGCAATATTTACATGCCCGTTTTTTTTTTTTTTTTTTTTTTTTTTTTTAACCAAGAATCGAGACTGTTTTACGTCCATACCGATATAGAATTCAGGGATTTAAGCATTTATTCATAAGAATTATCAACTTAAAAAGCTCTTTGTGGTGATAAGGCGGCACTACAGTGGCTTAAAGACTAGCAGCACATTTGACATATTTACGGAAAATAAATGCTAACTGCCCGTTTTTGTTGTTGTTGTTGTTGTTGCTTTTAACCAAGAATCGAGACTGTTTTACGTCCATATCTATAAAGAATTCAGGGGATTAAGCATTTATTCACAAGAATTTTTTACGTAAAAAGCTCTTTGTGGTGATAAGGTGACGCCACAGTGGCTTAAAGACTAGCAGCACATTCAAGATATTTACGTAAAATAAATGCTAACTGCCCGTTTTTTTGCTTTTAACCAAAAATCGAGACTGTTTTACGTCCATATCGATATAGAATTCAGGGATTTAAGCATTTATTCATAATAATTATCAACTTAAAAAGCCTTTTGTGGTGATAAGGCGGCGCTACAGTGGCTTAAAGACTAGCAGCACATTCAACATATTTACGTAAAATAAATGTTAACTGCCCGTTTTTTTTTTGCTTTTAACCAAAAATCGAGACTGTTTTACGTCCATATCTATAAATAATTCAGGGATTTAAGCATTTATTCACAAGAATTTTTAACGTGAATATCTCTTTGTGGTGATAAGGCGGCGCCACAGTGGCTTAAAGACTAGCAGCACATTCAAGATATTTACATAAAATAAATGCTAACATCCTGTTTTTTTTTTTTTTTTTGCTTTTAACCAAGTATGGAGACTGTTTTACGTCCAGATCTATAAAGAATTCAGGGATTTAAGTAAGCATTTATTCACAAGAATTTTCAATGTAATAAGCTCTTTGTCTGTGTTTCCACTCGGTCAGCTTTGACGGAGATAGGCCCCCTATTAATCAGACCCATGTCCCGTCAATATATTATGAAGTCTATGGCTATATTCAGTTTTCTAAATGATTAGTCAAGAGTTTTATAATTCCTAGCTATTCCACAACCTTATACGATTCTTCCACAGTGTCTATGATTATCCCAGACAACATTATTCAGTAAATTTCATTGTTTGAAATATTACTTGTCCTACAAGTAATATTTAGCAACATTCTGTAATCATTCAACACCTCTCTGATTTTTCTGATTATTCCATTGTTTCGTGGATTTATTCCACAGGATACTGTTATTATTTCTGTGTCCCAGGCTGATTACTGAAAGAGTTTGTGTTGTTTGCAGGTATAAAGGAGGCGTGCCAGTAGACCCTCTGAGTGCTCCGGGAAAGTACAAGATCGAAAGCAAATATGGAGTTCACAGTTTGATCATTAGCAGGTATGACAGCAGAAATACAAACAACAATAAGGGGGATCAACTAATTGTGTGTTCATTTAAAAGTAGTGAAATCTACATAGTCCCTAAAGTTTAGTTTTAGTGCTTTACTCACGTTTTTTTTTCCAGAGTTGTTTATACAGTCATTTCACTGTGCAAGTTTCCATTGCTCAGGTTCATGACTTTTCGACTGTGTTTGTCAGCAAATTAACCAAAATCAATTAGCATTTTTAGTCACTTGGCTGAAAAAGAATTCCGAAGTAACACCAAATGTTTTTCTTGACCAATGCAGCCCATTTCAGAAAAAGTAGGCGACAGAATATGTTTTTGTTGAGCTCAAAGTACCCCACTGTGTCATAAAGCACAGAGAAAGTTGCAATGTACGAAACTAACAAAATTATGAAAATTATGCAAAATTCCAATAAAATGACCTGGTTACATGCAGAGGTGGGTATATTGCCAAAAATTTTACTCAAGTAGCGTTACATCAAAATAGTGTTAGAAAAGTAAATACAGTCATCCAAACAATATACTCAAGTACAATCAAAAAAGTATTTGCTGAAAAGAATACTCAAGTAATGACTAACATTGTAACTGCTCCCAATGTCACATTTAAAAAAAAAAAAAAATTTAAACAATATTACAGTGGTACCTCTACTTACGAACGTCGCTACATACTGAATTTTCAGGTTAAGACACACCTCAACAGGAAAATATTGCCTCTTATTACAAAATAAATTTCAGGGTATGAAAGGCAAAATACAATATGGCTGGTACTCGCCGCTCCCAGAGTTTACTGAACGTAACATACTTGTAGCTGCACTGCCATTGGCTATTGCCTAGCATTCCTGGCATCCAATTAGCTAAGAGGACCTCTAATGTATGTGTATGTGTGTATCGTAGCAACCTCTTCATTCACCCTTCGTGTTCTGACAGCTTTACATGAGTGTATTAACTTTTGTTCTTTAGTCTATTCTTGTATTTTTTTAGATTATGCGCAACGATTTTGTGTTCATTGTGCAATAATCTAACTCTAACATGTATAGTTACATGCTATGATGCATTTTTATGCATTATAAAAGATTCATGTCTGAACTTTGGAGGACTTCGAACGGATTAGGGGATTTACATGGAAAACGTGTCTCTACTTACAGAATTTTCATGTAATGAAACTACTTCCAGAACCGATTAATTTCGTAAGTAGTTGTACTACTATTTTTTTTCTCTCAGCACATCATCATCTATATGAATTTTTATTATTATATTGCATGCTAAATTATAACATGACCATATTAGGCCCAAAAAAATACACAAAATTAATTGAATTCTGACTAGAGAAATCGATAGAAATAAAACATCACCCGTCCAAAGAACATGAGTGCATTCTAGTGGAGAAAACATATTTTCTACTATGAAATTTAAACAATCATATCTTTGTGTAATTATTTTTTTTAAGTGCTTTTAAGACGCCATGTGATAGGACAGGCTGGCTGTGATCATATAATTTCTAACTCCAAGTTTCTGTGTGGTCGTGTGACTGTATTGTTACTTATGATTTACAGTGGTATGAAAAAGTATCCGAACCTTTTGGAATTTCTCACAACTCTGCATAAAATCCCCATCAACTGTGATCTGATCTTTGTCAAAATCACACAAATGTAAAAACAGTGTCTGCTTTAACTAAAACCACCTAAACATTTATAGTTTTTCATATTTTAATGAGGATAGCATGCAAACAATGACAGAAGGGGGAAAATAAGTATGTGAACCCTCCGCCTAAGGAGACTCAAAGAGCAATTGAAACCATTGAATTTTTACCAAACAATTTAAGACAGGTCTGTGCCCAATCACCGATGAGTGGTTTAAAGCTGCCCTGCCCACTATAATGTATAATGTATGACCAAAGATGACGCCAAGAGTTCAGCGCAGAATACTCAGAGAGGTAAAAAAAAAGAATCCTAGAGTGTCTGTTAAAGACTTACAGAAATCACTGGCACAGTCTAATATCTCTGTGCACACATCGACTACATGTAGAGTTATGACCAATAATGGTGTTCTTTGGAGGATTCCACTTAGGAAGCCACTGCTGTCTCAAAAAAAAAAACATTGTTGCTTGTTTAATGTTCGCAAAAAGGCACATGGACACTCCACATAAGTTTTGGCAAAATATTTTGTGGACTGATGAAACCAAAGTTTTGGGAGTGTTTGGGAGTAACACACAAAATCATGTGTGGAGGAAAAATGGAACAGCTCACCAACATCAACACCTCATCCCTACTGTGAAGCATGGTGGAGGGAACATCATGATTTGGGGCTGTTTCGCTGCCTCGGGGCTTGGACAACTTGTGATCATTAATGGAAGAATGAATTCAAAAAATTATCAGGAGGTTTTGCATGAAAACCTGAGGCCATCTGTCAGACAGTTAAAGCTAAAAAGAAAATGGATGCTGCAATGAGACAATGAACCAAAACAAAGAAGTAAATCAACTTCAGAATGGTTTCAAAAGAACAAAATACACGTTGTGGAGTGGCCAAGTCAAAGTCCAGACTTCAACCCCATTGAGATGCTATGATATGACCCAAAGACAGCGATTCATGCCAGACATCCCAGGAATATGACTGAACTACAGCAGTTGTGTAGAGAATAATGGGCCAAGATTAGTCCTGATGAATATGCCAGACTGATCTGCAGCTGCAGGAAGCCTCTGTTTGAAGTAATTGCTGCCAAAGGGGGGGGGGGGGGGGGGGCACAAAATATTAAATATGATGTTTATGTTTTCCCCCTTCTGTCATTGTTTGTATACTATCCTCATAAAAATATGAAAACCTATAAATGTTAATCAAAGCACTGTTTTTTCATCTGTGTGATTTTGACAAAGATCAGATCACATTTGATGGTGATTTTATGCAGAAATGTGAGGAATTCCAAAAGGTTCAAATACTTTTTCATACCACTGTACCTAATTTTAAGTAGTTTTGTAAGCTCAATATGACTACTCATCCCTTCCAACACCATGTAGAGAGGGATTATACACCTAATAACTAGAAAAATAAGAGGGAAGAAGGTCAAATAGGGATGTGATAGGGTAGGGTGAGGGAGAATCAATGTTAGTGATATGTAGTGGGGAAACCAGTAATAGGACAAATCACCTGTGAGCATTATTTAGTTAACATCGGACTTTTGTTACGTTGATCAATTATTATTATTATTAAAATAATAAATAATTATGCTGATTGCTGATCCTGCCATCAACAGTTATACACCAGTATGTGTCTAGTGATACCTAATCATGCATGTACTCACTCTAAAGTGTGTTAGTCATTCAGAGAATGGTCCAGCATCTAACTCCAGCGGCCCCTACATAAATTGAGTTTGAGATCCCTGCTATATGTAAAGTTGAGCTCATCTAAAGCCTTCTCTAACGACACGTGTTCTCAGTGTTGTTTGAAGGGGATAAAAGCCGCACAGCGTCATCAGATGAAGCCAAGCGCTGACCTTCTATGTAAACAATGTGCTCGCGGACTTTTTGGGCATTGGGTTGAAATGTTTGAAGGGTGTCGTAGAGAAGGGGGAAATAGAGGAGGGGGTCTAAGCCAGCCCGTTGGTCTCCTTCAAGACTCTTCAGCTGTTTCAAACTGTGCTGACCTTTGCGTCATTGGAGCCTCAAATTCTTTACTCGCTCTCTCTCTGGGTGAGGCCAAGCCCACTTCTCCTTCATGCGTCAAGGAGATGCCAGGGTGATTTAGAATGGGGAACCTCGCGAGTAGGACTGTGCTGCAATGTTATATGTACACTTACTGTATTTCACAATATTTTGTGAAACCGCGGGCATCTAGGATTGTTCTACAACTATTCCATACCGAGATACAGTTATTCTGGGATGTTTTATAATTTGGCACAGCGAATTACAATTATTTTACTACACTATGCTTTTATTGTCCACCACAGTATGGGTATTCTGTAAACCTATTCAATTAATCTGCAATATTCTGCAATTATTCCACAACAATGTAAAATTATTATTTTTATTATTATAATTACACTTTATTCAAGATTGTTTCCAAAACCATATGCATTATTTACCTTGTAATCTAGAATTATTTTACACCACACCTATGACTATTCAACCACATTCTTTGATAATTGCAGATTATTTTTACAAGGTTCTCCCTTCTTTTCTCAGCATGGGGTGCTCAAGGAGACGCTACTGTGTTAGAAAGCGCGGCCTTTAAAATAGTTTGTGAGCACAGGAAAGGTCACATTTCTTTTGCTCTTCCCCGCCAGCGCTGCCTTCTTCACACGTCACCCGAACGTCCATATTTAACTTCAGCCTTCACTCTTTTAAGATTCCGCAATATTCAAAAGTTAATCCAAAATGTTCCACAACAACATATTTTCACAGATCTGTGATTGCTCCAAAACACTATACAATCATTCTACACAGCAATATTCTAATTATGATTCTGATTATGCTGTAACGTTCCAAAAATAGTTATGCAATGATTTGGTAAATTCCACAATGTTTTTGAAAATTCATCCACAATGTCTATAAGTACTACAAATATTCCAAAAACATCTAGGATTTTTCCACAAGAATGAACAATTATTGCACAGTTATTATGTTGGATTCCTCGATGTATTATGCAGAGATGGGTAGGGTAACCAAAAATTTTACTTAAGTAAGAGTAGCGTTACTTCAAAATAATATTACTCAAGTTAAATTAAAAGTAGTCATCCCAAAAATGTACTCATGTATTCCGTATTTTTCGGACTTTAAGTCGCACCTGAGTATAAGTCGCATTTTTGGGGGAAATTTGCTTGATAGAATCCAACACATAGAACAGATATGTCATCTTGAAAGGCAATTTAATATCAAAATACAATAGAGAACAACATGCCGAATAAGTGTACATTATGATGTTACATGATGCATGGACAACGAAATGCGAATATACTATCCTCACCAGGACACTACGGCTCGGTCCTGGCTATACAGCGAGCTAAACTCCCAAATGACGATGCTGGACGTCCGTATAATTTGCTGACTTTATTTTGGCCGTCATTATGACACCATCATTTAAAGAGTGAAACTAAAAATAGAAATAATACAAATCAATTTCGTCCTCGATACCAAACAGGTTCGCATCAACGTAAATAAATGATAATTAGCTGCTTTTACAGCAATGACACAAACGGTTAGCTTACGTTCACTAGCATTAGCACATCGTTCAAACAACCACACAACTGGCTCTAAGTGTCCGATCACGGGTGGAAAACAAACAACAACAACAGAAAAGATGATACACACAGGCGTTGCCTCTGTAGAGATATTTTACAAGCACAAACAATGAACGTAGGTTCGCAGCTCTCTCGCCCACTCGCTCAGACGCTGCGTAGCTGTCCATCTTCTTCTGGCGTGTGAGCGCTCTTCTTCGCATAAACAAGTGTGAGTGTGCCCCCACTTGGGCGTGAAAGTGCCACAAACTAAAAGCGTGCATTTCAATATAAAAAAGTCAGTAATACAATTGAACACACACTGCCAAAGGCGGAACGTGAACGTGGCCATAGCTATTAAGAGTTATTCAGATTACTATAGCATAAAGAACATGCTAACAAGTTTACCAAACCATTAGTGTCACTCCAAACACCAAAATACCATGTGAAATGATATCATAATGTGTTAATAATTTCACCTATAAGTCGCATCCCCAGCCAAACTATGAAAAAAAACTGCGACTTATAGTCTGAAAAATATGCTCAGTAAAAATAAGTATTTGGTGAAAAAAATAATCAAGTAATGAGTTACATTGTGAGTAACTGCTTAAGATGTTTGAATTTTTTTTTTTTTTTTTTAGGGCTGTCAAAATTATCGAGTTAACGGGCGGTAGTTAATTTTTTTAATCAATCACATTAAAATATTTGACACAATTAACGCACATGTCCCGCTCAAACAGATTAAAATGACAGCACAGTGCAATGTCCACTTGTTACTTGTGTTTTTTGGAGTTTTGTCGCCCTCTGCTGGTGTTTGGGTGCGATTTTATGGGCTTCAGCACCCATGAGCATTGTGTAATTATTGACATCAACAATGGCGGGCTACTAGACTACTATTTTTTGATTGAAAATTTTACAAATTTTATTCAAACGAAAACATCAAAAGGGGTTTTAATATAAAATTTCTATAATTTGTACTAACATTTATCTTTTAAGAACTACAAAGTCTTTCTATCCATGGATCGCTTTAACAGAATGTTAATAATGTTTATGCCACCTTGTTGATTTATTGTTATAATAAACAAATACAGTACTTATGTACCGTATGTTGAATGTATAGACCCTACCCACGTGACGTCACAGCTCCGCTCTCCTGAATGGTACCGCCCACTTGTCCGTCAAAACATAGTGTTAACCTGTTACGGCTACGTACATTTCTCCTATTTACGGCGTGTTTTTCTGCTCCTTAACATTAATAATCAAAAGTGTGAAGGCGTGTGTGGCTGTTGGTTGCACTAACAGAGAAGATGGAAGGAGAGACTTGAAGTTTTACCGTATTCTGAGGGATCCAAAGAGGAGAGCGAAATGGACGGCTGCAATTCGACGTGAAAACTGGGCACCTAAAAATCACCACAGGCTATGTAGTAGTCATTTTATATCCGGTAAGATGCATTTAAGATATACTTAGAGGGTTTTGGGCTGACAAATAACCACAATTAAGATCATTGCGAGGCTAATCGCCGACAACATACGACGTAGTACGACATAGTTTCAAATTCAAGATGTTTGTGACTTCCCTTTCTTCCACCATCGTTATTTTTTGAATAATATTTAGCTGGTACCAAGTGAAAGAAACTGGCCTCGTCTACGGAGCTGACAAATAACCACAATTAAGATCATTGCGAGGCTAATCGCCGACAACATACGACGTAGTACGACATAGTTTCAAATTCAAGATGTTTGTGACTTCCCTTTCTTCCACCATCGTTATGTTTTTTAATAATATTTAGCTGGTACCAAGTGAAAGAAACTGGCCTCGTCTACGGGGCTGACAAATAACCACAATTAAGATCATTGCTAGGCTAATCGCCGACAACATACACGAATGTATGTAGTGAGAGTGCTATCGCTAAACCATATAAACATTAAAAGCCTTAACTCCATTGACAAACGACATGAAATACATTAGACTTGACAGTGGATGTTAGCAATAACAAAAGATTTTGAATTGAAAATTTCGTAACTCACCTTTCCAAGCACAAGATAGATTCCTGCCGAACGAGGACCTGTTTCACCCAACCAGCAACGAAGTATTTATAAGCCTCCAAGCTCTTGAAGTTTTTCAAATTTTCGTGGGAATAGGCTGATTTTGTGTGGACAAGATAATTGTAAATATCAGCGTAGCAGATGTCAGGCAGACAGGGCGAAGACAGTGGGTCGAAAAACATCGATTTGGGCATCAAATATGGATCTGGCGACTGTATAGAACGAAGCTTTTCCACATAACGCCTTTTATGCAACACATCCAGTGAGTTTACGGCATCAGAAAACACCGGGTCTTCCATGAAATGCATTTTAAATTCCTCGATCAATTGAAAACAATGCTAATACAGAGACAAAATGACGGACAAGTGGGCGGAACCACACAGCGAGCACGTGGTTTTGTGACGTCGGTGGGTAGAATCTGTGTATCCATCTTGTGTCTTATCTTTCCACTCCAACAATAATTTACAGAAAAATATGGCAGATTTTCTAGATGGTTTGAATTACGATTAATTACGATTAATACATTTTTAAGCTGTAATTAACTCGATTAAAAATTTTAATCGTTTGACAGCCCTATTTTTTTTTAATGTTTTTTTTTTCCCTCAGCACAAAGTTATTGATATGAACTGTTATTGTTATTCTGTACTATAACATATTACATAACCACATTAAGCCAAAAAAAAAAAAAAAATGCAACAACGACAAAAAAAAAAAAACATTGAATTCCAGCAAGACAAAAAAAACTCTACAGAAATTAAGAATCATTCGTTCATAGAGCATGAGTGCCCTCAAATGGAAAAACCATTTCATATTATGAAACTAAAAGGATCATATCTCCGGTTTTCCATTGTCAATCGGCGCCAAATAAAAATTAGGAGAGAGATTAAAATCCGATCTTTGGAGTGTTCTATGTCAAATTCTTGACACGTGACTGAACAGGCCGGCGTGATCATAGACAAGGCAAGCTTGAGTCTGATTGGTATAATGGAGTCATGTCATTACTATTTCGACGTCTAGTTAGTGATACAGGTTGAGCCACTGTTGACATCTCTGGCAATAAAAAATCAAAAAACAAAAAAAAGAAGTAAAATCTAATATATAAAATAAAGAGGAAAAATGTAATGACGAGTGTAGCCCGAAGTAGTGGTGTAAGAGTAGCGTTTCTTCTTCGCAAATCTACTGGAGTGAAAGTAAAAATTATGGCTTAGTAAAAGTACTCTTAGAAGTACATTTTTCCCAGAAAGGTTATTCAGGTAAATGTAACAGAGAAAATGTAACACGTTACTACCCACCTCTAGTATTATGATGATTGTATTAACAATGTGCTAAGATTATGCTACATTGTTCTACAAATGTTGCACAATGTGGTCCATCATTTGAAAATAATGCATGAATTTTGTGCAGCATTCTCAATTCGACAGTGTTGAATGGTTACCCTTCTATGTCCTACATTTATGGTGTAATGATATGTAATTATTCCTCCATGTTATGCAATTATCTCAATAAGTGCAATAATTTAACAAAGTACACAATCAATGTACAATAATTTGTATGCCAGCTTTCAGCAATGAAATTAAAAAATATTTACAATTATTCCACAATGTTCTATGATTATACCAGTGTTCTCAAATAATTCCACAATGGTGTTTTTCTTCAGGTGTGCTGTGAGTGACACTGCGGATTACAGCGCCGTGGCCACCAACACCCATGGGACAGCCACTAGCGCAGCCACAGTAACTGTCAGGAGTAAGTCCATGCAGTGGCGGTTCTAGGATTTTCTGGAATAGGGGCCAAGAAGGGGTCACATGTAACCCCCAGGGGCCAAGTGTCGCTGCCATCTTTGTTCAGTGCTTGATTTGGTCAACAAGGCAATACATACATTATCTTGCATGTCGCGGTAAAATCATCTTTGCTTGACACTGTCAAGCAGAGATGAAACAGTAAAGTTTATGACTATTCGTAGTTAATCATACTGTGTGCAAATAAGGATACAATACATGGAACAATAATTTTAATCACTTTTTTGAAAAAACATTTTAAACAGAATAGGCCTCAACCATATTGGAAAAAACTATCATTGCGATTGGTGGGTGGGGGGGTTGCGATACAGTGTATCACAAAAGTGAGTACACCCCGGCATTTCTGCAGATATTTAAGTATATCTTTTCATGGGACAACACTGACAAAATGACACGTTGACACAATGAAAAGTAGTCTGTGTGATGTAATAGAGTTCATTTATTTTCCCCTCAAAATAACTAAAAATATAGCCATTATTATCCAAACCCCTGGAGGAAGCCTCTTCTGAAGATGGTACACAAGAAAGCCTGCAAACAGTTTGCTGAAGACATAGAGTTCATTTATTTTGCCCTTAAAATAACTCAAAATATAGCCATAAATACCTAAACCCCTGGAGGAAGCCTCTTCTGAAGATGGTGCACAAGAAAGCCCGCAAACAGTTTGCTAAAGACATGTCGACAAAGCACATGGATTACTGGAACCATGTCCTGTGGTCTGATGAGATGGGCGGGCTTTTGGTTCCAGTAATCTATGTGCTTTGTTGACATGTCTTTAGCATACTGTTTACGGGCTTTCTTGTGTACCATATTCAGAAGAGGCTTCCCCCTGGGGTGACAGCCACGCACACCAATTTGAGGAGGAGGAGGAGGGAAAATGACAAGCAGTACTCAATTTGGACATTTAGGGATGTACGTAGTTTCTATGGGGTGTACTCACTTTTGTTGCCAGGGGTTTAATATTAATGGCTATATTTTGAGTGATTTTGAGGGGAAAATAAATCAACTCTATTATAAAAGCTGCACACAGACTACTTTTCATTGTGTCAAAGTGTCGTTTTGTCAGTGTTGTCCCATGAAAAGATATACTTAAATATCTGCAGAAATGCGAGTGGTGTACTCACTTTTGTGATACACTGTACATTGCGATATTATATTGCGATATTAAAGCTAGAAGAATTTTCACCAGATTACTTGAATAGCTCTGTACAGGATAGGCCCAAACGACATTGGAAAAACAGAACACCTTTTTTTTCTACTCTCGTCATGTCTCATCCAGTCTTTCCTGTTCATTTAGCTTTTGCTGCTCGTTTTGTGAAAAATAGACAGTGCTGTCATGCTCATTAATGTTCCTCTCGGGATCAAATTGAAAGAGTTGAACAGATGACATGTTTATGTCGCTAGAGTCAAATATGGAAGCTTGGCAGCGTAACCATGTGACGTCACTGCCATGCGACGTCAACAACAATGGAGACCTACTAGTTTACCTAATTTTACAAATTGTATCAAAACAAAAACATCAAAAGGGGTTTCAATATCAAATTATTTTTAACTCATAATAACGTTTATCTTTTAAGAACTACAAGTCTTTCTATCTGTGGATCCCTTCAAATGCTTCACTGAGTGAGTCCACTCAAATTAACTCACTCTTTGACGCTCGCGCTGCCGAGAACAACCTCTCACTTACACACTGAATGAGTTGCCACAGCACACTTCAGACTGGGCTACCCTTAGTGTGTAACAAGCTTAACGATGATTAACACATTTGTGCCTTCGATCATAGAGCTACCTTGTCTTCTCTGGCCAGATCAAAGCTACAAACCTGTCAATCATCGTTAACTTTAAGTACCAAATGCCAGATGCCTTGCAATGAGAGTATTGCGCAACGCGATGATGTTCAAACGATATATCATTCAGGCTGACACTAAAAACAACATTCTCTCATTCTCTCGCACTTCAGAAAAGACAGATTGACCGATTGAAATGCTTTGTGCTAAAATAGGAACAGGGGTCATTCAAATTAGAGGTGGGGCCAGTACTCCTGTGGCCCCACTCCTAAAACCGCCACTGAGTCCATGTTACTTCTATTGTTCAATGTCTGCTGTGATTGGTTGTGGAAAACTGGCGTTACAACGGCTGTGTCTGTGTTTTGTCTTTGTAGGTGCAGGTAGTGGTGGATGGTCAAGTCAAATTGGCATAGGTGAGAGGAAACACCGAAAAAAAAATCCTTAAGCAAATGACAACATTCCACAACATTTCATTATTATTCCTCACTGTTCATCAAATATTCCACAATCAAAAATTATCCATGACTATTCCCTAACAATGTAGGGTTATTGTAAAGTGATTTATTTCAAGTTACGGTTAAGGGTATATCGCAACCATTTAAAGTTGTTATTATTTCACAAAAATCTCCAGTTATTCAACTCTGCCTACGATTATGCCACAACATAGTATGTTAATTCCACAGCAGTCTGTCATTTTTCTCTACATTCTGTGGCTATGTCATGCTTATTGTGTTATGTATTTCACAATATTTTAGGTGTATTCCACAATTTTCTGTTTTAGGGTAGCATAAAAAACTAAAAAATGAATACTCCACAACAATCCATGATTATTTAACAATGATAAATTCCACACTTTTCTATGATTATTATTACACATTCAACAAGGTTCTAGTATTTTTCCAAAACGTTCAACATCTATACTTTGATCTACAAGTACTCCACAACAAACAATCAATATTGCACAGTTTTTTACTACGATTGTACGTTTATTCCATAATCATAGTTCCCCGTCTGAGTGGAAGCCACTTCAGCAAACTGGAGGTGAGCCTGGTGGATTGTTTTCCGGTCACCTTCGGCGTGGAGGGCGAGTCGGCCAGCCTGCTGTGTTCCCTGGTTGTGGTCCCTGATCTTCCCAACCTGCCTCCATTGGTTGAGTGGTACAGAGACGGTGAGGCTTTGGCTCTTCCTCTCCCTGCTCTACATTTATTCCACAATAAAGAAAGCAAAGGAGGCGCTCTTCAAAACAGAGCAATTTGCATTGACACTCCAAGTTAAAATTGGTTGAATTTAGTCTATATGTCGACATCAATGCTCCTTTTGTACCACAGTCAAGCTAAGGTTACAATCTTGTGTTAGAAAATGGAAAAAAACTGGACTATTTTAACGTGTATTTTAGACCCATTTGTGCCACCTTTGGCACTTTTCATGAAGTCACACTAATTAGAATAGTAAACGTTAGTCTATGCTAACATGGCTTGCTGGTTTGTTGACTGAACTAACAGATCTTAAGAGGGTTCTTGGATTTCTTTATTCTGGTAAATTCCTGGGTAATTTTTACTCTGGTAAATTATGCAAATTCGATCCATTTTATCGTAGCTAGCAATATGCTATCCTACAAATCGTAGATCTTTGTGCGTAACATGAATTCACAGTTATACACCTTTGGACTGAATTAGTTCCAACGTTTTAAAGGTGCTACATATTTTTTTAATATTAATTAGGCGAGCACGTGATTGCTCAAACATGTCCACCTAACGGCGTTAGCATTTTATGCTGTCTGGATTTGTTTACTTCCTACTACAGGTAGTCCCCGGGTTACGACGTACTAAACTTACGTGATTTCGAATTTGCGACGCCAGAGTCTCATCCGCCATTTTGTCTCCAGTCGTTTTTTTTTTTTTTTTTTTGTCAGGTCACATATACAGTACCATAGACTTCACCATAGACTTCACCATTATAATGGTGAAGTCTATGACAGTACCTTATTGTTCCTCACGGTATCTTATTTTTTGCCTTACTTTATAAATATGACGTGTTCCGTCCTCACTAAACGTGAAGTTGTTCAGCTTGACAGACAGCGAACAAAGAAACTATGCTTTTTGAAGCTTTTTACTTCCTTCACTTTTGACAATTTGTTAATGTGTAACACACATACGTATGTACACTTATGATCAAAACGACACATTTTAACAATAAAACACTTGACACAAAACAGTTGGTGTTCAATTGTCCATCTAGTCTGATCAATATGTAAATTTAGTACATTGAATTAGCCTAATTTGCCCAACAAAAGTCTGCTGGCTTAAATGCTACGAATGCTAACGTATTCACAATTCTCATAGCAAATCATTCACACAACTCTAGAAACTGTAGCTCTAAACTTAATCATAATTACATATGGATACACAAACATGTATTAGCTAAAACAACTTACAGCCTTTTGTGGGCCATATCAGAGCGCAGCCGTCGTTTATCCATGTCAGACAAGTCTGCTTCTCAGTCATACACGGCGACAGTCCAGCCAGACCCAACGCTGCCACCATAGGGCAGTGAATCCTCCACCATTTAAACAAAATGCAATACTTTTGGACTTTTTGCATAGTTGTTTTGAGATTTAGGTGTGCTTAGAAGGTTAATTCTGACTTACGCGGAAATTCGGGTTACGTCACCAGCACAGGAAGAGAACTCGTTCGTAGAAGTACCACTGTATACTGTATAATATAATAATCGAACAATCGAAGGCCCTTGAATCAAATTGTGGAATATCGTGTAGTCATGAAATTGGTGATTTACTACTACTTACCCCAGCCATAGACCTAAGGAAGGAGAACGTTCAGATGTCTCGCGTACCGCCCAAAATACCCCGAATAATAGCTTCACAGGTAACACTTTATAATAACTATCCGT
Organism: Corythoichthys intestinalis; assembly: GCF_030265065.1. Taxonomy (NCBI): domain Eukaryota; kingdom Metazoa; phylum Chordata; class Actinopteri; order Syngnathiformes; family Syngnathidae; genus Corythoichthys; species Corythoichthys intestinalis. Next base: position 48,373,047 of record NC_080402.1, read on the forward strand.
TTTACTAGTTAATAGATCATTAGTAAACTGTTGATAAATGATTTATTGTTGATTTGTGAAGTATTTGTTAACAGTTTGTTAAGCATTTACAGGGTGTTCTTAACCTTAAACACAGTTGGTGTAGAAACGTTTCAAGTTTTTGTGTGTAACGTTTGGCATTTCTACCTTTTCAGGTTAAGAAATGCCGTTCACTTCAAAAGAAAAGGCATTTTGATAAGGCATTTTGCAGGCAGCGCTCATGTTGCACATTTATAAAAATCTGCCATAGAACCACCAAATATTTGTACTTTTCTTTGAATATTTAACCAATAAAACTTATGACCTTCAACATAAAGTGTATATAGTTTTATTAAGATCCATCAACTAGTATGGGCATTTATAATGGGGTCAACCATATTGGAACACCCTGTAAATGATTAACAAACTGTTAACAAATACTTTACAAATCAACAATAAATCATTTATCAACAGTTTACTAATGATCTATTAACTAGTAAAACGGATAGTTATTATAAAGTGTTACCGCTTCATAAGACCGTGAGAACTGGGGTAACGTCACCCAGGTTTTGTCATTTTTACAGTCAATGACAGGGCTGGGCAAACCAGTAGCTGATTCAGCACAGGTATTTAAACCAATGAGGTTTCAGCAGATACTAAAAGCAACTGACTGCAATTAACTGATTGCACTTGTAAGACACTTGATTAGTGAAAAGCTGGCCTCATGATGGGTTAGAACAGTGTAATAGTTTTCCCACCCATGGTCTATGATCATTCCACAGTAACACACTATGATTACAGTACTCTCTACAGTTGTCTTACAATGTGATTTTATGATGATTTCACATGTTTCACAATTTATCAATGGCGTTCTGTAATCATTCGACAAGTTACGCCAATATTTCGAAGCTTTCTATCATTTCAACACAATCTACATTGACTTCACTGGCTCCACAACATTCTACAATAATCGCAGAACAATATGCCATCTATTCAGTTAATCCATGAATTCTCAATGTTCCTCCATCATTCCACAATCGTGATGACTGATTGATTGCTGATAAGCACATCTTTTGGTTTTGTTCCAGATAAACTTTTGCAGCCTGGGCCCCTGGTAGACATGTCAGTGGGTGGCAGCGTAGCCCGCCTGGTGTTGCCCCACTTGGCCAAGGACGATGAGGGTCTCTACACAATCCGCGTATACACCAAGGATGGCACCTCCGAGCACTGCGCCTACCTCTTTGTCTCTGGTACCACATGCTAGTATTTCAGCATATTTTAGTATATCAGCTAGGAACAAGTTATAATTCTGCATTTTGGCAGTTCTCATTTTGGGATTTTTTTGTTTTTAATTGCATTTTCAAATAGTAATTAACATTTGCTTTGCTCTTGTCCCCTAGATGCTACCCCCCCAGTGGCCGGGGCTCCTGGAGCCCCTATGAGCGTCAAGGCTTACGATATCAACTCCGACTACGTCCTGGTGGCCTGGAAACCTCCCAACACTGTCAACGAGGCGGCAATCACAGGCTACTTTGTGGACAGGTGGGTGCCATCATGTGACATTGTTGGTAAGCATGTAGAATGGACACACTGTTCCCGTTTACGTCATCAGCAGTCACTGTAGCATCTTTAATCCAGCAGATTTTCCTGAAATTGGCTCACTGAAGTATATTTATCCTTTTTTTTTCAATTAATTCATCTTCATAAATATTTTAACGTATATAATTCATAACACAAAAATATCAGTATCAATATCCTTCATATATACAATTACTGCTTTTATCATTTTAAAAATAATTAACTTTTCGAAAATGTATTAAATAATTGGTTAGTCAGAATTAAATGAGTAATAAAACATTGGACAATGCATGTAACATATTCACACACTTAATCTTATTGTATTATGTTTTTTTTCAAAGGACCTGCCACTTTTTCAAAAGTCATACGAGGCCACGGAGCACAAGTTTTTGCCCACTCTTGATTTGGTCATTTTTTATCTCTTGCAGATGTGAAGAGAGGAGCGACTCTTGGGTCCAATGTAACGACGCCCCAGTGAAGGTGTGCAAGTACCCAGTTCACGGCCTGAAGGAGGGCCACTCATACCGCTTCCGTGTCCGAGCCGTGAACAGTTCGGGCATCAGCAGGGCCTCCAGACCGTCTGACAGAGTCACGGCCCTGGATGCAGTCGAAAGCGCCAAGCTGGAAGGTAGCCACGAAGGTAAACACAGGAAAAGAAGGATCCATCTCCCAATGAGGATGTTTGTTTTTCTTTTGCCGCAGTAATTAAGAGACAGAGAAAGTACCACGTGGTACTGAGGAATCATGAGCTGCAAGGTACAATGAGATTATGGTAGAATTCCACCTTAAACCCACTTTAAAACAAACTTTAAACCACATAATTCCTGAACCAACCTTAAACATATGATTACACAATAAACCCACATTAAACCCACCCAAAACCATCTTCAAAACAATCCTAACCCAATTTGACTACTGTACTTGAATTTCGAATCCAAACTAAACTCCTTAAAACCAACTTGAATTAATTTTATATAACCCCTTCATACCTGAATTTACATTTAACAAATATACATCAAAAAGCATGGGAGGAATACATACAGTAAGTACATGAAAATAATAACAATAAAAAAACACAGAAAATTAAACTGAAAAATATAACTAAATATTGAAAAATCCAAGAATAAAAAAATGAAAAAAGGTGATAAAAATGAAATAAAAAGAAAATTTAAGAAAATTAATCTAATATAAAAAAAAATTATTAAAATTAATCCAAATTAAATTAAATTAGTAAAATTTCAAATAAATAAGTAAAAAGTATTAACATTAATTAAATAATTATGGTGAAATCTAATTTTTTAAGATTATTTATTCATTGAAAAAAATATATATTACATATATTTTCATTTTTTGAGTAATTTTCTATTTTTACTTCTCTCTCTTTTCTCCTATCTCTGTGATTTTTTAAATTTCAGACTCCCCTCGTTTTTAGCTGTATTTTTTTTCAATGTAATTTTTGATAATTATCATTTTTTACGAATACTATTTTTATGTACTTATGTTTTCCTCAAATGCTTTATGTATATTTTTTAACTACTGTAGCTGGCTGGTTGACTGCCATTGACGGCATTTGTTCATTCGCTGACAACCCTACCACTTCAAATGAACTGGACGTCTACAAGTGACAAACTGCTATTAATATACAGCAGAAGGATGATTGGACGCCACATGATGGTATAGCCTCGTAAATGGCACTGAAAAATTTAAATGGCAATTCAGAAATAAAGGGGTTAACCTGATTTGAAATCCATCCTAAACAGACTCTAGAGCCACTTGAGCTGACTTTACAACAACTTAAAAAACACCAGAAAGGCACACAAAAAAACCCACCCAGAACCAAACTGAAATCCACTTTCCAAAACAACCCCAAGCATCTTTTTAACACACTGGGAAACAACCTGACTTAAATCCCACCTCAAACCTATGCTAAATCAACCTTGAACCCAACGTAATTCTGACCTTCAAACTCACCCTGAAACAACCGCCATCCTTAAACCCACATTCAACATTCAAATCCGCTTTACATTCTCAGGCCAGGCGACCATTCCTGGCCGGCCCAGCGATGTGCATGCGTCTGAGATTTACAAAACACATGTGGTACTCAGCTGGACACCACCTAGCCAACGTGGACCAGCACCACTGTGCTACGCCGTAGAGAAGGTGTGTGTGTGTTTGAATCATACATTTCGTAGGGAGTCCAATTGTTGCGTACGGGGTACTGTGGTACATCTTGGTGTGTTTTTTTTACTGCCAACATTGACGACGATGATAAAAGTCTACTTCATTTTAACTGGGAAGGGCGAATTTGTTCCATCATTGGCATTGAAAGATGAACATTCATGCACGGCCAGTTGTCCCAGTTTAAATTATGAGAATGTCTGTCTTTGTTAATGGTTGGCAATGAGAAGGACCAAATCAAAGTCGTATTTTCGCAAATTGTTGGTCAGTCAGATTCTTCCCAACCAATGTCTTTAATTTGAAAAATGTCCATCCCAAGCACAGATCATCAGTTATTTGCAATTTGTTGATATGAATGTAAGAGCGCTTTCACACTCAACCAACAGGACCAGGGTCCGGTTGGAGAGCTACCTCGCAGCAACACTTGCAAATGAGTGGTTGAAAAAGTTCAGCATTCACACTGTGCTAACCAAACTTTCCCAGCAGCAACAAGTGGATGAAAGGCACACTCATTGATTGGACAAATAGAAGAGGAAATACCTCCCTTCTGGGAGGGGAGGGAGCATGTTAGAATCACAGCATGGTGCTGTGACGCTGCACATAATGTAGCATAGTATTATTTTTACATGTCAAACTGTAGTTTTTTTTATTACTGTCTTTTATTTTGCAACGAAAATATAACAATGGATCTGTCTGTGTCAATTTTGTGAAGCAGGCGTTTGTATGCATGTAAATTTGAATCATAGACTTCATCATCAGTTGACGAGACAGCTCCAACAGACATTGTGCCACGCCTTCCTGTAGGGGGCCAGGCAGAGCGTCGTGCACTGCAGCTCTCACTGCTATAAACTCAAACACACGCTGTGTTCAAACGCCGGATTTAGGTGGAAATAGGACGAAGGTTTTACTGCATACAAGCAGGCAGGAGTGTCTCAAGGGCGATTTGGCTGAGGATTCAAGTTAGTTGTTATATATATAATGTATAACATAATGTATAATTAATAGCACCATGCATGCACTTTGAAACGTGAAAAAAAAAATCAATGGATAAAATTAATGTAACTTTGGCATGAAATATTTACGTAAAATGAATGATAACTGCCCGCTTTTTTGCTTTTAACCAAGAATATAGACTGTTTTACATTCATATGTATAGAAATTCCGCGATTTCAGCATTTATTTACAAGAATTTTCAACTTAAACAGCTCTTTGTTTCGTGACGGCCGCCATGTTGGATGTCACAATACCTTAACTTTTGCTTGAAATATTTACGTAAAATGAACGATAACTGCCCGCTTTTGGGGGGGGGGGGGGTTACCCAAGAATCTAGACTGTTTTACGTTCATATCTATAGATATTCTGCGATTTAAGCATTTATTTACAAGAATTTTCAACTTAAAAAGCTCTTTGTTTTGTGATGGCCGCCATGTTGGATTTTGTATCGCTACACATGACATTTAAGTTGCTATTTCTGGCAAAAAACCATATGTTCAATATTGCTATCAATCCCGAAAATATAGGTGATTATTTCTGCATTTGGTGGGTTTTGTGCATCTAGCGTAAAATCTGAGAATTTTAAAGCCATTTTAAGTTTTGTTATACTTATATAAAAATAATTAATCAGGATGTTTTTATGGAACGACTTTGAATTTTTTTATGTCGCTGCTCATGGAGACTCATATATGCCAAAGGGAGGTGCCTGTTTTGGTTTTAGGTCGCTAGTGGCTTTGGTTTTGAAAATAGGTAAATTTCAAGTTTTTGAAAATATGCCTCCTACGCCTGCGCCTTGAGCCTTGTGTCCCGTCAGCTGATAGTGACGTCTACAGTATGTTGAATAAAATAAAATAAATATTTAATTAATTTAATTAATTTTATTTATTTTTTTTTAACTAATTTAGCAAGTCGCCTCTTGACCAACGGCTAGGTCGCTCCCTTCCGACTAAATGCCAAGCGAACTGGAGTATATAAAAAATGCATAGGGGAAATTAAACCACGAAAGGGACCCCAAGTCACAGAGTCACGCAATCGCTCTCACTTTCATGACTTTTTGGACTGTAAAATTGTCGTCATTTCCAGGAGATCGAGACTCACAAAACAGCTGCCCCGGGAGGCTTAGCCTGTCGCTCTCACATGGTATGTTCAGCAACAGCATGTAAAACATGATCGCCACTTTAGAACTCGATTCTGTTTATCGATTTCAACTGCTTAGTGCAGCACAACAATATTTAGCCATGGTTAATCGTCTGTCATCTTGCCATTGCTGATTTTGAATATTATCCGCGCTGTCTTTTGCTTCCAAGGATGCCCTGCGTGTACTGTCACAGCCTTAGAACATCACACCTTTCTCCTGTCATGCTGCACATAAAGTAGCAAAGCGCACCCTGCTCCAGTTGCATTCACTCGCTTAAAGCGGATCGAGACGATTTTTGATTGAACCAGTGTTCGGTTGTTTGGTCCGAACTAGAGTTCGGATGCACATTCGCATTGGCGGACTATCTGAGAACAAGTCTCTGGTCTATTAAAAACGGATCAAACAGTGCTAGTGTGAAATCGCCCTAAGACCTCAAACCCCAATGTAAGTCTATTGTTCATTGGTTGGGTACGAACCGAAGATATTCTTTGATCACAAAAAGTATGTCGAACCTAAACTTCATCAGTAGATACCACTCTGTCACTCCTACTCAGAGGTTGCGCTAGACATTTTCGTTGTCTGTCATTTTGACTGACAGGGTCATAAAAATCCGGTCATAATCTATTTTTACCCGTCACTTAAATTTTTAAAATGATAATGATGACATATTCAATAGTATTTAGTTTTCATTCATTTTTAATTAATATTGTAACGCTTGCTTGGCGGCGAAAAATTAGACACGGAAGACATGGTATTTTTCTCCCTCTTTTTACTCTGCTTACCGCCAACAACACCAACAAAACAACAACTCCGCCCCCAAAGAAAAAGAGGCAACTATATCGACCCCAATCACCAACGTCACACAATGATCATAATTGTGGTTGTCAGCCCAAAATCTTCTAAATATATATTAAATGCATCTTACCAGATATAAAATGACTACTACATAGTCTGTGGTGATCGTTTGGTGCCCAGATTTCTTGTCGAATTACAGCAGTCCATCTCGCTCTCCTCTTCGGGTCTCTCAGAATACGGTAGAACTTCAAGTCTCTCCGTCTATCTTCTCTGTTACTGCAACCAACCGCCACACACGCCTTCACCATTTTGATTATTAATGTTAACGAGCAGAAAAACACGCCGTAATAGGAGGCATGTACGTAGTGGTAATGTGCAAGCACGACGAGCTGACACACAATATGGCGGCTCCAGTCAGGGGGGCGGAGTTGTGACATCATGTGATTGGGGTCTATACACAGGCGGCAATCTAGTCCACCAATTGGATGACGCGCTGGCACACCGGGTGCACCAATAAGAACGTCGCGTTGATGTGTCAATCACGGTGCCGCCGCCAGACCCCGGTGACGCTACAATATTCTGACAGAATAGCCAACGACGTCATGCATTAAGAGAGACAATAGCTAATTAATATGCTCACTCGCCACCCTGTGGTCTGGGGTGTGAATTGCAACCTGTCAAAATGACGGACGAACTTCAGTTTTTTCCGTCACCGTTTTAAAAAACCGGTCAACGACGGAAAATATTCGGTTAACGCAACCCCTGCTCCTACTGCTCTCTCAGTGTTTGGCTGCGGTTGCTGATGGTGGCGATGACTCGTGGCATCGCGTCAATGTGGGCGTGGAGCTTCGCTCGCCTCGTTTGGCTGTCTTTGATTTGCCAGATGAGTGCGATTATCTGTTCCGCGTGTTTGCGTTCAACGAGTATGGCGCCAGCCTGCCCTCGGAGCCCTCGGAGCCAGTGAGGAAGGCGGAATGGGACGGTAAGGGAACACAAAAGTGTCCCCTAATGCGCTACGTCAGGGGTGTCAAACTCATCTTTGCGCAGGCCACATCGTAGTAATGATTTACTCAAAAGGGCCATTATGTCTGCCAATGTATGTATGTACCTTCTATTATTACATACTCTAGAAAATGAAAAAATACCCAGGGCTTCAGATAAAAACCATTTACTGGGAGCAGGCCCGGCCCTGGGTAACTAGGTGCCCTAGACAAACGTGCTGCTAGGAGCCCCTCCCCTCTAAAAAAAAATAGTAATATACAGTATATTGTTATAAATATTTTATATTTTGCCAAAAGACTTATAGAAGCTATTGTTTATAAATAAATAAATAGCACATTATCCTTATACCTATAGTTGCATTTTGTTCATACAGTAACACAATCACATTCATATCATTTTCTTAAACAAATAGCCACTGAATTCTTAACTCTTTTTGTCTCTTAGGCTTCATGACCACTTGATAGTGCCTTTGAGCAAATGAACCACCATGAAACTTTGAATCAATTGGCTGCAAAACGTTATTGCTTCAAGAAGCTTAATTTGGCTATCACTGCTCGATGTATTCTCTAACTTCCCTTGAGAGAGATAGACACCCTTCGCTGCCACCTACTGTCAACACTAGGGATGCCCCCGATCCATCACGTGATCAGAAATCGGGCCAATCGGGCCATTTTTCAGAGGATCAGAATCGGGTGTAAAGGAATGGGTTTTTAATGATTTTATGGGATTATTTTTAAGGGCGAAAAAGTAACAAAATAATCCAGAAATTCAAAGGAATTTCCAGAAGAAACAAAAAGATATACATTTTATACTCCGCAACCCTCCTGGAAAAAGTGGAAGTACTCTAAACAGTACAGTACTTTAGCATGTTTGGAACTTTTGTTCAAATTTTTTTTTTAAATTCAGTGTTAGATCACGACTCGTTATCGGTAAATTCTCAAAATCAGGTTCCTCGGACTCGACTCGGGTGCAAAAAGATGGGATCAGGACATCCCTAGTCAACACTGTTGTCGTACCACATGCCTCTTGCCTCCCAGCATGCACTGCAGCACTACAGATGTAAACATTTAAACTTCATGTTCTGTGCTAATTATTTATTTAGATAGTGTTTCAGTTAATTGCTAATAATTAATTGCTATTTATGTTATGTAGTTTATTGTTATGTGATATTTTAGTTTTAAAACCGTGAGTGTCCTTTTTGTGAAGTGAATCTGCTGTAGTAGTAGTTTTTTTCTGGGTATTCCATTTTTCCCTTGAGCAATTTAACAACCATGCCATTAGATGGCGTCCTAGGCAACCGCCTAGCTGGCCTATGCCCAGGGCCGGTCCTGGCTGGGAGCACTGTAGCCCCTAACCTGAAATTTAAGGGGGGAAGTAGAAAATGTAGGTGTGCAAAATGTTGATCGACTCAAAAATAACCCATTATACTTTACAGTATATTCAAATTTTCACCCATTTTCATTGAATTACTGAGCAATGCAGTCCTTTAGCAACTCATTTGCACATTGTCACCAAAAATGTGGCTTAACCGGGTGAGAGGTTTGTCAGCAACAAAAGATCGTTCGACAACTATTGTATATAACAAAAAATACTTGAAGCATCTCCACATTTTTAAAAGTGATGACAATCTGCAATTTTGGTATTTTTGCGAGTAATGTGAAGTCGATGAGCGTGATTTGCTTTCGTGGGCCACACAAAATGATGTGGTGAGCCGGAACTGGCCCTTGAGTCTTGAGTTTGACACCTTTACTACCCTATAATACAGACTACATTGTGTAGTGTACGTGACCACATGTGAAACGCTGCACTATATTTTGCAGGTTGTGAGCTGCCTGTTGGTATGTACTAGGATACTTTCATTCACTTTTACCTCCTACACGTTTAAAGTGTGTCTTTTTCTGAGCACCCTGCACATTATTCTTGTTAAAAATAATGTCATTTTCACCCAAGCTACCACTAGAATGCATGATACAATGTTGATTAAATCTCTGTATCAATCTAATCCAGATTTTTTTTAATTTATTAAATAATAAATGTGAGCTGTTAGTATCTTTTGTTTTAGTGTCATTGGCGGCAGCTGGATGTCCAATCCATTTTGAGTGGGAGGGGCAAATATTGAATGGTTAGCGCCATCGATGGCACCAAATGAGTTAAATGACTGCACTCTTAGAGTTAAAGAGAAAAAAAATGGTAATTCATGTATGAAAGTAGTAATGAGTTCACAAGTACCACCTGGGTAGCACCCAAAATGTACGGACAATTTCATAATCTCTGTTAGCAACGCTTGTTGAAGCCAAGTAGAGAATTTTCATATTAAAAACTATGGAGTCATTTTGACCCTGGACATGTTTACCTATCCAAAAATGTATGTGACAATCAGCGAAAATAAATGTATTCTGCAGAAAATATATTCAATGAATAATAAAATAAAATAAAACAGGCCCTGAAACGAGTTTAGGTTTTCAGTGGGAAATTTGGTGGAATTGTCTATACTATTTGGACATGGAAAATGTCTCAAAGACTGATAGTCTAAATTGAAGATTCAGATGGCCTGATTAGTATAACCATCAATATACTGTAATAGGAAGGCAAACTTTATTTTTTTAATTCATTTAGCTTGAAGTCACAATGAGGCAGGAGCACTGTTGTTATTATTGTTGGCTTTAAAGTCACCTCACATTTTGGGAATGAAGCACACTTGCTGAAAATGGCCACAGGAAGCAACGTTCATTTACCACCCCATTGCTATAAACTCCTCTCTGTCTGTCCCAAAAAAACAGGCGTGCCGTCTGCTCCTGGACAACCAGTCGCCACCCGGAACACCAGATCGTCTGCCTTCGTGCAGTGGGAAGCACCCAAGCACGGACAGCAAGGCCTGATGGGATACTACATCGATGGCCGCATCGTTGGCAGCAAGGACTGGTTTGCCTGCAACCACAAACCCTTCAAACTCAACAGGTTACAAATACTGTATCATTCTATTTCTTGATGTTTTTTTTTCAGTTTAGTCATTTTACATCCTCTTACAAACAAAGTTATTTCATCTTTTCAGGTTTGTGGTGCACGGCCTGACGCTTGGAGAAACATACGTGTTTCGGGTGCAAGCTGTCAATGTGTTCGGCCTGAGCGAAGAGTCCCAGGAATCAGGACCCATTTCAATTGAGCCAGCCCTTGGTGAGTGCCACCCAGACGCTTTGACCACAGAGACCTACATTTCCGTCGTTTCGGTTTATGTCATCTGTTACTGTTCTGCCAGGTGGGGGGTTTGAGTATGGTATGTATGACAGAGTTGTGTCCTCCTACCCCTGCCCTCATCTCCACCCCACAGCCTCCTTCACGTGATTTGTCGTAGTAATCACGGGTCACATTTGAAGATAGGCGTGGCCAACGCTGATGCACCACTCACTAACTTTACCTGAAATAGAGGTTGCAAACGTAGTCAATCTCTGTAACATAAAGGCACATTGTCTCCCTGGTAATGGAAGGACAAAATTGGTTGATCCCACTATCATAGGCTGGTTTACCAACTCCCAATAATCCCCAAAGGAGAAGAACAATTTTTGCTTAATCGCAGTTTCATATTGAGCCCAAATGTTTTTGATTCTTTTTTGTACACTATTAAGTACATTTATTTATGCAAAAACATTTTTAAAAATCTGACTGATTTCATTTCCATTCATTTCAATTGAAACTTGAAGAAATTAGTGTTTTGTGATACGAGCATAGTCAAAGGAAGGGGAAAAGTTTTGCACCACTGTACTGATTAGGTTTAGTCATTTAGATAAATGTTTAAAAATAATAGAATCTCAAAGGGAACGGTTGAACTTAATAAGGTGCTATATGCAGTATATCATGTCGTCATCCAGCAGGTTATAAGGAAATAAAAGCTTCTCTAGACAATGCTTGTGCAACAGGTGCATGTTGTGCTGCTGTGTTTTAGTATTGTATTGGTGGATTTTATTCTTATGACATGATAATGGTGCCATTAAGCGATGGATTAAGTCAACTAAGTCAACACGATAGCTACGTCTACACTAAGACGGATAATGGCCTTAAATGTGTAATTAGTTAGACAATACGACATGTCGGCTACACTAATGTACCTCTTGTCCGGAAATTTTATTACACGGGGTAGGGGTAAGTTCATAAACTACGGACGCACCGCCTAGTACAGCCGGGGTAGTTTCTACCAGGATAGAAACCGGGATAGTATCTACATAATAATCAGATACAAGGAAGTCACGTCATGGAGCGCGCCATTGCCATTTTTTGTGAGGCTTTACGGCATTGGAAACAATAGAGGAGAATGGTGCAGACGCGTCTTTCCTGCTCCTCTTTTTACAACTGAAAGAACTTGTAGATCTTACGCTTGAATATTTCTGGAGAAGACATCAAACAACGGCGAAAAATGATAAGCTTCCAGTTCAGAGGTGACCCGTGCGGCTCCTTTTTGCGCATGCGTAGTCTGCAAAAATGTAGGCGTCCCGTGCAGGAGCGGCGCGTTTATAAATGCACTTTAAATGTAAAATATTGTCTGAATATACAAGGCAAAAAAATGATCCGTCCATGTGTAGACGTAGCCTTAAGGCCAAGGTACAAAATAAACTACCCCTATTCACTGCTTCCCACCAATGATTGTAACTTGTCCGGCAGCCACCCCCAGTTCCCCCTATGGTATTAGCCTGCTGAATTGCGATGGTTCCTCCATGACTGTGTCCTGGAGCAGTCCCAAGCACTGTGGTGGCTCCAGAATCAGCGCCTACTACGTGGACAAACGTGATGTCGACACCCTAGTCTGGAAGGAGGTCAACACAAGCGGTATCGTGGACCGAGTGTGTACAGTAAGTGCCCGGAAACCCTCTGGTGACATCCTGTGGTTCTGTGTGTGACCAACAAGGTGTTTGTGCTTTTAGAGCAGTGGTTCTAACTGGGGTCTGCGCGCCATAGCTATGAGATCTTCAAAATAAGTAGCAATAAATTTGTATATAGTATCATTAAAGGGAATCCCTCAAATGTGAACCACTGACTCAATCAAAGATCTCCGTCTGTCCAAATAAGACTACTATACTGCATATGAATAAATGTGTCTTGCTTTTTTTCCTTAGGTGGACAATCTGACAGAGGGAACCTTCTATGAGTTCAAAGTTCAGGCTGCCAACATGGCAGGCGTGGGCTTGCCCTCAGCTCCCAGCCTCCCGATGAAATGTGAAGCTTGGACCTTTGAGCAGCCAGGTACGCTCATTTTACAGAAGCTTCAATGTTATTTGGCTGATAACTTAGCCCATAATGCTATTTCTTTCACTATTTAGGTAAATGACATTTGTTTAAAGTTAAATGGTTAGCAATCCATTCTGCTACCAACTCCACCACTTGTGTTGGCGATTACTGATGAAAATCTGTAATTTTGCTCATCCATCATCGTCATTATCACTTTTATCCATCTGCCGCAGGTCCAGCTTATGACCTGACCTTTAGCGAGGTCCGCAGTCATTCTCTGGTCCTGGTTTGGAAAGCTCCAGTTTACACAGGGGCAAGCGCTGTCTCCGGATACTTTGTGGACATGGCCAAGAAAGGATCATGCGAGTTTGTCGCTCTGAATGAGGAGCCCATCAGTCAGCGCTACATGCAGGTGAGACACTAGCCGAAGCAACGAGGTCCGTTACTGTCTAGTCATCTAAAGTTTTAGCTTCGGATAATGTGATTGCTTGGTATTCACCCAATGGGATCATCACTGTCGTGCATTAGATGGATAATCCACAGATCTGAGATACGATGCCGTTCACATCTATGGGCCTGGATCTCGCAAAATGTTTAGAAACACCTCTGATATTTCCTAGTGAACCTACTTAAGTTTGCAAGTGAAAGTCTAGGCCTTTTTTCTCAGAATCCTTGTCCCACAATTTGGTTCCGGATAAGTAACTTTCACCAACAGATGCACTTCTGTTTGTCTTGTGTTGTTATTCAGGTGCCAACTGTTATGTTTGTACTCTTCATGGCTTTTGTCGGTGGAAATGCAACTGTGTAGTGGTGTGCTGTCATTCTTGTGTTGTGCCTCTTCAATTTGGGCCAACTAATGGCGGCTGGTACCTTGCGGTTGGCAGAGAGGCTTGCGTGCTCCAATGACACTTGAAAGCTATACTGGCAGGGAAATCACACCGCTAGCAGGTTTAACCATGCCGGGTAGGTTTCGGTATACAAGCCAGACAAAAGTCAGCACCTGGTCCTCCAGGTTACGGGTTGGGTGTGAGTTTAAAAACTCTACCCCGTAAAAACAGCATGTAACTAAAATGACGAGAATGAGCCATTCCGGTAAACTGCTGTGGAGAAGAGAGGGCACATCCTTGGATGTATCTGTGTCGGGGCCTGGTGAAATCCGGTAGGAAGCCCGACTCCTTATGTCCTCGATCTTCGATGCCAAAGCCAAAACAAGAGTAGGCACCTGGAACGTGTGCACATTGTTCCAATGTGGGTCCAGGTGCTGAAGACTATGAGGGATGCCTGGACATCTTAGTCAAATGAGGCTGACTGGGCAGGGATGCCTCGTGATTGATGGAGCAACCGTTCTTTTCTCTGGGAAGCAAGACCCCTATACCCATGGAGTCGGGATCATCCTTTCTAGCTGTGCGGCGCAAGCATTGCATCATTACATCGAGGCCCTACACAGACATGCCAAAGTCACCATCGTGCAGGTCTATGCCCCAATCAAAGTCGCCTCAGAGGAGGACAAGGACACCTTCTACAGCCAGCTCCAAGCCATGCTTCATGTGATCCCCAGCTACAACATTAAGATGCTGATTGGAGACCTAAATGCAAAACCTAAAACCTAAATGCACCAACAACAATGGGGAGAGAATGTTGATGCAAGCTGGCAGCAATGGCCTTAGCATTGGCAACATGTATTTCATGCACAAGCAGATACACAAAATGACCTGGGTTTCACCTGGAAGCGTAACCTGAAATGAGCTGGACTACATCTGCATAAACACAAGATGGCGTTCATCCTTGATAGATGTCCGCTCAGACAGGGGTGCAGATATAGGCTCAGACCACTTTCTTGTGGTGGGTAAAACCAGGCTGAAGCTGAAAAAGGTGGAAAAAGTGCAGGCCAAGAGACCCTATGCAGCGAAAAAGCTTAAGAACACCAACCTGTCTAGTAGCTACGGTGAAGAGTTGAGGAGGAAGCTTGAGGTACCTCAACATCCTTACATTGAGGAGCAGTGGAGTCTGTTCTCCCATGCCATTACTGAGACTATGGAAACTGTTTTGGGCGGGGGGGGGGGGGGGGTGGAGCACCAACAAGGACAGGTGGATAAAAGAAAAAGACCTGGGAATTGATTGATGAAAGGAAGATGGCAAAGATGATAAGAGAACAGACGAGGAGGCTGGATGGATGAAAAGATGTAGAGTACAGGCGCCTGGACTGGGAAGTAAAAAATGTGCTTTAGGAAAAATAAACATAAGTGGCTAGAGGAGAAAGCTAGAGAGGCACAAGAGGCAGTAGAGAAAAACAACAGTAAAGCATTCTACAGAATTGTGTGGGAGCTAACCAGCTCGAGGAGCAGCTCTAGAGTGCCAGTCAGGAGCAGAGCACTCCTAAGTGATGAGGAACAGCAGGCAAAGTTGGTGGAACACTTCAGGGAGGTTCCCAACCAGCCAACAGCTTCCATCCTCTTTAATTTTGACTGGGAAACACCAGCTCCAACTCTGACAGTTACCTTAGTAGAGATAACCAGGAACGAATTCAATTCAATTCAACTGACCGACTGAATTACTGAAGCACAGTCATAAAGTGGTTGTGGAGAGTCTCACGCACCTGTTCAACCTGATCTGGCAAGCCGCAGAGGTTCCTGCCGACTGGAGGCGAGGGGTTTTTGTGACGCAGCTGAAAAAGGGAAACCTCAGAGACTGGCGGGGGTATACGCTGTCTATCCCTTGCAAGGTGTTCTGCAGTATGCTGCTCCAACGCCTAAAAGCTGGGGTTGATACCATCCTAAGGGAAGGGCAAGCCGCTTTCCAAATGGAAAGATCCTGCGCAGAACAGATTGTCACTCTTCGCAACATCATAGAACAGTGGCAAGAACTCCAGGTACCCCTCATCATCAATTATATCGATTTAAAGAAAGGTTCTGACAGTATCCAGCGAGAATCAATGTGGCAGATCATCCAGCTATACAGTATACCATCCAAGTACATTAGCATCTTCAAATCCCTGTAAGACAACTCCACCTGTCGAGTAAGAACAACCGACGACTTTCGCATCGTGACTGTGGTAAGACAGGGCTGCATCCTGTCATCCTTACTGTTCATCATTGTCATAGACTTTGTGATGAGGAAGTCAGTTGTCGGGACAAACCTCTGCATCCATTGGGTAGGGGACAGACTGGCAGATCTGGACTTAGCTCTACTGAGCCATACCCACACGGCACTCCAAAAATTGACCAACAATCTGCATGAGCAAGGGGGTAAAGTCGGCCTACGTATCGGCCAAGAGAAGACCAAGGCCATGACCATCATACAAGACCAAAACCTTCCACGAATGATCATAGGCAAACAAGGCACTGAATACATAAAAACTTCACATATCATGGAAGCAACATCTCAAACACCAGAGACGCAGAAAAAGATGTACGGATCAGAATCAGGAAAGTCGTAGGAATCTTCCAACACATCCGGAACATCTGGTTATCATAATCTATCAGTACATCCATAAAACTGCGACTGTATATGTCAGTGTTCATCCTTACAGTGACCTACGCCTACGAGACGAGGATAAAGACAGCCAGGATCACCACCAAGCTGGATGTCTGCCACAGACGGTGCCTCAGATACATCTTGAGGATCTCTTGGGGAGACCACATAATCAATGAAGAGTTGATGAGAAGAGCAGGGGAAGCACCTCTGACTCACATTGTCTCGGACAGGAGAAGGACAATGGCTGGACACGTACTCCGACTGCCAAGAGAAATACCGGCAAGTCTGGCAATAGGCTGGGTGCCAGTAGGGGGAGGAGGAAGAGAGGACACCCAAAGTAGACATGGAGACATACAGCCTTGGAAAACCTAAGAGAGATGGGAGTCATCTGGCATGTGGCAAGGAGGGCCGCCAGTGACCAGAACAAATGGTGGGGACCCGTTGCCCAATGTTCCAGGAGGAAAGGGAGGCACTAAGTCCAAGTAGTGGTGGCATGCAAACTGCCTATGTGCAGTGCACTAAAGTGAAACAAAGTATCCTAAAATGAAGCGCAAATGAGATAAACCAGCTGGTGATTGCCCTGCAGGTGAGAGATCTGGAGGAAGGTGAATGGTATGTGTTCCGGGTTCGCACCGTCAATGCTCACGGCATTGGTAGACCCTCCCTGGTGACTGAGGCCGTCTGTGCCAGACCTCCTCCAGGTAAAGCCTATACTTTTACAATCTATGTTGGGTATGTTTACCAAGCTTTTTTACTACAGCATTCACTGATGTCTCCAGGCACCAAAGAGATCGTGGCAGGTGTTGACGAGGAGACAGGTGACATATTCCTGTCCCTGGAGGCCTGTGACATCAGTCAAACTTCCGCCTTCATCTGGTCAAAGAACTACAAGCCCATCGGTGAATGCCCTCGCGTTACTGTCACCACCAAAGGACGCACGTAAGTTTGCCCTTTTCCAAATTTAAGAAATTAGTGCTGCATTTTAGCGTTAGAACGATTGAGTTGATCATCCAGTATTAACCCTCAACATTATCCACTATGAACATAATACCATCTGTATTCTGTATCTCATATTATGCATTCTACATACCATGATCATTTGCATAAAGAGTAGAGCTGTGAGCATGGTATACTTGTACACAGTGCCTTGAACATTGTATACCATATACAGTGTTCCCTTGCTATCTATAAGGAATGAGGCCTATTGCGAAAAGCCAAAATCTGCAAGTCTCCTATGCCCCCTTGGTTTATAGTTGCCTATAGATGCCACAGGACAATGGCAAACCACTACTTTTGTCGACGTGAGTCACATGAACTCACTTCAAACCAGTTCCTAAGCACCAAGATGTCACAAGATTGCACTAAAGCAATACTTACAGTACACTATGTTAATCTGAAAATCGCAAATATATTATACCACGGCCCTCGCTGGACCCCTAATGAATGAATAAATGATAACCATCCAATACTATACCAAATACCATACCTATACCACCTGCATGAAGTACTGTCTACATTATGTCAAAATGTTACATGACAAGTTCCGACATATACTCTATGTACATTGTATTAAAGCTTCAAGAATGGAAATAATGTCTTGACATCTTTAAGTTCCAGACTGAGTTTCATCAACCCAGACAAAGATGATCTAGGACGTTACTCTGTGCTCGTCACGGACACTGACGGCGTGTCCGCCAGCCACACGCTCACTGAGGATGGTACGCTAGACCACTCCCATTGTCTGTTGAACAATCAAATTCTTTAAATTGGTTTTCTTTACTCTGCAGCTCTCAACTCCATGTTGGAGCTCAGCTATGCCATCAGGAACCCCAGTGAGTATCAGGCTACCACTCTCAGCCTATCAGGTGTCTGCAGGTAGAGGTGGCGTACTCTGGTAACATTACTTTAAGTCAGATCTACAGTAAGCCACTAATTTTAGGACTTAACACTTGCTTGTATAACTGCTGAAAAACTTGATTTGGATTTGCAAGTAGAGACACAATAAATGCAAACTCAACTTCTATTTATATTGTACCTTTCACACAGAGAGCTCACAAATCACTTTAAATTGTTCACAGTCACACGAAACACATTCATACACAAATGGTGCTTTTGCCAACCCATTGGTAGTATATTAGGCTTCAGTATCTTGCCCAAGGACACTTTTGACAGCGGGCAGTCGTTCCCAAGCATCGAACCGCTGATCATTCAGTCAGAGGACAACTTGAGCTGCCAACTACATCACGTGTCTCGTGTCAATATAATAATAACAGGCAGAGAAAGATTTTGCAGAAGAAGCTATTTTTTGTGGGCTGCAATAAACAGCCAGGCCAGCGTCCTCTACTTGCAAATTCTTTGAATAATAAATAATAACAATGGAATACATGTCATTATATGAAATATTTCTCTCCAATATGTAGGACTTGACTCATTCCAAGAAATGACTAGACTCCACATTCTTAAAGTCTAGGGGAGAGTCGACTTGTTTGATATTTGCCATAGTAAATTAGTAGTTTTTTTCATTTAAATTTGATCGTTAAGACCCGAGGCTTATGACTTTTACATACTGTATATGACTTACTCCCACCTATAATGCTAATAAACCTTGTCTTCTTCACACAGTTGTCCCACTCAAACACGGCCTCAACTACGAAGTCTTGGAGAAAGGCCATGTGCGTTTCTGGGTGCAGGCCATCAAACTTACACCTGCCGTGACGTACAGATTTGTCGTCAACGACAAGGAGGTTACCAGTGGCGAGGTAAACATTGTGAAAATAACAAGGCACACTATATACACTGTGAAAATAACGAGGTTAACTAACTTGAACAACAACAAACAATTTGGAGTTTGTCTTTTGAAGGAATCCTGCCAAATAATCAACATCCTATGCTTTTTATAGCATTTGGCATCAGGGCTGAATTTTTCAAATTTAGTGGGAGAAAATCTCACAGAGGAGTTTTCCTTGAAACCGAGACAGACCTGTTCAGTTCCAGGCTTTCGATTTTTTTTATGCATCCTCATTACGAAAGTCAACCAGTAGTCCTCTCCATTTTTTATTCATTGAGAAAGTTGTGTCAGTGACTGCTTTTTCCTAATTTTCCAGGGAGTGCGGTTGACTACTAAATATGTGCTTCACAAAATGGTTTCCATTCGAGACCTTCTGATCATTCCTGTTTTGAAACACTCATCCAATTTCATGTTCAACGGAGGAATTGGTTTTGGGTGCTGATTTTTAATACAAAAGTCTGATTTCCAGTTATTGTTGACATGTTCACCCAATTTAATATTGCTCAAATAACCTTGCATAGGTAGGTTATTTTGTCAGGGAACCCAGGAATACAGTAATATGTGATGTAGGCATGTTGAACCCACAAATACAGTGGTATGAAAAAGTATCTAAACCTTTTAGAATTTCTTTCATTTCTGCATAAAATCACCATCGAATGGGATCTGATCTTTGTCAAAATCACACAGATGTAAAAACAGCGTCTGCCTTAACTAAAATCACCCAAACATTTATAAGTTTTCGTATTTTATTGAGGATAACATGCAAACAATGACAGAAGGAGGAAAAATAACTAAGCGAACCATCTGCCTAAGGAGACTTAAAGAGCAATTGAAACCTATTTCTACCAAACAATTTTAGTCAGGTGTGTGCCCAATCACTGGTGAGTGGTTTAAAGCTGCCCTGCCCACTATGAAACACACACCTGGTAAGAATTGTTTTGATGAGAAGCATTGTCTGATGTGCGTCATGGCTTGGTCAAAAGAGCTGTCTGAAGCCCTGCGATCAAGAATTATTGATTTGTATAAAGCTGGGAAAGGATACAAAACCATCTATAAAAGTCTGGATGTTCATCAATCAGCAGTCAGAGAAGTTGTCTACAAATGGAGAGAATTTGGCACTGTTGTTTCTCTCCCAAGGAATGGCCGTCTACATAAGATGACGCCCAGAGTTCAGCGCAGAATACTCAGAGAGGTTAAAAAAAAATAAGAACCCCAGAGTGTCTACTAAAGACTTACAGAAGTCAGTGGCACAGTGCAATATCTCTGTGCACACATCAACTATATGTAAAACTATGGCCAAGAATGGTGTTCATGGTAAGACTCCACGGAGGAAGCCACTGCTGTTTAAAAAATATATATATATTGTTGCTCGTTTAATGTTCGCAAAAAGGCCTTGGACACTCCACAGAAGTTGTGGCAAAATATTTTGTGGTCTGAAACCAAAGTTGAATTGTTTGGGAGTAACACACAATCTCGTGTGGAGGAAAAATGGAACAGCTCACCGACATCAACACCTCGTCCCCACCGTGAAGCACAGTGGAGGGAGCATCATGATTTGGGCTCTTTTGCTGCCTCATGGCCTGGACAACTTGCAATCATTAATGGAAGAATGAATTCAAAAGTTTATCAGGGATTTTTGCTGGAAAACCTGAGTCTGTCTCTCAGACATATGAAGCTAAAAAGAGCATGGATGCTGCAACAAGACAATGATCCAAAACACAGAAGTAAATCAACAACAGAATGGTTTCAGAAGAACAAAATACAGGCTCTGGAGTGGCCAAGTCAAAGTCCAGACTTAAACCCCATTCAGATGCTGTGGCATGACCTAAAGACAGCGATTCATGCCATACATCCCAGAAATCTGACTGAACTACAGCAGTTTTGTAGTAAAGAATGGGCCAAGATTAGTCCTGATCGATGTGCTAGACTGATCCGCAGCTACAGGAAGCGTCTGGTTGAAGTTATTGCTGCCAAAGAGGGGGGGCACAAAATATTAAATATGATGGTTCACTTACTTATTTTTCCCCCTTCTGTCATTGTTTGCGTACTATCCTCATTAAAAATGAAAATCTTTAAATGTATGGGTGGTTTTAGTTAAAGCAGACAGTTTTTTCATCTGTGTGATTTTGACAAAGATCAGATCACATTTGATGGTGATTTTATGCAGAAATGTGAGAAATTCCAAAAGGTTCAGATACTTTTTCATACCACTGTATAATTGAAACAAAAGAAGAAGAACAACTAACAGTTTTTCCTGTGTGTTTGTTATCATTGGTGTTCGTTGCAGGGCCACAAGATAAGTCACGACGTGTCCACGGGCGTCATCCAGATGATCGTGGATAACTTTACCCGGGATAGCGAGGGCACATACACAGTGCAAATCCATGACGGCAAGGCTAAAGCGCAGAGTTCCCTGGTCCTGGTCGGAGATGGTAAATCTCACATACTAAGGAAATATTATCTGTGGTGTTAATGTTGCCGCCACACTTCTTCTTTGGCTTGGTGTGTCCAGTCTTCCTGGCTGTTCTGAAGGAAGCCGAGTTCCAAAGGAGAGAGTACGTCAGGAAGCAAGGTAAGCTCCCGTTGCTTGGTGCTTAGCTTTGTAGTTGTTCATGCAGTTATTCACAAAGTTTGTTGTCTTGTTTTCTTGTTGTTAGTCATGTTTTTCACTTTTTGGGCTCCATTAATCATGACTTTTGTAGCGTAGGGTTTGTCTATTATTTTGTTTTGCGGTTGATGAAGTTTTTCACTTTTTGTGGTTCTTCATTTCTTTTTTTGTCAAGTGTGTTATAGGTGTGGAGTTCACCCCATAGGAAAAATGTGCAGCACAATCTCATCACTTGAGATCAGTTTGTTTAGTTTTATGTTCCTGGGGCTAATTCTACTGAGAACAGGAAATGCCCTTTTATACTAGACAGGCACCCCCTTCAAGGGAAAAAAAAACAATTGACCTCAAACTTACATCAGGGGAGCCTTAAGGCATGTTTTCAGGTGCCTGATGAAAAATATAGATGTTTCGTTGAAGCAGAGGGGTCCAAACAGGAAAGTGAAAAAGACCGTCACCATTTTGCGTCGCTACAAATTTTGAACAGTAATAACTTGGCAGATATACAACATATCTGCCAAACGTCCCATGCTTCTTGAGAGTCGTACCCTGAAGGGGTCATTTGCATCAACCCAACAGCACCAACTTGTGGCAACAGAAAGTCATTCATTTTACTTACCGTATTGCCCCGAATATAAGACGGTGTTTTTTGCATTGAAATAAGAACGAAAAAGAGGGGGTCGTCTTATATTCACGTTCTAGACATTATACCCATTCACGACACTAGATGGCGCCAGATATCACTGAAGGGATGTTCTGTCATGACAGATCTCAGCTACTATCACGTCTAACCAGTTTGCATTACTTTATTGCAATGTTTTTCCTTATTCAGATTTGTTTCAAGACTACAGTTACAGTTAGACTTCACTTTGATGGTTAATGCAGTTATTGCAATTTTGTTGTTTTATCACAATTATTGGTTTATTTACATTTCAAAAACCAGAAGCCATTCATTTATGAATGTGATTGCACTTTAGTTTACATATTTAAATGTTGAGATATTAAATTTGAATGAAGCAAAATAACATGCTTTTTCTCTCAACTATATTGTTATAATCATTTGTTCCGGATGTACTGTAATTATTTTCTGTATAAAAATTAATTTGGTGTTCAAAATGTCTTTTTTCAAACTTGAAACTTGAAAAAGAGGGGGTCGTCTTATAATCAGGGCTGTCTTATATTCGGGCCAATTCAGTATACAGTATATCTCGAGTTCTTTTCAGGTTGGTCATTGTAGTTACAAGACCTTTAGTAACATTTTAAGGTCCACGTCCACATGTCTCTATCTGTTGCCGTGACAAGCCTTTACTCGCCAATAAAAAGAAGTAGATTTCTTCAGGGACTTAGGCAGCTTATAGAGCCACGAAATTTGGCACACTTGGTCAAATTGGCCCAATTACAAGAGTCATTTTGATTTTTAATACAGGCGTGGCGGCACAGCTCTGTATATTCTCCTTTTTTGTAGGACCCTCATCAAAAGGGGTTTTTCCTCCAAGGTATGTAAATGTATTTCTATTCCCGAAAAAAAAAGGCAAGTTTAGTTTAGTGAGTTAATTTCTCACGAGATGATGAGAGGGGCACGATCTGCCACTATCCTGACCTACATGATGTCCAACTTGCGTGACGTCCGAGTTGCGCCAAACTGCGAGGGCCCGTTCAGTTCTGCTTGCAGGCCTAGTTGTCTTGGTCTCTTCTTTTTGCAGTTGTTCATGATGTGGTTCACTTTCAGGTGCACATTTCTCTGAGAGTGTGTCTTTCACCGTGACTGACGACTGCACAGTGATGCTGACCTGCAAGGTCTCACACATTTCTCTCGCTGTGTTTGTCTTCCGTCACAGTCAATATGTGGTTCTTTCGCTTTCCAGGTGGCCAACGTGAAAAAGGAGACTACCTTCCACTGGTACAAAGAAGACGAGGAGATTGTTCCAGAAACTCCCCCTAACGTTATGTCTGGAGCCTGCGCACTTCCCATCCCGTTGGTGAGCGACTGGTTGCTATGTTAATCACGTTTGGTGTGTATTGACTGATTGTTTGCTACAGTTCTCCAGGAAGGATCAGGGCGTGTACAAAGCTGTAATTGGTGACGAGCGTGGGAAGGACACGTCCACCTATGACATTTCTGGAGAAGGTGTGTCCAATTACAGTCCTTTTTCCTATTCCTGTTTTTGCTTGACGATTTTGTCATTTTTTGCAGTGTTTGATGACATCATCAATGCCATTGCCAGGATCGCTGGTGGGTCAACAGTACTGTATATACTATAGACATAGTATGGAATATACAGCATACTCTGTGTCATGTCGAGTATATAGAATATCTAAACATGATTTTCATATAAGGTGAGTCGGCCTCCGAGTTGGTTGTCCAGTGTACTCCAGAGGGCATCCGTCTGCAGTGCTACATGAACTACTACACGGAGGAGATGAAAACCGTGTGGAAGCACAAGTATTTTTTTTCCCCTCAATTATTGACTTGCTTTGAACAGTCTTCCAATGCAAAGCATGCAAGTTTGTCATTATAACATTCCTCATATGATTGGAAGATGAACACCTACTAAAACTACATTTTTTTCAGTTATCATTAAAGTTGTTCACTGTTTGACACCTTTTGTAGTTGTTATTCGTCTTTTTGTATTCATGCACGGTTTTTGTCACTTGTTTTGTGATTGTTGAAAGTGTCATTTACTTGTTTATGTATTTTTTCATTGTGTTTGTCGCTAGGTGTTGAATGTATCACTTGTTTTTGTAGTTTTTCTATAAAAAGAATAGAAAGGAACATGAGGCCTCCTAATTGGTAATTGTTGTTCACAGTGTTTGGTGTTTATCAACTGTATTTGGAGTTATTCCTTGCATTTGCATTTGCATCCTTGTTTTGGGACTAGTTCGTGTTTGTCACTTGTTACCTTCGCCAGTAAGTGAAACCTAGGGAGGTTATGTATTCAGTTCTTTATTTCTGTTGATTTGTTTGATAGTATGTGTTCAAGATAACTCTGAGGCGGAAAAAGGGGTCATTTGTCATTCTTTTAGGATATATTTGTAGAGCTTCAGCTATCGATTATTTTAGTAATCGATTAATCTCAGTGAGTTAGTTTGAATAGTCAAGTAATCGGATTAGGAACAATGCATTGCAGAATTTTTCTTAGGAGATGTAAACAGGCTTCATAAGATTGCACTTTCAAAAGCATTAAATGTGAATACATAATAAAATTATTGAGTGTTTCTTCAAACTATCAAGGATTGCAATTTCATTTAAAAATAAATTAATATACCTGAGTTTAGCCTTAAATGGATTTTTAAAAAGTTAATACATGACGATCTAAGTACAACAAAAGAACAGTTGGCTGACTTGCAAAGCAAAGGTTTGCTAGCCTAAATGCAATAAAATGCTAATGTTTTTTTTTTTTTTCACAATGCTCTTAACAAATTGTTCAAACACATATTCCCTCAAAAAAAAAAAAAAAACTGTGAAATATACATATAAACTAAATTACGAATGCATAAAAAAATAAAAAAAACATTAGCTCAAACAAAAACTTACCTTATGTTGGTCTTAACTGGGAGCAGCTGGATTTACCTATTGTTAAATGAGTTATGTCATATTCAATGTTGCCGCTAGAGGGCAGTGTATCCACCCAAATCAATAAAACTAAATGCAAACACTTTCAAAACAAACCATTACAATGGCACTCTTAATTAACGAATCCTCAAAGCA
Source organism: Corythoichthys intestinalis (assembly GCF_030265065.1). NCBI lineage: Eukaryota > Metazoa > Chordata > Actinopteri > Syngnathiformes > Syngnathidae > Corythoichthys > Corythoichthys intestinalis. The sequence continues at coordinate 48,398,521 of NC_080402.1, forward strand.
GCAAAATTGGATTTAAAGCTTGTTTTCTAATCGAATTCCTCGACTTAACTGATTAATCATTGCAGCACTATATGTTTGTAATATGAAACGGAAGAGGTGATTAAATTTTGGGGTAATGAGATTAAAATTGATCGAGGTAACAAACGGAATTTTGCGATAACTTGATAACAAATTAGTCTATTTAACTCTTGCAGGCTCGAATTTGGCTTCTTAGTCAGGGGTCAGCTCTCGCACAGTGTTCCTCTAGTATTTGCAGTAGATTCACAGTGTTGTTTAAACATTTTTGCCTTTTCTTTATCTTTGTTCAGTGTTTGTACCTTCATATAGTTGAGCCAGGTTATGGTCTTTTCTTTTGTAGTTGTTCATAATGTTTAATCTTTGTTCATTGTTTTATAAATGTCAAAGATGTTATTCAGTGGTGCTTGTAGTTGCACGGGGTGAGTTGGTTTTACTAAGAAGGAGCTGTGACAATATTGTATCAACCATTTTTGAGTTTTTGCTCTTTGACGCCGTTCCTTACAGGGAGAGCAAGATTGCCTCCTCAGAGAAGATGAGAATCGGTGGAACAACTGAAATGGCCTGGATGCAGATCTGCGACCCGTCAGACAAGGAGAAGGGTCTGTACACGATCGAGATCTCTGATGGGGTCAAGACACATGCCAGGACATTTGATCTCTCGGGACAAGGTAAGGTCTGCAATGACCACAATTGTTTATTGTTCAGATGATGTCATATGAAAAAAGTTGCCTGGGAAGCTACTTCAGAAATTTGAGAAGTTAAATTGCACTTAGTCACGGCCCCTGGACCTTGACGCCAGTTTTATCAATCAAGATAAAGTTTTGAAGTAAATTTTACCGTAACAGAATGCACGGAAAGGTCTCAAGCAGCCGTGCCCAAAATTGAACAGGATGTTGGCTGTTTTGGTTAGAAGCAGTGTATTGTCATCTTCTAACTTCAGGACATTGACACATTGTGCTAGTCCCTGAGGGTATTTTTTTGTTTTGTTGATGAAAGCTTTGAAAAATATGTTGAAATGTTGTTTGTCGATCCGCAGCTTACACAGAGGCCTACGAGGAGTACCTGAGATTAAAGTGAGTCGTTTGTTAACGTCAATATTGATGATTTTCACTTCTTGTTCTTTTTCAAACTTGACTTACTCTGTTTTTTCAGGGCTGCTGCATTTGCGGAGAAAAGTGAGTATTGGCTTGATTTCTGCTCTGGCATCCATTCATTCAAGGTGAGCACTACTAATTCGTTTGTGGCTTCACAGACCGCGGCAGAGTGCTGGGAGGCCTGCCTGATGTGGTCACCATCATGGAGGATAAGGTAGATTGAAGACTGAGCTTGAAAAAAAATAGAAAGTGTATTGGTTCACCATGTTTTGACTAACGTTGCAATTGTAAACACATCAGCTTCAGGTAAAGCTCCAGTTCCCCTGCAGTATTCCAGCCTGAGTTGTGTTGGTACATATGGGAAATAATTACAAACCACAACCTCCTCACTTTAAGCTTGTAAAGCATTAATTATATAAACATTAAGAAGTCATGTGGATCCACTGGTAGTGTAGCGGTTCACATTGCTAACTTGGCCTGTAATTGATTTTACGACCAGTTGCAGGGCAGTCATGAATACAACAAATGCTAAATACCATTATATATCATCATTTTTTTGTGCCTCCTCCAGTCCCTCAGCCTGACGTGCACTGTGTGGGGTGAGCCCACTCCTGAGGTAACCTGGTTCAAGAATGAGCAGGAAGTGGCCTCTAATGAGCACACCAGGATCACGTTTGACGGCGGAAAGTTCTCCAGCCTGGTTATCAACCAAGTCACGCCTGAAGACTCCGGCAAGTACAGCATCAACGTTCGAAACAAATACGGTGGTGAGTTTGTGGAAATCACTGTCAGCGTGTACCGACATGGAGAGCAAATTCCAGAGTCCAAGCTGGGCCAGCCCAAGATGGCCACACCTGCTGTCATACCACCCTCCAAAACGCCCACCCCCGCCTCTTCTAAGGCTCAGACCCCATCCATGTCTATGAAGAGCCCCACCCCTGCCTCCACCCCCAAGTCCCCAACCCCAGCCCCAAAGTCTTCAACCCCGGCTACCAAGTCTCCCACCCCGGCCCCGAAATCTCCCACCCCAGCCCCAAAGTCTCCCACACCAGCCCCGAAGTCTCCCACACCGGCCCCGAAGTCTCCCACACCGGCCCCGAAGTCTCCCACACCGGCCCCGAAGTCTCCCACACCGGCTCCGAAGTCTCCCACTCCAGCACCCAAATCTCCAGGCATCAAGTCTCCAACCCCCCTAGGTAAATCCCCGACCCCCAAGTCCCCCACTCCTACCCCAAGACCTAGGTCCCCAACCCCTACTTTCAAGTCACCCACTCCACCCAGATTCATGAAATCTCCAACTCCACCAAGGAAGTAAGTGGCAGCCCAATTGGCCTGTAGTCTGCCACTGAACCCCCAAATCTGCAGGTTTCAAATGTACGACTCCCTTTGGGAATGTCCCCAACTCTGGCCCTTAAATCCCTGACGCAGCGCGACACTAAAATCCCTAACCCCCAGAATTACTCTGTCCAATCTAACCAGATTCATGAAGATTCCTATCCAGGAGGTAGATTGTGGCCCACCAGTAGCCCAACATCTCCCATCTTATCCCCGACATCTCCAGCCCCCTTGGAAATGGCCCTGTCTCGTAGCAAAATCACCCAACCTAGCCTTGAAATCTCCTTAACCAACTCCAAAATCTCCCATCACAACGCAAAGTCTGTAGGCTTCAAGTCCCTGAACCCCTTAGAAATGTCCCAAAGTCCCAAACCACCAATATCAAAGAGCCCACTCCTTCCAGATTCTGGAAGTCTCTAAGCGTACTGAAGAAATTGTCAGTGGGCCATTCTTAACCTGAAATCTCTCGCCGCACAAAGTCTCCCACCCAAGCCACAAGTTTTTAGCACCCAAACCTGCAATCACCTTTTGGCAAGTCCCCATGCAGCCCCCTACACATCTAGTGTAAAGTGTCCCCAACCCCACTTGGGAAAAGGTTGCGTAGGTTTTAGCTTATCGTAAGTGTGAACCTGAAGACAAAAAGTGAACTTTTATGGTGATGTTGGATATTTGTCAAATGGTGTGTTCACAAGCTGCACCTTCCGTTATGTTACACGCTAGCGGAATGCCATGAGGAAGTGTTCAAAGTCTGGATGTTCACGCCTCATCCTTTGGAATGTAATGTTTTTATTAGGAAGATCATTTCAAGTTGTCAGTATTAAAACAGAGATACAACAGCTAGTATACAATTTGTGTACACTATTTTCAAATACTGTATGTTTCTATGTCATTTCTGGGGCTCCATTGTTTCCGGCTGTTGTCAATAAACCATTGAACTGGTTTTGGTTTTTATGGTGTTCTCTTTGAAGCCCATCGAACAACCTGTAGTAACTACGAATTCATTTTTTGTGCAGGTTATACCAATTTTCCTGATCAACATTTATTTTGTGCCCACATTATACTAATTTATGGCAACAAATTAAGGTTTTGTGCTCACACATTACTTACTGTTGGCTTAGCCTGGAACTCCAGACTCACCCTGTTCCAGCGATTGAGTCTGGCGACCTTCCCGTGGATAAAATTCCCAGGGCGGAGCAAACCACAGCAAACAGACAGCGGAGTGGACCAATCAGCGACGGGCAGACGTGATGCTGGTAAAGCGACAACTCTAGTGCTGCGTGAGCAGGGAACGGAGAAGTTTATTTAACATGGCTAGCGCGAGACAGACTGTTGTCAATGACTTGTGCCGATGTGTTTTTGGTGATTTAAAACTGATTTTACCGCGGATTGGAACATATTCTCGCCTCTCCCGTTCACCTTCTGTGTTGTTGTGTAGACGACTTCCGACGCGCAAGAGTGACATTGCTCGTTAAGACCACATCACGCAAATAATCGAATCTGATTGCACGAATGATTTCGTTCGGCTCGAGAGGCCATTAAGGAGGTGGGTCCCAGACTATTCTCACAGTGTTTGAAAAATACAGGGAGAACAGTCTGGCAACTGTTGGCGAACAATAGGGATGGGAATCGAGAATCGGTTCCGTGCATTCCAATTCCATGGAATTGTTCGGCAGTTTATCTAATGATTCTCATACAGATTCCAATCAACACGAATTACGTCACGTAATTTACGCATGTTATACACGCTCCATTCAGCAAATAAGACTACATGATTTTTCAAAGTGGGTCCACTCACCACGTATAACCTGGAGAGTCGTCGCCGAGTGATTTGGCATTAATTTTCACAGGCCAAGTCATTATTCATGAGACTACTTAAAAAACTGTGATTTTTCCAAAACAGTCTATTGTCGTACTCCTCGTCGAATACTCTATAAGAAAAATATAACATATATGCATCGACGAATAATCCTAAATGATTTCATTAGCAATTTTAATACTCATTTCGGTCGGTAGTCCACCAATCATTTTTTTTTTTTTTTCAGAATAATTTGACTTTGGTGGGTTGTAGGGCCAATCTGACTACTGATTTCACACAAAAGTATATACCTGTACGTCTGCATCCGATGGTGGTATTTTTGTGTTGCTACGACTAACGTAAGTGGATGTTCCAAATTACTTCTCGAAATGCACCTGACGACTACAGCCAATCAGCGTATTTTTGCCCGTAATTCGAGATAGGATGGTCCCATTGGTCCCAAACCACTTTTATTCTACTCAGTATCAAACGGCCTTTCCATTGACTACCCCAACTACATCTAGGAAGTTAACAAATCCAAGATAAAGGAGAGATCCAACTGTCCTTATTAAATTTCACCAACCTAATTATAAACTTGTTAACCAGAAAGATCACATACCCTACCTGAAAAAGCGACATGCTTATTTTTCTGCAAAAGGATTGTTAATTTTGCACATTTGCACTACGCACTGTTCTGTTGTATTTGACAGAATTTACAGAGGGGCAAATAAGTATTTAGTCAACCACTAATTGTGCAAGTTCTTCCACTTGAAAATGTTAGAGAGGCCTGCAATTGCCAACATGGGTAAACCTCAAGCATGAGGGACAGAATGTGTGTGTGTGGGGGTGGGGCGGTGGGGGGGGGGGGGGGGAACTTCCTGATTCCGCACCACTATGGATCTCGGTCTTTTTAAGTCTCGGTTAAAAACACACCTTTTTAGACTCGCCTTTTCCACAGATTAAGATAGCCTGGTTTTATTTGCTTAAGGGTTTTTAATGTTTTTGGATTTTATTGTTTTATTTGCCGGACTTTTATCACGATGCGCTGTTTTTGTTTCATTTCTTTTTTTTTCTAATGTCATTGTATAATACCGTATTGGCACGAATATAAGACAGTGTTTTTTGCATTGAAATAAGACAGAAAAAGAAGGGTCGTCTTATATATGCGGTCTAGACATTATACCCATTCACGACGCTAGATGGCGCCAGATATCATTGAAGCGATGTTCTGTCAAGACAGATCTCAGCTACTCTCCCCATTCATGACGCTAGATGGCGCCAGATATCATTGAAGCGATGTTCTGTTATGACAGATCTCAGCTACTCTCAAGTTTAACCAGTTTGCATTATTCTATTGCAATGTTTTTCCTTATTCAGATTTGTTTCAAGACTACAGTTACAGTTAGACTTCACTTTGATGGTTAATGCAGTTATTGCAATTTTGTTGTTTTATCACAATAGGTTGGTTTATTTACATTTCAAAAACCAGAAGCCATTCATTTACAAATGAGATTGCACTTTAGTTTACATATTTAAATGTTCAGATATTAAGATTTGAATGAGGCAAAATGACATGCTTTTTCTCTCAAATATATTGTTATAATCATTTGTTTCGGATGTACTGTAATTATTTTCTGTATAAACATTAATTTGGTGTTCAAAAAGTCTTTTTTCAAACTTTGAGTTTCGAAAAAGAGGGGATCGTTTTATAATCAGGGCCATCTTATATTCGGGCCAATACGGTACTTTCCTGCCTTTTATTTATCTTGAGCCATGTTTTGTTGTAAAGCACTTTGAGGGCCTTTCGGGTTTTGGAAAGGCTATATAAATTTGATGGATGGATGGATGGATGGATGGATGGATGGATGGATGGATGGATGGATGGATGGATGGATGGATGGATGGATTGAAAAACTCCGATGTCACATTCGGGATGCTCTTGTTTCCCCATTGGCTTTTTTTAGGGACACGTTAAAAGAAATATTTCCTTCCAGGTGTCTGTTGGAATTCGCCCCCCCCCGGCCAAGCCACAAGGAAAACTGCAACAGCAGAACGAAGTGGCGCTCCGCCGCTTAACGCTTCCGTGCACCAACCGGGAGGGCAAAATCTGTTATCTCAGTGTCCAATGTTTTTTAAGTCCGTGGTGGAGTAGGCCGGGCCGAAGGTGTGGCTGAGTGTTGTATCGGGACCATCCCTCTGTGGCCGGTTTTGGGCAGTTAGGTTGTCCGTGGATGGGACGTGGTTGCCACGGCGACCAACATTGGTCTTAACGTCCCAAGCGCCTGCTATCAACTTTGTTATCCGGGCTGGCTCTACTTGTTTTGGGACAAAGCGTGCTACTCTATGTCCTTGTTGTGGCCAGGAGAAGTGATTGCGATAGTTGGTGCGTCAATCTTGCTCATGACGCACATGTTGAGCTTATGTGATAAGATGGCGTTGTGTATCTATTCTGCTTCTTTTCATTAAACTATGGTGTGCTATTTATTTTATATTAGGTGTGTTTAGAGTAGTTCAGTCCTACCGTAAATATGAGAAATGATGCTGTTCACTGATTAATTATATTATGTGTGTTCGAGTAATGCAAACAGTTAGACGGTGCCTACGAGAAACTGTACCATTTTTTCCATTTCCCCCTCATGAGCCCCGATAAGGTGATTCACTTTACTGTATTCAAGGGCATGGAGTGAAGTCTGCCTAAACTATAGTTAGATGAATGTGTTAGACTAGGTGTGTGCGAGTACGGCACCTATTCCCTTCATGTCCTGCCTAAGTAAACCATGGCAGGCCCTGACATGGTCCTAGTCTTGATTCATCGTGGTGTTGTCTGTGTGGCCCGCCTGCTGAACAAACCTGCCCAAGGCAAAGCCGTGGGCGAGGCTTGTTACTGTCTGTGTGTGCATGTAGTGCTTGCGTGCGGTGCGCTTGATGCGTGCCTCTCTGTATGTCTGTCTGTGTAAAGCAGGTACAACAGGTTGTGATCCTCGACCTAAGTTGCAGGACACCATGCAGGACTTCACATTAGCGCTCTGCCAGTTCCACCAGAAAGGCCCAGCCTGTCAAACCCAGACCGGAATAAAGTTCTGGCAAATTGTAGACTGTGACCTGAGGAAAGACTCACCTCCCGTTGTTTGCTCACACTGGACTGACCGGTTCTGGTGTCTTTGCTCAACACGTTAGTTGCTAGTTCAACTCGACTTTGAAGGAGCAAAAATGGGAAAAAATATGAAAGCGGAACCAGCAGGAATCCCGTCATTGCGGAAGATGTGGAATCTGTCATGTGGACGCCAGCCATGTGAATGCAGCTTCTTCAACATCAAATGAGGGATTATCAAGTGGAATTGTTGGTGTAGCTTCTTAATCATCCAGGTTGTACAGTATATGTTAATTGAGTCAAGGAAACTGGACTGTTTGTGTTTGCTGAAGACATTACACCTTCAATTTGAAAGGCTTTTTCAATGTAAAATTTTGGGTCTGGAGTCACTATTTGTGTGGGACATCAGTGGGCTACAAGTGTCGAATTGAAGGTATGGCTGTCTAGATTTGGAGGAGTTGACTAAGTACAGGACTTTGACTCTTTGAGTGATTAATATTGTGGATAATATTTGTAGTATTCAAAAAGTGGACTTGAAATTTTATAGACTTATGGAGTGTACATGTATTTGAGTAATTGAGTGTACTTGAATGAGTACTGTTTTTTTTTTTTTTTAATGTAAAGTAGACTTGCAAACCTGAACATGTCTCTTGCAAAATAAGACTTATTTAGGGGAAAAAACTAGACCTGGAAACATCTTGGAACTCCTTACATGGAATGGACTATGGCCAATTAATGTAGTCCTGATGGAGACGACCTGCACACTTGATACCGTGCCCTAGTACACTTAGTAAGGAGTAGACTTTTAGACCTGAGCAAACGAAGGATTTGTTGGTTGAACTCTCCAAATGAGGAAGGTGGTAGACTTCCAGACTTAATTCGCATGATAGACAAGAGTTTTATACTTGAGAGATTGTAGACCTGTTAGAATGGATTTGTAGACTTGACAAAATAGTGTTGGAATTGAATTACATGTTTGAGTGGAATTACAGGGTCAGGAAATAGGGAGGAAGAGTGCACAAAAGGATTGTATGTGGTTGACTTGTAGACTTGGAAAATTGACAAGGTAAATTCGACTTGGTTGAACTAACTTGAAAGATTGTAGACTGTAGAGTGAACTTGAAGACTTCATGGAGATTTTATAGACTAAACACTAAAAGACAGTAGTCTCAGTAATGTGGACTTGTAGACGTTGAAAGATGTAGCCCTTCTAAAATGCATTTGTTGAATCTGCCTAGAAAACGTTGCAAAATTGAAAGCAAGATTGTAAATTAGTTGGCTTAAAAAATTCGAAAATCTTGTGAATTTGATCAAGTCGACTCGTGGAACCGAAATACACTGGATTGACGATTGTAGACTTGGTAGTGTGACTTTGCTGAAGTAATGGCGTCTAAGGAGTCTATGTTGTCAGGCTTATCTGCTCTGAAGGACGACGATCCTCCTCCTTACATCCATCCTCACTACAAGGAATCCTATCGTCTGGCCATCTATGCATTGCTATGTGGAGGAAAGGATGCTTATAATGACTTCCTCCAGGCCGAGCAGGTCAACCACTTCCTGTCTGACAGAGAAATCCGTTTCATCCTGGAGAACGCCGAGCCCCCTCAGCCAGAGGATGATGACGACAGGGCAGAGCGGAACCCCTGGGGAGGAGGCGAACCAGGCCAATCCACGTACTTTCCTCTAGAGTCAGACGAGGAGGTTCCTGACCTGGACCTGGGCTGGCCCGAGGTGGCTCTGGAAGACCAGGACACTAGTATCAGTTTACTTTTCCACCCGCCCAGGCCCAGCACACCTACCATCAAGGAGGTGATTCGCAAACAGATCCAGGATGCCAAACAGGTGAGCGTACCAGGTCTTTGATTCCATGTTACCGTTAAAACATTCACATGGTCACATGTAACGGTAAATGTTTATAAAACATTAATTTTGACTTTATTGTAGAAGTGAGTAATAGATGGAAAACAAATAGTTTATTGAATAGCTTACCTGTAGGCATTTTATGTGAAATCAACACCCAAATAACATGAACTTCCAAAAAACACAGATCAATAATACATAACTTTAATGATCAACATAATCATAATAAACTTTCATATACAATGGGGGAAAAAAGGAGTTTTACGTTACTTATCTAGTTGTTTCATTAATTGGTAGCTATGGTATTCTGTAACACTTTATTTGACAGTGGCGCCATCAAACTGTCATAAGACCATCATAATTGTGTTATGACACTGCCATGATTATTAACGAATGCTCATGACAAATGTCATTTCGTGTCATCCGGCAAATTATCTCACTTTTGAATAGATGTAAAAGATCCGAGCTGGACATAAATAGAGTTAGTGACTTAATTTGTCAGATGATATACTTCATGACATCTGTCATAAGCATTGATGATAGTGTCATGTCACAATTATGATGGTCTTATGGCAGTCTTATGACCAGTGTTGTTAATCTTGCTTTAAAAAAATAATTAATTACAGTTACAAATTACTTCTCCCAAAAAGTAATTGCGTAAGTAACTCAGTTACCTGAGTAATTCGTTACTTGGCAAAATAACTGGTGATAATTTTCGTGTTTTGGTTTTTTTTCCCTCAAAAAAAATAAAAATAAAAAAAAACATAGGTCACACTATGTGAAGTTTAAAAGGTTTTTGGAACAATTGGCCCTTGCCCAATTCTTTACCCTAATTTACCCTTTACCCTGAATCAACCATTAAAAGTTGTTAAAATTGCTCCCATTATTGCATTAGTTCCCTTCTGTCTACTTTTGACATGTGGAAGTTTTAAAACTGTTTCATCATTTAAAGATAGATTCAAGTCAAGATTTTGCCGATTAGGAGTATTTTAGATAAAGAGTCACTTAGGTTCGCTAGGAAGTTTCTCTGCAACAGAGCCTTCCTAAGAAATCTACTTCTTTAAGATGGCAGCTGTTTACTAACGCATGTAGTTACTATACTGTACACGTTGTTAAGGCCGTCATGTCTGTCATTTCGCATCTAGTTCTATATCTATGTGATGTCTAACATATCTACCATATAATGTGGACGTAGTTTGTAGGCTATCAGCTACAGTCTGGTATTATTGGAGCCATCTAGCATCGCGTTTGCTCGGCGTCACAACTTTTTTGGCTCCTCCCCACTCCTGCTCTGCTCTGTCGTCTCGGTGAGTCCGTCTCCCTCAGACCTTTCTCGCGTCATTCACCCAATATAGTAACGCACGCCTTTCCATTCTCAGTAACGGTAACGGCGTTGCCAAGGTGAGAAGAGTAATTAATTAGATTACTCACTACTGAAAAAAATAACGCCATTATATTGTAACACCTTTATTTACAACACTGCTTATGACGCAGCTGTCAAATAAAGTGTTAGCGATTAACCCTAAATAAATCAACAAATAAGCTGTACTGGACTATAAACCGCAGGTTTGAAAATGAGGGGGGGAAAGTAGCAGTTTATAGTCCGAAAATTACGGTAGCCTCTCAAACAAATGTCCATTTTTTTGAAGTTTAAAAAAACAGGTAATTAAAGTAATGAATTCATTAACATGAACATACACTTTTCTTTGATCTTATGAGCAATTAAAGTGTAATAAACTGTTTAAATAATGAACTTGTTCTGTCATATACAGTATTTTGTGTTTTTCTTATTATTATTAATCTACAGATAACTTTAATCTCTTAGAAATCTCATTCTCACTCTGCGTGTCCAGGTGGTCGCCATAGCAATGGACATCTTCACAGATGTGGACATTTTCAAGGAGGTTCTCGGTGCCACGCTACGGGGTGTGGTTGTCTACATTCTCCTGGACAAGGGGCACTTTGGCAGCTTTTACGCCATGTCGCACAGAGCTGGCGTCAACATCCAAGATCTCAAGGTGCCAACCACAGCAGCCTTATTAATCAGATCAAAGTTGAGTGACAAGCCACTTGCCACACGTGCGAGACGACACGCGAGTCATGTTTAATAAGTCCTACAAATAAGCGGAAGTTTTTTTTTTAGACATGGCTTCTTGAAATTTTTTTGTGGGTGTGCTCATTACATAAATCTCTACTAAATTTCCAGTTGATGAGTCAAACTGTATTTTCAAAACAGTGAACCGAGTTGTCAGACATTTGGAAAAAAATGGTGCTCAAACATCCGCGTCAAACAAAAAGAGCAGGCTTCCCATATATTTTCAACGGCATGGCTTCCTGAGACTGTTTGAGGTCTCATAATAGCAATTGTTACTGTTGTGTGTGCTTAATTTTTCAAACAGAAACTGACTGACTGGGTCAGGGACTACATTTTTCAAAAACACAACTGAATAAGAGGGGGAGGCTGCTTACACAACATAATTAACTTTGTACATTTTAAAAATAAAAAAAATATGTATACGGTGGAAAACACTCAGGTGACTTGAAGTTCCGCTCCAAGACCACCAATTTAGCCAAATTTCAAAATTGTCCTATATGCATGTGTGATACATCATTGGAAAGCTTAATTTAGTCCTGTGTTAAAGGAAATTGATGTGTGAGTAAACGTAGATTTGATTTAGCCCTGTGTTTTATTTTGTAAATAAACATGGCTTAATGGGGAGTTAGCTGTATACTTAATAATAACTTTACTGCATACAGTTTTTGATTTGGCTTGATTTTAACCTGTACAAAGAAAAAAAATTCCAGGAGAATTTTAGGGGTTAAATTCTGATACCAAAATATTTTAATTTTTGCAGTGGGCTTTTAAAATATTTTTTCAATTATGATTAAAAAATGTGAATGCAAGATACTGAGAAAGGGAACATATGAGTACATAACACTATTTATTGTATTTAGCCTTGAAGCCTAGGACCTAGGCTTTATGATTTAAGCATCCAATGTATCTATTACATCGATATCATCCCATAATAAGCAATCCAAACGGCAACATGGGTCGAAAAGATAATGTACAGCATGCTAGTCAGTTAGCCTGCTGTGTCCATAATTCTTGCGCTAGTGTTCGACTGCAATGTATGTTTTTTTTGTTTTTTTTTTTGTGGCTTTCTGGTAACTCAAGGTGAGAGCATGAGACAGCATAGTTAAAGACACCATGATTTTAACAAGATATTATCACATACTTACCTTGTTTCGATCCAAAAACTCCGTGTAGCATGTATCACTGAGTGTCTAGAACAGCTGTGAATGGCCACAGCTGGACTGTGTGGGGATTTTATGGGTGAAACACGGTAATATAACAAGGGTCGCGATGCAGAATTCACAGACAACAAGGAGTGGTCGAGATTTTCTTTTTCAAGTATTTACCCTTTTAAACGTGTTTTTTTTTTTTTTTCAAATTTTCTTTGTATGGATCGATTATTTATCATCTGAAATATCGGGGGAAATGCGACAGTAGCAAAAAAAAAAAAAAAAAATACAATTAAGCGACAGTTATGGGGTACATACCCGTGACCTTTTTACAGACACTATTTTTTTCATTGTGACGTAATTTGTTTTAAAGTTTAAAATGTGCGAGTGAATCATTTTTTTTAAGTCGTCTTTTTTTTTTTTTTTTAAACTAAATCTTAGACATCAATGAATGATTCTAAGCTAAAAATGATAAATATTTCTAATAATGAATATAATTACTTACCGTCTTTTTATGGCTCGGTTGAAACAAAAGCAGTTGCGCAGTGTCTGTAAACGGGAGTCTCCAGGGCAAAACAGACAGATTAAAAATGGTCCGGGGGCATAATGCGCCATGAAACTGCTATGGCAGCATATAGACATATTGTTCTATCAAACACAACAGTTTTTTTGGGCTTAAAATACAGCAGTTTATTTCAAAAAGTGGTGCAAGAGCAGAAACTGCTTTTTAAGCCTTGTCTGTGTTTTCTGCCATATACCGGTAAATATTTTTTCAAATGTATTTATCTATTTATTTTGGGGGGGGGGGGGATGCTGTGATCTACCCACAGTAGCGTTGCGATCGACTGGTGGATTGCGATTGACGTAATGGGCACTCCTGCTGTACATGTTTTAAATTTGGTCGCAAATGGACAAAATCTTTTGGAAAGGTTTGTCTTTATAAACAACACATTGAAACAGCCAAAATGAGAACTCCGGTCCTCGAGAGCCCCTATCCAGCTTGTTTTCCATGTCTCCCTCCTCCAACACACCTGACTCAAATAATCAGGATTGTTCTGAGGCTCCTGCGGAGCTTGCTGATGAGCTGACCAGTGTTGGATACCCGTTTTAAACCAACTTTCAAGTTAAGTCAACTTAAAATATTTACATCAAATTCTTTGTAGTTTAATACATGCATGCTTTAAATTTAGTTGCAAGCTTGCAAAATGTCTTTAAAGGGCCCCTAAGATGGTGGTAAATGGACATAGCTGGAAAGATAATATGGCTAAAAGCGCAACTCTGTTAATCCAAAATTTATGGAATGTGACACTATTGCGGTCATGTGATCTGTTCCATACCATAACACGACTCATCGGGCTATATACAATAGTTAAAAACAATGATGACGAATGCCATGCGTTAGTTGCGGTGCATCCGGATTTTCCTGTCAAGCAGTATCAAGGCGAACAGAACAAACAACTCAAGCCCTTGAATTAAGTAAAACATCAGGTAGCATGTAAAGCCCTGAGGCCCTCCACTACAAGCCAACAATCTGCACATTCATACAAAACACACCTCTAAAAATGTTGTCTTCTAGAATTCATGTTTTGCCTGAAGAAATAGATGTTCGTGTCACGCAAGGCTGTGAGGGTTCTTTTTATGCAAACGTTGTTTCCACTGTTAGAAAATGACACAGCTGGTGACTTTAAAAAAATAAAGTCAAAAACTTTGTTAAAATTTTCTGAACAAGGATAAAAGCAAAATAAAATTGTAAAACAAAATACAAAGTAAAAACCTATTTCAAACTGGCTGCCAAAGTTAAAACAACTTGTTAAAATAGTACTCTAAAAACAATTCTTGGTGATAATAAAACAAAATTAGGTCAGAAAGAGGAATAGTCTCCTCATTTAAAATAAATAAATAAATAAATAAAAGATTAAACTTTGTACAGCAAAAACACTGCTAATAAATAGTCTAGACAGAAAACAATGGGAGTGGAATAAGAAAGTATTCACACACAGTGAATGTGTGCAACTGTGGAATTTGTCAGGAGCATTGAATATCGCAAAAAAAAAAAATTCATAAAATTTTTTCATAGAAATTTTATGTCAACAGCTGAAATAGTCAAAAAGCTAGGCTTTTCAATAATCAAAAGTATGAAAGTGGTTGAAAACACCATGTTATAGGAAAAAAAAAAAAGATTGTTCCTGGCTTGTAACCATTTTATTACAACAGTGAAGGAAAGTGGAACATAGAATTTCAAAATCATGACCACAAACCCAAACTTATGCCGAAAAAAAAAAAGTGTTTTTATATGTCAATGCAACGACACAAACTATGAAATACAGCTTCGAACCTGGGAACAAAATATGTGTTACATGGTGATTATCAAAACTATCTGACTGCCATGTCCATTAGGAATAAATGTATTACTGTTGATGCTACTGTTGATACTCTGCTATTGTCACCATCAGAACATTCGTGTACGGACAGTACGAGGTCAGCAGTATCATTGTCAATCTGGGATCAAGTTTCATGGTGGCTTAGAGCAGCGATTCATCCTGGTGGACTGCCGTAGTGTTTTATACGGAACGTACAGGTGGGCGACACTTTACACTACAATTTGCTCTTTCTTAGATCATTTATCAAATTCTATATGCTAACTGTTGATATACTAACATTTGGCAAGATTGGAAGCTGAGTGGAGAAAGATAAGGAGTTTCCCTACTGTTCAGCTACACTTTTAGAAGATAATAGCTCAATTGCTAACATGCTAACAGTTGCCATAAGCGGAATTTAAGGGGGGGGGGCTCTGCTGGCCGAAAGGTGTCATTGAGAGTCATATAATTGACTTTCCTTTATATATATATATATATATATATATATATATATATATATATATATATAAAATCGAACAACAAAAATGAATGAAATGAACAAAAAAAAAAAGATATGTTTATAATGGGTCACAATTATTTTTCGAACAGATCATGTGACTAGCACCTTAGACGGTCATTTGCTTTGCATATTTTTCACACACAAAAAAACAACAACAACAACAAAATAGGAGAGGGCAATTTTATTTTTCAAATGATTTTTTTCTGTTTGAATTTTTTTTTTTTTTTTTTTTTTTTTTTGATTGAAGCAACTTTTGGGGGGATTGAATGATTTAGACACAAATGTCCTACCAATATTATGGCCTAAACACATTAGGATTGCTAAAATCAAACTTTTTTTAATTAAAAATTAAGTGTTCAAATGCAAATATTTGAGTCTCAAATATTTCTTCGCATTCAAAACTTTTTTTCTATGATTGAATTTTTTTTTTTTTTTTTTTGATTGAAATGATTTTTCGTTTGAAAATATTTTTTTTTTGTTTGAAGCAACTTATATTTTGATTGAATAATAAAGAGACAAATGTCCTAGCCATAATGTGGCCCAAATACAAAAAAACATTACTTCAATCAAAAAAGTTGCTTCATTCAAAAAAAAAAAATTGACAGCAATCAAAAAAAAAAAAAAAAACAAATCAAAGAAAAATAGCTTTCAAATGCATTTTTTTTTTTGTTTCAAATTTATTTTTGCATTGAAACACATTTTTTTTGATCGAATAATGAAGACACAAATCTACCTCCATATGGCTCCGCCCAGGGGATACAATTTTTGACTGGGGTAACTACATTGGCACGACACCAGCGGGCGTACCATTTTCAATAAATGACGATCTTGGCAAGTATAGCTGTCTTAAGCAGCCTGATTTAGAATTCCCCTCAAGAATTATGGGAAACAAAAAAAAACCCCGCTAATTTTCAACTTATTATTATAAATATTCTTGTAAGTTAATTTTATTGCTGACACTGCGTTTTGGGGTCATCAACATGTTGTGCCCCTCCTTTGCCCAAAAGTCAAACTCCGTCTATGGCTATACAGAAATATAGCATGACAGCAGCCTTAGGAACCAGCAAAGCATAGATTCACTGAAGAAACAGACATAAAGGTCGATTTGTGATTAGACAGGGTCCATTGTTATTTCAGAAGTTAACCAAAGTATTCCCCTCTCCCAGCTATACGTGGTCCTTTGAGAAGATCAATGTGAGCATGGTGCTGGTGATCACTGGTCAGCTTGTGAGCTCCTACGATGAAGAGTTCCGCCGCCTTTACGCTCGCTCAACCATCCCTGAAGAGCTATGCAAGGAGAGGTCACGTGTGGAGTACCTGAGAGAACCGGCACTCCTGCGAAGTCCAAACTCCAGCCAACTTTCCCTGCAACAACTTCACATGAGACCCCGAGGTCCTCGTGGCTTAAGGGTTTTGGCTCAGGAAGATGTCTTGGACACTGGCGCCATCATGACCAGGGGCCTTAGTATGCAGGACCGCCTGCATCTCTCCCACTTTCCTGACCACATGACGAGGGGCCACAGTTTTGGGGGCGACCTTCAAAAGTTAAATCCCATGACTCGGTTGAGGATGGGGACAAAAGATATAGGAGTCCCTATTGTTCCTAACAGGATGTCTCAACAGCATATTCGACACCAAAATCGCTACGGTCCAGACCAGAATCTGATCCCGTTCAACTCTGAGACGTCCCTCCACAGGTGGAAAATGGACACATACCTGAACAGCCAGGTGAACCTTGACGGCTCCTGCGATGCTTTGTCCCCGCTGACTTCGCCGTACAACAGTCGCACTGGCCTGAATGACCACCAGCCGCAGGGGATCCAGAACAGGTCAAGGGACATTAAGTCCCGCTTGGACGAGATCCGACAAAAGAGACTCAGTTTACAGGAATTCAATCATCTCAGAGAGAGTCAAGAGTCCCTCCGATCCATGTACCAAAGCTTGGATCGGGCCAAGTTCAAGTCTTCGTTAAGAGGCCTTGACGCCAGGCAGAATGTGCCAGAGATGGTTGGGTACCTGGAAGCCACAAACCATAAAGACCTCAATTCAAACCAGGAGGATTGCAGATACCACTCCACCTCATACTTTGACATCCAAACAGGCCCAGAGCAAAAAGTGACACCAGGTTACGAATGGTATGAGCCACTTGCTAGGACCACTTCGGCTGCCCACTTGGAGGACAAGCTGAAAGACCAGTCTCCCAAGTACCCCGGTGGTCTCCAGCGCCCTAGAACCATGGAGTCGTTGATTGAAATCCCAGAGGAGAAAGAAGGTTCCAGTAATCCTGTTAATGGTATAAATGCGGTCAAAGACAGAAACAACATAAATGACGATAAGACTTCCAAAATGCAATTGAGTGAGAAAAAGTCAGGCTCTCAAGAATTAAAGTCACCTGTTCATGAAGAGGACACACTTCCACAGTGTGCATCCGAGTTAAAAAGTCACCCTCGTGACGATTTCACGCTTCAGCGGAAAAACTCCACCAGGACAAAAAGCTTAGACGAAAAGAAGACTTCCAAGAAGGAGGAGAAGTCCCTCCAAAGGAAGGCCTCGCTAAGATCGCAAAACTCTAGCGGTTCAAACTCACGGGCCTCTCCTGTGGGAAAAGCTCAAGGCAACGAGCACCGAAGCAGCCAGAACTCCATCGGCAAGTCCTCAGTAGAGACTGAAAAGCCAAAGTCTACGTTCAACTTCCACCGATTATCTTCTCACCGTTCCAGCAAACGGAAGCCGAACCCGGTTGCATCGGCGCAAGAGCGAGGCTCGCAGGAATATCTGGAGGAGCAGGAAAAGGCAGCCTACGAGAACCGGCAGGAGAAGGCCTACAGCCGCTACGAGTACCTTCTACGTTCTAGTGTTCCTCTGGACAAGGCCAAGCGGGGAGAGGCAGGGCATTCTTCAGAAAACCTACCGTATCAAACACATGGTGCCAGTGACAACAAACTGGGACGATTCATGCAACGGGTTGGAAATCTCATTGGGAAGAACAAGTAGAACCCCAGAAGAATGTATTCAGTATGCTCGCAATATAGTCACATGAAGAGTACAAATTAAAATACATACGTACATATAGTATATAAAAGTGACTTTTTAATGTGTTTCTGCAAATACCTTTTGTCTTGAGTCCGGGCTCCCGGCTCTACACAGAGGCAAGAGGGGGCAGTGCTCCTTCAAATAAATGTCTTGCCCCCTCAAATTAAAATATTAGAAATTGTGAACGCACAATTTAAACACACTCACAAAATTAATATATTACAAATTGACAGATTTATCTGCACTCAATATACAGGGTCAGGCAAAATGATCTGACACATTAGTAGGCTTAGGAAAAGCCAAATAAAGTAAAGAAACAAAAAGGTGTTTTTTATTTTCGAAAAGTACATATATTGCCATTTTGTTTCATTACGTTTTAAAGATTAAATCAGTCAGATGGGATCCATTATTATTGTGTTATTATTGATTAATTATTCATGTTATGGCTCCTTAATATGGTAATTTATGCACGTAACTTTGGCTGTGATGGGCATGAGTTCACTCTTCCGCCAGTGCCATATATTAAGAGAGTTACGACACTTCCATAGGGATCCCTTACACGATTTTACTTCTGGGTTTTTTGGGTAGTGGAGCCACGGGTAGTTCCAAACATGGCTTCGACGAGGGCGGACTGCATTCATACGAATGGCTGGCTGTAAAGTATATCCGGAGGTAAGTTGGAGAAAAAAACGATCCCTTTTGAATTTTCAACAGTCTGTATTCTATCAGACGCGCTTTATGATGCATATGTTGAGCTTTATTTGTATGTGCGTGGTGTAATTATACATATATTTTATCTTGGTTGATGAGCGATTTTCTCCTACTTTTTAAGCTGAGTCTGCTAACTAGGAATGTATCACCAGGGATAAATTCATTAAGTCACTACCTCTTTTAAAGAGCATACGACAGGAGAAAAAAAAGTCTTAAATAGCATTATTATGTGAATTAGAATCATATTTTCAGACGATTCGACTATATACAACAATTTAGCAAAGCGCAGATGACGAGAAATTAGTCTTTTAATCTGCCGTTTAGCCACGCTTACCATTATAGGGCTCTAGCGTCCCCAACAGGAGGATGACGTCGGCAGTGTCATGGTTTCATCCGATTTAGAATTCTGCCCATTGAGGGGGAATTATTCAGAACGAGGAAAACGCGACGAAGAGAGCCGCAAAATGTCATTGTTTCAGTCTCTCTACACCAATATTTTTACAGGATATTCTTTTTATCCAAGTAATTTTCCACAATAGCTAAATAAATGGCTTGAGAAGGACCAGTAACTCGTCGAGGGGGAAGTATTCACAATGACGAAAACGCGACGAAGAGAGCTGCAAAATGTCATTGTTTCTGTCTCTTCAATATTTTTACAGGATATTCTTTTTATCCAAGTATTTTCCCCAATTGCTAAATAAATGGCATGGTCATGACAAATAACAGTCTTGTGCTAAATGGAATATGAAATCATAAAAATGCACTTATTCAGGACGACATGGCAAAATTACTCCATAATGGTAAAAACTGTCAACTTCACCTTTACTGTCGCACCTCCCGAACGATATTTTTTGACACCTAAATCGGACATATGTCATTTCCCTTCCCCGGCTTCGGAGAATGTAAACAAACCAAGAGGCGTGACAGCTAGCCGACATGCTAACCCGAACCGAGTAATGTTTCAAAGTCTTCGGAGCGGAAAATCACACATAACTAGCCCGTATTATTTGACATGACGACTGGGTTGTCGATTGTCTCTGCGGACCGGCAAACCGCCCGGCGGAGAGCAATTTACAGCTCGTTCCCCTGCAGTTGTTGTGCAGCTAACGTGCAGCTAATGTGCATGAGGAGAGCTTTTAACATGCCTATCAATGATCAAACGTAAGTAGTCCTTGATTTAAAGAAAGTTTGTAGTGTTTACTTTGTAATCGCTGTATTCATATTTGACATAATACAAAACAAGATGTTTACTCACTTCCTCGTAAGTCCTAAGGCCCAAGTACACTGCATGCGTGATCGTTGCGGTTCCGGTCCGGTTCAGTGTTGCCTGCGTGCCACGCAGTCCGTCAAAAACAGGCAAATCATACCGGCTGCTGCACGGCTGCGGTCCGCCAACCTCGTCCCCCCGTGAGCTCTCGCGTGATCGCGCGCGATAATGTGCCATTTAAAACAACGAAAAACACACGGAGTCTATACTCATCAGAGAAGCAGAGAGAGAGCACATATTTTCTTTGCATATTGATATTTTAGTTAATCTGGAATTAAGAGACAGACATGACTGCATCATGATGAGATCAGGACAGAAAAACACACATAATAGGACACCTTGCAGCTTCCTTTTTAAAATTGTCCTTATAGAAAGGATCTGCTGCATCATAAATGATTTTGTGGGTTTCCACCTCCATGATGAAGCGCTCATCATCCATCTTCGCTCGTGTTTAAACCGTGGTTAGACACCTGGGTTGTTAAGTCCAGGCCCAGCTCCGCCCATTTTGCCGGATGCGTGTCCGGCAAAAATAGAAAATAGCCTATACCATCCGGCGGGCATGCGGCACGCCGGAGGTGGTTCGCAGTCATGCCGGAGCACTGACGCGGCCGGTATACGTTGAACAATAGGATATAATGGGAACGGATTGGCTCCGGCGCTATTTTTTACCGGAGTCGGACCGGAACCGCAACGATCACGCATGCAGTGTACTTGGGCCTCAATGGTCCCACAGTGGTCGGGCTTGTTTTGGCCAATATCCACGGTGAGTGGGAACTTTTTAAAACTCCCAAAAGGCGCACACACCTCTCCCTCATACAGCAAAATTTTTCTGCAGCCGTTTGGCTGGCATGATGCGAAAAATAAACGTATTAATCCGCAAAATCAGCTGAATCCTTCGTCCTCATACACAACAGTACGGCTGGAAAGTGAAGAGGACGCCTTCAACCGTACACGTCACAGCGCCCTCCTCCTCAATGCAAGACCGAAGGCAGACATCACTCATTTTCTTGGCGCAGGATTCAAAAAACTAAATAATAATAATAATAATAAGATCACTTCCACACACATCAAAGCGGTCCATATCATTCAGGAGCATAAAATACCGCGTGTATTATGAAATAAACATGCTTTTTCGTGTCACATGCACTTTAAATTGTCAACTGTTTCAGAGGCCATTTGTGACGTACACACTCATCTGTATTTGTGGGTATTGGTAGACGACCGGCTTTCATGTGCTTATTAGCCCCATTTTTTAAGCTTTGAACTACACTCTAAAAAAAAAAATCCACTGGCTCTACTTAAAAAAATTGTTGTAACAATTTGCATTTAATTTTTTTAAGTAAATTCAACTAAGCCATTATTAAGTACTTCCCTTATAAATTTTATAACTGGACTAACTCAATTAGTATAGTTGAACCATCATTATTTATTGTCCTCCACAAGCTTTATTGTGTAGAACCAACTCAATTTTTAAGTCCAAGTTTAAGCATTAATAAGAGGTAAAATTACTTCATTTAGGTTGCTGTAATTCCTTCATTTTAATTTCTCAACTCAAAAACTGATGCAAAATGGTACTTAAATTTATTGAGTAAGAGTAACTTATTTTTCTAAAATAAATTGGACATGGCAACTCCAGTTTTATTTAGGAAAAAAATATATTTCAAAACTCAAAAGAATGGACAAAATAAAAGTGCAGAGCAAAACCTATATAAACATCCTAAATATTGTCAACGGTTCACTTCAGGTGCAGGTATAAACGAAAAGTGTACTTCCAGTACTTTGATACACAGATATGGCACAACAACACACAGTGCAAAACAAGTGTACAACCAAATGTTTGCAAATGTACAAACAATATAGGGTGATTGAAAAGTAACTCCTGTTTTAAGATAATTAATTTAAATGTTGTAAACATTTTTGTAATTTTTTGAGTATGCTGTTTGATGTATGGCAATGAAATCTATTTTCATCTTCTTTCTGACTGCAAATATTGTAAGGATGTTTCAAACAAGTTCAGCAGTTTCTGCAAAAGAAAAAAACGTTAGTCCACTTATATGATGCAAATAGATAGTTGCCCAACAGTTAGAAGAAAAACAAGCTATCACAGGTGGGCAGCTATGTCTAGTGCAGCAGTCTTATAGTGATAACTTACTGTCTAAAACTTTCTGAACAGTTGATTGCAAATATTGCCAGGTTGTTTCAAACCAGTTCAGCTGTTTCTGCAAAAGAAGGGGGGAAAAAAGTTAGTCCCTTTATATGATGCAAATAGATTGTTGACCAACAGTTAAGAGGAAAAACAGGCGATCACTGCAGAATCAGCAGTCTAGTTTTATTTGCAGAATATATTAACTGTTCAACTTTTACCGTAGTCTGGAGGTTGTCCGTAACCTACTACACAGTACACACTATGGTAAAGAACTGCTACACATTGCCACCACTGAACAGAGAGCCGGAAAACATGGATGAATAACAGACAATTATTGTAAAAGGTTGATACTCCCCCCATTTTTTTTTTAAATTGCAAAGCACTCCTTTCTCATCTATACAAATCTTTAAACAAAGTGGCTTTATTATTTTCAAACAACTTTGCATACCCTTTATTTACATCAGTCAAACACTGTTTGACTCACTTAATAAGGTAAGATCA
Organism: Corythoichthys intestinalis; assembly: GCF_030265065.1. Taxonomy (NCBI): domain Eukaryota; kingdom Metazoa; phylum Chordata; class Actinopteri; order Syngnathiformes; family Syngnathidae; genus Corythoichthys; species Corythoichthys intestinalis. Next base: position 48,421,492 of record NC_080402.1, read on the forward strand.
ATAATGGAGAACCCTTTTTTGACATTGCTTTCACAAACAACTCGCACAAACAAAAAATATGAACATTGACATTCTTTGTAATACTAGATAAATTCATTTGAACACCGATTTTCTGGATAAAAAAAACAAACAAACAAACGGATAGCCAATTTTGCCTACTCCATTAATTTTATTGTCAGGGGTAATTTATTCAGTGTGGTGTTGTGATATCTGAAGTCGAGGATTATACGACTTAAACTTGCTAATTTAACAAAGAATATCTTTAGGCACACACAAAACGACAATGTTCGCATATGTGCTAGTGGACTGATGGTTACTGTTGTACATAAAGTTCAGAAAATAAATAAAAAATATATTTACTCACCGAGAGAAGTTTATCCAAGGGTGAATTCGAGGTTCGTCCTAATTGCCGTTTTCTTCCACCTGTTGGCTGGCGCAAGCTCGAGGCAGAAAATGGCCAATTCTTTTCCCGTGGTAATATACACATGTGATGGGAATTTAGGAAGTTGCACCAACTTAATAATGGAATAGAAATTAAATTTCACTCACTTAATCTTTCCCTTTGTTACGTGGAAGTAGAAAAGCTTATTCAAAAACAATATACTTTTAAGTTAATACGTCTTTCTTAATATTTAATTTTGATTAACTCCATAAAAGAAGTTACCAACTTAATAAAACAATGAATAGTAAAAAAAAAAAAAAAAAAAAGTCATTTTTATGTTGAAAAAGCTCATGTTTTCAAGTCATACCAACTAGCCTCATGAATCATTTTTTAGAGTGTAAGGTATCCCTCTCATGAAAGAGTACCAAGTCAATGCATGACAACCTACATTCATTACTCCAAAATGTTGAAATGATTATATTTCAGAGATGTGTATAGATTGAAAAGTGATGTCAACAAATAATAAACACAATTTTTTAATTTAAAAAAAAAAAATTTTTTTTTAGGTCACATTTTCATGATCACATCAAGCTGTTGTTGGTGCCTGCTGATGGTGACTGCTGGCTGTGGGCACTAAGCCTATTTTTAAATGGCAACAAACAAACAAAAAAGCCTTTTATTTCATGCTTTGATAACTGACATTGCCATCCATTTTTTCTGCTGCTCTTGGTCCTTGGGGAAACCATACTGCACAACAAATTCATAACAGGCCACTGATCTATAATATGTTAGGTGTAAACAATGAACCATGACACCAATTTCACCACTTGTTCAAAAAATAATGTGATTTTCTTTATCAAAGGGTAATAAGTTGTTATTGTCATACATTACACCATGTTGAGGAAAATCCTAAATTGTTGTTCCTGTCTTGTAATCATTTTGTGTTGCTCGGGTCCAAAAATTTTTTAAAAATGCCTTTAAAGAGGAACATGTTTGGTTTTGCTAAAATTAATTAAAATATTCAAAATTTAATTAAGTTATGGAGGAAATATTTGTTAAATGCCATTTCTTTGTGTTTCAGGTCAAACTAAGTCTATAAAACGAAAAGGAAAATGTACAAACACACATATATAAGCATTACATATATAAGCAGGAGAAAGTGGAAAATAGAATTTAATAGTCATGACCACAAACCCAAACTTTTTGGGAAACAGAAGTGTTTTTATATGTCAATGCAACAAAACACACTTGGAACTACCACTTCGAACTTGGGAACAAAATGTTATACACGGTGAAGGAAAATAGTCGATTTATCCTTGTTACAGGTTGTTTTATTCTTATAAAGAACAGGAGATGATGACATAGAATTCGGAAATGAAAAAGAACAAAGAATTTACACTGAAAGACACACAGACAGAATAAACGAGACATGGTCCGGACGACACGCAAGACAAAAGTGTTTTTCTCACTCTGGTTGAAGTCCTTTTCTCTCTAACTTGGGGGTGGGTAAAGTTCCTTGGAATGTGCATTGTGAACCCCTATAGCTAATGTTTTCCAGATGTGCTGCTACTCGAAGGCATACACGGTCTTAAGTTGGAGAATGCAATGTCCATATATAATTATTGTGAATAAATGGAAATATAATTCTTCAATCCCTCTTTTGGATTCTAATGGAAAATTGAATCCACCCAACTAAAAAACAAAACAACAAATCAGCAAAAGAAAAACAACAACAACAAAACCCAAGTAGCCTCAAAGAAAAATACATCACAAACCACGCGAGAGGTGACGAGACAAAAACGGTAAAACAAAGAAACGAAAAACGTATAATATAAACAGTTAAAAAATAAACCATAATATCTGAGTCCAGAAAGCAAAACACATTCCCAATTCCCAAGGGTGAGCACACACGAATTCCCAGAGTCTGTCCCAAACAGGTGAGCAAAGTTAAAGTCAGCATCGCTGCAATCTCATGGCCTCGGTGTTATAAGGGATTGAGCCCATAACTTACTCCTCGGGAAAAGTGTTCGGTCCATGAAAAGGGTCAGTTCCATGTTGATATTCCATGGCTCAGGTTGAAACTAATCCTTTTTGTCAATGTGTTTTGAAAAAAACAAAAAACGCAATCCTTAACGCAGTGCCCAGTAGTCGAGAATGCAGTTCAGAAAACAAGACGAAATCATCAATATTCAATATCTAATACTATTGCAAACACTGACACCGCCCTCTTTTGTGCTGTAATCTGTTCAACTAAAAACACAAAATGACAACAAGAACGGGGAGCAAAAATCCCAGAACCACACGGGGTGACCTAGTGAATGACCTACAGAGAGCTGGGACCACAGTAACAAAGGCTACTATCAGTAACACAGGCTACTATCAGTAACACAATGCGCCGCCAGGGACTCAAATCCTGCACTGCCAGACGTGTCCCCCTGCTGAAGAAAGTACACGTCCAGTCCCATCTGCTGTTCCCTAGAGAGCATTTTGATGATCCAGAAGAGGACTGGGAGAATGTGTTATGGTCAGATGAAACCAAAATAGAACTTTTTGGTAGAAACACTGGTTCTCTTGTTTGGAGGAAAAAGAATACTGAATTGCACCATACCCACTGTGAAGCATGGGGGTGGAAACATGCTTTGGGGCTTCTTTTCTGCAAAGGGACCAGGACGACTCATCCGTGTAAAGGAAAGAATGAATGGGGCCATGTATCGAGAGATTTTGAGTGAAAATCTCCTTCCATCAGCAAGGGCATTGAAGATGAGACGTGGCTGGGTCTTTCAGCATGACAATGATCCCTAACACACAGCCAGGGCAACAAAGGAGTGGCTTCGTAAGAAGCATTTCAAGGTCCTGGAGTGGCCTAGCCAGTCTCCAGATCTCAACTCCATTGAAAATCTGTGGAGGGAGTTGAAAGTCCGTGTTGCCAGACGATAGCCCCAAAACATCACTGCTCTATAGGAGATCTGCATGGAGGAATGGGCCAAAATACCAGCAACAGTGTGTGAAAAGCTTGTAAAGAGTTACAGAAAACTTTATGTCTCCGTTATTGCCAACAAAGGGTACATAACAAAGTATTGAGATGAACTTTTGGAATTGACCAAATACTTATTTTCCACCATGATTTGCAAATAAATTATTTAAAAATCAAACAATGTAATTTTCTGTTTTTTTTCCCCACATTCTGTCTCTCATGGTTGAGGTTTAACCATGTTGACAATTACAGGCCTCTATTATATTTTCAAGTGGGAGAACTTGCAAAATTAGTGGTCGACTAAATACTTATTTGCCCCTCTGTATGTCGAGACTACATGCGTTCTACTTTGATGGTGGAAGGCTCGACTCCCGGAGGCGGCCGAGAGGGAGGTGCTGGGACAGACGGTGGCTCGTCTTGCGGCGGAATTACCGAGGACAGCGGGACAAAGCCCGCCTGGATGCCGCCGAGGTAGAGCCAGGCGGTATACCGAAAATTTATCATTACCGAAATTCTTCACAATGACCGACGTAATTTTGACCATTTCGGTAAATTCGGTAATTTAATAAAACAAGAAAATATAGTCTTTTCATTCCGCTTTGACTCTTGTGTTGTTCGGTCATGTTCATTCCCCTTTAAGAAAGCAGTGTGCTTACGTATGAAGTCACAGGGTTATCAGGAAACAAACAAACAAAAAAATCAAACAAAAGCCCGGTAGGCTGACGCTAGTGGCTAACACTACAAGCAACTGTGATGGAGTCGGGCTTAAGGGAGCTTCGCCAAATTTTCACCCGACATTAAGTACTCTTCGCGGCCTCCAGACGGGCTTTCACCCGTTGTGCTCCCTGGCTTTTCACGGTTTCATGAGAGGGTGCTTTCAGTGCTTTCTACTGGTAGCCAGGCCACAGGCTAACACTAGCGGCTAAAGCCACAAATGAATATGATGGAATCGAATAGCGGCTCTAACCTTGTCGAAACGGCTGAATTTAATGAGTGAATTGGGCACGGACTGCATCTGGCAATCAATTTGTCGCATTATTTTGTATTTCTGTGTGCGTGTGATTTCACTGATAGCTTTAATGATGGTAAAACATTCAGCATAGGGCTGGGCGACATGGCCTTAAGTACGTATCACTGTAAATTGAGCAGATTTACCTCGATAAGGATAAATGACGATAAATTCTCCCAAGCAGACTGTTATATAATTTGAAAATCTGTATCAATGCATGAACTACAAATTGTTTCTCGTTGATTTATTTACTAGCTTTCAATATAACATATGTAACAATTAGGTTTGTTCCGATCATGTTTTTTTGCTCCCGATCCGATCCCGATCGTTTTAGTTTGAGTATCTGCCGATCCCGATATTTCCCGATTAGATTGCTTTTTTTTTTTTGCTCCCGATTAAATTCCAGTCATTCCCGATAATTTTTCCCGATCATATACATTTTGGCAATGCATTAAGAAAAAAATGAAAAAAACTCGGACGAATATATACATTCAACATACAGTACATAAGTACTGTATTTGTTAATTATGACAATAAATCCTCAAGATGGCATTTACATTATTAACATTTTTTCTGTGAGAGGGATCCACGGATAGAAAGACTTGTAATTCTTAAAGGATAAATGTGACTTTATATATTGTGACTAAATATTGCCATCTAGTGTATTTGTTGAGCTTTCAGTAAGTGATACTGTAGCCATTTAACTTCTGCCTACATAGGGTGTTAAGAAAAAGATCAACTACCTTTCTTCCCCACATTGCTTCCCATGATTATTGTAATCATTGGGAGAGGGATTGTAAGGCTTTAGCCTTTTAAAAAGAGGTTCCAAAGGCTGCCAAAATTCACTCTACTCATTTTACGCTGCCTTCTAGCTCTATATACTGTTTGGGTAAGACAGCGCCATTATAGATTGAACGCGAGAATGCGTGAGTGGGTCGTGCAGCGCATGCGTTAATTGCGTTAAATATTATAACGTGATAAATGTAAAAAGTATTAATTCTCGCCGTTAACGCGATAAATTTGATAACCCTACCTTAAGCTTAAACTAAAGACTCTGGAAGAGTGTAACACATTGTGTCTGTAACGTTAAATTCAATTAGAAAACGATTTAATTAAAAAAAATATATATTAAAAAAAAGGCATGTCCGATATTTTTTTGCCAATTCCGATACTTTGAAAATGACGTGATCGGACATCTCTAGTAACAATTGTACACACAGACTAAACATTATATATAAAAATTTATTGTAAGCAATAAGAATTTAAGTATGAACATTTTTAACAGCTTGTATGATTTGAACAATGTAGATTATAAAAATCAATACAACGACTGTGCAGACATGCCTTACAGCTTAAACAGTACACTTCTAATATGTTATTGTTAATGGCTGCTGTGACATAATTACTCAACACAAGTGTTTACTTCAAGGTTTCAGGTTTTTTTTTTTTACCAGAGCATTTTTTAATACATGAGCGCGCACACATGTACCCCCCACACAGACACACACACATTAAAGCTATATTGGTCTTATGCCAATGAAACGTTTAAGATTATATGATGGCAGCAATGGCACAGAATGATAGAATAAAGCAAGTACATACAGAAAAATAGCCGTGGCCAGTAAACGGTCACTGTTGGATTATAATTTATGATTACTGCTTTACCATCATAAAAGATATCAAAGAAATAACACAGATATAAAATAATGTGACATACTAATTGCTAGATGCAGTCCGTGCACAATCCACTCATTAAGTTCAGCCGTTTCGACCAGGTTAGAGAAGCTATCCGACTCCATCACGTTCATTTGTAGCCGCTGTTAGCCGCTAGCGTAAGCCTGTGGCCTGGCTACCAGTAGAAAGCACTAAAAACACACGCTCCTGAAATCGTGAGAATCAGGGAGGACAGCGGTTGAAAGCCCGTCTGGAGGCAGCCAAGAGTCTACTTAATGTCGGGTGAAAGTTTGGCGAAGCTCCCTTAAGCCCGACTCCATCACATTTGCTTGTAGCGTTAGCCGCTAGCGTTAGCCCACCGGGCATCTGTTTGTTTGAGTTCCTGATATCCACGTTACTTCGTACGTAAGCACACTGACTGCTTTCTTAAAGGGGAATGAACATAGCCTAACAACACAGAGTCAAAGCGGATGAAAAGGTGTTGTGTTAAATTACCGAATTTACCGACATGGCCGCGAAGAGTACTTAATGTCGGGTGAAAGTTTGGCGAAGCTCCCTTAAGCCCGACTCCATCACAGTTGCTTGTAGTCTTAGCCACTAGCGTCAGCCTACCGGGCTTTTGTTTGATTTTTTTGTTTGTTTGTTTCCTGATAAGCCTGTGACTTCATACGTAAGCACACTGCTTTCTTAAAGGGGAATGAACATAGCCAAACAACACAAGAGTCAAAGCGGAATGAAAAGACTATATTTTCTTGTTTTATTAAATTACCCAATTTACCGAAATGGTCAAAATGACGTCGGTCATCGTGAAGAATTTCGGTAATGGTAAATTTTCGGTGTACCACCCGGCTCTATTTCAGCATAAAGTATAGCCCAACAGTGAATAATATGACCGTTTAATGGCCACAGCTATTTTTCTGTATGTGCTTGCTTTCTTCTGTGTCATTACTGCCATCATAAAATCTTAAATGTTTCATTAGCATAAGAGCAATATAGCTTTAATGTGGTTGTGTCCGTGTGTGGGGGGGTGCATGTGTGCGTGCAAAAAATGTAAAAATGTTTTGGAAAAAAAACTGAAACCTTGACGTAAACACTTGTGTTGAGTAATGTCACAGCAGCTATTGCTATATAAGCATGGAACCCACCAAAAGAAAGATTAGACTCTCTTCTTTCAGCAGAAAAAAGTTAGTTCATATCTTTTTCCATTCTTTAGAAATCAGCATTAGAAAATAGCTTAGTTTGAGGAATTTTCCTATTTCCTATTACGGTTGCCGTTGAATCGGGTTGCGGGTCTTACCAAATGCGCTACTGCCCTCCAGTGGCCAGTTTTATTGCTTTAAAATGGATTTTCAGCTTTGTGCTTTGGAGCTAAATTGAATCAAAACCCAGAGATTTCTTTTTTGAAAAAAACGTAAAAGACGTATAAATACGTCTTTGGGACACTGAAACAATTAAAAATAGAATATATTTGTACGTTTTTGGGAGCAAATGAGTTAACAATAAGTTGTCTGAAGTGTACTGTTCAAGCTGTAAGTCATTTGTGTTACAATGACGTGTGCACAGTCGTCGTATTGATTTTTATAATTTAAAGTGTACTGTTCAAGCTGTAAGTCATTTGTGTTACAATGATGTGTGCACAGTCGTCGTATTGATTTTTATAATGATGCACATTGTTCAAGTCATACAAGCTGCTATAAATGTTCATACTTGAATTCTTATTGTTTACAATATTTTTTTATATACCTAATGTTTAGACTGCATGTACAATTGTTAAATTGAAAGCTGGTAAATAAATCAATGAGAAACCGTTAATTTGTATTTCAAGCATTGATTCAGATTTTAAAATCATATAACAGTCCGCTTGGGCGAATTCGTTGTTTATCGTTATCGAGGTAAATCTGCTCAATTTACCATGATAGGTACTTAAGGCCATATCGCCCAGCCCTACGCCGAGGGTCTCGTAATGTCGGGTGAAAGTTTAATAATAATAATAATACCTCAAACTTGAATAGCGCTTTTTTGGACACTCAAAGACGCTTCACATAACATAACACATAGACAGAATTAAGAGGTGGGAAAAGCTAGTTTGAACAGGTGGGTTTTTAGGAGTGATTTGAAGTTTTGTAATGAGTCCGAATTCCTGATGGGTTTTGGGAGTGAGTTCCAAAGTGAGGGAGCAGCAGCGGCGAAGGCTCGGTCCCCCAAGGTTCGGAGCTTAGTGCGAGTGATGGGTGTGAAGAGATTGGAGTCGGCAGAACGTAGGCGGCGGGAGGGACAGTGCTGTTGTAGAAGGTCAGTGAGGTAGGAAGGGGCCAGGTTATGGAGGGACTTGTAGGTGAGGAGGAGGAGTTTGTATTGAATCCGGTATGAGAGTGGAAGCCAGTGAAGCTGTTGGAGGATGGCGGTGATGTGCTCTCTGGAGCGGGTGTGGGTGAGGAGGGGGGCGGCAGAATTCTGGACGTATTGCAGCTTTTGGAGATGAGAAGATGGAAGACCATAGAGGAGGCTATTGCAGTAGTCGAGTCTGGATGTGATGAAGGCGTGAATGAGTATTTCAGCTGTGGCTTGGGAGAGGGAGGGACAGATGCGGGCGATGTTGCAGAGATGTAAGAAGGAGATTTTAGTGAGGTGGCTGATGTGTGATTGGTATGACAGTGTTGAGTCCATTATGATGCCAAGATTGCGTACGGAGGTGGAGGGGGTGACAGGGTGACCATCAATGAGGAGAGTGAGGTTCTGTACAGAGGGGAGGAGAGCTTTGGGTCCGGTGATGAGAAGTTCTATTTTGTTACTGTTGAGTTTGAGAAAGTTATTGTCCATCCAGATTTTTATGTCAGACAGGCAGTTTGAGATTTTAGAGAGAATGACAGGGGTGATGGATTTAGCTGAAATGTACAGTTGAGTGTCGTCTGCATAACAGTGGAAATTGAGTCCATGGTGGCAAATGATTTGACCGAGGGGAAGCATATAGATCATGAAGAGGAGGGGGCCGAGGACCGAACCTTGGGGGACACCATGGGTGACTGGAGAGGTGTGGGATTTATGGTTATTGATGGAGACGAAGTGGTGACGATCGGAGAGATAGGAGGTGAACCAGAGGAGTGCAGTGCCAGATATCCCTATTGACTGAAGACGGTGGAGGAGGATGTTGTGGTCAATGGTGTCAAATGCGGCAGAAAGGTCGAGGAGGATGGAGATGGAACCAGGGTCAGCGGCAAGGAGAAGATCATTGGTTACTTTGATGAGAGCTGTTTCAGTACTATGGTGTGCACGGAATCCAGATTGAAATGTTTCAAACATATGGGAGGAGTGGAGATGGTGCTGAAGTTAGGTTATGACGGATCGTTCCAGAATTTTTGAGAGAAGTGGGCGATTGGAAATGGGTCTGAAATTGTCCAGGTTGTCGGGGTTAAGGCCAGGTTTTTTCAGGAGGGGTGTGATGGTGGCGAGTTTGAGTGGGGAGGGGACTGAGCCAGTGGTGAGAGAGGTGTTTATGATGTTAATGATCAGAGGAATGAGAGTGGGAATACAGGTTTTAAGAAGAGAAGATGGTATGGGGTCGAGATTGCAGCTGGAGAAATTCATGGTTGAGATGAGTTTGAAGATGTCAGAGGGAGCGAGAGGAGAAAAGGAGGGAAAGCTGTGAGATGTTAGAGGTGGACTGTTAAGATCTAAGGAAAGAGAACTGAAGGAAGTGGATGCAAGTGAACTGTGTATAGTTTGGATTTTTGCATGAAAAGACAGAAAGTTATTGCATTTGTCTGTTGTGAATGTGGCAGTGATATTGTCCTTGGGTTTGGTGAGTTTTGCAAAAGTGGAGAATAAGGTACGGGGGTTGGAAGAGTTAGAGTGAATAATTTGAGAATAGACATTGGAACGGGCTGTTTTGAGTGCAGAGTTGTAAATATTGACAATGTGTTTGTAGGCTTGGGCATGAACTGTGAGACCGGTTTTTCTGTAGAGGCGTGCAAGTTGACTGCGTTGCTTCTTAAGAATGTGGAGATCCGGGGTATACCAAGGGGCAGAGGTGGAGAAGGAGACTGTTGCTGTTTTGAGAGGGGCTAATCGGTTGAGGCAAGAGGAGAGTGTGTGGTTGTAGAAGTTGACTAGATCCGAAGCAGTAGAGTCTGAGGGGAGGGAGGAGCTGGTAATGGTATCAGATAAGGCGGAGGAGTTTGGCTCCCTTCAGCTCTGGTGTCTGATAACACATTCCTCGTATGCTCGACCTTCGTTAATATTTTTCTAATCATTTCATAAATTGTTATTTATTGACCTGTTTTGCACACGCACCAGTCGTTTTAAATAAAACAAGAAATGGAATCATGTTGTCCAAATGTTTTATTGCGATCAATATCTGCAATAAAAAAAAGAATAACATACTATTTTTTGTTTATATGTACATACCTTGTAGTATTTCCTTGTAACAAATTTAACAAGAAAATCCTTATCAGCCCTTCTGCATTCGGCAAATGTGGTATAATTTGTAATTTTACCTCATTTTGGTCACTCAAGTGGCAGGAGTATCAATCTACACATCATGTCAACACAGGCTGACAGGTTGTTATAATTTCATCCACGAATGATTAACGATGTGATAAGAACAATCATACAATTTCATCTACGTCTCATCTACGTCATGCTGAATCCATTTTTGGAGATTCCGTGAGTTCCTCTGCTTTAATTCTGCAGTTTTAACTTTGTCAACACACTGCTTACTTCAACCGTAATTAATGTTTTTTTCTAAACCGGAAGTTCGGAGCAGACATTGTCCAAGATGGCGCCATGTTTCGCTCAGGAAACTTGTCTATACCAATTAGGCTAATATGCAAAATGACCCCTCACTACCTCCACCACACGCACACACACACACACACACAAAGGCTCAAGACCTTATGGGATAAATTTTAGTTTTAAATTTAGCTGGACAGATGTTTTTATTCTGTGTTAAAAATACAATTCTCATAATTTTTGGTTGTCTATGTGCTTACATCATTTAAATATGTACCTTATTGATTCAGGTTTGAGTAAAAATTATGGACAAAAAAATAACTTTTCACGTACAAAAAAATAATTAGAGAGTGCGCTAGCAATGAGGTGTTACCTCAACGTCCCACACGTGTCTTCCCAACTCCAAAGCACAACCCAGCACAGACTGCAACCCGGACCTCTCTGGATTCTTTGGGCGCTGCTCCTCTCCGTTTTCCCAACTCAAGACCGCTCAGATCTTCACACAGACTGAGTTCCGGACTGGCCGTGTTGGGGTCCAGAATGACGGGACTGTAGGTGAGCATCTCCTTCAACCGCTTCCACACCTTGAATTTGAGGTTGGCCACGTGTTTGGCTTCATCCAGCAGGCCTCCTCCGATCAGCTTTGGTTTATCGGGCACCTCTTGGATATTCCTCATCGCCATCTGGAAGCTCTTCTTGTCGGAAACATTTCCAGATGCCAGCTGCTTCTCAGTGCTTCTGATGACATCCGAGAGAGCGGCCATTTATTGGCCGAGAACCGCAATCTTCTCCTTCATGATCCTACTCTTCTTCTGCTCTTCCTCCCTGACCGCAGCCAACCTGGCCTCCTCCTCAACGTCGAGAAAGTGACGGAGCACCTCAAAATCTTTAGAATCTTGCGTTTGACCTTCACCCTCTGGATTCTGATGTACTCTGCCTGTTCATTGCACTTCTTTAAACAGTCGTTGTAATCTTGGAGTCTTTCCTTGGCCTTCTGCAGGCCTTTCTGGAGTTCCTCATGTTTCACAACTTCTTTGAGAAGCTGGAACTTGTGACCAATGTGGATTTCTGCATTTTTGCAGATGCGGCACACAAGCTCATGGAGGTCCAAACGGAAGAATTCCAGTTTCTCTTTGTGCAGGCTGCACATGTGTTCTGACTTTAAGGCTCTTGAAAGTTCCTCACACAGATTTTTCAGTTCCAAGTTCAGAGGTGGATCCATTAAATAAAACTCTGTCCTACAGAGTGGACACGATCCTTCTCCTTGGTCCTTCCACAGCTGCAGACACGTACGGCAGAAGTTGTGACTACACGGCAGCAGCATGACAGGATCTTTGAAGACGTCCAGACAGGTGGGACATTGAAGATGGTCCTCCAGACGTTCATCCATTGTTTTGGAGAAGACAGCCTTTGTCTCAAAGCCCAAGTTCGTAATGTCCAGCTGCAGTTCTTTTGCAAAACGAAAAGCATTCTTACATACAATGTGAAAGGATTCTTTCATGTCCTTCCTCACGGTCCAAACGTGCACTCCCTGCTTACTGCAGATGGGCTCAAATTTGTAATGAGCAACTTTTATGACTTAATTATTGGCATAGAAGTGAGATATTACAGAAGAGTTACCCTGATGTGACTGGCTGTCCAAGGATAGAAATACATGTAGTTCTTAGAACATAAATGCCAGTACGAGTTATACTAATTTGATATTAAAACCCCTCTTAATGTTTTCGTTTTAATAAAATTTGTAAAATTATTTTAACTAGTAGGTCGCCATTATTGTTGACATCGCAGCACGGTGACGTCACATTGGCTCGCTCCCGGACTTCCACAGTGTCACTTGTGAACTACGTAAACATGTCGTCCGTTCTGCCCTTTCAATTTGAACCCGAACGTAATATTAATAGGAAGGATAGCGCTGTCGATATTTCACAAAATGAGCAGCAAAAGCAAAATGAACATCAAAAATGGGATGAGAGGAGTAGCGTACATGTGTCAAGTTCACTAGTGACATCTAGCACTCCTGCTCTAGTGACAAAGCCGGAGAGTGATGTGAAAAAATGTTTGCAGATCTTCACGGTAAACTATTGTGTGATCCAACTTATTCCAATATTATTGTAACGTCCAAAAAGTGTCACCCGATTAGTAAAGTTGCAATTTTTTATTTTGGGAAATTGTACAACACACGGCTGCTGTCTGCCGCACCTCCGTAAGTCACGCGGTGCATTCAGGAATGCAAGCAAATACCCCCACTGTAGTATAACCTGATTCGTTACATTATTATGGAGATAGTTAGCATCCAGAGCTGTCGTGTGGATGGCATCAGTAGTACACAGCGGTTTGATTTTTTTGCATCACCTTACCTTATTTTTGTCACGTAAATGCGCTGTCCACGTCGTCGATGATCAGCCTGCCTGTGTCTCAGTTTATAAAATGTTGCTCCCGAGAGTCCGGAAGCTTGCTTAAAAACGAATGAATACATGTTTTAAAATTACTCTGATTGCTGGCTATTCGCATCATTTTCTGACCAACAGATTGCCCCAACAGGTTATAATGACGCGTTATTTTGCACATTGAGATCTAAAAGGACTGTCATGTACTTAAAGCACGTGAGACACATTGTGAGCAAACGTGATTCTCTTTTCCACTCCGCACCGGCGCTGCAATAAGGGAGCGTTCAAGACCACACACTTTTGGCAAAAATCAGGAAACACCACAATGACGATGTTATTTTTTCTTCATTGATAGTTTGTGTATTGTTTATCGATCAATTAGCTGCAAAAGTAACTCAAGTCATCAGATGAAAAGCAACAAATGGTCGGCGAATGCGGAAGCGAGGCTTGACCACAAATTAGACAACAAATGCAGAGGGGTTGCGTACAGCGGTTTATTGAACACACACAAAAAACACGCGATTGCAAAACGGTAGACAATCGAAAAGAAAAACAGAGGGAAAACCGCGGTGAGAAGCCGTAAAAGTGAGGCGAAAAAAAATAGTGAGCTTAAATAACTGCACATGGTAGAGGATTTAAATAACGAGGGCAGCAGGAATATGAAAAAACCCTGGCAAAGTCGCTTATTAACCGGGAAGCAAGCTTACGGACTCTCAGGAGCAACGTATTATAAACAAAACAGGATGATCATCGACGACGTGGACAGCGCCTTTACGTACAAAAATAAGATAAGGTGATGCAAAAAAAATAATCAAACCGCTGTGTGGATACTAACAATCTCCATAATAATATTGGAATAAGTTGGATCACACAATAGTTTACCGTGAAGATGTGCAAACATTTTTTGACATCAAACACTCTCCTCCGTCACTAGAGCAGGAGAGTGCTAGCTGTCACTAGCCAATTTGACACATGTAAGCTACTTCTCTCATCCCATTTTTGATGTACATTTTGCTTTTGCTGCTCGTTTTGTGAAATATCGACAGGGCTATCCTTGTCATTAATATTACGTTCGGGTTATAATTTGGAAGGGCAGAACCAACGACATGTTTATGTAGTTCATGAGTGACACTGTGGAAGCCCGGTAGCGAGCCCATGTGACGTCACCGCGCTGCGACGTCAACAACAATAATGGCGACCTATTGGTTAATTTTTTGGCTTAAAATTTTACAAATGTTATTAATTAAGAGGGGTTTTAATATCAAATTATTGTAACTCGTACTAACATTTATCTTTTAAGAACTACGTCTTTTTATCCAAGGTTCCCTTTAAGCTCGTCTCACACAAAAGTAGAGATAACAATTGCGGTTTTATCTGACATTGAAGGGGTGCATTTGTTTTCAGAAATGTCCAAAAGTCAACTCTGCTTTCTTGGGGATTTTGGACACTTGGACTTGTGGTCAAACCTTTCTGACTTGCTGATTTTATTAGAAGTGAGATGGATACTGGAGGAACCAAAGTGCAAGTTAAAATGATTTGTGGTCAAAACCTTTACGGATTTATTCATTTATGGGTAAGGAGAAATTTGTACTAGAGTAGCATAACTTCAAAATAATACGACTCAAGTCAAAGTAATCATCTGAATAATTCACTCGTGGTTGCTTCAAAAGTCAGATTTTTCTTTTTTTTTTCAGGATAACTCTATATGAGTCTATATTGGCCAATTATTATCCAATTTGCGAATATATGACATCATCTGCAAATCATCAATTTCCCACTAGAACAGTGGATCTGAACCTGGGTTGGCTCGAACCCTAGGGGTTCAGTGAGTAAGGGGTTGGGTTAAGATACGCAGAGCCCTATTTTCGTATGCTGGTTAAATCTATGCAAAGAGGCTTTATAGACCAGGTTTTGGACTGGTTTGCTCCCAATATAAATACTTAATCCATTTAACTGCTAGTCTTCGATCTGATGGGAGCTGGTTTGATTAGTGGAAGGTTGACTCGCACTTGATATTCGGGAATACAACAGACCAATGGGCAGTGTGGTCTCAAACTTTGATCTGTTTATTAAACATGCTGTCAAAATGAGAACAATTTTAAATTGGAATTGCTAAATTATTAGCTTACTAGCTTAGATATATGTTTCAAATTTGAAAAAAAAAAAGCGTTATCTAATTCCTAAGGGTTTGGTGAATCTACATTTGAAACTTGAGGAGTTCGGTACCTTTAGCAAAGTTAAGAACCACTGCAATAGAAAATGAAACGTTAGCAGTCCAAAGAGCAAAAGTGGCACGGATGAACATATTTTCTAGAATGAAACGAAAATGATCATAACTCGGGTTTTTTTATGGCTGGTCAGCTAGAATAAATACTGTGAGACAGTCTGAAACCCGTGCTTGTTGACGTTTGACTGCATGACCATTTGACCATTTTTGCCACGTCTCATTGGTGAAATAAATGATAGAGCCGCTCCAACAAAAAATAAAGTAACAAGCCAAAGTTGTGGAGTAAGAGTAACGTTTTATGTGCTAAAAAAAAATAAAGCTACAATTTCACAATCTCTTCTTGGTTGTTTCCATTGCAGAGCGATAAAAGCAAACCGTCAAAGGCTATTCAAAGCAATCCGAAAGGATAAGCATCACATCGTATCAATTAGAGTTTCACGGTGACGTAAGGAATTGAATAGCAAATAAAGAAACCTTACGCAGAAGTTGATCTCACGTCCTGTCACTCCAAGTGGCTGCTACAGCGCCATTTCATCTGTTTAAAATTAATCTGGTAGCCTCCAGTATTTCGAAGCACTGCTCAATGGACCAAACCACTTCCTAATTCAGTCTGAATGAGGCAGTAAAGAGGGTCATAAGTCATTGGTCACATGATATGAGGCAAGCTCGGGCGCAGCACTCCAGAAAAATAGTCTTTCCAAGTTTTGGGCAAGGTTCGGAGCCCTGCATTATAGGAAACATCATTATTCTGGAGTATGAGTCAAACTACTCAAAAAATAAGTCGCACTGGACAATATATTTAGAGGGAAATGTATGTTATACTTTCCGCCATTCGTCACCAAATAGCTGAAACGAAGTGAATAGTTGCCAAAACTCACTTTAATTAGTCGGTGAAGTTGATTTAAAAAAAAACAAAAAACAAACTTGCAGTTAGTTGGTTATCTATTAGTTCCAGGGCTCCAGAGTGGCTAAGCTAGAGCGAGTCAATGGGCCTGTCCTAACATGCCAATAAAAAACAACATATGCACGCATGAAAATCACAGAAAACACTGCAGTAAAGACATTAAAACAATGATCTCTCTCGCATTTTCCTCCATCCCACCCTCTTTTCCCTCAATGGGCTGAATTCTAAATCATTTGAAATCGTTACGCTGCTGACTTCATCACCCAGATGGCGCCGCTAGAGCGCTATAATGGCAGGCGGGGCTAAACGGATTAAAAGACTCACTTCTTGTCATCTGCGCTTTGCCAAATTGTTGTATACAGTGGTACCTCTACATACGAAATTCATTCGTTCCAGGACCTTGTTTGTGAGTCGAAATGGTCGTATGTTGAGCAGAAGTTTCCCATAAGAAATACATTATAATTCCATTAATCCTTTCTTTATTTGTTCCAGTGTGTTGTAATATTTCTTCCTCTTTCTTTTTTCAAATCGGTGGACAGCCTTATCACTGACTTTATATGGAATAAAAAGAAACACAGGGTGCGTTATCAGGCACTGCAGAGACCCAAAGAATTAGGGGGAATGGCTCTCCCAAACTTTTTGTACTATTATTGGGCAGCAAACATTAAGAACTTGTCATACTGGCTCCATGGCGAGAGTACTGATTGTGGCTTGCTGTTGAAGCTAACTCGGTTAAACCGGTGATATTGAAATCCTTACTGTTTTCACCACTTCTGTCATCTAGCTCCCCATATTCACAAAATGTTGTGGTATTCTCTTGTATCAGGATTTGGAACCAATTTAGGAGATACTGTACTTTGGTTTACAGGCGCCTTCCGTTCGGGCTCCAATTTCGCCAAATAATGCCTTCCCCCCTTCTCTTCTAAAGAAAAAAGAAAGCTCAAATGGTGTTACCTCATTTGCATGTACGATATTGGTTCAGTAAACAAAGTGTACAAAAATAAAAATAATTCCATTAATTCGTTCCACAGCCCAAAAACCTACACTAAATCTTAATAAATACTGCTGTTACTATTGCAAATAGCTATTATAAAGAGCAAAACAAATAAATTATAAATAAAAATCAGAATAATAATATAATAATAGTAATAGTAATAATACCTGTAATAATGTAACAAGTCGGGTTCTAATGTGGCTGATGTATTTTACCTGTTGTACCTAAACGCATCACATGGCTGACGACAGAGAGTGAGAGTGTCATGTGCAAGCATATACCATCACAATCATGCATCACAAAGCATGCATCATAGTGTTCCAGCATATTCCATCACAATCATGCGTCACAAAGCATGCATCACAAAGAACAACTGAGAACAGGATACAAGGCACGAATGCATAGCATTGAGTGTCAGGTCTTCAGCGATTCAGCATACTCGTGCATGTCAACTGTCCATTACCGCTTGACCTGATTGTTTTCTTTGCCTGTCAAAGTCAATAAAATCCTGTTTCTGTGATACGCAACTGGTTCCTCCGTCCTGTACCTGACTGTACGACCTGACCAACATGGAACCAGCGTACCATACCTGACAGTACGACCTGACCAACATGGAACCAGCGTACCAACCCTCTGTCCTGGACCGTCTTCACCAAACGGAAGAGGTGGTCTCCCGGATGTCTGGGGACCTCGCATCGGTAATCCAGATCGGCCACAAACACCAGCAACAAATCCAGCAACAGCAAGAACAACTGACTCAGGTGATCCAAACATTCAGCAAACTTGCAATTCCATCCTCACCACCCAGTGCTCTGGTTCCAGAATCCCCGGTTCCGGTGACCCCAGCCTTGGCTATTAATGCCCCTGAGCCCAAAATTGGAAACCACAAACATTTTAACGACGACCGAACCCAGGTGCAAGCCTGTTTGACAAGTTGCAAAGTCCAATTTCCCTGCAACCCCGCACCTTTGCAACTGAAGGGGGCCAAAGTTGGGTACGTCATCACCCACTTGACCGGTCGGGCTCGGCTTTGGGGAGCGGCAGAATTTGAGAGGCAAACACCAATCTGTACCAACTTCAGTGCCTTTGCCGATGAAATGATCAAAGTGTTCGACCTGGGCTTTTCTAACTCCAAGAAAGCCCGTGTCCTCATGACCATCCGTCAAGGCAATCGGTCAGTGTCGGATTATTCAATTGATTTCTGAACTTTGGTGAGGCGCAGCGACTGGAACACGGAAGCTGTGATCGACACATTCTATCACACCCTGGCAGGCTACATCAAAGAGCTGGTTTCCTATGATCTACCCAGCATTGACCGTCAGATTCAGACCCGATGTCGAGAGATGGGACGTCAGAGCGTACATTCTGCCTCTCAGCCTTTTCCAGTTGTTACTCCTGCCCATTTAAACCAGCCTGAGCTCATGGAGATTGGCTGTGCTGCCCTAACTCCTTAAGAGCGCCAGCTACGTTTCACTTCTAACCTATGCCTGTACTGCGGAGCTGAAGGTCATCGAAACGCAACCTGCCCAGCAAAAGCCAGAGCTCACCAGACGTCGGGGAGATTCGGGTGAGCTCAACGTGTCTTCAACCTCCCTCCATTCGTAAACTCTTGCACCAGAACGGATTCAACTCCTACTGACCGACACTACCCATACGCTGACCGCTCTCATCGACCCTGGGGCGGAGGCCAAAATCATGGATGTGAATCTTGCCCAGCAGCTCGGCATACGGCGTCACCAACTTTCCCCATATGTTCCTGCAGGAGCTCTGGATGGACATCTACTCGGCACAGTGACCACATCTCAGCCCCGGTAACCATGCTTCTGCCCGTAAACCACCACGAGTCCATCCAGTGCCAGCTGCTCTGTTCACCAGGTCAGCCTCTCATCTTTGGTTATCCGTGGCTGCGCCAGCACAACCCTAAAATCGACTGGGAGAGTGGAGTAGTACAATAATGGGGCTGGAGATGCCACCAGACCTGCCTGAAGGAGGCGGTCATACCTACCAACCCTGAAACCTTCAGTCCTGTCCCAGACATTTCCAACGTACCTGCCTGCTACCAGGCCTAGTGTGGACCGACCACATGAATGTTGAATACATAAGAACAGCTCGGCAGTTGAACCCGCGGCAGGCCCGGTTGTCCCTATACTTCACACGTTTCAATTTCACCCTCTCTTACCATCCTGGTTCCCGGAATGCAATGCCAGATGCCCTCTCTCGGGTATTCCAGAAGGATGAAGAACTAGTGGAGGATTCCAGGCCCATTCTCCTGGATTCCTGCCTAGTTGCCACGCTGACCTGAGACATTGAGGAGCAGCTCAAAGCAGCTATCTGGGATCAGCCAGGCCTCAGCGCCTGCCCCACTGATCGCCTCTTTGTTCCTGATAATCTGAGTTCCGAGGTGAACCAGTGGGGACACGACTCCCACCTGGCTTGTCAATCTGGTGTCACACGCACCATCCAGCTGCTCTCCCAGCGATTCTGGTGGCCATCGTTTAGAAAAGACGTCCAACACTTTGTGAATGCCTGCCCCACCTGTAGCCAGAACAAGACCACCAGCCATCCCCCAGCCGACTCGCTCTCATATATCAGTGGACTTTGTCACCGGATTCCCTCCTTCTGAAGGAAACACTGTCATCCTCACGGTTGTGGACAGGTTCAGCAAGATGGCCCACTTCATCCCGGTGCCAAGATTGCCCACTGCTAAGAAGACAACACAGGTGGTTATGGAGCAGTTGTTCCGAATTCACGGACTACCAAGGGATGTTGTATCTGACCGCGGTCCGCAGTTTGCATCCTTTTTCTGGAAGGACTTCTGCTGCCTTTTGGGAGCCACAGCAAGCCTCACGTCAGGCTACCACCCCCAGTCTTAACGGCCAGTCGGAAAGGCTCAACCAAAAGCTTGAGAAATCCCTCCGCTGCATGGCTGCACGTAACGCCCCTTCTTGGGCGCAACTTCTGCTGTGGGTGGAATACGCTCAAAACTCCTTTCCCAGCTCTGCCATCGGCCTGTCTCCCTTTCACACTGTCTTCAGCTACCAACCCTCCCTATTCGCCAGCCAAGAGGGAGACGCTTCCTGCCCTTCCCCCCAAGCCTGTGTATGTATGTGTCACCCAATCTCGTCTCAAGCCCGTACCACTCTTTTGAATGCCATTAGAGCTAACCGACGACGGACTGCAGGCCCTGCATACCAAGTGGGCAAGAAGGTTGGGCTTTCTTCCTGGGACCTGCCACTCCAAGTGGAATCGCGTAGACTGGCACTCAGGTTCATTGGTCGCTTCCCATCGAGAAGATCATCAGCCCATTAGTGGTCCGACTCCAACTACCCAGGTCTATGAAGGTTCACCCAACCGATCATGTCTCCAAACTAAAGCCACCCCATGAAAGTCCCCTGGTCCCGAATGCAGCACCACCTCCCCCTCCTTGCCTGGTGAACAGGGGTCCTGTCGACACAGTTCGCCGCCTGCTCAAGTCACGCCGGCGGGGCAGGGGCCTCCAATATCTGGTGGACTGGGAGGAATACGGTCCTGAGGAGAGGATGTGGGTTCCAGCTGGGCGGATTGTAGATCGGACACTCATATCAGACTTCCACTGCCTCCATCCTGACCAACCGTCCGTCCGTAGGGGTCGACCAAGCGCGGCTTGCTGTCAGCCCATGCCTGCGTCTGACTCTGAGCCCGATCCGGTGCTATTGGAAGTTCAATCCTCCAATGGCGAGGAAGAGATTGAGCCCATACCCTCTGTGGATAAGGCCATGGACTCTGACGGGTCGGTGGATTAGTAACCCTTAGTGGCTTAGTGGCTTCTGGAGCCGTTCCTAGAGAGGGGGGTTCTGTCATGTGCCAACATATTCCATCACACTCCTGCATCACAAAGCATGCATCACAAAGACAGTGTGCTCCGTAAGGTGTCACAAAGAACAACTGAGAACAGTATATAAGGCACGAACACATAGCATTCAGTGTCAGGTCGTCAACGATTCAGAATATAATCTTGCATGTCAATTGTCCATTACCGCTTAACCTGATTGTTTACTTTGCCTGTCAACATCAATAAAATCCTGTGTCTGTGATATGCAACTGGTTCCTCCGTCCCGTACCTGACAGGAGAAAGTACAGTTGACATTTTACCTTCTCTTTTAACGTCCTTTTGTTGCTTGCTGGCGTTAACTTTGGCGGACAATTGGCGTGTTGTGTTGCACAAGTTCTGAAAAAAATTATTAAAAACCTGACAAAGCTGGCGATCTCTTTGGCGATGTTACCACAATAATAATTGTCACCTTAACATATAAAGACTGGCGACTGGAGGTCAGAGGAGTATTGTCAGGCAGTTCACTGACGCACACCCCATGCTCATATTTTTCCATCTTCATTTCAATGGTTAGCCTCATCTTTTTTCACCACCTGCTTTAACTTTCTTGGAACCCATGTTGATTTCCATCACAAGAAAATCTGCCGTGCGTCCATCACGCGGGAAAACAATGAGATTGCAACCCTGTCATAAATTGTATTTTGAACATTTTATCGGCTGTAGAAACAAACAGTGTGTCAAATTTTTACGTCGGATGCCAAAAAGATCGTGTGTCTAAGCGATCGGATGTCGAGGTACCACTGTACAGTCGAATCGTCTCAAATTAAGATTTCAATTCATATAATAATGCTATTTAAGATTTTTATGGTGTCACAGGCACTTTAAATATGATAATATAAAAAAGGAAATTGAATATTTTTTATATGAACAGAATTTGATAACAAATGTTTGCATTTAAATCCATGGCACTTTTAGTCCCCCATACCACAGAACTATGAAATTCTTAATTGCATAATTAACGGTGTATTTAATTAACCTTAGCACTTTTAGGCAAGGCAAATTTATTTGAATAGCACAATTTAACACAATGTAAAAGTGCTTCACATCACATTAAAATCAGCAAGACACAATTTTAGTCCCCTATACACTTTGTCCAACTTTCTCTAAAATGGGAGAGGGGTCAATTTAACCAACACTAATCCACAGCTGGCTGAATAGTGAAAATATTTGTAAAACAACAGGCCTGGCTAATGCTACAGTATAATTTAGCCTTAGCAGTATGTCATCTATACTCTGTAAATTACCGCTAGCTTTCAATTGCGCTAAGTATGTTTGTTTAAGCAATGAAAAAGTTTTTTCATCACAACAAACCCCTGTATTTTTCACGTTTTTGCTCATCTTCTTTCTGAAATGCGACCCATTGTCTTTTCATGACGTAGTCACTGTAACGTTGCTCAACGGCGTACCGCAAGCAACACGTCACTTTTGCTCATTAATATTCATGACGTTAGCAATTGTGGCTAGGCAGGTCAACCTCCCGTGTGTCCCCAATAGAAATTAATGGAAACAGTGTACAAACAAGATGTTTACTGAGCTCAACCTACCAATTCTGTCCGAAAATGATTTCCCTGGTGCTAAATTCACTTGTAAGGGTGGAAGAACATACAAATGTTCAGTTAAAAAGATGGCTTGAGTGTCGAGGGTTGAAAAAGACGGGAAAAAAAGCCGAGCCGACCTAAGCTTAGCCTTAGCTGTATATATCGACACCTTTTTCTTACGCCACTGACAATGACATTTTCCTGTTTCAACATCTATCCTTTACCACCATATGCCCTGTCTTTCTTATATATTATATCCTCTGGTTGTCTTACGTCTCTGACCGTTCTTGGGGGCAATTAACATTGCTATTTTTGTGTAGCGATCGCAAATGCTACCCGGTGACAGCCAACTAACACTTTTAATTTTTTCATTAATAACAATTCTTAATTTTATAATTTATTCACACTTCCCCCTTACTGAAGTTACATGTTATACAACAGCAAAGGTAACAGTGGCAGTCAGATACCATTTTTATTTTTGTCAGGTCATTCATTGTCAGACAGAAGCGGCACGGCAAAACGCCACGATAAAAAGTAAGTAAAAATATCAAAATGGCTTACCTCTTTGTCCTCTGAAGGACCATGGCCCCCGACAAAATGTTTACTGCATATGAAATGTGAATGGCTTCAACTTGCTGGCGTTACATTGGTCTTTTGGACGTTCACGCAAGTTGATCCGTTCTTCACATTTTTTCCTCCCGAGTTTTTAGTTTGGGAAACGTATGAAAAAAACATCCTTCATATGTCGTAATGTCTAGAGACGTTTCTACAAGTTCCATATCAGCAGTGTTTGATCGGCATGTTTATTGTTGAAAGATTACCGGGGAAAACAAGGAATGTATGTGGGGCATGTGTACAATGTCCCACTTCCGCGTTACAATGGCGACGTCATGTTCTAAAAATAGCATTCTTGCATCACGCTATTGCGAAGGCTAAAAAGAACACCTTCAGGTAGCACGCAGGTCTGGGGGGAGTGAGATTAGAGACTGGTGAAATTACTGCATCAAAGGAAACAGTGAAACGGGCAGAAGCGGCATTAGAAAAAGGATTTCATTATTATTTAAAGACTTATTACTATATGTATTTTTGTTCTTCTGCTTTATTGTCTTGTATAATTTTTTGAATACTGCTTTCATCAAATATTATTTGAACATTTTCCTTGACGCCCTTTTGGACGCTGCAATGCCATTAGCATTTGCCTAGCTCGCCTTATGGACCGCACGGGTCTGCATCTCACGATCACTACACAAGTAAGTGTTTATCATATAGTTTTAAAATAATGTCATCAGTAAAGCAGCTAACCGTCTCTTGAAAAACTAAATCGTCCCGGATTTAAAAACAAATTTCACATCCCGTATTGAGCTTTCAAGGGACGCGCATTGTCCCGTACTATCATGAAACTCGAAAATATTATCTTATTTGTAGAACGAACAAATAATAGTATGGTGCTTGACAAGAATATGCAGGGAAATGCATTCCCCCGCCTCTTCTGCTTTTTCACCAATGAGCTGATGGAACAATGACAATCCCGCTCATCTCATTGGTGGAGGTACTCTGCTTGTCATTATGTTACCAGAAGACAACATAAGCGTGTGTACTTGAGTAAAAAGCATGCTCAAAATGAGGATCGTTTGTTTTCTTGTTCTTCTGTGTGTACTTTATTTTCCCTAATCGTATTATATTTTTGTGTTCTGACAATTTAATTTGTATTTCCACGTAATACTGTATTTGGAGTGAACGTTTACGAAATGTAAGTTTTTCATAAAAAACAAAAGTTTACCTCAGAGCGGAGGTGGGTAGAGTAGCCAAAAATTTTACTCAGGTGATACTAACGTTACTTCAAAATGATATTACTCAATTAAAAGTAGCCGTTCAAAAAATGTGCTCAAGTACGAGTAAAAAATATTTGGTGAAACATCATTATGATTTTACACAAAACTCCAAAAATGGGCCAGACAAAAGTATTGGCACCCACAGTTTCACAATTGGTAGCACAACCTTTAGACAAAATAACCGCAAACAACTGCTTCCGGTATCCATCAATGAGTTTTTTACAATGCTCTGCTGGAATTTTAGACCATTCTTCTTTAGCCAACTACTTCAGGTCTCTGAGATTTGAAGGGTGCCTTCTCCAAACTGCCATTTTCAGATCTCTCCACAGGTGTTCCTTGGGATTTGGGTCTGGACTCATTGCTGGCCACTTTAAAAGTCTCCAGTGCTTTCTTTCAAACTATTTTCTAGTGCTTTTTGAAGTGTGTTTTGGGTTCATTGTCCTGCTGGAAGACCCATGACCCTCTGAGGGAGACCCAGCTTTCTCATTCTGGACCCTACATTATGCTGCAAAATTGTTTGGTAGTCTTCAGACTTCCTAATACCATGCACACTGTCAAGCAGCCCAGTGCCAGAGGTAGCAATGCAACCCCAAAACATCAGGGAACCTCCGCCATGTTTGACCGTGGGGACAGTGTTCTTTTCTTTGAAGGCCTCTTTTTTTCCTGTAAACTCTATGTTGATGCCTTTTCCCAAAAAACTCCTTTTGTCTCATCTAACCAGAGATCATTCTTCCGAAACGTTTTTGGCTTTCTCAGGTAAGTTTTGGCAAGCTCCAGCCTGGCTTTTTTATGTCTGTGGGTCAGAAGTGGGGTCTTCCTGGGTATCCTACCATAAAGTCCCTTTTCATTCAGACGCTGACGGATAGTACGGGTTGACACTCTTGTACCCTCGGACTGCACTACACGTTGAATTTATTTGGATGTTAGTCGAGGTTCTTTATCGACCATCCGTACAATGTCATTGAAATCTCTCAGCAATTTTTCTTTTCCGTCCACATCTAGGGAGGTTAGCCACAGTGCCATGGGTTTTACACTTATTGATGACACTGCGCACGGTAGAAACAGGTACATTCAGGTCTTTGGAGATGGACTTGCAGCCTTGAGATTGCCCATGATTTCTCACAATTTTGCTTCTTAAGTCATCAGACAGTTCTTTTGTCTTCTTTCATTTCTCCATGCTCAATGTACACACAAGGACACAGGACAAAGGTTGAGTCAAATTTAATCCATTTGAACTGGCGCTAAGTGTGATTTAGTTATTTCCACCACCTGTTATGTGTCTCAGGTAAGTAACAGGCGCTGTTAATTACACAAATTAGAGAAGCATCACATGATTTTTCAAAGGGTGCCAATACTTCTGTCCGGCCCATTTGTGGAGTTTTGTGTAAAATGATCATGTTTTTTTTTCATTCTGTGTTTTTTCATTGCAAGCAAAAGATATTACTACCAAAGCATTGCAATCATTTTCTGGGAGAAATTTAACTTTATCTCACAGAATTGCAGGGGTGCCAATAATTTTGGCCAGCACTGTATCCCACTTTTCCAACTCTCTTAAGACTTACTACTAAACGTTATGTCACGTTCGCTGTTTTTACGTTTCTGGTGCTGATCTGATAGGCCAAATGCTCATTGCTTTATGTTCATGTTCATACAAGCATGCGCGCTATGCACGGGCCTAACACAGGCTTCAGTTACGCTTTAGGCCAGAAATGGCACTCACGAGAAGGGTTGCCAACAGTCCCGGATTGCTGGAATTGAGGAAATTTAAAAACTTCCTTGTCAACCCTAGTCACGAGTAAAGTGACAAACTGTATTGTCCCTTTAAGACTTGACTCGACTTATGCATATCCTGCACAGGTACAGTACAATGTTACATACTCCCACCATGATTTGTAAAAGTCACATTTCAACTTACAATCTGTAATATAAGGAAAGATTTTCCACAATACAGTATCGCTTCATTTTTATTTGATACCCGTAACAAAATAGCAATATCTGTTTGAAATAGTGTTTTGCTTTATTTTGCTTAATTTCTTTAATTTATGGAACGTTCTTGAAACATTCTAGATAAAATACTCCAGGCACTTGTTCCTCTCATCATCCAGTTCCTGGGTCTCAATTTCAAACTTCTTCATGGCAATGAAGTACTGGACAAAGGGCTCCCCCAGTGAACTGCGAATGACGTGGTCCTCGCTCAGGGCCTCTAGGGCATCGTCCAGTTTGACGGGAATGGCAAAATCTTTCTGCTGACTGGGTGCTTTGTGTATGCTGCCCTCAATGCTCAGATTTCGCCTGATGCCGTCCAACCCGGCGGCAGCCGTAGCGGCAAGAACAATGTACGGATTGGCCATGGCTGAACCCAGCTTGTTGTCGATGTGGGTCTCACGACCACCGTGGGACTTGACGTTGAAGGAACTGCTGTTATCGTTGCAGCCGTAGGTGGCGTACAGCATCCTCTTTGGGTCTTTGACGGTCTTGGCCATGTGGCTTCGGCACTCAAGGCCTGGCGACATGAGGCAGCTGAGGGCGGCCGAGTGCGTCAGGAGCCCAGCTAGCCACTTGCGACCAATGTCAGACAGCTCGCCTGCCGCCTTCTCGCCGCTTTGGAAAAGGCTACGACGCCCATTAACGTCCCACAGGCTGTGGGAGAGAACGCCAGCATTGTAGAGGCCATCGTCTGTGAAGAAGCTTGCAATGTAGCTGTGTTTGCGGGCCAGTTCCTTTCGTTCGAGTTTCCATATGCAGTACAGAAAAACAAGAACAAAAAAAAAAACATAAATATATTCCTTTTTTCTTCGAGAACTTGACTTTTTCATTTTTTAACAGTACATTTTTTTAAACATTATTTTCTCCATTATCTGAAGTCTAACAAATTTCCAATTTGCATACTTACATACTTTAAGCGACTATATTTTATATGACTGTCATTTACACTATGTGTCTTCTTGCGCTTTAAAGTTACTCTTGATCACTGAACAAACTAAATTCATGTAAGCGATACATTTGCCGATTAGCAGTCCCAAAATCTATTCGTGGATTTTTCGGGGGGAGAACCTATCGTCCAGCACAAGCTATTTGCTCTTGCCAAAGCCATGTTCAATAAAACATAAAAATATTGCTTTGCTATCTGGTGGGATCTTGGTGCCAAACATTGACCGGAGCGCTGCCTACAAAAAAAAAAAATAAATGCTACGCTGCCATCTTGTGGCATCTTCTGTAAAGGTAATTTTGCACTTTTTTACTTGAGCATGGTATTTTTGTGTCCATATATTTGTATCTTGTTGCTTCATATTATGTATGCTATTGGTTGAACTATGCCTAAAGTTAACAAGCTTCTAACCTTGATGCCGGTGCGGAAGGTGAAGGCGCTGTCAGCTGCCGCAATTCCAAACTCAGGCCTCAGGTTTATCTCCATCTGGCCGGGCCCGCTGGCTGAAGCCATGCTGTCCACATCGGCGCCCATGCAGTACATGCCATCCACCAGCTGCTGAAAGAAGGGCAGGTCGTGATTACCCAGCAGAGTGGTGGCAGGAAACAGCAATGTTTTGGGCCCGATGCGGTCTGGTGCCCCCAGAACGCAACACTCGTAAGTGAAGGAGGAGTGCAGGGAGAAGCCCAGGCTCTGGAGCTGGCCCAGAAGCTGCTTTGCCAGTAGGCGAGGAGACGTCCGCAGGGGGCCACCCGTCACAGTGCACGGGTCACAGATGACCCTCGCTGTCTGCTCAGCCCATGGAAGGATCCGAAAGGTAGAAAGGTCTGGGATCAGAAGGATGTCGCTGCTGAAGTTGGCGGCGTTGGCGTGGTCAACTTCATTGCTCTTTGGACTCAGCGTCAGCTCCAAATAGCTCCTTGGCATTGGGATTCCATACACTGCCTTTTCCTGGAAATACCAAAACAAAATGTTTTGATGCTGTCACAGTGCTCTTATGATGATGAGGGTATGATGACTGTATTGGGGCATAGAGGGCCTTGTGTAGATATGGTGCCCCTTACAATTACACTGTCACTCGGATGGGTGGGTGGATAAATGGATGGATGGATGGATGGATGGATGGATGGATGGATGGATGGATGGATGGATGGATGGATGGATGGATGGATGGATGGATGGATGGATGGATGGATGGATGGATGGATGGATGGATGGATGGATGGATGGTTGGGTGGGTGGGTGGGTTGGGTGGGGAGGATGGATGGATGGATGGATGGATGGATGGATGGATGGATGGATGGATGGATGGATGGATGGATGGATGGATGGATGGATGGATGGATGGATGGATGGATGGATGGATGGATGGATGGTTTTTTTTTTAGGTAAGATTGAATTGATGGATGAACGGATTGCTGATGTAACAATGAATTGAAGGAGAAATGGATGGATGACAGACTGATGATGAATGGCTGACTGTGATGATTACATGGAAGAAGCGAACAGGCACAGTCTTAGATCTGGAAACCCCATGCAGGTCAGTGGCTTCAAATCGTACAAAGTTGATGTTCTCCCTGGCTATCTGCTGCTTGATGGTCTCCATGCTGGAGATGAAACTTTGATTTTCTGATGTGTCCAGGCTCTCGTTTCCGTTATCTGTGGACAAAAGTTCCAAACACTTTTGTAACAGGACTTCTAACAGGAGGACTTCCAACCTAAAACTAGACTGCTCCAATTCCCGTAAACACTTGTATTTATCATCATTTATTCGAAACATCTACAAAATGCCAATGGTAAATCTTTCAGTACCAACCTGTATGAGGAGCTTTGGTCTCTCCACGGGAAGCGCTGCTGTTGCATGTGCGAATTGGGAATTCCGGCTGTCTATTTGTGTTGGCGTCCGGCCTGAAAGAGCTGGATGAATCCATGGTGGGAGGCAGCTGAATAGAAGAGCTCTCTCTGGATCCAGGCCCCTTTCTGGAAGCATCAGACTGAGGCTTGAAGGTACTGAACGCTCTTTGTGAGCTGACGTCAACCTGCCACTTGCCCGGTCCATCACCACTCACGCCACCACCATGGAGGCAGGAGTGAGAACTTCCTCCAGGTTGGAAAGCCGGTCCATCTTTCAGGAAGCTCTTCAGTTCCTCCACTGTCTGCCTGTGCGGAGACTTGTTTTGAGGTCCCCAAATCAGGTCTCCCCCAGCAGCTGGTCTGTCCAACCCAGATTTGTCAAAACCTTTGGGTGGAGAACCTATAATAGGTGAATCTGGAGGTTTGTTTGGGCCTCCGACCCACTCGATGGGGCTGGTGTATCTTCCTGTCACCCTCACCCCCTTCCTGCTCCTCACGCTCATCCCCGTGCCGTCCATCTGGTCTTGGCTCTTATTCGGGCCTTTAAAGCGAAGGATTGAGTCGATAAAGCATGGAGTGGTTGCCTTGGAGTCTTCACAGTCATTCATTTGTCACCTTACATCAACTCTTCCTTTTAGAATTTGATTGTGAAGTGCAATCCTCACTGGCACATTAATTTTTATAGACAATTGGTACAATGGTGACGCATTGGAAGCTTCCCTTTTTTGTTGCGCCCTCCCCATACAATCCTTTGGTGTCCAGCTGGGAACTGACTGGCACCCGCCCGCCGTCCAGCAGCTCCCGGGTACAGGAGAGGCTTAACTTCAAGCCGATTGGTTGCTGCCGGCGACCATTTGGGGTCGAGGCTTTTGTGTCCCATATGTCAAGCTCAGCTGCTTTTTGCCTTTCCAGAAAAACAGCAGGAAAGCGCCAGGAGCATACAAAGCAACTTTGATTGATGATCTTTGCATTAAAAAGCATCCATCTTTCTACAATTGCTCTACACATGGGCATTTAATTTTCTAATTGTTCCTGAATTTTCTGCCCTTACAAGCCAATCAAGTACTATACTATTTCTAATACAAAGAACAAAAAAGAATTAAAGCAGAAAACATTTTATAAATAAATAATTGTACTTTTTTTTTAAAGGTCAATTTGGCCCTCAATATAAAAGGAGTACCCTCTGATTGGTAAAATTAACTCTCAAATTATGCATTATTTTTTCAAATAGATTATATGAGTCATTTCAACCTATCCTACGAAATTGTGGAATAAAACAATTGAGGGGTCAGTTTGACTCAAAATAATAATTATTAAAAAAGAATAAATACATACACTAAAAAGACAATAGTATTAAATATTTACAAATTACAGATGTTTTCTGATCATTTTGACCCACACAATTTGACCCTAAAATTAACAGTTCATCAGTTATGAAGAGGAAAAAAGGGGGATTGATATTTTTTTAATCAGCATTTTTTTAGGGTCAATTTCACGTGTAATATAACAGATGGATAACCACATTTGTATATTTAACAAATATCTCAGCTACAGTAGGTAAAATTAGAAGGACTAAAGGTCATTAAATATTTTGAAACTAAAATTAATAAGTTAAACGTTTAAAAAAAAAAGTTTTTTCAATTGCCTTCTTTTAATCTAGATCTTAATTGGTCACTTTTGATTCCCTCTATAAAGAAAAAATTTATGTTGCATATTTAGCTTCATTTATATTTATTTATTTTTACATTGTTTATTATTTCACTCTATAGTTGACAGTAAAAATTAAGTAAAACGTAACGTCTTCATCCGCAACATAAAAGTGAAAAAAAAAAACTAAATTAGTTTTTTTTTTTTTTTTTTTTTTTAAAGAAATGTCTACACTACTAAATATCTCCACTTTCTACAGGTTTATTAAAAAAGGCATCACTATGGATGAGTTTACCCATAATACAACAGGAAAATTAAAAATCGTTACAAGCTAATTTTAAAAAATGCGTTACATATATTGGTTAGGGTGGGGTTTCAAGAGCTGCATCAAGATTGCATCAGAGGAAATGACGACTGGCCTCCATTGTTATCTTCCAAAATAAAATTACCGCTGTGCTCTCTGAATGGGAAAAAAGTGAGTAGAAAGATTTATCAGCATGGAATTATTTTGAATACACAGTAAAGACAAAAATACCTCTCGCAGTGGACTTATTAATGTTTTAATGCTATTTTATGCATGACTGATAGTCTTATTTTGAAGCTCACAAGGGGAAGTGGTCAACTCGCTTTCTTATTGAGGAGACTTGAGCTCCGCTCAGACACGTAACGTCGGGCTCGAATGGTGAAGGACCACTTAATCGCTTGACGTTTTTCTCCTGAGGACCGGCTGTATGGTTAAATTACAATCTTCAATGAGTAAGCGTATCCCAGTAAGTATCTTTTTTTAATCTTCGTCGTGTTTTCCAGCCTGTGTCAAGTTTTAACCGATTGTGTATCGACCTCGTTAAAAAAAGGCGTCGTTCCTTCTGCTATTGTGGTTGTTCCAGTAGGATAGGAATCTAGTTTAGGTACGGTAGAGCGTAAAAATGCTTGTGGTTTGACGGGCCGTGAAGGCCTATTGGGTGTTCCCTGTCCAAAATCTAGACACTTTAGTTTTACTGCATTAAAATAGGCAGATTACATTAAAATAAAGTGGGAACATTGGTAGTGTTTTTCACGGGGTTATTTTACGCGATGTTTCGTTTGTAAAGCGCGTGACTGCCCAACATGGCGGCACAAACGACAACCTCCGCTTTACTTGTGACATTACAACGGCGACATTAAGAAACCAACCCTAAACCTACTGTGTCATCGCTTAAGACGTGGGTGCGTGTTTGCATATGGCGTGTCCCTCTTCGTTCTTTGTCACTCGAGCCGCCATGTTGGTTAGATGCAGCTGGAACCGGACAATGGCGGATTTAGTCGGCTGTTCTCGTGACGTTTATCCGTTGAGACGAGACTTTCCTTCCCCCCTCCTCTAACTATGTCTGAATTAAACACTCATAGAGCGCCTTCATTCTTGGTTGAAAGCTTGGTGACACCTGCCGGTAGCTATGACGTCAGTCATGGTGGCGCTTCTCTGTGACGGTGACGACATCCGGCCGCCATGTCGAGACGTTGCCCGCCATATGCGAATAAAATTTACAATGCATGCTAGACCACATTGAACATGTGCACTCCCTCGTCAATGGTCAGTGAGACACCTCATTAGGTACACTAATAACTCATTGCCTGCCATTGACAACGGTAGACGTCCAATTTATTTAAACTGGGAGGAATGCTCATCTTTCAGTGCCATTGACGGCGCTAGACGTCGAATCCATTTTGACTGGGACGGGCCCATTCCCAGTCCACATGGATTGGACGACCAGTACCATCAGTGGCAGCCAATCAGATAAGCTTATTTGTGCTTGAGTGTTGTTGAAATGTTCCCCAACATTTGGACAAGTTCCAGAAGATTATTGCTTCTTGGAAAGTTTGTAAGTTGTGTGACACATTTGAGGTCACTGCGAACAAATTTCACCTACTGATTGCAAAGGACCAAGCCCCATCTATGAATGGCAAAATCTTACTCCCCGGCCTCCAAAAGCTTCAAATTGTAGCAAACCACTACTTGTGTCTAGGCATGTGCTGGTATGAGATTCTGACTGTATGATAACCTTAAGCAAAAATAGCATGGTTTCACGGCCTGATGGTATTGCAATAACAGCTCTAAAATGTGTTACTTTTAGATATGTGGATTAAAAAAAAAATTCCCATTGAACAGGATTTTATTTTTCAAAACATATTAGCAAATTTGACCATTCAGTAAGTATGGTGTTAAGTTTAAAAAAAAAAAAAAAAATTTAATGACAAGCATAAACCCACCGCCACAGCTTAACATTATTATCATTAGAACAAAAATAATTGTTTTCCATAAAAAGCACGTGTGTATGACTCGTATAATTTTTACATTATACACACACACTCTTTCGAAACACAGTTGCCAATAAGAAGAAAAAACACGTTTTACCACCGCTAGACACACTAAACACGCTGGAGTTGACTCTCGTAGCTGGTGGGAAACGTTCATGAGAGTATTTACGAACGTTTAATTTTGTATTAATTAGGGATGTCCCGACCCAGGTTTTTGCACTTCCGATCCGATACCGATATTGTTTTGCACTTCTGATCCGATACCGATACCGGCCTATCTGAGCATGTATTAAAGTTTAAAGTTATTTAGCCTCCTTACTTAGTTGTCAGACTCATGTTTAAAAGGGTTTTAGTACTCTTGATAACAACTAGCCAGCTGAATTAGGTGAGTTTGAATAACACACAATGGTTGGTAACAAGAAACTGACCTGTTTATTCAGTGACAAACACAAAACCTTATAAATGACAAACAGAAATGGCATAGTCAGTCAGTAAAACGTGCAAATAATATTGTAAACTGTCAGTGGAAAATCCCACAAACCCCCCAAGCTATTAGATGCTTTTAATGTTTCATGCATTAGTTACAAAAATTGTATAAAAAGCCTCTCAGGTTTAAATGAACGACTATTTCAGTATCAAGTTTACATTTTAAAACAGTAAATAAAATACTCCTGTCCCCATTCTGTATCAGCAGCTTTGAACTACATTCAATTAATTAAATTTTGCGAATCAACTGTTTAAGTTGTTAAAATTGTTCCCGTTATTCCATAATTTCCCTTCTGTCTACTATTGACATGTGAAAGTTTTAAAACTGTTTTGAAGATAGATTCAAGTCAAGATTTTGCCGATTTAGGAGTATACTGCTCCCCTTGTGTGTGTAAGCGGACACAAGTTCGCAGCAAGCCAAACTCCATTCAAAAATGAGCGCGGGAGTCAGGAAGTAGCATCCAAGCTCCAGGTGCTTTTATTTAGCTGCACTGTCACATCCAAAAATGAACCCAGGTGAAACTAAAAGAAATAGAATGTACAGCACGAAAATGATTGACAGTTTTGACTATCCATATGCTATATATGTGAAATATATACGAAGCCAATTCCCATACAATGCCTCTCAATATTCTAATATGCAAATGAAGCGTGCAGCAGGTGCCAAAGTTTACAAAGTGGTCAAAACGCTCCAAATATGGCACATAAATTGCTAAATACTATATATAAAAAATGTTGTACTTACAGACGATGCCTTCGAAGGCGCAAACAACACGACAAGTTTAGGATAGCGTGAGCACAGTAAACAATGCTGCCCAGCTCTCGTCAAACGGCGGACTGACGAAACGACTACAAACATGGCCGCCGCGCTACTTCTTTCCTGTCGGACGGCTGTCAAAATAACAGCAGGAATGAAAAATGCACATGGTAAATCGCGAAATGAAGGGCAGAACAAGGAGTATTTTAGATAAAAAGTTAATTAGGTTCGCTTGGAAGGTTCACTACAAATGCCTACAAGGGAAGTCTCCTACTAACGCACCTAGTTTTCAATGCATGTGTATGTCGCTAAATGCTTGATTAGGTTGGTTGTATTAAAACTTCTTATAGCATTACCACCACGCTTGACTTTATTGTGGCATATGTTGCACTCTGCCTCTTCGTCTTTGTCGTCCTTTAAGGTGAAATGATCCCACACAGCTGACATTTTTACAGATAAAGTCTCGGTAAATTGGGAGACGGTAATGTAGTATGTTGAAGGTGTGCCTTAAAATGCGGACCGGATTTTAGGGAAACCGAAGCAAAAACTGGAATGGATTATGTATATCGGTGCGCTGGAAAACCCGGACTGGATTTTTTTTTAAAAAACTGGATCGGAGGTCTGGATCGGAATTTTTCCGTGTCGGCTGATCCGATACCGATCCGCATTTTTTTGCCCATATCGGCGTCCGATCCTTTCCAAATATCGGATCGGGACATCTCTAGTATTAATGCAAAATTATATTGGAGGTATTGCCTACTTGGAGGTATTGTACTATTGGAGGTACAGCCACGCTTCGCAAACATGTTTAATATGTCGGTTGGCCCTCCTCTAAGCCGCGGCCGTCTAACTTTTATGTAGCCGAAGTATTCCCAGACCAACGATTTAGTTTTCTTCGATGGGGAGGGGGCGGGTTCATGAGTTTCACCTCCTCCAGCCATCGTGTAGCACAGCTGACTCACTTACACTGAGCAACAATCTGTAGGGGAGGGTTGAGTCTTGCAGCTGGGAGGGATTTCACTACATTTATGGAACTTAATACATGCCTATGTGTGTCAAAATTAAACTTCCTAGCTCATTATTCCTTGGCCTCGTATGACATAAGACCTACTTTTGCCACATTGAAAGTCCTCAGCGTACGTCAACATAGTTTCTTGGCATCATATTTGGTTGCTTATTCCATTATAGGGCAAGTGACTATTTGTAATTAAAAAATAAATAAACCCTAGTAAGACCTGACATCCATGTTGTAGACATCACATATTGGGTGTTGTAGGCCACAATGTTAATATTTGGTGTGGCTTGCATGACCCAATAATAAACTGATTCTAAGGTGGTCCCGATCATATTTTAGTCTCGAAGTCACGGGATTTTGAGGATCTACTGACACAAGTACAGATCGAACATCTGTCATCCTTAAGTGCAAAGTAGTAACTACATAGGGCACCATATTTGCAGCTCTGGCTTGTTAAAAGTTAGCAATTTCAAGGCAATCAAAGGGTTGACATTAGCTTCACATGGCAGCTGGCGTAACGTTCTCCTACCGGCGGTGTTTTACTTCTTAGGTTGTGTTTGGATATTGCATACTGCAAAACTTTTTTTTGTTTGTTTTTTGTTTTGAAATAATGGGTTCTTTTGACAGTATTCTTGTACATGTCAGTTATTTTGCTTTTTTTTTTTTGTTCTTAAAAATAAAGATAAATAATCTTACATTCTTTTTCACCCGATTCCTATCCTTTAGTCTGAAAGTGAGGTGATCAGGCATGAGATCCAATCACGTGATTGGATCAGATAACTCCCTAATAAATATAAACAAAAGTTTTGTTTTTTTTTTAAATAATACAGATAAAATGAATACAAAAATACACTATGGCTATATCCTGCAATAACACTCAAAGTTCCCATTCCACCCAATCAAAATGGATTGGACATCTAGCACTATCAGTGGCAGCCAATTAGTGTCCTTTGGACAGACAACACTTACTATGAATGACCTTCATGTGAAACATGGTAGTTCAAAGTAATTAAGTATGCCAACGCAAATTTCTTAGACCTATGGAACTACTTTAAGCGCAGCCATTTTGTGACATCAGTACACACACACATACATACTGACTAGAATGCAGGTACATGTGATAATGAGTAATATAGCATCGTGAGGAAGCGTGGTCAATCTGAGATACACATTTTATTGGCTAAAATAAAATGTCTGCCTCCATGTCAGACAGTCACTTCCTGGTTTTTAGTGAGAAAGGTTGAAAATTCTAAAATCATGAGTTGCGGCTTTACAAGACTATCAAATGTAAATTTGACATTACGTTTTGATCGCCTTGAATTTATTTGGTGTCATTCTCGCCCCGCAGCAGTTCTGTGGTGTTCTGGGTCGCACATTTATGGAGTTTCTGAAGGGCAGTGGAGACTATTGCCAGGCTCAGCACGCCGCTTATGCAGACAAGTGAACGGAGTAACTCGACAACTGCCTGGACGCACCCCAGCCTCAGAAGGAGGGAGCCCCCCGAAGTCGACACGACCGGGACGCCTCCCGCAACCAGCGACAACTCGGCCTGGATGGGGTAACTTGACCCGCTGCGCACCGCCCCTTCCCGTCGGCTCCCGCCCGGCCACGAGCAAGGTGGAACCCGCCTCGTTTTGTTGCCGCACCCACCCACCGCTCCCTTCCTCCCCTTACCTGAGGTGCCCCCCTAAGAGACGTCCCCTCCCATCACCGCCCGGAGGATTCTCGTCACTCCACGCCAAAACTTTTTACGTTCGGCGTCTCTCGTGCTCCCCTTCCAGTGCAGAAGCCATTTTGCCATTTTTTTGGGTGTCATAATGGCGCGCATGAACAGACCCGCGCCGGTGGAAATCACCTACAAGAATATGAGGTTCCTCATCACCCACAACCCTACCAATGCCACCCTCAACAAGTTCATCGAGGTGAGTGTTGGGTCTACTGTTGACTTGTCTTAATGCCTTTTCACATGAGCAGAAGGCCGCAGTTTGCAGCAGAGAAATCCGTTCATTGTGTACGTGCAATAGGACTGCAACTAAAGATTATTTTTGTCATCGATTAATCAGACGATAAATATAACAGTTAATTGGATAGTTACTTGTTTTCAATTACCGTCACAGTTTTTGAAGTTGTTTTAGGCATATTGTAAGTAACAATGAAGACAAAATAGATGACTATTTCCTTCAAAAATATTTTATTACAGCTTCCTCACTTAGTCTAAAGCTACTGTTTTAAGTACGTGAAATTTAATAACAAGTTTTTAATAAAGGTTCCGAGTGTGTAAAAATAATTTCTCAGTACACAAATCAAATGTAGTGCTGCTGATTTACTTTTTTTTTCCCCCTCTGGTGGGCAAAGCTCTGATATAAATTGTGTCAATGACTCATTTATTTTCTTTAAACAAACTAAATAACACAATCGAATAAGAAGGCAAACTGTAATGAATCAATTTATCAAAGTTGTCCATAAATACAATCCAAATCCAGTTTCAAAGCACACTCGCTTGTATAACAATATACAGTTTGAATGGGAGTTTGTGTTGAAAGGAGACTAAGCTGTTAGATAAATAGGTTTATATGTATACTTCACAAAAAAAAAAAGAATGAAACAAGTGCTAATATGCTTCTCTAAAACAATACATACGGACACTTAAGATGCTGATTAGCATGATCGCTAACTAGCTTAGCGCTTAGTGCTAAGTAGCAACATCTCATCAAAAATATTAAAGAAATATGATTTCAAAATTAAAACCCCGATCCTTTTTACCCAATTCCGATCCTCTGAAAAAGGCCCAATCAGCCCGATTTCGTGATCGGATTAGGTCATCCCTATCTGAAGCCAAATCGTGTGCCCCCAGAACAGTTCGTTAGCCCTTTGGCGTGCCCAATTTGTTCAGAAACACATCACTAAATTCACTTCATAGGGTATTTAAATGCATTTCCTGTGGTTATAGTATGGAAGGCACTTTCTGTTTGTAGCCGTTGCGACGGTGGCGTTCATATGCGATGTCGCCTGCAGGAGCTGAAGAAGTATGGCGTGACCACAGCAGTGAGGGTGTGCGAGGCCACGTACGATGCTACATTGGTGGTAAAAGAGGGAATTCAAGTTCTGGTAAGTCATGCCGGCCCACAACCTCACCTTTAAACACATCAAAGCACAATAGCATATTGAGTATTTACACACAACAATTCTGATCTGTAAACAATGTGAATTTGTGTTGCAGCAGTGGAACGACACATTATGCATGTTGTCCGATGAGATTGATTTAATTCTCGGTTTGGTCAAGTTAAAATGAAATGAAATGGATAAACATTGAATTTGTTATCGATATTGACTAGTTTTTAATCATATTTACAGTGGTGCCTCGACATACTATTCTTTCGACATCCAACGTAAAATTTGTCTTGACTTATGACGACATGCTCGAAATATGCGAGAGAAATCAACATGGGTCCCAAGAATGTTAGTGCAGGTGGTGGAAAAGGGTTATGCTTACAATTGAAATTAAAATGGGAATGTTTAAAAAAACAAAAAGGATGGTGTGCCATCAGTGATATGGCTCGACAATACGACAGGAATATGTCTACGATCTCCACGGTCCTCCGTCGACCTACACGTCCTTGAACGGATTAAATTCGTATGTTGCGGTACCACTGTACTTATATTCCAAATATTTTCATTTTATAACAATTTTATTTATATATATATACATTTTTTTTTAAATATTTTCGCATTTACGGCCCTTAAATGTTTTAAGGTCTTGATTTCATTAACCCCTTGATACCTTAGTTTACATTTAACAAATATCTTAAAATATTGTTGGTTACATGCATAATTTAAAAAGGAAAAAAGCCACAAAATATAGAAATTTGAAAAATACAACCACCATTGGAGAATTTTTAAATGTAAAAAAAAGAAATCATTTATAACACAATGGAAAAAAAGATAAAAAATGAGAATATAAATGACTTACAAAACATTACTTTTTTTAATTTATGAAAATGTATTTAAAAACAAGGATTTTCTCATTTTTCACTGTATTCTTCAATGTAAATCTATATTTAGTGCTTTTAATCAATTATTTTATGGACCTTAGTATTACTCCAATCCAATGCCTTATTGAAATTTAACTCTTTGTGCCATTGACGATGAAAAGACGTCCAATCGTGTGGTTCTTATCATTATTCAGCTGTAAATTTAGTGTGTCACTTGTAGACGTTGAAGCCATTTGAAGTGGGAGGGTGGCAGCAAATGTTCCTCCTACTTTAAAGGCATTGGATGTCTACACCACTGGCAGCCAATAAGTTCAATGTAAATTCCGGCGTCAGGGCGTTAAACATACTATTTTTTAAAAATGCATATTTCAGTATGTACTAGCCAAGTGAGAGCTATTTTTAATTTTGTTGGCGGTTGTCTTCCTCCGTCCCGCGCAGGACTGGCCGTTTGATGACGGCGCTCCTCCCTCTAACCAGATTGTGGACGACTGGCTCAACCTGCTCAAGGTCAAGTTCCGTGAGGAGCCCGGTTGCTGCATTGCCGTGCACTGTGTGGCGGGCCTCGGCAGGTGAGCGGCCTACCCCCACCCCTCCCCCCCCCCACCTTTCCACTCTGCGCTCTACCTCAAATGTTTCATCCCTTTTTTTTTTTGCTTCTTAGAGCTCCTGTCCTGGTGGCCCTCGCCCTCATTGAATGTGGCATGAAATACGAAGATGCCGTGCAGTTCATTCGACAGTGAGTCACACCTACAATATTTAGTCATAAAAACATTTTAAAATTCTGTGTATATCAGGGGAAAAAAACTTATCAATATACATCAACTCAAAATGAATGTCGATGACTAGTAAACATTTTATTGTAAAGGTCAGTAGTTTTTTTTTTTTTTTTTAAATCTAACGAGCAAAGCCAACAGCTTGTTCGTTAGATTTTGCTCATTTTTAATGTAAATGACTAAGCCTGTCGCGATATGCTATAAGTCAATTAATCGCATGGTAAATAAAAATGAGGGCGGTAATTTTCCCGCCTGCGAGTTATTACCGAGTGCGTGTGTTTGTATCTCGCTTAGAGGTGTCCGAAATTAACCATCCATAATCGAATCGTTAAACTGCGCCAAGATTCCCACTAGAGCTGGGAAGCTTTGGGCACCTAACGATTCGATTACGATTACGATTCAGAGGCTCCGATTCGATTATAAAACGATTATTGATGCACCCCCCCTTGCTCCTTTTTTTTTTTTTTTTTTTTTTTTTTAAATTAAATGTTTTGTACATTAGTTCCAAAATTGTTCAAAAATCCTCTCAGGCTAAACCAAACTACTATTTCAGTATCAAGTTAACATATAGCAGTAAACAAATATACAAAAATAACAGTAAATAAAAAACGCCAGTCCCCATTCTGTAACAGCAGCTTTAAACTACATTCAATTAATTTAATGTTGTGAATCAACTGTTAAAGTTGTTAAAATTGCTCCCGTTATTCCATAATTTCCCTTTTGTCTACTTTCGACATGTGAAAGTTTTAAAACTATTTTAAAAGATAGATTCAAGTCAATATTTTACCGATTTAGGAGTATTTTAGATAAAAAGTTAATTAGGTTTGCTTGGAAGGTTAGCTACAACAGCCTTGCAGGGAAGTGTACTGCTTTAAGATGGCGGCCGTTTACTAACGCCCGCATCTAGCTTTTTGTAGATGTGCTGCTCACACTACCGAATCAATGGTGCATCTAGTCCCATATAAATTATATCTACCATTACGTTATGTGGATGACGTACTTTATAGCAGCTTTTCGGCAGCAGTCAGGTATGTTGTTGTTTTTTTTTTTTTTTTTATCTCGTGGCATGAGTTGAGCTAGAGCCGTGAGTTGAGCATTGGCATTACCCGAGGGGCCGGGTAATGAGAAGCATGATGTTTAGCTACTCTCGCTGCGTTCTTCCTCGTTGCGCCCCAAAGACCGCGCGGCGCGCTGAGTGTGTTGTACTTCCGCTTTACTTGGCATATTTCAATAATCGGAATTTGGATGTTTGTGAATCGTTCTCGAATCTTCCATGGCCGAATCGCGAATAATCTAAGAATCGGAAATTTTGCACACCTCTAATTCCCACCTCTAATACCGTGTGCATTGGGCACACGTGCGTGTTGATTGCATATGAGACTCCACCGTAGAAGTGAAGTTCAGACATACAAAATAAGGAAACATCGTATATTAAATATATTATATATATATATATATATATATTAAACATCGTAAAATGCATTGCTACTTTGAGGCTAATGAAAGAAGACTGTACTAACCACTTCAGCCTGCCATATAACATGACACGCTTCTCGAAAACGCAAATTTACGTTAAAGGGTGACACTTCAAACATGAAAACTAACTGGTTTACAGCATTTGCAAATGATGCAAAAAAAATCTATTACAGACACCACATGCATGATAGAAGTGCTTTTTTTTTTTTTTTTGTACTGAGTGTAAAGCTTCTGGTTCGCGGCT
Source organism: Corythoichthys intestinalis (assembly GCF_030265065.1). Classification (NCBI taxonomy): domain Eukaryota; kingdom Metazoa; phylum Chordata; class Actinopteri; order Syngnathiformes; family Syngnathidae; genus Corythoichthys; species Corythoichthys intestinalis. Next base: position 48,463,480 of record NC_080402.1, read on the forward strand.
TAGCGAAGTACTTCCGTATAGCATTTCAAAATAAAAGCACATCATGTTCAACATATAAAGATTAACTGCAGAAATCTCACATACCGTAATTTCCTGAACATCACGCACACTTTTCCCCCCAAAATGCACTTGTAAAATCATGAGTGCGCGTTATAAACAGAAACATTCATCATGTTTCAGTGTCAGAATGGACCAGCACAATATTACTTGATCCAAATGACATTGATATGATAATCAACTTTCATATAGTAAATAATTTTCATGATGATATTTTTCACATCTAATAAATTTAAAATGCTTTTGTTGTTCTATGCAGCTATTATTTGCCGGAACATTTTTCTTACCTTGTTGTAGCAACATGGCGGCTTGACACGGCCATGTAGTCTTGAAGAGAATGTATACGGCTATCCGTTTCGTATAAATGTTGACCGTGTGGCGAGCTATGACAGGAGTCTGAGGAGGAGTGTCGAACCACGGAGCCAAGCCGCGTGGTTTTATTTACATTGAAACTCACTAAATAACAACGTACGTTTTGCATGCTGCGGCGGGAGAAGTTTGTTTACTTCCGGCTGTTCCCTTAAAGCAGTAATGTGAAGTAAGGCTGGCCAACCATGTAGGGCTGCAGCTATCGAATATTTTAGTAATCGAGTAATCGACTGAAAATTCTATCGATTAATCGAGTAATCGGATAAAACAAATATATTTTTAGGTGAAGAGCAATTATAGATATACATGAGAAAACAAGACATTTTATCATTTTCAGTCAGTCAGTGTCTTTATTTTTGATGTATATTGTTGAAAACAGCCAACAATTCCATCTCAGCTGTAACTAGAAAAAAAAAAAGACTAATTCACTGCTTTCACTCAAAAAACCTTTAGATCTTATTTTTAAAAAGTGTGTGTGTGTGTGTGTGTGTGTGTGTGTGTGTGTGTGTGTGTGTGTGTGTGTGTGTGTGTGTGTGTGTGTGTGTGTGTGTGTGTGTGTGTGTGTGTATATATACACACACACACACACACCTAAAAATGCCTTTACGCTTGATAACACACATCACTTAAAAGTTAGGATTTTTCCACACGTTTTTCAATTGAATTTCTATTTGTGTCAAGCCATTTTTAAGTTCTAGTAAAGTTTTAAGTTAGTCTAAACTGTAAGTCCTGATAGGATTTTGAGTTTTTGCAGTGTTCAAAATAAATGTATGATACAGGCTGTATTGGAGCACATTAGGGACTAGTGCTACTTGGTGTTTTATCCAGCAATGACTACTGAGCTAAAATTGATAGTTAGCATTATTGAGTTTTTGTTTGACACCCTCATCACTCCACAACGCTATGTTATGTTAAAGCCTGTATGTAAGACACGTTAGCCACGCATCGAAAGTGGTCTTAATTAATAGAAACCTAGCCCTCCGCAGGGCTAACGTTACGTGAGCTAGTAGTGACAGTAACGTTAATCTTATATATTAGCGCTTAGCGCTCTTTATTAGCGGTTAGCGCTCTACTGCTTTAAGATGGCGGCTGTTTGCTAACGCTGGCAAGACGCGGCCTAGTCTGTCATTTCGCATCTAGTTCAACATACATGTGATCTCTGAGACTCATCAGACGCTACCTGCAACTAACGCAGCATGTGCAGGCTAGTATTTAGCAACGTCGGCGTCGTTTGTAGCGGCTGTCTGCTGCAGTAAGTTTTCTTTTTTTGCTTCTTCCTCTACGCACGTGACATCAGCGCGTTGTCCCGCATTAAAAGTAGTCCGAGCAAAACGTGATGCTTAGAGCTGTCAAAATAAACGATTACTCGAGGTGAATAAAATTACTCGGATCAGTTTTTAAACTCGAGTTACTCGATTTGCTCGAGTATTCGTTTCAGCTCTACAACCATGTTTTTGAATAATATCAATGGCTAAACGGTTATAAGCATATTTTCGTTATTTTTTTTTAACGCAACCCTTCCAGATTCTTTGTTTAACCCATAGCAACGCCCTTGACAACGAAAATGCTTTTCTTCGGCAATCTTCGGAAATTACGTCACACCGGGAAGTGAGGGAAGTGCGCCATAGAACAGTATTGTTTGTTGCATTGCTTCTCTGTAAGATGCCACGGCGGTGTGTGGCGATGTTTTGTTTTCACTCAAACGAAAAGTTGTGTGAGTCGCCAAAGGATAGCAGGGCATGTAAATGGACATCTTTTGTTCGCACTAAGCGAATGAATTTCACGCCATCATTGAGTAGTGTCCTCTGCTGCAAACACTTAGAAGATGCCTGCTTCCTTAACTGGTCTGCTTATGATCAAGGATTTGCCAAAAAGTAAGTGTGATTTTTGGATAGATGACTGATGACTTTGTCAAAGCAGAGCTGCCAACTGCTGTGGAATGAACAGTATAAGCTAGCAACGTTAGCCGAAAGTTGCAATCTCCGATCATAGTTGTTGTTGCGTTCGCTAGGTTAAGTGTGTTTAAATTGTGCGTCATCTACGATCTTCTCCAAAAGGGTTAAACCACTGTCAATCGGGAAACTGGTGTGGATGTGCATAGAAACGGGTCGGCGTCGCGGTAATTCACGGTCACGTTGCAATAAGGGACACACACCGCCGGTGAGTTTGTGCACATTTATTTGTATTTGTATTATGTATTTCCACCTTCATGCTTCAAGCATTGCATTGCATTTGTACGGTTCGCCGTTTCTTTCACGGTGATCGCTTAGCCTTCTAGTTTGTGTTTCGCCGCTTCACGAGAGCCGCTGACAGGTGACAAGTGTTGCTTTTAATGTCTGATGGCAGCGAATCAGCGAGCGCGCAGGTCACACAGTGAATCATGGGAAATGTAGTCTCGGGACAACGCTGAAGTGGTGCTTTGTAATTTGTTCGCTTGTGAGAAAAAACTACATTTCCTCATGCCATTAGACGCCACTTCTTCCCGAGAGCCCCGAGCCGTGTTGTACTGATTAGCTCCGTGTGTTAAAAAAGAAACAAAGTTGTCGGCACGTCGTGTGTTCGATACATTTGTAAACAAACAGCTCATAACAAGACTAGGCATGTGCCGGTATGAGATTTTGACGGTACGATAACCGTGAGCAAAAATACCGCGGTTTCACGGTATCACGGTATTGCAATTATAGCTCCAAAATTTTGAGATGTATGGGTTAAAAAATAAATAAATAAATAAATAAATAAATAAACTTTTTTCCATTGAACAGGTTTTTTTTTCAGAACATATTTGCTAATTGGAACATGAATATAATGAGAAAATAAATTAATGTGAAAATAAATAAATTAACAAAAAATAACAAATATTTTATATAAAATTAAAATAAATAGAACCTAGACTATACCCACAGCCAGAGCTCAAGTTGCTCAATAATAGAGCAAGAACAAAATAATTGCTATAAAAAAGTAAGAACACTTCTAAATAAAATTAAAAATATGTACTGTACGACTTTTTTTGAGGGGGAGAAGCTGAAGTTTCGCCATTTTCAGCCACTGTGTCAACTCTCTTCTACATGATGTCATGCCTTTGTGTTAAAAAGAACAAAGAATTCATAAGTTAATAAGTTAGTTAAAAATGTATAAGTTAGTTTTATAAGTTAGTTAAAATGTAAATATTGTTGAGGTTTCAAGGTTTCATCTAAAACAAAAAGTGAGGAGTGAGACCTCCTTTCGCAATTAGCGATCTTTGACGCGATCCTTATTTTTTTTCTCCCCCCTTCATTCAAGCTTGTTTCTCACTCAGCGGCTGTGAGACATAAAACGTCAACCAAGCTGCTCTCCCAGCTTAGCCTAGGCTAACATTCGTCTTTGTAAGTTTTAGTTAGTTTGTATATTGAATTTGAAAGGAAAATGTATGTTTTGTTTTTGGCGACCTTTTTCATGGTGCTACTGCTATCCTGTTGAACCTACTCACATGTGGAAAAATACAATTGTATAACGTTTTAAATGTATTCATTTGTATATTTCACCACGATTTGAGAGCTCAATAAATTGAAGAAAAGTACGCCTTGTGTTTCGAGGGTTGGTTTTTGGGTTTGCTGGCTGTTTAGCAGAATAGCGTTACTGACACTCACGGCAACAAACGGGAAGGGTGAGCGCTGCCGCACCAAGCCACTTCGGCTGCATTTTGGCACATGAAAAATAGCGAATACCGTACTAAGGTATGACGGAAAATTTTAGTGGTTTTGAAACCGCGACGTTTTCACACCACGGTAAACCGTGAAACCGGTAACCGGCACATGTCTAAACAAGACACTGCACGATCCGTTTAAGAGACGCTGGGACTGGAGAGCTGTGAGTAGTAGGAGGCAAGGGAGAGATAAGCGAGAAGCAAAACTTTGCGGTCAAATGTGGCGGCAGTCCACTATTACAATTAATTGGAGAAAGCCATCAACGACTCATCTCCTTCTTTCCCCCCAACGTTTTTATATTATTATTTTATATGCACGAGAGCTGCCGGATCTGCCAAGATGAACATGAAGTCTGACTATTATTTTTTTTAACAATGTCATCAGACAAAAACATAAAATTATGTGCAAATGCCTGCATCTTCAAATCATGAAAATAATAACAGCCTATATCTTACCAATCTTGTAATCTCTGTGGGTCTGACTTGTATCCATTCCATGTCAGGTAGTCTAGGCACATTCTTTGCATCCTGATTAGCGTCTGGCTAATACATGTTAGGTCCAACATAAAATTCCAACCTCCTCTTCTTCCTCCAACTCTTCAAAAACTTGGATCGCCTCCCTTGCGCTCGATCTATCGCTGTTTGAATCATTGTTTGAAGGACTTTGTATGGCAGCCGTATGGAGCGCTGCCATCGCTGTTCTCGGCGTGACGTATCACTTCCGGGTTCATCCCCTTTCAGGCTCGAACTTCGGAAACGCGGTTATTTTGTCAAATATACAACATATAAATGATTTTTTTTTCATGCTTTATTTGTTGGACAATGTTTAATTACTTGAATTGTGACCCTATTTGGCATGTTATGAAATTACTTCACATTACTGCTTTAACTAAACTGCCCCCCCCTTCACCCGTGAAGTACACAACTTGCCAATATTAGTTCCGCAGGTGAATTCTGTTAAAACTTGCTACAACCACTTACTTTATAGAAGTTAGACACAAGACTCATATTGGTGCTAAAATTAGGGTGCGCTTTATACAAGAATACAAGATTTTTCCCTAGATTTTACAGGTAAATTTCGGGTGCGCGTTATACACTGGTGCGTGTTATATTTGGGTAATTACTGTACTTCAGATTCTACACTATAAATAGCTAGCTTTAAAGTGACACCAATATGAAAAATCTGGCTTTGAGTTTCTCACCTATTTCATATTCTGCCCTTAGCTAGCTTTCAAATGACTCATTATGCAAGGTTTGTGTTTTAATATTTTTAATAGTTTGTTTTATTTGAGAGTAAAAATTCATTTTGAATGGCTTATTGGGATGTATTAATAATAAATTTTATTTGAAGGGGCCTTTCTGGCACTCAAGGTCGCCGTACAATCATTTTAAACATTTAAACATTAATATAGAACGTTTAAGGCAATTTTAAAATGCTGAAAGAGATAAGGGTAGTAATTGTCACTACATTAGTGGTTGAATTGGTTTTTTTTTTTTTTTTTTTTTTTTTTTTTTTTTTAAAGGGACAAAATCTCACATCAGCTATAATTAATGAGACAATATGTCACTTACAAAAATTTATCGCGACAGGCCTATAAATGACAATACATCATTCAACATAGTAACATTTTTTTCCTCGGGTCAACAATATTAAAAAATAATAATAATAATTCAGTATGGCATTTACACTTTGGCTGCCATTGACAGCGCTAAACATCCAGTCCATTTGCAGTGGGAGAGTTTGATGAACGTTTCATTCGCCACCAACCCTCCCACTTGAAATGGCTTGGATGTCTACTCGTGATAAAATCCTTTAAAATTCACAACAGAGTGACGAAAAGAGCCACTCAATTAGATGTCTTTCAACGTCAAAAACCGACAACACTGATGGAACGAGGCATAATTTCATTTGTAAATTGGTGTGATTTTTGTTCCAGGAAGCGTCGCGGAGCTTTCAACAGCAAGCAGCTCTTCTACCTGGAGAAATATCGTCCAAAGATGCGTCTTCGCTTCAAAGATTCCAACAGCCATCGCAACAACTGCTGCATCCAGTAGAACAACAACATGTTGCCTTCGTCTTACAACCCAGAAATAATGTTCTCGTTCCTTACCTGGGGAAAGCCACATTTCTTCGTTACCCACCTTCAGTGCCGCGCACTACTACGCTCTGTCTTTTCTAGTAGTACAAAATTCCTGCACATCACTAATTGGGAGTCTTTAGTTGACTTTTTTTCTCATAGTAGAAAAAAAAATGGTTGTCGTAAGACAGTCAAGTCTACTAGCAGAGACAAAGTGTACTCGTGCATGGACCTGGAGCTGCATTTGAACAAATGCTCAGACTGCTTTCCATATTTACCAGCGTCTCGTTATGACAGTTCTATTCATTGTTAAACTCTAGAACCTTTTTTGCATTTGTTTACTAATTGCCACAATGTGATTTTTTTGTTCTGTTTTTGTCATAATTTCAAACTGGACTATTTTGTACGCCTTTTTATTTGATATTCCTAATTTAACACTTGGATACTTGATTAGTTGGCGTATTTGATTAGTTGGCTATTTATGTTATCGATGGACGTGAGTGATTTAGTACCTGAGTGGCAAAGTTCTACCTGTTAATTGACTTGTGACGGTTCTACAACCCCTGGCAAAATTATTGTTCGCCAGTGTCTGAGGATGTTCAATGCAGTTGTTTAATTTTGTTGAATAAAGCAAATTAAAGACATGAAACAAGTTATTTTGAATGGAACCTTTTGGGTTTATGAAACGCTAAAAGAAATCAAGAAAAAACCTTTTTAGACCAAGCTGAAGAAAAAAGATGGAATCACTGAATTCTCAGGGGGAAATTATGGAATCATGAAGAAAAATCACAACACTTACTGGACTTTTAGTACTTCGTAGCACCACTTTTGGCTTTTATATAGGTATATAACTGCTCTCAGTCCCAGAGGCGTGGATTTGATGACAACTCTTTATTAATATGGCTCTAAATTTCTGTGACTGCTTTCACCAGATCCGCTTTTAAGGCTGGGGCCTTGTCGTGGAACTTTTTTTCCAACTTCCACCACAGATTTTCAATTGGACTATTTGCAGGATATCACTTTGATCTTATGGGTCTTTCTTCATAGGATGCTTTCACAATTTATGCTCTTTGGCAAGATGCATCGTCATCCTGAAAAATCATTTCACCATCCTCAAACGCCCTTACAATTGATGGGATAAGTATCCAAAATATACATACAAAACATACATTTACAGTGGTTAATTGGGTTAAGGTTTCGAGTCCTCTCAAATGAACTCGTGCTGCTTAGAACAGCACACAACACAATGAGTTGCCATAGGGACTACAGCCAATGTTTAACAAGTTAAACAAGGCGTCTTTGAAAAGTAGGACTCGAAGCCATGGAAAGAGAGTTGCGACACTGATCTTGCCGCCGGTGGTCACGTGGTTCATGTAGGGCGTGAATAGTTGATAAGCGGATATTAAGGGGGGGCAGCCCCCCCCGGTGGCCGAAAAGTGTCATTGCATGTAATTGACTTCCCCATATACAGTAATTTTCGCACTATAAGGCGCACCTAACTATAAGCCGCCACCCAACAAATTCGACACAAAAAAAAGCATTTGTTCAAAGATAAGCCGCATTTGACTATAAGCCGCAGCTGTCCTAACTGTATTTTGGGATATTCACACCAAAAGATATTAACCGGTAACACTTTTGACAGCGGCATCATAGGATGTCATAAGACCTAATGAACCACCATTAACCTTTGAACCAATTTGCGGCAAAGCTTCATTGATTCAAGAAGCTTCATTTGGCCATCATTGCTCCCTTGGAGGAGACAGTCAAGCTCTGCTGCTATCTGCTGTCAACACTGTTGTTGTCCAACATGCCTCCTAGCATGCATTGCAGTGCTACAGATGTAAATATCAATCGAAATTCATGTTCTTTGCTAATTATTTTTTCAGTTACTGTTCCAGTTGTTTTATGAATTGCTAGTTATAGTCATTGGTATCACTTTATTTGATTGTGGCGCCATAAAACTGTCATTAGACAATCATAATTATGACATGACACTGCCATGAGCATCAATGAAGGCTTATAACATGTCATTTAGTGTTATCCAGCAAATTACCTCACTTTTGAATGGACGTAAAAGATTCGAGCTAGACATAAATTGAGTTAGTTACATAATTTGCTGGGTGACACTTAATGACATCTGTCATAAGCATTCAGTAATGCCCATGATAGTGTCATGTCAAAATTATGACGGTCTTATGACGCCGCTGTCAAAAAAAGTGTTACCTATTAAAACAAATCAACAAATAAGCCGCACTGGACTATAAACTGCAGGATTCGAAAAGAAGGAAAAAAGTAGTGCCTTATAGTCCGAAAATTACGGTATATAAAAGTTGTGAAGCAATAAAACTGCTACAAAAATGAATGAAATAAGCAAAAATATTTTTAAAATGGGTCAAATTTTTTTGAACAGATCATGTGACTAGCACCTTTGAAAATATTTTGGGGGGGGATTGAATGATTTAAACACAAATCTCCTACCCTTAATATGGCCCAAAACAAAAAGGATTGCTTCAATCAAAGAAAACTTTTTCGATGAAAAATTAAGTGTTCAAATTTTTCAATCTCAAATATTTTTTCGCATTCCAAAACTTTTTCTATGACTGAATTTTTTCTGTTTTTGATTGAAGAGATTTTTCTTTTTGAAAATATATATTTTTTTAAGCAACTTATTTTTTGATTGAATAATAAAGACAAAAATGTCCTAGCCGAAATGTGGCCCAAACAAATCAACATTACTTCAATCATTAAAAAAAAAAAAAAAAAATTAAAGAAAAATAGCTTTCAGATGCATTTTTTTTTTTTTTTTTTTTTTTTTTTTTTTTTTTTTTTGAGTTTAAAATTTATTTTTGCATTCGAACACTTTTTTTTTTTTTTTTTTTTAATTGAAGTGACTTTTTTTGGTTGCAAATATATATTTTGATTGAAGCAACATTTTTGTATTGAATACTAAAGACACAAATCAACCTCCATATGGCTCCGCCCAGGGGGTACAATTTTTGACTGGGGTAACTACATTGGCACGACACTGGCGGGCGTACCATATTAAATGGATAATGATCTTGGCGAAAAGTATTGCCTAAGCAGCCTGATTTAGAATTTCCCTCAAGAATGACGGGAAAGAGAAAACACTCAACTTGTCAAGTTATTATTATAAATATTCTTGTAATTTTATTGCTGACACTACGTTTCAGGGTCATCAACATGTTTTGCCACCCGCCCCAAAAGTCAAACCCCGCCTATGAAATAGTTCCAAGCACAAGCAGCGCTGTAATGGTTTTTAATAAAACTGACACCGGTGATTGCGACATTTATAGGAAAATGGATAAAATCACATATCTAAGTACCTATTTTATTATGTCATTGTATTATAATATACACTCACTGGCCACTTTATTAGGTACACCTGTCCAACTGCTCGTTAACACTTAATTTCTAATCAGCCAATCACATGGCGGCAACTCAGTGCATTTAGGCATGTAGACATGGTTTAAGACAATCTCCTGCAGTTCAAACCGAGCATCAGTATGGAGAAGAAAGGTGATTTGAGTGACTTTGAACGTGGCATGGTTGTTGGTGCCAGAAGGGCTGGTCTGAGTATTTCAGAAACTGCTGATCTACTGGGATTTTCACGCACAACCATCTCTAGGGTTTACAGAGAATGGTCCGAAAAAGAAAAAATATCCAGTGAGCGGCAGTTCTGTGGACGGAAATGCCTTGTTGATCCCAGAGGTCAGAGGAGAATGGCCAGACTGGTTCGAGCTGATAGAAAGGCAACAGTGACTCAAATAACCACCCATTACAACCAAGGTAGGCAGAAGAGCATCTCTGAACGCACAGTCCATCGAACTTTCAGGCAGATGGGCTACAGCAGCAGAAGACCACACCGGGTGCCACTCCTTTCAGCTAAGAACAGGAAACTGAGGCAACAATTTGCACAAGCTCATCGAAATTGGACAATAGAAGATTGGAAAAACGTTGCCTGGTCTGATGAGTCGATTTCTGCTGCGACATTCAGATGGTAGGGTCAGAATTTGGCGTCAACAACATGAAAGCATGGATCCATCTTGCCTTGTATCAACGGTTCAGGCTGGTGGTGGTGGTGTAATGGTGTGGGGAAACCTCCTAAAACCACCGAAATGCAAAAAATCAAGGGTTCAATCCTGGGCTCCGGCCTTGCTGTATGGAGATTGCATGTTCTCCCTGTGCCTGCGTGGGTTTTCTCCGGGTACTCCGGTTTCCTCCCACATCACAAAAACATGCATGGTAAGCTGATCGAACGCTCTAAATTTTCCCTAAGTTTGACTGTGTGCACGAATGGTTGTTCGTCTCCTTGTGCCCTGCGATTGACTGGCAACTGATTCAGGGTGTAACCCGCATATTGCCCATAGTTAGCTGGGATTGGCTCCAGCGCCCCCGTGGCCCTCGTGAGGATAAGCGTCTCAGAAAATGAATGAATGAAAGGCTTAACACATGCTTTGGGTTACTGCATTACACTGGAACAAGGCATTAATGAGAAACTGAATTCCATTCAAAATTATTTTTTCATTGATTCATTGATTGTAGTGACCTCTCCCTTACAACCAGGGGTGAAAGTGGCTAGAATTTCTTGCCGGAACTCCCCGACGTGACGGTCGCCCCGGAGCCAGAAATTTTATTCATTTATTTTTTCTTTCTGTTTTTTTTTTTGTTTTTTTGGGGTGGGGGGGGGGGGGCTCTTCAACTACTGAAATGCAATGAAAACTGTTTCAGCACAGTTATCTGTATAGCACATACAAAAACCAATTTTCATTCAAAATTGGATTTTTTTCAATGATTTGCAAAAGCAGCGATAACCCCAACCTCCATCTCCTAATTTTTGTTTTCCCTCATTTCCTCACATACTAAATGCCAAATCTCAATTTCAACTACTTAAGAACATAGGATGTAAATTAAAATTGAAGTTAATGTAAACATTTACTCTTTCTTTTTTTAATAATAAAGATATAAGTAAAATTCATTCAGAAAAATAACTACAAATGACTTACAGACAGTGTACGTATCTTATGCAGAGTGAAATGGAATATACAGTGCCCTCCATAATTATTGGATTTATAATAATTATGTGTTTTTTAGCTTCTAATATTTTTTTTCCTAAATAATATGGGACCTTAATGGAAAAAAAGAGAAAAATCCAACCTTCAATACAAGTGTATTTATTCAGTTGGGGAAAAAAATCCCACATAAAGAAATAATTATTTAACATCAAATAATGTGCGTCACAATTATTAGCACCCCTGGTGTTAATACTTTGTACAACCCCCGTTTGCCAACAAAACAGCACCTGATCTTCTCCTATAATGTTTCACAAGAAGGGAAAAGACAGAAAGAGGGATCTTCAGCCATTCCTCTTTGCAGAATCTCTCTAAATCATCCAGAGACCTGGGTCCTCTCCTCTGTACTCTCCTCTTCAGCTCAGTCCACAGGTTTTCAATGGGGTTGAGGTCTGGGGACTGAGATGGCCATGGGAGGAGCTTGATTTTGTGTCTGGTGAACTATTTCTGTGTAGATTTGGCCATATGTTTAGGGTCATTGTCTTGCTGAAAGACCCAGTGATGACCCATCTTCAGCTTTCGGCCAGAGGGCAACAGATTTTGATTTAAAATGTCCTGGTATTTCAAAGCATTCATGATGCCTTGCACCCTAACAAGGTTCCCAGGGCCTTTGGAAGCGAAACAGCCCCGCTTTTCGAGGTTTAATATTCCTCTACGCATTTTTATATACAGTACTCATGTTCGGTCGGCATTGAGTTGGGAGGGGCCAGCCCAGCAGCTGGCTGATCGGAGACAACTCGGGAGATGAGCTCTGTAAAAAACGCTCATCTCCACCTCATCCGCGATGGGAGGACCCCAAATGGGCACTGAATTTAAGCATATTATTGAGATGTAGTTTGACAGTTCAAGAAAAATGTGTCGAAAAGAGCAGGAATGGCACTTGTAACGCGTGGTAGGTAGGATACATGCATAAAAGTATCAAATAGGGGAGAAGCTTCCACTTACAGTGCCTTGCAAAAGTATCCGGCCCCCTTGAACCTTGCAAACTTTCGCCACATTTCAGGCTTCAAACATAAAGATATAAAATTTTAATTTTTTGTCAAGAATCAACAACAAGTGGGACACAGTCGTGAAGTGGAACAAAATTTATTGGATAATTTAAACTTTTTTAACAAATAAAAAACTGAAAAGTGGGGCGTGCAATATTATTCGGCCCCCTTGCGTTAATACTTTGTAGCGCCACCTTTTGCTCCAATTACAGCTGCAAGTCGCTTGGGGTATGTTTCCATCAGTTTTGCACATCGAGAGACTGACATTCTTGCCCATTCTTCCTTGCAAAACAGCTCGAGCACAGTGAGGTTGGATGGAGAGTGTTTGTGAACAGCAGTCTTCAGCTCTTTCCATAGATTCTCGATTGGATTCAGGTCTGGACTTTGACTTGGCCACCAAGTCTAACACCTGGATACGTTTATTTTTGAACCATTCCATTGTAGATTTGGCTTTATGTTTTGGATCATTGTCCTGTTGGAAGATAAATCTCCGTCCCAGTCTCAGGTCTTGTGCAGATACCAACAGGTTTTCTTCCAGAATGTTCCTGTATTTGGCTGCATCCATCTTCCCGTCAATTTTAACCATCTTCCCTGTCCCTGCTGAAGAAAAGCAGGCCCAAACCATGATGCTGCCACCACCATGTTTGACAGTGGGGATGGTGTGTTCAGGGTGATGAGCTGTGTTGCTTTTACGCCAAACATATCGTTTTGCATTGTGGCCAAAAAGTTCAATTTTGCTTTCATCTGACCAGAGCACCTTCTTCCACATGTTTGGTGTGTCTCCCAGGTGGCTTGTGGCAAACTTTAAAGGAGACTTTTTATGGATATCTTTGAGAAATGGCTTTCTTCTTGCCACTCTTCCATAAAGGCCAGATTTGTGCAGTGTACGACTGATTGTTGTCCTATGGACAGACTCTCCCACCTCAGCTGTAGATCTCTGCAGTTCATCCAGAGTGATCATGGCTCTTGGCTGCATCTCTGATCAGTTTTCTCCTTGTTTGAGAAGAAAGTTTGAAAGGACGGCCGGGTCTTGGTAGATTTGCAGTGGTCTGATGCACCTTCCATTTCAATATGATGGCTTGCACAGTGCTCCTTGAGATGTTTAAAGCTTGGGAAAGCTTTTTGTATCCAAATCCGGCTTTAAACTTCTCCACAACAGTATCTCGGACCTGCCTGGTGTGTTCCTTGGTTTTCATAATGCTCTCTGCACTTTAAACAGAACCCTGAGACTATCACAGAGCAGGTGCATTTATACGGAGACTTGATTACACACATTTAGATTCTATTTATCATCATCGGTCATTTAGGACAACATTGGATCATTCAGAGATCCTGACTGAACTTCTGGAGTGAGTTTGCTGCACTGAAAGTAAAGGGGCCGAATAATATTGCATGTCCCACTTTTCAGTTTTTTATTTGTTAAAAAAGTTTAAATTATCCAATAAATGTTGTTCCACTTCACGATTGTGTCCCACTTGTTGTTGATTCTTGACAAAAAAATTAAATTTCATATCTTTATGTTTGAAGCCTGAAATGTGGCGAAAGGTTGCAAGATTCAAGGGGGCCGAATACTTTTGCAAGGCACTGTATGTACATTTATTCACAAAAAAATAATAATTCCACCTTGACCACTCGTCACTCGGGAGCTCAGCGGTTCGCACACACGGGTTCGCAGATGACATCCAACACAAAAGTAAGCAGCAACAGAAGAAGAACATATTCAATATAAATAAAGCAGCGCCACCGAGTGGTGGATGTTGGGAGGAACACGATTTAAGGAGGTGACTGTTACACACGTCGTGATCGTCCCCCTTCATTGTTTATGATGCTGTCATGCCTCACTAAAAACAGTGACAGCATGACGTCCCTTCCAGAGTATCCGAATCTTGTACGGTGACAGCAGTCCATATTAGGCGGCAACATAACGCGCCTACATTATCCGTCTAACAACTAATCCGGATATTAGGCATACTAGTGTAGCCGACATGCCGAATAGTCCAACTAATTACCGGTACACGTTCAAGGCCATTAGTGTAGACGTAGCCTCAGTCCCCTGTTTTGCACCCAACTCTCTTGGGGAGAAAGAACGTGAATTTGAACCAATCAGAGATAACTATCCTTGCTCATCACGTGTCAGTATGTCAACCAATTGAACAGACAGCAGAGTCCTTATTTGTTTTTTTTGTTTTTTGTTTTTTTTTTTTGCTGCCTGTGACGTGACATGTCAGAGGCAGAAAGAGAGACTCTGGGAAGAACTACGTCAAAGAAATAAATGAATGAAAAATATTGGGGGAAATGGATGACGCAACACAAGCTCTTTATTAGGCTTGTTGTTAACACTTGTGTATGTAAATCTGACGTTAGTAGATTCTTATTGGAGATGCGTGTGTGGCAGCGTGGCAGGTTTTTTTTTTTAACAGTGTTTGAACAGTTGCCGTTATATTTGCGGGATCAAAGCGGCGTTCCAGGCAGTTCCGCCTAATAAACTCATAGCGGAACTCCTTTCCGGCTCGTTCTGGTCTACTTTCACCCCTGGAAATAAGACACTGGTTTCGAGTTTGATGATAATAAGGGACAAAGCGCATCCCTTGAAAGATCAACAAAGGACGTTTTTTTTTCTGAATACCAGACGATTACGTTTTTTAAAGGACAGTTGGCAACCTTAAGGTCACCGACATCATATAAAACTTATGTGACAAGCCATAGCGGGTTCATATAAAAAGTATCCGAACCTTTTGAATTTTCTCACATTTCTGCATAAAATCACGATCAAATGTTATCTGATTTTTGTCAAAATCACACAGATGTAAAGACAGTGTCTGCTTTAACTAAAACAACCCAAACATTTATAAGTTTTCATATTTTAATGAGGATAGCATGCAAACAATGACAGAAGGGGGATAAATAATTAAGTGAACCCTCTGCCTAAGGAGACTTAAAGAGCAATTGAAACCAATTTTTACCAAATTTTTAAGTCAGTTTAAATCAGGTGTATGCCCAATCACTGATGAGTGGTTTAAAACAGCCCTGCCCACTATAAAACACACACCTGGTAAGAATTGTCTTGATTAGAAGCATTGTCTGATGTGCATCATGGCTCGATCAAAAGAGCTTTCTGAAGAAATGCGATCAAGGATTGTTGATTTGTATAAAGCTGGGATACAAAACAATCTCTAAAAATCTGGGTGTTCATCAATTGACAGTCAGAGAAGTTGTCTAGAAATGGAGAGAGTTTGGCACTGTTGCTTTTCTCCCAATGAGTGGCCGTCCACCAAAGATGACACCAAGAGTTCAGTGTAGAATACAGAGAGGTAAAAAAGAACCCTAGAGTGTCTTCTAAACACTTACAGAAATCACTGGCACAGTCCGATATCTCTGTGCACACATCAACTATATGTAGAACTATGGCCAAGAATGGTGTTCATGGGAGGACTCCACGGAGGAAGCCACTGCTGTCTAAAAAAACATTGTTGGTCGTTTAATGTTCGCAAAAAGGCACTTGGACACTCCACAGAAGTTTTGGCAAAATATTTTGTGGACCGATGAAACCAAAGTTGAATTATTTAGGAGTAACACAGAACGTCATGCATGGAGGAAAAATGGAACAGCTCACCTACGTTAACACACATCTCCACCGTAAAGCATAGTCGAGGGAGCATCGTGATTTGAGCTGTTTTGCTACCTTAGGGCCTGGAAAACTTACAATCATGAATGGACAAATGAATTCAAAAGTTTATTAGGATTTTTTGCAGGAAAACCTGAGGCCGTCTGTCATACAGTTGAAGTTAAAAAGAGGATGAATGCTGCAACAAGACAATCATCCAAAACACAGAAGTAAATCAAATTTGGTCAGAACGGTTTTAGATGAACAAAATACAGCTGGCGTGGCCAAGTTAAGGTCCAGACTTGAACCCCATTGAGATGCTGTGGCATGACCTAAAGACAGCCATTCATGCCAGACATCCCAGGAATCTGACTGAAGTACAACAGATTTTTAGAGAAGAATGGGCCAGACTGATCTGCAGCTCGAGGAAGCGTCTGGTTGAAGTCATTGCTGCCAAAGGGGGCGCCACAAAATATTAAATGTGATGGTTCACTTACTTATTTGTCCCCCTTCTGTCATTGTTTGCATACTATCCTCATTAAAAATTGAAGACCTATAAATGTTTGTGTGGTTTTAGTAAAAGCACTTTTTTTCATCTGTGTGATTTTGACAAAGATCAAATCACATTTGATGGTGATTTTATGCAGAAATGTGAGAAATTCCAAAAGGTTCAGATACTTTTCATACTACTGTATGTATGTAAATTCATATGTGAGTTAAGTCAGCAGAGCAAATGCTATTTGTCCAGATTCTAAAATTTTCAAGTCAATATCGACACTCAAAAAGATACTGGATACCATTTTTGATACTAGATAAATATAAAATGCGAAATTAAATGTTATTTTCTTTTTGTTTCGGTTTAAGTGCCATTGACGTTGATAGGCGTCCAATCATGTTGCTCTTAAAAATTAAATTTACTCATTTTTACTGCTCATTTTTCACTAGTAGACGTCCAATCCATTTGAAGTGGGAGGGTGTTTATTCGCTGCCAACCCTCCCATTTGAAATGGATTGAACGACAAGAACCATCAATGGCAGCCAATGAAGCAACAAGGAAAATGCAAAAATAACCTGCGTTACTATCGAGCAGTGCAAAATCAAATTTACCCCATGACACCAAACGTCTGGGGATCCTTTGCTTTGCAAAAAAAACTGAGTATCAATACTTTCATAATCAAATATTGTATTGTGATCAACATTTCAGTATTGATATTTCGATACTTTTGACCAACCTACTAAAGATATACAGCTCATCGGCCTGTAAATATCCATATAGATATTCAAACCGGAGGGAAAAAGTATTGGCTTATAGGAGTTAGTTATAAAGTTACAGTAATTGCAAACTTATTGTTGCCTGTATTGTGCTGTGGCACACTCGTGTTTGTTTTCTTTTGTGAAGAAAGAAAACATATCAGATATTATCAAAAATGTCTTTTATTTTCTGTGGAACGTCGCTGGAATAAATAAAAGCAGTGAAACATTTTTGAACCAAAGACAAGTATTGCGTGTATTGACAATTCAAATTTACAGCGTACATAAAAGGCAACTTTTTCATGCGTCTCTGTTGGTGGTGCTCCGCTTCTCGCTCACATGTCGGTGGGACCCTTCATGGCAGAGTCTTTGGCCCCTACTACCGGCGCCACCACGGCAGCAAGTACGCACTGTGACGGCTCACAGTATCCAGCGAGTCCCGGGGGTCCCGGTGGGCCGGGGACACCGGGAATTCCAGGAGCCCCACGAGGCCCTCGGGAGCCATCGTGCCCGTCGCTGCCAAACGCCGACCGGCCAGGCTGGCCTGGAAGGGGAAAGCACACGATTTGCTTGTGTGTTACACGTTACTCGAGCAGTAGTAGGCAGGTGCTGTAAGACGACTTCAAATATGGCAGGAAAAGCATATTAGACCAGTATAACTTCATTTGCAGTTAATGTGAAGCACTTCAAATAGTGATGTCAATTCTAGCATTTCATGTGATTCACTGTTTTCTTTTTCTACCATGATAAAAATGTGTATGTCAAGTGGGCACACATGCTCCTCAGGTAATAATTAATATTTGAAGTATTATGTTTTTTAAAACCAATGTTCCTACAGTTACAACTGACTGCAACGAAAAAAATATCCATTCCACTTGGTCTTTAAGAGGCGTGGCAAGCGGAAAATGGCCTTTCAGAGGTTACTCCCAAAATTAATTTGGAATTTCACTTTTTTTTTTTCTTTCTTTTTTTTTTTTTTTTTTTTTAGACAAGGCAACAAGTAAATTTACTCATAAACAGTATGTTTTTGTATTTTGTGTGTGGATTATTTAAAATTTTACGGTGGGGTAAATAAGTATTTAGTCAACCACTAATTGTGCAAGTTCTCCCACTTGAAAATATTAGAGAGGCCTGTAATTGTCAACATGGGTAAACCTCAACCATGAGAGACAGAATGTGGGAAAAAAAACTGAAAATCACATTGTTTGATTTTTAAAGAAATTATTTGCAAATCATGGTGGAAAATAAGTATTTGGTCAATACCAAAAGTTCATCGCAATACTTTGTTATGTACCCTTCGTTGGCAATAACGGAGGCCAAAAGTTTTCTGTAATTCTTCACAAGCTTTTCACACACTGTTGCTGGTATTTTGACCCATTCCTCCATGCAGATCTCCTCTAGACCAATGGTGTTTTGGGGCTGTCGTTGGGCAACACGGGCTTTTAACTCCCTCCACAGATTTTCTATGGGGTTGAGATCTGGAGACTGGCTAGGCCACTCCAGGACCTTGAAATGCTTCTTACGAAGCCACTCCTTAGTTGCCCTGGCTGTGTGTTTGGGATCATTGTCATGCTGAAAGACCCAGCCACGTCTCATCTTCAATGCCCTTGCTGATGGAAGCAGAGTTTCACTCAAAATCTCTCGATACATGGCCCGATTCATTCTTTCCCCTCCACAGATCAGTCGTCCTGGTCCCTTTGCAGAAAAACAGCCCCAAAGCATGATGTTTCCACCCCCATGCTTCACAATGGGTATGGTGCAATTCAGTATTCTTTTTCCTCCAAACACGAGAACCTGTGTTTCTACCAAAAAGTTCTATTGTGGTTTCATCTGACCATAACACATTCTCCCAGTCCTCTTCTGGATCATCCAAATGCTCTCTAGCGAACCGCAGACGGGCCTGGACGTGTACTTGCTTCAGCAGGGGGACACATCTGGCAGTGCAGGATTTGAGTCCCTGGCGGCGCATTGTGTTACTGATAGTAGCCTTTGTTACTGTGGTCCAAGCTCTCTGTAGGTCATTCACTAGGTCCCCCCGTGTGGTTCTGGGATTTTTGCTCACCGTTCTTGTTATCATTTTGACGCCACGGGGTGAGGAGGGATTTGGTGGTCCGTGTTGCCCAACGACAGCCCAAAACATCACTGCTCTAGAGGAGATCTTCATGGAGGAATGGGCCAAAATACCAGCAACAGTTTCTGAAAAGCTAGTTACAGAAAACGTTTGGCTTCTGTTATTGCCAACAAAGGGGACATAACAAAGTATTGAGATGAACTTTTGTATTGACCAAATATTAATTTTCCACCATGATTTGCAAATAAATTCTTTAAAAATCAAACAATGTGATTTTCTGTTTTTTTCCCACATTCTGTCTCTCATGGTTGAGGTTTACCCATGTTGACAATTACAGGCCTCTCTAATATTTTCAAGTGGGAGAACTTGCACAATTGGTAGTTGACTAAATACTTATTTGCCCCATTGTAAAACTAACCCTAATGTGAAATATTCTCCAATTCTCAAATAAACTTTATTTTCAACTACAGCAGTACTTATCAAATAGTGGGGCACGACCGACCGGGGGGGCGCAGAGCGATGCTGGAGGTGGCACATGTGACCTCGGGGAACATACTTTTTTGCCGAACTAGAATAACGTGTAATTGCACATTCACTCCGTGGGTGGCAGTGACGCTCTCATTTTCAAGGTGTGTGCAGTATTTTTCAACCAAACAAGAGCACACTGCAAAGAGCACTGGAGATGTGAAGAGTTAAGATGAGGAAATATACGAAGTGTATGCAGCGTTCGGCTTTTGGCTTTGACTTTTAATACAGTTGGAGAGGAGGAAAAAACAGTCTGTTTACGGTCTCTAAAAATGTTTGCAGTGGATAGCGGGAAGCCAAATCAGTTAAGACATCACTTAAAGACATTAGACCCCAATCCCATTGATAAGCCGCTTGATTTTTTTTTCAGCGAAAACGTGCCAAATATTGCCAATAATCGTCCGCTTTGTCAGTGTTACATCAGTAAACCAGCGAGCACTGTTAGCAAGATAAAAGGTGGCATACCATGTTGCAAAATAACACCATTCCATGACAAAGGAGCAGATACTGCCTGCAGCAAAAATAAAAGCTGTCCCTCTGTCCAATGACACTGTTGTTTTTGTTCTATTAATTTTTGTTTTTTCAGTCAAATTGTTTGGCATATTGTCCTCATTAGTTAATGTTCCTCATCAATTAAAATTTATTATTATTTATTGATGTCATTAAATGTTATTTTTGAGTATCAAATTGTCAAAAATGTACCTTGAGCGTATTTTCACAGTTTGGATGTGACTTTTTTTTTAATTCAGGTAAATTGATATGCTTTAAGTCTTTTCTGTTACAAACAAAACAATGTGAATAAAATTATACTTTATTGTAAATTGATCTAGATTATTTGTTTCCTCTAATATTAAAAAGGACACAATGTAATGCAGATGTGTGCTTATAATAATAATTTTATAGACAAATTATACTATTTACAGTGGTGGCAGAGTTGGGGGGGCGAAACATTTATGTCTTCCTTGGGCGTAACAGAAAATAATTGAGAAGCACTGAACTACAATACTGTATATTGATATTTATTGGACCTTTGCTCTATCTTAAATTCAACTTTTTATTAATCCTATTTGATATTTGTTGTGTACCTGGCAGACCAGGAGCGCCCGGGAGTCCTTTGAGGCCTCGGGCTGTGGGGCCTCTGTCCCCTCTGTCACCTTGGTCACCTGTGGATGAAAAAAAGACATTACATTGTGACATTACTTATTGAAATTAAAGGTATTTACACTCTTGACCTTGGACACAAAATTACTTGTCTAATTTATTCTATTTTTTTTTGGGAGCATTGTTTCATGTGTTCAGGCGGGATTTGGGGGTCCCACCTTTGGGTCCTTTGCGGCCAAGTAGTCCAGGTGGACCCTTGAGACCGGGCAACCCTCGGGATCCGGTGTGACCGGGAAAACCGTTTTCACCACTTGGGCCCGGGGGTCCGGGCGGGCCTGGGGGGCCAGGGATTCCTGCGACTCCCGACTCAGGTCGACTCAGACTAGCCGCCAGCTGGGCCAGCTGCTCTGTACGACCAAAACGACAGTGATGATGATGATGACGCTGAGGATGAGGACAACTCACCTTGCATGACTCTCATGCAGACTTGTTTGATGTGCGTGTCTGTTGGTGACTTGCCCTGCACAAACACAAGTACCGGTACAGTCAGTTATTACCATAATTTTCGGATTGTAAGGCACACTGAAATCCATTATTTTTCCCCAAAATTTACAGCGCACTTTATATATAAATTGCGGTTCTATCTACCTATTCTAATCTATTTTGTTGGAGTATAACTTGATAATGCTGCTCCAGTAAAGTGCCCAAGACACACATTCAGCATTCGTCCATTAATGCAACAAAAATATAATATATAAAAAAATAATACATACATGAATTAAAGTGGAAAAACGAAGAGGAACAAAGGCATACATTTAAAGAAGTATGGCCTGTGTGTATTTTGCTCTGGAGAGTTTTGTTTTGTTTTGTTTTGTTTTGTTTTGTTTTGTTTTGTTTTGTAAATCTCTTCTGACCTCACCGTTTTAACTCTTTGCCTGCCATTGACAGCAGTAGACGTCCAATCCATTTTATTTGGGAGGGGCTGGAAGCAATTGAATGATCGCTTCAAGTGTTGTTTTCCTTGTTGTTTTCTATGTCAATATCTTATTCAAGTGTTGTTTTCCTTGTTGTTTTCTATGTCAATATCTCTCTTTTACTAACTACCACAACACATAGGTCATCTGTGACCTGGACTGGCAGTGAATAAGTCAAGCTAATGATAACATTTAAATAAACAGCAGTGACCACTGTCCCTGAAAGGGTTAATAAAGCAATAAGTGCCATCTTAAAAGATAATGCAGTACACTGATGCACTAATGAGGTGCGCCTTATGCATGGAAATAAAATCGATCATCTGTAGTATGCCTAATAATCTGAAAGATATGGTACACTTAAACTGGAATACACTTATGACTGTAATTTCTCGTTTATATTTTTCATGTATGTATTAAATGCATCCCCATTATGACCCTTCAAAAGCTGATTTTGTTTTGTACTTTTGAATAATATGCTCATACCATTTTTCTGTTATCCTTACTACAAAATTGAAGTATTGGCTGCATACAGTGGTGGAATGTAACAAAGTAAAAGTACTCGTTGCTGTACTTAAGTACTATTTTTATATCTGTACTTTACTTGAGTACAAATATGAAGTGGTACTTTAATTTTACTTCATTACATTTTACAGCACATGTCTGTACTTTTTACTCCACTACTTTTTAAATTGTCGCCTGCGTTAAATGTTACTTTTTTTTTGGTTTTGGTTTTTTCTCTCATTGTGAATTTAGTTTTGTTTTCATTCCTCTGGCGCATCGATAAGCCCCGCAAAGCTACTGTATACGATAGTTGAGCACTAGAGGCAGCAACACAAGTACAAGCAAGATTAGGCAGGTGAACAAGATATTGACCAATAATACCAACAGTGTGCACAGTGCGCTTTCAAATGGGTGCTGCACACTCTTGTACAGTAGGTGGCAGTATACAACTGATAGTTGCTTGCAATCTGCCATTAAGATAAATTTTGGAGTTTTTGAGCTTGTTAAGCTCCTGTGCAGTCAATTTTATTGCTTGTTTTTTCATTCTGCACAGTATTAAATAAAACTGAGCAGTCATAAATGTATATATATATATATATATATATATATATATATATATATATATATATATATATATATATATATATATATATATATATATATATATAGTGATTCCCTCATTTTTTACAGTTAATGGGGACCAGAACCCACCGCGATTAGTGAAAAACCGCAAAACAGCGCACCCCCCAAAAAAAAAAAAGTTTTTTGTAGGGCTGTCAAAATTATCGCGTTAACGGGCGTTAATTAATTTTTTTAATTAATCATGTTAAAATATTTGACGCAATTAACGCAGATGCCCCGCTCAGAGAGTTTTAAATGACAGTACACATTGAAACGCTCACTTGTTGTGTTTTATGGAGTTTTGCCGCCCTCTGCTGGCGCTTGGGTGCGACTGATTTTATAGTCATTCATGAGCATTGAGTAAGTAATTATTGACATCAACAATGGCGGGCTACTAGTTTATTTTTTGATTGAAAATTTTACAAATTTTATTAAAACGAAAACATTAAGAGGGGTTTTAATATAAAATTTCTCTAACTTGTACTAACATTTTTCTATTAAGAACTACAAGTCTTTCTATCCATGGATCGCTTTAACAGAATGTTAATAATGTTAATGCCATCTTGTTGATTTATTGTTATAATAAACAAATAGTCCTTATGTACCATATGTTGAATGTATATATCCATCTTGTGTCTTATCTTTCCATTTCAACAATAATTTACAGAAAAATATGGCATATTTTATAGATGGTTTGAATTGCAAGTAATTGCGATTAATTACGATTAATTAATTTTTAAGCTGTAATTAACTCGATTAAAAATTTTAATCGTTTGACAGCCCTAGTTTTTTGTTTTTTTGTGTGTGTTCAATATATTTATTCAGATTTAGCATTGGAAAGAGATACACATAAGACATGTTTTCCCTTTTTTTTTCCCCCAAAGTATATTTTTAGAAACCACTCACTCTACTCCACTACTCACTTACACCCTATGAGTTGCCACAGCAACTGTTTAACAAGTCAAACGAGGATTGACACCCGCGGCACTTTGAAGCTTTTGCTTATAAGTGTCTGTGTCAAGATCAAACCCAAAGTTCTGTCAACATCATTAACTTTAAAAAGCATCTCCAGTGCACAGCCTGACGAACAAAGAGCAGGGGAGGGAGGGAGCGAGAGTGAGACAACAAGATTGGCTCGGGACAGCTCATCTGTATATATATATTTTTTTGATTGAAAAAAAAATCCGCAACGGACTAAGCGTGCGAAGTTTGACGCGTGAAGTAGCGAGGGATCACTGTATACAATACAGGTCAAATGTTTGGACAGACATCATTCAATGCAACACAAATGAAGGTCGCAACCTCATTGATACAGCAATCAATCCCACTTATCAACCCAGAAAAGGCATATCTGTGAAGTCAAAAACCATTTTAGGTGACTTCCTTTTGAAGCTCATCAAGAAAATGGCAATAGTGTGCAAAAAAGTATTCAGAGCAAAGGGTGGCTACTTTAAAGATACTAGATTATACATGTTTTTAGTTATTTCACCTTTTTTTTTTTTTTTTTTTTTTTTTGCTAAGTACATAATTCCACACATGTTCATTGATAGTTTTATTACCCTTACTGAGAATTTACATTGTAAGTAGTCATGAAAATAAAGAAAATGCACAAATGAGAGGGTGTGTCCAAACTTATTGCCTGTACTGTATGTATATTACATTTTTGCAATGGGAAAAAATCCTTTTACTTTTTACTTGTAAATTAAATTTTAAAGCAAGTTATTTTGTACTTTAATTTGAGTCCATTTTTGTCTTTGATACTTGCACTTTGACTTAAATAATTTTTTTGCACCAGTATTTGTACTTTTACTTAAGTAAAAAAAAAAAAAGTGAGTACTTCATCCACTACTGGCTGCATAATACTTGATACAATTGAATTGTCTGTGTTCTGACATTTTTTTTTAATGATACCAAGACTGGAAACAATTTTACTGAAATGATGAAAAATTTGGGCAGGCAGCAAAATAATGAAGATCTCACCCGGGATCCCTGAGGGCCGGGCAGCCCCGGCATGCCCATGTCACCCTGCATGCCTCGCGGTCCCGCTTGGCCCGGTTCGCCCTCCTTGCCCTGCTGTCCTCTGCCACCTTCCGGTCCTTTGTTTCCAGTCTCTCCCGGCGGGCCCATCTGAGGGTACAAAGCACCTCATTGAAGAACATACTGTACAAACACCAGTCTTTTCTCCAAAACTATGATTTCTTTTGGCAAACTTTCTAAACAAAAATTTACTCATGGAATTTATTTGACATATCTGTTCAGTTGCTGTACAATTTTTCATTTCAAGTATACGGTAAAAAAAATATGACTCGAGTGTACCGCTCCTTTCTCGCCTGGCTCTCCTTGATCGCCCTGTGAGAAAAGACACATGTGAATAAAAGCATGTCCAAAGGTCGAGAGCGAGTCGTAGTGACGCAGTTGCTCACCAGATCTCCTCGATACCCTGGCGATCCTTCGGCACCTGGAGGTCCCTAAATTTGATGCCACATCTTTATTATGGAGCAAAAAGAAAATGTGGACGAAACTCTGGGGGACATGCGGACACGTACCTGCTCTCCCTTCGGACCATCCAGACCCACCGCACCCTGGGACAAAAAAAAAAAAAAAAGATGTCGGTTTTTTGGGTGCATTTCAGCATCACTTCTTTGTTAACTTGTTGGCTGCCATTGATGGCGGTTGACGTCCAATCTATTTTAACTGTCAAAATGGATTGGACGTCTAGCACTGTCAATGAAGTGTGAGTATTCACAAGCAGTCCTCGCAGTTTAAATGAATTGGACGTCGTCAATGGCATGCAATGACTTAATTTTGGGTCACTTCCTTATTAATTTTAGAGTACTTAGGGGCCACTTCCTCTCGATTTTGGGTCACTTCCTGCACGTTTTGGGCATTCTGGCTTCACTTTCTGGATCTTGGATAATTTCCTGTTGATTTGCCACATTTCTGGTTTGCTTCCTGAAGGTTTTGGGCCCTTTCAGGGTACTATCTGTTAATATTGGCTTGTTTTTTCCTGCACTGGAAATAAATGGGGATGTATTTGGTAAAGTTCTGTGCATCATGATTATCTGAATTTTCATGGGTAAATTATTTGAATTGGGTTTTTTAAAAATGTAAGATGAGATACGTTTTGAAATATGAAAATTTGCCATTCAAAATGAAGGAGGCAATTTGAAATACATTGGGACGTTTCTGTCGAATTGTGGTGCAACCATACATTTTTTGGCAAAAACTATATACAGCTTTTGTGTGCCTTCATTCCCTGATTCATCCAATATGTAATATGTGTTAATTGGATTTTTAAAAATGTAGGATGAGTTACATTTTGAAATTTTAAAATATTTTTGCAATTGAAAATAAACGGGCATTTTGCAGCCCGCCAAACCAGTGGAGAGGAAAACCAATACCATTATATGTGGGGAGCTTTGCTAAGTAAAAAATACAGAATTCCAGTTTGAGGGTAACCGACAGCATATTCTGATATTGGCAGCAAATTGTGTTATTGGCAGCAAACGGTGTCTATTAACTTGCTTGTTCTCAGGCCGATGCAAAAAAAAAAAGAAAGAAAAAAGTACTACTTTGGCGCTTCCTGGTGAACCTATTTTAGTGAAATGTCCTGATTTCATTGAGCTCACCTTGAGAACAGTACAAAAACCAAAGTATTCATCCACGTTATTCCAGAATTGGAGGAAATTAAAGCATCACACACACACACACATACACACAAAAATAAAAATTGGCCTAATTATCTGCTACATATTCTTCAAAAATAGGCAATAAACTATCAAACGCTTGATTAGCTGCTATAAGAGATGAAAAGTATAATGTTTATTACATAGTTTGGTATTTACAATACTGGCATACACAGTAACAGGATCTCCAATCTGTACTCGTGTTAGTTTTTCCGGGAGTAGAAGCTAGCGATTTAGCTAGCTGTTACTGCTAATTAAGATGGCGAAATTAAGTATAATAGTAATCTAGTCAAGCAACAAAAGAAAATAATATTTGTCTTATTCGTATTTCATGCATAACAGGGTTGCATGAGGTAAGGTAAGACATTCAATTAAGGCTGTTTTATTTTTAAAACTAAAAATTGCAATTTCTGGAGAAATTACGATGGTGCTTCGCTGTGGTAGATATAGATCTAACAGGTCTCTTCCTGCTTATTTGGGGACACTTCCTGTTTATTTTGGGGGACATTTCAGGGACACGTCCTGTTGATAACAGGTCACTTCCAGTTGATTTGGGGACATTTCGGGGACACGTCCTGTTGATAACAGGTCACTTACTGTTGATTTAAGGACGTTTCAGAGACACGTCCTGTTGATTTCAGGTCACTTCCTGTTGATTTGAGGACATTTCGGGGACACTTCCTGTTGATTTGGTGACATTACGGGGACAAGTCCTGTTGCACGGCTGTCAATGGCATCGACTTGCTTAGGCGCCAGTTTAATGTCAGTGGGCAGTCATGGTAAATGGTCAAAAATCACAATCTTTTCCTGCCATTGAAAATGAATGGGAAATTTGGACGTACATGGCTGTCAATGGCATCCCATTAGAAATGAATGGGACAGTTTTTGGAAAATTTGGGGGGGGGGGACTGTTTCCCCACAGAATTAGCCAAAAACTGTCCTATTCATTTCTAAAGGGATGCCATTGACGGCCATATATGTCATTCCATTCATTTCTAATGGCCAAAGTTTCCCCTTCATTTTCAATGACAGAAAAACATGGGTGGTTGTGATTTTTGACCAGAAACTTACCATTACAGCCCATTGATATTCAACTGGCCATGTCACTGTAAGCCATATACGTCCACGCTATTGACACTTACGTATGTATACGTCCATCCCATTGACGGCATTGTACGTTCATGCAAAGCACTCATCACAATTTCTGCTGAAATTGTTGTTTCTAGTTTAGATTTGACCTCAGGACAAGTAAATTTACTTTAGTCATTTGTTTGTCAAATATTTCAGATTTGAAGGGTGGGTGGTATAATGTCCTCCAATTCCGGAAAGACGTAGCTACTTCTCCCCAGTGCATTTTCTTACCCTGTCGCCCTTCTGGCCTCGATAACCTGCCGGTCCTGGGAGTCCAGGAAGACCCACGTCACCTTTGATACCCTGTTACAACAAATGTCAAAAAGTCAAGAAACTGGTGTTCACCAGCATCGCTAAAGCGTGGCTAAACGGGTCAGCATGTGAAAGACAATGGATCCTTCATTGACTTATTGCTTGTTTGCTTTTGTAGGAATATTAAGTTTTTCCTTCTGTTGGCAACTTTCACTCGCCGGGAAATAGGAGCTTATGAAAAACATCATTTAATGTATAATAGGGAGAAATGGTGGGGTGTTTCTTGAAAAAATAAATCTCCAAATAATTGTGGTATAAATATAGTGTATCAAAAAAGTGAGTACACCCCTCGCATTTCTGCAGATATTTTAGTATATATTTTCATGGGACAACACTGACAAAATGAA
Organism: Corythoichthys intestinalis; assembly: GCF_030265065.1. NCBI lineage: Eukaryota > Metazoa > Chordata > Actinopteri > Syngnathiformes > Syngnathidae > Corythoichthys > Corythoichthys intestinalis. Next base: position 48,491,869 of record NC_080402.1, read on the forward strand.
ACTTTGACACAATGAAAAGTAGTCTGTGTGCAGCTTATATAATAGAGTTAATTTATTTTCCCCTCAAAATAACTCAAAATATAGCCATTAATATCTAAACCCCTGGCAACAAAAGAGAGTACACCCCTTTGAAAAAACGTATATCCCTAAATGTCCAAATTGAGTACTGCTTGTCATTTTCCCTCCAAAATGTCATGTGACTCGTTACAGGAGTACTGTCAACATTGCTGCAGAGAATGAAGAGGTGGGGGGTTAGCCTGTTAGTGCTCAGACCATACGCCGTACTCTACATCAAATTGGTGTGCATGGCTGTCACCCCAGGAGGAAGCCTCTTCTGAAGACGGTACACAAGAAAGCTCGCAAACAGTTTGCTGAAGACATGTCAACAAAGCACATGGATTACTGGAACCATGTCCTATGGTATGATGAGACGAAGATTGATTTGTTTGGTTCCAATGGTCTCAAGCATGTGTGGCGGCGAGCAAGTGAGGAGTACAAAGATAAGTGTGTCATGCCTACAGTCATGCATGGTGGTGGGAATGACACCCCCCCCCCCGCAGCTCTTCAATCTCTGCAGCAATGCTGACAGCACTCCTGTAACGAGTCACATGACATTTTGGAGGGAAAATGACAAGCGGTTCTCAATTTGGACATTTAGGGATGTAGGTTTTTTCAAAGGGGTGTACTGACTTTTGTTGCCAGGGGTTTAGATATTATTGGCTATATTTTGAGTTGTTTTGAGGGGGAAATAAATTAACTCTAATATATAAGCTGCACAGACTACTTTTCGTTGTGTCAAAGTGTCATTTTGTCGATGTTGTCCCATGAAAAGATATACTTAAATATCTGCAGAAATGCGAGGAGTGTACTCACTTTTGTGATACACTGTAACTTTTTGTGTCAAAAAATACACAGGAATACAAATTTATTCTAATTTTTTAGTGCTTAAAATTTTGAGGGGAAAAGATTTTGATCTTGGAAAAAAGTGTCCTTCTATTCTCCTGAATCATCAGTTTCTTCCTATAAGCCAAATATAAGTGTTTATCTTGGTCTATATTTTTCTATATTTATGAAGAACATATTTGCGCCCGTAGTCACGCAGCCGAGAGAGAGAGAGAGAGAGAGAGAGAGAGAGGGCAAAGATGACAGCTGGAAGCCTGCGTGCACAGTTATGCTTGTGAATCATTCACAGAAGCAACACCTGTATATTACACCTTTTGTACTGTGTATTGGGCATTTTCAATGGTGGTCGAATACTTTGGGCGAGTTTATGTGATTGTTTTTGATGGTGTATAACGCTAACAGATACATGCTAATTTTTGTGTGGATTGTTATTGCTGTACCAGCAGCTAGATATAAAGGCAAATTTGAATTGATGTTGTTGAAGATGAAAATGATTAAATTTCATTTTTATTTTAGAATCATTCTGCAAGAGTTGATGTTGTGAGCAGCTGGCTGAATGAAGTCAGCAAACTACACGGACGTCTGACATCGTCATTTCGGAGTTTAGCTCGCTGTCTAGCTAGGATTTAGCTCCAACATATTGGCGAGGACAGAACAATGACGCATAATACATACTTTTGGATAGTTATTTTGACCAGGGGGTACTTAAAGGGTTAATTCCGACCTTCGCAGAAATTCGGGTCCTATCATCAGCGTAGGATTCGTTACCCAGGGACTAACCGTATTATTACTGTGACATGCAATGTCTGATAATTTTTTTAAAAATCGCCCCCCAAAATGCGATGTTTTTCTCCTTGTAGAAAAATACACAGTAGCATCAGATGCATTGGTGGTCTTTCTTGAGCAGTCTCACCCGTCCTCCAGGTGCCCCCATTGGTCCCCCAGGCCCTCGTTCTCCTCGTTCACCCTGCCATCACATGAGATTATTCCCTTCAGGATTATCTGGATAAACTGCCACTCATCAGGTTTACCACGGACGGAACACTCACAGGTCCTCCTCGAGGTCCAACGGGTCCCACCTCACCCTGGTCACCACGTTCGCCCTGGAATCAAACCCGTCAAGTCAAAGTTGAGCCTTATCGTTCACGTAATCAGGAACATTTTCAAGACTTCCATACTTGTTTTCCCGGAGACCCCATCAGTCCCGCGACACCAGGATCACCCGTGACTCCCTGCCAATTTTGAGGGGAAAAAGTGAAGAGCGTGACTTATCATGACATATCATATTGTTGTGACCAAACACGCTTTGATACCTTGGGACCGCTGACTCCTTTTTGGCCGAAAGAACCTGGGACCCCCTAAAGCGGAAAAAACAAACAAAACTCCAATTGACAACGATAAAACCAAGCGACCAGTACTTAGTACTCTGTGCCTAAGTGCATTTATAAGTATAAGGTGGAAAACACAGACAAGACTGAAAAAGCAGTTTCTGCTCTTGCACTCCTCTTTAAAAGAAACTTCTGTATTTTAAGCCAAAACAACTGTTGTGTTTGATAGAACAATATGTCAATATGCTGCCATAGCAGATTCACGGCGCATTAAGCCCCCAAACTGTTTTTAATTTGTCCGTTTTACCTTGGAAATCCCCGTTTACAGACGTCGCCCAACCGCTTTTGTTTCAACCCAGCCATAAATAACGAAGGTAATTAATTTATTTATTATTCAAAATGTCCGTCATTTTTAGCTTAAAATCATTAACTGATGTCTAATATTTCGTTTAAAAAAAAAAAGACTTTTTAAAAAGTATTCACTCGCATATTTTAAATTTTGAAACAAATTACATCACAATGAAAAAAATGGTGTCTGTAAAAAAGTCACGGATATCTACCTCATAACTATCACTTAATTGTATTTTTTTTGTGTGTGTTATTGTCGCATTTTTTCTGATATGTTAGATGATAGCTAATCGATCCAAACAAAGAAAAATTCTAAAAAAAAAATTTAAATGGCAAATATATGAAAAAGAAAATCTCGACCACTCCTTGATGTCTGCGATTTCTGCATCGCGACCCTTGTTATATTACCACGTTTCACCCATAAAATCCCCAAAGAATCCAGCTTTGGCCATTCACAGCTGTGTCTTGACACTCAGTGATACATACTACATGGAGTTTTGAATCGAAACAAGGTAAGTACGCGATAATATCTAGTTAAAGGCATGGCGTTTTGCTGTTAAAAAAAAAAAAGTTTTTTTTTTTTAAATGCCCTCCTGTTCAAAATTTTTATTCCCCCAGAAAATTGAGATTTTAAGCTATCCAATGATGTATCACACACAAGGGTGTAGGTTTGCATAGGGATGGTAGGGACATATCACTACCAACTTTTCAGGATGCTTAAATTGTCCCCACCAACTTTTACGCAACCTTATTTGCATAATTTAATGACTTCAGTTATATAGGTAATTTAAATTGTCCTCCCATGTTGTAAGGAAAGAATTAACCCTACCATTATTAAGAGAATTACTATACTTTCAATATGTTCAGACTTACATTGACCCTTCTTCACTTGCTGAATGTGCTAGTCCATTTTTCTCCCCCTCAAACGCAAATTTGATTGGCTGATGACTTGACCCCCGCCCTACATTCACACATGTGTTCACAGCCGATGTTCTGTAAAATGTTTCACCCTGATACTATTTTGCTCCCGAAGCTTTTGTGGTGGTGAATAAGCACTCTTTTACATTCAGTTGGACCCTCAAAGTTATCCAAAGGTGCTAAATAAACAAGAGATTATTACATTAATTGGATTATTGTTTTTGCCAGCGATGCCGGGAAGCTATAACAGCTGTAGTAGTAGCAAGTAGCTCTACCGATTTCCCCAATGAGACATCGCAAAAATAATCACATGACTCCTTTATACTAATCAGATGCAAGCTTGCCGTTCTAGCTTCACGTCAGCCAGCTCAATCATGTGGTCTTTAGCACCGTAAAAAATGAAGTATTTGACATTGAGCGCTGCTCTCAACATGACTCGAAAATGCGGATTTCAACCTCTATCCCAGTTTTTATTTGGCACTGATTGACCAAGGAAAACCAGATATATATCCTCATTTTGATTTCCAAATATGAATAATGGAGGAATTCTTCACTATTAAAACAAGAACTGTTTTCTCCACCAGAGGTGATTTTTTTGGGGAGGGGTTTTGTGTATTTCTTTGGCTTAATGTGGTTATGTAATGTGTTATTGTCCAGTATCATTATAACAACAATTCATATACCATTGTTTAAAAAAAAAAAATCAAACAAAAATAAGCAGTTACTCAAAATGTTTCTCTTACATGAGTATTCTTTTCACTGTAAACTTTTTTACTTGTACTTGAGTACATTTTTTGGATGACTACTTTTACTCTTACTTGAGTAATACTATTTTGAAGTAACAGTACTCTTACTTCAGTAAAGGTTTTGGCTACTCTAGCCACCTCTGCGTTTACATATTGCTATTTAAATTTGCTTATAAAATCCAGACACTTACTCTGGAAGTTTTCAAAATGTTTCTTTAGTAGTTTTGTATAAACAAAGGTTTAATCAAACGGTGTACAACCGAAATCAATACATATGCACTGCAAGCCCCCCAAGAAAAAAAAAAAAATCTTGTTTTCAGTGTAAATCTACTAGAAAGAAGTGAAATTATCTCCTAGTGCTTCAAGTAAATTTTACTCAGATTTCTTGAAATGAGAAAAATACCTAGCTGAAAATAAACTTTAAAAAATTTGTCAGAAATGTTCTTTATTTAAGAATATTGTTCATCAAAACATTATTTTTTTCCTTGGTTTAGGTGAAAAATGACCAACTTGTAGTTGTATGGCCTTAATAAAAACAAATCCTGTAGTAATAGTAATATTTACTTAAAGTAAGTGGAAGAATCTGATGCATTAATCTGTTAACCAGCCTTGAACACTCAGAACAAGATGGAGAAAAGTATTCGACTAGATTTAAGAAAAATGATCAGATTAAGACGTTATAAATTTGCAGTGTCGAAGGTAAATGAATTTGTACTGCTTGATTTTGCATTAATAATTTAGCCTATCAAGTAATTTGGTTCACATTGGTGAGAAGTGTAGCCCTGACCACCGTTCACCCAATCTGCTTGGTCTTATTAATGTCCCGTCTCAAGCAAAAAGTGTACATGGAGGTTATGCTGTTATATAGTCCCTATCAATATTGCGACCAAACCTACGCCCTTGATCACACATATCGGCCAATTTTGAAATTTGGCCAAATTGGGGGTCTTAGAGCGGAACTTCAAGTCACCTGAGTGTTTTCCACCATAAGTACTGGTTCAACTCATTTACTCAACTCATTCACTGCTACAGTGGCAATTGACATCCAATCCATTTGAACCGTGTGAATTTTGATCTGGGAATTTCATTTATTTATTTTTGGGGGTTTGTTTCATAAATCTCTCATGACCTCACTTATCCTACCTATTTGGCTGCCATTAGCAGCAGTAGACGTCCAATCCATCTCAAATGGGAAAGGCTGGAAGAGATTAGATGGCTTTCAGCTGCTCCCAGCTGAAATGGATTGAGCGTCTATTGCCGTCAATAGGTATTTTCAGTTCAATTCATTTAATATTTTCAATATCAATTTCCCTTCTACTAACTATCACAACACATACTCTGTGACCTCGGCTGGCAAGTCACATCCAAACTGTAAACATACACTCAAGGTACATTTCTTGATCATTTCACATTGAAATATAAATGTTGAAATTGTTGTGCATTCAGTTAACATTCATCCTGACCCCTCCCATCCTATTGTTTTCCCCTGAATAAAGAAGGTTGCTATGACAGCAGCTGGGGGAGAAGCTACATTGACTTCCTGCGTGTTTTTTTTAGCCAAGCTAGGTGTACATAAACCTAGCTTCAAATCTAACATTTTCTTGGTCCTTTCGAGCCGTGACACAACATATCTGAACGACGCCAGCAAGATTTATCATCATCAATTTTCAATTTTTTACTGAGGTGAGGCGATTTTTCTGGTTTGTTGGCATCCAAGGACTGACACAATACATCGACTTCCTGCGTGTTCTTTTTAGCCAAGCTTGGTGTACATAAACCTTGCTTCAGATCTAACAATAAAATTTAATAAAATCAATTAAAACAATTCAAATTGATTAGCATCATTAACTCAGAGCACAAAAAGCCAAACAATTTGACCAAAAAAACAAAAATTAATGAAACAAAAATGACAGTGTCATTGGACAAGGGACAGTTTTTATTTTTACTGCAGTCAGTATGAACTCCTTTGCTATGGTGTTTTTTTTGTTTGGTTGTTTTTTTTTTTTTTTTGCACTGAGCAATTTGGTATGCCACCTTATATGATGCTAACAGTTCTCGCTGGTTCACTGATGTAACACAAAGCAGGAAGATTGTTGGCAATATTTGGCACGTTTTCGCTGAAAAAAAATCAAGCGGCTTATCAATGCGATTGGGGTCTAATGCCTTTAAGTGACGTCTAATTGATTTGCTGTTCTCTGCTAACATTTTTAGACACAGTAAATATACTGGTCATTCCTCATCTTCCACTGTATTAAAAGTGAAGCCAAACAGTACATAATCTTTGTCATATTTCCTCGTCTTAGCTTTCAGGAGATGTATCCGACAAATATTTTTTCATGGTCTCACTTTGTTCAGGCTTTGTTAAAAGCACATCACATCTCTCACTCTTTGCTCTGTGCTCTTGTTTGGGGCAAAAATACTGCGCACACTCTGAAAATGAGAGCGCCACTGCCACCCACAGAGTGGACATGCAATTACACTTTATTCTAGTACAGCAAAATGTATGTTTCCCGAGGTCACATACGCCCATGCCCGGCATCGCCACACTATTTGAGAAGGACTGCTGTATACTAACAAAATACCCAAAGCGAATTAGCAACAACAGTCTCTTATTTCCAGCGACTCCAACCACCTCCATATAAAATTAGTTTTAGATCCTAATATAGGAGAAAGCAACTTTTACTGTCCACTGTAGTGATCACTGTCCCTGAGAGGATTAATAAAACGTGCCCTGGCAGTTGCATGCTGGTAGTTAGTCAATTTCAGAGGTTAAAGTTTTGAAATGTTCTTAGCCTCAGGGAATGTATGCAGGTTTATCCATTAATTGTCTGTCAGTAATATTTGCTTAATTGTTCCAAATTTGTTTGAAAAAATACAGCAAAATGTGCTCAGTGGTAATTGATAGGAAATACTGCAGTTTTCCCCTTCAATTACATTTAAAAAAAGCAGTCCCCGCCCACAAAAATATTTTGGGGGGGACAGTTTCGCTATATTTCTATACAGACCTATTACCCTATATCAATTCCCTATTAAAGTCAAGGTATCACTGTTTATGGGTAATGCGTCCCCCTCTACTGGCAACGATTCCCACTTACGGGAAGACCTTGTAGTCCAGCGTCGCCCGGTGCCCCGTTTTTGCCAGGAAGGCCCTGAAGAAAGACATAAACCACATGATGAAGACACAAAAAGGTGTCGAGTGGTCTAAAGGTAAGAAACCTGCTAAGACTTCAGTCACCTTGGAGCCAGGAAGCCCAGGTATTCCCTCCCTACCATCCGGACCAGGAAGGCCCTGTGACAGCAACAATTATGCAGGCATTAAGAATTTAGCAGTCATTAGCATCCAATGTCAATAGCCCTCTAAACTAAGACTATATTAGCTTGAATGGCATCTCAATTCAGATTCATAATTTTGCTTCGACTCAGCCGAAGTTCATTCTAAGTACTCACAGCTTCTCCCTTTGGTCCTGGTGGTCCTCTGATCCCAGAAGGACCTTGATCCCCCTGCCAAGACGCCAAGACAACATTAAGGTGACTGTAACAATGGTGATGCACATTCAACAACTGGACACAAAGGCCTGACCTGCAACCCGCTAGGTCCAGTCTCCCCGATGGCTCCTCTTTGGCCGATATCCCCCTGAATAATTTTGGGAAATTTATCAGAATGCTCATTGAACAGATACATGACATTTTTGCTAAAATACGTAGGAACAGTAGGCCAATTTTGGGTTAGAAAATACTCATTTGTAGCCACTATATACAGTGGGGCAAATAAGTATTTAGTCAACCACTAATTGTGCAAGTTCTCCCACTTGAAAATATTAGAGAGGCCTGCAATTGTCAACATGGCTAAACCTCAACCATGAGAGACAGAATGTGGGGGAAAAAAACAGAAAATCACATAGTTTGATTTTTAAAGAATTTATTTGCAAATCATTGTGGAAAATGAGTATTTGGCCAATACCAAAAGTTCATCTCGATACTTTGTTATGTACCCTTTGTTGGCAATGACGGAGGCTAAACGTTTTCTGTAACTCTTTACAAGCTTTTCACACACTGTTGCTGGTATTTTGGCCCATTCCTCCATGCAGATCTCCTCTAGAGCAGTGATGTTTTGGGGCTGTCGTTGGGCAACACGGACTTTCAACTCCCTCCACAGATTTTCAATGAGGTTGAGATCTGGAGACTGGCTAGGCCACTCAAGGACCTTGAAATGCTTCATACGAAGCCACTCCTTTGTTGCCCTGACTGTGTGTTTGGGATCATTGTCATGCTGAAAGACCCAGCCACGTCTCATCTTCAATGCCCTTGCTGATGGAAGGAGATTTTCACTCAAAATCTCTCGATACATGGCCCCATTCATTCTTTCCTTTACACAGTCCTGGTCCCTTTGCAGAAAAACAGCCCCAAAGCATGATGTTTCCACCCCCATGCTTCACAGTGGGTATGGTGTTCTTCGGATGCAATTCAGTACTCTTTCTCCTCCAAACACGAGAACCTGTGTTTCTACCAAAAAGTTTATTTTAGTGTCATCTGATCAAAACACATTCTCCCAGTCCTCTTCTGGATCATCCAAATGCTCTCTAGCGAACCGCAGACGGGCCTGGACGTGTACTTTCTTCAGCTGGGGGACATGTCTGGCAGTGCAGGATTTGAGTCCCTGGCGGCGCGTTGTGTTACTGATAGTAGCCTTTGTTACTGTGGTCCCAGCTCTCTGTAGGTCATTCACTAGGTACCCCCGTGTGGTTCTGGGATTTTTGCTCACCGTTCTTGTTATCATTTTGACGCCACGGGGTGAGATCTTGCATGGAGCCCCAGATCGAGGGAGATTATCAGTGGTCTTGTATGTCTTCCATTTTCTAATAATTGCTCCTTCAGTTGATTTCTTTACACCAAGCGTTTTACCTATTGCAGATTCAGTCTTCCCAGCCAGGTGCAGGTCTAAAATTATGTCTCTGGTGTCCTTTGACAGCGCTTTGGTCTTGGCCATAGTGGAGTTTGGAGTAAGACTGACTGAGATTGTGGACAGGTGTCTTTTATATTGATAATGAGTTAAAACAGGTGCCATTAATACAGGTAACGAGTGGAGCCTCGTTAGACCTGTTTGACAGCCAGAAATCTTGCTTGTTTGTAGGTGACCAAATACTTATTTTTCACTCTAATTTGGAAATAAATTCTTTGAAAATCAAACAATGTGAATTTTTTTTTTTTTTCCCCACAATCTGTCTCTCATGGTTGAGGTTTACCCATGTTGACAATTACAGGCATCTCTAATCTTTTCATATAGGACAACTTGCACAATTGGTGGTTGACTAAATACTTATTTGCCCCACTGTAGGTATAAGGTGCACACAAAATTTGAAATTTGTATGTTTAATGTTGAGTTGCTTCACCAACTGTGTCAATCAACATTTTTAGAGAAGCTTCATTTGATTACCCAACTACGGTATACAGCATGGAATAAAATACTGTTTTAAGTTGCCGTTTCTGCACAAATTACACCGACAATATTTCGTGGGCACATATTAGTATTTACGACTACAAAATAGTATTTTTTGCTTTAAACATCTTCATGTCATGTCAGCGGTTCCGTCAGCCATGATGATGGAGAAAACATCGTTGTCGAAACTCACCGGCGCTCCTTGGCGGCCCTGTGGTCCCAAGTCGCCGGGCTTTCCTCGGGGTCCCTGTTTGGAGACAGCTCAGTTACAAGAGGGAAACTATCTTCAGGACTACTGGATATAGAGTGTCCTACCCTTTCGCCTTTGGAGCCCATTATTCCTGCCAGGCCCTTGCTTCCGCCTGGGCCCTGGGAAGAGCAAATTAGAATGCGTTAGCTAGCACATAATTCATTTAGTTTTCTTCATGAGTTTACAGTGATCCCTCGCTACTTTGTGCTTCAAACTTTGCGAATCAGGCCATCGTGGATTTTTTTTTGATGAAAAAAAAAAAAATACAGATGAGCTGTCCCGAGCCTAACCCTGCTCTTTGTTGTTCCCTGGAAGCCTCAGCATCAAAGCGCCGCATGTGTCAATCATTGTTTAACTTATTAAACAGTTGCTGTGGCAACTCATTATGTGTAAGTGAGGAGATGGAGCGAAGTTGAGTAGACTCACTCAATGAAGCATTTAATAAAGGCAAGCATTCTTATTCTTTATTCTTGTTTAAAAATAATTTGGTGGGACAGTAACATGTTTAAAACTTATAATTATTACATTTGAAGTGCTTGCAAACCATTTATTAAAATATACTGTACATATTCATAGGTAAAAACATTTATTAAAATACAGTATACTGTACATATACATAAGTTTGTTGTTTTTTTTGTTTTGTTTTGTTTTTAATACTTTGGGGAAAAAAGTGAGAAAACATGTCTTATACGTATGTATCTCTTTCCATTGCTAAATCTGAATAAACATACATTGAACGCACACAAAAACCCCCCAATTTTTTTTTTTTTTTTTTTTTTGGGGGGGGGGTGTAGGGGGCGCTACTTTGCTGTTTTTTACTTATCGCAGCGGGTTCTGGTCCCCATTAACCACGAAAAACAAGGGATCACTGTATTATCATACAAGTCTAGGGCATGTCTGTAAATAGTTTATGCTAGTAGTAGTATGCTAATGCTGGTATTTTACGGCCGAATAATGTTGCTATCACTAAATTACTTTCAGCAGCCTAAAATAGATGAGAAAAAAACTATGGTCTGTTTTAATTTTTACTTGGAATAAGGGAGCCCCATTTATTGCTAAATCAACAGTTTTAACAGTATTAACTTGCTCAGAATAAGAGAGTCACAATTACCGTATTGGTCCGAAAATAAGACGGCCCTGATTATAAGACCACCCCTCCCCCCCTTTTCAAGACTCAAGTTTGCAAAAAGACTTTTTGAACACCAAATTAATTTTTATACAGAAAATAATTACAGTACATCCGAAACAAATTATTATAACAATATATTTGAGAGAAAAAGCATGTTATTTTGCCTCATTCAAATCTTAATATCTGAACATTTAAATATGTAAACTAAAGTGCAATCACATTCGTAAATGAATGGCTTCTGGTTCTTGAAATGTAAACTAGAAACTGCAATTTCGGGAGAAATTACACACCTTGGTCTTTCCTCTGTGGAGATACAGATCTTAGCCCCACTCAGGTCTATCAATAGAATGGATCATAATGCCAGTCATTGGCAAAAAACAAAGTAAAAGCCGTTAGAAATGAATGGGAGAATTGGACGTCCATGGACGTCAATGGCGGCACCTTTCATAATTGTTAATGGAATCGGGGAAGTTTGGGGGACAAGTCCTAATGATATGTAGTCATTTTCTGTTGATTTGGGAAAAAAAAAAATTCCCATTGAAAATGAATGGGAAAAATTTTGGACGTCCATGGACGTCAATGGTATCAACTTACATAAGCGTCAATGGAATCCAAGTACATTGGCATCAATAAAATGAACAAACATGAAGAAATGCCATTGGAAATGAATGGGAAGTTTGGACGTCCATGAACGTCAATGGCATCACCCTCCATAAGCGGCAATGCAATCGGGGACATTTGGGGGACACGTCCTAATGATATCTAGTCATTTTCTGTTGAATTGGGGAAAAAAAAAAATTCCCATTGAAAATGAATGGGAAAAATTTTGGACGTCCATGGACGTCAATGGTATCAACTTACATAAGCGTCAATGGAATCCAAGTACATTGGCATCAATAGAATGAACAAACATGAAGAAATGCCTTTGGAAATGAATGGGAAGTTTGGACGTCCATGGACGTCAATGGCATCACCCCCCATAAGCGGCAATACAATCGGGGACATTTGGGGGACACGTCCTAATGATATCTAGTCATTTTCTGTTGATTTGGGGAAAAAAAAAAATTCCCATTGAAAATGAATGGGAAAAATTTTGGACGTCCATGGACGTCAATGGTATCAACTTACATAAGCGTCAATGGAATCCAAGTACATTGGCATCAATAGAATGAACAAACATGAAGAAATGCCATTGGAAATGAATGGGAAGTTTGGACGTCCATGGACGTCAATGGCATCACCCCCCATAAGCGGCAATGCAATCGGGGACATTTGGGGGACACGTCCTAATGATATCTAGTCATTTTCTGTTGATTTGGGGAAAAAAAAAAATTTCCCATTGAAAATGAATGGGAAAAATTTTGGACGTCCATGGACGTCAATGGTATCAACTTACATAAGCGTCAATGGAATCCAAGTACATTGGCATCAATAGAATGAACAAACATGAAGAAATGCCTTTGGAAATGAATGGGAAGTTTAGACGTCCCTGGACGTCAATGGCATCACCCTCCATAAGCAGCAATGCAATCGGGGACATTTGGGGGACAGGTCCTATTGATATCTAGTCATTTTCTGTTGATTTGGGGGAAAAAAAAAATTTCCCATTGAAAATGAATGGGTAAAATTTTGGACGTCCATGGACGTCAATGGCAGCACCCCCCATAAGCGTCAATGGAATTGGGGACGTTTGGGATATACGTCCTATTGATATCTGGTCATTTTCTGTTGATTTGGAGAAATTTAGTTTTTTCCCCATTGAAAATGAATGGGAAAAATTTTGGACGTCCATGTAAGTCAATGGCGGCACCCTTCATAAGCGTCAATGGAATTGGGGAAGTTTGGGGGACACGTCCTATTGATATCTGGTCATTTTCTGTTTATTTGTGGTAATTTTGTTTTTTCCCCATTGAAAATGAATGGGAAAAATTTTGGACGTCCATGGCAGTCAATGGCATCGACATCCATATAGTCAATTGAATCCAAGTACATTGGCATCAGTAGATTCGACATGCATGGCCGTCAATGGCATCAATGCAATGTAAATTCCATTGGAAATCCCATTGGAAGTGAATGGGACTTTTCCCATTCGAAATGAATGGGATAGTTTTTGGCAAATTTCCGAGGAAGCGTAATTTTTTTCCAAATTCTGTATACAACTTTTATGCCCCTCACCGTCCCGGAATTTTTGATGCCCAAATTGTGTGATTTGGTCAAAAATTGTAGGACTAGATACATTTTGAAACTTTTTTTTTTTTTCCGGAAAATTGCCGTTTACGGGCGAAGGGAAAATTTTTCGGGTCCGTTTGAAAAATTCCCATCGTCGCGCGAAAATTCCGGTCGTGCCGATATTTGAACGGTGCCGATCGGTCAAACGGTTCGGGCTGTGCAGCGTGCGTTTTTTTTTCATTCAAAATGAATAGGAAAGTTTTTGGCAAATTTCCGGGGAACCGTAAATTTTTGCCAAATTCTGTATATAACTTTTATGCCCCTCACCGTCCCGGAATTTTTGATATCCAAATTATGTGATTTGGTCAAAAATTGTAGGACTAGATACATTTTGAAACTTTTTTATTTTTTCGGAAAATTGCCGTTTACGGGCGAACGGAAAATTTTTCGTGGCGGTTTGAAAAATTCCCATCGTCACGCGAAAAATCCGGTCGTGCCGATACTTCAACGGTGCCGATCGGTGCTACGGTTTGGGCTGCGCGGCGCGCCGAAAAAAACGACTATAATAATAAGAAGAACTAGAAACTGCAATTTCGGGAGAAATTACACACCTTGGTCTTTCCTCTGTGGAGATACAGATCTTAGCCCCACTCAGGTCTATCAATAGAATGGATCATAATGCCAGTCATTGGCAAAAAACAAAGTAAAAGCCGTTAGAAATGAATGGGAGAATTGGACGTCCATGGACGTCAATGGCGGCACCTTTCATAATTGTTAATGGAATCGGGGAAGTTTGGGGGACACGTCCTAATGACATCTAGTCATTTTCTGTTGATTTGGGGAAAAAAAAAAAATCCCATTGAAAATGAATGGGAAAAATTTTGGACGTCCATGGACGTCAATGGTATCAACTTACATAAGCGTCAATGGAATCCAAGTACATTGGCATCAATAGAATGAACAAACATGAAGAAATGCCTTTGGAAATGAATGGGAAGTTTGGACGTCCATGGACGTCAATGGCATCACCCCCCATAAGCGGCAATGCAGTCGGGGACATTTGGGGGACACGTCCTAATGATATCTAGTCATTTTCTGTTGATTTGGGGAAAAAAAAAAATTTCCCATTGAAAATGAATGGGAAAAATTTTGGACGTCCATGGACGTCAATGGTATCAACTTACATAACCGTCAATGGAATCCAAGTACATTGGCATCAATAGAATGAACAAACATGAAGAAATGCCATTGGAATAAATGGGAAGTTTGGACGTCCCTGGACGTCAATGGCATCACCCTCCATAAGCAGCAATGCAATCGGGGATATTTGGGGGACACGTCCTATTGATATCTAGTCATTTTCTGTTGATTTGGGGGAAAAAAAAAAAATTCCCATTGAAAATGAATGGGTAAAATTTTGGACGTCCATGGACGTCAATGGCAGCACCCCCCATAAGCGTCAATGGAGTTGGGGACGTTTGGGGTATACGTCCTATTGATATCTGGTCATTTTCTGTTGATTTGGAGAAATTTAGTTTTTTCCCCATTGAAAATGAATGGGAAAAATTTTGGACGTCCATGTAAGTCAATGGCGGCACCCTTCATAAGCGTCAATGGAATTGGGGAAGTTTGGGGAACACGTCCTATTGATATCTGGTCATTTTCTGTTGATTTGGGGAAATCTTGTTTTTTCCCCATTGAATATGAATGGGAAAAATTTTGGACGTCCATGGCCGTCAATGGCATCGACATCCATATAGTCAATTGAATCCAAGTACATTGGCATCAGTAGATTCGACATGCATGGCCGTCAATGGCATCAATGCAATGTAAATTCCATTGGAAATCCCATTGGAAGTGAATGGGAACTTTTCCCATTCGAAATGAATGGGATAGTTTTTGGCAAATTTCCGAGGAAGCGTAATTTTTTTCCAAATTCTGTATACAACTTTTATGCCCCTCACCGTCCCGGAATTTTTGATGCCCAAATGATGTGATTTGGTCAAAAATTGTGGGACTAGATACATTTTGAAACTTTTTTTTTTTTCACGGAAAATTGCCGTTTACGGACGAACGGAAAAATTTTCGGGGCCATTTGTAAAGTTTCCTGTGTCACGCGAAAATTCCGGTCGTGCTGATACTTGAACGGTAACGATCGGTCTAACGGTTCGGGCTGTGAAGTGCGCGTTTTTTTTCCATTCAAAATGAATAGGAAAGTTTTTGGCAAATTTCCGGGGAACCGTAAATTTTTGCCAAATTCTGTATATAACTTTTATGCCCCTCACCGTCCCGGAATTTTTGATGCCCAAATTATGTGATTTGGTCAAAAATTGTAGGACTAGATACATTTTGAAACTTTTTTTATTTTTCGGAAAATTGCCGTTTACGGGCGAACGGAAAATTTTTCGTGGCGGTTTGAAAAATTCCCATCGTCACGCGAAAAATCCGGTCGTGCCGATACTTCAACGGTGCCGATCGGTGCTACGGTTTGGGCTGTGCGTTGGCTCAAAAAAACGCGGAGATTTATTGAATAATAATAATAACTAGAAACTGCAATTTCGGGAGAAATTACACACCTTGGTCTTTCCTCTGTGGAGATACAGATCTTAGCCCCACTCAGGTCTATCAATAGAATGGACCATAATGCCAGTCAATGGCACTAAACAAAGTAAAAGCCATGAGAAAAGATTGGGAGAATTGGACGTCCATGTCCGTCAATGGCAGCACCCTCCATAATTGTTAATGGAATCGGGGAAGTTTGGGGGACACGTTCTATTGATATCTAGTCATTTTCTGTTGATTTGGGAAAAAAAAAAAAATTTCCCATTGAAAATGAATGGGAAAAATTTTGGACGTCCATGGACGTCAATGGTATCAACTTACATAAGCGTCAATGGAATCCAAGTACATTGGCATCAATAAAATGAACAAACATGAAGAAATGCCATTGGAAATGAATGGGAAGTTTGGACGTCCATGAACGTCAATGGCATCACCCTCCATAAGCGGCAATGCAATCGGGGACATTTGGGGGACACGTCCTAATGATATCTAGTCATTTTCTGTTGATTTGGGAAAAAAAAAAAAATCCCATTGAAAATGAATGGGAAAAATTTTGGACGTCCATGGACGTCAATGGTATCAACTTACATAAGCGTCAATGGAATCCAAGTACATTGGCATCAATAGAATGAACAAACATGAAGAAATGCCTTTGGAAATGAATGGGAAGTTTGGACGTCCATGGACGTCAATGGCATCACCCCCCATAAGCGGCAATGCAATCGGGGACATTTGGGGGACACGTCCTAATGATATCTAGTCATTTTCTGTTGATTTGGGGAAAAAAAAAAATTTCCCATTGAAAATGAATGGGAAAAATTTTGGACGTCCATGGACGTCAATGGTATCAACTTACATAAGCGTCAATGGAATCCAAGTACATTGGCATCAATAGAATGAACAAACATGAAGAAATGCCATTGGAAATGAATGGGAAGTTTGGACGTCCCTGGACGTCAATGGCATCACCCTCCATAAGCAGCAATGCAATCGGGGACATTTGGGGGACAGGTCCTATTGATATCTAGTCATTTTCTGTTGATTTGGGGAAAAAAAAAAATTTCCCATTGAAAATGAATGGGTAAAATTTTGGACGTCCATGGACGTCAATGGCAGCACCCCCCATAAGCGTCAATGGAATTGGGGACGTTTGGGATATACGTCCTATTGATATCTGGTCATTTTCTGTTGATTTGGAGAAATGTAGTTTTTTCCCCATTGAAAATGAATGGGAAAAATTTTGGACGTCCATGGAAGTCAATGGCGGCACCCTTCATAAGCGTCAATGGAATTGGGGAAGTTTGGGGGACACGTCCTATTGATATCTGGTCATTTTCTGTTGATTTGGGGAAATTTTGTTTTTTCCCCATTGAAAATGAATGGGAAAAATTTTGGACGTCCATGGCCGTCAATGGCATCGACATTCATATAGTCAATTGAATCCAAGTACATTGGCATCAGTAGATTCGACATGCATGGCCGTCAATGGCATCAATGCAATGTAAATTCCATTGGAAATCCCATTGGAAGTGAATGGGACTTTTCCCATTCGAAATGAATGGGATAGTTTTTGGCAAATTTCCGAGGAAGCGTAATTTTTTTCCAAATTCTGTATACAACTTTTATGCCCCTCACCGTCCCGGAATTTTTGATGCCCAAATTATGTGATTTGGTCAAAAATTGTAGGACTAGATACATTTTGAAACTTTTTTTTTTTTCACGGAAAATTGCCGTTTACGGACGAACGGAAAAATTTTCGGGGCCATTTGTAAAGTTTCCTGTGTCACGCGAAAATTCCGGTCGTGCCGATACTTGAACGGTGCCGATCGGTCTAACGGTTCGGGCTGTGAAGCGCGCGTTTTTTTTCCATTCAAAATGAATAGGAAAGTTTTTGGCAAATTTCCGGGGAACCGTAAATTTTTGCCAAATTCTGTATACAACTTTTATGCCCCTCACCGTCCCGGAATTTTTGATGCCCAAATTATGTGATTTGGTCAAAAATTGTAGGACTAGATACATTTTGAAACTTTTTTTGTTTTTCGGAAAATTGCCGTTTACGGGCGAACGGAAAATTTTTCGTGGCGGTTTGAAAAATTCCCATCGTCACGCGAAAATTCCGGTCGTGCCGATACTTGAACTGTGCCGATCGGTGCTACGGTTTGGGCTGTGCGTTGGCTCAAAAAAACGCGGAGAATAAGATGAATAAATAATAAGTACAAATAAAGTTGCACAATAACAATACCTTGTTCTTTCTTTCAGAAAGACCAAGGTAATAACTAGAAACTGCAATTTCGGGAGAAATTACACACCTTGGTCTTTCCTCTGTGGAGATACAGATCTTAGCCCCACTCAGGTCCATCAATAGAATGGATCATAATGCCAGTCATTGGCAAAAAACAAAGTAAAAGCCGTTAGAAATGAATGGGAGAATTGGACGTCCATGAACGTCAATGGCATCACCCTCCATAAGCGGCAATGCAATCGGGGACATTTGGGGGACACGTCCTAATGATATCTAGTCATTTTCTGTTGATTTGGGAAAAAAAAAAAAAAATCCCATTGAAAATGAATGGGAAAAATTTTGGACGTCCATGGAGGTCAATGGTATCAACTTACATAAGCGTCAATGGAATCCAAGTACATTGGCATCAATAGAATGAACAAACATGAAGAAATGCCTTTGGAAATGAATGGGAAGTTTGGACGTCCATGGACGTCAATGGCATCACCCCCCATAAGCGGCAATGCAATCAGGGACATTTGGGGGACACGTCCTAATGATATCTAGTCATTTTCTGTTGATTTGGGGAAAAAAAAAAAATTCCCATTGAAAATGAATGGGAAAAATTTTGGACGTCCATGGACGTCAATGGTATCAACTTACATAAGCGTCAATGGAATCCAAGTACATTGGCATCAATAGAATGAACAAACATGAAGAAATGCCATTGGAAATGAATGGGAAGTTTGGACGTCCGTGGACGTCAATGGCATCACCCTCCATAAGCGGCAATGCAATCGGGCACATTTGGGGGAAACGTCCTATTGATATCTAGTCATTTTCTGTTGATTTGGGGAAAAAAAAAAAATTCCCATTGAAAATGAATGGGAAAAATTTTGGACGTCCATGGACGTCAATGGTATAAACTTACATAAGCGTCAATGGAATCCAAGTACATTGGCATCAAAAGAATGAACAAACATGAAGAAATGCCATTGGAAATGAATGGGAAGTTTGGACATCCCTGGACGTCAATGGCATCACCCTCCATAAGCAGCAATGCAATCGGGGACATTTGGGGGACAGGTCCTATTGATATCTAGTCATTTTCTGTTGATTTGGGGAAAAAAAAAAATTTTCCCATTGAAAATGAATGGGTAAAATTTTGGACGTCCATGGACGTCAATGGCAGCACCCCCCATAAGCGTCAATGGAATTGGGGACGTTTGGGATATACGTCCTATTGATATCTGGTCATTTTCTGTTGATTTGGAGAAATTTAGTTTTTTTCCCCATTGAAAATGAATGGGAAAAATTTTGGACGTCCATGGACGTCAATGGCAGCACCCACTATAAGCGTCAATGGAGTTGGGGACGTTTGGGGGACACGTCCTATTGATATCTGGTCATTTTCTGTTGATTTGGGGAAATGTAGTTTTTTCCCCATTGAAAATGAATGGGAAAAATTTTGGACGTCCATGGCCGTCAATGGCATCGACATCCATATAGTCAATTGAATCCAAGAACATTGGCATCAATACATTCGACATGCATGGCCGTCAATGGCAATGCAATGTAAAGTCCATTGGAAATCCTATTGAAAGTGAATGGGAACTTTTCCCATTAGAAATGAATGGGATAGTTTTTGGCAAATATCCGGGGAACCGTAAATTTTTTCCAAATTCTGTATACAACTTTTATGCCCCTCACCGTCCCGGAATTTTTGATGCCCAAATTATGTGATTTGGTCAAAAATTGTAGGACTAGATACATTTTGAAACTTTTTTTTTTTTCACGGAAAATTTCCGTTTACGGACGAACGGAAAAATTTTCGGGGCCATTTGTAAAGTTTCCTGTGTCACGCGAAAATTCCGGTCGTGCCGATACTTGAACGGTGCCGATCGGTCTAACGGTTCGGGCTGTGAAGCGCGCGTTTTTTTTCCATTCAAAATGAATAGGAAAGTTTTTGGCAAATTTCCGGGGAACCGTAAATTTTTGCCAAATTCTGTATACAACTTTTATGCCCCTCACCGTCCCGGAATTTTTGATGCCCAAATTATGTGATTTGGTCAAAAATTGTAGGACTAGATACATTTTGAAACTTTTTTTTTTTTTCGGAAAATTGCCGTTTACGGGCGAACGGAAAATTTTTCGGGGCCGTTTGAAAAATTCCCATCGTCGCGCGAAAATTCCGGTCGTGCCGATACTTGAACGGTACCGATCGGAGGTACGGTTCGGGCTGTGCGGCGCGCCGAAAAAAACGTCAACAATTATTGACCTATAATAATGATAAAAAAAAAAAAGTACAATAAAGTTGTACAACAACATAACCTTGTTCTTTCCTTCAGAAAGACCAAGGTAATAATAATAATAACTAGAAACTGCAATTTCGGGAGAAATTACACACCTTGGTCTTTCCTCTGTGGAGATACAGATCTTAGCCCCACTCAGGTCTATCAATAGAATGGATCATAATGCCAGTCATTGGCAAAAAACAAAGTAAAAGCCGTTAGAAATGAATGGGAGAATTGGACGTCCATGGACGTCAATGGCGGCACCTTTCATAATTGTTAATGGAATCGGGGAAGTTTGGGGGACACGTCCTAATGATATCTAGTCATTTTCTGTTGATTTGGGAAAAAAAAAAAATTCCCATTGAAAATGAATGGGAAAAATTTTGGACGTCCATGGACGTCAATGGTATCAACTTACATAAGCGTCAATGGAATCCAAGTACATTGGCATCAATAAAATGAACAAACATGAAGAAATGCCATTGGAAATGAATGGGAAGTTTGGACGTCCATGAACGTCAATGGCATCACCCTCCATAAGCGGCAATGCAATCGGGGACATTTGGGGGACACGTCCTAATGATATCTAGTCATTTTCTGTTGATTTGGGAAAAAAAAAAAATTCCCATTGAAAATGAATGGGAAAAATTTTGGACGTCCATGGACGTCAATGGTATCAACTTACATAAGCGTCAATGGAATCCAAGTACATTGGCATCAATAGAATGAACAAACATGAAGAAATGCCTTTGGAAATGAATGGGAAGTTTGGACGTCCATGGACGTCAATGGCATCACCCCCCATAAGCGGCAATGCAATCGGGGACATTTGGGGGACACGTCCTAATGATATCTAGTCATTTTCTGTTGATTTGGGGAAGAAGAAAAAAATTCCCATTGAAAATGAATGGGAAAAATTTTGGACGTCCATGGACGTCAATGGTATCAACTTACATAACCGTCAATGGAATCCAAGTACATTGGCATCAAAAGAATGAACAAACATGAAGAAATGCCATTGGAAATGAATGGGAAGTTTGGACGTCCCTGGACGTCAATGGCATCACCCTCCATAAGCAGCAATGCAATCGGGGACATTTGGGGGACAGGTCCTATTGATATCTAGTCATTTTCTGTTGATTTGGGGAAAAAAAAAATTTCCCATTGAAAATGAATGGGTAAAATTTTGGACGTCCATGGACGTCAATGGCAGCACCCCCCATAAGCGTCAATGGAATTGGGGACGTTTGGGATATACGTCCTATTGATATCTGGTCATTTTCTGTTGATTTGGAGAAATTTAGTTTTTTCCCCATTGAAAATGAATGGGAAAAATTTTGGACGTCCATGTAAGTCAATGGCGGCACCCTTCATAAGCGTCAATGGAATTGGGGAAGTTTGGGGGACACGTCCTATTGATATCTGGTCATTTTCTGTTGATTTGGGGTAATTTTGTTTTTTCCCCATTGAAAATGAATGGGAAAAATTTTGGACGTCCGTGGCCGTCAATGGCATCGACATCCATATAGTCAATAGAATCCAAGTACATTGGCATCAGTAGATTTGACATGCATGGCCGTCAATGGCATCAATGCAATGTAAATTCCATTGGAAATCCCATTGGAAGTGAATGGGAACTTTTCCCATTCGAAATGAATGGGATAGTTTTTGGCAAATTTCCGAGGAAGCGTAATTTTTTTCCAAATTCTGTATACAACTTTTATGCCCCTCACCGTCCCGGAATTTTTGATGCCCAAATTATGTGATTTGGTCAAAAATTGTAGGACTAGATACATTTTGAAACTTTTTTTTTTTTCACGGAAAATTGCCGTTTACGGACGAACGGAAAAATTTTCGGGGCCATTTGTAAAGTTTCCTGTGTCACGCGAAAATTCCGGTCGTGCCGATACTTGAACGGTGCCGATCGGTCTAACGGTTCGGGCTGTGAAGCGCGTGTTTTTTTTCCATTCTAAATGAATAGGAAAGTTTTTGGCAAATTTCCAGGGAACCGTAAATTTTTGCCAAATTCTGTATACAACTTTTATGCCCCTCAATGTCCCGGAATTTTTGATGGCCAAATTATGTGATTTGGTCAAAAATTGTAGGACTAGATACATTTTGAAACTTTTTTTTTTTTCCGGAAAATTGCCGTTTACGGGCGAACGGAAAATTTTTCGGGGCCGTTTGAAAAATTGCCCGCGTCGCACGAAAATTCCGGTCGTGCCGATACTTGAACGGTGCTGATCGGTGCTACGGGTCGGGCTGTGCGGCGCGCCGAAAAAACGCGGAGAATAAGATGAATTATAATAATAATAATAACTAGAAACTGCAATTTCGGGAGAAATTACACCTTGGTCTTTCCTCTGTGGAGATACAAATCTTAGCCCCACTCAGGTCTATCAATAGAATGGACCATAATGCCAGTCAATGGCACTAAACAAAGTAAAAGCTATTAGAAAATATTGGGAGAGTTGGACGTCCATGGCCGTCAATGGCAGCACCCTCCATAAGCATCATTGTAATTGGGGACATTTGGGGTACACGTCCTATTGATATCTGGTCATTTTTTGTTGATTTGGGCAAAAAAAAAAAATTCCCATTGAAAATGAATGGGAAAAATTTTGGACGTCCATGGACGTCAATAGTATCAACTTACATAAGCGTCAATGGATACCAAGTACATTGGCATCAATAGAATGAACAAACATGAAGAAATGCCATTAGAAATGAATGGGAAGTTTGGACGTCCATGGACGTCAATGGCATCACCCTCCATAAGCAGCAATACAATCGGGGACATTTGGGGGACACGTCCTATTGATATCTGGTCATTTTTTGTTGATTTGGGGAAAAAAAAAAAATTCCCATTTAAAATGAATGGGAAAAATTTTGGACGTCCATGGACGTCAATTGTATCAACTTACATAAGCGTCAATGGATACCAAGTACATTGGCATCAATAGAATGAACAAACATGAAGAAATGCCATTAGAAATTAATGGGAAGTTTGGACGTCCATAGACGTCAATGGCATCACCCTCCATAAGCAGCAATACAATCGGGGACATTTGGGGTACACGTCCTATTGATATATGGTCATTTTTTGTTGATTTGGGAAAAAAAAAAAAAATTCCCATTGAAAATGAATGGGAAAAATTTTGGACGTCCATGGACGTCAATGGTATCAACTTACATAAGCGTCAATGGATACCAAGTACATTGGCATCAATAGAATGAACAAACATGAAGAAATGCCATTAGAAAAGATTGGGAGAGTTGGACGTCCATGGCCGTCAATGGCAGCACCCTCCATAAGCATCATTGTAATTGGGGACATTTGGGGTACACGTCCTATTGATATCTGGTCATTTTTTGTTGATTTGGGAAAAAAAAAAAAATTCCCATTGAAAATGAATGGGAAAAATTTTGGACGTCCATGGACGTCAATGGTATCAACTTACATAAGCGTCAATGGATACCAAGTACATTGGCATCAATAGAATGAACAAACATGAAGAAATGCCATTAGAAATTAATGGTGAAGTTTGGACGTCCATGGACGTCAATGGCATCACCCTCCATAAGCAGCAATACAATCGGGGACATTTGGGGGACACGTCCTATTGATATCTGGTCATTTTTTGTTGATTTGGGGAAATACAAAAAATTCCCATTGAAAATGAATGGGAAAAATTTTGGACGTCCATGGACGTCAATGGTATCAACTTACATAAGCGTCAATGGATACCAAGTACATTGGCATCAATAGAATGAACAAACATGAAGAAATGCCATTAGAAATTAATGGGAAGTTTGGACGTCCATGGACGTCAATGGCATCACCCTCCATAAGCAGCAATACAATCGGGGACATTTGGGGTACACGTCCTATTGATATCTGGTCATTTTTTGTTGATTTGGGGAAAAAAAAAAAATTCCCATTGAAAATGAATGGGAAAAATTTTGGACGTCCATGGACGTCAATGGCAGCACCCCCCATAAGCGTCAATGGAGTTGGGGACGTTTGGGGTATACGTCCTATTGATATCTGGTCATTTTCTGTCGATTTGGAGAAATTTAGTTTTTTCCCCATTGAAAATGAATGGGGAAAATTTTGGACGTCCATGGAAGTCAATGGCAGCACCCCCCATAAGCGTCAATGGAATTGGGGAAGTTTGGGGGACACGTCCTATTGATATCTGGCCATTTTCTGTTTATTTGGGGAAATTTTGTTTTTTCCCCATTGAAAATGAATGGGAAAAATTTTGGACGTCCGTGGCAGTCAATGGCATCGACATCCATATAGTCAATTGAATCCAAGTACATTGGCATCAGTAGATTCGACATGCATGGCCGTCAATGGCATCAATGCAATGTAAATTCCATTGGAAATCCCATTGGAAGTGAATGGGACTTTTCCCATTCGAAATGAATGGGATAGTTTTTGGCAAATTTCCGAGGAAGCGTAATTTTTTTCCAAATTCTGTATACAACTTTTATGCCCCTCACCGTCCCGGAATTTTTGATGCCCAAATTATGTGATTTGGTCAAAAATTGTAGGACTAGATACATTTTGAAACTTTTTTTTTTTTCACGGAAAATTGCCGTTTACGGACGAATGGAAAAATTTTCGGGGCCATTTGTAAAGTTTCCAGTGTCACGCGAAAATTCCGGTCGTGCCGATACTTGAACGGTGCCGATCGGTCTAACGGTTCGGGCTGTGAAGCGCGCGTTTTTTTTCCATTCAAAATGAATAGGAAAGTTTTTGGCAAATTTCCGGGGAACCGTAAATTTTTGCCAAATTCTGTATACAACTTTTATGCCCCTCACCGTCCCGGAATTTTTGATGCCCAAATTATGTGATTTGGTCAAAAATTGTAGGACTAGATACATTTTGAAACTTTTTTTATTTTTCGGAAAATTGCCGTTTACGGGCGAACGGAAAATTTTTCGTGGCGGTTTGAAAAATTCCCATCGTCACGCGAAAAATCCGGTCGTGCCGATACTTCAACGGTGCCGATCGGTGCTACGGTTTGGGCTGTGCGTTGGCTCAAAAAAACGCGGAGAATTATTGAATAATAATAATAATAATAACTAGAAACTGCAATTTCGGGAGAAATTACACACCTTGGTCTTTCCTCTGTGGAGATACAGATCTTAGCCCCACTCAGGTCTATCAATAGAATGGATCATAATGCCAGTCATTGGCACAAAACAAAGTAAAAGCCATTAGAAATCAATGGGAGAATTGGACGTCCATGGACGTCAATGGCGGCACCTTTCATAATTGTTAATGGAATCGGGGAAGTTTGGGGGACACGTCCTAATGATATCTAGTCATTTTCTGTTGATTTGGGGAAAAAAAAAATTTACCATTGAAAATGAATTGGAAAAATTTTGGACGTCCATGGACGTCAATGGTATCAACTTACATAAGCGTCAATAGAATCCAAGTACATTGGCATCAATAGAATGAACAAACATGAAGAAATGCCATTGGAAATGAATGGGAAGTTTGGACGTCCATGGACGTCAATGGCATCACCCTCCATAAGCGGCAAAGCAATCGGGGACATTTGGGGGACACGTCCTAATGATATCGAGTCATTTTTTGTTGATTTGGAAAAAAAAAAAAAATTCCCATTGAAAATGAATGGGAAAAATTTTGGACGTCCATGGACGTCAATGGTGTCAACTTACATAAGCGTCAATGGAATCCAAGTACATTGGCATCAATAGAATGAACAAACATGAAGAAATGCCATTGGAAATGAATGGGAAGTTTGGACGTCCATGGACGTCAATGGCATCACCCTCCATAAGCGGCAATGCAATCGGGGACATTTGGGGGAAACGTCCTAATGATATCTAGTCATTTTCTGTTGATTTGGGGAAGAAAAAAAAAATTCCCATTGAAAATGAATGGGAAAAATTTTGGACGTCCATGGACGTCAATGGTATCAACTTACATAAGCGTCAATGGAATCCAAGTACATTGAAATCAATAGAATGAACAAACATGAAGAAATGCCATTGGAAATGAATGGGAAGTTTGGACGTCCATGGACATCAATGGCATCACCCTCCATAAGCGGCAATGCAATCGGGGACATTTGGGGGACACGTCCTAATGATATCTAGTCATTTTCTGTTGATCTGGGGAAAAAAAAAATTTCCCATTGAAAATGAATGGGAAAAATTTTGGACGTCCATGGACGTCAATGGTATCAACTTACATAGGCGTCAATGGAATCCAAGTACATTGGCATCAATAGAATGAAAAAACATGATTAAAAGCCATTAGAAATTAATGGGAAATTTGGACGTCCATGGCCGTCAATGGCATCACCCTCCATAAGAGGCAATGCAATCGGGGACATTTGGGCGACACGTCCTATTGATATCTAGTCATTTTCTGTTGATTTGGGGAAAAAAAAAAAATTACCATTGAAAATGAATGGGAAAAATTTTGGACGTCCATGGACGTCAATGGTATCAATTTACATAAGCGTCAATGGAATCCAAGTACATTGGCATCAATAGAATGAACAAACATGAAGAAATGCCATTGGAAATGAATGGGAAGTTTGGACGTCCGTGGACGTCAATGGCATCACCCTCCATAAGAGGCAATGCAATCGGGGACATTTGGGGGACACGTCCTATTGATATCTAGTCATTTTCTGTTGATTTGGGGGGAAAAAAAAAATTCCCATTGAAAATGAATGGGAAAATTTTTGGACGTCCATGGACGTCAATGGTATCAACTTACATAGGCGTCAATGGAATCCAAGTACATTGGCATCAATAGAATGAAAAAACATGATTAAAAGCCATTAGAAATTAATGGGAAATTTGGACGTCCATGGCCGTCAATGGCATCACCCTCCATAAGAGGCAATGCAATCGGGGACATTTGGGCGACACGTCCTATTGATATCTAGTCATTTTCTGTTGATTTGGGGAAAAAAAAAAAATTACCATTGAAAATGAATGGGAAAAATTTTGGACGTCCATGGACGTCAATGGTATCAATTTACATAAGCGTCAATGGAATCCAAGTACATTGGCATCAATAGAATGAACAAACATGAAGAAATGCCATTGGAATGAATGGGAAGTTTGGACGTCCGTGGACGTCAATGGCATCACCCTCCATAAGAGGCAATGCAATCGGGGACATTTGGGGGACACGTCCTATTGATATCTAGTCATTTTCTGTTGATTTGGGGGGAAAAAAAAAATTCCCATTGAAAATGAATGGGAAAATTTTTGGACGTCCATGGACGTCAATGGTATCAACTTACATAAGCGTCAATGGAATCCAAGTACATTGGCATCAATAGAATGAACAAACATGAAGAAATGCCATTGGGATTTAATGGGAAGTTTGGACGTCCATGAACGTCAAATGAATGGGAAAAATTTTGGACGTCCATGTAAGTCAATGGCGGCACCCTTCATAAGCGTCAATGGAATTGGGGAAGTTTGGGGGACACGTCCTATTGATATCTGGTCATTTTCTGTTGATTTGGGGTAATTTTGTTTTTTCCCCATTGAAAATGAATGGGAAAAATTTTGGACGTCCATGGCAGTCAATGGCATCGACATCCATATAATCAATAGTATCCAAGTACATTGGCATCAGTAGATTCGACATGCATGGCCGTCAATGGCATCAATGCAATGTAAATTCCATTGGAAATCCCATTGGAAGTGAATGGGACTTTTCCCATTCGAAATGAATGGGATCGTTTTTGGCAAATTTCCGAGGAAGCGTAATTTTTTTCCAAATTCTGTATACAACTTTTATGCCCCTCACCGTCCCGGAATTTTTGATGCCCAAATTATGTGATTTGGTCAAAAATTGTAGGACTAGATACATTTTGAAACTTTTTTTTTTTTCACGGAAAATTGCCGTTTACAGACGAACGGAAAAAATTTCGGGGCCATTTGTAAAGTTTCCTGTGTCACGCGAAAATTCCGGTCGTGCCGATACTTGAACGATGCCGATCGGTCTAACGGTTCGGGCTGTGAAGCGCGCGTTTTTTTTCCATTCAAAATGAATAGGAAAGTTTTTGGCAAATTTCCGGGGAACCGTAAATTTTTGCCAAATTCTGTATACAACTTTTATGCCCCTCACCGTCCCGGAATTTTTGATGCCCAAATTATGTGATTTGGTCAAAAATTGTAGGACTAGATACATTTTGAAACTTTTTTTATTTTTCGGAAAATTGCCGTTTACGGGCGAACGGAAAATTTTTCGTGGCGGTTTGAAAAATTCCCATCGTCGCGCGAAAATTCCGGTCGTGCCGATACTTGAACTGTGCCGATCGGTGCTACGGTTTGGGCTGTGCGGCGCGCCGAAAAAAACGTCAACAATTATTGAATAATAATAATAATAAACTAGAAACTGCAATTTCGGGAGAAATTACACACCTTGGTCTTTCCTCTGTGGAGATACAGATCTTAGCCCCACTCAGGTCTATCAATAGAATGGATGATAATGCCAGTCATTGGCACAAAACAAAAAGCCATTAGAAATGAACTGGAGAATTGGACGTCCATGGACGTCAATGGCGGCACCCTTCATAATTGTTAATGCAATCGGAGACATTTGGGGGACACGTCCTATTGATATCTAGTCATTTTCTGTTGATTTGTGGAAAAAAAAAAAATTCCCATTGAAAATGAATGGGAAAAATTTAGGACGTCCATGGACGTCAATGGTATCAACTTACATAAGCGTCAATGGAATCCAAGTACATTGGCATCAATAAAATGAACAAACATGAAGAAATGCCATTGGAAATTAATGGGAAGTTTGGACGTCCATGGACGTCAATGGCATCACCCTCCATAAGCGGCAATGCAATCGGGGACATTTGGGGGACATGTCCTATTGATATCTAGTCATTTTCTGTTGATTTGGGGAAAAAAAAAAAAATTCCCATTGAAAATGAATGGGAAAAATTTTGGACGTCCATGGACGTCAATGGTATCAACTTACATAAGCGTCAATGGAATCCAAGTACATTGGCATCAATAGAATGAACAAACATGAAGAAATGCCATTGGAAATGAATGGGAAGTTTGGACGTCCGTGGACGTCAATGGCATCACCCTCCATAAGCGGCAATGCAGTCGGGCACATTTGGGGGAAACGTCCTATTGATATCTAGTCATTTTCTGTTGATTTGGGGAAAAAAAAAAAAATTCCCATTGAAAATGAATGGGAAAAATTTTGGACGTCCATGGACGTCAATGGTATCAACTTACATAAGCGTCAATGGAATCCAAGTACATTGGCATCAATAGAATGAACAAACATGAAGAAATGCCATTGGGATTTAATGGGAAGTTTGGACGTCCCTGGATGTCAATGGCATCACCCTCCATAAGCAGCAATGCAATTGGGGACATTTGGGGGACACGTCCTATTGATATCTAGTCATTTTCTGTTGATTTGGGGAAAAAAAATAATTTCCCATTGAAAATGAATGGGTAAAATTTTGGACGTCCATGGACGTCAATGGCAGCACCCCCCATAAGCGTCAATGGAGTTGGGGACGTTTGGGGTATACGTCCTATTGATATCTGGTCATTTTCTGTTGATTTGGAGAAATTTAGTTTTTTCCCCATTGAAAATGAATGGGAAAAATTTTGGACGTCCATGTAAGTCAATGGCGGCACTCTTCATAAGCGTCAATGGAATTGGGGAAGTTTGGGGGACACGTCCTATTGATATCTGGTCATTTTCTGTTGATTTGGGGTAATTTTGTTTTTTCCCCATTGAAAATGAATGGGAAAAATTTTGGACGTCCATGGCAGTCAATGGCATCGACATCCATATAATCAATTGAATCCAAGTACATTGGCATCAGTAGATTTGACATGCATGGCCGTCAATGGCATCAATGCAATGTAAATTCCATTGGAAATCCCATTGGAAGTGAATGGGACTTTTCCCATTCGAAATGAATGGGATAATTTTTGGCAAATTTCCGAGGAAGCGTAATTTTTTTCCAAATTCTGTATACAACTTTTATGCCCCTCACCGTCCCGGAATTTTTGATGCCCAAATTATGTGATTTGGTCAAAAATTGTAGGACTAGATACATTTTGAAACTTTTTTTTTTTTCACGGAAAATTGCCGTTTACGGACGAACGGAAAAATTTTCGGGGCCATTTGTAAAGTTTCCTGTGTCACGCGAAAATTCCGGTCGTGCCGATACTTGAACGGTGCCGATCGGTCTAACGGTTCGGGCTGTGAAGCGCGCGTTTTTTTTCCATTCAAAATGAATAGGAAAGTTTTTGGCAAATTTCCGGGGAACCGTAAATTTTTGCCAAATTCTGTATACAACTTTTATGCCCCTCACCGTCCCGGAATTTTTGATGCCCAAATTATGTGATTTGGTCAAAAATTGTAGGACTAGATACATTTTGAAACTTTTTTTATTTTTCGGAAAATTGCCGTTTACGGGCGAACGGAAAATTTTTCGTGGCGGTTTGAAAAATTCCCATCGTCACGCGAAAAATCCGGTCGTGCCGATACTTCAACGGTGCCGATCGGTGCTACGGTTTGGGCTGTGCGTTGGCTCAAAAAAACGCGGAGAATTATTGAATAATAATAATAAAAAAAACTAGAAACTGCAATTTCGGGAGAAATTACACCTTGGTCTTTCCTCTGTGGAGATACAAATCTTAGCCCCACTCAGGTCTATCAATAGAATGGACCATAATGCCAGTCAATGGCACTAAACAAAGTAAAAGCCATTAGAAAAGATTGGGAGAATTGGACGTCCATGTCCGTCTATGGCAGCACCCTCCATAAGCGTCAATGTAATTGGGGAAGTTTGGGGGACACGTCCTATTGATATGTAGTCATTTTCTTTTGATTTTGGGAAAAAAAAAAAATCCCATTGAAAATGAATGGGAAAAAATTTGGACGTCCATAGACGTCAATGGCAGCACCCCCCATAAGCGTCAATGGAAGCAGGGAAGTTTGGGGGACATGTCCTATTGATATCTGGTCATTTTCTGTTGATTTGGTGAAATTTTGTTTTTTCCCCATTGAAAATGAATGGGAAAATTTTTGGACGTCCATGGCCGTCAATGGCATCGACATCCATATAGTCAATAGGATCCAAGTACATTGGCATCAGTAGATTCGACATGCATGGCCGTCAATGGCATCAATTCAATGTAAACTAGAAACTGCAATTTCGGGAGAAATTACACACCTTGGTCTTTCCTCTGTGGAGATACAAATCTTAGCCCCACTCAGGTCTATCAATAGAATGGACCATAATGCCAGTCATTGGCACTAAACAAAGTTAAAGCCATTAGAAAAGATTGGGAGAATTGGACGTCCATGTCCGTCAATGGCAGCACCCTCCATAATTGTTAATGGAATCGGGGAAGTTTGGGGGACACGTCCTATTGATATCTAGTCATTTTCTGTTGATTTGGGGAAAAAAAAAATTTTCCCATTGAAAATGAATGGGAAAAATTTTGGACGTCCATGGACGTCAATGGTATCAACTTACATAAGCGTCAATGGAATCCAAGTACATTGGCATCAATAAAATGAACAAACATGAAGAAATGCCATTGGAAATGAATGGGAAGTTTGGACGTCCATGAACGTCAATGGCATCACCCTCCATAAGCGGCAATGCAATCGGGGACATTTGGGGGACACGTCCTAATGATATCTAGTCATTTTCTGTTGATTTGGGGAAAAAAAAAAAAATCCCATTGAAAATGAATGGGAAAAATTTTGGACGTCCATGGACGTCAATGGTATCAACTTACATAAGCGTCAATGGAATCCAAGTACATTGGCATCAATAGAATGAACAAACATGAAGAAATGCCTTTGGAAATGAATGGGAAGTTTGGACGTCCATGGACGTCAATGGCATCACCCCCCATAAGCGGCAATGCAATCGGGGACATTTGGGGGACACGTCCTAATGATATCTAGTCATTTTCTGTTGATTTGGGGAAAAAAAAAATTTCCCATTGAAAATGAATGGGAAAAATTTTGGACGTCCATGGACGTCAATGGTATCAACTTACATAAGCGTCAATGGAATCCAAGTACATTGGCATCAAAAGAATGAACAAACATGAAGAAATGCCATTGAAAATGAATGAGAAGTTTGGACGTCCCTGGACGTCAATGGCATCACCCTCCATAAGCAGCAATGCAATCGGGGACATTTGGGGGACAGGTCCTATTGATATCTGGTCATTTTTTGTTGATTTGGGGAAAAAAAAAAAATTCCCATTGAAAATGAATGGGAAAAATTTTGGACGTCCATGGACGTCAATGGTATAAACTTACATAAGCGTCAATGGATACCAAGTACATTGGCATCAATAGAATGAACAAACATGAAGAAATGCCATTGGAAATGAATGGGAAGTTTGGACGTCCGTGGACGTCAATGGCATCACCCGCCATAAGAGGCTAGCAATCGGGGACATTTGGGGGACACGTCCTATTGATATCTAGTCATTTTCTGTTGATTTGGGGGAAAAAAAAAATTCCCATTGAAAGTGAATGGGAAAATTTTTGAAAGTCCATGGACGTCAATGGTATCAACTTACATAAGCGTCAATGGAATCCAAGTACATTGGCATCAATAGAATGAACAAACATGAAGAAATGCCATTGGGATTTAATGGGAAGTTTGGACGTCCCTGGACGTCAATGGCATCACCCTCCATAAGCGGGAATGCAATCGGGGACATTTGGGGGACACGTCCTAATGATATCTAGTCATTTTCTGTTGATTTGGGGAAAAAAAAAAAATTCCCATTGAAAATGAATGGGAAAATTTTTGGACGTCCATGGACGTCAGTGGTATCAACTTACATAAGCGTCAATGGAATCCAAGTACATTGGCATCAATAGAATGAACAAACATGAAGAAATGCCATTGGGATTTAATGGGAAGTTTGGACGTCAATGAATGTCAATGGCATCACCCTCCATAAGCGGGAATGCAATCGGGGACATTTGGGGGACACGTCCTAATGATATCTAGTCATTTTCTGTTGATTTGGGGAAAAAAAAAAAATTCCCATTGAAAATGAATGGGAAAATTTTTGGACGTCCATGGACGTCAATGGTATCAATTTACATAAGCGTCAATGGAATCCAAGTACATTGGCATCAATAGAATGAACTAACATGAAGAAATGCCATTGGAAATGAATGGGAAGTTTGGACGTCCATGAACGTCAATGGCATCACCCTCCATAAGAGGCAATGCAATCGGGGACATTTGGGGGACACGTCCTATTGATATCTAGTCATTTTCTGTTGATTTGGGGGGGAAAAAAAATTCCCATTGAAAATGAATGGGAAAATTTTTGGACGTCCATGGACGTCAATGGTATCAACTTACATAAGCGTCAATGGAATCCAAGTACATTGGCATCAATAGAATGAACAAACATGAAGAAATGCCATTGGGATTTAATGGGAAGTTTGGACGTCCATGAACGTCAATGGCATCACCCTCCATAAGCGGGAATGCAATCGGGGACATTTGGGGGACACGTCCTATTGATATCTAGTCATTTTCTGTTGATTTGGGGGAAAAAAAAAATGTTCCCATTGAAAATGAATGGGAAAAATTTTGGACATCCATGGACGTCAATGGTATCATCTTACATAACCGTCAATGGAATCCAAGTACATTGGCATCAATAGAATGAACAAACATGAAGAAATGCCATTGGAAATGAATGGGAAGTTTGGACGTCCATGGACGTCAATGGAATCACCCTTCATAAGCGGCAATGCAATCGGGGACATTTGGGGGACACGTCCTAATGATATCTAGTCCTTTTCTGTTGATTTGGGGAAAAAAAAAAAATTCCCATTGAAAATGAATGGGAAAATTTTTGGACGTCCATGGACGTCAATGGCAGCACTCCCCATAAGCGTCAATGGAGTTGGGGACGTTTGGGGGACACGTCCTATTGATATCTGGTCATTTTCTGTTGATTTGGGGAAATGTAGTTTTTTCCCCATTGAAAATGAATGGGAAAATTTTTGGACGTCCATGGCCGTCAATGGCATCGACATCCATATAGTCAATTGAATCCAAGTACATTGGCATCAATAGATTCGACATGCATGGCCGTCAATGGCATCAATGCAATGTAAATTCCATTGAAATCCCATTGTAAGTGAATGGGAACTTTTCCCATTAGAAATGAATGGGAGAGTTTTTGGCAAATTTCCGGGGAACCGTAAATTTTTTCCAAATTCTGTATACAACTTTTATGCCCCTCACCGTCCCGGAATTTTTGATACCCAAATTATGTGATTTGGTCAAAAATTGTAGGACTAGATACATTTTGAAAAAAAAAAAAAAATCTGGAAAATTGCCGTTTGCGGGAAAACGGAAAATTTTTCGGGGCCCTTTTTAAAAAAGCCATCGTCGCGCAAAAATTCCGGACGTTTCGATATCCGAACGGTGCCGATCGGTGCAGCGGTTCGGGCTGTGCGGCGCGCCGAAAAAACGCGGAGAATAAGATGAATAATAATAATAAAATTAAAAAAAATAATAAAAATAAGTACGATAAAGTTGTACAACAACATAACCTTGTTCTTTCCCTTGGAAAGACCAAGGTAATTCCATTGAAATCCCATTGTAAGTGAATGGGAACTTTTCCCATTAGAAATGAATGGGAGAGTTTTTGGCAAATTTCTGGGGAACCGTAAGTTTTTTCCAAATTCTGTATACAACTTTTATGCCCCTCACCGTCCCGGAATTTTTGATACCCAAATTATGTGATTTGGTCAAAAATTGTAGGACTAGATACATTTTTAAACTTTTTTTTTTTTTCGGAAAATTGCCGTTTACGGGCGAACGGAAAATTTTTCGTGGCGTTTTGAAAAATTCCCATCGTCACGCGAAAATTCCGGTCATGCCGATACTTGAACGGTGCCGATCGGGGCTACGGTTTAGGCTGTGCGTTGGCTCAAAAAAACGCGGAGAATAAGATGAATAAATAATAATAATAACTAGAAACTGCAATTTCGGGAGAAATTACACACCTTGGTCTTTCCTCTGTGGAGATACAGATCTTAGCCCCACTCAGGTCTATCAATAGAATGGATCATAATGCCAGTCATTGGCAAAAAACAAAGTAAAAGCCGTTAGAAATGAATGGGAGAATTGGACGTCCATGGACGTCAATGGCGGCACCTTTCATAATTGTTAATGGAATCGGGGAAGTTTGGGGGACACGTCCTAATGATATCTAGTCATTTTCTGTTGATTTGGGGAAAAAAAAAAATTTCCCATTGAAAATGAATGGGAAAAATTTTGGACGTCCATGGACGTCAATGGTATCAACTTACATAAGTGTCAATGGAATCCAAGTACATTGGCATCAATAGAATGAACAAACATGAAGAAATGGCTTTGGAAATGATTGGGAAGTTTGGACGTCCATGGATGTCAATGGCATCACCCCCCATAAGCGGTAATGCAATCGGGGACATTTGGGGGACACGTCCTAATGATATCTAGTCATTTTCTGTTGATTTGGGGAAAAAAAAAAATTTCCCATTGAAAATGAATGGGAAAAATTTTGGACGTCCATGGACGTCAATGGTATCAACTTACGTAAGGGTCAATGGAATCCAAGTACATTGGCATCAATAGAATGAACAAACATGAAGAAATGCCATTGGAAATTAATGGGAAGTTTGGACGTCCGTGGACCTCAATGGCATCACCCTCCATAAGCAGCAATGCAATCGGACACATTTGGGGGAAACGTCCTATTGATATCTAGTCATTTTCTGTTGATTTGGGGAAAAAAAAAAAATTCCCATTGAAAATGAATGGGAAAAATTTTGGACGTCCAAGGACGTCAATGGTATCAACTTACATAAGCGTCAATGGAATCCAAGTACATTGGCATCAAAAGAATGAACAAACGTGAAGAAATGCCATTGGAAATGAATGGGAAGTTTGGACGTCCCTGGACGTCAATGGCATCACCCTCCATAAGCAGCAATGCAATCGGGGACATTTGGGGGACAGGTCCTATTGATATCTAGTCATTTTCTGTTGATTTGGGGAAAAAAAAAAATTTCCCATTGAAAATGAATGGGTAAAATTTTGGACGTCCATGGACGTCAATGGCAGCACCCCCCATAAGCGTCAATGGAATTGGGGAAGTTTGGGGGACACGTCCTATTGATATCTGGTCATTTTCTGTTGATTTGGGGTAATTTTGTTTTTTCCCCATTGAAAATGAATGGGAAAAATTTTGGACGTCCATGGCAGTCAATGGCATCGACATCTATATAGTCAATTGAATCCAAGTACATTGGCATCAGTAGATTCGACATGCATGGCCGTCAATGGCATCAATGCAATGTAAATTCCATTGGAAATCCCGTTGGAAGTGAATGGGACTTTTCCCATTCGAAATGAATGGGATAGTTTTTGGCAAATTTCCGAGGAAGCGTAATTTTTTTCCAAATTCTGTATACAACTTTTATGCCCCTCACCGTCCCGGAATTTTTGATGCCCAAATTATTTGATTTGGTCAAAAATTGTAGGACTAGATACATTTTGAAACTTTTTTTTTTTTCACGGAAAATTGCCGTTTACGGACGAACGGAAAAATTTTCGGGGCCATTTGTAAAGTTTCCTGTGTCACGCGAAAATTCCGGTCGTGCCGATACTTGAACGGTGCCGATCGGTCTAACGGTTCGGGCTGTGAAGCGCGCGGTTTTTTTCATTCAAAATGAATAGGAAAGTTTTTGGCAAATTTCCGGGGAACCGTAAATTTTTGCCAAATTCTGTATACAACTTTTATGCCCCTCACCGTCCCGGAATTTTTGATGGCCAAATTATGTGATTTGGTCAAAAATTGTAGGACTAGATACATTTTGAAACTTTTTTTATTTTTCGGAAAATTGCCGTTTACGGGCGAACGGAAAATTTTTCGTGGCGGTTTGAAAAATTCCCATCGTCACGCGAAAAATCCGGTCGTGCCGATACTTCAACGGTGCCGATCGGTGCTACGGTTTGGGCTGTGCGTTGGCTCAAAAAAACGCGGAGAATTTATTGAATAATAATAATAACTAGAAACTGCAATTTCGGGAGAAATTACACACCTTGGTCTTTCCTCTGTGGAGATACAGATCTTAGCCCCACTCAGGTCTATCAATAGAATGGATCATAATGCCAGTCATTGGCAAAAAACAAAGTAAAAGCCGTTAGAAATGAATGGGAGAATTGGACGTCCATGGACGTCAATGGCGGCACCTTTCATAATTGTTAATGGAATCGGGGAAGTTTGGGGGACACGTCCTAATGATATCTAGTCATTTTCTGTTGATTTTGGGAAAAAAAAAAAATCCCATTGAAAATGAATGGGAAAATTTTTGGACGTCCATGGACGTCAATGGTATCAACTTACATAAGCGTCAATGGAATCCAAGTACATTGGCATCAATAGAATGAACAAACATGAAGAAATGCCATTGGAAATGAATGGGAAGTTTGGACGTCCATGGACGTCAATGGCATCACCCCCCATAAGCGGCAATGCAATCGGGGACATTTGGGGGACACGTCCTAATGATATCTAGTCATTTTCTGTTGATTTGGGGAAAAAAAAAAAATTCCCATTGAAAATGAATGGGAAAAATTTTGGACGTCCATGGACGTCAATTGTATCAACTTACATAAGCGTCAATGGATACCAAGTACATTGGCATCAATAGAATGAACAAACATGAAGAAATGCCATTAGAAATTAATGGGAAGTTTGGACGTCCATAGACGTCAATGGCATCACCCTCCATAAGCAGCAATACAATCGGGGACATTTGGGGTACATGTCCTATTGATATATGGTCATTTTTTGTTGATTTGGGAAAAAAAAAAAAAATTCCCATTGAAAATGAATGGGAAAAATTTTGGACGTCCATGGACGTCAATGGTATCAACTTACATAAGCGTCATTGAATACCAAGTACATTGGCATCAATAGAATGAACAAACATGAAGAAATGCCATTAGAAATTAATGGGAAGTTTGGACGTCCATGGCCGTCAATGGCATCACCCTCCATAAGCAGCAATACAATCGGGGACATTTGGGGTACACGTCCTATTGATATCTGGTCATTTTTTGTTGATTTGGGGAAAAAAAAAAATTCCCATTGAAAATGAATGGGAAAAATTTTGGACGTCCATGGACGTCAATGGTATCAACTTACATAAGCGTCAATGGATACCAAGTACATTGGCATCAATAGAATGAACAAACATGAAGAAATGCCATTAGAAATTAATGGGAAGTTTGGACGTCCATGGACGTCAATGGCATCACCCTCCATAAGCAGCAATACAATCGGGGACATTTGGGGGACACGTCCTATTGATATTTAGTCATTTTCTTTTGATTTGGGAGAAGAAAAAAAATTTCCCATTGAAAATGAATGGGAAAAATTTTGGACGTCCATGGACGTCAATGGTGTCAACTTACATAAGCGTCAATGGAATCCAAGTACATTGGCATCAATAGAATGAACAAACATGAAGAAATGCCATTGGAAATGTATGGGAAGTTTGGACGTCCCTGGACGTCAATGGCATCACCCTCCATAAGCAGCAATGCAATCGGGGACATTTGGGGGACACGTCCTATTGATATCTAGTCATTTTCTGTTGATTTGGGGGAAAAAAAAAATTTCCCATTGAAAATGAATGGGAAAATTTTTGGACGTCCATGGATGTCAATGGCAGCACCCCCCATAAGCGTCAATGGAGTTGGGGACGTTTAGGGTATACGTCCTATTGATATCTGGTCATTTTCTGTCGATTTGGAGAAATTTAGTTTTTTCCCCATTGAAAATGAATGGGGAAAATTTTGGACGTCCATGGAAGTCAATGGCAGCACCCCCCATAAGCGTCAATGGAATTGGGGAAGTTTGGGGGACACGTCCTATTGATATCTGGCCATTTTCTGTTTATTTGGGGAAATTTTGTTTTTTCCCCATTGAAAATGAATGGGAAAAATTTTGGACGTCCGTGGCAGTCAATGGCATCGACATCCATATAGTCAATTGAATCCAAGTACATTGGCATCAGTAGATTCGACATGCATGGCCGTCAATGGCATCAATGCAATGTAAATTCCATTGGAAATCCCATTGGAAGTGAATGGGATTTTTCCCATTCGAAATGAATGGGATAGTTTTTGGCAAATTTCCGAGGAAGCGTAATTTTTTTCCAAATTCTGTATACAACTTTTATGCCCCTCACCGTCCCGGAATTTTTGATGCCCAAATTATGTGATTTGGTCAAAAATTGTAGGACTAGATACATTTTGAAACTTTTTTTTTTTTCACGGAAAATTGCCGTTTACGGACGAACGGAAAATTTTTCGGGGCCATTTGTAAAGTTTCCTGTGTCACGCGAAAATTCCGGTCGTGCCGATACTTGAACGGTGCCGATCGGTCTAACGGTTCGGGCTGTGAAGCGCGCGTTTTTTTTCCATTCAAAATGAATAGGAAAGTTTTTGGCAAATTTCCGGGGAACCGTAAATTTTTGCCAAATTCTGTATACAACTTTTATGCCCCTCACCGTCCCGGAATTTTTGATGCCCAAATTATGTGATTTGGTCAAAAATTGTAGGACTAGATACATTTTGAAACTTTTTTTATTTTTCGGAAAATTGCCGTTTACGGGCGAACGGAAAATTTTTCGTGGCGGTTTGAAAAATTCCCATCGTCACGCGAAAATTCCGGTCGTGCCGATACTTGAACTGTGCCGATCGGTGCTACGGTTTGGGCTGTGCGTTGGCTCAAAAAAACGCGGAGAATAAGATGAATAAATAATAAGTACAACTAGAAACTGCAATTTCGGGAGAAATTACACACCTTGGTCTTTCCTCTGTGGAGATACAGATCTTAGCCCCACTCAGGTCTATCAATAGAATGGATCATAATGCCAGTCATTGGCACTAAACAAAGTAAAAGCCATTAGAAATGATTGGGAGAATTGGACGTCCGTGGACGTCAATGGCGGCACCACTCATGAGCCTCAATAGAATTGGAGAAGTTTGGGGGGACACGTCCTATTGATATCTGGTCATTTTTTGTTGATTTGGGAAAAAAAAAAAAAATTCCCATTGAAAATGAATGGGAAAATTTTTGGACGTCCATGCACGTCAATGGTATCAACTTACATAGGCGTCAATGGAATCCAAGTACATCGGCATCAATAGAATGAAAAAACATAATTAAATGCCATTAGAAATGAATGGGAAATTTGGACTTCCATAGCCGTCAATGGCGGCACCCTCCATAAGCGTCAATGGAATTGGGGAAGTTTGGGGGACACGTCCTATTGATATCTGGTCATTTTTTGTTGATTTGGGGAAAAAAAAAAAATTCCCATTGAAAATGAATGGGAAAAATTTTGGACGTCCATGGACGTCAATGGTATCAACTTACATAAGCGTCAATGGATACCAAGTACATTGGCATCAATAGAATGAACAAACATGAAGAAATGCCATTGGAAATGAATGGGAAGTTTGGACGTCCATGAACGTCAATGGCATCACCCTCCATAAGCAGCAATGCAATCGGGGACATTTGGGGGACACGTCCTATTGATATCCAGTCATTTTCTGTTGATTTGGGGAAAAAAAAAAAATTCCCATTGAAAATGAATGGGAAAAATTTTGGACGTCCATGGCCGTCAATGGCATCGATATCCATATAGTCAATTGAATCCAAGAACATTGGCATCAATAGATTCGACATGCATGGCCGTCAATGGCAATGCAATGTAAAGTCCATTGGAAATCCTATTGAAAGTGAATGGGAACTTTTCCCAT
The DNA here is from genome assembly GCF_030265065.1 of Corythoichthys intestinalis. Taxonomy (NCBI): domain Eukaryota; kingdom Metazoa; phylum Chordata; class Actinopteri; order Syngnathiformes; family Syngnathidae; genus Corythoichthys; species Corythoichthys intestinalis. The sequence continues at coordinate 48,533,080 of NC_080402.1, forward strand.
TAGAAATGAATGGGATAGTTTTTGGCAAATATCCGGGGAACCGTAAATTTTTTCCAAATTCTGTATACAACTTTTATGCCCCTCACCGTCCCGGAATTTTTGATGCCCAAATTATGTGATTTGGTCAAAAATTGTAGGACTAGATACATTTTGAAACTTTTTTTTTTTTCACGGAAAATTGCCGTTTGCGGACGAACGGAAACATTTTCGGGGCCATTTGTAAAATTTCCTGTGTCACGCGAAAATTCCGGTCGTGCCGATACTTGAACGGTGCCGATCGGTCTAACGGTTCGGGCTGTGAAGCGCGCGTTTTTTTTCCATTCAAAATGAATAGGAAAGTTTTTGGCAAATTTCCGGGGAACCGTAAAGTTTTGCCAAATTCTGTATACAACTTTTATGCCCCTCAATGTCCTGGAATTTTTGATGCCCAAATTATGTGATTTGGTCCAAAATTGTAGGACTAGATACATTTTGAAACTTTTTTTTTTTTCCGGAAAATTGCCGTTTACGGGCGAACGGAAAATTTTTCGGGGCCGTTTGAAAAATTCCCATCGTCGCGCGAAAATTCCGGTCGTGCCGATACTTGAACGGTACCGATCGGAGGTACGGTTCGGGCTGCGCGGCGCGCCGAAAAAAACGTCGACAATTATTGAATAATAATAATAATAATAACTAGAAACTGCAATTTCGGGAGAAATTACACACCTTGGTCTTTCCTCTGTGGAGATACAGATCTTAGCCCCACTCAGGTCTATCAATAGAATGGATCATAATGCCAGTCATTGGCAAAAAACAAAGTAAAAGCCGTTAGAAATGAATGGGAGAATTGGATGTCAATGGACGTCAATGGCGGCACCTTTCATAATTGTTAATGGAATCGGGGAAGTTTGGGGGACACGTCCTAATGATATCTAGTCATTTTCTGTTGATTTGGGAAAAAAAAAAAAAATTCCCATTGAAAATGAATGGGAAAAATTTTGGACGTCCATGGACGTCAATGGTATCAACTTACATAAGCGTCAATGGAATCCAAGTACATTGGCATCAATAAAATGAACAAACATGAAGAAATGCCATTGGAAATGAATGGGAAGTTTGGACGTCCATGAACGTCAATGGCATCACCCTCCATAAGCGGCAATGCAATCGGGGACATTTGGGGGACACGTCCTAATGATATCTAGTCATTTTCTGTTGATTTGGGAAAAAAAAAAAAATCCCATTGAAAATGAATGGGAAAAATTTTGGACGTCCATGGACGTCAATGGTATCAACTTACATAAGCGTCAATGGAATCCAAGTACATTGGCATCAATAGAATGAACAAACATGAAGAAATGCCATTGGGATTTAATGGGAAGTTTGGACGTCCCTGGATGTCAATGGCATCACCCTCCATAAGCAGCAATGCAATTGGGGACATTTGGGGGACACGTCCTATTGATATCTAGTCATTTTCTGTTGATTTGGGGAAAAAAAAAAATTTCCCATTGAAAATGAATGGGTAAAATTTTGGACGTCCATGGACGTCAATGGCAGCACCCCCCATAAGCGTCAATGGAATTGGGGACGTTTGGGATATACGTCCTATTGATATCTGGTCATTTTCTGTTGATTTGGAGAAATTTAGTTTTTTCCCCATTGAAAATGAATGGGAAAAATTTTGGACGTCCATGTAAGTCAATGGCGGCACCCTTCATAAGCGTCAATGGAATTGGGGAAGTTTGGGGGACACGTCCTATTGATATCTGGTCATTTTCTGTTGATTTGGGGTAATTTTGTTTTTTCCCCATTGAAAATGAATGGGAAAAATTTTGGACGTCCATGGCAGTCAATGGCATCGACATCTATATAGTCAGTTGAATCCAAGTACATTGGCATCAGTAGATTCGACATGCATGGCCGTCAATGGCATCAATGCAATGTAAATTCCATTGGAAATCCCATTGGAAGTGAATGGGACTTTTCCCATTCGAAATGAATGGGATAGTTTTTGGCAAATTTCCGAGGAAGCGTAATTTTTTTCCAAATTCTGTATACAACTTTTATGCCCCTCACCGTCCCGGAATTTTTGATGCCCAAATTATGTGATTTGGTCAAAAATTGTAGGACTAGATACATTTTGAAACTTTTTTTTTTTTCACGGAAAATTGCCGTTTACGGACGAACGGAAAAATTTTCGGGGCCATTTGTAAAGTTTCCTGTGTCACGCGAAAATTCCGGTCGTGCCGATACTTGAACGGTGCCGATCGGTCTAACGGTTCGGGCTGTGAAGCGCGCGTTTTTTTTCCATTCAAAATGAATAGGAAAGTTTTTGGCAAATTTCCGGGGAACCGTAAATTTTTGCCAAATTCTGTATACAACTTTTATGCCCCTCACCGTCCCGGAATTTTTGATGCCCAAATTATGTGATTTGGTCAAAAATTGTAGGACTAGATACATTTTGAAACTTTTTTTATTTTTCGGAAAATTGCCGTTTACGGGCGAACGGAAAATTTTTCGTGGCGGTTTGAAAAATTCCCATCGTCACGCGAAAATTCCGGTCGTGCCGATACTTGAACTGTGCCGATCGGTGCTACGGTTTGGGCTGTGCGTTGGCTCAAAAAAACGCGGAGAATAAGATGAATAAATAATAAGTACAATAAAGTTGCACAATAACAATACCTTGTTCTTTCTTTCAGAAAGACCAAGGTAATAAAGTTGCACAATAACAATACCTTGTTCTTTCTTTCAGAAAGACCAAGGTAACTAGAAACTGCAATTTCGGGAGAAATTACACACCTTGGTCTTTCCTCTGTGGAGATACAGATCTTAGCCCCACTCAGGTCTATCAATAGAATGGATCATAATGCCAGTCATTGGCAAAAAACAAAGTAAAAGCCGTTAGAAATGAATGGGAGAATTGGACGTCCATGGACGTCAATGGCGGCACCTTTCATAATTGTTAATGGAATCGGGGAAGTTTGGGGGACACGTCCTAATGACATCTAGTCATTTTCTGTTGATTTGGGGAAAAAAAAAAAATCCCATTGAAAATGAATGGGAAAAATTTTGGACGTCCATGGACGTCAATGGTATCAACTTACATAAGCGTCAATGGAATCCAAGTACATTGGCATCAATAGAATGAACAAACATGAAGAAATGCCTTTGGAAATGAATGGGAAGTTTGGACGTCCATGGACGTCAATGGCATCACCCCCCATAAGCGGCAATGCAGTCGGGGACATTTGGGGGACACGTCCTAATGATATCTAGTCATTTTCTGTTGATTTGGGGAAAAAAAAAAATTTCCCATTGAAAATGAATGGGAAAAATTTTGGACGTCCATGGACGTCAATGGTATCAACTTACATAACCGTCAATGGAATCCAAGTACATTGGCATCAAAAGAATGAACAAACATGAAGAAATGCCATTGGAAATGAATGGGAAGTTTGGACGTCCGTGGCCGTCAATGGCATCACCCTCCATAAGAGGCAATGCAATCGGGGACATTTGGGGGACACGTCCTATTGATATCTAGTCATTTTCTGTTGATTTGGGGGAAAAAAAAAAATTCCCATTGAAAATGAATGGGAAAAATTTTGGACGTCCATGGACGTCAATGGTATCAACTTACATAAGCGTCAATGGAATCCAAGTACATTGGCATCAATAGAATGAACAAACATGAAGAAATGCCATTGGAAATGAATGGGAAGTTTGGACGTCCATGAACGTCAATGGCATCACCCTCCATAAGCAGCAATGCAATCGGGGACATTTGGGGGACACGTCCTATTGATATCTAGTCATTTTCTGTTGATTTGGGGAAAAAAAAAAAATTCCCATTGAAAATGAATGGGAAAAATTTTGGACGTCCATGGACGTCAATGGTATCAACTTACATAAGCGTCAATAGAATCCAAGTACATTTGCATCAATAGAATGAAAAAACATAATTAAATGGCATTAGAAATGAATGGGAAATTTGGACGTCCATGGTCATCAATGGCGGCGCCCTTCATAAGCGTCAATGGAATTGGACTAGTTTGGGGGACACGTCCTATTGATATCAGGTCGTTTTTTTTGTTGATTTGGGGGGGAAAAAAATTCCCATTGAAAATGAATGGGAAAAATTTTGGACGTCCATTGACGTCAATGGTATCAACTTACAATGGAATCCAAGTACATTGGCATCAATAGAATGAAAAAACATAATTAAAAAAAATAAATGGGAATTTTGGACGTCCATGGACGTCAATGGCATCACCCTCCATAAGTGTAAATGGAATTGGGGAAGTTTGGGGGACACGTCCTATTGATATCTAGTCATTTTCTTTTGATTTTTGGAAAAAAAAAAATTCCAATTGAAAATGACTTTGATGCGGGAGGTCGCAGGATCGAACCTCTGTCAATACCAAGTTAGCTTTTGTCAATGCCTGTATCACATACATGATAACTTTATATACATATCACACAACACTGCATTTAGCAGATGGATAGCTCAGTGTTAATAACGCTGACTTTGGTACGAGAGGATGGTGGTTCGATCCCCGGTCAGTTTCCTACTTTATGCGTATACCTCAGAGTGGATTGGACGTCGCCGACGTAAAAAGAGCGGATGACGCCAACGTCCATCGAGAGGACAGCGCCGACGATCAACGAACGGATGGTGACGACGTCCAACGAGCAAACGGCGCCGACGTCAAAAGTTAGCGCGAGAGGCTGACGTCACCGACGTCAAAAGAGCAGATGATGCCGACATCCCACGTGGGACAGTGACAACATTCAACAAGCAAACGTCAAAAGTGCAGAATGCGATGTCCAACGAGCCGACGTCCAAGACGTCAAAAGAGCAGATGACGCCGACGTCCCCGACGATCAACAAACGGATGGTGACGACGTCCAACGAGCAAACGGCGCCGACGTCAAAAGTTAGCGTGAGAGGCCGACGTCATCGACGTCAAAAGAGCAGATAACGCCGACATCCCATGTGGGACAGTGACAACGTTCAACAAGCAAAAGTCAAAAGTGCAGAATACGATGTCCAACGAGCGGACGTCACCGACGTCCAAGACCTCAAAAGAGCAGATGACGCCGACGTCCATCGAGCGCACGGTGCCGACATCTCACGTGGAACAGTGACGACGTTCAACAAGCAAACGTCAAAAGTGCAGAATGCGCCGTCTAACGAGCGGACGTCACCGGCGTCCAAAGTGCAGAATGCGCCGTCCAACGAGCCGACATCACCGACTTCCAAACTGCTGACGGCGCCGACGTCCAACGAGCGGACGTCACCGACGTCCAAAGTGCTTACGCTGCCGACGTCCATCAAGCGGACGGTGCCGACGTCCAACGTGGGACAATGACGACGTTCAACAAGCAAACGTCAAAAGTGCAGAATGCGCCGTCTTACGTCCAACGAGCGGATGGTGACGATGTCAAAAGAGTGGACGACGCCGACGTCCAAAGTTTGGCGACGTCCAACGAGCGGACGTCACCGACGTCCTAATTGCTGTCGCTTCCGACGTCCAAAGTGCTGACGCTGCCGACATCCAACATAAAGACGGCGCCGACTTCCAACGAGCGGACGGCGCCGACGTCCAATGAGCGGACGGTGACGACGTCCAACTAGCAAACGTCGCCGACGTCCAACATGCGGATGACGCCGACGTCCAGTCGACGAAGTCCAACGTGCGGATGACGCCGACGTCCCATAAATTCCCATTGAAAATGAATGGGAAAAATTTTGGACGTCCATGGACGTCAATGGTATCAACTTACATAGGCGTCAATGGAATCCAAGTACATTGGCATCAATAAAATGAAAAAACATAATTAAATGCCATTAGAAATGAATGGGAAATTTGGACGTCCATGGACGTCAATGGCATCACTCTTCACAAGCGTCAAAGGAATTGGGGAAGTTTGGGGGACACGTCCTATTGATATCTGGTCATTTATTGTTGATTTGGGGAAAAAAGAAGAAATTCCCATTGAAAATGAATGGGAAAAATTTTGGACGTCCATGGACGTCAATGGTATCAACTTACATAAGCGTCAATGGAATCCAAGTACATTGGAATCAATAGAATGAACAAACATGAAGAAATGACATTGGAAATGAATGGTAAGTTTGGACGTCCATGGACGTCAATGGCATCACCCTCCATAAGCGGCAATGCGATCGGGGACATTTGGGGGACACGTCCTAATGATATCTAGTCATTTTCTGTTGATTTAGGGAAAAAAAAAATTTTCCCATTGAAAATGAATGGGAAAAATTTTGGACGTCCATGGACGTCAATGGTATCAACTTACATAACCGTCAATGGAATCCAAGTACATTGGCATCAATAGAATGAACAAACATGAAGAAATGCCATTGGAAAAGAATGGGAAGTTTGGACGTCCATGGACGTCAATGGCATCACCCTCCATAAGCGGTAATGCAATCGGGGACATTTGGGGGACAGGTCCTAATGATATCTAGTCATTTTCTGTTGATTTGGGGAAAAAAAAAAATTTCCCATTGAAAATGAATGGGTAAAATTTTGGACGTCCATGGACGTCAATGGCAGCACCCCCCATAAGCGTCAATGGAATTGGGGACGTTTGGGATATACGTCCTATTGATATCTGGTCATTTTCTGTTGATTTGGAGAAATGTAGTTTTTTCCCCATTGAAAATGAATGGGAAAAATTTTGGACGTCCATGTAAGTCAATGGCGGCACCCTTCATAAGCGTCAATGGAATTGGGGAAGTTTGGGGGACACGTCCTATTGATATCTGGTCATTTTCTGTTGATTTGGGGTAATTTTGTTTTTTCCCCATTGAAAATGAATGGGAAAAATTTTGGACGTCCATGGCAGTCAATGGCATCGACATCTATATAGTCAATTGAATCCAAGTACATTGGCATCAGTAGATTCGACATGCATGGCCGTCAATGGCATCAATGCAATGTAAATTCCGTTGGAAATCCCATTGGAAGTGAATGGGAACTTTTCCCATTCGAAATGAATGGGATAGTTTTTGGCAAATTTCCGAGGAAGCGTAATTTTTTTCCAAATTCTGTATACAACTTTTATGCCCCTCACCGTCCCGGAATTTTTGATGCCCAAATTATGTGATTTGGTCAAAAATTGTAGGACTAGATACATTTTGAAACTTTTTTTTTTTTCACGGAAAATTGCCGTTTACGGACGAACGGAAAATTTTTCGGGGCCATTTGTAAAGTTTCCTGTGTCACGCGAAAATTCCGGTCGTGCCGATACTTGAACGGTGCCGATCGGTCTAACGGTTCGGGCTGTGAAGCGCGCGTTTTTTTTCCATTCAAAATGAATAGGAAAGTTTTTGGCAAATTTCCGGGGAACCGTAAATTTTTGCCAAATTCTGTATACAACTTTTATGCCCCTCACCGTCCCGGAATTTTTGATGCCCAAATTATGTGATTTGGTCAAAAATTGTAGGACTAGATACATTTTGAAACTTTTTTTATTTTTCGGAAAATTGCCGTTTACGGGCGAACGGAAAATTTTTCGTGGCGGTTTGAAAAATTCCCATCGTCACGCGAAAATTCCGGTCGTGCCGATACTTGAACTGTGCCGATCGGTGCTACGGTTTGGGCTGTGCGTTGGCTCAAAAAAACGCGGAGAATAAGATGAATAAATAATAAGTACAATAAAGTTGCACAATAACAATACCTTGTTCTTTCTTTCAGAAAGACCAAGGTAATAAAGTTGTACAACAACATAACCTTGTTCTTTCCTTCAGAAAGACCAAGGTAACTAGAAACTGCAATTTCGGGAGAAATTACAAACCTTGGTCTTTCCTCTGTGGAGATACAGATCTTAGCCCCACTCAGGTCTATCAATAGAATGGATCATAATGCCAGTCATTGGCACAAAACAAAGTAAAAGCCATTAGAAATGAATGGGAGAATTGGACGTCCATGGACGTCAATGGCGGTACCTTTCATAATTGTTAATGGAATCGGGGAAGTTTGGGGGACACGTCCTAATGATATCTAGTCATTTTCTGTTGATTTGGGAAAAAAAAAAAAAATTCCCATTGAAAATGAATGGGAAAATTTTTGGACGTCCATGGACGTCAATGGTATCAACTTACATAAGCGTCAATGGAATCCAAGTACATTGGCATCAATAGAATGAACAAACATGAAGAAATGCCATTGGAAATGAATGGGAAGTTTGGACGTCCATGAACGTCAATGGCATCACCCTCCATAAGCAGCAATGCAATCGGGGACATTTGGGGGACACGTCCTAATGATGTCTAGTCATTTTCTGTAGATTTGGGGAAAAAAAAAAATTTCCCATTGAAAATGAATGGGAAAAATTTGGACGTCCATGGACGTCAATGGTATCAACTTACATAAGCGTCAATGGAATCCAAGTACATTGGCATCAATAGAATGAACAAACATGAAGAAATGCCATTGGAATAAATGGGAAGTTTGGACGTCCCTGGACGTCAATGGCATCACCCTCCATAAGCAGCAATGCAATCGGGGATATTTGGGGGACACGTCCTATTGATATCTAGTCATTTTCTGTTGATTTGGGGAAAAAAAAAAAAATTCCCATTGAAAATGAATGGGTAAAATTTTGGACGTCCATGGACGTCAATGGCAGCACCCCCCATAAGCGTCAATGGAGTTGGGGACGTTTGGGGTATACGTCCTATTGATATCTGGTCATTTTCTGTTGATTTGGAGAAATTTAGTTTTTTCCCCATTGAAAATGAATGGGAAAAATTTTGGACGTCCATGTAAGTCAATGGCGGCACCCTTCATAAGCGTCAATGGAATTGGGGAAGTTTGGGGAACACGTCCTATTGATATCTGGTCATTTTCTGTTGATTTGGGGAAATCTTGTTTTTTCCCCATTGAAAATGAATGGGAAAAATTTTGGACGTCCATGGCCGTCAATGGCATCGACATCCATATAGTCAATTGAATCCAAGTACATTGGCATCAGTAGATTCGACATGCATGGCCGTCAATGGCATCAATGCAATGTAAATTCCATTGGAAATCCCATTGGAAGTGAATGGGAACTTTTCCCATTCGAAATGAATGGGATAGTTTTTGGCAAATTTCCGAGGAAGCGTAATTTTTTTCCAAATTCTGTATACAACTTTTATGCCCCTCACCGTCCCGGAATTTTTGATGCCCAAATGATGTGATTTGGTCAAAAATTGTGGGACTAGATACATTTTGAAACTTTTTTTTTTTTCACGGAAAATTGCCGTTTACGGACGAACGGAAAAATTTTCGGGGCCATTTGTAAAGTTTCCTGTGTCACGCGAAAATTCCGGTCGTGCTGATACTTGAACGGTAACGATCGGTCTAACGGTTCGGGCTGTGAAGTGCGCGTTTTTTTTCCATTCAAAATGAATAGGAAAGTTTTTGGCAAATTTCCGGGGAACCGTAAATTTTTGCCAAATTCTGTATATAACTTTTATGCCCCTCACCGTCCCGGAATTTTTGATGCCCAAATTATGTGATTTGGTCAAAAATTGTAGGACTAGATACATTTTGAAACTTTTTTTATTTTTCGGAAAATTGCCGTTTACGGGCGAACGGAAAATTTTTCGTGGCGGTTTGAAAAATTCCCATCGTCACGCGAAAAATCCGGTCGTGCCGATACTTCAACGGTGCCGATCGGTGCTACGGTTTGGGCTGTGCGTTGGCTCAAAAAAACGCGGAGATTTATTGAATAATAATAATAATAATAACTAGAAACTGCAATTTCGGGAGAAATTACACACCTTGGTCTTTCCTCTGTGGAGATACAAATCTTAGCCCCACTCAGGTCTATCAATAGAATGGACCATAATGCCAGTCAATGGCACTAAACAAAGTAAAAGCCATTAGAAAAGATTGGGAGAATTGGACGTCCATGGCCGTCAATGGCGGCACCCTTCATAAGCGTCAATGGATTTGGAGAAGTTTGGGGGACACGTCCGATTGATATCTGGTCATTTTTTGTTGATTTGGGGGAAAAATAAAATTCCCATTGAAAATGAATGGGAAAAATTTTGGACGTCCATGGACGTCAATGGTATCAACTTACATAAGCGTCAATGGATACCAAGTACATTGGCATCAATAGAATGAACAAACATGAAGAAATGCCATTGGAAATGAATGGGAAGTTTGGACGTCCGTGGACGTCAATGGCATCACCCTCCATAAGAGGCAATGCAATCGGGGACATTTGGGGGACACGTCCTATTGATATCTAGTCATTTTCTGTTGATTTGGGGGAGAAAAAAAAAATTCCCATTGAAAATGAATGGGAAACTTTTTGGACGTCCATGGACGTCAATGGTATCAACTTACATAAGCGTCAATGGAATCCAAGTACATTGGCATCAATAGAATGAACAAACATGAAGAAATGCAATTGGAAATAAAAAGGAAGTTTGGACGTCCGTGGACGTCAATGGCATCACCCTCCATAAGAGGCAGTGCAATCGGGGACTTTTGGGGGACACGTCCTATTGATATCTAGTCATTTTCTGTTGATTTGGGGAAAAAAAAAAATTTCCCATTGAAAATGAATGGGAAAAATTTTGGACGTCCATGGACGTCAATGGTATCAACTTACATAAGCGTCAATGGAATCCAAGTACATTGGCATCAATAGAATGAACAAACATGAAGAAATGCCATTGGGATTTAATGGGAAGTTTGGACGTCCATGAACGTCAATGGCATCACCCTCCATAAGCGGCAATGCAATCGGGGACATTTGGGGGACACGTCCTAATGATATCTAGTCATTTTCTGTTGATTTGGGGAAAAAAAAAAAATTCCCATTGAAAATGAATGGGAAAAATTTTGGACGTCTATGGACGTCAATGGTATCAACTTACATAAGCATCAATGGAATCTAAGTACATTGGCATCAATAGAATGAACAAACATGAAGAAATGCCATTGGAATAAATGGGAAGTTTGGACGTCCCTGGACGTCAATGGCATCACCCTCCATAAGCAGCAATGCAATTGGGGACATTTGGGGGACACGTCCTATTGATATCTAGTCATTTTCTGTTGATTTGGGGAAAAAAAAAAATTCCCATTGAAAATGAATGGGAAAAATTTTGGACGTCCATGGACGTCAATGGTATCAACTTACATAAGCGTCAATGGAATCCAAGTACATTGGCATCAATAGAATGAACAAACATGAAGAAATGGCTTTGGAAATGATTGGGAAGTTTGGACGTCCATGGACGTCAATGGCATCACCCCCCATAAGCGGTAATGCAATCGGGGACATTTGGGGGACACGTCCTAATGATATCTAGTCATTTTCTGTTGATTTGGGGAAAAAAAAAAATTTTCCATTGAAAATGAATGGGAAAAATTTTGGACGTCTATGGACGTCAATGGTATCAACTTACATAAGCGTCAATGGAATCTAAGTACATTGGCATCAATAGAATGAACAAACATGAAGAAATGCCATTGGAATAAATGGGAAGTTTGGACGTCCCTGGACGTCAATGGCATCACCCTCCATAAGCAGCAATGCAATTGGGGACATTTGGGGGACAGATCCTATTGATATCTAGTCATTTTCTGTTGATTTGGGGAAAAAAAAAAATTTCCCATTGAAAATGAATGGGTAAAATTTTGGACGTCCATGGACGTCAATGGCAGCACCCCCCATAAGCGTCAATGGAGTTGGGGACGTTTGGGGTATACGTCCTATTGATATCTGGTCATTTTCTGTTGATTTGGAGAAATGTAGTTTTTTCCCCATTGAAAATGAATGGGAAAAATTTTGGACGTCCATGTAAGTCAATGGCGGCACCCTTCATAAGCGTCAATGGAATTGGGGAAGTTTGGGGGACACGTCCTATTGATATCTGGTCATTTTCTGTTGATTTGGGGTAATTTTGTTTTTTCCCCCATTGAAAATGAATGGGAAAATTTTTGGACGTCCATGGCAGTCAATGGCATCGACATCCATATAGTCAATTGAATCCAAGTACATTGGCATCAGTAGATTCGACATGCATGGCCGTCAATGGCATCAATGCAATGTAAATTCCATTGGAAATCCCATTGGAAGTGAATGGGACTTTTCCCATTCGAAATGAATGGGATAGTTTTTGGCAAATTTCCGAGGAAGCGTAATTTTTTTCCAAATTCTGTATACAACTTTTATGCCCCTCACCGTCCCGGAATTTTTGATGCCCAAATTGTGTGATTTGGTCAAAAATTGTAGGACTAGATACATTTTGAAACTTTTTTTTTTTCCCGGAAAATTGCCGTTTACGGGCGAAGGGAAAAATTTTCGGGTCCGTTTGAAAAATTCCCATCGTTGCGCGAAAATTCCGGTCGTGCCGATATTTGAACGGTGCCGATCGGTCAAACGGTTCGGGCTGTGCAGCGTGCGTTTTTTTTTCATTCAAAATGAATAGGAAAGTTTTTGGCAAATTTCCGGGGAACCGTAAATTTTTGCCAAATTCTGTATACAACTTTTATGCCCCTCATCGTCCCGGAATTTTTGATACCCAAATTATGTGATTTGGTCAAAAATTGTAGGACTAGATACATTTTTTAACTTTTTTTTTTTTTCGGAAAATTGCCATTTACGGGCGAACGGAAAATTTTTCGGGGGATTTTGAAAAAGTCCCTGCGTCGCGCGAAAAATCCGGTCGTGTCAATACTTGAATGGTGCCGATCGGTGGTACGGTTCGGGCTGCGCGGCGCGCCGAAAAAACGCGGAGAATAATTTGATGATATAATAATAATAATAATAAGGCGAATAAAGTTGCAGAATAACAATACCTTGTTCTTTCCATAGGAAAGACCAAGGTAATAATAAAAACTAGAAACTGCAATTTCGGGAGAAATTACACACCTTGGTCTTTCCTCTGTGGAGATACAAATCTTAGCCCCACTCAGGTCTATCAATAGAATGGACCATAATGCCAGTCATTGGCACTAAACAAAGTTAAAGCCATTAGAAAAGATTGGGAGAATTGGACGTCCATGAACGTCAATGGCATCACCCTCCATAAGCGGCAATGCAATCGGGGACATTTGGGGGACACGTCCTAATGATATCTAGTCATTTTCTGTTGATTTGGGAAAAAAAAAAAAAAAATCCCATTGAAAATGAATGGGAAAAATTTTGGACGTCCATGGACGTCAATGGTATCAACTTACATAAGCGTCAATGGAATCCAAGTACATTGGCATCAATAGAATGAACAAACATGAAGAAATGCCTTTGGAAATGAATGGGAAGTTTGGACGTCCGTGGACGTCAATGGCATCACCCTCCATAAGCAGCAATGCAATCGGGCACATTTGGGGGAAACGTCCTATTGATATCTAGTCATTTTCTGTTGATTTGGGGGGAAAAAAAAAAAATTCCCATTGAAAATGAATGGGAAAATTTTTGGACGTCCATGGACGTCAATGGTATCAACTTACATAAGCGTCAATGGAATCCAAGTACATTGGCATCAAAAGAATGAACAAACATGAAGAAATGCCATTGGAAATGAATGGGAAGTTTGGACGTCCCTGGACGTCAATGGCATCACCCTCCATAAGCAGCAATGCAATCGGGGACATTTGGGGGACAGGTCCTATTGATATCTAGTCATTTTCTGTTGATTTGGGGGAAAAAAAAAAAATTCCCATTGAAAATGAATGGGTAAAATTTTGGACGTCCATGGACGTCAATGGCAGCACCCCCCATAAGCGTCAATGGAATTGGGGACGTTTGGGATATACGTCCTATTGATATCTGGTCATTTTCTGTTGATTTGGAGAAATTTAGTTTTTTCCCCATTGAAAATGAATGGGAAAAATTTTGGACGTCCATGGACGTCAGTGGCAGCACCCTCTATAAGCGTCAATTGAGTTGGGGACGTTTGGGGGACACGTCCTATTGATATCTGGTCATTTTCTGTTTATTTGGGGAAATGTAGTTTTTTCCCCATTGAAAATGAATGGGAAAAATTTTGGACGTCCATGGCAGTCAATGGCATCGACATCCATATAGTCAATTGAATCCAAGTACATTGGCATCAATAGATTCGACATGCATGGCCGTCAATGGCATCAATGCAATGTAAATTCCATTGAAATCCCATTGTAAGTGAATGGGAACTTTTCCCATTAGAAATGAATGGGAGAGTTTTTGGCAAATTTCCAGGGAACCGTAAATTTTTTCCAAATTCTGTATACAACTTTTATGCCCCTCACCGTCCCGGAATTTTTGATACCCAAATTATGTGATTTGGTCAAAAATTGTAGGACTAGATACATTTTGAAAAAAAAAAAAAAATCTGGAAAATTGCCGTTTGCGGGAAAACGGAAAATTTTTCGGGGCCCTTTTTAAAAAAGCCATCGTCGCGCAAAAATTCCGGACGTTTCGATATCCGAACGGTGCCGATCGGTGCAGCGGTTCGGGCTGTGCGGCGCGCCGAAAAAACGCGGAGAATAAGATGAATAATAATAATAATAACTAGAAACTGCAATTTCGGGAGAAATTACACACCTTGGTCTTTCCTCTGTGGAGATACAGATCTTAGCCCCACTCAGGTCTATCAATAGAATGGATCATAATGCCAGTCATTGGCAAAAAACAAAGTAAAAGCCGTTAGAAATGAATGGGAGAATTGGACGTCCATGGACGTCAATGGCGGCACCTTTCATAATTGTTAATGGAATCGGGGAAGTTTGGGGGACACGTCCTAATGATATCTAGTCATTTTCTGTTGATTTGGGGAAAAAAAAAATTTTCCCATTGAAAATGAATGGGAAAAATTTTGGACGTCCATGGACGTCAATGGTATCAACTTACATAAGTGTCAATGGAATCCAAGTACATTGGCATCAATAGAATGAACAAACATGAAGAAATGGCTTTGGAAATGATTGGGAAGTTTGGACGTCCATGGATGTCAATGGCATCACCCCCCATAAGCGGTAATGCAATCGGGGACATTTGGGGGACACGTCCTAATGATATCTAGTCATTTTCTGTTGATTTGGGGAAAAAAAAAAATTTCCCATTGAAAATGAATGGGAAAAATTTTGGACGTCCATGGACGTCAATGGTATCAACTTACGTAAGGGTCAATGGAATCCAAGTACATTGGCATCAATAGAATGAACAAACATGAAGAAATGCCATTGGAAATTAATGGGAAGTTTGGACGTCCGTGGACCTCAATGGCATCACCCTCCATAAGCAGCAATGCAATCGGACACATTTGGGGGAAACGTCCTATTGATATCTAGTCATTTTCTGTTGATTTGGGGAAAAAAAAAAAATTCCCATTGAAAATGAATGGGAAAAATTTTGGACGTCCAAGGACGTCAATGGTATCAACTTACATAAGCGTCAATGGAATCCAAGTACATTGGCATCAAAAGAATGAACAAACGTGAAGAAATGCCATTGGAAATGAATGGGAAGTTTGGACGTCCCTGGACGTCAATGGCATCACCCTCCATAAGCAGCAATGCAATCGGGGACATTTGGGGGACAGGTCCTATTGATATCTAGTCATTTTCTGTTGATTTGGGGAAAAAAAAAAATTTCCCATTGAAAATGAATGGGTAAAATTTTGGACGTCCATGGACGTCAATGGCAGCACCCCCCATAAGCGTCAATGGAATTGGGGAAGTTTGGGGGACACGTCCTATTGATATCTGGTCATTTTCTGTTGATTTGGGGTAATTTTGTTTTTTCCCCATTGAAAATGAATGGGAAAAATTTTGGACGTCCATGGCAGTCAATGGCATCGACATCTATATAGTCAATTGAATCCAAGTACATTGGCATCAGTAGATTCGACATGCATGGCCGTCAATGGCATCAATGCAATGTAAATTCCATTGGAAATCCCGTTGGAAGTGAATGGGACTTTTCCCATTCGAAATGAATGGGATAGTTTTTGGCAAATTTCCGAGGAAGCGTAATTTTTTTCCAAATTCTGTATACAACTTTTATGCCCCTCACCGTCCCGGAATTTTTGATGCCCAAATTATTTGATTTGGTCAAAAATTGTAGGACTAGATACATTTTGAAACTTTTTTTTTTTTCACGGAAAATTGCCGTTTACGGACGAACGGAAAAATTTTCGGGGCCATTTGTAAAGTTTCCTGTGTCACGCGAAAATTCCGGTCGTGCCGATACTTGAACGGTGCCGATCGGTCTAACGGTTCGGGCTGTGAAGCGCGCGGTTTTTTTCATTCAAAATGAATAGGAAAGTTTTTGGCAAATTTCCGGGGAACCGTAAATTTTTGCCAAATTCTGTATACAACTTTTATGCCCCTCACCGTCCCGGAATTTTTGATGGCCAAATTATGTGATTTGGTCAAAAATTGTAGGACTAGATACATTTTGAAACTTTTTTTATTTTTCGGAAAATTGCCGTTTACGGGCGAACGGAAAATTTTTCGTGGCGGTTTGAAAAATTCCCATCGTCACGCGAAAAATCCGGTCGTGCCGATACTTCAACGGTGCCGATCGGTGCTACGGTTTGGGCTGTGCGTTGGCTCAAAAAAACGCGGAGAATTTATTGAATAATAATAATAATAAAGTTGTACAACAACATAACCTTGTTCTTTCCTTCAGAAAGACCAAGGTAATAATAATTATAATAATAAAGTTGCACAATAACAATACCTTGTTCTTTCCCTTGGAAAGACCAAGGTAATAATAATTATAATAATAAAGTTGCACAATAACAATACCTTGTTCTTTCCCTTGGAAAGACCAAGGTAATAATAATAATTATAACTAGAAACTGCAATTTCGGGAGAAATTACACACCTTGGTCTTTCCTCTGTGGAGATACAGATCTTAGCCCCACTCAGGTCTATCAATAGAATGGATCATAATGCCAGTCATTGGCACTAAACATAGTTAAAGCCATTAGAAAAGATTGGGAGAATTGGACGTCCATGTCCGTCAATGGCAGCACCCTCCATAATTGTTAATGGAATCGGGGAAGTTTGGGGGACACGTCCTATTGATATCTAGTCATTTTCTGTTGATTTGGGAAAAAAAAAAAATTCCCATTGAAAATGAATGGGAAAAATTTTGGACGTCCATGGACGTCAATGGTATCAACTTACATAAGCGTCAATGGAATCCAAGTACATTGGCATCAATAAAATGAACAAACATGAAGAAATGCCATTGGAAATGAATGGGAAGTTTGGACGTCCATGAACGTCAATGGCATCACCCTCCATAAGCGGCAATGCAATCGGGGACATTTGGGGGACACGTCCTAATGATATCTAGTCGTTTTCTGTTGATTTGGGGAAAAAAAAAAAATCCCATTGAAAATGAATGGGAAAAATTTTGGACGTCCATGGACGTCAATGGTATCAACTTACATAAGCGTGAATGGAATCCAAGTACATTGGCATCAATAGAATGAACAAACATGAAGAAATGCCTTTGGAAATGAATGGGAATTTTGGATGTCCATGGACGTCAATGGCATCACCCCCCATAAGCGGCAATGCAATCGGGGACATTTGGGGGACACGTCCTAATGATATCTAGTCATTTTCTGTTGATTTGGGGAAAAAAAAAAAAATTCCCATTGAAAATGAATGGGAAAAATTTTGGACGTCCATGGACGTCAATGGTATCAACTTACATAAGCGTCAATGGAATCCAAGTACATTGGCATCAATAGAATGAACAAACATGAAGAAATGCCATTGGAAATGAATGGGAAGTTTGGACGTCCGTGGACGTCAATGGCATCACCCTCCATAAGCAGCAATGCAATCGGGCACATTTGGGGGAAACGTCCTATTGATATCTAGTCATTTTCTGTTGATTTGGGGAAAAAAAAAAAATTCCCATTGAAAATGAATGGGAAAAATTTTGGACGTCCATGGACGTCAATGGTATAAACTTACATAAGCGTCAATGGAATCCAAGTACATTGGCATCAAAAGAATGAACAAACATGAAGAAATGCCATTGGTATTTAATGGGAAGTTTGGACGTCCATGGACGTCAATGGCATCACCCCCCATAAGCGGCAATGCAATCGGGGACATTTGGGGGACACGTCCTAATGATATCTAGTCATTTTCTGTTGATTTGGGGAAAAAAAAAAAATTCCCATTGAAAATGAATGGGAAAAATTTTGGACGTCCATGGACGTCAATGGTATCAACTTACATAAGCGTCAATGGAATCCAAGTACATTGGCATCAATAGAATGAACAAACATGAAGAAATGCCATTGGAAATGAATGGGAAGTTTGGACGTCCGTGGACGTCAATGGCATCACCCTCCATAAGCAGCAATGCAATCGGGCACATTTGGGGGAAACGTCCTATTGATATCTAGTCATTTTCTGTTGATTTGGGGGGAAAAAAAAAAATTCCCATTGAAAATGAATGGGAAAAATTTTGGACGTCCATGGACGTCAATGGTATAAACTTACATAAGCGTCAATGGAACCCAAGTACATTGGCATCAAAAGAATGAACAAACATGAAGAAATGCCATTGGAAATGAATGGGAAGTTTGGACGTCCCTGGACGTCAATGGCATCACCCTCCATAAGCAGCAATGCAATCGGGGACATTTGGGGGACAGGTCCTATTGATATCTAGTCATTTTCTGTTGATTTGGGGAAAAAAAAAAATTTCCCATTGAAAATGAATGGGTAAAATTTTGGACGTCCATGGACGTCAATGGCAGCACCCCCCATAAGCGTCAATGGAATTGGGGACGTTTGGGATATACGTCCTATTGATATCTGGTCATTTTCTGTTGATTTGGAGAAATGTAGTTTTTTCCCCATTGAAAATGAATGGGAAAAATTTTGGACGTCCATGTAAGTCAATGGCGGCACCCTTCATAAGCGTCAATGGAATTGGGGAAGTTTGGGGGACACGTCCTATTGATATCTGGTCATTTTCTGTTGATTTGGGGTAATTTTGTTTTTTCCCCATTGAAAATGAATGGGAAAAATTTTGGACGTCCATGGCAGACAATGGCATCGACATCCATATAGTCAATTGAATCCAAGTACATTGGCATCAGTAGATTCGACATGCATGGCCGTCAATGGCATCAATGCAATGTAAATTCCATTGGAAATCCCATTGGAAGTGAATGGGACTTTTCCCATTCGAAATGAATGGGATAGTTTTTGGCAAATTTCCGAGGAAGCGTAATTTTTTTCCAAATTCTGTATACAACTTTTATGCCCCTCACCGTCCCGGAATTTTTGATGCCCAAATTATGTGATTTGGTCAAAAATTGTAGGACTAGATACATTTTGAAACTTTTTTTTTTTTCACGGAAAATTGCCGTTTACGGACGAACGGAAAAATTTTCGGGGCCATTTGTAAAGTTTCCTGTGTCACGCGAAAATTCCGGTCGTGCCGATACTTGAACGGTGCCGATCGGTCTAACGGTTCGGGCTGTGAAGCGCGCGTTTTTTTTCCATTCAAAATGAATAGGAAAGTTTTTGGCAAATTTCCGGGGAACCGTAAATTTTTGCCAAATTCTGTATACAACTTTTATGCCCCTCACCGTCCCGGAATTTTTGATGCCCAAATTATGTGATTTGGTCAAAAATTGTAGGACTAGATACATTTTGAAACTTTTTTTATTTTTCGGAAAATTGCCGTTTACGGGCGAACGGAAAATTTTTCGTGGCGGTTTGAAAAATTCCCATCGTCACGCGAAAAATCCGGTCGTGCCGATACTTCAACGGTGCCGATCGGTGCTACGGTTTGGGCTGTGCGTTGGCTCAAAAAAACGCGGAGAATTATTGAATAATAATAATAATAACTAGAAACTGCAATTTCGGGAGAAATTACACACCTTGGTCTTTCCTCTGTGGAGACACAGATCTTAGCCCCACTCAGGTCTATCAATAGAATGGATCATAATGCCAGTCATTGGCAAAAAACAAAGTAAAAGCCGTTAGAAATGAATGGGAGAATTGGACGTCCATGGACGTCAATGGCGGCACCTTTCATAAGCGTAAATGGAATTGGGGACGTTTGGGGGACACGTCCTAATGATATCTAGTCATTTTCTGTTGATTTGGGGAAAAAAAAAAAATTCCCATTGAAAATGAATGGGAAAAATTTTGGACGTCCATGGACGTCAATGGTATCAACTTACATAACCGTCAATGGAATCCAAGTACATTGGCATCAAAAGAATGAACAAACATGAAGAAATGCCATTAGAAATGAATGGGAAGTTTGGACGTCCCTGGACGTCAATGGCATCACCCTCCATAAGTAGCAATGCAATCGGGGACATTTGGGGGACAGGTCCTATTGATATCTAGTCATTTTCTGTTGATTTGGGGAAAAAAAAAAATTTCCCATTGAAAATGAATGGGAAAAATTTTGGACGTCCATGGACGTCAATGGTATCAACTTACATAAGCGTCAATGGAATCCAAGTACATTGGCATCAATAAAATGAACAAACATGAAGAAATGCCATTGGAAATGAATGGGAAGTTTAGACGTCCATGAACGTCAATGGCATCACCCTCCATAAGCGGCAATGCAATCGGGGACATTTGGGGGAAACGTCCTAATGATATCTAGTCATTTTCTGTTGATTTGGGAAAAAAAAAAAAAAATCCCATTGAAAATGAATGGGAAAAATTTTGGACGTCCATGGACGTCAATGGTATCAACTTACATAAGCGTCAATGGAATCCAAGTACATTGGCATCAATAAAATGAACAAACATGAAGAAATGGCTTTGGAAATGATTGGGAAGTTTGGACGTCCATGGACGTCAATGGCATCACCCCCCATAAGCGGTAATGCAATCGGGGACATTTGGGGGACACGTCCTAATGATATCTAGTCATTTTCTGTTGATTTGGGGAAAAAAAAAAAATTCCCATTGAAAATGAATGGGAAAAATTTTGGACGTCCATGGACGTCAATGGTATCAACTTACATAACCGTCAATGGAATCCAAGTACATTGGCATCAAAAGAATGAACAAACATGAAGAAATGCCATTGGAAATGAATGGGAAGTTTGGACGTCCCTGGACGTCAATGGCATCACCCTCCATAAGTAGCAATGCAATCGGGGACATTTGGGGGACAGGTCCTATTGATATCTAGTCATTTTCTGTTGATTTGGGGAAAAAAAAAAATTTCCCATTGAAAATGAATGGGTAAAATTTTGGACGTCCATGGACGTCAATGGCAGCACCCCCCATAAGCGTCAATGGAATTGGGGACGTTTGGGATATACGTCCTATTGATATCTGGTCATTTTCTGTTGATTTGGAGAAATTTAGTTTTTTCCCCATTGAAAATGAATGGGAAAAATTTTGGACGTCCATGTAAGTCAATGGCGGCACCCTTCATAAGCGTCAATGGAATTGGGGAAGTTTGGGGGACACGTCCTATTGATATCTGGTCATTTTCTGTTGATTTGGGGTAATTTTGTTTTTTCCCCATTGAAAATGAATGGGAAAAATTTTGGACGTCCATGGCAGTCAATGGCATCGACATCTATATAGTCAGTTGAATCCAAGTACATTGGCATCAGTAGATTCGACATGCATGGCCGTCAATGGCATCAATGCAATGTAAATTCCATTGGAAATCCCATTGGAAGTGAATGGGACTTTTCCCATTCGAAATGAATGGGATAGTTTTTGGCAAATTTCCGAGGAAGCGTAATTTTTTTCCAAATTCTGTATACAACTTTTATGCCCCTCACCGTCCCGGAATTTTTGATGCCCAAATTATGTGATTTGGTCAAAAATTGTAGGACTAGATACATTTTGAAACTTTTTTTTTTTTCACGGAAAATTGCCGTTTACGGACGAACGGAAAAATTTTCGGGGCCATTTGTAAAGTTTCCTGTGTCACGCGAAAATTCCGGTCGTGCCGATACTTGAACGGTGCCGATCGGTCTAACGGTTCGGGCTGTGAAGCGCGCGTTTTTTTTCCATTCAAAATGAATAGGAAAGTTTTTGGCAAATTTCCGGGGAACCGTAAATTTTTGCCAAATTCTGTATACAACTTTTATGCCCCTCACCGTCCCGGAATTTTTGATGCCCAAATTATGTGATTTGGTCAAAAATTGTAGGACTAGATACATTTTTAAACTTTTTTTATTTTTCGGAAAATTGCCGTTTACGGGCGAACGGAAAATTTTTCGTGGCGGTTTGAAAAATTCCCATCGTCACACGAAAAATCCGGTCGTGCCGATACTTGAACGGTGCCGATCGGTGCTACGGTTTGGGCTGTGCGTTGGCTCAAAAAAACGCGGAGAATAAGATGAATAATAATAATAACTAGAAACTGCAATTTCGGGAGAAATTACACACCTTGGTCTTTCCTCTGTGGAGATACAGATCTTAGCCCCACTCAGGTCTATCAATAGAATGGACCATAATGCCAGTCAATGGCACTAAACAAAGTAAAAGCCATGAGAAAAGATTGGGAGAATTGGACGTCCATGTCCGTCAATGGCAGCACCCTCCATAATTGTTAATGGAATCGGGGAAGTTTGGGGGACACGTTCTATTGATATCTAGTCATTTTCTGTTGATTTGGGAAAAAAAAAAAAATTTCCCATTGAAAATGAATGGGAAAAATTTTGGACGTCCATGGACGTCAATGGTATCAACTTACATAAGCGTCAATGGAATCCAAGTACATTGGCATCAATAAAATGAACAAACATGAAGAAATGCCATTGGAAATGAATGGGAAGTTTGGACGTCCATGAACGTCAATGGCATCACCCTCCATAAGCGGCAATGCAATCGGGGACATTTGGGGGACACGTCCTAATGATATCTAGTCATTTTCTGTTGATTTGGGAAAAAAAAAAAAATCCCATTGAAAATGAATGGGAAAAATTTTGGACGTCCATGGACGTCAATGGTATCAACTTACATAAGCGTCAATGGAATCCAAGTACATTGGCATCAATAGAATGAACAAACATGAAGAAATGCCTTTGGAAATGAATGGGAAGTTTGGACGTCCATGGACGTCAATGGCATCACCCCCCATAAGCGGCAATGCAATCGGGGACATTTGGGGGACACGTCCTAATGATATCTAGTCATTTTCTGTTGATTTGGGGAAAAAAAAAAATTTCCCATTGAAAATGAATGGGAAAAATTTTGGACGTCCATGGACGTCAATGGTATCAACTTACATAAGCGTCAATGGAATCCAAGTACATTGGCATCAATAGAATGAACAAACATGAAGAAATGCCATTGGAAATGAATGGGAAGTTTGGACGTCCCTGGACGTCAATGGCATCACCCTCCATAAGCAGCAATGCAATCGGGGACATTTGGGGGACAGGTCCTATTGATATCTAGTCATTTTCTGTTGATTTGGGGAAAAAAAAAAATTTCCCATTGAAAATGAATGGGTAAAATTTTGGACGTCCATGGACGTCAATGGCAGCACCCCCCATAAGCGTCAATGGAATTGGGGACGTTTGGGATATACGTCCTATTGATATCTGGTCATTTTCTGTTGATTTGGAGAAATTTAGTTTTTTCCCCATTGAAAATGAATGGGAAAAATTTTGGACGTCAATGTAAGTCAATGGCGGCACCCTTCATAAGCGTCAATGGAATTGGGGAAGTTTGGGGGACACGTCCTATTGATATCTGGTCATTTTCTGTTGATTTGGGGTAATTTTTTTTTTTCCCCATTGAAAGTGAATGGGAAAAATTTTGGACGTCCATGGCAGTCAATGGCATCGACATCTATATAGTCAATTGAATCCAAGTACATTGGCATCAGTAGATTCGACATGCATGGCCGTCAATGGCATCAATGCAATGTAAATTCCATTGGAAATCCCATTGGAAGTGAATGGGACTTTTCCCATTCGAAATGAATGGGATAGTTTTTGGCAAATTTCCGAGGAAGCGTAATTTTTTTCCAAATTCTGTATACAACTTTTATGCCCCTCACCGTCCCGGAATTTTTGATGCCCAAATTATTTGATTTGGTCAAAAATTGTAGGACTAGATACATTTTGAAACTTTTTTTTTTTTCACGGAAAATTGCCGTTTACGGACGAACGGAAAAATTTTCGGGGCCATTTGTAAAGTTTCCTGTGTCACGCGAAAATTCCGGTCGTGCCGATACTTGAACGGTGCCGATCGGTCTAACGGTTCGGGCTGTGAAGCGCGCGTTTTTTTTCCATTCAAAATGAATAGGAAAGTTTTTGGCAAATTTCCGGGGAACCGTAAATTTTTGCCAAATTCTGTATACAACTTTTATGCCCCTCACTGTCCCTGAATTTTTGATACCCAAATTATGTGATTTGGTCAAAAATTGTAGGACTAGATACATTTTGAAACTTTTTTTATTTTTCGGAAAATTGCCGTTTACGGGCGAACGGAAAATTTTTCGGGGCCGTTTGAAAAATTCCCATCGTCGCGCGAAAATTCCGGTCGTGCCGATACTTGAACGGTACCGATCGGTGCTACGGTTTGGGCTGTGCGTTGGCTCAAAAAAACGCGGAGAATTATTGAATAATAATAATAATAATAATAATAATAAAGTTGCACAACAACATAACCTTGTTCTTTCCTTCAGAAAGACCAAGGTAATAATAAAGTTGCACAATAACAATACCTTGTTCTTTCCCTTGGAAAGACCAAGGTAATAAACCAATCTATTGTGATGAAACAACAAAATTGCTATAACTGTATTAACCATCAAAGTGAAGTCTAACTATAACTGTAGTCTTGAAACAAATCTGAATAAGGAAAAACATTGCAATAAAATAATGCAAACTAGTTTAACCCTTTAAGGTCTGGGCCTATTTTGTCTGATTTTGCATGCCTTTGAAGTTGCCTTTATATTTTAAAGAAAGAATTGTTTACGATGGCCTGGTTTGGTCCCTTTTTTGTGACACCTTGAACTTCATGTCCAAACTGTTGTTTCATTCACTGACCAATTATAAATCATCATTTTGGGCCCAAAAAGACCAAAAATTCCAAAATCGTTTTGTCAAATTTTTTAATATTGATGTCCAATTGACAACCAAACGTGCGTAACGAACCGTTTTGAAACTTTGTAATATTTATTCAACATGTTAGGATGAACATTCAACCAAAAAAATTTAGAATAAATAGTCTTATATTTGACAATTCAACATAAACAACAGGTATAGCCATAGGCGTTTTTTGCCTTTATACATGCTCTAGTCAAAACAGGTTATATACAGCAGACCGAACAGTGAAAAAATATATACCATCTAACACAAAAAGTGTTTAGAGGCCATCTCTTTATGAGTTTAGGTATTGCGGCCCATCACCTGATGAAAACTATGTACACACAATCAAGCTTCTTGAACACACATTTATATAGACAAATTGAGAAGACTGATTGTGGGGAAAAAATATATATATACAACATTGGGAAAAAAAGTATTTTCAAAAATATTTACAATAAACAAGTTACATTTTTTTCAGGCATGCCACTCCGAAAAGCAGTTTCGTCCTGGAATTCGACACAGGGCGACATCACACAGCCCACACTTCCATGGGGTGTCGGTCCTCTTTCCACCCTTCCATTTTCATTTCACTTTACTTTCATTGTCACTATAAATGTACATGAAAAAAAGTCAGTATTTATGAAAATAATAAAGTATAAAATAAAAATATATACAGCAATAAATAATAATGGAAATCTATATGTATGACAATAGAAAGAATACCATAGCTGAATATGTGCTACATCCCTAATCTTCATATAGAAAGAAGATCATCACAATTATAAATTCCTGCCTTGGATACACACAGTGCACGTACGACTTTGATCTGATATGCACATTTTATTATTATATACACAAACACACACTTATATTGCATCAAAATTAACTTTGTCTTGCAATATCAAAAGAAACTTTCAAAAGAAACTTTTTCATCATCAAAAAAAAAAAAGTGAGTTTGCTTACCTCTGCCCGTCGATGGCGTCACCCACGTGTTCAAATCCGTCACTATCTTCACTCGAGGACTCTTCCGAAGAAGACGATGATGACGAATTTGGACCATCCTCTTCCTCAAGTTGATCAAAAAGCACAATTGCCTGCGCTAAATTTAGTTTTCCGTTCATTCTCAAAGTCACACAAAGTCGCTGCTCGAGCCACACGGCCGTCGCTCGCCACCTCGCTGCTTCAGAACACTCCTCCCTCTCGTTCGGTGGAACCTCGCACGGCAGTTATATTTATTTAAAAAACGCATTTTGTGCTTCCACTGTGACTTCGAAAGGGTTCGTTTGATTTGTGTTTTTTTCATGGAGCTTCCGTTTTGAAAAAGGACAAGAAATGATGGAAATATAGACATAAACAAATGATCCATGCAGCGTTTTAATGTTTTTTGAGAGGACAATAAAACTATAAAACTTAAATGACAATATCTCACGTTTTAGTTGGTCGATTGACTTCAAATAATAACGAGAGTAAACCGCAACTTCCGCACTTTAAAACGAGACCAACCAACGGCATGTGGGTGACGTAATTAAAACGTGAGGGCGCTTCAAAGACGACGTGCGCTGAGGACGCGCCGGCGCGTCCTTCGACTCTCAAGGGTTAACTGGAAAGAGTAGCTGAGATCCATCATGACAGAACATCACTTCAATGACATCTGGTGCCATCTAGCGTCGTGAATGGGGAGAGTAGCTGAGATCTGCCATGACAGAACATCGCTTCAATAATATCTGGCGCCATCTAGCGTCGTGAATGGGTATAATGTCTAGACCACGAATATAGGACGACCCCCTCTTTTTCAGTGTTATTTCAATGCAAAAAACACCGTCTTATATTCGGGCCAATACGGTAATACTGAAGTAGCAGCAAGTTAGCAACTATTAGCCTCTGTTAACCATAAGGGTTTTTTTAAGCTGGTATGTCAGCACTAAATTGTTCCCAAGTAATTCTAATTTAGCAGATGGTTAGCAGTTTAATGCAACAGTTAATTATTATGATGTGAAAAGACTTACTGTACATTCGTGCATATTAGTGTCTGCTAAGCTAATTTACAATTGTAGTCCATCAAAGTTAATTGTTTAAGATGGATGGATAGAAGACAAACAGACACACAGACGGCTCAATACAGTAGAATCACTTACTGGAAGTCCTTGCGATCCAACTTCTCCCTGTGGTCCTTGTTCCCCCTCTTCACCCTGAAAATATCTTTGAGAATTCAGAAGAGCACTGTACAATTTTGATCAATCATTATTATTTATTTATTTTATTTTATTTTCAAGCAAATGTACAAGGACATCACCTTGTGCCCTTGTCGACCGGGCTCTCCGGACTCACCCTTCACACCTTTGTGACCCTGCACACAGAAAACCATTACTAGGACCAAAGAGAACATACTGTACTGGGATGCATGTTTTTGGGGGGGCCAAGGACGTAAACGTACTTTCATGCCAGGCAATCCGGCGTGTCCTGACAGTCCAGCTGGACAAGCGCTAGGGCACTAAAACACAACAACTTCAAGTTAGTTGCCAGTTTTCATCGGATGGAAATGTGAGTTAGCTATAGGTCAGTCTCTAACACGCTTTCCATAATGACACCATCTTAAAATATTCCTAAAATAACAGTCTTTTTTTCTGAATATCCAGAAACACACACAAAAAAAAAAAAACATTTGTTGAATTTTTGATATTTGCTAACGATTTGAATCATTTTTGAAAAAATATATTTTCAATAATGTGATGGTCCTGTTAAGACTACTAGTGTCAGTTGACTAAATCATCAGTTAGTTAGCAATTCATAACCGTCCAATTTTGCTCAAAATAAATCAGGTTCTAGCCTCAGTGGATGTTGAGTTATGACAAACTCAGACTACCCTTTTTTTTGTCATTCACAATAGCTGCTAAGATTTTGTCAGACACGGGAGCCTATTTTCCAGGTACCGTAATTTCCGGACCATAAGACGCTATTTTTTTCCCTCATTTTGAATCCTGTGACTTATAGTCCAGTGCATCACATTTGTTGATTTATTTGGGATAATAGGCAACACTTTATTTGACAGCGGCGTCATAACACTACCATAAGACCGTCATAATTATGACATGACAATATCATGGGAATAAATGAATGCTTAATGCTTAAGTTTAATCGGGTAAATTAAGTCACTGACATTTATCTCCAGCTCGGCTCTTTTACGTCCATTCAAAAGTGAGAGCATTTGCCGGATGACACAAAATGACATCTGTCATAAGCATTCATTAATGCTCATGGCATAATTAGGATGGTCTTATGACAGTTTTATGGTGCCACTGTCAAATAAAGTGTTAATAAATACCATAACTTACTATTAATGAAACAACTGGAAGCGTAACTGAAAAAATAATTAGCACAGAACATGAATTTTGATTGTTATTTACATCTGTAGCGCTGCAAGCATGCGAGGAGGCATGTTGGACGACAACAGTGTTGACAACAGGTGGCAGCAGATGTTGACTGTCTCCCCAAGGGAGCAGTGATGGCCAAATGAAGCTTCTTGAAGCAATGAAGCTTTGCAGCCAATTGGTTCAAAGCTTTATGGTGTTTCATTTGGCCTCATGACAGTCTTATGATCCGCTATCAGATAAAAAGTTACCAGTTAATATCTTTTGGTGTAAATATCCCATAATACAGAGAGGACTGCTGCAGCTTATAGCCCAGTGTGGCTTATCCATGAAAAAAATGCTGTTTTGGAGTCAAATTTGGTGGGTGGCGGCTTATAGCAAGGTGCGCCCTATAGTCCGAAAATTCCGGTAGGTTTGGTTGTAATTACAGGTAGTCCCCGGTAGAGGTGTGCAAAATTTCCGATTCTTAGATTATTCGCGATTCGGCCGTGGAAGATTCGAGAACGATTCACAAACATCCAAATTCCGATTATTGAAATATGCCAAGTAAAGCGGAAGTACAACACACTCAGCGCGCCGCGCGGTCAATGAGCAACGGAGCGAGAGTAGCTAAACATCATGCTTCTCATTAGTGATGTGCCCTACTGTGCCGAGGCGCCGATGCGTGTGCCGAGCAAACCGGAAAAAAATCTGCAAAGCGCGCATCGAGGCATGTGTTGATTACGCTGGTGGCCACGCCCGAAGCCTCGGAAGGCACGTTGCTACGTCCGAAGCCTCACGAGACGGGCTTCCTACATCATCGCCAACACATAGTTTCGCCAGTGATTCGAAATGAAATGGCGCACCGAGACGACAATGAGCTGACAGGTGACACTGACACACCCAGCTCGCATCTTCAAACCTAAATTCAATCGGATTCGTTTTGCAATGGACGCACTGTCCAACATCGAAAAAGAAGAGAACATCCCCTGTCTGGGCTCATTTTGAGCAGTTCCCTCCTAAAAAGGTACAAATTATAATAACCAGTGTGAATATATATTGTAAATTATTGTGACAACACAGCGTATCCCTCGTTTTGATGTATTTCTTCTACTTGCTGATTTTTCATGTATGTTTCATATATGTTGAGGCATTGTACCACGGCCTCATCCGTCCCTTGCGAAAGACTATTTTCAAAAGCAGGAGAAATCCTATCTAAAAAAATGAAACCGTTTTAAAGCCAAAAACTTTGGAAATTAGGAAAGTTTTCCTCAATAAAAATGAATGAAATGTGTGTCTTGTTCCTTGTTTATATCTCAATGTCTAAAATAAAGCAATCATTCTTTCAAGTAGAGCCTAGATCTTGAGCTCGGGTCGGGCCCAAAATGTCACTCATTTACGTTCGGGTCGGGTCGGACTTCTTCTCGCTAACTTTTTTTTTTTTTTTTTAGAATGTATATTTGTATATGGAAGTTAAACTAAGGAATACTTGTTATAAAATAAAATAAACTGGATAAAACAGAGAAAGAGCGCTGTGGTAATCCCAAACATGAGCCGCAGTAAACCAGTGCATTGTTTGCGCACATGAAGGCTCTGGGGCTCTCCGCAAGTCTGCAACTCTGCATCCTGATATTTCCTTTTCGAATTTCGATATGGATATGATATTAGTCAAACATCTTTATTATCATTTGATTCGAGGGCCGCACCTCTTTATGCAAAGCAGGACTTCGTGGTGTTCTTTAAAATGTTCTTATTTTGTTTCAGTGCTCCTTAAGGCAGGTTGTTCTTTTGTTTGTTCTGATGCGAGTCATTAAAATAATGTTATTTAAAAGTATTTTAGTTTGTTTTTGTATATGCTGCTGTTCCTCTCCTTGTCAGAGAGGTGCGTCCATGAGAGCACAATATCCCACACAGAAATATATTTAACAAACCTATCCAGCGTTATTTCGTTGTGTACATGCATTTATTATGATAAAAATATGTAGACTATTTAAACATTAAGAAAAATTGCGTTCTTTTCTGCCAACTTGATTAAAATAAATGTCTGTTGCTGCATTTTGCCAAGGAAATGACGCATGAACTAGCCACCTGATAGAACAGACACACAAATATGAAAGATATAAATGTTTATTTAATATGCATTTTACAGTCTTGTTCAACTGGGAGAATTTGTTACAAAAGACAGGCTTTAACTTGTTATCATTATGCACTTAGGTGTTGTCACAAATGTGATCACACAAAATGCAACCATTTTCCAAGCAGTGCTCTGTCCAGGTCTGACTGACGCATTGCATCCCTGCATTTCCTCCTTCTGGGTCCTCACAAATAAAAAATAAAATTTCGGCTTTTTTTCGGGCTCGGGGATACAAATAAAAAAATACAATTTCGTGTTTTTTTGGGCTCGGACCTGAAAGCTAAGTTAATTGCTCGGGCCGGGTCGGGCTGGATTTCTTAGGCCCAATCTAGGCTCTACTTTCAAGTAACACACGCACATTCATTCACATAACAACTCCCTGCCCTTTTGACTCCATCAAATCCATGGTATCATTTTAATCACTCTGTCTGTCATGATATTTATTTTCCACATGAAGGCGCCATAGAGCAAATGAAGCCTCATGATGCTTCGGCCCAGGAGCGAACCAGTTTGATGGAAAGCCTCATTGCTTCATGATGCTTCAGTTTGCCATCACTGCTTCTCATTACCCGGCCCCTCGGGTAATGCCAATGCTCAACTCACGGCTCTAGCTCAACTCATGCCACGAGATAAAAAAAACACAACAACATACCTGAAGCTGCTACAAGAGTACGTCATCCACATAATGTTACGGTAGATATCATTTATATAAGACTAGATGCACTACGGTAGCGGTAGCGTTTGCAGCACATCTACAAAAAGCTAGATGCAGACGTAGTAAACGGCCGCCATTTTAAAGCAGTACACTTCTCTGCAAGGCTGTTGTAGCGAACCTTCCAAGCAAACCTAATTAACTTTTTATCTAAAATACTCCTAAATCGGTAAAATATTGACTTGAATCTATCTTTAAAATAGTTTTAAAACTTTCACATGTCGAAAGTTGACAAAAGGGAAATTATGGATTAACGGGAGCAATTTTAACAACTTTAACGGTTGATTCACAACATTAAATTAATTGAATGTAGTTTAAAGCTGCTGATACAGAATGGGGACTGGAGTTTTTTATTTACTGTTATTTTTGTATATTTGTTTACTGCTATATGTTAACTTGATACTGAAATAGTAGTTTGGTTTAGCCTGAGAGTAATTTTGGAACAATTTTGGAACAAATGTACAAAATATTTTTAAAAAAATAATTTTTTTTAAAAGGGGGGGTGCATCAATAATCGTTTTAGAATCGAATCGGACCATCTGAATCGTAATCGAATCGTTAGGTGCCCAAAGATTCCCAGCTCTAGTCCCCGGGTTGCGGTGTACCTGACTTACAAGATTTTGACTTTACAAGCCGGAGTCTATGGCATTTTGTCTCCAGTCGTTTTGTGTTTGTTTTTTTAAGTTGCGTAAACAGTACCCTATTGTACCTCACAGTATCTTATTTTTTACTTTATTTTATTAATATGACTGTTGCGCCCTTTGGCAAAATGTGTATTTCATTATAATGTTGACTTTTGTTTTGTGATGCATGCTTTTATTTTGGTGCAGGAAGCATAGAGCAGGTAGTCCTTCCGTATGCGAGTAAGAGCGCATGTACTGTACACATGAAGAAGAACGTATTTGCGCACACAAAGAAGAGCGCACGTGTACACACGAGAAAGAGCGCATTTGCTCCCACAAAGAAGTTGCGCAGCCGAGTGAGAGAGAGAGGGGAAAGATTACAGCTTAGCTCACTGTCTAGCTGGGACTTAGCTCCAACGTCTTGGCGAAGGCAGTACAATGACGTGTACAATGATGTGTAATACATGTTTTTGGATAGTTATTTGGACATTTAGGGGTACATAAACGGTCAATTCTTACGAGAAAATTTGGGTTACGTCGCCAGCATAGGAACGGAACTCGTTCGTAAACCGAGGTCTAAAAGCATGTCAGCCTTCCACTGAGCAAACCAGCTTCTCCTTCTATCTCGTAGAGGACAAGTACTGCCAAAAAAACTTAATGCTGTTAAAGGGAATGGAGCCTGTTCATTGGTGCTAAAGAGTCAAAAGTGTTCAATCCTTTAAGTGTTTGCTTACTTGTTTGCTATCTTGATTTAGATGGCGTAAGAAAATAGGGCCCACGGTGTCATAAATTTACTGTTGCTTTGAACTAGTTAGTGCCCGTACTACGAGTATGAAAACGGCGGTACTGTATAGTATAACAACATAGTATCTGCAGGTTTCAGACTTAAAGTATTAGAAAAAATTCACTACCTCACGTGAAAATGTTAATTCTATATTACAAGCTAAAGACAGGAGACATAAGAAAATTTGCAGTATGTCATCCCTAGTTGAGAAGGAGTAAAATCTGGACAAAGACAGCGCATTTATCCTTATGTGTGTAGCAGCCAGTTAACATCTTATCCAGCGTTTATGTTCTCCTTAAGTCCACGGATTGAATGTTTTCTAATGTTCTTGTGTGAAACTCACCAGTTCTTGTCCTTGATAAACTCCCGGTGGACCCTGGAAAAAAGATTTAAGTGGACATTAAGCATTAACGCAAATAAATACAGTACAAGGCTTTGGTAGCATCTGAATGGCATTTACCCGAGGTCCCGCGGGTCCACTCGCACCCACTTGACCCCTCTTGCCTCTGACTCCCTGCGACGGACACGCAGCTTTATCATAGTTCAACTACACAAGTTGATGATGTCCTCACGGATACTCACAGGGGGGCCCATTTTTCCCATTTCTCCTGGGAGTCCATCAGTCCCTGGGATTCCCTGGTCATTTTATACAAAAAATGTCTGTAGTTAATATTTACTTTAAAGAGATAAAAGTATGAATTTGACCTTAAATTTCATAAGGTGGGTTCTTATTCGCTATTTCTTGGAAAGAATAGGAAGTACTGTAACCTTGCTTTTTAAGGCCCCTTTTAATCAGGGAAGAAAGGGTATTCCACCCAAGATACATTTGTGAAGTTATATCAATATAGTCGTTTTTCAAGCGGAAGTGGTCATTGTTCAAGAAAGGGAAAAAGTATCATTTTTTTCAAAAACTCCTTTATTTGAGATTTTAAAAAAAACTTTCATTATGCTATTGAAGTTAGAAGAGACAAAGTTTTATGTCATATTTCAGAGGGGAAAAGGTAATCCGGTTCAAATGAAGAATATATATTTGCTGTAGGAAAACATTTTTTTTTTTTTTTTTCATTTATTTATTTATTTATTTATTTATCCATCCATCCATCCATTATCTTCCGCTTGTTCCGGGGTCGGGTCGCGGGGGCAGCAGCTTTAACAGGGAAGCCCAGACTTCCCTCTCCCCAGCCACTTCAACCAGCTCCTCCGGCGGGATCCCAAGGCGTTCCCAGGCCAGCAGAGAGACATAGTCTCTCCAGCGTGTCCTGGGTCGTCCCCGGGGCCTCCCGCCGGTGGGACATGCCCGGAACACCTCTCCAGGGAGGCGTCCGGGAGGCATCCGAACCAGATGCCCGAGCCACCTCAGCTGGCTCCTCTCTACGCGGAGGAGTAGCGGCTCGACGCCGAGTCCCTCCCGGATGACCGAGCTTCTCACCCTATCTCTAAGGGAGAGCCCGGACACCCTGCGGAGGAAACTCATTTCGGCCGCTTGTATCCGGGATCTTGTTCTTTCGGTCACGACCCAAAGCTCGTGACCATAGGTGAGGGTAGGAACGTAGATCGACTGGTAAATCGAGAGCTTTGCCTTTCGGCTCAGCTCCTTCTTCACCACTACAGACCGGTGCAGAGTCCGCATTACTGCAGACGCCGCACCGATTCGCCTGTCGATCTCCCGCTCCCTCCTACCGTCACTCGTGAACAAGACCCCAAGATACTTACTTACTTATTTATTTATTTATTTATCCATTAAATTAGGGTTGAGATTCAATACACACACAAAAAAATATTACCAAGGTGTAGGTCTATTTTTGTTTTTATCATTTAGGAATAAAATACAGTGGGGGTTTTTTTGTTTGTTTGTTTGTTTTCTAAATGAGTCCTATTTTGGAGGGGGGGATTCTTTTTCCTTATTATTTTAGGAGGCAAAGAAGGAATCTAAAAGGAATCAAATTCTCATAATGTTTACAAAATTAATTCTCAGTAGTCAGCTGGCACTCACATCCAAGCCGTCTGGTCCCACACCCTGCAAGAGGCCAAACATCATTCAGTTCATAGAAAGAAAGACATTAACACAAACATACAACTGTGAACTCCACAATGGGTGTACTTACAGGCTCACCTGCCGGGCCTGGTGGTCCAGGATCGCCCTGAGGAAAAGATCACACACAAGAACTGAGAGATTTTCCAAAATTCATCTGGTGAAATGTAAGAATCTTTCTTCGGGACATATTTGATCACATTTTATGCAAATTGAACTCACTTTTGGTCCTTTTACACCTGCTGAACCGCGATCTCCAGGTGGTCCCACAGGTCCCTGGAGAAAAGAAGAACTCTGATGACAGTGGTTACAAGAACAACTTGTTACCAGAATTGTTTAATTTTGTGCATAGACTTCATAATAACATTATGTTGTCTATGTTTTGTGAATGCTTGAATCAGACTGAAAGAAAAATTTGGCCTCTCTCAAAGTAAACTACTGTACAGCCAAACCGGTATGTACGTTCTACAATAAGCTGAAGGCTGCCCTCTACTGGCTAACTCGTAACCTACAGGCAACACAGGCACCAATAAATTCAAATGCTGGCACGCATGTCCTCTACAGGCAAATTCTTAACCTACAGAGGGTTGCCCTCCTAATTATCATTCCACAATTATTTAATCAGTCCTGATACAAAAAAAAAAACAAAAAAAAAAAAAAACGCTCTCTGAGAATCAATAGATACTGGCCCACGCCAGATACAGTAGCTACTAAGGGTGTCAACAATAATCGATGCGGCGATGCATCCCGATGCGGGGCATGGACGATTCGATTCGATGCGGGCAACAAGCCTAATCGATTCAGCGCATTTTAAAATATATAAGTACGTTCAAAAATCTTCCCTGCACAATTCCGGTAATGCAACGGATTTGGTTTCCCCATTTGTATTCAGGGTCTCCCCAGGATTGATAAATCTAAATTCAAGACTTTTAAGACCTTTTTTAATGCCATGTCAACTGAAAATTAATACTTTTCTCGCACCCATTATTTAGATCATATTGAATCATATTAAATTAAAGCACTGAACATCAAATTTAACCTCAATTACTAAGTGTGTTTGACAAAAGAATGCTCATATATTGAAGATACAATTAAAACACATTTAAAGTAACATTATAAAGTCTGTCAGAATTTTTTTAAACACACACACGCACACAATAATTATGGACAAAAAGAGGAGGACAGGACTCAGACCAGCCATCTTCTGTAACAGGCTAGCCGCTAGTGCACCTGCCAAGACCCCAGTGAACATGGCTAACTCTCGAGTTAAAACGGCGAAAGTCACATTCATTCGAAAGGCAAACCGAAATGTTTAAGCAGGTCCACTGCCTTCGCATGACACATAAACTGCAACCTAAAGTATCTGGATGTAACTTGAGCCCCTATCACATACTCCAAAACAACGGGAATATCGCGGGACTTAACCGTGCAGCAGTTGTGTGTGAAAACAATTTCCCATGTCGACTGACATGGGAAGCAGTGTGCGTGAAATCAGGCGTTAAATTCCCGGGTCACAGCAGATGGCTGGTGACTTAAATATCATAGTGGCGGCCGATGTAACTTCCTTCCTCTTCGCGGTAAGAGGAAAAGCGGTAAACAAACATCGCAATTATAAACATAGCAAGCTGGAAACAGCTAAATTAAACTGAAAACATAACCAAAATTAAAATGTCAATTATTACGTCGGGCCGGGCCAGGGTTCTTTCTTGCTAACTTTTTGAAATAACTATATATTACCGATGTATGAATGATAATATATATAAAAATACTGTATGGTCATTGCAGAGCCAGAGCGTGCCTATACGCCCTTTTTAATCTTCCCCTGTGCGAGTCCGCAAAACCCCATCTGTTTATTCATTTTTAACAAACTTTTGCAGCGTTATTTCGTTGTGTAAATAAATTTATAATCATCATAAAAATATGTAGTCTATTTAAACATTAAGAAAATGTGTGGTTTTTTTCTGCCAACTGAGAATTCGTTATAAAAGACAGGCTTTTATGCAGACATCGTCACAAATGTTATCACATAAAACGCGGGTCGGGCTTTAATACCCACGGACCAGTTCGGGTCGGGCTGGACTTTTTAGGCCCGATTTTACCTCTATCATAAAGTCTTGATGAGCTTAAATTGGCTACAGTTACGAAGTTGGGAATGCTCCCTCCGGAAAAAAACACGATTTGAGCAACATTATGTTTAACAAACTTTTACAGCATTATTTCATTGTGTTAATGCATTTATAATTGTCATAAAAATATGTAGACTATCTAAACATTAAGAAAATGTGCGTTTTTTTTCTGCCAACTGAAAATTCGTTACAAAAGACAGTTAAGACATCGGGAACGCTCCCTCTGGAACAAAACGCAATATGACCACAATTGTGACAGCCGATGCCGACCAAAAATGACGTAATATCCGAAACAGATCACCAATGAACTCATTTGAAGTATATGAATGGTGGTCTGTTTTGGTGTTCGGAATCCACAATACTTCTGCCTGCAGGGTTTTCGTTCCACCGACAAATGGACACATTTCTGATGCAGAGGTGGATGGATTCTCCGTTTAGCCGGTTGTGGTGGTTCTGCAAGCACGAGTTGCATTTCGATTTGTAGTGCAGTGCATCGTAAAAATTCTATGCGTCATCTTCGTTATGGATTAAAAAAAAAAAAAAAACTTTGTCACGATTGTAATTTAGGTTGCACTGAGATGTTCTTGAATATTAAGACCACGGTGAAAAAAATTCCAGACTTACAACAGCTAATTTAATACTTTTAATACCTTTAATAATGGAAAACTAAATTCAATGCTTTTTTAATACTTTTAATAACCCGCGGGTACCCTGGTGTTATTATTCTCATGTTTCATTTTTTTACACACCGCAGAACTCTGGTCAAGTTTCCCACCAACCTCGTAGAAGCCAAAATTTCTCCAGATGTCTGCTTTCAATGTGTTAGGTGCTTCAATAATCTTTCTCGCTCCCTCTTTCTCCGCTTCAACCATTGTTATGTTATGTCCTCTCTCTCGATTAGAGCTTAGTTCGGGCCTAAAAAAATCCAGCCCGACCCGACCCGGCCCACGTGTATTAAAGGCCGAGAGCCCGAAATTTTACGTTTTATTTGTAGGCTCGAGCCCGAAACCCCCCCAAAAATCTACGTTTCATTTGTAGGCCCGAACCCGTTTTATTTGTGAGGACTCAGCAGGAGGAGCAAATGACGGGATGCAATGCGTGGTTGCGTTTTGTGTGATCACAATTGGGACGATGCCTATGTGCATAGTGATAAATTAAAACCTGTCTTTTGTAACAAAATCTCCCAGTTAAACAAGACTGTAAGATGCATATTCAATAAACATTTATATCTTTTATATTTGTGTGTCCGTTCTATCAGGTGGATAGTTCATGCATCATTCCCTCGGCAAAATGCAATAGACATTTATTTTTAATTTCTTCGAGTTGGCAGAAAAAAACGCAAGTTTTCTTAATGGTTAAATAGTCTACATATTTTTATGATAATTATAAATGCATTTACACAACGAAGTAACGCTGGAAATGTATGTTAAATATATTTCTGTTTGGGATATTGTGCTCACATGCATGCATGCGCCTCTCTGACAAGGAGAGGAACAGCTGCATATACAAAAATAAACTAAAAAACTTTTAAATAACATTCTTTATTTTAATGACTCGCATCAGAACACACAAAAGAACAAGCTGCCTTACGGAGCACTGAAACAAAATAAATAATAACATTTTAAGGAACACCATGCACGAACTCCACGATGTCCTGCTTAGCACGAAGAGGTGCAGCCTTTGAAACAAATGATAATAATGATGTGTGACTAATATCATCTTTTAGGCCAGTACAGTTTTTAAAATGTCTGCTCAGCGTGAAGTTGTCAGTCTTTCTGCTCTTGTACGAGAGCAAAGCCCAGGCCACATTTGTTGCATTCAGCAAGGCCGACACAATTTTCTGTATGCATCTTCCACTATCAATTTAAATCCGTTCCACACACCGCTCGTGGATTCTTGCCTTTTCAATCCCCCCGTCTTTAGTTTGCTTTTCGCCTCTTGGTGCTCTATATCGAAATTCGAAAAGGAAATACCAGGATGCAGAGTTGCAGACTCGCGGAGAGCACTAGAGCGCGAGGGGAAGATTAAAAGGAGGGCGGGGTCACGGCGTTCATGTGCGCAACCAATGCACTGGCTCAGCTGCGGCTCATGTTTGGGATTACCAAAGCGCCTTTTCGTTTTTTTTCAATTTATTTATTTTATAACAAATATTCCTTAGTTTAATATCCATACATCGTTTTAGTTTACAAATATATATTTATTTTAAAAAAGTTAGTGAGAGAGAAGTCTGGCCCGACCTGCACGTAAATGATTGACATTTTGCGAGAAAGATGCTGCTGCACTACAATATTTTCTTTGTCGTTTTCTTTAATATTTACTTGAATATTTTTATTGATGGGTCGTTGTGACTCAAATACATTGACTGTTATTACTGATTTTGCACAGGAGTTCAGATGTTGCACTTATGTGTGAAAGGCTGCTACTGTGTGTAACAAACAGAGAAAGCCCTGGTCTCATTCAAAGCACTAATTAAATGCTGGGATCTGTTTTTTTTTTAATATATATCTGAAAGTATACTATTTTCATTTGACTTCAACCAGGAGTGACACAAGAGCCAATAAAAAGTTGTTTAATGTCTGACCGCTTGTGTTACCTCATGATTCACGAAAAATATGCTTTGCTTTAGAATTTTAATGCATCCCAGGCTTTAATAAATCGCGATGCGTTGCCAAATCGAACCAAATCGAATCGTGACCCTCTGAATCGAATCAAATCGTATCGTGGCCCTCCGAATCGTAATCGAATCGAATCGTGAGGGCAGTGCCGATGCACACCTCTAGTGAGTATAACATCATTTCCTCTTTGCTGCATTGCAAGTTGTCAGCTAATTAAAAGTAATTTTAAAAAATTAAGATTTCACAATAAATTTTCATGCAAAAATATTTGTCCATATATGATTTTTCGATGGAATAATGAATTTTTAAAATGTTAAATGCTTAACCCTGCCTCCGTGGTCTTGTGGTCTAACTGTCAGTGGCGGTTCTATGTATTTCTGAAACAGGAGACAAGAAGGGAGCCACATGTAATCCCTAGGGGGCCGGTGTAGGTTCACTATCCTCTTCCCCTCACTATCCACTCGCTCTCGCTATATGATTGGCCGAAGAGTCGAAATGCTCTCCCGTGATTGGCCGAAGAGTCGAAATGCTCTCCCGTTAAATGCCTGTTTAAAAATGTTCCCGTTGTTACTTCTTGCGTTCGCTTAAAAGTGCTCATTTAAAAAGGAAAACCGATGGATGATACTACACACAGAGCGTATTATTAACAAATGCTAAAGTTGTATATTCATATAGCGAGAATAAGGAACGTCACTGACAAGCGCAGGCCCCCGCGAGTGGATAGTGAGGGGAATAGGATAGTGCGCCTACACCGGGGCCAAGTGGCGCCGCCATTTTTGCTCAGTGTTTGTTTCAGTCAACAAGGCAATACGCAGATGATCCTGCATGTGGCGGTAAAAACATCTTTGTTTGACACTGTCAAACAGAGATGAACCAGTAACGTTTGTAACAATTCGTATTTAATCATACTGTGTGCAAGTAAGGATACAACACATGGAACAATAATTTTAATCACTTTTTTGAGAAGCCATTTTAAAAACGAAAATCAGCATTAAAATTTAACATACTCTAGAATAGGCCTGAACGATTTTAGAAACAACTATCATTGCGATTTTGGAGGGTTGCGATACATTGTGAAATTCAGTGTTGATAATCTTACTTTAAAAAAGTAATTAATTACAGTTACAATTTTTTTCTCCCAAAAAGTAATTGCGTTAGTAACTCAGTTACCTGAATGTAAGAGTAATTAGTTACTTGGCATAGTAACTGGTGATAATTTTCGTTTTTTTTTTCTCAAAAAAAAAAAAAAAAAGGTCACACAATGTGAAGTTTAAAGGGTTTTAGGACAACTGTCCCTAGCCCAATTCTTTACCCTAAACTTAACTAGACAAAGGGGTATTGCGGATATTGCGATAACTAGATAGTAACCTTTGCTACGTGTGGAAGTCATTTAATGTTGTGAATTAACCGTTAAAGTTGTTAAAATTGCTCCCGTTATTGAATTAGTTCCCTTCTGTCTATTTTCGACATGTGTAAGTTTTAGAACTATTTCATCATTTAAAGATAGATTTAAAGTGCGTACGACAGGAAAACAAGTCTTAAATAGAATTATTATGTGAATTAGAATCATATTTTGAGACGATTCGACTATATACAACAATTTAGCAAAGTGCAGATGACGAAAATTTGGCTTTTAATCTGCCGGTTAGCCACGTCTACCATTATAGGGCTCTAGTGTCGCCAACAGGTGAATGACGTCAGCGGAGTCACGATTTCATCTGATTTAGTATGCAGCCCATTTAGGGGGAATTATTCACAACGAGGAAAATGCGACGAAGAGAGACGCAAAATGTCATTGTTTCAGTCTCTGTACTCCAATATTTTTACGGGATATTCTTTTTATCCAAGTATTTTCCCCAATAGCTAAATAAGTGGCTTGAGAAGGACCAGTCAGCCCGTTGACGGGGAATTATTCAGAACGAGGAAAACGTGACGAAGAGAGCCGCAAAATGTCATTGTTTCAGTCTCTCTACTCCAATATTTTTACAGGATATTCTTTTTATCCATGTATTTTTCCCCAGTAGCTAAATAAATGGCATGGTCATGGCAAGTAACAGTCTTGTGCTAAATGGAATATGAAATAATAAAAATGCATTTATTCAAGACGACATGGCAAAATTACTCCATAATGGTCAAAACTGTCTACTTCATCTTTACTGTCGCACCTCCCGAACGATATTTTACGCTACCTAGATCGAGCTTACGTCATTTCCCTTCCCCCGCTTCTGGGAATGTAAAAAAACCAAGAGGCGTGACAGCTAGCCGACATGCTAACCCGAACCGAGTGATGTTTCAAAGTCTTCGAAGCGTAAAATCACACATAACTAGCCCAGAACATTTCACATGACGACTGGGTTGTCGACTGTCTTCGCCGATTGGCAAACCGCCCGGCGGAGAGCAATTTACAGCTTGTTCTCCTGCTACTACTGACAGCAGAGCTCGCCGGGGAAGCAGCTGGACAATGACCGCCGAACTAACCGGCCGACGTCGGAGCAGCGTGTAGCTGCCAAATGGTCAACACGAATATGGCAAAATAATGCTTTACTACACGGCGAAGTTGTAAACAGCGAGATACTCAGTGGAGTAGGGCGGCTGCAGTTGTTGTGCAGCTAACGTGCAGCTAATGTGTATGAGGAGAGCTTTTTACATGCCTATCCATGATCAAACGTAAGTAGTCCTTTATTTAAAGAAAGTTTGTAGTGTTAACTTTGTAATCGCTGTATTCGCGGCTATTTTTAACACAAAGTTGCAATTTCTGATCGGTCAGAAAATTTGACAGAACACCGTGCACATGAGGAGGGCTATAAGCCGAGGATAGTATCATTCTTGATTCAGCTCAAGCTGTGTGCAGACGCACTCTTCCGAGCTCCCACGAGCAACTTATCTCAACCAATAAGCGCTCAGGGCCAACTCAACGCAAACAAGCTCGACTCCCAGTATGGCTCCAAAGAATTTGAAATCTGGAGACTTGGATGATATAAAATCCTCCATACAGAAATTGGAGGTCTCCTTGACTGGCTTGTTTCAAAGCCAAAATAAAGAAAATCAAAGGAGAAATCAAGAAATCGTCAGAGAGCTCCAGTTAATGTGTGCTGAAAACGAGAAACTCAAGCAGGCGGTCGAGGAGAGAGATGTTCGCATCAAAAGGCTGGAAATTTTGGCTGATGATCTCGACCAGTGCCGACGCGCAAATGAGCTCATCATTTCGGGATTACAACTGACGCCTAGCCCAGGTGATGCAGTGGCGCAACTGGCAATCGCTAAGCTGAAAGAGTATGGAACAAACATGGAACCGCTGGACATCCGTCGCTGCTTTCTGCTACCATCTGGGGGGGTGGACCGGCGACGGTGCTCATGAAGCTGGCAGACCACAAGACTAAAACTGCCCTGTTTAACCAGCGCCGCCACCTGAAAGGGTCGAAGATTTTTTTGAATGACAACTTGACTCGCCGAAATGCCAAAATTGCAAGAAAAGCACGTCAACTCAAGAAAGCTGGGAAAATAGCCAACACCTGGGTCTCGGATTGCAGGATCCTTATCAAGATGCAAGATATGAAGATAAAAGCAATAAGGAATCTTGAGGAGCTGACCCCACTTGAAAATTAATGATGACATCTGAAACCACACTTTAGCTTGATCCGGACCACAACTTCTACAATAGCATGTTGGATAACTGTAAATACTACACAGCGGACCAGTATAACAACTCCGTGGATGTGGACGGTAAGCTGAAACTTATCAACGGCAGGAGTCTCTACAAGAATTTTGAACACATAAAGGATTATCTACTAAAGATAAGAAAGGCTCTGACTTTTTTTTTATTAAACGCTTCATTGAGTGAGTCCACTCGAATTCACTCACGTTTTGATACTCATGCTGCCAAAAACAGCCCCTCACTTACACAATGAATGAGTTGCCACAGCACATTTCAGACAGGGCTACCACTAGCGTATAACAAGCTTAACGATGATTAACACATTTGTGCTTTTGATGGTAGAGGCTACCATTTCTTCCCTGGCCAGATGAAAGCTACAAACCTGTCAATCATTGTTAACTTTAAGTACCAAACAGCAGTTGCAATGGTGACCGAGAAAAACAGTTTGGTCACACTGCTTAGCAGGAGGGACGGTGAGAGGCTGTGGCAATGTACGAGCATGAAGCAGAAAAATAAGTTTGCATCATAGACTTCATAATGTATTGACGGGTCAGATAGGTCATGCACTGCACCTCACATTCAAGTAAGGGGCCGCCCACATCAAGGGGAGCTATTCACAAACACACGCACGCAGTGATCTAATGCAGATTTCTGTTGAAAAAGTGCGAAAGCTATACCACATACAAGCAGGAAGGATTGTCTCAGGAGTGATTTGTTCGAGGATTCAAGGTAATTATTATATTTTTCGTATTATGCATGCATTTTGAAACGTTGTGAAAAAAATCAATGGGAGAAATTAGCCACTACTGCAATGGTATCATAGTTCACCATATTTACGTGAAATAAATGCTAACTGCACGTTTTTTTGTTGTTGTTGTTGC
Organism: Corythoichthys intestinalis; assembly: GCF_030265065.1. Lineage (NCBI taxonomy): Eukaryota > Metazoa > Chordata > Actinopteri > Syngnathiformes > Syngnathidae > Corythoichthys > Corythoichthys intestinalis. Next base: position 48,577,019 of record NC_080402.1, read on the forward strand.
TGTTAACCAAGAATCGAGACTGTTTTACATCTATATCTATAAAGAATTTGGGGATGTAAGCATTTATTCACAAGAATTGTCACAGGAAAAGCTTTGTTTACATCAGGCGGCTGCTAGCTATATTCACTGACAGACTGGCATTGTACTTCAACATATTTACGTAAAATAAATGCTAACTGCATGCTTTTCTTTGCTTTCAACCAAGAATCGAGACTGTTTTACGTCCATATCCATAAAGAATTACGGGATTTAAGCATTTATTCACAAGAATTTTCAATGAAAAAAGCTCTTTGTCTGTGATTCCTCTCGGTCAGCGTTGACGGCCTCGCCAACAATGCAGGCCCCTTATTTATCGGCCCCGCGCCCCATGTCCCCTCAATACATTATGAAGTCTATGGTTTGCATGTTCCCCAAAAAAATATTGCACGTCCTTGCAATGTGAGTATTGTGCATCCTCACAACGCGATGACAATGTTTAAATGATATATTGTTCAGGCCTACTTTAAAAACAACACGTTCTCATTCATTCTCACTTCAGAATATAAGGATTTACCGATTGTGATGCTTTGTGCTAAAATAGGAAAACGGGGCACTTCAGGGGCCATTCAAATTAGATTGTGCAAGTGCCCCTGTGGCCCCATCCCTAAAACCACTGTCAGTTTTTTTTTTTTTTTTTTTAGATAGTTTTTTTTTAACCTGCCATGTTCAACTGTTTAGATACAGAGAAAAGGGATCTGAGTGTCTTTATAGGATGAGCAGTGTTAATGTGCTACATGGAATTTTAGTGTACTCCTATTATGTTTATATTGAGTTGTTTATTATTATTCATTAATTCATTTTCCATGCCGCTTTTTCCCTTATTATTATTATTTATCTCACTACACTACACTAGTTTACACAACAACTCCATAGATAATAACTGGCATAGACACTGTTTAATCTTATTTTGCGCACTTATAGATAGTCAAATTTATCATCTCCATATCCCTAATTTATCATTGCACATTCCTCTTACTTTATGTGAATAGTTTCTGCATCTACAGTGGGGCAAATAAGTATTTAATCAACACTTGAAAACCCAGAAAATCAAATTGTTTGATTTTTTAATTAATTAAAATTAAGTTAAAATAAATAAATTCATTATTAATTTATTTGCAAATCATGGTTGAAAATAAGTACATGGTCAATACCAAAAGTTCATCTCAATACTTTGTTATGTACCCTTTGTTGGCAATAACAGAGGCCAATCGTTTTCTGTAACTCTTCACAAGCTTTTCACACACTGTTGCTGGTATTTCGGCCCATTCCTCCATGCAGATCTCCTCTAGAGCAGTGATGCTTTGGGGCTGTCGTCGGGCAACACGGACTTTCAACTCCCTCCACAGATTTTCTATGGGGTTGAGATCTGGAGACTGGCTAGGCCAGGACAATGAAATGCTTCTTACGAAGCCACTCCTTTGTTTCCCTGGCTGTGTGGTTGGGATCATTGTCGTGCTGAAAGACCCAGCCACGTCTCATCTTCAATGCCCTTGCTGATGGAAGGAGATTTTCACTCAAAATCTCTTGATACATGGCCCCATTCATTCTGTCCTTTACACAGATCAGTCGTCCTGGTCCCTTTCCAGAAAAACAGCCCCAAAGCATGATGTTTCCACCCCCATGCTTCACAGTGGGTATGGTGTTCTTCAGATGCAATTCAGTATTCTTTCTCCTCCAAACACGAGAACCTGTGTTTCTACCAAAAAGTTCTATTTTGGTTTCATCTGACCATAACACATTCTCCCAGTCCTCTTCTGGATCATCCAAATGTTCTCTAGCGAACCGCAGACACGGCTGCACGTGTACTTTCTTCAGCAGGGGGACACGTCTGGCAGTGCAGGATTTGAGTCCCTGGCGGCACATTGTGTTACTGATAGTAGCCTTTGTTACTGTGGTCCCAGCTCTCTGCAGGTCATTCACTTGGTACCCCTGTGTGGTTCTGGGATTTTTGCTCACCGTTCTTGTTATCATTTTGACGCCACGGGGTGAGATCTTGCATGGAGCCCCAGATCGAGGGAGATTATCAGTGGTCTTGTATTTCTTCCATTTTCTAATAATTGCTCCCACAGTTGATTTCTCTACACCAAGCTTTACCTATTGCAGATTCAGTCTTCCCAGCCTGGTGCAGGTCTACAATTTTGTCTCTGGTGTCCTTCGACAGCTCTTTGGTCTTGGCCATAGTGGAGTATGGAGTGTGGACAGGTGTCTTTTATACCGATAATGAGTTAAAACAGGTGCCATTAATACAGGTAACGATTGACGCCTCGTTCGACTTCGTTAGAAGAAGTTAGACCTCTTTGGCAGCTATAAATCTTCCTTGTTTGTAGGTGACCAAATACTTATTTTCCACTCTAATTTGGAAATAGATTCTTTAAAAATCAAACAATGTGGTTTTCTGTCCCCCCCCCAACCCCCCAGCCCCCCCCCCCCCCCCCCCCCCCACACACACACACACACACACACACATTCTGTCTCTCATGGTTGAGGTTTACCCATGTTGACAATTACAGGCCTCTCTAATCTTTTCAAGTAGGAGAACTTGCACAATTGGTGGTTGAGTAAATACTTATTTGCCCCACTGTATAGCTTAGGGCATTTAATGAACATACCTATCTGTAATATATGTTCAAAACACAATTGTGTTTTAATATTCTTATGTAATGTAATTTCTTTATTCACAGTTGAATCTGTACTTGTTACTCTTGTTTTGCACTTCTGGCTACATGTAAACTGCATTTGTTGCACTTGTATGTGTGCAATAACAATAAAGTTGAATCTGAATCTGAATCAAAGAAAGCAGTTGGACGGAAGGGGTTTGGGCGGGACAGATAGAAAGGGAGAAAATGACAAAATATGCAACTTAGTAACTTTGCTGTCTCTTCATTACGCAGTACAGTTTGTTGTATACTAGTACTATTCATATATTTTGCTGGTTCATTTTTTAATGTAATTCCACAGTCTACCACGAGATGGTGACACACTTTTTTGGCCCTGAAAAGGTGTTTTAATAGTTTCTAAATTAGATTTATCACGTTTAAACATAAAGTTTATCACTTTATATTTTGATATTGAACTTTTTCCAGTGTGATTGAAAAAAAGGTGCTGTGCTTGGGTGTAAACATGATAGCTATGTCTAATTGGGTTTAAGATTATGAGAGGGTTCTTGTTCGAAATCCCTTTGAGTCTGAGAAGGTCTGGTATAAAGTACACATCCATCCCCTCCTCCTCTTCCTTGTTCTATGTTGCAATAAGGATCCGAGTGAGTCCAGACGGTTAACAGAACCACTGCCACCGAAGCCGCATCTCTACAGAACACACTGGCTCCATTCTGCTCTGTCCCCCCACAGCGCTCTCAATCTCCCCCCTTGCCAATCTGCACAAAAAGAGCCCTGTTTCCATCAGGAAGCAAGTGGGGTGCAGGATACATGGACCAGGTTGAACATTTTCTACAGTTTATGCCATTCAGTTAGCGTAGGCAAGGAAAAACTGCAGTTTGTGTCTCGATTTCTTTAACGGAGAAATGTATACAGTATGCAATATATGTAGGATAATCAAGATTACTAATATAAATAACAATTTTGGGTTATTTTGACATATTTATTTCTGAAAATTCATTTATTCATTCATTTTCCATGCCGCTTCATCCTCTGAACAAAATATGTAAAATTCATGTTTATTTCACTATTTTCAAAATGTGTTGTTTACAGTCAGAGGTGGGTAGTAACGTGTTACATTTACTCCGTTACATTTTTTGAGGAAAATGTACTCCTAAGAGTAGTTTTACTAAGCCATACTTTTTACTTTTGAGTAGATTTGTGAAGAAGAAACGCTACTCCTACTCCGCTACTTTGAACTACATTAGTCGTTACGTTTCTTCTTTATTCTACATATTATATTTTTTTTTTTTTTTTTTTGCCAGAGACGCCAACAGTGTCAGTTTGACCAATGAGACGTCGCAAAAATAATCACATGATTCCATTATACCAATCAGACTCAAGCTTGCCGTTCTATGACCACACCGGCCTGTTGAACCAGGTGGGGTCTTTAAAGCACTGTTAAAAATTAAGTATTTGACATAGAGCGCTGCCGTGAACATGACACGAAAGGTCAAATTTTAACCTCTCTCCTATGTTTTATTTGGCACTGATTGACCACAGAAAACCGTAGATCTGATCCTTCTATTTTCATAATAGGAAATGTGTTTTCTCCACTAGAAAGCAGTCATGCTCGCATACTTAAATGAATGATGCTTCTTTTCTGTATTTTTTTTTTTTTCTCGCTGGAATTCAATTTTTTTGTATTTCTTTGGCTTAATGTGGTTAGGTAAAATGTAATGCTGTCAAAATTATCGCATTAACGGGCAGTAATTAATTTTTTTAATTAATCACGTTAAAATATTTGATGCATTTAACGCACATGCCCCGCTCAAACAGATTAAAATGACAGCATAGTGTAATGTCCATTTGTTACTTGTGTTTTTTGGTGTTTTGTCGCCCTCTGCTGGCGTTTGGCTGCGACTGATTTTATGGGTTTCAGCACCATGAGCACTGTGTAATTACTGATCATCAACAATGGCGAGCTACTAGTTTATTTTTTGATTGAAAATTTTACAAATTTCATTAAAACGAAAACATTAAGAGGGGTTTTAATATAAAATTTCTATAACTTGTACTAACATTTATCTTATAAGAACTACAAGTCTTTCTATCCATGGATCGCCTTAACAGAATGTTAATAATGTTAATGACATCTTGTTAATTTTTTGTTCTGATAAACAAATACAGTACTTATGTACAGTATGTTGAATGTATATATCTGTCTTGTGTCTTATCTTTCCATTCCAACAATAATTTACAGAAAAATATGGCATATTTTATAGATGGTTTGAATTGCGATTAATTACGATTAATTAATTTCTAAGACGTGTTAACTCGATTAAAAATTTTAATCGTTTGACAGCCCTAGTAGAAAGTTATAGTCTTCTTTTTTTAATTATAGTTATAACAGTTTATATAGATATTTTGTAATCAAACATTGTAAGCACTCACAATGTTACTCATTACTTGAGTATTTTTTTCACCAAATACTTTTTTACTTTTACTTGAGTAATATTATTTTTGAGTAACGCTACTCTTATTTGAGTCAAATTACTCACATCAAATAGTTCATTAGGTAAGTGAATAAAAACTAGATGAAAATTGAATAAATTCATTTTAATAAACCATTTGGAGGAAGAAAGGGCTATATAAGAGCAACAAATAAAGCATTTACTTTTGTCATGAATTATGATTCATGTTCATTTGCTAAACATTCATTCATTCATTCATTTTCCATGCCGCTTATTCCTCACGAGGGTCGCGGAGGTGCTGGAGCCTATCCCAGCTAACTTCGGGCAGTAGGCAGGGGACACCCTGAATTGGTTGCCAGCCAATCGCAGGGCACAAGGAGACACACAACCATTCACGCACACACTCACACCTATGGACAATTTAGAGTGTTCAATCAGCCTACCATGCATGTTTTTGGGATGTGGGAGGAAACCGGAGTTCCCGGAGGAAACCCACGCAGGCACGGGGAGAACATGCAAACTCCACACAGGAAGGCCGAAGCCCGGGATTGAACCCTTGATCTCAGAACTGTGAGGCAGACGTGCTAACCACTCAGCCACCGTGCCGCCTATTTGCTAAACATATTGTCTTTAATTAATTTAATCAAGCAAACAAACAATGTGGTAAAATCCACTCACTTTTAATATCGTGGTAATATCCCGCTCCCAGTGTGCTGTTGCCTTTCCCAAATGAGTTGGGGGCAAATGACGTACTACGCCCGAAACTGGTCGCAGGTCAGTCACACAACACATCAGAGACAGGCAACCATTCGCAATCACTTTTTTGCGGTCACTGAGAAGGAACTGAACCTACTGTGCCGGCACTGAAGTCAGTGTGTATATATAAACTGTATATTCATTCATTCATTCACTCATTTTCCAAGCCGCTTATCCTCACGACGGTCGGCGAGATATATATACTGTACCTGTATTTTTCAACTAATGCTATTGTTTAATTTTCAAACACTTCCACTTATTTTGTCAGACGGAAGGTTGGGCCTCAATTGAGACAATTCATTAGCTTTGTGAACTGCTACCCTATCTGTATATGTAGCCAATATAGCCATCATGTTCCATCTTGACATACTGGAGCTTAGTCTTGCTTAGTTTGTTGTATCTTATCTTATTTTAGTTTAGCTTCGTTAAGTTTCTACTTACATCTGCTCCCGGAAGCCCGGAAGCTCCAGGGGCCCCGTCTTTTCCATTTTCCCCAGGAGGACCCTGCAAATCAAAAAAGAATTTAAACACTTTAATATTTGGTGTTCATGCATGTACATTGTATGTGCATATGTGTTGTGTAACCGCTCACTGGTCCACCGTTCACTTTTGAGTCCACTCCTCTTTCACCCTGAACACAAAAAAATGGTCTTGTTGGAATATATTTGAGCAACCTGCTTGATTCAGCAACATTAAATAAGACTTCTATCCTTCAATCATTCATTATCGGTACCACTTTTCCTTACTGGGGTACTGGGGGTGTTCGAGCCAATCTTGGCTGATTGTGGGCAGAATGTGAGGTACACGCTGAATTGTTTGCCAGCCCATAGCAGAGCACAAAGCGACAAACAACTATTCATGCCCATGTTTATACCTACAAATGGACAATTTCAAGTGTTCAATTAATCCAGTGGTTCTCAATTATTTTCTGTTACGCCCCCCCGAGGAAGACCTAAACGTTCCGCGCCCCCCCCCCAATTCTCTGCCGCCAAATATACTGTAGTATCATTTGACTATAAAATTCCTATTATTATATATGTGCACCTCTGCATAACATTGTGTCCTTTTTAATATTAAAGAAGAAAAAAAATCAAGTGTTAAAAAAAAAAAAAAAGAAGAAGAAGAACACATCAAAACTGTAAAAATAGACTCAATGTACATTTTTTGAACGTTTGATACTGGAGGAAAAAAATTAATGAGATCAATAAATAATCATACATTCAAATTGATTAGCAACATTAACTCAAGAGGACAATATGCCAAACAATTAGACTGAAAAAACAAAAATTGATAGAATAAAAACAACAGTGTCATTGGACAGAGAGACAGTTTTTATTTTTGCTGCAGGCAGTATCAGCTCCTTTGCTGTGGGGTTGGGTTATTTTGCATTGAGCAACTTGGTATGCCACCTTATGTGATGCTGACAGTGCTCGCTGGTTTACTAATATAACACTGACAAAGCGGGAGGATTATTGGCAATATTTGGCACGTTTTCGCTGAAAAAAAGAATTCCTGTTGTCCGCTGCGAACATTTTTAGACAAAGTAAACAGACTGGTCTTTCCTCGTCTCCCACTGTACTAAAAGTCAAAGCCAAAAGCCAAATGCTACATACGCTTCGTCATATTTCTTAGTCTTAGCTTTTCATAACTCCAGTGCTCTTTGCTGTGTGCTCTTGTTAGGTTAAAAAATACTGCGCACATGCTGAAAATGAGAGCGGCACTGCCACCAACTCAGAGGGTGTGCAATTACACATTATTGTAGTTAGGCAAAAAAGTATATTTCCCAAGCCCACATGCGCCACCCCGAGCATCACTCTGCGCCCCCCTATTTGAGAAGTACTGAATTAATCTAACATACATGTTTTTGGAACACTGTGGGAAACTGGAATAGCTGGGGGAAAAAACCCAGCCTGATATTGAACCCTTCATCTCAGAAAAGAGAGGCAACAAGCTAACAGTCATTAAGTGAAGAAAAAAGTCCAAAGAATCCATTGCAAAGCAAAGCTCCCCACATAGTGTACAATACCCTTTTTTTGTCTGTTTTTCTGACTCACATTACACACTCGCATTACACACATTGACCAATTGTCACCGTTCAAACTTTGAAATGTTCCAAAAATTCACGTGCTGGAGCTCTTTCGATTTCGCTCCTAATGTTTAAGGTTGCGGCAAAGAGGCCGTTTTTTTTTTTTTTTTTTTTTTTTTTTTTTTGACAACAACACAAAAAAAACCACTGAAGTTTTCAAGTTTCAAAATGTGTCTCGTCTTACATTTTATGTATGTCCAATCAACATTATTTACACATAAAACAAGTTTCAGAAAATCAAGATGCATAAATGTTGTATACAGTTTTTGTCTTAAACTTCCCTCCAAAAAAATTGACAAAAACATCATTTATTTCAAATTGCCCCATTCATTTCCATTGGGAAAAAATGCCCAATTTCAACTGAAAGTGATGTGAAAAAGCCTCGAAATCTGCAGGAAGTGACCCAGAAATGCCCTAAAAGTAACAGGAAATTATCCAAAATGTACAAGATATGACCCAAAATAACCTCATTGACAACGATAGACATCGAATTCATTGAAACTGTGAGGACTGACTGTAGTGTGAATGCTCGTCTTTCAGTGCCGTTGACGGCAATAGATGTCCATTCGCTCTTCCAGTCAAAATGGATTGGGCATCTCCAGCCATCAATCGCAGCCAATGACTTAACAAAGAATTGAGACCAAATTTTGAGCAAAATAATAGGAAGTAGGCTCTTCGATTAATCGATTTTGAACCCAAACCGACTTTTCTGGTTAAAATGATGTTAAAAACGTTCAAATCGGTACATTTGAATTTCAAAACCGCACCATTTTGGTTTATCTATGCCGCCGTAGTTTCCTCTGCATTTCCGCTTCCTCTGACAAGAGAGCGCTGTCTTAAACAACAAGAACAACAACAACCATGGCTACCGGCGATTCTGCTACTTTTGCCCAGCCAACTTTGGATACAAATTGCTTCACGCCATGAGTAAGTGTATTATCTCATGATATACTTAAAGTATTATTGTATATGTAGAAGGAATGCATGGGATTGTCAAATAAAACATGCAGCCTCGAAACGTTCAACACGTCCTCATTTATTTCGTCTGCACACTTTCATGTACAGCACAACAACAGGCAGTATTATAGCGCCAAGTCTGGCTGAGTGTATATTGCACGATACCAGAAGTATGAAAGTATATGCGTGTGTGTGTCTGTTGTCCCTCTGTCTCGTTTTCCTGTCGAGATTGCTGCTACTAGATAACATCTGTTTAGACAAGGTGATTGGCACCTTGCATATTGTTATTACCGAATGACAGTTTTGCACTAATCATTACTCTATGTAGGTAAGACCAGAAAAAAATGTGACAGTACATCACCCTGAGCCTGGCTGCTTACCTACTTCACCTGACTGACATGATTGACTGGCTGGCTCGCTGACTGGCAGACTGACTTGCTGCCAGACGATTTGGTTTACAGACAGACTGACTTTTTCTCATGTTTGATTTTGTTTCAAATGGTATCTGTACTTTCTTCTTTCATTATCGCTTTAATTAAGAACAGAGCTGAAGTCTGTTGTATACATAAAATATCTTAATCCCAAGGGATTGTTCTGTGTGTATTAGATTCACTAGCACTTTCAGTTTAGTTTTTAAAAAAAGGTTTAAATACAGTGGTACCCCTACATACGAAGTTAATTCGTTCCAGGACCTTGTTTGTAAGTCAAAATGGTTGTATGTCAAGCAGGAATTTCCCATAAGAATACATTATAATTCCATTAATTCGTTCCACAGCCCAAAAACCTACACTAAATCCTTAATAAATACTGCTGGTATTATTACATATGGCAATTGCACATAGCAAAATAAATAAATTATTAATAAAACCCGAAAAAAATATTAATGATATTAATAATTCCTGTAATAATGTAATGAATCGGGTTCTAATGTGGCGAGCGTGTTTTGCGTCAACTGCGGCGGACAGTAGGCGTGTTGTGTTGGGCAAGTTCTGAAATAATTGATAAAAACCTGATGAAGCCTGTGATTTCTTTGGCGATGTTACCACAATAATAATTGTCACTTTAACTGATAAAGACTGCCGAATGGAGGTCGGAGGAGGACCGTGGAGATTGTCGACATTCTACGACTGTATTGTTGAGCCAGTTTACGGATGTGCACCCCACGCTCATATTTTTCTATCATTTGCTTCTTCATTTCAATGGTAAGGGTCACCTTTTTCCTTGTTTCAAAACCTGTACCAACCTTTTTGAAACCTGAGTTGATTTCTCTCACAAGAAAATCCGCCATGCGTCCGTCTGCTGCGCTGTCCTGTTGTCGTATTTCGATCATGTCGTCGGATGTGGAAACAAATGGCGAGTCAAATTTTACGTCGGATGGCGAAAAGATCGTGAGTTGAAGCGATCGTATGTCGAGGTACCACTGTAGAAAACATTCTGAATTCTTTATTTGTCATTATTTCTATTTTGCCAAGAAATCATAATCAATATCGTAGCATGGGTTTGAGAGAAAATAATCGGGATTTTAATAATCAAACAGCCCTAATAGGACGTGACCCAAACTCTCTTTGTAAACTACAGATAGATCATGATATACTATCATGTCAAAATCACAAGGGAGGTAGAGCTGCATTTGGTGTTGGATGCACAGATTTTATTTTAATATGTGTCACTAAATAATTTCATTTGGACATTTGGAAACCCTTTGAAATTGTGTGTCTGTGTGTTGGGGTCTATAATGTTAAATTCCCACAAAAACAAGATGTATAAACTTATAAAAGAGAATAAAGTAGGGTTTGAGGGTCTGAAAGGATAAGCGGCTTTGATGCCATTCCAAGCAGCTTTTCACTGGCATGCACTGTGCTCGTGTTTCCTCAGCAGAACGTTCCAGATGAATCTACATGTAATACGACGGCCCACTCACATCAATTCCATCCACACCGGGTACACCAGCTATTCCGGGTGGTCCCGGGGGGCCTCTGGGACCCACCGGGCCCCTCTGCAGAACAAACAGAAAAAAAGGACATATTTTTACATTCATCATTGGAAAAACACCCACACAGACGCCCTTTGTTTGGGTGATCTGAGGTCAGTCGCCTGTCGCGTGCTGGGATTAGTAACTGGTGCCGCCATAAGTGTACCTTCTGCACGATATATCCAAACATGTCCTGATTAAAATATACAGTATATGAACATACTTAATTTATGTACATATATATAGTACAAACACCTGGAGTCAGATGGTTTGAGACACTTACTCATCTTACTGAATGATGAAGCGTCTCAAAGCTTTTGACCACAGGTGGATTGTATGGAAACGCATACATACAACTGTTTAGATTCCTTGAAAGATGGTGAATAAAAGTGATTAGTACTGTATTTATTACTTAACCTCACCATCACACATAAAACTGTTTAGCTACTTGGCTCAAAATAACTATGGATATGAGCCCCATGCTGCTTCCATCGTGTCTCAAAAGTGATAAAACAGCTGCTGTCACACATCGAGCAACTTCGAAATTACAAACAAGTTACAAGATGTTAAAGATTATAGTCACATTTTGCTTCCTCTGTTAGTCAACAAAGAACCTTCTGTTCTGCTGACAATATAGTAAACAGTGAGCTACCTTCTCTTCAGTTAGTTGGAACAAAATAACCTTGCTGCCATCACATCCTAAGACAAAGACGGCAACTACTGCCACACTTCTAGAAAAAAACTGAGCTCATCACAAACATGCTTGCCCTATGTGTGAAGATGAAGACAAAAACTCTTTTCCCACTCAAACTCAATTCTAAAACACTTCTTGATTACAAACATATAATTACTTAAACTTTTAAATTACATCAAAATAACCGAGAGCCATGTGCTACCTCCACCATGTCTCAAGGATAAAACATGATAATCAGTTCATTCTTACCATCCTGCTCTGGTACATTTTTATACTGAGAATGATAACCTCAAGAAATGAAAATCTCTATAAAGTTATGATAGATATATGCTTCACCTGAGCAGAGGCGATGAGAAGCGCTTGCACAAGAAGGAGCAGTCGGCAGCTCCTGGACAGATCCATGGTCTGACCACCTCACCACGAGTCCCCTTTTTCCCCGGATTTTCCCAGATTACTTGCTATCGGGCCACCTGTTAGACTGCCCCCCAACACAGGCCCCTAATTTTTGCTTCCCGCCCCAAAAGGACGCTGAGAGGAGGTCCTGTTTGGTCACCTTGCCAGTAAAGGAGGAAGACGAGGAAGAAGAGGAGTTTGCTGGAAACAGGATGGAATTGAATTACTTCTCTACTTCTGTATAGTTGTGATGTATCATTCTGACTAGATTTTTGAATGTGATTATACTTGTGTGCTCTCTACTGTGCACCTTTTGCTGGGAAACTGGAATTTCCCCATTGTAAAGTAATAAAAGATTCTATTGCATATACGTACATGCATTTGTTTAATTTAGCCACACCCAACTGATTAGTATACATATTTTTCTAGGAGGAGTCTGAAGAACTCCTGGAAGATCATATAAAGACTGCTTTGAGCAAAATTTAAGCTTCAGGAATGACTTTCTGAGAGTTCTTTTTTTCCTGGTGTGCGTGTGATCGCCATAACTATCAAATATTTCTCAGTAAACCTGGCTTTGGGGACTGATTTTGAAATAACAGACTTCGTGTGTGTTTTTGAGCATAGTTTCATTAACATCACTACCAAATTTCATGTTGTTCAAAGGCTGAACTGAAATCCAGCTCAAAATAATTGCAGGGGGTGAGACCAACAAGCTTTTAATTTCCATTGTCTTTTCAGGCATGGCTCTAAAAAAAGGTTTATCGTAAAGTTTATCGTGGATCTACTCATGATACATGTCTGCTAAATGTCATAGTGCTAATTAACCATTTCGTGCAAGAATTATGTTTTATTTTTAACCCTTACAAGGCACTAATTTAACTCACTGCCCACCATTGACGGGGCTATCATTTGCTCCTTCCAGTCCAACGTCTAGGGCCGTCAATGGCACTTAAAGATGAAGATATGTCTGATAGCGTATGTCTCCAGTGTGTTAAAAACTATGAAAAACAAATCAACTTTAGAGTGTTACTTGGGACCACAATGTGTGTATTTCTGTTTTTTATTTATTTTAATGTGATTAGTTTAGTTTTTATTAACATTGCATCACTTATAAATGTATTTATGATCATATAAAATATAAAAAATACAATAATTATTACTTATATGATGATTATATTTATACATGAAGGCAGTTGGTGCGAAAGCAGACGATGCTGTGGACAGGGTTAGAAGAAGAAAACTGATTCACTGTGTGTGTATATATATATATATATATATATATATATATATATATATATATATATATATATATATATATATATATGTATATATATATATATATATATATATATATATATTAGAGCTGTCGAAATTATCGCGTTAACGCGCGGTAATTAATTTTTTTAATTAATCACGTTAAAGTATTTGACGCAATTAACGCACATGTCCCGCTCAGACAGTATTCTGCCTTTTGGTAAGTTTTACAGCAAGGTTTTTTTGTGCTGTCTAACAGCGAACTCTTGTGGTCGCTTTGCGACATGGTTTATTGCTTTCTTGCCAGTTCAATATGGCTGCACAACGTCTCGGGCTGACGCCTACATTGTAATGTTGTGCTTATATGATCCTTGGACAAGATTTGTCCGTAAGTATGATTGTTGTAAAGAATGTACATATTATGTTAGTAAGCGAAATGTTATATTTTTTGTATGAGACGCTTTTTGTTTATGTTTAGCGAACCTGTATAGCGTGCTAAGCTAACGTTGTTGCTAATGCAATGCTTGTGTACTTTTTTTTGTAGTTTCACTACGGTCTAAAGAGGACAGTGGTTTGAAGCCATTTTATTAATAAATCAGATGAAAAAGGAAGAAGTCTGATTATTAAGGCGTCGTTCACTAGCTGTCTAGCTTTGGAAAAAGTAGACGCTTCGGAGTGAGGACAGCATAGACAGATTTAAATGACAGTAGAGTGAAATGCCCACTACAGTCCTTATGTACCGTATGTTGAATGTATATATCCATCTTGTGTCTTATCTTTCCATTCCAACAAATTATTTTACAGAATATATATATAATTTACAGAAAAATATGGCATATTTTATAGATGGTTTGAATTGTAATTAATTGCGATTAATTACGATTAATTAATTTTTAAGCTGTAATTAACCCGATTAAAAATTTTAATCGTTTGACAGCCCTAATATATATATATATATATATATATATATATATATATATATATATATATATATATATATATATATATATATATATATATGTAGTATATATACAGTATATATGTAGTATGTAGTACATATATGTAGTTGGCGTTTAATGTATTTCTTGCTGTTGTTTGTGCTTTTTCTGTCTCTCCCTCTCTTTTCTTTTGTTGCCCCATAACTCCTTCCTGTTCGCTGCTTTCTCCTAATAAACGGGGTACGTTGAATGATCACAGTGGATGTATGTCATACTCCCACATGATACATTTAAACTGTTTAGATGAATCGGACAGTCAGATCGCCAATCTCCGTGTCAAGCAGCTGAACAGGACAGGTTAAAAAAAAGAAAAAATAGATATCTGGAGAAACATCAGGCATCTCCGTCCAGAAGAGCGCAGTCCTAGGAACGGCAAAGATACTGCACAGGACCCTCAAGCTCAAAAGCCTCCGATAGAGGACTCGAGGTTGAGATGAACAGCCACCCACCCTACCAGGGGAGATAGGGGGAGGGTGAAGGAGAGAAGAGTTTATGTGTACTTACTTATTTGTTTATTTGTTTATTTATTTATTCATTTATTTATTCATATATACATAAATTGCGAATATTTAAGTCATTTTTTAATTTCCACAAAATAATCACGTCCACCATTAGAGGCTAAAGGTCTTAAATGTAAATAAATATATAAATGAAAAAATAAATAAAAATAGATTAAAAGTGGCTATTGGAGTTGAGTCTTCAAGACGATTTGAAATGTTGAAATGTTGACCTTTCGTGACTTTTTGCTTTTGAGTCCGCCAAAGCACTAGAGAGCGTAGCGGCAATGTGTTCACCCACCACCGCCGCCACCGAAAAAGAAGAAGAACGAAGCGTAGAAGAAGAAGCGGCGTCTGTTTTTTAAATCTGAAAACTCTTCAACCGTCGTCGTGACGTTGCCTTGGAGCAAGTTTGTAGTCTTCGAGCAAAACAATTCAAAACTACACTCAAGACCCCATGGTATAAAAACTACAACAGGGTAGAATAGGATTGAAACGAAACATTTAAAGAATACGGACGCGCTGCTGGGGTGAGTTTAACAAAAACAGAACCTGTTGCTAACATCAGCGCTCAAGATGTTCACATCAGAAGTGATTTCTAACGTCACAAATGTCTTTTTCAAACTTCATATTTACTTGTACAAATCACCACTCTTCCAAATCGAATTATTTCGTCACACGATTTGCTATGTTAATTTAAGATAATAGCCGTAATAGAGATTCTCTACACTGATCGTATATACAACGCTGACGTATTTCGCTTAAACATTTGCAAAAGAAAAACATAAGCTGTGCTGTTTTACGTCACATATTACGATGGTTCTCCCCTATCTTGTTTTGTGTCTGGTTCGATTGTTGATGGCGTCTCTGTGAATTTCATAACCTTGTGTCATCACAAACTTCCATGCAATATTGTGGTGGCCTCCCACAATTTCTACCCGTACATGCATTACTCAAAATGAAAATGTTTGAACTCAAGTAACCGCTTTGGTGTAAAAGTTTAAGATGAATATGAAGTGGAAAAACTTTGCAGGTGAACTTATCAACATGATTTTCGTTGTAATTTTTTGAACGATCACTGCAGCTTTTGAGTGTCCCTTTACTTTTTGCATAACATGCTCTTCCCGATCAAAAAGTTCATTGGCACAATGCACAACACAGAACAGGAACTAATGGGATTTTTGTTGCAATTTGTTAAAGACACTAATATAATTGGCCATGTGGGTTTTTATGTTGGTATTTTTTTTTAATCGTCTTATGTTGTTAAAACATCAACACCATGATGAAAACTATGAATACCAATTCAATTTGAACCAAGAAATGGATTGATTTATAGACGTCAATTTAAGCAAAGTTATAGTGCATTCTATAGGTCTTGCATTAAATTTTGCCACATTACCTAATATCACACAAGCTGAGTGAGTAATGTGTCTCAATGTAGTGTCTTTAAGTTGTATATGATACAGACTGTTAAATATTTGTTGTTGTTCTTCTTCTTCAGAGTCTCCGACGCTTAGACGATTCTATGGACAACCTGGATTTCTCTGAAGAGGAGATTAGACAGCAGCTGGTGCAACTGGGATACACAGACGTCCCGAAAAACAGACTGCGAGAGTTCAAGCAAGGTGACTCCTTTGCTTATTCATTGACATTCAAAATGAAAGCTGTAGGCACAAAGATACAGTATTTTGTGCAGTGATAAAGACCATGGGGTGGAGGGGTGTGACAAAATATCGAAATGGTGATATATCGTGATACTTTGTATCCCTAAAGGTTATCGATATGCTCCTGCCAGGAATTGAGATATCGTTTTAAAAAGGTGTCAATGTCTAAAAGAAAAAGAAAAATGAACAAAGAAGTTGCGACCAAAATCTTCCATCATAATAGTTCTCATTCCAATTCACCACAGAAGCTTGTTTTTCAGTCTATTAGTTGTTTGTAGAATATCCTAGAATGATTTCCTTAACAATGTATTGATAATCGTTGTATCGCCATATCGTCAGATCGTTATCGTGAGCTTTGTATCGTGAGGTAGCAAGGGGTTCCCACTCCTAAAGGGGTGAGATGATTTTACTCTCCTTTCTATGGAGCTATTCTTTTAACATAATGGCAATTGAGAATCCTATCCAGGAAGATGAATGAGACTATTTGCGTTTCGTTTGGTGGAAAAACTGCAATATCGACACCCAACCACAGGGGTATCGAATGAAGGTTACACCTTTTTTGCACAGTATCGTCTCCTGGGTTTGCAAATTACAGACTAAAATAATTTGCTAAAGAACATCGTCACTCACACCCCGACAGAGCAGAGTTCATGGAAAAGAACTTTTATGTGACCCAAGCACAGACACTGTAGAAAAGGCAGTCCTGCTTGCACGAGAGGCCATGGAAATATGCAAGCAAGAAGGGCTTCATCTACATTAATCTCTAATGGTCATGCTGTTCTTCAAAGTATCCCTCCTTCTGAATTGGCCGTGAGTCCTAAGCCTGAACGATATTGGAAAAAACTATTGCTGCGATTTTTTGGGGGGTTTGCGATATTATATTGCGATATTAAAGAGCATATGACACCAGAAAAAAAGTCTTAAATGGCATTATTATGTGAATTAGAATCATATTTTGAGACGATTCGACTATATACAACAATTTAGCAAAGCGCAGATGACGAGAAATTAGTCTTTTAATCTGCCGGTTAGCCACGCCTACAATTATAGGGCCTTAGCGTCCCCAACAGGTGGATGACGTCAGCGGTAGACTAGGCTCATCGGTTTTACTATTCAGCCCATTGAGGGGGAATTGTTCAGAACGAGGAAAACGCGACGAAGAGAGCCGCAAAATGTCATTGTTTCAGTCTCTCTACTCCCAATATTTTTACAGGATTTTCTTTTTATCCAAGTATTTTTCCCCAATAGCTATATAAATGGCTTGAGAAGGACCAGTCAGCCCGTCGAGGGGGAACTATTCACAATGAGGAAAACGCGACGAAGAGTGCGGCAAAATGTCATTGTTTCTGTCTCTTTACTTCAATATTTTTACAGGATATTCTTTTTACCCAAGTACTTTCCCCAATTGCTAAATAAATGGCATGGTCATGACAAATAACAATCTTGTGCTAAATGGAATATAAAATAATAAAAATCCATTTATTCAAGACGACATGGCAAAATTACTCCATAATGGTCAAAACAGTCGACTTCACCTTTACTGTCACACCTCCCGAACGATATTTTATGACACCTAAATCGGACATATGTAATTTCCCTTCCCCGGCTTCGGAGAATGTAAACAGACCAGAAGGAGTGACAGCTAGCCGACATGCTAACCCGAACCGAGGGATGTTTCAAAGTCTTCGAAGTGGAAAATCACACATAACTAGCCTGGATTATTTGACATGACGACCCGGTTGTCGAGTTTCTTTGTGGATCGGCAAACCGCCCGGCGGAGAGCAATTTACAGTTCGTTCCCTGGAGGAGGGTGGCTGGAATTGTTGTGCAGCTAACGTGCTAACAGCTAACTGCTAATGAGCATGAGGATAGCTTTTTTCATGCCTATCAATGATCAAACGTAAGTTTGATTTAAAGGAATTTTATAGTGTTTACTTTGTAATCACTGTATTCGTATTTGACATAATACAAAACAAGATGTTTACTCACTTCCTTGTAAGTCCAATGGTCCCACAGTAAATATCCACGGTGAATGGGAACCTTTTGAAACTCCCAAAAGGCGCATACGCCTCTCCCGCATACAGAATGATTTTTCTGCAGCCGTTTAGCTGGCGTGATGCAAAAAATAAAAGTATTAATCCGCAAAATCAGCTGAATCCTTCGTCCTCATACACAACAGTACACTGTATAGTGAAGAGAACGTCTTCTACCGTACACGTCACAGCGCCCTCCTCCTCAATGCAAGACCGAAGCCGGAAGTCACTCATTTTCATGGCGCGGGATTAAAAAAACTAAATAAATATAGCGATCGCTTCCACACACATCCAAGCGGTCCATATCATTCAGGGGCATAAAATACCGCGTGTATTATGAAATAAACATGCTTTTTCGTGTCACAGGCACTTTAAAATATATATATATATACTGGACTGTCTCAGAAAATTAGAATACACAATATTCTAATTTTCTGAGACAGTCCTGTATATTGTTCTATGTAAAGGACGTCAGCCAAGGTCGGCCCCCCACATTTTTACCACGCCAAATCTGGTCCCCTTTGCAAAAAGTTTGGACACCCCTGCTTTAAATGGTGGATTAATGTACAGGACTGTCTCAGAAAATTAGAATATTGTGTATTCTAATTTTCTGAGACAGTCCAGTATATATATTTTTTTTTTAAAGAAATTTTCACTAGATGTCTTGAATAGCTGTTCGGAAAGACTTTGGATGACTCTCAATGACCACTGTACAGTGATCCCTCGTTTTTCGCGGTTAATGGAGACCACAACCCGCTACGATAAGTGAAAAACCGCGACGTTGCGCACCCCGCCCTCCAAATTTTTTTTTTTTTTTTTGTGTGTGTGTGTGTGCTCAATGTATTTATTCAGATTTAGCATTGAAAAGAGATACATATCAGGCATGTTTTTTTTCTCACCTTTTCCCCAAAGTATGATTTTTAAAAAATGTGTATGTATATATATAATATATACGTAATGTATATATATATATATTAATAAATGGTTTTAAGCACTTCAAATGTAATAATTATGATCAGTTTTAAACATAACTGTCAAACCAAATCATTTTTGAACAAGAATAAAGTACTGTAGTAGAAAAATGCTTGGCTTTATTAAATACTTCTGTTTGTCTCCCTTAGCTGTGACTCTTGGTGGACATATAGAAATGACTAACTCCTCATGATCACTTCTGGCATTTAATTTATATGTCTCAAACGTCTCCACACACACACACACATTCATTCCAAAGCAGCTTCTTTGCAGAAACTGTTTTACAAGTTAAACGATGATTGACAGCTGCTGCGCTGTGATGTCCGCTTCTTTGGCAAGATCAAAGATACCAGCATAGTTAACTTTAATAAGCAAGTTCTGCAGTGACTGTGAGGTTCAAAGAGCGTGTGAGGCTCTGCGCAGAGCAGAAAGCAGGGCGTATGTGGAATAAAAAAAATAAAAACTATCGCACGTCCTTGCGATGGGACTATCGCGCACGCACACATCGCGATGGCGATGTTAAACGATATATCGTTCAGGCTTACCGGGGACCCAAAATCAAAGGTCCTGATATTTAAAGACATGCCACAAGAAAGAGCCTTAGGCATTCAGTGGAATATTGAAAAGGACAGTTTGAGATTTGACAACACTTTAAGGAACCAACCAGCAAAAGGGTGAGACAAATTATCAACTTTCGCATCCATCTATGAATCCCTTGGGTTCTTGGCTCCTTATGTGCTCAATGGGAAAATGTGTCACCAAGGTATCGGTTGGGATGAACAACTGCCAGAATCACAAATGCCAAGGTGCGAGAGCTGGCAACGTGACTTTGCTAACCTAGACAAAGTCAACATATCCCGCTGTTATTGGAATGCTGGTTTCGGAGAGCTCAAAGAAATAGAGTTGCATCACTTTTTGGGCGCCAGTACAAATGGTTATGGAATGTGCACCTATTTAAGGGCGATAAATGTTGGGGAGATTTGCTGTTCACTTGTGGTACCTAAAGCCCGTGTTTCTCCTATCAAGCTGACAACAATCCCCAGACTCGAACTAACTCCAGTGAGTCGTAGGCCTGAACGAAATTGGAAAAAAATATTGTTGCGATTTTTTGGGGGTTTGCGATATATTGTGATATTATATTGCGATATTAAAAAAAATTTATATTTTTTGAAAGAAATTTTCACTAGATGACTTGAATAGCTGTTTGGAAAGACTTTGGATGACTCACCATCACCACAGTGTACAGTGATCCCTCATTTTTCGTGGTTTTATGGGGACCAGAACCCGCCGCGATAAGTGAAAAACCGCGAAGTAGCCCGCACCCCCTATTTTTTTTTTTTTTTTGTATGTGTGTGTGTGTTTTTGTGCTCAATGTATTTATTCAGATTTTGCATTGGAAAGAGATACATATAAGACATGTTTTTTTGTTTTTTTCTCACTTTCTCCCCCAAAGTGCTTTAAAAAATGTATTAAAAAATGTATATAAGTAAATGGTTTTTAAGCACTTGTCAAGAGCGTGTCATAATTATGATCAGTTTTAAACATAACTGTCCAACCAAATCATTTTTGAACAAGAATAAAGTACTGTAGTATATAAATGCTTGGCTTTATTAAATGCTTCTGTTTATCTACCTTAGCTGTGACCGTTAGAGTGACATGTAGAAATTTCAAACTCCTCATGATCACTTCTGGCATTTTTATGTCTCCAACGTCTCCACACACACACACATTCATTCCAGCGCGGCTTCCTTGCAGAAACTGTTTAACAAGCTAAACGATGATTGACAGATGCCCGTGTGAAGTCTGCTTCTTTGGCCAGATCAAAGCCATGTTAACTTTAATAAGCAAGTGCTGCAGTGACTGAGAGGACCAAAGGCCTGGGAGAGGGAGGGTGTGAGGCTGTGCGCAGAAAAACTATCGCACGTGCTTGCGATGGGACTATCGCGCACATCGCGATGGCGATGTTTAAACGATATATCGTTCAGGCTTAGGTCCAGTCGTAGTTTCCGTTTCAGACAGCAAAATGTTAAGAGAGGAACTCTTCTATCCTCAAGTCAAAGAATATTTCTGGACAGAATCTGGTCCACCATCCAGCGTCTGAGGAAAGGAAAGTAGTGCACCATTAACACTAGAGGTGTGCAAAATTTCCGATTCTTAGATTATTCGCTATTCGGCCGTGCAAGATTCGAGAACGATTCACAAACATCCAAATTCCGATTATTGAAATATGCCAAGTAAAGCGGAAGTACAACACAGTCAGTGCACCGCGCGGTCGTTGGGACGCATTGAGGAAGAACGCAGCGAGAGTAGCTAAACATCATGCTTCTCATTACCCGGCCGCCATCTTAAAGCAGTACACTTCCCTGCAAGGCTGTTGTAGCGAACCTTCCAAGCAAACCTAATTAACTTTTTATCTAAAATACTCCTAAATCGGTAAAATATTGACTTGAATCTATCTTTAAAATAGTTTTAAAACTTTCACATGTCGAAAGTAGACAATAGGGAAATTATGGAATAACTGGAGCAATTTTAACAACTTTAACAGTTGATTCACAACATTAAATTAATTGAATGTAGTTTAAAGCTGCTGTTACAGAATGGGGACTGGAGTTTTTTTATTTACTGTTATTTTTGTATATTTGTTTACTGCTATATGTTAACTTGATACTGAAATAGTAGTTTGGTTTAGCCTGAGAGGATTTTTGAACAAATTTGGAACTAATGTACAAAACATTTAATTTAAAAATAATAATAAAAAATGAGGGGGGGGTGCATCAATAATCGTTTTATAATCGAATCGGAGCCTCTGAATCGTAATCGTAATCGAATCGTTAGGTGCCCAAAGATTCCCAGCTCTAATTAACACTGTGTGTAGTAGAGCTGGGAATCTTTGGGCACCTAACGATTCGATTACGATTCCCAGCTCTAATTAACACTGTGTGTAGTAGAGCTGGGAATCTTTGGGCACCTAACGATTCGATTACGATTACGATTCAGAGGCTCCGATTCGATTATAAAACGATTATTGATGCACCCCACTCCTTTTATTTATTTATTTATTTTTTTTTAATTTGTTTTGTACATTAGTTCCAAAATTGTTCAAAAATCCTCTCAGGCTAAACCAAACTACTATTTCAGTATCATGTTAACATATAGCAGTAAACAAATATACAAAAATAACAGTAAATAAAAAACTCCAGTCCCCATTCTATATCAGCAGCTTTAAACTACTTTCAATTAATTTAATGTTGTGAATCAACCGTGAAAGTTGTTAAAATTGCTCCTGTTATTCCATAATTTCTCTTTTGTCTACTTTCAACATGTGAAAGTTTTAAAACTATTTTAAAGATAGATTCAAGTCAATATTTTACCGATTTAGGAGTATTTTAGATAAAAAGTTAATTAGGTTCGCTTGGAAGGTTCGCAACAACAGCCTTGCTGGGAAGTGTACTGCTTTAAGATGGCGGCCGTTACTAACGGCCGTATCTAGTTTTTTGTAGATGTGCTGGTAACGATACCGAAGCTATAATGCATCTAGTCCTATATAAATGATATCTACCGTAACATAATGTGGCTTGTAGCAGCTTTTCGGCAGCAGTCAGGTACGTTGTTGTTGTTTTTTTTTTGTTTGTTTTTTTTTAATCTCGTGGCATGAGTTGAGCTAGAGCCGTGAGTTGAGCATTGGCGTTACCCGAGGGGCCGGGTAATGAGAAGCATGATGTTTAGCTACTCTCGCTCCGTCCCTAATTGCGTACCGAAGACCGCGCGGCGCACTGAGTGTGTCCTACTTCTGCTTTACTTGGCATATTTCAATAATCGGAATTTGGATGTTTGTGAATCGTTCTCGAATCTTCCACGGCCGAATCGCGAATAATCTAAGAATCGGAAATTTTGCACACCTCTAGTGTGTAGTAGAAATGGTGTAATGCAGACCTCGACTCGGGACATCGTGAGGCGGTGGGGAGAATACTTCGAAGTAGAGCTGAAACGAATACTCGAGCAACTCGAGTAACCAGAGTTTAAAAACTGATCCAAGTAATTTTATTCACCTCGGGGAATCGTTTAATTTTGCCAGCTCTAAGCATCACGTTTTGCCCGGACTACTTTTAATGCAGGACAACGCACTAACGTCACGTGCGTAGAGGAAGAAGCAATAAAAAAAAAAAAAAACCTTACTGCAGCCGATAGCCGTTACAAACTACGCTGACGTTGCTAAAAACTACGCCCGCATGATGCTAGTGTGGTAGCAGGTAGTGTCCGATGCGTCTCATAGATGCATTTAGGACTAGATGCGAAATGACACTCGGCCGCATCTGGGTGTCGTTATTAAACAGCCGCCATCTTTAAGCTGTAGACTTCTCAGCTCTAATAAATATAACGTTACTGTCACTCGCTCATGTAACGTTAGCCCTTGGGAGGGCTAGGTTTCTATCGATTATGACAACTGTCGATGCGTGGCTAACGTGTCTTACATACAGGCTTTATTTAATCTGTAAAAACACAGCGCTGTAGAGTGATGAGGGTGTAAAACTAAAACATAATAAAGCTAATTGTCAGTTTTAGCTCAGTAGTCATTGCTGAATAAAATACCAAGTAGCACTGGTCCCTAATGTGCTCCAGTACAGCAGGTATCATACATTTATTTTGAACACTGCAAAAACTCAAAATCCAATCAGGACTTCGAGTTTAGACTAACTTAAAACTTAACTAGAACTTAAAAATAGCTTGACACAAATAGAAATTCAATTACAATACGTGGGAAAAAAACACGTAATTTTCAAGTGATGTGTGTTATCAAGCGTAATTACATTTTTAGGTAAGAAATATTTTTTTCATAAGATCTAGAAGTTTTTTGAGTGAAAGCAGAGAATTTTTTTTTCTAGTCACATCTGAGATGCAATTGTCTGCTGTTTTCAACAATGTACATCGAAAATAAAGACATTGATTGACCGAAAATGGTTCAATATTGGATTAAATGTCTTTTTTCTCATGTATATTTATAATTGCTCGTTACCTAAAAAAAATGTTATCCGATTACTCGATTAATCGATAGAATTTTCAGTCGATTACTCGATTACTAAAATATTCGATAGTTGCAGCCCTACTTCGAAGACCTCAATTCCACTGGCACGCCTTCATTTGAGGAAGCAGAGTCTGGGAACTCCAAAGTGGGCTGTCCTATCTCTCGGCCCGAAGTAATTGAGGTGGCTGGAAAGCTCCTCGGTGGCAATGCCCCAACGGTGGATGTGATCTGCCCAGGTTTCCTTAAGGCTCTGGATGAGATCTTTGATGATAAAACACACCAAATCATTAGTCCAGTCTCACTCTTATTCGGAGCGGGTCTTCTACATTGTGTGTACAAGTCCACTTTATGTAAATTGTGTTCACAGATTTGGAAGACTTGATTCAGAATGGCGGCTTGGCCAGCGCATCTACTACTTCGGATGACACCACGGTGAATCCCAGACCACCCGTCTTCACCAAGGAAAAAGGTGTGTGTATGTATGGACACTAGGCATGTGCCGGTTACCGGTTTCACGATTTACCGTTGTGTGAACACGTCGCGGTTTCAAAACCACTAAAATTTTCCGTCAGACCGTAGTGCGGTATTCGCTATTTTTCTTGTGTCAAAAATGCAGCCAGAAGCGGCTTGGCGCAGCAGCGCTCACCCCCTCCCGTTTGTTGCTGTGTATGAGAGTGACGCTATCGGCTACACAGCCAGCTAACCCAAAAACAATTACTCCAAACATAAGGCGTACTGTTCTTCAATTTATTGAGCTCTCAAATCGTGGTAAGTTTAATATACAAAATGAATACATTTAAAATGTTGTACAATTAGATTTTTCCATGTGAGTAGCTTCCACAGATTAGCACCATGGAAAAAGTTCGCCAAAAACAAAACACACATTTTCCTTTCAAATTCAATATACAAACTAAGTAAAAGCTTACAAAGATGAATGTTAGCCTAGGCTCAGCTGGGAGAGCAACTTCGTTGAGTGTTACAGCCGCAGAGTGAGAAAACAAGCTTGATTCGCTTGAATGAAGGGGAAAAAGT
Organism: Corythoichthys intestinalis; assembly: GCF_030265065.1. Classification (NCBI taxonomy): domain Eukaryota; kingdom Metazoa; phylum Chordata; class Actinopteri; order Syngnathiformes; family Syngnathidae; genus Corythoichthys; species Corythoichthys intestinalis. Next base: position 48,602,457 of record NC_080402.1, read on the forward strand.
GATAGCATCAAAGATCGCTAATTGCGAACGATGATCTTGCCCTAAGTACAAATCCACGTTCGCTGGATCACGGTGAGGTCTCACTCCCAATGTGTTTTTTTTTTATTTTTTAGATGAAACCTTTCCACAACAATCTTGACATTTTAACTAACTTATACATTTTTACCTAACTTATGAATTCCTTATGTTCTTTTTAACACAAAGGCATGACATCATGTAGACTAGAGTTGACACAGTGGCTGAAAATGGCGAAACTTCACTTTAGCTTTTCCACCCTCAAAAAAAAGTCATCCTGTATAAATTTTTAAAAATTTTATTCAGAAGTGTTTTTACTTTATAGAAATTATTTTGTTCTTGCTGTAATATTGTGCAACTTGAGCTGTGGCTGTGAGTATAGTCTATAAGTTATATTTATTTTAATTTGATTTCAAATATTTTTTTATTGATAATTTATTTATTTTAACAGTATATTCATGTTCCAATTTGCAACTATGGTCGGGGAAAAAAATCCTGTTCAATGGAAAAAAGTTTTTTTTTTTTAACCCATACATCTCAAAATTTTTGGGAGCTATAATTGCAATACCGTGATACCGTGAAACCGCGGTATTTTTGCTCACGGTTATCGTACCGTCAAAATCTCATACCGGCACATGCCTAATGGACACATTTGCCTAGTTTAGTTATGTGTACGAATGTATTTGTGAGAAACCCGTACATGCGAGTGTAACTGGGTAATCGGTGTGCACAACAGCTTGACGTGTAAATCAAGTCATGTTTCTGTGTGGCTGTGTCTTCCAGTTGGCCCACGTGACATCGGCACATCTCCTGGGAGCTATTTTCCACAGGACAAGAGCCGTAACACTCAGGTAATAAACAGATCTGCCACATCTGAAAGAGTGGGCGTGTTTTAACAGGGACTGAGGCAATCTGTGCTGGTGAAATGTTGAAAATAAAACCATTTCAATCATTTAAAAGTGTTCATGTTGATAAATGTGCCCATTTTTACACCTTTTTTTAACCGTTTAATCTTGTTCATCAAATACGGTACTGTTTCTCATTTGTATTGATAAAGTTTTATTTTGTCACTTGGGTATTATTTGAACTCTGCCAGGTTCTAAGTCCAAGTGCCCAAAAAGATGGCGGCATGCAGCAGCACCTCAAGGGCAGCATGACACCTCACACAATGGTGCCCGACACCCATGGCAGACGCTTCGTCACTAGAAAAGTCTTGAGGTTTGGAATAACAATGCTAAAAAATATATTTTTTCATAATTTGTATGTGTAGCTGAATGTTCGTTCTCTTGTTCATGAGCAGGAAAATTGAAGGACAGTCAGTAGTCTGCGATGAATCTTACTACAAGCAAGATTCAGGTAACTTCTCTTCTTTTTGCATTTGAGCAATTGGGGTTTGTGCTTTTGCCGACTTGGAAAAGTTCGTTGGCAAGTGGGAGTCGTGTCGTGCCCGCTTGCATTCGTGCTATTTTTTCCTTTTGCAAAGCGTTTGCAATAACGTACAGCACGAATGCTATTTTTAGACCGTGACGTCGCATTGTAAAGCAGAAGTGGGGCGTTATAGACCCGCCCTTGCATAGAAGCTATGTTATTTCTGCTACTTTTCTCCAGTAATCGTTCAAAAATGAACATGCCTATCAAACATTACTTGTATGGAACTTGTTGAAACAACTCTAGACATTACGACATATGAAGGATGTTTTCTTCATACGTTTCCTGAAACCAAAAACTCGGAGGAAAAAATGTGAAGAATGAATCAACTTGCGCAGATTTTTAACACCACCTCTGTGAATCCATTCACATTTCATGTGCAGTAGTGCTGCAACGATTAATTGATTAACTCGAGTATTCGATTAGAAAAAAGGATTCGAATTAAATTTTGCTGCTTCGAGTATTCGTTTAAGTGGCGTTTTAATGGTTTATATCGAAAGTGTTTGCATTTAGTTTTATTGATTTGGATGGATACACTGCCTTCTAGTCTGCCTTATTTCACATAGCTGAATCCAGGTGATCCCTGTTAAGACCTAGTTTTATTGATTTGGGTGGATGCACTGCCTTCTAGTCTGCCTGATTTTACATAGCTGAATCCAGGTGCTCCCTGTTAAGACCAACATGAGCTAAGTTTTTGTTTGAGCTAATGTTTTTTTTTTTTTTTTTTTAATGCATTCGTAATTTAGTTTAGGTATATTTAGCCTATTTTTGTGGGAATATGTGTCTGAACAATTTATTAAGAGCATTGTAAAAAAGTTATCATTATCTAGCAGTTAAACTAGTGGACTTTTGCTATGTAAGTTAGCCAATTGTTCTTTTGTTGTACATAGATCCTCATTTATTTTCTATACCATTTGAGGCTCAGCTCAGGTAATTAAATTTTTCATGTTCCTTATCCGATTACTCGATTATTCGAACTAATGGTTCATCGATTAATCGACTACTAAAATAATCGATAGCTGCAGCCCTAATATGCAGTAAACATTTTGTTGGGTTGGCATGGTCTTTCAAATGACAAAGAGGTAAGCCATTTTGATATTTTTAACTTATTTTTTAGCGTGACGTTCTGCTTCTGTCCGACAATGACCTGAAAACAATTAAAATGGTATCTGACTGCCACTGTTACCTTTTCTGTTGTAAAAAAAAAACTTATGGAGGAAGTGTAAATAAATTATAGAATTAAGATTTGTTATTAATGAAAAAAATAAAAAGTGTTCGTTGGCTGTCACCGAGTAGCATTTGCGATTGTTACACAAAACTAACAATATGAATTACCCCCAAGAACGGTCAGAGACGTAGGACAACCAGAGGATATAATATACAGTGCCCTCCATAATTATTGGGACCCCTGGTTAAGATGTGTTTTTTAGCTTCTAATATTTTTTTTTTCAATTCAAATAATATGGGACCTTAATGGAAAAAAAGAGAAAAATCCAACCTTCAATACAAGTGCATTTATTCAGTGGGGGAAAAATCCCACATAAAGAAATAATTATTTGACATCAAATAATGTGTATCACAATTATTAGCAATGCCCTGGGAACCTTGTTAGGGTGCATGACATCATGAATGCTTTGAAATACCAGGACATTTTAAATCAAAATCTGTTGCCCTCTGCCCGAGAGCTGAAGATGGGCCGTCACTGGGTCTTTCAGCAAGACAATAGCCCTAAACATATGGCCAAATCTACACAGAAATGGTTCACCAGACACAAAATCAAGCTCCTCCCATGGCCATCTCAGTCCCCAGACCTTGTTTTGCTGGCAAAAGGGGTTGTACAAAGTATTAACACCAGGGGTGCTAATAATTGTGACACACATTATTTTATGTCAAATAGTTATTTCTTTATGTGGGATTTTTTCCCCACTGAATAAATGCACTTGTATTGAACGTTGGATTTTTCTCTTTTTTTTTTTTTTTTTCCCATTAAGGTCCCATATTATTTGAATTTTTAAAAAATTATTAGAAGCTAAAAAAACACATCTTAACCAGGGGTGCCAATAATTATGGAGGGCACTGTATAAGAAAGACAGGGCAGGTGGTAAAGGATAGCTTGTTGAAACGGGAGAATGTCATTCATTGTCAGTCGTGTAAGAAAAAGGTGTCGATAAAAAAGCTAAGGCTATGCTTAGGTGGGCTCGTTGTTTTTGTCTTTTTCAGCCCTCAACACTCAAGCCATTTCTTTAACTGAACATTTTTATGTTTTTCCACATCTTTACCTGTAAATGTGGCACCAGGGACATCATTTTCGGACAGAATTGGTAGGTTTAGCTCTGTAAACATCTCCTTCGTGCACGATTTCCATTCATTTCCTATCGGGGACAAACGGTAGCGTGTCCCCCCCTTAGCAACAGTAGCTAACGTCATGAATATTAATGAGCGGAAGTGACGTGTTACTTGCGATACGCGATCATACGCCATTGGTGTTAGTGCTTTTTTCTATTTGGAAAGTGTTTGGACTTTGCATTTCGCCTGACACCTCTTAGCCACCGTACGACAGGCGCCAAATTACATTTCACAAAAGTATTTTTTAAATAAATGCATGAGCCACTAATCACAGTTCATTCAGGTAATACCAGCTAGCCGATGGTGGTGCTGGCTCGGCCCATGGCTGTAATTTGTCATTTGGGGGCTTTTAAAACCACTAGGGTTCTGGTTTTATCAGTCTAACCTATGTCCATTATGTTGTCAGATCAGGAACCGTTGATTCAAAATATCGGCTTTCCCAGCGCGCCTACTGCTTCTGCTGACGCCAGGGTGAATTCCAGACCACCCGCCTTCACCAAGGAGATAGGTGTGTGCGCACCTCTGCCTGGCTGAGTGATCAGATGTTTGTGAATGTTTGTGTTTGAGAGTTGAGACCCATGCATGTGAGTGTAGCTGTGTAATCTGCGTGCAACAGCTTGACGTGTATATTCAGTTATCTCCGTGTATGGCTTTTTCTTCTAGTTTGCCCAAGTGATATCGGCACATCTCCTGAGAGCTTTTTGTCACATGGCGAGGGCCGTAACACACAAGTAAGACACACAACCGCCACCTGCAAAAAATGACACATGTGTTGAGAAGCACTGAGGCAATTTGTGCTGGTGAAATGTTAAAAGTAAAACCATTTCAATATGCTGTAGATCAACATCTCATATATTTCATTTAGAAAGTGTTTATACTGATTAAAAGTGCCAATTTTTTCATCTCAAATAGTGTTTCTCAATTCCCGTTTCCTATTTGTAATGATAATGTTTTCATGTGTCACTTATGTATTATTTAAACATTGGCAGGTTCTTAGTCCAAGTGCCAGAAATTATGGGCGCATGCAGCAGCAAAACGAGGGCAGCGAGACACATCACACATTGGAGCCTGATACATGTGGCAGACGCCTTATCAAAAGAAAAGTTTTGAGGTCTGCAATAACAATGCTAAAAAATATTTTTTTTAATAACATCTACATGTATCTGAAGGCATCTTTCTCTTGTTGATGAGCAGGAAGATAGAAGGACAGTCGGTAGTCTGTGAAGAATCCTACTACAGGCAAGATTCTGGTAAGATTTCTACTTATTTGCATTTTCTGTTCGTAATGCGTGCATTCACAGGGTTCGGTGTTAAGTTTCCCTACATGACACATAAACAACAAACAAAGAGATCTACAAATGCAACCGCTGGCCTCTACGATCAATATGTGGTGTTTGAATTTTATGAGCATGTGTTCTAGTGATAAAAATTGTTCTTGCCGACAATATTAACAACATGTTTTTGCAGTGCATTCTGAGGCGAAGACGTAGATTGATGCTCTTCCTTGTTTTCGAGTAGAAGCGTGAAGCCAAATTTGTCTGACATTGTCACGCTTTTAGATGGACTTTACAGTCAAGAATAAAATAAGGGGGCGAGTGAAGCGTTCATGAAAGCAAAAAGTTTGAGGAAAAAATTGGGAGTATGGGATTTGACAAGTCTAGCTTCCAAAAGACCCATGGGTGATTTTGATGCCTCGCATTTATATTATTCATATATTTCTAGAACATTTAATATCAAGCAAGTGGCCAAACATTGACAGCGACAGAAATTAAGTGGAGATCTTTTGCTTCAGATGCTCTCCATTTGCATTGGCAACAGTGAACACACATACACACACCATCGAACGTGACCAAATGAAGATTCCTCCCGCATGTTGTTTACATTTTAAGCTCAATTTTCACTCCTGTCTTGGTCAGTCTTCATTATTTTCGTTTCACATTGGCTGGAACGGAGAAGGCTGAAAGGTTGACCTCATCATTACAAATGGTCGCTACAGCATTCATCGTCACCATTTTACGTCAGTACCCAGAACAGATTACCACATGAACAAAAAATGCAACTTACGTCAAAATTGTTTTTAATACTATATTAAACGGCAAATTAGTTTCAAAGGTTATATATTATAGATGTGTTACTAACATTAAAATTAATCGTATAGAGCCAGCATGTCTTTTTAGTTGTGGTTCCTCTTAATGGGGCAAGATTAAGTTTGACACAAGCAAGGAAAAATTTAGGGAAAGTTCACTTCAAACTCTGATTCACTACTTATTTTTATAACAATATAAATATTTATAGTTGGCAATATTTGCAATACAGCGCTTGTGTTGGAGCTTATTTGTGTAAATAATGAAAAGGCCATATGAACAGAAGTACATACTTTAAATTTAGTCTAGAACAGGGGTCTCCAAACCAGTCCTCAAGGGCCGCTATAGGCCCTGGTTTTCGTTCCATCTGATCGAGTACCGACAGTTTAACCAATAAAGTTTCTACTAAAACAAGCAGCACCTGACTGCAATCAACTGATTACACTTGTAAGACACCATATTGGTGCAAAGGTGTCATCTTGTTTTGTTGGAATGAAATCCTGCGCCCACTGGGGCCCTATGTGGAATAGCTTGGAGACCACTGGTCTAGAATATATTTTGGTATTAATAAATTTGATCTTCAATATAATTTTTTTTAAAAATCTTTATGTACACTAGGGCTGGGCGATATGGCCTTAAGTACATATCCCGGTAAATTGAGCAGATTTACCTCGATAACGATAAATGACGATAAATTTGCCCAAGCAGACTGTTATATAATTTGAAAATCTGAATCATTGCTTGAAAGATAAATTAACTGCTTCTCGTTGATTTATTTAGCAGCTTTCAATGTAACAATTGTACATGCAGTCTAAACATTAAGTATATAAACATTTCTTGTAAACAATAAGAATTCAAGTATGAACATTTATAACCGCTTGTATGACTAGAACAATGTACAACATTATAAAAATCAATACGCCGACTGTGAAAACATGTCATTGTAACACAAATTACTTACAGCTTGAACAGTACACTTCAAACAGACAACTTATTGTTAATGGCTGCTGTGACATAATTACTCAACACAAGTGTTTACTTCAAAGTTACAGGGTTTTTTTTCCCAGAGCATTTTTTGCATGCACCCCCCACCCAGACACAACCACATTAAAGCTATATTGCTCTTATGCCAACATTTAAGATTTAATGATGGCAGTAATGACACGGACTAAAGCAGCACATACAGAAAAATGGCAGTGGCCATTAAACGGTCATATTATAGGCTTCACTGTTGGATTATACTTTATGCTTTACCATCATAAAAGCTGTCAGAGAAATCACACACACACAGAGATACAAAATAACGCGACTTACTGATTGCTAGATGCAGTCCATGCCCAATCCACTCATTAAGTTCAGCCATTTTGGCAAGGTTAGAGCCGTTATCCGACTCATCACGTTCATTTGTAGCGTTAGCGGCTAGCGTTATCCTGTGAGCTGGCTACCAGTAGAAAGCACTGAAAGCACCCTCTCCTGAAATCGTGAGAACCAGAGAGGACAGCGGGTAAAACCCTGTCTGGAGGCCGCCGAGAGTCTACTTAATGTCAGGTGAATTTTTTGGCGAAGCTCCCTTAAGCCCGACTCCATCACGTTTGATTGTAGCGTTAGCCGCTAGTGTTAGCCTACCGGGCTTCTTTTTGTTTGATTTCCTGATAACCATGTGACTTCATACGTAAGCACACTGACTGTTTACTTAAAGGGGAATGAACTAACCGAACCGTCAAGTTTAAAGCAGGATGAAAAGACTATATTTTCTTGTTTTATTAAATTACCGAATTTACCGACATGGTCAAAATTACGTCCGTCATCGTGAAGAATTTCGTCAACGGTAAATTTTCGGTATACCGCCTACTCTAATGTACACTACCGTTCAAAAGTTTGGGGTCACTTTAAAATTTCCACAATTTTGAAAGAAAAGCACTTTCAATGACAACATTAAACTAATCTGATATACACTCTATACATTATTAATGTGGTAAATGACTATTCTAATGACAAATGTCTGGTTTTTAATGCAATATCTTCATAGTTGTATAGAGCCCTATTTCCAGCAAACATCACTCCTGTGTTCTAATAGCACTTTGTGTTTGCTAGTTGCCTTAAAAGGATAATAGTTTATTAGAAAACCCTTGTGCAATTATGTTGGCACAGCTAAAAATATTTTAGGTGGTAAGAGAAGCTATAAAACTGACCTTCCTTTGGTGTCTGCAGCATCACCTTTATGGGTTCGATTAAACTTTCAAAATGGCCGGAAAAGCAGAACCTTTACGTGAATAGCGACAATCTATTCATGTTCTTAGAAATAAAGGGTATTCCATAAGAAAAATTGCAATGAGATTAAAGATTTCCTACAACAGTGTGCAATGCTCCTTTCAGAGAGCAGCACAAACAGGATCTAACTAGAGTAGAAAGAAAAGTAGGAGGCCCTGCTGCACAACCGAGCAAGAACACAAGTAGATAACTCTTTAGTTTGAAGGTCCTTATCCAGCAGCTTCATTAAATAGTACCCGTAAAACACCAGTGTCAACGTCAAAGACGATTCCGGGATGCTGGCCCTCAGGGCAGACACCAAAGAAAAAAAGCAATATCTGAGACTGGCCAATAGGAAATGATTAATATGGGCAAAAGAACAAAGACATTGGACAAAGGAAGAGTGGGGAAACGGTGTTATGGACAGACAAATCGAAGTTTGAAGTGTTTGGACGTTGGATCAAAGAAAAGAACATTTGTCAGACGCATGGATCAAAGAGAAGAACATTTGTGAGACTCAGAACAACTAAAGAGATCCTGGAAGAGTGCCGGATGTCATCTGTCAAGCATTGGGAAGGTAACATTATGGTCTGGTGTTGCTTTGGTGCTGGTAAAGTGAGAGATTTGTACAAGGTCAACAGGATTGTAAATAAGGAAGGCTATCACACCATTTTGCAACGCCGTGCCATAACCTGTCGACAACGCTTGATTAATTCAATTTCAACCTACAACACGACAATGGCCTAAAGCATGCCTCCAAATTATGCAAGAACTATTTACGGAAGATGCAAGCAACTGGTATTCTATCTGTAATGGAGTGGCCAGCACAGTCAACAAATTTCAACCCCTATTGAGCTAAATAACAGCTAGGGTGCTAAAGGTTTGCAAAGGTGTAATTGTTGCAAAGGAAGCATTCTTTGAAGCAAAGTTTGATAGAGAAAATCCTTATCCTTAACCTTGTCAATGTTTTGACGATATTTTCTATTCATTTTGCAACTCATTCAGAAAATAAAAGTGTGACTTTGAAGGAAAACCAAGTTGTCAGGGGGGCCCCAAACTTTTGAAAGGTAGTGTATTACTTGTGTAAAATCGATCGATACATGCAACACCAATAGCCTCCTGCAGGAGGTGTCATAATCATCCGTGCCATCAACCTGCTCAGCTAATCAGCTTAGGTGCGTCTTAAGAGCTCTAACAAGGTCCATCATCCTCCTTCTCTTGGGAACCCTGCAAGAGAACAGAATGTACCAAATGTGCCAGGACTTGGACGAGAGCTCCCTTTGTTCCTCCTTTTGGTCCAGCGAGGAGGAACAAGAGATTGACGAATATGAGTTGTCGAAGGTCCAAACCGGAGAAGATGCCAGTGACGAAGATACTGGTACCGACGAAGATAATGGTTCCATGGTCCAGTTTGGAAAAAATGTCAACGAGGAAGACGCCTGCAGCGATGGCACCTCTGTGGTGACATCCGGTTACGGCACTTTCAGACCAGAAGACCAGCACGACGTAGAAGAGCGGGACAGTTGCGGAGAGGGTTCCCAGATGAGGTACGATAAAGTGAATGTCGGATCACGGGACAGTTTTTATGATGATTCCACACAAGGGTCGGAAGACGATGAAAGGGACTGTTCAGGAGGCAACATTTCTCATGGAGAACAGAAGGAACCAGAGAACCAGCAGCCTCACTGGAGACTAATCACGAACAGCAAGAATGAAGATGACTATCAGAAACTAGGGCAGAAACCAGAAGAGTACCACCAGTCAGAGCTCCACCCTGACATCAGCAGTGAAGATGAGAAAAAAACACAGGAAGAGCACCAGTATTTTTCTTATCAACACCCTGACACTATAAGTGATGATGTTAAGAAGGACCACCAGTGTCTTTGTGATCTCCATCCTGACACAAGCGACTATGACGAGAGGAATTCAGGGGTTTACTCCCAGTCTGACTGTAATCTCCAAGCTGACACCAGGAATGAAGACCTTCTTCTTGAAGACGAGAAGAAACCAGAGACTCTCCAATGTGATCTTCAGTCAGACACCAGAAAGGAAGATGAAAAACCAGTTGATTTCTTTGACCCCGGGACTGACGAAATTCCTCAGGGAGAGGTGAAAGCACATGTGGTCCAACAGCTTCACTGTGATCTTCAACTAAATACCAGGAATGAAGATTTTCTTCAAGGAGACAAGATGAACCATCATTTTCAGTATGAACGTGACCCTGATACCATCCAAGACTATATTCCTCATGACCACAAGAAAGTGAAACCAGAGCAGAACCACCCACATTGTGATCTCCACCATGACAATGAGAATGATGTTCCTCATGAAGTTGAGAACAAACCAGATACTTCTTACCATGATTCCCATCATAAAATTGGGAGTGAAGATAAAGAAATAGCGGACCATCTGCATGAGCACCACCCTGACACCAGGAGTCAAAATGTTCTTGACGAAGACAGAATGAACCATCAATCAATCTCTGACCTCCATTCTGAAATGACATGTGAAGATGAGGCACATGGACACTCACACATCTGGGACGATAAGCTCTCGGACAAGGATGAAGCGGTGAGCGGTCTTCTGTTTGATGAGGGAGACGAACACACCAGGAACTGTGACAAAAACATCAGAAGCCAGGAATCTGAGTCAAGCAAAAAGATCATCACGCTCGTTGACTCGCAAGGAAACTTTGAGTTGGAGGGGAACATCAGGCACAAGGGTACATATGACATCACGTTGGCGTCGTCATAGGCTCTTTGGGTGATAATGTGAAATAGTAATGTAAAAGTAGAAACAACTTGGCTGCGTTTCAAAAATGGTTTTTGTTGCCGACCCTCACCTGCCCTCAGCCCTTGCTATGATGCACACGGAGGCCACTTTGAAGGCTGAGGGGGAGTAAAAGAAGTAAATGGAACACACTTACCCTCATTCACTCAAAGGCTAGACATTCATGGATCAACCACATGTTCGAGTAGCGCTAAACTGCCTATTCCAAATCACACAAAATATACGCAGACTCATGTCATTAAGACGGAGACGTAGCCTGCGCTTGATGGCAGTACGTCGGTACCTTGGAATTATTAGAATTATTAGTTTTGTATCAAATTTTATTCCGGCAATTTATTATTTATTTATTGGTCTTTATCTTATAATTTGTTGACAGTTTGGTTGTTTGAATAAATTAACGTACTTTAGTTGAAATTATTAGACATTATCCCAACGGCATTTGATTGAAAGACCATTTCTTTCGGTAAAATGACAATGCGACGAGCGAAATTGCAAAGGCAAAGCAAAAAAATTGCCATTACTCAGTTCTCCATTTTCCGTGTCAAGCAGCTGAACAAGACAGGTTAAAAAAAAAGTTTTTTCTATTTGTGATTTTTAATGACAATAACTAAGTCAATGACAAAGTGTTTATATTTTCAGTTATTTCTCTTTATACTTATTATTTATTTATTTATTTATTTATTTTTATTTTGGAGCTCATGTGATACCGTATGTATTTGCAAAATTGCCACTGACACTAGACAGTCTAATTTCCTTTTTAACAATGATAAATTTTACAATTTGAAAAGCAATTTGGTATAACATTCAAACACCATGCTGGCTCCTTAATTCATTTTCTTCTTTGGTGATAAATGGACAGGAGCCAACGGTGTTTGAGCTTCATCGCCACTGCATGGTCATATTTTTCCCTATAACCCTATATACTATAAAGCTCTGAAGTGACCATCGTTGTTAACTCGATCACTAAGCCCTTAAGGGTCGATCTCACCAAGTTCACTTCAGTTGTTTAGAGAGATGGAACCGCCCTTAAGATGGCAGTGGGGATTCCCCCGAGGGCAAGTGCTGAGGGCAAGTGAGCAACAGCGACTGAAACTGACTTTCAACACAGCCCTTGATCATAAATCTCCCTGATTTGTGTTGTCAGCCCCCAAATCCAACATAACTAAATAAAAATACAGCGGGGCTGTGAAGGAAAAGTGGTATTTGGTATAGGGCACAATGGCCTTTGGAATATAGCTTTTGTTTTTTGTTTTTTCATATGGATTTTGGCATATGGCATTTTTTTGGCATGGGGCAGTTTGTTTTTGATTCATCTTTTTGGGCTTATGGCATTTTTTTGCAGCCCATGCACATCCAAATTTCCTGTTTATTTTCAATTGCAGAAAAACGTGTGATTGTGATTTTTTTACTATGCACTTACAATTACAGCACATTGACATTCACCTGGCACCCTGACAGGCATGCACGTCCAAAATTCCCATTCATGTTCAATGGCAGAAAAAAGGGGTTGTGATTTATGTTCATACACTTACCATTACAGCGCATTGACATTCAACGCGCACCCAAGTTGTGCGATTCCATTGGCAACTATTGATTCCATTGAAAATGAATGGGAAATTTGGACTCTGTATGGCCGTCAATGGCATGGATGTACAGGGCCTGAAAATCCATATGCCAAAGAAAACTGCCGAAAAGCGCTATACAAGTATAACACCATTTACCATATGTCCAAAAAATGTCCTATGCTGAAAGCCATTTTGACATGTGCCAAAAAAAGGCCATATGCCAAAAGCCATTTTGCCATATGCAAAAAATAAATTAATTAATTAAAAAAAACTGCCATTGGCCAAAAGCCATTTTGCCATTTGTCAAATACTTCTTTTCATTCTCACTGTATCTCAAAAAAATACTAACAAAGAAACAAACCCATTAAATAACTAGTTGCTAGATTTCCTTATGGGCAAAAGAACAAAAACTGAAACATTATTTACAATCTTTCACAGTAAAAAACTTCATTCATAAAATGTATTTATCTTCCAGGTTGAAAACAATCAAAGTTGTAGTCTGATTTTCGTGGTGTACGTTCCTCGCAATATTTTTTTACATCATTATCTTTTAGAACCAGGCTGATGGATCCTCCTTGTAGAAACATCTGACAGGGCTATAGTGCATGTCGTAAACATACATTTGACTAATTTCCCACAGATTGCTCCAGTTTGCTGCAGAATAGTCTGTCTGAGCTGCACATAAATGACTCGGAAAATGAAAATGACAAAGCCAGCGTGCTAAGTGATGACGAGATGGTGGGAATCTCCCTCAGCAGCTTTGGATCCTCCAGCACACGCTCTGTATGTATTAAAAAAACAATCAAGACAACAAGAGTGCTTACACTGTGATGAACTAAAAGATGCTTTTGTTTGGTTCCAGACACGAACAAGAAGCGAGAGCGACCTCCAGACGAAACCCAAATCCTGTAAGTCCACCATTTGTTCAACTAGAAAAACAAGCTAGCAGTATTGTACTGTATTATATATATGATATAATATCATCACATCTGGTATATTTATAGGGACTCATTTGACTATCTTAAACACTACACGAAACATGCAGAGATGGGTAAAGTAGCCAAAAAGTTTTACTCAAGTAAGGAGTAGCATTCAAATATTACTCAAAAGTAGTTGTCCAAAAATGCACTCAAGTACAAGTCGAAAAGTATTTAGTGAAAAGATACTCAAGTAATGAGTAAGTGCTTACAGTGGCTTTTTTTAACAATGGTATTTTTTCTCAGCACAATATCATCTATATTAACAAGGGATATCCCGATCGCATTTTTGCATCCGAGTCACCTGATTTTGAGAATCTACCGATACCGAAAAGTTTTTATTTGGACAAAAGTTCCAAACAGGTTACTGTCCCACGGTGCCACATTCATAATGTGAATTATTTTTAAACAAGCATACCATAGAAAAATGCTTGTCTTTATCAAATGCTTCATTGAGTGAGTCCACTCAGGCTTTGACGCTGACTCTTTCGAGAACATCCTCTCACTTACACAATGAGTTGCCTAAGCACACTTATGACTGGGCTGCAACTTTAACAATGGTTGACACATTTGTGCCTTTGATCGTAGAGCTACTAAGCTTCTCTGGATCAAAGCTACATACCTGTCAATCACTTTTACCTGAATGGCTCAGTAAAGACGAAACGCTACTCTTTTTCCACTACTTTGGGCTGTTAGTCACATTTTTCTTTATTCTACATATTGGATTTTATTTATTTTTGCCAGCGATGCTATCAGTAGCTTTACCAGTTTTACCAATGAGACATCACAACAATAATCACATGACTCCATTATACCAATCAGACTCAAGATTGCTGTTCTATGATCACTCCGGCCTGTTCAGTCACGTGGAGTCTTTAAAGCTCCATAAAAAAATAAGTATTTGACATGGAGCACTGCCCTAAACATGGCTCGAAAGCGCGGATTTTAACCTCTCTCCCAGTTTTTATTTGTCACCCATTGGCCACGGAAAACCGGCAATATGATCCTTTCATATTCATATTAGGAACTATTCACTGTTCAAACTAGGGATCATTTCCTCTACTAGAGGGCACTCGTGCTCTTTGGACGAATGATGCTTTGTTTCTGTATTTTTTTTTTTTTTTCCCTCGTAGGAATTCAATGGGGTTTTTTTTGTTTTTCTTTGGCTTACTATGGCTTACCCCCCCCCCCCCAACCCAAGCCCCGTCTCCCCCAAGCTATTACCTGCTTTTAATGTTTCGTACATTAGTTACAGAAATTGTACAAAAAGCCTCTGAGGCTTAAATAAATTACTATTTCAGTATCAAGTTATCAGTTCAAAACAGTAAACAAAATACTCAAGTCCCCTTCTGTATCAGCAGCTTTAAACTACATTCAATTAATTTTATGTTGTGAATCAACCGTTAAAGTTGTTAAAATTGCTCCCGTTGTTCCATAATTTTCCTTCTGTCTACTTTTGACATGTGAAAGTTTTAAAACTGTTTTTAAGATTTTAGATAAAAAGATAATGTTTGTGAATCGTTCTCGAATCTTCCACGGCCGAATCGCGAATAATCGGAAATTTCTCACACCACTAGTTCATATGGATAAAAACGATTTTTTAAAAAACTTTAAAAAAAAAAAAAAAAATCAAACATCATAAGCAGTTACTCACAATATTACTACTTGAGTATTCTTTTCACCTTATACTTTTTTACTTGAACATGAGTACATCTTTTAGATGGCTACTTTCTTGAGTAACACTATTTTGAAGTAATACTACTCTTACTTGAGAAAAATCTTTGGCTACTCTACCCACCTCTGGACAATGGTAAGTAAACTGCCAGCTGGATTGGTAAAACATGGCAGGGGTTCTGCACCTTTTTGGCCTTAGAGCACTGATTTTCCTATATGAATTCTTAAGGCAATGTGACAAAGGTGAAGGACTCTTTTCATTTATTAATTAAAAGAAGCATCTTGGTATTTATGGTTGTTGTTCTTTCAGTCATTCGACCAGTCGTGAATCAACGAACAATCAAGAAAATGGACCCGGTATCCAGGTAAGGCTCCTTGTGGACCAGTACTATCAGAATGTAGTTCCAAAGAAAAGAGCATTTTGTTGCTGGACAGGTATTTCCAGTACAAGCAGCTTTGGGATGGGTTGAAACTGCCTGGAGAGCGAGACCACCGGGATCTCCGCTGGGCAATCAGGGTAGGAGTTTTTTTCTCTCTACTAATTTTTCCAACATTATTTCGAGTAAGTTTGTCACAAGTCTTTGTGTGCGGTTGCAGGAACGACTCGCGTACCAGCCGGAAGCCGTGAGTATAAACAGATTTACCGTATCTTTTGCATTTATTTGTAAGACAGTAATTTGATATCGAGCACAGATGTAGAGCTTTACTTTTGTAGCATCTTTAGGCAATTAAAAATTCCCATTTTCAATTATGAGCAAATTTTAGCCTTTTTTTTTTCACTATAAAGTTAAATATCAAACTAAAATATATGAATGTATTCATAATTAATTAGCCAAAATAATCGAATTAGGAACAGTTAATGCATTGCAGAATAAATTTTAGGAGATGTAAAACAAAGGCTTGCTAAGATTGCACTTTAATAGACATTAATTGCAAATACAAAATACAATTCCCGAGTGTTTCTTCCAACTATGCAGAATTGCAGTTTCATTTAAAAATAAATTAAAATACCTGAGTATAGCCTCAAATGGTATTAAAAATGATAATAATAATAAATTGTGATCCACGTACAACAAAAGAACAATTGGCTAACTTGCATAACAAAAGTTCGCAAGCTTAAATGCTATAAATGCTAACGTTTTTACATTGAACAAACTGTTCAAACACATAATCCCACAAAAATGCAAATATACCTTTGAAACTGTATTAGATATGCATGATAAAAACATATTAGCTCAAACAAATCCTTACCTTATGTTGATCTTAAAAGGGAGCAGCTGGATTCATCCATATTAAATGAGTTATGTCCAGTGTTGTTAATCTTGCTTTAAATACGTAGTTACAAATAAATTGTGCCAAAAAATAATTGAGTTAGTAACTCTCTTTAGTGTAATTAGTTACCCAGCAAAGTAGCTGATGTTACTTTTCATGTTCTAGACGTAATTACATTATACATTCTATAACATCTTTCACATCAAAGATGCTTATTATTAACTGATTGAAGAATAAAATCACTCTACAGTTTTTTCAAACATTTGGTATTTATTTGGATCAAATATATTAGTCTGTTAAGAAAACACAAATGTAAACTGACCATTAACCAAATCTCTGAAAAACTGCCACAGACAGTCTTAATTTGTTGTTCCTGCGAGTAATATTTTTAAAGTATATTCATATTATAGTGCCTTTTGACCACTAAGCCTATTAAAAATGCTAATCATAGTAGATTATTTGAAGTAACTTATAAACCTGCTAAAATATGCTTCTAGTAAGTCTTATTTAAAGGATGTTATAAGCCTGTTGAAATATCTATGGTACTGCAATATTATTCACAAGATGTTATATACATTGTAAACTGTCCCACAGCTAGCTATAATCTTAGTAGTTTTTCAACAGTAGAAGTATCGAAATCATGACAAAACGTAAGGTAGATTTTCTTGCATCGATAATCCCCGCCATTTAGCTAAGCTGCTGTCAACAACAGAGAGTTTATTTCGACACCTGTATTAAAAAAGGCATGATCTGCCCACCAAGCCAATCATCATCGCGTTTGGAACGGCTTCACCACCCTCTTCCCACCTCCCGCTCTGCTCTATCCAGGCAGGAAGCAGCTATTGCGTGAAAAAATCAACTGTCGACAACTCGTGCTTCATTCAACCAAATTGTAGTAACACGCCCCTTCACATCCTCAGTACAGTTACAGCGTTGCAAAGATTGGAAAAGTAATTAATTAGATTACTCACTACTGGAAAAGAAAAATAACATTATTAACACTGGTTATGTCATATTCACGGTTGCCACTAGAGGGCAGGGTATACACCCAAATCAATAAACTTAAATGCAAACAATTCCAAAACAAACAATTTCAACACCACTATAGTGTAATTAAACGAATCTTCGAAGCAGCAGAATTTGACTCGCCTTTTCTAATCAAATTACTTGACTTAATCATTGCAGCACTAATATATTCATTAATAATAATGTTCAATCATAGACTTCATAATGTATTGACGAGACAAGGGGGTGCGGGGCCGATTCATAGGGGACCTATCGCCATCAAAGCTGACCGAGTGGAAACACAAAAAGCTTTTTCCTTTGAAAATTCTTGTGAATAAATGCTTAAATCGCAGAATTCTTCATAGATATGCACCTAAAACAGTCTCGATTCTTGGTTAAAAGCAAAAAAAAAAAAAGTGTTTTTTTTTTATTTTTATGTAAATATTGAGAACTATGATGCTTGTCAGTAAGCAAATTAGCAGCCGCCATATGTAAACAGTTTTTTCTGTTGAAAATTCTTGTGAATAAATGCTTAGAATTCTTTATAGATATGGACGTAAAACAGTCTCGATTCTTGGTTAAAAGCAAAAAAAAAAAGTGCAGTTAGCATTTATTTTACGTAAATATTGCGAACTATGAGGCTAGTCAGTAAGCAAATAAGCGGCCGCCATATGTAAATAAAGAGGTTTTTCTGTTGAAAATTCTTGTGAATAAATGCTTAAATCCCTGAATTCTTTATAGATATGGATGTAAAACAGTCTCGATTGTTGGTTAAAAGAACAAAAAACTGGGCAGTTAGCAGTTATTTTACGTAAATATTGCAGAGTATAACGCCAAGCTGAGGCGGCTAATTTCTCCCAATCATTTTTTTCACGTTTCACAATGTATGCAGGATACGAAAAATAATTACCTTGAATCCTCGAACAAATCACTGAGACAATCCTTCCTGTTTATATGCGGTACAGCTTTCGTACTTTTTCAACCTAAATCCGGCGTTGGATCCCTGCATGTGTTGACTAACTGCGACCGACTGCAAATAACTGAAGTGGACTGTAGGACGGACCCCTACTTGAAGGCGTTGCGCAGTGGCTGACAGATGTGCCCCGTCTATACAATTATGAAGTCTATGGCTCAATAGTATTGGTTATTTTTAATGACTTAAAAAAAAATTTGTCTTAAGTGTAAACTTTGGAATAGTTGTCCACTGAAGTGTGACCACTATCCCTAAGAGGGTTTTTAAAAAATTAAACTGTGTACAAGAAATTAGGAAATTACATGAATGTTGGATTGCCCTTATGATTGTTGGTGGTTCATTGAAAAGTTGATCCAAAAAGTTAGAGAAACGCTGCAAAAAAAGCAAAAGGAGCTGACGCAAGTTTTTATTGCAGCCCAAGGCTCACAGGACCTACGTGGCCAACAGTTACGTAGTTCCAACTGAAAAGAAGCGTTCGGCTCTACGCTGGGAAGTCCGGAACCAGATGGCGCACCCCGATAAGCCTCACATGTTCACGTATCGCTTTTGACAACAAGCCACTTCAAAAGAAAAGGTGACTATACAGAGAATGAAGGTGATGGCCAGGAATTGGAAATGAGGTGGCATGTGGAAACAAGGACATACAGGACAATCGCACCCCACCTCACAAGTTTAAAAATTGATACTGGGGTCTTTTGATCGCTTTTTGGCACATATGATAAAGTCACATTTCAATTTTAAGCCTTACACCACGTGGGGAAACATTCCTGTTTTGTGAACCTACTGTAAGTATAAGGCCTTTTAATGTATAGATTTTTTTTTTTTACTAGGATTTTTCCCCCCCCTTGTAACATCCTTTAGCTTTTTGATGGAACAAGATGTGAGATAAGCTGAAATAGGAGCAATGAAGAACAAAAATGTCAGTGAATTGAAAAGGACGTTATACTCATGAAGCTGCCAGATTACCTACCTCATATGTCTGGGTATTTTAGACCCCTTTTTAAAGATTGTTTTTGCCACTATATTTTGTTTTTTAAGTGCCAAGCAGGAACAGGGTAAGGCATGATAAAATGTACCAAACCGAGTGAGTTTCGAACTTGTTTTCCTGCATAAACTTTAGGCACTTTTTACATCATTGAGCTCCTTACTTTTTATACATATGTAACCTGACAAAACATGATAGTAACATAACTACATTGGAACAGCAAGATTAAAATTACTTGAAAGCTTCACAAAAAGTCACAAAAGTTTGTTTTTATTCCACAACAAAAACTTTGTCATTGTTATATATTTATTAAACATGACAATTGCATACAGATAAATGTGGAGGGTTATGGGAAGTCAGAGTAGGGCAATCTAAACGGATACAGCGGTGTGTAGCGCTGGTCGTGCCAAAGCAGTTTATCCTCCAGGAAGCGCAACGTCTCCAGCGTGAGGACCAGGCCTTCGTGTTTCAAGATGCTGTGCACATTCAGACCTGTGTACATGCAGACAACTATATCAACTTCCATTTGACAAGCACGAGCTGACAAGACAACGCACCTAGAGCTGGAATGAGGTTGACCGTCTTGAGGGTGGCCGTGGCCTGCAGGATGTTGTCGGCAAAGTTGTCACCACTGTGGAAACCCACACAGGAATAGCAAAAGAATAAGAAACGTGGACCTGGCAATTGTTATATGAAGTCAACGATAATTCCTTTTCCCTAATGTTGATGATCAGTAGAATTTAACCATTTTTAGTAATTTATAATGACTGATGAATTTCCAAGGAAACCTTTAAATTATTGTACAGTATTTAGGTTACAAAGAGGGATCGTTTTATCTTGTCTGGATAATTGATTTTAACTTGCAGGTTGATGTATACCTGGAATGATCATTTAGATTTGTCAAAGCGAACTAATGGTGTTAAAGCTAATAGCTTTGACATACAGTATACAGAAATGCGTACAATTGTAAACATGTCTAAAGAGGGATCTGTCAGTCCAGATACCATCATTAATATACACATTGGATTTTTGAAAGATGGGATACTTAAAAAAAAAAAAAATCTTAATGTTAATTGATGTTGATTCAGTTATGTAATGATATATGGATAGTTTTTATGGTGAATCTGTTCAACTCAAATCAGAGTTCTAAGGCCAACTAGAAGTCTTATTAAAAACAATGCTATTCATGATTTTTGTTATGCATATGGGTTTGGACAAACATATGGTGGAATGAGTAAGTAATTATGATTTCTACTGACAGGTGCTTTAATAAGAAAAAGAAAAAAATTAAAAATTTAGGAAGATTGAGATGTAATTATAGTGATTTAATTTAACGTCCAAAGGAATATCAGAACAAATACATCAGAAGTGACCAAAGCAGGGCCTCTGCAGGGTTCAGCAGGCAAATTTAAGACCCATTTCACATCGGTACCTGCAAAAAACAAAAACCCCTACAAAACATTTGAAGGAAAATTGGAAGCCTAGAATGAGTGTAATTTAGCCAAAAATTTTACTCAAGAGTAGCGTTACTTCAAAATATTACTCGAGTACAAGAAAAAAAAAATATCCAGTCAGAAGAATACTGAATGAATCACTCAGAGCAACTGCTTACAGTGTGATATTTTGAAACAATGGTATTTTTTTTCAGCACCACATCTACAATGGGGAGAACAAGTACCGTATTTGATACACTGAACTATGGCATGACCATATTAGGCCCCCCTCCAAAAAATAAAAATACTCGAATTCAAACTAGAAAAATTAAACATTACCTGTCCAAAGAGCAAGCGTGCCCTCTGGTGGAGAAATATTTCCTTCCATGAATTGAAAACTAGTCTTATTGCTTACAAATAAAAACTAGGAGAAAGGTTCAAACAAATCCGCGCTTTCAAGTACAGTAGTTTAATTTTTACGGCGCTTTAAAGATGCCGCATGATTGAACAGGCCGGCGTAATCATATGACTTCCGACTGCAAACCTGCGTCTGGTCATATTTTTACGCGTTATTGATATAATGGAGTCATGTGATTATTGTTGTGACATCTCATTGGTGGAGCTGTTAGAGCCACTGTCGGCATCTCTGCCAAAACTAAAGTCAAATATGTGGAATAAAGAGGAAAAATATAACGACTCTAGTGTAGCCCAAAGTAGAGGAGTTAGAGGATAGTTTCGTCTTCACAAATCTACACAAGTAAAAAGTATGGCATGGTAAAACTTTTTTCTCAAAAACTTAACTAAACTTACTATCCACCTCTGTTGCAAAGTATGTGAATTTATTCACAGCTCTTTCACTCTGGGAAATATGAATACATTAGGGCTGTCAAAATTATCGCGTTAACGGGCGATAATTAATTTTTTAAATTAATCGCGTTAAAATATTTGACGCATTTAATGCACATGCCCCGCTCAGATTAAAAAGACAGCACAGTGTCATGTCCATTTGTTACCTGTATTTTTTTGGTGTTTTGTCGCCCTCTGCTGGCGGTTGGGTGCGACTGATTTTATGGGTTTCAGCACCATGAGCATTGTGTAATTATTGACATCAACAATGGCAAGCTACTAGTTTATTTTTTTTTTGAAAATTTTACAAATTTTATTAAAACGAAAACATTAAGAGGGATTATAGAAATTTTATATTAAAACTTGTACTAACATTTATCTTTTAAGAACTTTCTTCTATCAATGGATCGCTTTAACAGAATGTTAATAATGTTAATGCCATCTTGTTGATTTATTGTTATAGTAAACAAATACAGTACTTATGTATATATCCGTCTTGTCTTATCTTTCCATTCCAACAATAATTTACAAAAATATATGGCATATTTTATAGAAGGTTTGAATTGCGATTAATTACGATTAATTAATTTTTAAATTAATTAAATAGTAAAGTAACATCAATAGATTTGTAGGACCTTTCAAAATTGTATTGACCTTTTATGAGATTTTAGGAGAATTTTAAGACCTTAAATTCAAATTATTGGTTTTAAGACTTTTTAAGACCCCGTGGATACCCTGCAAAGAATAAGACAAGACCATCACAGGTACACCTGAACATCAGAAAAATTCCCAACAATAACACTTACACATCGACGATGAGCAGGGAGTCTTCCCAGTGTTTGAGTCTGATGGCGTCCAGCAAATCCCGCGAATCTGGACTCTGAATGTCCAGCGAGTCCACGATATAAAGAAAACCCTAAACAGATGGACCACAACACAACTTCAATTTTGACAATCCATTACACTGACTTCCTTCTGGTGATTTTTTTTTTTTATCCTACCTGGGCCACCTTGGAGCTCAGGGCCACTTTAAGCCCTAGGACACGCACCTTCATGGGCAGCATATAGTAGTAACTGGTGGGGCCCCTGGGGCCGTGGGACACACCCCCTGATGACATCACACCACGTCAAAACCCCAATGCAAAATGTGGGATCCGGTCCCAAAATGCGGGCTTACCTCCCCTCCACAGGGGCGAGCGGATACTGCCGTGGCGAGCGCGCCCTCCTCCCTTCTGTTTCCATGGTTTGCGGCCGCCTCCCCGTACCTCAGACCTCACCTTCGTATTGGCGTGACTCTGACACAAAAAATTTTTCGAGACACTTTCTCACTTTTCGAATAGTGAAGTTTCTCCAAACCTTTGACTGCGGGTGTACTTGGTATTTTCAAAAATATTTTCCAGCATTTTTTTTTTATCTCAGGACAAACACATTTACTCACACACTTCATGTATTTTGCATGTGGATTATTTACAATGTGAATGTCAAATGTTCTGTTGTGTGCAGCTATAGATTTAAGTAATCGATTATTCTATGGATTAGTTAGTTCGAATAACCGAGAAAGCAGATTACACACATTTAATGCCTTGCAGAATACATTTTAGATGTAAAACGAAAAACAAGTGTTAATGCTTGCAATAATGTTTATTTTGGTTTGCTAAGATTGAACTTTCAAAAGAGCATTAATTGCGAATACAAAATAAAATTCTTGGGTGCTTTTTCAAATGATGCAAAATTGCACTTTCAGTTCACAAGAGCAATAAATGCATTTAAAACTAAATTAATATCTGAGTGTAGCCTCAACCGGTGTAAAAAAATAGAAAAAGCCCGCTAGCTTAAATGCTATAAAAAGCCAACTCTTTTTTAATATATATGGCGGAAAACACAGACAAGACTGAAAAAGCAGTTTCTGCTCTTGCACTCCTCTTTAAAAGAAACTGCTGTAAGCCAAAACAACTTGTGCTTGATAGAACAATATTTCTATATGCTGCCATAGCAGATTCATGGCGCATTAAGGCCCCGAACTATTTTTAATTTGTCCGTTTTACCCTGGAAACCTCCGTTTACAAACGTAGCGCAACCGCTTTTTTTTCAACCCAGCCATGAAAACAAGGTAATTATATTTATTATTCAAAATGTCTGTCATTTTTAGCTTGGAATCATTAATTGATGTCATATTTAGTTTTAAAAAAAAAAAACGACTTTATGAAATTATTCACTCGCATATTTCTAACTTTTAAATAAATTACATCACAATGAAAAAAATGGCGACTGTAAAAAAAGTCGCGGCTATCTACCTCACAACTATGGCTAAATTGTATTTTTTTGTTACTGTCGCATTTTCCCCGATATGTTAGATGATAAATAATGGACCCAAACAAAGAAAAATTGAAAAAAAAAAAAAGTGCCAAGTGCCCAAAAAAATTTCTGCATCGCGACCCTTGTTATATTACCATGTTTCACCCATAAAATCCCCCAAAAATCCAGCTGTGGCCATTCACAGCTGTGTGTTGACACTCAGTGATACATGCGACATGGAGTTTTTGGCTCGAAATAAGGTACGCGATAATATCTCGTTAAAGTCGTGGCGTCTGCAATTCTGCTCTCACGTGCTCTCATCTCCAGATAGGGTTTTGCTGTTTAAAAAAACAATTTTTTTTTTTTTTTAAATGCCCTCCTGTCCAAAATTTTTGAACGAACCAAATTCGCGTGTGGAGTCCCTCAAGGGTCAATTCTTGGACCACTCTTATTTAACATCTATATGCTTCCGTTAGCTCAGATAATGGAACAGTATGACATCTCCTATCACGCCTATGCAGATGACACACAACTGTACATTTCTGTGTCCCCACATGATTATAGTCCCTTAGTCTCCCTGAGTAAATGCATTCATCAAATCAATGAATGGATGTGCCAGAATTTTCTCCAGTTAAATGTGGAGAAGACAGAGGTGATCATTTTTGGGCCAAAAGAGGAAAGGTCAAAGATAAGCAGCCAACTTAGCACAATGTCACTTACAGCTACAAATCAAGTCAGAAACCTTGGCGTAATTATTGACTCAGACCTAAAATTTGATAGCCATCTAAAGTCCGTCACTAAATCCGCTTATTACCACCTAAAAAATATAAACAGAATTAAGGGGCTTCTGACTCAACAAGACATGGAAAAACTTATGCATGCATTCATTTTCAGCAGATTGGACTATTGCAACGGTATATTTACAGGTCTTGATAAAAAAAAAAACAGTCAGGAAGCTGCAGCTAGTACAGAATGCTGCAGCCAGAGTCCTCACAAATACAAGGAAGCTGGACCACATTACACCGGTTTTGAAATCGCTACACTGGCTTCCAGTGAGTCAAAGGATAAACTATAAAATACTACTGCTCGTCTCAAAACACTTAATGGCCTTGGACCAAAATACATGCTTGACTTGTTAGATTCCTATGAGACATCTAGACCCCTAAGGTCGTCTGGAACCGGTCTTCTGCATGTTCCAAGAACAAGAACCAAGCAGGGTGAGGCAGCATTTAGTTATTATGCTCCTCACCTCTGGAACAAGTTACCAGAATGTCTGAAGTATGCTCAAACTGTTAGCTCTTTTAAATCAGGGCTAAAAACGCTTTTGTTTAGCACTGCATATCCATAACTGTCTATATACATATTTCAATCTACCTGCTTTCTATTCCTCTTGTGCTTATCTCCATTGCTGATTTCAATTATTATTAGTAGTAGTAGTTTTTGTTTTATTTTCATTTTTGTTTTATTTTTATTTATTTATTTTTATTCTGTGATTAAATGCAATCTTTTGTCTTGGTTTTTACGTTGTGTTGATTTAAATGTGATTTTTATGATCTTTGTGTGATGTCAAGCACTTTGAATTGCCTTGTGTTGAATTGTGCTATATAAATAAATTTGCCTTGCCTTGCCTTCCCACAGAAAATTGAGATTTTAAGCTTTCCAATGATGTATCACACATGCATGTTGGACAATTTTTAAATTTGACCAAATTGGGGGTCTCAGAGCAGAACTTCAAGTTGCCTGAGTGTTTTCCGCTATATAAACACATATATATATATATATATACATATATATAAGCTCCTAACAAATCGTTCAAACACATATTCCCACAAAAAATTCGAAATATTTTTTTAAACTAAATTACGAATGCATAAACAAACATATTAGCTAAAACAAATACATATCCCCTTATGTTGGCCTTAACAGGAGAGTACAGGTAGTCCCCGGGTTACGAACAAGTTCCATTCCCACGCTAGCGACGTAACCAGAATTTTCGCGTAGGTCGGAATCAACCCTATAAGTACCCCAAAATAAATCTCAAAATAACTATACAAAAACACGTATACGTCATTGTATTGTCCTCGCCAAGACGTTGGAGCTAAGTCCTAACTAGACAGCGAGCTAAGCTCCGAAATGATGTCAGACGTCCGTGTGGTTTGCCAACTTTATTCAGCTGCATAATGAAACTGAAATAAAAATGAAATTAAATCAGTATCATCTTCAATAACAGCAATACAAATTCACGTTCATAACTAGCTGCTGATACAGCGATAAGAATCCACAAAAACAATTAGCATATATCAGTTAGCGTCCGCACATCATTAAAAACAATCAACTTGCCCCAAGTATTCGACCACAATTGAAAACGCACAATAAACAGTACAAAAGTTCTTATATACAGGTGTTGCCTCTGTGGATTCCTCACAAGCAACGAACATGCGCGCAGGCTTGCAGCTCAGTCCCCTTCTTTGTGGGAGCAAACGGCTCTTCCTCATGTGTGTGCATGCGCTCTTTTTCGTGTGCACAAATACTAAGGGTGTAACGGTACATGTATTTGTATTGAACCGTTTCGGTACGTGGTGCTCGGTTCGGAACAGAGGCGTACTGAACGAGTTTCTGACGTAATGCAACCCTTACTTTTCGAGGCTGTGAGTCGATCGGGTTACAGTTTCTTTGTGTAGATTATATTTACTCCATCTTCTCTACTATAATGAGGACCAACACGGTAGGACAGTATAACCCAGAAACGTCAACGGCGCGACAACGTGGCCGCCGCGAGAATGCAGTGAAACGTGGGCGTTAAAGTCAATCAGCCAATGCACACCAGTCGCAGTGCAGCCGTGTGTTAAGACGCGTCCCAGAAGCGGCTCAACACGACGCACGCGAAAAGAACAGCAGAGTTTATTATTTGACGCAAGTCGCGATCCTCCTGCGTCAATACTACTACCTGTAGCTAGGATCGGGCAGACCGAAAGTCACTCGTGTAAAAATACGGTGTATCCGGTCGATTTTCAAACTAATATGCAATCGTAACCCACTTCTTGAGTCCATCAGATCTCTTGATGGTAGATCGGGGCACAGTTGACTTGTCTTTGTAAGTCGAAATCATATAAGTCAGGTACGTCATAACCCAGGGACTAGCTGTAGTTTGATTCGGCCATTAGACATGTCATATTCACTGTTGCCACTAGAGGGCAGTGTATCCACCCAAATAAAAAAAGTAAATGCAAATACTTTGAAAACAAACCATTACAACACCACTCTAATTAAACAAATCTTCATAGCAGCTAAATTTGACTCGAAGGTTTTTTCTAATCAAATTACCATATTGGCCCGAATATAAGACGGCCCTGATTATAAGACGACCCCCTTTTTCAAGACTCAAGTTTGAAAAAAAAAATTTTTGAACACCAAATTACTTTTTATACAGAAAATAATTACAGTACATCCGAAACAAATGATCATAACAATATATTTGGAGAAAACGCATGTTATTTTGCCTCATTCAAATCTTAATATCTGAACATTTAAATATGCAAACTAAAGTGCAACCACATTCGTAAATGAATGGCTTCTGGTTTTTGAAATGTAAATAAACCAATCTATTGTGATAAAACAACAAAATTGCAATAACTATATTAGCCATCAAAGTGAACTGTAACTGTAGTCTTGAAACAAATCTGAATAAGGAAAAACATTGCAATAAAATAATGCAAACTGGTTAAACTTGAGAGTAGCTGAGATCTGTCATGAAAGAACATCGCTTCAATGATATCTGGCACCATCTAGCGTCGTGAATGGGTATAACGTCTAGACCGCGTATATAAGACGACCCCCACTTTTTCAGTCTTATTTCAATGCAAAAAACACCATCTTACATTCGGGCCAATACAGTACTGCAGTTAATCGATTAATCATTGCAGCACTTGTTGTGTATATGTAAAATGTTCGTTTCTGAAACTACACACTGAAACAAGAAGTTAGGGGGAAAAGCTCAAAGAAAATGAGATGACAACACCCAAAAAGTGATTTGAAAGTGATTTGGAACCGTGCAAAGAACATTTGGAAAGAACTTACAATGCGTTTGAAGTTTCTTTGCCACACTTCTACGCTGTGCAGGATGTCCAATCTTCACAGGAACACAAATTTTCACGTCAAAGTTGCGTTTCTCATTTGGGCACTTTAGCGTTGGGTTTCACAGTAAGCCGGCACTAACCTGGGCGGGACGGCAAAAACGTCAGGATGCAGCTCGGCCACGCCAAGCGGGTCGTCGCCCTGTCCTTCTAGAGCGTCCACCCATAGCCGTACGGGGCTCCTGTGGGCAGGAATGTCAGTGTTGCAAGACCTCAGGAGGGGCAGAGGGGTGTCCGGCGTGGGAAGCGGGCGCTCTGAGTGGGGTCAGCAAATTCGGAAATGTTAAGCATTCGCTCACAAGAGAAGTGTTCGGATTGGGTTCGGGCTTGGACTACTCACTTGTCCTGGGCGCGTCTTGTAGATTGGCCGGAAGCAACAAGTTGGGTGGAAGAGCATTTTCTCCAGCCAGTGACGACACAAACTTAACACACACAGACAGTTTGTAGGCTAAAACAGTGGGTTCTGAAACTGAAGTTTCACAATTTGTTGGTTTTACAATTTTACAAGATTTCTTTCCCCAAATGGTACATACTAACTTCTGAGGACTAGAAATAAAGTAAATAAAAGAAATTCAATACAAAAATGACTCCTTTCTCCCAATTGAAAGCTCAGATTTAAACATTTAAAGGGGGAAAAAAAATTTGTGCATGAAAGGGTTAAATGAGTCAGCTGTGCTACACGATGGCTGGAGGAGGTGAAACTCCTGAACTTTTTCCCCCATCGAAGAAAATGAAATTGCTGGTATGGGAATACTTCAGCTACAGAAAAGTTACAGATGGCCGCTGGTTAGAGGAGGAGGGCCAACCGACATGTAAAACATGTTTGCGTAGGGTGGCTGCTGAGGAGGCAATACCTTCAATATGATTTCGCATTTATTCAAAATTAAAGGTTAGTAAACACTGTCATGAACGTTTCCACCAGCTACGAGAGTTAAATCCAACGTGTTTACCATGTCTAGCGGTTGTAAAACGTGGTGTTTTTTTTCTCTCTCTGGCAACTGTATTACGAAAGAGAGGGTTTGTATAATTTGAACATGATACGAGTCATACACACGTGCTTTTTATGGAAAATAATTCAGTTATTTTTGTTCTGATAGTAATAATGCTGAGCTGTGGTTGTGGGTTTAGGCTCAACTAAAGGACTACATTTAATTTCATTTAGAATATTTGGTTATTTTTTTATTTATTTTAACATTATACTTATGTTCCAATTTGCTAATATGTTTTGAAAAATAAAAATCGTGTTCAATGGATTTTTTTTTTTTTTTTTAAACCCAGAAATCTCAAAGTAACACATTTTAGAGCTGTAATTGCAATACCGTGATACTGTGAAACTGTGATATTTTGGCTTAAGGTTATCATACCGTTAGCATCTCATACAGACACATGCCTACCTGCAATATAGAAGTTTGAAACATGAGTAACTCTTTTGTAATGAAGCATAAATGGACACGATGAACATGCCTTCTGCAATTTGCTCATTGATTGACTTTATCTAATGTGTAACTATGACAAGATGGTATACAAAATAATAAGGCGTACAGTATTGGGGTGATTCTCCAACTATCAAAGAATTTATGTCCCTAGCAGAAAGAAAAACACATTCGACATTTTTTTCATGTTGCCCTTGCTAGACACAGACCTACACATAATGTCCCATACATGGGCGCCTGTCAATGTTATCAATTCCTTCTTCCTTCAGGAACTGCTAGCATACTCCAGCCACGTTGGGCATTGTTGTGAACTAGGAGAAACCCAGGTCCCACTGCACAAGCATAGCTTATGACAATGGGTCCGAGGATTTCATCCCAGTACCCAATAAGAGTCAGGGTGCCATTATCGAACCTATAAAGGTCTGTGTATTCTTCAGGGATATGCCTCCCCTGACCATCACTGACCCACCACCACCACACCGGTCATGCTAAATGATGTTGTAGGTAGTATAACGTTCTCCACGGAATCTCAAGACGCTTTCATGTCTGTCGCATGTGCTCAGAATGAACCTGCTTTCATCGGTGAAGAGCACAAAGCCAGTGGCATAGTTGCAAATTCAGGTGGCCTATTGCAAATGCCAATCGAGCTCTACGGTGCTGGGCAGTGAGCACGGGGCTCACTACAGTAGGTCGGACCCTCAGGCCATCATCATGGAGCCCGTTTCTGATTGTTCGTTGAGAAACATTCACACCAGTGGCCTGCTGGAGGTCACTTCTATAGCTCTGGCAATGCTCATCCTGGTCCTCCTTGAACAAAGCAGCGGATACCGAGCATACTGAGGGTTTAAGAACCTTCTTCGGCCCTGTCCAGCTCTCCTGGAGTAACTACATATCTCCTGGAATTCTCTACAGGCCTCCAGGTTGCTCCTCAGACTGTCCAGGAGCTCAGTGGTGCACTAGCCCAGATATGGGAGGAGGTCCCTCAGGACAACATCAATACAACTAAAAATATATTTCATTCATTCCGATCTGTACCATGTTACGTTAGCGTTCCCTTTATTTTTTTGAGCAGTGTATAAAAACTTTTGAATAACTATCCACTATACTGACCTGGCACTGTCCCTGAAAGGATTAAATATACAAATACGTAATTTCATTACAGCCACTATCAGTTAATGTTTCTATAAACTGTGATGAAATGAAAAATATGAAGTATTGCTAAAAATGTCACATTTTCTAAAAATGACCTAACTTGACTGAAGTTGGGGAATCACCCATTTATAAAACAAAGCAATACGCTCTGTATAGTTTGCATTTGTATTATTCGTTGGACTGGCTCAATCTGCAGACATGATGATTGCTGTCATGATGAGATGCTAACTCACTCGTTTCGCGGAGCTTCTTCCGCATAGCAGTAGAGGAAAACGCAAAAACATCTTTTTTTAGGTGTTTGAATTCATCACACAGCGGACCGAACGAGATTCGGCGTCTGGTCGGCTGACTCGAAAAGTCCACGGGGAGGTCGCGTCTGGTCGTCCCGGTGCTTTTTGTTGTCGTATCACTTAATGTCAAGTCGCATGTATGTGACGTCACGAGAAGTATCGCGAGAGCCAGGGAAAAGGAAAATGTTATCGCGAGAGCCCTGGTTATCGCTAATAAAATGATATTTGAACGTATTTTATGTTTAATTCGAATTTATAGTTACTGTTTAAAAAATCTTTTTTTTTCAGATGAAATGCAAAAAGTAAAATAACAAGTAGTGATCTTTATTTATGACATAGAATCAAGAGCGTAGGTTTGGTCTCAACGTTGTAGGGACGATATAATTCTCGCAGTCGTACATCCGGGCATTAATGACGTCACCAGCCACAACAAAGCGTCCTCATATTGAAATGGGGGCAAATTACGAGTCACAAGCAGTTGCTCTGTCGTGCATTGTAGTTCAAACGCGTTGTACTTTTGTCTTATTTGCGGTCTTTTTTCCATCAGAATGACTAAAAGTTGCCGTGTTGCGGGTTGTAACACAAGGAAGAGTTCGGAGCCGCATTTGAAGTTCTTCATTCTTTAAAAGGACAAGCAAATGGCTGAAAGCAATCAATAAAGGAACAGTAAAAGAAGACGGTTCCGTGGACCATTCTCGTCAGTGGGAACCTAAATCCAGGCATATTTATGTTATCAGCCGACATTTTATTACTGGTGAGTAAACTTTAATCGTTTTGTTTTTTTTGTGTTGCCCCAATTAGCTGCTAGGATTCAATAAACTAGGCAGTGGTTATCATTACCGTAACCGACAACTCGCAAAGCGTTATTTTTCTTTTGCCGTGAACTGCTCTGATCGGTCAATCGGTATATTATTAGCCTGGGGGGAATTGGTTATTTTGCCGTGACATGTTCACAGCAAAATAACGCTTGGAGGCGAATTACCGGTTACAGCAGAAATAATCACTCCGCATACACTACCAGTTTTCTTAGTTCCGCACAGTACATATTCCACGTAATTGATAAAGGTCAACTTACTGGTTGACTTAATGAGGTAGTTGTAGATGTTTCCGAACTCCACTGCAGGTAATTGCTTTGGATTGTTTATCTAGCTATCAGCTGCGACTTTGTATGGGCAGATTTGCAGGCCAATACATGCTAATTTTAAGTTGTATCGCCTCCTCGCGTCTGTCGGCAGTGGCTCGTGATAATAATGTCATGTTTAAAACGTTTTTATGAAAAGAAAAAAAAAAAAAAACGCAAAACACAGCTGAAATATATGAATTTCAGACGTTTTTTTTAATTAATTAATTAATTGATAGGCTAAATGATCAATGTAAAATAAATCTGTATTGTCTTATACTAACGTTATTGGTTCAGGTGATATAGTTTGATTCAAACCTGTTTTCAAAAGCAACTAAAGAAACATTTTGAAAACGTCCAGAATAAAAGCCTGGATTTTATTAGCAAATTTAAATTGCAACATTTGAACATAATTTAAATTACATTCACATAAACAATAAATACAAATTTGTTAATCAACTATCCAGGAATGCAAAAAATAAACAGTTGCCGTAAGACCACTCAGCATTGTCTGTCTAAATAAATTAAACATAACTGAAAAAAACTTCTTAGTCATGGAATAACCAAAAAAAATCAAATGGAGCCTTCTTTCAGGTAAAACACTACTACTTTTGTCCACTAGCACAGTCAAACACAAGAAAAAACGAAAGCTCCTTTGGGCTGCTTTAAGACCGCATAAATAAAATAAAAATGAAAATTGGGGAGAAAGGGGTAAACCTTGGTTCACTCCATTTCTCACAGTTTAATTAACGTTAACAGTAGAAAACACATACAGGAGGGCCCTTCTAATCTAAATCTTAAAACTCTGACGCAGGTCGGACTTTCAGTAGCAAAATTAGTGGTGTGTTCCCCACCTCAACAACACTGATGTCTTTTTACAATAGTTACAGTGGCGGCTGCTGGCGGGAAAAAAAAAAATTAATGTCCCGTAGGAGGCGGCATGTTGTCGACATGTATTTCTGTCAGGGCTGTGAGTACGTGTGTGTGTGTTGGGGGGGTGGGGGTGGGGGGGGCAATTATTGGCCTATAATAACTGAAGGCATTATAAAATGCAAATAATGTTGCTTGCAAGTTGGTGGGGACAATTTGAGCATCCTGAAAAGTTGGTAGTTATGTCTCTACCGTCCCTAGGCAAACCTACCCTCTTGGATAGAATACTCACAAAGTGCATCACGCGGTTAAACCAACCCTCCTTCCCGTAAACACAAATAAAATAATTTTGTTACGTGCATTTTATTAACACACACTTAAAAAATTTGTTTTTAATGTTTTTACTGTTACTGTTTTACTTTACTCCATTATAGTATTTAAAAAAATGGGCAGAGGCAAGAAGCTGAAAGTGCATATATACACATTGCTTTAATGAAATGCATTGAAATATACAAGTACTTTATTTACACAAAGGTATCACCAATCATTAAAAAAAAAAAAAAAAAAAAAAAACAGTAATATAAACATTTTACCATTCAATGACATTTAAATATTTTAACACATCCTATCTATTCACACTAGTTAGTATTGAGGTATGTACTTGACATAAACTGTATGTGAATATGTTATATACAGAGTTTGGTGCAAAATCTGATTTAAAAACAATTGCTTTGTTAAGTCACAATTAAAAATAACATAGAATTTACTATTAAATACAGCCTTTATATTTCAACACTCAAGCCCATTCCATCCCATAGGTCTTGATTTTGATCAATTCTTTTAAATGTTGTATTATAACTTCACAAATAATCAGTAGCGTGCAGTTTTCTGAAGTGTACCTTAACTTCGGCAATACCCACGAAGAAACCCATTGGTATGTGGTCTGTCGAGCGTTATCGACATTCAACTGGCCCTCATTGGCCTATCCATCGGTGGTGTAATTTATGTAATGTGGTAGCAAAGTAAATCATGGGGGGATAAAATAGATAAATGCAAAAGAGGTCAGTGTACATAACTCTTAAAACTGCGTACCCACTACAACAACAGTAAGTACTGTTCATTGGAATCCTAAGAATATCACAGGAAAACCAAAACATCAGGAGAACGAAACAGATATATCAAAAGAGTACAACAAGAGCAACATAGGAAAATGAGATCAGAAGAATGTCAGAGAAACAGTAATAGAACAGGATAATGACAGGAAAATGCCAGATAAACAAACAAAATAATATGAGGAAAAGTTGAGGAATGTCAGTGGAACGTCACCAGAAAAAAGGAACAGCAGAAGAACCTTGCAAAGAAGAACATTACAAGGCTCACATAAAAAATGTCAGAAGAATACCTAAACAAAATCAGAGGAATGACAAAAGAAATCTATATATACAGTACACATATCATAATATTGCACAGTTCATAGAAAAAACAGCAATTTTCAGTAAAGATATTGCAGCAATCCTGCTAAACGAGATTGGAGACGAGGAATGCGGGGCTTCTCAGCTCATCATGATCGGGAACATCCAGGTTGATGTCACCGGAGCTAAAGTTAAGCTCCCCAAGCGTGCCGTACTTTTGTTTTAGCGTGTTCTCGCTTTCTTCTTGTTTGGGGAAAACGGTCACGAGGTATTCCTCAGAGTTATCTGGAGCTTTCATTTGTGAATATGACCAGCTGCCGTCAATTTGAGTGTGGGCAGCCTTCACGGCATGACTCGGATACAAGATGCTGTCGGCGTTCAGGGCAGCTTTTCTGATTCGAGGGCCCCTCAAGTCAGCGGTAACCTCTCTAGAAGATGAGGGTAGCGGAAGATCTAGTTCGGACCCTCTACCTCTGGGGACATGATGTTTTCCAGTGAAGTCATCAATGTTGAGGTCCGAACGCGTGAAATCCACGTAACGGCCCAAGTCGGCATCCATCGAGTATTGGGGTCTCCCGTCAACGTAAGAATGTATCAAGTCCTGGTCCAAGTCAAGCCCTGGCAGTGGCACACCCGAGCCACCATGCAAAGACTTCCTGAAGTTGAGAGTGGACCCATCGACGTCCAGATCTGGAGTTCTGAGCTTGACATTGCTTCCTGGCACATTCACAACCGGTCCGTTGAGGCTAATGTCATCCGTATCTAAATATGGCATTGTTGGTTTAAAATTTGGACCCTTCACATCGGGGAAACTGAGCTCCGGTTTCTGCACACCTCCATTCAGGTCCATCTCGTAGCCATTTGGCATTTTTATGTGCGTTTTTTTGTATTTTGCTTCTGGGGCTTTCAAGTCCATCTGTGGGGCTTTGAGGTCCATCTCTGGCAGGTCCAATTTTGAGGTGTCCCATGAGCCTTTGACTTTTGGTGCTTTGATATCCATGTCGACATTGGGTCCTTTGAGTTTCCCATTGTACTTTGGTGACTTCATGTCTGGTCCCGACAGCTCCACATCCGGCACTTTCAAGTGAGGCTTCTTGTATTTGCCTGATGGCCTTCCAATATCCACATCTGGTGCATTAATGTCAAAGTCTGGATCGTCAAAGTTCGGTCCGCGCAGGGTTGGCAGATTGACTTTTGGAACTTTTATTTTGGGCATTTTCATTTTTGCTTTGGGTGAGCCAATGTTTATGTTAGGAGTGTCAACATCCAGTCCTCCTTTGACTTTTGGTGCTTTCAGGTTTAAGTCAGGAGCCTTGACATCCAAATCTGGACCACTGAGGTCCAACTTTGGTGCATTGAGGTCCAGTTTGGGGCTCTTCAAATCCAGCTTTGGCATACTAAAGTTTGGCTTCTTGAGTTTCCCACCAATGTCAAGATCCAAGTTTGGTTTAGCGCCTTTGAGGTTTACATTAGGAGCATTGATGTCTAGATCTGGAGCATCAAGATCAACATCTAGGTCTGGACTTTTAAGGCTTTGACTCCTCAATTTGGGGAATTTTAGCTTTGGTAACTTAAATTTAGTTTTCGGCGATTCAATTTTGATGTCTGGAGTTTTCATCTCTAACTTGGGAGCTTTGAGGTCCACACTGGGTAAGTCCAAGTTGGGAGCATCAAAGCCACCTTTGATCTTAGGAGTTTTTAGGTTTATGTCGGGACCATTAAGATCAGGCAATTCCAAATTTGGGTTTTTGAGGTCTAGTTTAGGACTTTTAAAATCAAGTTTGGGCATTTTCAGATGTGGTCCATTGATTCCACCATGGAGATTAGGACCACTGAGGTCCAGGTTGGGAGATTTAAGGCCCAGGTCAGGACCACGTATCTTGGGAGCTTTGAGATCCAAATCAGGAATGTTTGGCTTTTTGAGTTTTCCGTCAATATCAAGATTTGGCATATCTACATCAGCATTGGGACCTTTTAGTTTTAATGCGGGTGAATTGATGTCCATGTCTAGACCATCTAGGTCTGCATCAATGTTGGGGCTTTTAATGCTTGGACGACCAAATTTGGGGATCTTAAATTTGGGCATCTTCAGTTTGGCCTTCGGTGAGCCCATGTTGATGTCAGGCGTTTTCAGATCTAACTTAGGACCTTTAAGATCTGCAGTGGGTAAGTCCAAATTGGGGCCATCAATGTTACCTTTTATCTTTGGAGCTTTCAGGTTCAAATCTGGACCATGAATATCTGGAAGGTCCAGGTTTGGGCTTTTGATGTCCAGTGTGGGGGTCTTGAGTTTGGGCATTTTCAGACCTGGTGTATTTATTCCACCATGGAGATTAGGACTGCTAAGGTTCAGTTTAGGAGACTTAAGATCTAAGTTGGGACCATCTACTTTTAAATTGGGCATCTTCATTTTTGGCTTTTTAAATTTTCCATCAATATCAACATTTGGCATCCCTAAATCAGCATCAGGACCTTTCAGCTTTAAAGTGGGTGCATTGATGCCAAAGTCTGGACCATCAAGGTCTCCACTAATGTCAGGACCTTTAAGGCTTGGACCCTTGAATCTGGGAACCTTCAACTTAGGAAATTTAAATTTGGTTTTTGGTGATCCAATATTAATGTCTGGTGTTTTCATATCTAATTTGGGAGCCTTAAGGTCCGCATTAGGTAAGTCCACGTCAGGGCCACGGATTCCGCCTTTTAATTTTGGACCTTTCAGGTTCAGATCAGGGGCATGAACATCTGGCAGGTCCAAATTTGGGCTTTTAAGATCTAGTGTGGGGGTCTTAAGACTGAGTTTGGGTAACTTAAGGTCCGGTGCATTTAACCCACCTTTAAGAATTGGAGCATTGAGGTCCAGTTTAGGATCATTGAGATGATAATCAGGCATGTTCAAGTTTGGCTTTTTTAATTTTCCATCGAAATCAACATTGGGTAAATCTAAATTAGCTTTGGGAGATTTGAATTTGGGTGCATTGACATCCATGTCCGGACCATCAAAGTCTGCATCGATGTCAGGAGTTTTTAGGCTTGGAAAACCAAATTTGGGACTCTTTAGTTTGGCATTTGGTAGGTCAACATGTGGTGCATTAAACTCTAACTTAGGGGTATCAAGGTTTGTGTCCCATTCGGGGCCATCAATGCCACCTTTGATCTTCGGAGCTTTCAGGTTAAGTTTTGGACTGTCAAGATTTGGCATGTTCAGTTTACCTGATGGTAGGTCCAAGTCTGGGCCTTTGAAGTCAACTTTGGGGGCCTTCAGACTGCGTTTGGGCATTTTAAAATCAGGTGTATTGACTCCACCTTGGAGATTAGGACCACTGAGGTCCAGATCAGGAGACCCTAAATCCAGGTTAGGACCATTGAAATGATAATCAGGCAAATTCAAGTTTGGCTTCTTGAATTTTCTGTCAATATCAATGTCTGGCATCTGTAAATCAGCACCGGGGGCATTGAGTTTGAATTTAGGCGCATTGCCGTCCATTCCGAAGGCATCGAGGTCTCCATCAATCTCAGGTCCTTTAAGGCTTGGGCGACCAAATTTAGGCATCTTTATTTTTGGCATGTTTGGAGCATTCATGTCTACGCTGGGACCTCTGAGGTCCAAGTCAGGACCTCCAAAGTCACCTTTTATCTTTGGACTTTTCAGACTCCAGTCTGGTGTCTTCAGACCTTTGACATTAGGTTTGTCGATCCTTCCGGAGATGTCCATGCCAGATTGAGCCAAATCAAAATCTGGAACCTCAATAGCTGGCAGACCAAACTTGGGCATGGAGAACTTTGGAGCCTTATACTTTCCAGAGGGGACCTTGGAGCGAGCTGCAGGGGTAGGCACACTGACCCCTTTGAGTTGTGCATTCGGCATGCTGAAATCACCTCTGAAAATGGGTGCTTTGACATCATAGTCACCTGAGGGGCCATCAACATCTAACGCGGACCCCTGAAGACTCAATCGGCCACTCTGACCGTTCAGATCCATCTCGGGCACTTTTAATCTAGATGACTGTCCAGCCAGATGCACATTGGGGGATGTGTCATCACCGTCTAAGTCAAATTCTGCATAACCGTCAGAGTGGTTGTACATTTGAAATTTTCTGTCAGTGCCACTGAGGGCCACTGCGGCATCCACGTCATCTCCGTTTAGATAAACTCCAGGTCCGAGTTCGGCGTTAGCTCTATCCAGACTCAGACTGTTCATGCGACCGTTCGGCAGCTGCGGCATCTGAACTTGTTGTGCCGTTTTCACCTGACCCACGCCCAGGGGCGGTAGGTTAAGGTTGGCCTCCTGCGCAAATGCTCCTGTAGTGTAGGCAGCGTAGCTGGAATCTGAGTCAGCGCTATAACGCCGGACCAACTTGTTAGGACTCAAGCGTCCAAAATCCACGCCCAGGCGAGGTAAGTCTGAGTCATGATCGTTCCTCAGTTTGGTGTTGCGTGGGAGCGTCTGCACAAGGTCTGCCATGCTGTTGCGATCGGACGAGTCCTTATGCATGAAGCGTTTAATTTTGGAATTGTAGAGCTTGTTGTAAGAATCCTGCAGCATCTGAAAGCAGACAGAAGTAACATGTGACTACATTGATAGTCTACTTGGGGGGGGATTAAGTTTAGATCAATCAAAGTGAATCCTTGTCTTCGCCATTCACAAATTGCCCTATACAGGTAGTGGACAATAATCAGTGAGAGGGTTGGCAGTGAATGAATGAGCTTTCTTTGGTTCAGCAGTACCCTCCGACCAATTAGTTTATTACTAGTAGACATCCAATCCATTTGAAGTCGGAGGGGTAAACGCGAATGAACTCAAATGGATTGGACGTCTAGCACCATCAATGGCAGCCAAATAGTTGAGCAATGTCTAGCTAAGCTATGATAACAAATACTTTACAATCAAGTGAGTATGCAGTCATTTGCATATTTTTAAAAAAAAGGCAACAGTACAACCAGTGTTTCCCAACCATTTTGAGCTAAACACACTTTTTGCATTGAAAAAATCTCAAGGCACACCACCATCTGAAAATCCTAAAATTTAAAACTGTTGCCTATATTATCATTTTAAAGCCATTGTCATCAAAGTTTTATCAACAGAAATCAAATAAACACAAACAAGTATATCAATAATTAGTGCCTAGGAAGGGCAAGGAGCATCATAAAAGACTATACACACCCCAGCTTCCACCTCTTCAACCCGTTGCCCTCTGGCAGGCGCTGCAGGGCCATACTAGCAAAAACAAACAGACTAAGAGACAGTTTCTTTCCAAGAGCTGTCACCATACTCAACTCAAATTTGTACTGAAATGTCATTGTCATCGCACTGCTAATGCCACAACATTGTCACATGCATCTCACTAAGTAATATCTGGGTACTGCATAATGTGGATACAGCATATGCAATATTTGCAGAGTTACATTATAGCATTTTTGCATTAATATCTATGGACAAACTGTCATTTGCACTATCATATCAATTCTTTCCATCTTCCTCCTAGTCTGAGTACTGCAAATTGTCATATAAGCACTGTTACATTACCACTTGTTGCTAGTCACTTTTCACTTTATTCCCAATCTGTGTACACTGTAAACTATATTTTTATATCAGCCTTAATGTACTTTTGTTTTATGCGATGCAAATTATGGCGAAGCTTTAAATCTCATTGTACTCTGTACAATGAAAATGAAGGCTTTCTAATCTAGTCTAGTCTAGTCATTATCTAATTATTTATTTTTAAAGACACAGACATGTTTGGATGAAAACAGAGCTGAGATCCTGGCAGTAATAGAAGACAAACAAACTTGACGCTGTTCTGTAACAGTCTCAGTCAGTTAAAAATTTAAGTCCGCGCAGCCCGAACAACTTCCGGTTCACGTAACATAAAAATAAGAAATATAGCAACTTTAATCTCACCCTTTTACGACATTTTTCACCCAATATTCCTCCATCTCCTAATCTTACGTCAAAAGCAGTTTTGTGTTCACACAGACCTTATGTTGCCAATAGTTGAAGCCCATGAAACAAAACAACTTCCGGTTCACATAACATAAAAATAAGCAACGAAACAACTTTAATCTCATAATATTGCGATTTTAATCTTGTAATGTTACAATATGTAACTTAATCTCGTATCTTTTCTACTACTTTTCTCTCGGAGTATTGCAATGTATGCCTTCTTGGCAGATAATTTCTCACACAGACAGTGGTTGGAAAGCAGTGGGTACAGTATCAACATCGGCCGATACCACACAGCCAGCTATTGAAATCAGCATCAGGAGCCAAAAATTGTATTGGTACAACACAACTAAAATGACTATATTACCGTTTCAGGGTTGACGGCTAAGTGGTTGACATTCCCCACACTCTTGCTCATATTGCTCCTGGTAAGGACCTGGATTTTGTCATCATATGGCTCCATCAGTTTCAGAACGCCCATCACTTCCTCTTTGGATAATCGGTCGAAGTTGATTGTAGCCCCAACGACTTCATCCCCTGATGCACACAATAATGTAGCATTTTAGAGTATTGAAAAAAAATGCATTAACACCCAGACGGAAAGTTTGTCTTTGAAGGATCCACGGAAAAATAACAATATAAACCTAAAATGGCCCTTAAAACATAAAGTAGAGAGTGGCCAAAAATTTTACTCAAGTAAAATTAATCATCCAAAAAATTTACTCAAGAACAAGAAAAAAATGTATTCAGTGAAAAGAATACTGAAGTACTGTAACACTGTAACGTTGTGAGTAACTGCTCACATTGACAGATTTTTTTAACAATGGCAGCTAAGATTTGTTGATATTTCAGACTATTTATGTTGCCTTCCACCCTGCAGATCTCTCGCACACCCCCATAGTGGATGTAACCCCAAACCATGATTTTGCCACCACCAAACTTCAGTTTTCTGAGTGAATCTCGGATCCATGTACCAGTAGGTCTCCTGCAATATTTACAGCGACTGTGGTGTAATTCAATGGAAGATTCATCTGAAAAATCCACCTTTAGTCACTTTTCCAGCGTCCATCCTTTTGACAGGCTGTGGGCCTGGCAAATGCAAGACGTTTTTTTAATTGTCTGCACCCTGAGAGATCTGCAGGGTGGAAGGCAACATAAATAGTCTGAAATATCAACAAATCTTAGCTGCCTCTTACATTCCTAACCAAAAAAAGGGACAAACTCTGCAGCAGGATGGTGCTCCATCGCATACTTCAATCTCTACCTCAAAGTTCCTCAAGGCAAAGAAGATCAAGATCCTCCAGGACTGGCCAGCCCAGTCACCAGACATGAACATCATTGAGCATGTCTGGGGTAGGATGAAAGAGGAAGCATGAAAGACGAAACCCAAGAATGTTGATGAACTCTGGGAGGCATGCAAGACTGCTTTCTTTGATGTTCTTGATGATTTCATCAATAAATTGTATGAATTCTTGCCGAACCGCATGGATGCGGTCCTTCAAGCCCATGTAAGTCATACAAAATATTAAATTTGGATCTCTCAGCACCACTAATTCATTCGCTTATGTTATGTAATACATTTTTGTATTTAAAAGGACTTTCTTTTGGCGACAAAACTTTTGTCTTGCGAAAATTTGACCTTTATGTCTTCATTAAATGATCAATCTTTTTTCAGAGAAACAAATATATTTTTGTACATTCAACATCATTTGGGAGGGTCTTAGCTTTCATATGAGCAATTTCTGAAACCAACTGAATAAAAGTTAGGTTATTAGCAATTGTTTCTACAAAATGGATAAGCGACAAGACTTTTGTCAGGGACTGTAGAATACAGAGGAAAAATGTGTGAGTGTAGTGTAGCCCAAAGTAACGGAGTAAGGGTAGCATTTCTCCTTCAGACATCTACTCAAGTAAAAAGTATGACGTGTTAAAACTACTCTTAGAAGTCAATTTTTCTCAAAAAGTTACACAAGTAAATGTAACAGAGTAAATGTAACACATTACTACCCACCTCTGTTTGTATGTCTACTCATGCTAAACATGCCATCCAAATTTCATGCCCCATAAAACAAGGTTTGAGAGCTCAACTTTGAAATTCGACTTAACACCTGGTTAAACATGCCTGCAAAAACGAGTTTGACTGTTGTTGGCTGCATCAGACATGATATAAATTGACAACAACGCACCTTCCCTCAGCCTCTGATTGGCTCCATCGATGTCGTCAATGTTGGAAATGACCAACGCTCCTTGCTCGGATCGCTCGAGGGTCAGGGCGTCCGAGAGCCTGCGCCTCCTCGCGTAAGAGGCCTGGGAAACGGAGATCACGCAAAATATTCAAACGTCATAATTCATGGGAAGTGTGGGAATTAGGAATGTTTGCTACCATTGATCGTCGTGTCTCTCAAGTCACCGCGAAGACTTAACCTATTGGAAAGGATGTGGAATTGTAAGTCTTTAAACATGCAAACACTTACTGGTCACTTTGTCGGGTGAACTACAGATAATACAAAAGCTCATGTTAAAATTTGTCACGTTTGAATATCATTTTTATCAAGGTAAAACATTTGATTTGTAATAATTATAACATTGATATTCAGAATTCAACATGTTGAAACATGAAATTGATACAACATGAAATGTTGACTACTAGGTACTATTTGAGATTATAATGGTGACTATTTTTGGTAATTTATTTATTTATTTATTATGGCCATAAGTCACACTATGAAGTAGATTTTTTTGTTTATAGTATTGAACTCATTGCATTCCGACGATAGATGCCCAATTCATTTAAACCGGGAGGACTGGCCGGGATTTCGCATCTTTCAGGGCCATTGATGACGTTCGATGTCCAATCCAATACGACTGGGAGGGGTATCGCAAAATAGATTGGACGTCTACTGCCGTCAATGGCAGCCAATTGGTTAAATGATTGCCCTATAAGTTTAAAAAATTATCATAAATCGTGCATGAAAGGATTTAAAATATGAAGGATTTTGCAGTGATCATGAAACTTATGTTATAATATGAAATTGATTACATAACATGTTATTACTACTGTTTACACGAAATTTGTAATAAAACATGGTTTACAGATACTGTGACTAGTAGCGTCTTTAAACCGATCCTCGGCGGCTTGCCGAGGTATTGACTTGCTGCCATTTGACAGTTTGTATAGCCCTTCATTGCTCGTTGCATCATTGCCTTGTTATTTTTTTCATTTGTCTGCTTTTCGCTGCGGTTTTCCCTCTTAAAAAAAATTTAAAAAATAAAAATATTATTGATTCCGACGTACTGTCACCGACCCTTTTTCTGTCTCCCTTTTCATGATCGCGTGTTTTTTCGTGTGTTCAATAAACCCTTTTACGCAATCCCTATGTTTTTTTTTTGTCTGCTTGCTTTCTGAAGTGAGCCGCATTTACTAATTCCGTGGTCAAGCCAGCCGCATTTTCTTATCGGTTGCGTTTCCGTTTCAAGTTTTTATCGCACAGACAGACAA
The DNA here is from genome assembly GCF_030265065.1 of Corythoichthys intestinalis. NCBI lineage: Eukaryota > Metazoa > Chordata > Actinopteri > Syngnathiformes > Syngnathidae > Corythoichthys > Corythoichthys intestinalis. The sequence goes on from NC_080402.1 coordinate 48,646,245, forward strand.
CGTATATTATAAATCATTCTAACGTTTATCTTCTGTGGTTCCTTTTAATCATATTGGCAGGAGATATTATTTAGATTAGTTTAAAAAACTTACGATTTGGGAGTTTTTTTGATTATATATAGCACATTTTTGCATCGGGAAAAATAACTTTTTAATTGTAAATTAGAATTTAAAGCACATACTTTTGTACTTTCATTGAGTATTTGTTTCTTAGATACTTATACTTAAGTAATTTTTTTGTCAATGTATCTGTACTTTACTATTGTACTTTAGTAACAAAAGTGAGTGAGTGACCACACAGCAGAGTAGTGCATTTACGTATATCGGGAGCTAAAAAAACAACATTGCTGCAACACTACAAAATGCACATTCTTGCTAAATCTGGTGTGTTTTCGGGCATGTTCAAAACTTGAAACATTCAGTATTTTGACCTGAGGAGTATTTTAAAAGTGAGTGCATGGCTTTGACGGTGTGTACAAGTGAAATAAACAAAGACCGAGATGAATTCTGCGTGAATCAGACACATGGGAACCTCGGTCTGTGGCAGGAATGCGTGGAGGAATGTCAAGTCAGGAAAACGAGTTTATCAGGAGCGTCACCGTGTTTTTCAGGCGTTTCCAGACGCGCTCGAGTTCGGTGGCACAATCGAGAGTTGTTGCTTTATTTAGATTGGTCGTCATTAAGTGGAGTATGTGTACTATGCACCTTTAAAAAGAACATTGAAGAACACTCCTTGTGGTTGGAAAAGGTTCAGAAACACTCCTAAGTAAGAAACTATGAATACATGGTGTCCATCAAAACTTGGCATTGATGGCTTTGGAAATGTTTTCATGCACCGCATCTTGTTGATTGAAGAATTGACAAAGAAAAACTGCAAGTTGGTTTTAAAAATGTTGGGTGAATGTCAATCGGATGTTTCAATCTTTTCAAGGAGCATGCCACAAATATGTAGTATTACAAATATTCATACTGTTTTGGCAGAATGATTTAATACGATCTAATTGCTACCTACTGCTATAAAAATGTGTATTATTAAAAAGAAGATGTCTTATATTTTTTTTGTTCGTTTATGTTGCTTGTTTCACGGCAAAAAAAGCACAAATGTTTTTTTTCTTTTCTGTTTAACCCTTTGATGCCTTAATATACATTTAACAATTATACCTAGAACATTGAAGAAATACATCCGTACGTAAAAAAATAGTATTATTACAAAAACACAAAATAAAGAAAATTAAATTGAAAAAATAATGCAAATGTTTTTGAAAAAAACTTAAATTATCAAAAGATTTAGAAAGAAGAAAAGAGTAAACAGAAAATTATATATATATATATATATATATATATATATATATATATATATATATATATATATATATATATATATATATTTAACTCATTGCCTGCAATGACAACGATAGACATCACATAATCGCACTTAAACAGGAAAGACTGGCTCATGTTTCTGTGCCATTGACGGCGCTAGACGTCCAAACCATCTAGTTCATTCGGCCCCTTCCGGTAAAAATGGATTGGACGTCTCGCACCATCAATGGCAGCCAATGAATTTAAATAACAAAGAATATTTTCGTGGAATATGCTAAAATTAATGAAAAGAAACATTTATTACTAAATTTCTCATTTTTATTTATTCAGTGTTTATATACTGTATATATAAATGTTTAAAACGTTAAAGGGATTTTTTTTCTATTTTTATTTTTCAAATTTAAGGATTTTCCAATTTTTATATATAAATTTCAATTTAACTTTCTTTACATGTATATACAGTGACAAGAAGTTTCAGCGCCATCCAAAGATTTTCGATTGGATTGAGGTCTGGAGACTCGCTAGGCCACTCCAGAGCGTTGAAATGCTTTTTACTCAGCCACTCTTTGGTCAGCTTGGTTGTGTGCTTTACATCATTGTCATGTTGGAAGATCCAGCCACGACTCATCTTCAAGTCTCCGACTGAGGGAAAGAGGTTGTGGCTCAAAATCTGACCATCAGTACTGTGCAAAAGTTTTAGCCAGGACACCTGCCTAAAACTTTTGCACAGTACTGTATATATACATATACATACTGTATATATACTGTATATATTCTTTTAAGGGCTAAAAAGTAACAAATTAATCCAGAAATAGAATGGTATTGCCAAAAGAAAAGAAAATATACAGTACTGTGCAAAAGTTTTAGGCAGGTGTTGAGGTTTCCACCCCCATACTTCACGGTAGGGACGGTGTTCTTGTGATTGTACCCATCCTTCTTTTTACTTCACACACGACGAGTAAAGTTTGCACCAAAAAGTTTTACTTTGGTCTCGGCTGACTACATGACTTTCTCCGCTGACCCCTCTGGATCATTCAGATGGTCTCTGGCAAACTTCAGACGGGCCCTTCACATGTACATGAACCTTCTGAGCAATGCATGATTTTAAACCATTGCACCGTAGTGTTCTACTGACAGTAGCCTTTGAAACTGTGCTCTTCAGGTTATTGACCAGCTCCTGCCGTGCTGAGCCCTCACTTTTCTCACCATGAGTGTGTGTGATGCTCCACGAAGAGAGATCTTACATGGAGCCCCAGTCCGAGGTAGATTATCAGTCATGTTTAGCCTTTTCCATTTTCTAATAATTGCTGCAACTGTTGATTATTCTAAACAAGCTGCTTTCCAATTGTCCCATAGCCTTTTCCAGCTTTGTGGAGCTCAACAATTTTTTTCTCTGGTGTCTTTCAAAAGCTCTCTGGTCTTGCCCATGGTAGCAGTTTGATTATGACTGATTGTAGGGGCACAGGTGACAATAAAGAGCTCAAACGGGTGGTGGGTGGGTGGTTACTCATGGATTAAAGTTGGACTTTTTTTAAGGTAGACTGACAACTCTTTGAGTGTCATAATTATTGCTGATTCTCAGGGGTGCAAATACTTATGAACCCTATTAAATTACAAATAAATTATTTTTAAAAATCATACAATGTGAGTCCTGGATTTTTTTAAGACCATGCCTCTATAGGTGGAAATGCATCTAGGATTGAAATTTCAGACTTCTACCTATTTTAATATTACTATTTTTATGCACTTATTTATTCCTCCAAGGCTTTATTGATGTATATATTCTACATGTTGGTTCATATTGTAGAAGGAGAATATCTTCACTTGCTTTAGGACAATCGGTTAATATTATGCATTGCATTGTTTTACTTCCATTACAGTATAAATAAGTGTATCAATTATAGTATTTAAAAGATATTTATGATGTTTTGTATCCTTCCTAGCTATCTCAATGATAACCCTCTACCTCTCACTCTCAAAACAGACCCTTACTATTCTGTTTTACTGTGAGAGTTGAAGACAAGGATGGAGAAAAAAAACGTGTTTGTAGTTTTTCTTTCTACATTTTTTTCAGCTAATCTATATGATTATAAAACATATAAGAGACCATTTTTTGTGGTGTGATTTACCAAGATGTTTTTTGTTTTTTTTTTTTTTCAATATTTTCCATTTTCTTTCATTTTCATACGGAGACCCGAAAGGGACATCGACAGAAATAAAATAAATTTAAACCAGATAGTATGTGGTGCACACTAGAAAGTTCCCTTCATTGGCCACAAACTGCAGGCGCTTATTGGACACCAGCAGTTTTGGCGTGCTAATACAGGATTTAGTTGAACTTTACTTCAGTCTTGAACTCAGAAATAAAGATATTACTGCATTACTTGCACATCGTCACAATTACATTACCAGATTGTTTCTGGTGCACACCATATAGTTTCTAGTGGCCACCACATACTATCTGGTGCGCACCAGATGGTTTAACTTTATTTTATTTCTGTCGATGTCCCTTTAGGGCTTCGTAGTTTTGCTTACTTTGCGTGGAACAGAATAATTATGGTACAATTACATGTATTTTTTTCTTTTGTAATTGAATTCATTTGAATGTTTATGCTGTGTACGTTTTGCAACCTGTAATACTTGAACAGTGAAATGCCTGCATCTTTGCAAAGTACTAAAAGTACGTACTTACATGAAGGATTTACAGATAGTATTAGAACTGCCTAACTCAAATACACAGCTTTATTTAATTGTCATGGACTTCAATATTCTTTTTTTTTTGTCTTTGGTTGTTTAATTAAAAAAACAATTATCCTCTTGACAAGCTAAGTAAAATCAAAGTGTTTTTCAATTGAGCCTGATCAAATATTGCCAGTGAAATCTTAAGTGTTGAAGTGAAATCCCTTCTAAACGCTTATACGCTCAGGTTTTTTTTTTAATCTTAAATATTACACAAATGAATCATAATTGACATTAAAAATGTCATACAACTGAAAGAATAACCAATCTTAAATTCATGCTATGATATTAAAATGAGTTTTGCTTTCAATAGCAAACACTCCGTTTTCTAACGTCATGACAACACGCGGGCAAAGTTACACATTAAACCTTTTAAAGCCTAGTATAAAGTACAATACAATTTCTATAAACATGAATACTCGTTTAAAGATACACAACAAAATGAAAACAGACCTGACGCACCATCTGTGTCTGTGTGTGGCGAGCGGGAATGGAGGCCAGCCGCGAAGAACTGGCAGACCATTTTAGAACCTGAAAGCAGACAAACAGGTTACACACGCGACACACGTGCCACACCCACACACGATACAGTGTACATGAGGCACTCACAGGCGAGTCATTTACCCATATGTCCTTCAGCTGACAGGAGACGCACACACACAAACACACCACAACAATAAGTGTATTCTTTGTGTTTATCTACAGTGTGTGTGAAACTGCCACACCCTGCAAGTTAATTGCGGGCGTTGGCGGTGAGTCACTTAATTGTGATCGGGACACACTTACAAAAGAGAAGTGGTCACATAAGATGACACTCTGAAAGGTGCAAAACCACAACAACGCTAACATTGTAATGGTACGCTTCAATGTCTAGCGGTATGTTTTCACCGACACATGACTTTGCAATGTGCACACATTATGACTATCTCAAATGTTTGGGTAGATATTGAATTTGGTTGAAATGGGACGATCTTCAAGTAGATATTGAATTTGGTTGAAATGGAACGATCTTCAAGAGTAAGTTCTTTTCCAGGGTTTTCTAAACATGGCAAATAGGCTAAGCTGTATATTTTTGAGCGGGAACTTCTACAAAATTTCATGTTGCTAAATCAATTTAGCTTCAAAATGGCCAACTTTAGGGTACGTCTTTTTTTGGCTAAAATGACCCCAACGTAGCTAATCCAAATCAATATGGCCAACTTCAATCTATTTATTTTCATGTTGTTCAGTTGCTAACAACAAGCATATTAACCATGGTTACATAACAGTACATTTACTACTAACATGATGTCATGTTAAGAAGCTTCATGTGTGCACAAGAAATGTTTGTTTCCGTGACAATTTTTTTCAATTTTCATATTAACTCATTGTTTGCCATGGATGTCCAATTCATTTAAATGAGGAGGACTGGTTGTGAATGTTCAATGTCTCAGTGTCATTGACGATGCATGACGTCCAAGCCATTCTGACCCTCCCAGTCAAAATGGTTTGGACCATACACGGAGATTTAGGGGAGGCAGGTGGGGCAGTGCCCCCACGCCCACCCAAGTGGCTGAAAAATGTTATTGCTCGTAATTGACTTTCCTATCAGTACATGACTTGAAAATAAAGACGTAGCCGGTAGAATGTTGTCTATAAAAGTCACAAACCAATTAAAAAAAAAAAAATTGAATGAAATGAACAAGAATCCTCCAAAGTATTTCATAATGGGTCAAAATTATATTTCAAACAGATCATGTGACTACCACCGTAAACTGAAAAAAATAAGTGGTGGATTTACTTGATAAAATCATTGTAACAATTTGCACTTTTATTAAGTAAATTTTAGTGCTTGCAATTCACAATTCACAAGCAGTGAAACAATTTGCAGTTTTATTAAGTACATTTTAGTGCTTGCAATTCACAATTCACAAGCAGTAAAATTTACTTAATAAAGTAAGTGCAAATTGTTACAATGATTTTATCAAGTAAATCCACCACTTATTTTTTTCAGTGTAGAAACCCTAATCCTACTAACTGAGCATTCATTTTGTAAGTTAATTTTAGTGCTGACACTGCGTTTTAGAGTCATCAACATGTTGATCAAACTATGGTTTGGACGTTTAATGCTGTTAATGGCAGCCAATGAGTAAACTTAATTATGTACACTACAGAACGGATTATATATTCAGTTGGCCATCATCTACATGTATTTAGGTGTATTTCCTTTCCTACAACCAGTACATCTCACCACTCCTTTGTACTTTGTGCTAACTGGCCTGTGTGACTCACAAGACAGGAAGTGGGCATCTCCATGGCGACGCCAAGCAACAACATCTTGCACGTGTGCCGTCGCAACGCTACTAACTGCGTCATTGTCCAACAGGAAGTAGGGCAATACCTTGACGTACTGTTTTTTTTTTATTTTTATTATTTTTTTTTTTTATTGTGACAACGCATTTATGAAACAGATTTCGTCAATGATATTAATTTGATTGTCATTTATTCCTGTTGGGACCAAGCCAACTTTGATTTTTAGATCAGTCAATTCCAAATTAAGCCCCTTAGGATCCAGTTTGAGAATTTTTAAATCAGATTTGGGCATTTTCAGATCTGGTGCATTTATTCCAGGACTAGGTTAAGACCATTGATCGTTCATAAATGTAACAAAAATATACTTTTTGTATTGCTTTGCTAACATCAATTCCAAAAACATTCATAAAAAGTCAAGTTCACGTCAACATAATTGACACCTACAGGTTTAAGAAGTCTTCTGCATTTATTTTGCTATTTTCTTTCCGACAAGGCAGCTCATCACTCATGGCTTCATTGTCCAACAGAAAGCACTGCCATACCTTGATTTACTGGTTTCATTTTTTTCCTTCACCACTCTGAATTCATGAATCAGATTTCCTCATTAAATGCCATTCACCTGAAAAACACTGCTAAAAAAAGGCAGTCCTGTATGAACACAAAATGAAACATATAAAGGAAGGAAATTTACATAGTGTAATTACAGTCTTTACCCAACACGATGCATACAAACAAAAATATGATAGCTCATAAAACTCACTTGGGCACTGGAAAGTCAATGCACCAGTACTGTACTTGGCTTTTAATGCCACATTGTACAAAGTTTGATGTCAAACGTCAACACGGCGAGTGACATAAATCCCTGAAAAAAATCAAACGGTGGTCAAATGTTCTTTTTTGGTCCCGCTGTCTTTCCCTCCCCGCCGAGGAGCCGCTGGAAGACTGAGTTGTCCTTCTGGCAGAGGGCTGCCGGCATATCGAAGTCCACAACCTTCCCAGCATGCATCACCAGCACGCGTTCGCAGTCCATGATGGTGTTGATCCTGGTGGCAGTGTCCAAAAACACATAACACTTAAGGACAGAATAATTTGGACAGTGACACGAATATGTGCCTCAAAACGTTTGTCCCCAAACTCCACATTTTCTTCCGGAGTTGTACAAAAAAACACATTGTCAACATACCACACTTAACATTTTTTTCACATCCTCCTAATACTTTTGATCAAATGAAGTATTTTGTTTTCTCCATATCCCAACACGCATAATAACGGTGCACCGATGCTAATATCAGAAGGTGCCCGATACGGAATTAGAATGAAGGCATCGGTATCAGCTAGTACTAAGAAATAACGCGCCGAAGATACGCAATATTTACTGTTCGCAGAGGCGGGGATAGCGGAGAGGCAAGTCAGGCAGTTGCTAGGGGCCCCCAGCCAAAAAAAGAGGCCTGCGAGGGCTGCCAAAATGTAATCTACAGAAACAACAAGAATTGGCCATTTGAAATGACACCGTAGTACCAGAGTTTTTATTATAGTAAGTGTTGTTAAATGAGCTCATTTAGCAGTCAACGAACAAGCCTATACTTGAAATGGAGGATAAAGTACACGCCTGCTATAACACTAGCCAGGAGGTTTTGTGAACAATGACATAAGCGTCTATAAAGATGTTAGCTTTGTAGGAAGGAGGGTAAACTAGTGAACTTGTTTCCTCTAATAGCAAAAGTGATTAGCACATGAGCTAAGCTACTGACGGTGGACATCTAAGAGCATTTTAAGTCTAAATTTTTAGAAGACTTCAGTTAAAATGTGAAATATCAAATTAAAACATGAAAGTCATCACACCATCATGAAAAATCAAAACGTTGAAATGGGAATTTCTGATTATGGCATGTGATATGCGCATAGCATGTGAAATTCATCAAATTACACGATAGCTTAAGTGATTAGCACATGAGCTAAGTTAATGTACTAATATGGTATAATGGCCCTGACATTTGACTTATTGCAAGCATCAGGCTTGATACCAAATGGAACAGTAACAAAGGGGGGGAAAAAACTTTTAGGCATTTCAGAGCATTTTATGTCTAAAAATGTTGAAATATCAAATTAGAACATGAAAGTCCTCACACCATCATGAAAAATCAAAACGTTGAAATGGGAATTTCTGCTAATTAAAACCTGAGACTTAGCACGCTTAGCATGTGAAATTCATCAAATTACACCATAGCTTAAGTGATTAGCACATGAGCTAAGCTAATGTGCTAATATGGTATAATGGCCCTGACTGTGGACTTATTACGAGCGTCAGGCTTGATACCAAATTGAACAAACAGTAACAAAGGGGTAAGGGATGCCGTCAAGCTGAAGAAGGAGGCCTATCAGGCCTTTTTGGCCTGTGGGACTCCGGAGGCAGCTGACAGGTACCGGCTGGCCAAGCGGACTGCGGCTTCGGCGGTCGCCGAGGCAAAAACTCGGACATGGGAGGAGTTCGGCGAGGCCATGAAAAACGACTTCCGGACAGCTTCGAGGAAATTCTGGTCCACCATCCGGCGTCTGAGGAGAGGAAAGCAGTGCACCATTAACACTGTGTATAGTGAAGATGGTGTACTGCTGACCTCGACTCGGGACGTCGTGAGTAGGTGGGGAGAATACTTCGAAGCCCCCCTCAATTCCACCGACACGCCTTCCTTTGAGGGAGCAGAGTCTGGGGACTCTGAGGTGGGCTCTTCGATCTCTGGGGTTGAAGTCACTGAGGCGGTTGGTAAGCTCCTCGGTGGCAAGGCCCCAGGGGTAGATGAGATCCGCCCGGAGTTCCTAAAGGCTCTGGATGTTGTGGGGCTGTCATGGCTGACACGCCTCTACAACATTGCGTGGACATCGGGGACACTGCCTCTGGATTGGCAGACCGGGGTGGTGGTCCCCCTTTTTAAAAAGGGGGACCGGAGGGTGTGTTCCAATTATAGAGGGATCACACTCCTCAGCCTCCCCGGTAAAGTCTATTCAGGGGTGCTGGAGAGGAGGGTCCGTCGGGAAGTCGAATCTCGGATTCAGGAGGAGCAGTGTGGTTTTCGTCCCGGCCGTGGAACAGTGGACCAGCTCTACACCCTCGGCAGGGTCCTCGAGGGTGCATGGGAGTTCGCCCAACCAGTCCACATGTGTTTTGTGGATTTGGAGAAGGCGTTCGACCGTGTGCCTAGGGGAGTCCTGTGGAGGGTGCTCCGGGAGTACGGGGTACCGAGCCCCCTGGTAAGGGCTGTTCGGTCCCTGTACGACCGGTGTCAGAGTCTGGTCCGCATTGCCGGCAGTAAGTCGAATTCGTTCCCAGTGAGGATTGGACTCCGCCAAGGCTGCCCTTTGTCACCGATTCTGTTCATAATTTTTATGGACAGAATTTCTAGGCGCAGCCGAAGCGTTGAGGGTGTCCGGTTTGGTGGCCTCAGCATTGCATCTCTGCTTTTTGCAGATGATGTGGTGCTGTTTGCTTCATCAAGCCGTGACCTCCAACTCTCACTGGGGCGGTTCGCGGCCGAGTGTGAAGCGGTTGGGATGAAGATCAGCACCTCCAAATCCGAGACCATGGTCCTCAGCCGGAAAAGGGTGGAGTGCCCTCTCCGGGTCGGGGATGAGATCCTGCCCCAAGTGGAGGAGTTCAAATATCTTGGGGTCTTGTTCACGAGTGAGGGTAGGAGGGAGCGGGAGATTGACAGGCGGATCGGTGCAGCGTCTGCAGTGATGCGGACTCTGCACCGGTCCGTTGTGGTGAAGAAGGAGCTGAGCCAAAAGGCGAAGCTCTCGATTTACCGGTCGATCTACGTTCCTACCCTCACCTATGGTCACGAGCTGTGGGTCGTGACCGAAAGAACAAGATCCCGGATACAAGCGGCCGAAATGAGTTTCCTCCGCAGGGTGTCCGGGCTCTCCCTTAGAGATAGGGTGAGAAGCTCGGTCATCCGGGAGGGGCTTGGTGTCGAGCCGCTACTCCTCCGCGTTGAGAGGAGCCAGTTGAGGTGGCTCGGGCATTTGGTTCGGATACCTCCTGGACGCCTCCCTGGAGAGGTGTTCCGGGCATGTCCCACCGGTAGGAGGCCCCGGGGTCGACCCAGGACACGCTGGAGAGACTATGTTGCTCGGCTGGCCTGGGAACGCCTTGGAATCCCGCCGGAGGAGCTGGCTGAAGTGGCTGGGGAGAGGGAAGTCTGGGCTTCCCTGCTAAAGCTGCTGCCCCCGCGACCCGACCCTGGACTAAGCGGAAGATAATGGATGGATGGATGGTAACAAAGGGGAAAAAAAAACTTTTAGGCATTTCAGAGCATTTTATGTCTAAATTATTAGAAGACCTCAGGTAAAATTTGAAATCTATCAAAATAAAACATGAAATTCATCATACCATCATGAAAAATCGAAACATTAAAATTTGAATTTCTTCCCGTTAAAACCGGAGACTTAGCATGCTAACAAGGTGAAATTAGTCAAATTACACGACATTTATCCATTAAAACAAAAACAAAGACATTATCATATGATAACTGAACTTTATTTTCTTGTGTTGCAGCGATACGCTACCATACTTAATCACATTATCATTTCCTCTAAGCATCCTAAAACATTTTATCTACATTTTTCCCCATAAAGTTATCCCAATACTTGGTCAAAATGCCATATTTTCATTTCTGGCCAAGCACTTTCTTCAAAACTTTTACTTCATGCCCCAATAATTTTGTGTAAAGATTCCTCCCACACGCAAAAAAATACTATTACACGCACTTACTGACCTATGCGCAATGGTAAGCACAGTCTTATCCCGAAATCTGTCCGCAATGGTCTTCTGCAGCAGTTTATCTGTCTTCTGGTCCACACTGGCCGTAGCCTCGTCCACACAGAGAACCTGCGCAAGCTTCTGTCATCATCAACTCAACAACAACCGGAAATGGAAGCGAAACTGACCTTGGCCTGAGTGAGCAGTGCTCTGGATAGGCACAGCAGCTGTCGCTGGCCGAGAGAGAAAGTCCGGCCTCGGTCCTGAAGCTCAGCATCCAAACCGCCTGACACACAGAGAATACTATTATCATTAATACTAGCAGTAGTACCTGATTGTAAGCCGTCACCCACCAAACCTGACACAAAAACGGCATTTGTTCAAACATAAACCGCACTGGATTATAAACCGCAGTATTATGGGATATCTACACCAAAATATATTACCGGGAACACTTTATTTGACAGCGGCATCATAAGACTATTGCAAGACCAAATAAACCACCATAAAGCTTTGAAAACCAATTGGCAGCAAAGCTTCATTGCTTCAGGAAGCATCATTTGGCCATCACTGCTCCCTTTGAGGAGACAGTCAACCTCTGCTGCCACCTGCTGTCAACAATGTTGTCATGCAACATGCCTCCTAGCATGCATTGCAGCACTACAGATGTCAATAATAATAATCAAAATTCATGTTTTGTGTCAATTATTTCTTCGGTTACTCATCCAGTTGTCTCATTAATTGCTAGCTCTGTTATTTGGTAACACTTTATTTGATGGTGGCGCCAATAAATTGTCATAAGACCATCATAATAATGGCATGACACTGCCATGAGCATTAATAGATGCTGATGACTGATGTTATTTGAGCAGGCAAATTATTTCACTTTTGAATAGATGTAAACGATCGTCACATAATTTGGCAGATGGTACTTAATGACATCTGTCATAAGCATTCATTAATGCCCGTGACAGTGTCATGTTACAATTATGACGGTCTTATGACGCAGCTGTCAAAAAAAGTGTTACCTTATTAACCCAAATAAATCAACAAATCAGCCGCACTGGACTATTAGCCGCAGGATTCGAAATGAGGAGAAAAATGTAGCATCCTACAGTCATAAAATTACGGTAGTGTTGTATCGGTACCGATACTTGGCTCCCCATACCGATACACTTGGAGGTATGGTATCGGCCGATACTGTACCGCTACCAAGATTTTTAAAAATGATACCTTCTGTCACTTTTAAATTCAATACTACATTACTGCACACATACATGTAAAGTAATTGCTTTCAAGGCTTGGTCAGACACTGCTTAATTCACTGTTTGCCACTGACGCCGGTAGACGTCCAATCCATATGAAGTGAGAGGGACACCCGCCTACATCAAATTGATTGGATGTCTACTAGTGATAAACTAATTGTTGAAAGGGTGTCAATGGACCAGAGAAATTTTTCTTTTTCACAACTCATTGGCTGCCATTGATGGTGCGAGACATCCAATCTAAAACACTAGTTTAATATATGATTGCGGTCCCTCACCCATGGCATTGACCACTGAGGTGAGGTGACACTGGTCCAGAACTTCTAGAAGCTGCTGGTCCTGGTGCCGCCCGCAAGGGTCCAGATTCTCCCGGACGGTCCCGCTGAACAGAAAGGGGTCCTGAGGAATGATGGCCAGTCTGGACCTGCGCATGTTACCATCAATAATAAGAAACTGGAAGCCTTCATCATGGCAGCTGGGTGATGTGAAAGTACTAAGTAAATGTATGGCATTCTTAAAGTATTGAGAACTATGTTTTGAAACGTTACATACTCAAATATATATAGATTATATTTACAAACTTCTTCGAGAACTGGAAAACCCTGATAAAGGACTGGTATGGTTTGTTGAGATGTAGAGCACTTTGAATTGCCTTGTGTTGAATTGTGCTATACAAATAAATTTGCCTTGCTACAATTAGATTTTTTGACCCATTTATTGGTCACCTTAGACCTGAGGCAATCTCCTGAAGCTTTCAATTTTGTATAAGTTTAGAAACTTCTAATTGAATAAAAAATGATGAAAAAAAGAAAACCTACGGTGTTTGCTATATAGCACTTTGCAATGACCTTAAAAGTGACCTTGTACTTTTTTAAACAATTTTTCTTGACCCTTTGTTGCCATTTTAGGAGGTTTGCAAGACAGATTCTTTATCAATCTATTACAATTGTTTGTTTGTTTTTGCCTATCTCTGCAAATACTAGTATTCTCGTTAATACAGTGGGACAAATAAGTATTTAGTCAACCACCAATTGTGCATGTTTTCCTACTTGAAAAGATTAGAGAGGCCTGTAATTGTCAACATGGGTAAACCTCAACCATGAGAGACAGAATGTGGAAAATAAAAACAAAAAATCACATTGTTTGATTTTTAAAGAATTTGTTTCCAAATTAGAGTGCAAAATAAGTATTTGGTAACCTACAAACAAGCAAGATTTCTGCCTGTCAAAGAGGTCTAACTTCTAACGAGGTCCAACGAGGCTCCATTCGTTACCTGTATTAATGGCACCTATTTTAACTCATTATCGGTATAAAAGACACCTGTCCACAAACTCAGTCAGTCACAATCCAAACTCCACTATGGCCAAGACCAAAGAGCTGTCGAAGGACACCAGAGACAAAATTGTAGACCTGCACCAGGCTGGGAAGACGGAATCTGCAATAGGTAAAACGCTTGGTGTAAAGAAATCAACTGTGGAGCAATTATTAGAAAATGGAAGACATACAAGACCACTGATAATCTCCCTCGATCTGGGGCTCCATGTAATATCTCACCCCGTGGCGTCAAAATGATAACGAGCGGTGAGCGAAAATCCCAGAACCACACGGGGAGACCTATTGAATGACCTACAGAGAGCTGGGACCACAGTAACAAAGGCTACTATCAGTAACACAATGCGCCGCCAGGGACTCAAATCCTGCACTGCCAGACGTGTCCCCCAGCTGCTTAAAGTACACGTCCAGGCCCGTCTGCGGTTTGCTAGAGAGCATTTGGATGATCCAGAAGAGGACTGGGAGAATGTGTTATGGTCAGATGAAACCAAAATAGAACTTTTTGGTAGAAAGACAGGTTTTCGTGTTGGGAGGAGAGAGAATACTGAATTGCATCCGAAAAACACCATACCCACTGTGAAGCATGGGGGTGGAAACATCATGCTTTGGGGCTGTTTTTCTGCAAAGGGACCAGGACGACTGATCTGTGCAAAGAAAAGAATGAATGGGGCCATCTATCGATAAATTTTGAGTGAAAATCTCCTTCCATCAGCAAGGGCATTGAAGATGAGACGTGGCTGGGTCTTTCAGCATGACAATGATCCCAAACACACAGCCAGGGCAACAAAAGAGTGGCTTCGTAAGAAGCATTTCAAGGTCCTAGAGTGGCCTAGCCAGTCTCCAGATCTCAACCCCATAGAAAATCTGTGGAGGGAGTTGAAAGTCCGTGTTGCTCAACGACAGCCCCAAAATATCACTGCTCTATAGGAGATCTGCATGGAGGAATCGGCCAAAATACCAGCAACAGTGTGTGAAAAGCTTGTGAAGAGTTACAGAAAACGTTTGGCCTCAGTTATTGCAAACAAAGGGTAAATAACAAAGTATTGAGATGAACTTTTGGTATTGACCAAATACTTATTTTCCACTTCCATTTTCCACCATTTCGACCAAATAAATTCTTTAAAAATCAAACAATGTGATTTTCTGGGTTTTTCTTCCACATTCTGTCTCTCATGGTTGAGGTTTACCCATGTTGACAATTACAGGCCTCTCTAATATTTTCAAGTGGGAGAACTTGCACAATTAGTGGTTGACTAAATACTTATTTGCCCCACTGTATATGGCTGACTGGACTAAATTTGAATATTTCATATTTCAAATTCAACTCTTCACTATGTAAGACGACTGGGTATGTCATGGAAAGTGTCTTTATATAATGACCTTGCGTATTCATCGCTTGATCTGGGGTGTCACAAATGTAACTACCATCAGGAAGCAGGATTAACATTGTTCGAACAAGCACACAGTTTGCACAAAATAAGCGCTCACGTTCTTTACTTTAAAGCAATGGTTCTTAACCTGGGTCCGACTGAACCCCAGGGGTTCGGTGAAAGTTAAGACACACAGGGCCCTATTTTCATACTCTGAAGTGTTGTTTTAGACTAGGTTTTGAACTGGGTTGCCTCCAATTTACAGGCTTTATTCCATTTCTTTCAACTCCTAACCCTCGATTTAAAGGGAGGAGAAATCTATTTAAAGGGAGGAGAAAGTGCCTTGCTAAGTGCAAGGTTGACTAACACTTGGTATGAGGAAGTATAACAGACCGACAGGCAGCCTGCACTGTGCAGATAATAAGAAAAACATTTGCGTCACATTTTACGCTTTGAAAATATGTGATGCAAGGATGCGACCCTAAAATGAAAATGTAGACATGATGAACAACCACAGTGGAACTATAACAAACTCTCATTTAATAAATTAAAGCTGTTCAAACCATAAGGACACTCAGATTCCTATTCTCCGTGTCTAAGCAGATGAACAGGATACGTTAAAATTAAAATAAATTTAAAAAAAAAAAAGAATTTAGACATGAAATTTCATTTTTCAAAATGAAAATTAACTGTAAAACACCAAATTTAATTGTAGTAAATTTGAATACATTTCAGCAGGAATTTGCTTGCTAGCTTAGATCTATATGAGTTTTGAATTTGGAAAAAAAGGCTTAATTATTAAATTCCGAAGGGTTCAGTACCTTTAGCAAGGTTAAGAACCACTGTTTTAAAGCATCTTTCACAGACTCGCGTGCCTCAATGACCACAAACTTCGCTATTTAATCCATAATTACACACAGTACGTAATAGGTATTGGAGTAAACCACCACAAATTTATGCAATTATTCACTGTTTTCATATGGTGCCAGTCGCGGCCCAATGCCCCGCTGTCAGAGAACTGGGAAAAGTGCACCTCTTTTACTGTTGACGGTCAATCTTAACGAAATGAGCCTGAATAGGGCAAAGAGCTCGCCCAAAATTAAAATATTCATTTACAGTAAGTCGACGCAACACGGTGACTGGAAGTCAGAGGTTTAGTTGTCAGAGAACAAGGAAATGCACACATTGCAGTCAATATTGGTCAAAATGGTAAATATATTGTCAATCCTATGAAATGAAGCTGAATGCTGTAAAATCCTGGATCTGAAATGTTAATGGATTTCTGCCAAAAAAAACTGAATACCAGATGTGTTAATACTGATTTGCACAGGTGAGAAAATGAAAAGTCCTGCATGAATTGTCACCTGAGCTGAGTGAGGCCCACACTACTGACGTCCAATCCATCCAGAAGGATTTCTCCCCCGTTTACTTCCACCATGCGGAATAGGGCCGCGAACAAAGAAGACTTTCCTGAGCCCGTGCGGCCCACAATGCCTACTTTCTCACCGGCCCGTACTATGAAGCTCACACCATCCAAAGCGTTGGGAAGACCTTCCCTGTATGCTAACACGACATGACGGAACTCCACGATTCCATGCTGGGGCCAAGACAACCCCAACTGAAAGAAACAACAATGGGTTAGGCTACTTCTACTTTCTGTAGTTCCACTTTTAGGTTGGCTGTCAATGTACTTGTGGGTTCTGTTGTTGAGGTTCCTCCGGCAGTTGGCTGGAATATTCGTGAGCTCGCTCCACGCTTACCAATTGCATCTCCGTCTGCGTGAAACTGGAGATGAGGCCTGACAGCAGCGCAGTGATGGACAGGGCGTACGACAGCGACAAACCCACCAGCCCTGAAACACATATGCGTAGGTGACACCAAGGAAGAAGCCATTTTGAATCACGAAGAGGTAGTACTTCGACTCACCGGTTTAATTCATTCTTTGACCAAGCTTTTAACTCAACTCATTCGCATGTCAAATTTATGTTTCCTACTGTAATGAATTAAAATCTGTGTCCCCGGGTGCGACACTGGGAAGAATCGCAGGAAGGGCCTGGCATGCATCCAGAGTTGCCACCCCGACCCACCCGGACCAGACACCTTCCAGAGGTATATAGAGTGAAGAGCAGAAATATTTGCACCCCTTGTGATTTTGCAAGTTCACCCACTTTGAAAATAGGTAAAGGTCTGAAATTTCAATCATAGAATCCGAATCATAAAATCGGGAACTCACATTTTATGATTTTTCAATAATTTATTTAATAATTTACTGGGGCTCATAAGTATTTGTACCCCTGAGAAAAACAGTGCTAATATTTAGTGCTGAACCCTTTGTTTGCAATTAGAGAGTTCAGACGCTTTCTGTAGTTCTTCGCCAGGTTTTCACATATGGAAAGAGGGATTTTGGCCCATTCCTCCACACAAATCTTCTCAAGATCTGTCAGGTTTCAGGGCTGTCGTTGAGAAACACAGAGTTTCAGCTCCATCCAAAGATTATCATTTTTCAAATTTATGATTTTCCTATTTTTATATGTAAATTTCAATTTAACATTCTATACATGTATATATAGTGAAGAGAAGTTTCAGCTCCATCCAATAATTTATTTGATTGAGGTCCGGAGACTGGCGAGGCTACCCCAGAACCTTGATATTCTTTTTATGCAGCCACTCCTTGGTCAGCTTGGCTGTGTGCTTCAGATCATTGTCATGTTGGAAGATCTACCCAAGACTCATCTTCAAGTCTCTGAGGGAAGGAGGTTGTGGCTCAAAATCTGACGATACATTTTACCATTAATCCTCTGCTTTATAAAGTACAATCGTCCTGTCCCCTTTGCAGAAAAGCAGCACGAAAGCATGGGGTTTCCACCCCCATTTTTCACAGTGGGGATGGTGTTCTTGGGATTGTACTCATCCTTCTTTTTCCTCCACACATGACAAGTGAAGTTTGCACTAAAAAGTTCTAGTTTGGTCTCAGCTGACCACATGACTTTCTCCCATGACCCCTCTGCATCATTCAGATGGTCCCTGGCAAACTTAAGACCGGCCTTCACATGTGCTGGCTTCAACAGGGGAACCTTCTGAGCAATGCATGATTTTAAACCATTGCACAGTAGTGTTCTACGGACAGTAGCCTTTGAAACTGTGCATCCAGTTCTCTTCAGGTCATTGACCAACTCCTGCCGTTTAGTTCTGGGCTGAGCCCTCATTTTTCTCATTATGAGTGATGCACTACAAGGCGAGATTTTAAATGGGGCCCCATTCCGAGGTAGATTATCAGACATGTTTAGCCTTTTCAATTTTCTAACATTGCTGCAACTGTTGATTTATTCTCACCAAGCTGCTTTCCAATTGTCCCATGGCCTTTTCCAGCTGTGTGGAGTTCAACAATTGTTTTCTCTGGTGTCTTTCAAAGGCTCTCTGGTCTCGCCCAGGGAAGCAGTTGGATTATGACTGACTGTTGGGTGCACAGATAACAAAAAACTCAAACAGGTGGTGGGTGGATGGTTACACATGGGGTAAAGGTGGACTTTTTTTAAGGTAGACTGACACTCTTTGAGTGTCATAATTATTGCTGATTCTCAGGGGTACAAATATGAACCCCAGTGAATTACAAATAAATTATTTTTAAAATCCCAAGGGGGGAAAAAAAGATGTCGCAAATATAACCACGACTCCAATCAGAGGTAATCATGTTTTTTCTCTACTAGAGGGCACTCACGCTCTTTGGATGTGTGATGTTTCATTTTTCTCATCTGAATTCCATGATTTTAATGTATTTCTTTGCCCTAATATGGTCAGGTATTGGCTATAGTACAGTATAATAATAACAGTTCAAAGTATAAATAAAATAAATTTTGTTGTGCTGAGTGAAAAATATACCTTTTTTTAAAATCAGAAACTGTAAGCAGTTACTCACAATGTTATTCATTGCTTGAGTATTCTTTTCAAAAAATACTTTTTTACTTGTACTAGAGTAAATTTTTGGATGACTATTTTTACTTTTACTTGAGTAACACTATTTAGAAGTAACGGTACTCTCACTTGAGTAAAATCTTTAGCCACTGTATCAACCTCTGCAGATTTCACTTAGTGAGTGTAATAGTAATGACTGCTAAAACAAGGTAGAAATGCTCCTTGAAGAGATTTGAAAATGTAAGCCCTCACCTGGGTCAACCACATTGAAGCTGTGCTGTATGACGGCAATAATAGCAAGGCTGGTCACCACAGCGACGCCAATGAGCTGCAGACGGATGTCCAACCACTGCGTAGCGGCGTTGCTCAGGAACAAGCAGCGTTGGTTCTCCTCCAAGCGACGCACGCTTTCCTCCTCAAATCTGATACAAGCAAAGGCCTTTGGTTAGGATGTTCTTTAGCGGCAGTATCAGCGCAGCCGCAGCCCTTTTACATCAGTTATTTGTACTTTTGTATTCTTGTTTTTGAGTCGCACGGCAGAGAACAAACTTACCTGGCGCTGCTACGGCTGGCCCGAATGGTGGCGAGGCCGCCGAGCGTCTCCGAGAAGTGCGAGTAGACGGGCGACAGCGTGACGCTGCACAGACGCTTGAGCTCACGGGAGGTGTGTCTGTAAAAGCGCTGCGTGCTGAAGTAGAGCAGCGCCAAAGGGGGCAGTGCCAGCAGCAACCACGGCAACGCCAGACTCATCACTGCCAGCGTCCCCAGAAGGGAGAAGACGTTAGCCAGCAGGATGTTAAGGATGAAAGGTAGGCTGTCGTCCACGCTGTACACGTCTGACGAAAAGCGGTTGAGGATACGGCCCAGCGGTGTCGTGTCAAAGAAGCTCACCGTGGCCTGAAAGAGAAATAAAGCCTAAAGCATGCCATTCATGGGGATCGGTGGCCAATTAATTTGAACAGGGAGTACTGGCTGTGAAAGCTCATCTTTCAGTGCCATTGACGTCATTAGGTGTCCAATCCATTTTGACTGGGAGGAGCGAATGAATGAACCCCTCCCAGTCAAAATTTATTGACGTCATTGGTAACCAATGAGTTAAGTTAGTTCCCTGTTAGAGTTTAATTTTAAAATTTGTGAATGAAATGGTTAATGAATATATCAGTCGGGGACAATGATTGAGTTAACAGCTCACGGTCACCTTAATGACGCGATTCAGGAGTCTGTCATGGATGGCTGTGGCAGCACAGATAGCGCCATATGCAAATAGGAAGGCTCGCAGGGCGGTAAAGACAGTGTTGGCCCCTGCCAGGCCGCCGTACACCGCCAGGTAGAAGCGAACCTCACTGCTCGGTTTGGGCAAAGGCGACATGGAAGACCTAAAAATGGTACAAGTGTGAACATTGAGTCCCCGTAGAATTTTAAGCAAGTCAAAAATGCTATTGACCGTGATAGATCGATAAATTCATTCAGTTTATTTAAGGGGGGCGCTGGAAATCAAAGTTAGGGCTGCATCAAGGGTTCCCAAAAAAGGGACTACTTTTGCCAATTCACTTTAGCTAACTTGTTACTATAAACGCAACTAAAAGTTATCAGAAGGGGTGTGACAAAATATCAAAATGGTGATATATCGTGAGACTTTGTATCCCAAAAAGTTTATCGATATGCTCCTGTCAAGAATCGAGATATCGTTTTAAAAAGGAGTCGATTAAAAAAATAAATAAAATAAAAAGAAATGGCTGCCATTGACGGTGCTCAACGCCCAGTCCATTTAGACTGGGAACATTCGTTCATTCAAAACCAGAGCATTCAGTCATTCAGTCCGATTTTCGGGGCATTTACAGGTCACTTGCTTTTTATTTTAGTGCATTTACAGGTCATTTCCTGTTGAGTTTGAGTCACTGCCTGTTCATTTGGGTGATTCCCAATCACTTCCTGTTCTGTAACGCAAAATAAACAGCAAGTGACCCATAAAATACCCCAAAATCAACAGGAAGTAACTGAAAATCAACAGGTAAATGACCTTAAATGGCCCAAAATTACTCATTGCCTGGCATTGGCTGCCACTACCGGCCATAGACATTCGTTCATTCGCTGCCATCCCTCCCACTTCAAACGGATTGGACGTCTACGAGTGATAAACTCATTCCAATTCACAGCAGAAGCTTGCTTTTCTGTTTATTAGTTTTTTGTAGAATAGCCTAGAATGAGTTCCTGACCAGTGTATCGAAAATTGTTGTATCGCTATATCGTCAGACCATCGTTATTGTGAGCTTTGAATCGCAAATCGTATCGTATCGTATCGTGAGGTACCAAGAGGTTCCCACTCCTAGTTATCATTAGCTTAATTCATTCACTGTCAGCCCGGGTCACAGAGTGTGTGAGAATATGGGTTAGTTAAAGATGGAAATTGATATTGAAAACATCTTTTGACAGCAATACTAGAAGTCTAATCTTTTTAACACTAGAAAACCCAGCAGAGGCCGACTCGGCCCTTCCCCAAGACAAATATTTCTAATATTCCCAAGCAATGGCCGATTTGGCCTCTCTTCCTAAAAAACCCAGAGGTGGCCCAAATGACCCAAGTGGTTTTGAATTAGCAAGTCGTTGTCCGACAGACAGCAACCATTCATATGTAAATGCAACCACTAGACATACATTGTGTTAGAATGCGGCCCAAACGGAGGGGAACACACCACGGTTGCACACTTATGTGATAGTTTTTGTCAGTTCAAGTCAAGCTACATTTATTAATTTACATTTATTTATGGAGTTTTACGCTTTTTACAAACTTTTAACTTAATTCTCCTATACTCCACACAGAAAAACAGGAGAAAAAAAATGGCCCAAATGTGTACATTGTTTTTGCAAAAAAAAAACGTTTTAGAACTGCAATTTGAGTTTAAAGCTAGATCATGTATATAGTTTAGAATGCCTGGATCTAATGGAGCATGAATTGTGGCCATTTTGTCTGAAGTTAGTACGAGAAAACGTGTAGAAAACCTTTGAGAAAAACAGAAACAGAATTTGTGTCATGAGAAGGTGGAACAGGCTGAACAGTTTCTTTGACACACTGAAACAATGACTGACTGTCCTAATAGTCCTAATTATTATGAAGGGAATATGTACTGCACAGTGTTGTCGATCTTACTTAAAAAAGTGATTAGTTACAAGTTACTAACTAAATTACTTTTTGGGAGAAGTAACTCAGTTTCCTCATTGTAAGAGTAATTTGTTACTCAGCAAAAAAACTCATGTTACTTTTCATGTTCTACACGTTATTACAAATATACAATAGAAAACATTTCACATCAAAGATGTTTATGTTAACTGATTGAATTGATTTTTTCATTCTTCCCCCAAAAAACGTAGGTCAGATTTTTTTCTTTTTTTTTTTAAATTCACCTATATGAGAGTTAGTGGTATACAATCTCATTGAGATGTCATGATAAATGGTAAAAAAAAATTACAGGGACTTTGATTACTTGCCACTGAAAATAAATGGGAAATTTGTTTTTATATGTATTTGTTTAAATTCTGATACAGGACATACCATCTTCATAAGTAGGACTGATAATTCAACATTCAGTCATTGTTTCAGTGTGTTCAAAAGCAACTGCTCAGGGCTGGTCCCTACGCCCTCCTCAATTATTTATTTTGAGTCCTAATTAATAAGTCTCACCAAGAAACAAAGGAACAATATGTATGCCGATCCTTTCCTAAGGTGGTAAAATGATCAGGTGTTTATTTTGTCATAACATAGCAATTGCATGAATATATATATATATATATATATATATATATATATATATATATATATATATATATATATATATACATATACATATACATAAATACATACATATATATACCGTATATATAATATATATTTCATGTCTGGTGCTCTTCGAATGAAAATATATACTTTGATTGAAGGAACCTTTTTTTTTTGGATTGACTAAGACATACACAAATCTACCTACAAATTTATCAACCTACAGTAGGCAAGTAACAAATAAGTGTCTGAAGTAGCCTGACTAGTAGTCAGGCTACTTTAGCTGAGGAGGGGGTTGGGCAAAAGAGAAAGCAGCCTCACTCAGCAAGGTTTCGCCCAACCCCCAACTCAGCTAAAGTAGCCTGACTTGAGCCTTTTTCGCCCAACCCCCTCCTCAGCTAAAGTAGCCTGACTTACTCAGACACTTATTACTTACTTGACACTAAACTGCTAAACTTCTGAGAATATTTTAATAACAGTATTTTAATAATTCTAATTCATTCGGATGTATTAGTTTGAATACCCTCTACATGTTAAAAAAAACAATTTTAAAAAGATCAATTAGCAATTTGCTGTGGATATACATTTATGTGCATAGATATTTAGAAATAATACAACTAAGCACACCAAGACACAGTGGTGAAATGAAGAGCACCACACATGAAATTGCTGGGAAAAAATATGCAAGATTAGTAAATACCACTCTTGGTTCAGAAACAAGCCATCATTCAGGTTTCATTCAATGGTGTAAATATTACATTAATTTGAAACCAAATTAAATTAAACTGAACAAGTGCTCCACATCTATGGGCATGTGTTGTGGACCCTTCCGTTAGTTACCAGGGTTTGTTTTGTTTGCTTTGCTTAAATTAAATGAAACAAGCTTGATACATCCAGACAATATTCTAACAGCTGATGACCAGTATTATCTACTCTCAATGCGTTTTCTTCAGTCAGAAAAGTAATAGTTAAAAAAAGATTAATCACGATAAAATTGCACTAATTAGGGGTATAATAAATAAAAAATCGACACCACTAATTGTAATGTTAGTTCATTGTTCATTCTGTTTCTTCATTTGTAATGTTTGTTTTGTTTTTCAGTGCACTTTTTGTCGTTGCTTTTGGTTACGTAACAACTGGCCGAACGGACTTCTGACGTACGTGAGTTTAAAGAGGTGTCCCAATTCGTAGGGCTGATGTTTCAAGCCCTACCCCTTATTGCTTTGTTTGAAAGGCCAAGGGGTGGGCCAAGGGGTAGAAATTGGATGCGGCTTGCGGTAGGCGGTAGGGTAGGCTCGGCTTCGGGGCGGATCTCCTTGGTCATATTAGAGAGCACCAAAGCCCCATTGACTTCTCGTGATAATCTTTAAAAAATCCGGAACTCTTATTGTATGATTTTTTTTTTTTCAATAATTTATTCGTAATTTATTGGGGTTCATAAGTATTTGTACCCTTGAGAAAATCATTGCTAATATTTAGTGCAGCAGCCATTGTTTGCTATTACAGAGGTCAGACGCTTTCTGTAGTTCTTCACCAGGTTTTTCCATATGAAAACAGAGATTTTGGCCCATTCCTCCACACAAATCTTCTCTAGATCAGTCAAGTTTCGGGGCTGTCGTTGAGAAACACCAAATTTCAGCTCAATCCAAAGATTTTCTGCATTCTTGGATTGATGTCTGGAGTCCACTCCAGAACCTTGAAATGCATTTTACGCAGCCACTCCTTGGTCAGCTTGGCTGTGTGATTCGGATCATTGTCATGTTGGAAGACCCAGCCACGACTTATCTTCAAGTCCCTGACTGTGGGAGGGAGGTCATGGCCAGAAATCTGACGATACATTGCACCATTCATCCTCTGATTTATAGTGTCGTCCTGTCCCCTTTGCCGAAAAGCATGAGGTTTCCACCTACATACTTCACAATGGGGATGGTGTTCTTGGGATTGTACTCTGCCTTTTTTTCCCTTCACAAACGACAGTAAAGTTAGCACCAAAACCCCATTGACTTCTCGTGATAATCTTAAAAACTTGACTTGATAAGTTTTGATTTGCTATGATTATTCTTGTTTGAATCCTGTGCATCAATAAATACCAGGAAGAAAAGACAAAAATTAACTTTGTCAGACTCTTATTTCAGTTTTACATTTGATACTGATTCAATGTTCTATTTTCTGCAGGCATCACAAATATACTGTTATAACAAATATTGCTAGCATATAAAGGCCCCACAAATACACTGTCAGAGATATTTTTTCCGACAGTAAAATCGTAAAACGATACACATTATTAAAATGTGTAAAACCCCATAAATGTAGCTTGACTTGAACTGACACATAATATTACATGAATAGTACTACTGTTGTGTGTTCCCCTCCATTTGGGCCACATACCAACACAAGTGGTTGTATTTCCATATGAACGGCTGTTGTCTGTCCGACAACGACTTGCGTATTCAAAAGCACTTGGGTTATTTAGGCCACCTCTGGGTTTTTTTGGAGGAGAGGCCAAATTGGCCATTGCTTGGGACTGTTAGGAGTAGCAGAATTCTCTTGGACTTGTAGCCACAGCTATGTGTCTGTTGCACGCCATTACCGACTAAACGAATCAACCGTTCGTTACACAAAAAAAGACTGGGCGAAAATCCGAAAGACCTCCTCAATGTCGTTTTCCAGGGACACTAAGCGAGTCGTGACTCCTCGCAACAAGACGATTGTAAAAATGGAAAATGCACTGACAGTGTGGCTATCGGACTGTCGGGAAAAGAAGGTGAGTCTCGACACAAACATGATTCGGGCAAAAGCCAAAGCGCTGTATGATAGCCTCATTCCTGAAGGAGAGTTGAATGAAGGTGGCGGTGATGCCGACTCCGAATAAGATGAACCACAGCCTAGTACCAATGCTTCAAGTGAAGAAAATTGTGGATTTGTTGCCAGCAAGGGCTGGTTCGAAAAATTCAAAAAGAGGTTTGGACTTTGCAGCGTTACGTTGCATGGGGTGGCCTCCTCGGCGGACCATGACGCAGCTGTTCGTTACGTTGAGGACCAATTTCCCAAATTAATTGAAGAGGGTGGCTATCTCCCGGAACAGGTGTTTAACATGGCCTTTTTTGGAAGAGGATGCCATCCAGGACGTTCCTTTTCAAGGAAGAAGTGAAGAAGCGAGGCTTTAAGGCCCACAAAGATCGCATGACTCTCATCATGTGTGGGAATGCTGCGGGACTCATGCTCAAGCCGCCTTAATTTACAAGTCCCAGAATCCTCGCGCTTAGAAGAACAAAAACAAATCCTTGCTGCCTGTCTATTCTTCTCAATAAATCATCTTTATCTTCATATCCATTGTTCTGGAATTTTTTCTTCATTTATCAAGATCATCAGTGTGGTGAGTACATTTCATTCATCTTATGCATGTTAATGTATATTAATATTGCATTTACTTTTCAAACTAGTGTACTGTATACACAAAAAATATATAAATAATGTTTTTTTACATAAAATAAAATTCTCCTGTATCCAAGGAGCTGAACAGGGCAGGTTTAAAAAAAAAAAAAAAAAAAAAAAATGGGGGGGGTCGCTACTTCGCGGTTTTTCACTTATCGCAGTGGGATCTGGTCCCCATTAACCGCGAAAAACAAGGGATCAATGTATATACATTTTTCCAATTTAGTTATAATAAAATAATTGATTTTTTCCCCAAAATGTATGCTTCAAATTTATTAATTTAAAAAAAATTATAAATAATTTGAATGCCCATCGCAAAATGCGTGCGAGTAGCACTAATTACTACAATTGGATGTCAAGTGGGGTCGCAAAATATTGTACTACGGACCACAATTACGGACCGAATGTAATATAAACACTAAAGATGTAAAAAGAAAATCGTAATTTGAGCATGAAATTAGCATTTAATGTGAATGTTAGACACGTTGCACACAAATACCACAATTTGAAAACATTTTCTCATGTCTGGGGCTCCTTTACCACCCATCCATCATACCCCTGCATACAAACAAATATTGAGCGGCTGTGCTCACGTGAAGCTTCCGCCAGTAAACAAGACCAGGTGAGGTGAGCCCAACGATCCGGAGCAGGAACGGTTGCTATCGGCAGAAGAGTTGCTCTTCAGCGCTGAGATCCAGTGAGACAACCACCAGTCTGAAACGTTCTTGGAGGCTGCAGCACACCACAAAACATTTTGGAAAGAATTGTTCACTACTGTGTTAAGTTTGCACCACATCTACTGCTCCTTACTTAAAATTTTACCTAATTCCTACAAAAAAAAGACTGATAACTTATAGCCACTCTTTCCTTGTTGGTACAGTACTTTTAGCCATCTTTAAAAGTGATTACGAAAGGGGTTTAATGGATACAAACCTTGCATGGCGAGTAGAGACATCATAATGGAAGTGGCCAGGACTCCACCCACTGCCACCCAATAAGTTTGGTACACTTTCCAAGACAAGCTTCCTGCCTGCATCTTCTCCAACCCTGAACGATCGCTGACGTCATCGTCTAGATGGAGCTCGCTGAAAGCAATCTTCTGCTCCTCGTCCTCACTTCCTGCTGATACATAAAATGCACCAGTCTCAATAACAAAATGGAAGAAGAATAAAATCCAAATAAGCACGATAACATTTTCGTGCACAAATTATTATTTTTTTCCTTCAATGTTTTTATTACATTCATAAAGGGACAAGGGTCTCAAACTCCCCGTTTGATATCCAACTGTAGTCTTTGCTTTGCCGGCATGTATTTTGCAATGGGCAAAAAAAAAAAAAAAGTATATAAATAATTGAATTAGTTCAATAATTTGTGGATCCATTTCAGAAAAAAACATTGAGCAGTATAAAAAAACAATATAAAAAAATGCAAATTTGAAGCCGTGAGTAATAAAACATAAATAATTCTAAGTTAAAAAGATTCACGCTAAAAAAATAAAACAAATCGTAACAAATTGAAAAAAAAAGCATAATGACATAACTTCACATAGGTTTTGCCTGTATGCATTTTCCCCTGTGAATGTATATATATTTTTTGTATTCTTTGAATTCTCTTTGCTTAAATCTTTGGCTGCGTCTGACGGTAAGAGACGTCCAATTCATTTTGACTGACACTGACATTTGTTCATTTGCCCCCTAACAGTCAAAAGGGATTGGACTCATAGCACCGTCAATCGTTGCCAATGTCAGTCAATGAGCTATTATGAGTACAGTATTGGGAAAAATTTGTCACATTGAGAAAAAAAAAACTTGTGCTGAATTCTATTGGACATCTATTGCCGTCAGCAGTGTTGTCACAGATTACTTCATTGACTGATTACACCTCAAAAAAGTAAACTAGTTACTTTACTGATTACTTTATTATCAAAGTAACTAAGTTACTTTAAAAGTAATTTATCAGTTACTTTTTACCAATTTTTCTCCCTTTGCCGCCTCAACATAAGAATGACAACAGAAAAATGTCATCGCATGTAATTTACTTTCCGATAATTGAATTTAAAAGGGAAGATCAGAATTTTTCACATAAGGCTTAATTTTCAATTTAGGGGAGGTTTAATTAGTCGATGGAGTTGATTTCAACCACCATTGACTTGCACTAGCTTAGCCACTCTGGAGCCCTGAAACTGACAAATAACTGACAAAGTGCATGGAATTTGATGAAATCAACTCCACCGACTAATTAAACCCCACTAACTCGAAGATCAAGCCTAATGTAAAAAAAATCCAAATTTCGGGTTAGTGTTAACAGCATATCAGTGCCAATGTAAAACAATGCAAATTGACTGCACAATAATCAACAACACACAAATGAATTGCACAGTGCAATAAACACAAAGATGGGGCGGGCACAGATGCGCGCGCACAACCCGGAATTACATCGTACACACACGTGGTCAATTTGGCCACAAAACGTGGCGGCAACTAAGCACTTTACACTCAGTCGGACTTACAACACATCCCAAAGATACGAAACAAGCACATCACTTCATAGCATAAATGTGCAACACGAATATGATGCAAACAATGCTTACCAACTTGATGCGATGACTGCCCGTTGTTGCAACAGCAAAGCTACGAAACGGTCGCGTATGTAGGGGGTCCAACCTATCGCTGATACCCTCCAGAATGACGGAAAAATACTAACATCCATTCATGGATGTACACGGATCAACATTCCCTTGCACATCTCAATACTTCGCTCAAATGTGCACCCGCGCTGGCAGCCTGTCCCATGCCTTTTTCAGTCCCTAAAACACTTGTGACTCGAGACCAAAACAGGAAGTAGCTGTGAGCTGTTACCATGGAAACAAACTACCGGGAACGTTTCTAGCATTTTCTATTCAAAATGCTCTTCGTACATGACTACAATATTCTTAATTCTACGTACATTATGAGGCGATAACAAAATAGTAACGCACAGACACTAAAGAAACTAACTTTAATCAGATTACTGGTTTGGAAAAATGAACGCGTTAGATTCCTTGTTACTGACAACACTGGCCGTTAGTAGGTGTTTAAAATATCAATTTCCTGACCTGGGCAGTGAATGAGATAACCTTATGATAGGTTTTGAATTGACGTCCACTGTTATGTGGACCCATGTGACTGGAAGGTGTAATGCACCTTTTTTTTCGCAGTCACGTTCCGTATTGTGTTGCTTGGGTGCAGCTTCTAGTAAAGGAAGGATCTCTGCTGGCGAACCTGAAAACAACAAGACCAAGTTATCACAGTTAGGAAGTCTTTTTCAGACTGTGGAGACCTCTAAGGAGACTGTCAGTCGTGCTTGATTATTTTTCTTCTCCTTTAATATGTTGTAATTATTCTGAAAAAACAAGGCTTATTCTTCACCTACTACTATTGCCCGTATATTTGGTCAATCTGAGCATGTCAAAATAATTTGTTCTGACAGACGGTGTGATGCCCGGGCGTCCATGAAAACAGCGCATCCGATCATAATTCAAATACAAACGCTGATCGGATGAAAGTTTTATCCGTGTAAATGTAGCCACTGACGGTGCTTAGTCCCAATAAAGTTAGACTGGCAGGTTGGAAACAAAGGGCTTTGTTGACGTCCAAAATTAGGCCTGCCCGAAAAATCCTGCCAGTCGAGAAGGGGGAATTTCATTAGTAAAACTCAGCAATTCCGCATAAAATTGTTCTCAGTCTTTGGACATTTGCAACACTTATCTTGAAACATGTAGCATGTATTTAGAAAACAAACCATGAAAATGACTTAAAAGGATCTTTTTTTTTTTTTAATCTTGATTTTACCTATCTTGGTGATGGTGCCATTCTCCATGAGGGCGACCATGTCAGCAACGTTCACCAACTCAATGCGGTGAGTGCAAAGGATTCTTGTCTTTCCCGCGAGCAGCTCCAGAATGCAGTTACGCATGAGGTGACGAGCCACCTGAGCATCCACCGCAGCCAGCGGGTCGTCCAGGAGGTACACGTCTTTATCCTAGACAAACACACAATACATGTACATATAAAAATAATGTTTAACATTCATTTCATTACCGTTTGGTGAAAAAGTGAAGCTTTCTAGTGTGTCTCACCATGTAAACTGCTCTGGCAAGGGCCAATCGGGCTTTCTGACCCCCACTCAGGGTGACTCCGTTCTCGCCCACTTCGGTGCGGTCACCGTCCGGCAAAATCTAACATAAAAGACCATAACATTCCATTCCATAAGTGGAAATGTAAGTTCTGTGACCAAAATTGCTTATGAATTTGGACACCCTGCTGTATAACAATGTACAATTTTTTAAAAATAGGGAATTATTTTGCCAATATATTTAATTAAATGCTAACTACAAGCGGAGTACAGACGGCACAACTGTCCTGAGTGAGCTGAAAAATTGGAAGTTGAAGTGTTTTAATTCAATTAACTTGTGGTGTGAATAAATTTGAAAGGGAAGGAAAATATGGCATTTGGGCAACAGAGGGCATACTTTTGTAAACATACTAAATAAGTTTAAGTTGGAGTGGTTTGAATATGTGGAGAAATATAAAATTTTTTAAAAAAATTAAAAAACTGAAGCAAATCTGTAAACATGCCTTCAAAGATTTGCAATTTTTGTCATGAAAAATGGAAAATACTGGTCCTTTTGGACTAGCACCCACCACAAAAAAATGTGTTTAAACAGTATATTGTCGTCAACGTACAGCGAGGTCGTCGGTCAGAGCGCAGGCCTCCACCACAGCCCGGTAGAAGGAAGCGTCATAGCTTTTGCCAAACAGGATGTTGTCCCTCACGGAGGCGTGCTGGATCCACGGCTCCTGCGTCACCAAACCCAGGCCGCGTTCACGATCAGCCACGTAAACCACGCCGCTGTGCCTGCACGGTGCGGACAACGCAACAGATGGTTCAAACTAGCCAACATTACAGCGTAACTTAATTGGGCAGTTATGTAATAAATAGTGACGCGGTACCGATACGATACTAAAATGACATCATTGGTAACAGCAGGTAGTAAGAAATAACGCTAATGCTGTGCTAAATATGCTTTTTGAGATCTAATTTCCAACTGCTGGTAGCCCAACCATAGACCTCACAATGTATTGATGGGACACGGGTGCGGGGCCAATTCATATCTCCGTCACAACTGACCGAGTGAAAACAGTTTTTTCCGTTGAAAATCCTTGTGAATAAATGTTTAAATCCCTGAATTCTTTATACATATAGACGGAAAACAGTGTCGATTCTTGGTTAAAAGCAAAAAAAGCGCGCAGTTAGCATTTATTTTACGTAACTATTGCGAACTATGATGCTAGTCAGTACGCAAATTAGCGGTCGCCATAGCACAGACAAGTTTTTCCATTGAAAATTCTTGTGAATAAATGCTCAAATCCCTGTATTCTTTATAGATATGGACGTAAAACAGTGTCAATTCTTGGTAGAAAGCAAAAAATGTGCAGTTAGCATTTACTTTATGTAAATATTGCTTACTATGATGCTAGTCTGTAAGCAAATTAGCGACCACCATATGTAAACAAAGAGCTTTTTCCGTTGAAAATTCTAATGAATAAATGCTTAAATTCCTGAATTCTGAATTCTTTATAGATATTGGATGTAAAACAGTCTCGATTATTGGTTAAAAGCAAAGAAAAGTGCAATTGGCAGTTATTTTACGTAAATATTGCGATTTGCGAACTATGATGTTAGTCAGTAAGCAAATTAGCGGCCACCATATGTAAACAAAGAGTTTTTTCAGTTGAAAATTCTCGTGAATAAATACTTATATCCCTGATTTCTTGATAGATATGGACGTAAAACAGTCTCGATTCTTGGTTAAAAGCAAAAAAACGTGCAGTTAGCATTTACCTTATGTAAATATTGCTAACTATGATGCTAGTCAGTAAGCAAATTAGCGGCCACCATATGTAAACAAAGAGCTTTTTCCGTTGAAAATTCTAATGAATAAATGCTTAAATCCCTGAATTCTTTATAGATATTGGACGTAAAACAGTCTCGATTATTGGTTAAAAGCAAAGAAAAGTGCAGTTGGCATTTATTTTACATAAATATTGCGATTTGCGAACTATGATGCTAGTCAGTAAGCAAATTGGCGGCCACCATATGTAAACAAAGAGCTTTTTCCGTTGAAAATTCTTGTGAATAAATACTTATATCCCTGAATTCTTGATAGATTTGGACGTAAAACAGTCTCAATTCTTGGTTAAAAGCAAAAAAACTGTGCAGTTAGCAGTTATTTTATGTAAATATTACGAAGTATAGTGCCAATGCCGTAGCGGTTAATTTCTCCCATTGATTTTTTTCACAACATTTCAAAATGCATGCATGGTACGAAAAAATATAATAATTACTTTGAATCTTCGAAAAAAATCCCTCCTGGGACAATCCTTCCTGTTTGAATGCAGTACAGCTTTCGTACTTTTTCAACCTATATCCGGCATTAGATCGCTGCATGTGACCGACTGCTAATAAATGAACCCGACTGTGGAACGGCCCCCTTCGGGAAGGTGTGATGCAGTGAATGAGGAAGGTGTCTTGTCAATATATTACGAAGTCTATGGCCCAACCCAAGATGGCAGCCACCTACGTGCACCGCTATAAATAAAAATAAAAAATAGCAGCATTTGTTGCACTTTCACTCGTTCTGCTGTAAATTCAAATGAGTTTATCATTAGTAGATGTCCAATTAATTTGATAGAGGGGCTGGCAGCCAATAAACAAATGTCTGGCGCCATCAGTGGCAGCTAATGAGTTATAAGAAAACATTTGTGCATCTACTGGCCAAGCGGCCCCCTTCTACTAATTATTTTATCTATAGTAGCCGTCCAATACATTTTAATTGGGAGGATGGCAGCGAAAGAACCCCCCAACTTCAAATAGATAGGACATCTGACGCCATCATTGGCAGACAGTTAAGCAGTGTCTGGGCAAGCCATGATAGCAACTACTTCACATTCAAGTATGTAGTAATTTAGTATCAAAAGAAAATAAAATTGTATATTTTTCAAAAAAAGCTGTCACATTCTGCTGCTGGTCAGATTTTGTTTTGTTACAGAGCCGGCTGTAGGAGCGTTCCCGATGTCGCACCTGCAGCCAATTCCAGCTCATCAACATTAGTAAATAAACGCAGGTGATCCAGGAGAGGGGTGCTGAGATATTGACTTCCTGGTTGCCATTTGACACGCGTTTCATGCTGTTTTTCTTACCTGCTGAGTTCTCCTGAGATGGCAGCCAGGAAGGAACTCTTCCCGCATCCCACCTTGCCAACCACTACGGTCAAGGACCCCTGACAAAAAACACACACATCATGTTAATGCCAAAATGGTTAGTTACAATACAACCAAAATGTTATTTGCATTTGTGTGCAGTACCTTTCTTATGTTCAGATTGAGGTTGTGCAGTACCAGCAGACCTCCAGAGAGTGTGCCGTGTTCCCTTTCAGTGTTGTCTTGGGGCCCCTTCCAGCTGAATGTCCCCTGACTCAACAGCACCGCCGTGCGATCATCTTCAGGCCACACTGCAGATGATAGGAACGCATACGACTTTTTCATTTCTGTGTTCAATGCATTTGACGAAGCATAGTGATGCTACCGTGTCATGCCATGACACAACAGTCACTCCAGAACAGCAGGAAATTTTAAGTGCCCCCCTACAATTTACAAGGAAAATATTACAAAATGCAATTTAAGAGTAAATGCACTTGTCATGAGACCAATACTTAATA
Source organism: Corythoichthys intestinalis (assembly GCF_030265065.1). Classification (NCBI taxonomy): domain Eukaryota; kingdom Metazoa; phylum Chordata; class Actinopteri; order Syngnathiformes; family Syngnathidae; genus Corythoichthys; species Corythoichthys intestinalis. The sequence goes on from NC_080402.1 coordinate 48,680,200, forward strand.
AGAAAACATGGTAACATGGTCAAAACCAAAGAGCTGTCCAAAGACACCATAGACAATATTGTTCACTTCGACAAGGCTGGAAAGGGCTGCGGAGCAATTGCCAAGCAGCTTGGCGAAAGAAGGTCCACTGTTGGAGCAATCATTAGAAAATGGAAGAAGCTAAACATGATGGTCAATATCAATCAGAGTGGAGCCCCATGTAAGGTATCACCTCGTGGGGTCTCAATGATCCTAAAAAGGAAGGTGAGGAATCAGTCCAGAACAAGGAGTTGGTCAATGACCTGAAATGAGCATGCACTACGCTTTCCAAGGTTACTGTTGGCAATACACCAAGACGTCATGGTTTAAAATCATGCATGGCAAGGGAGGGTCCCCTGCTTAAACCAGCTCATGTCAAGGACCATCTTACGTTTGGCTATGACCATTTGGATGACGCAGAGGAGTCATTGGAGCAGGTTTTGTTGTCAGATGAGAGTAAAATAGAACTTTTTGGTCATAATCCCACTAACCGTGTTTGGAGGAGGAAGAATGATGAGTACTATCTCAAGAACACCATCCCTACTGTGAAGCACAGGGGTGGTAGTATCATGCTTTGGGGGTTTTTTCTGCGCATGGGACAGGACGAGTGCACTGTATTAAAGAGAGGATTACTGGTGCCCTGTATTGTGCAAGCTCCTTCATTCAGTCAGAGCATTGAAGATGGGTCGTGCCTGGGTCTTCCAAGATCACAGTGACCCGAAGCACACAGCTAGGAAAACCAGAAAAACAAGGAGTGGTTCCCTAAGAAGCATATCAAGGTTCGAGTATGGCCTAAACCTAAACCTAAAAGAAAACCTTTGGAGGAAGCTCAAACTCGGGTGTTTTTCAGCAACAGCCCAGAAACCTGACTGATGGGTGGGCCAAGATCTCTCCTGCAGTGTATGCAAACCTGGTGAAAAACTACAGGAAACGTTTGACCTCTGTAATTGCAAACAAATGCTACCGTACTAAATGTTAACATTTGTTTTCTCAGGTGTTCAAATACTTATTTGCGGTTGTATCACACAAATAAATCATTAAAAATTCATACATTGTCATTTTTGGATTTTTCTCTTTAGATTATATCGCTCACAGTTGATATGCACCTACGAAGAAATTTTAAGACCCCTCCATGATTTCTAAGTGGGAGAACCTGCAAAATAGCAGGGTGTTCAAATACTTATTTTTACTGTATGTATCATATGTATACATATGATGAAAAAAAAAATTTCTTCCATTTTTCTTTACATAATTAATCCTTTTAGTCAGCAATAACAGCTACGGTACATAAACAGCTACCTTCTACTCCTGAGAAAAAGCTAACAGTACGGATTTGCAACCCTGTTACTGTGATTGTGCCTAATAATAAAAAATGTAATAATAACTTTACAATTGATCTCTGCCACAACAAGTCTTTGATAATTTGTTACCTATTATTGATGAGTAGGTATCAGAAAACAATATTTTTCAATAATTTTGGAGTCAATTTGGAGTCATTTTGGAGCCCTATAGATCTAGAATGACCAACTAAGCGATGATGTCAAACGATCATAACTTAACACGAAGTTGTCAAATGTTATCGGCGAGAGGCGGGGCCTACCCAGGGCAAAGTAGGCCTGTGGATCCTGGTTGGTGAGTTTGAAGAAGCGCTGGATGCGCTCCAGGGACACCTTGGCTTCCAGGATGCCGTTCAGCACCCAAGGGAACGCATTGAGAGGAACTATCAGCATTCCTACTAGAGCCAAGGTAGTGAACACCTGCACATCATGTCAAGGTTAGCACTGTGTCAACAGATGGAGACACACGCTCGCACACCTAATGCACTCTACATTACATTCATCCATACACACATTTGTTGTTGCTGCTGTTGATCTTACCTTGGCGGCGGTGAGCTGGTTTCCCAGGAGCACAAACGTGAGGAAGGTAAGGATGGAGATGAGCACGGGCAGCGCGGCCCACGTGTACACGCACATGGCGTCCAGATACTTGACCGCCTTGAGGTGGGCCAGCTCCCCGCGGCGACATTCAGACACCTTATGGGAAAAGTGGGCCTCCCAGCTGTAGAACTTGATGACCCGGATCCCAAACAGGATCTCAGTCATCAACTGGGACGACAATGACAACACGACAAAAGTATCACGACTCCTGTCAATCACTGAACTGGAATTCAGTTACTGCTTGACAGCCGTGAATTGAGTCTACCACCCACCTTAACACGGGCGTCCTTGTAACGCAGCATGTCTTGATTGTTGCTGAGGATGCGAGACGCCAGAAACTTATTGAAAGGGACCAACAGCAAGGCCACTCCAAGCCCACCCAGGAAGGCCACGCCCACCTGCAGGACAGCAAGAGGTCAATTTACACAAAATCAGGGATGTCCAAACTAATGCAGACCGCTGCACTGTTTTTATCGACCCGCAGCAAATGATGAAAATATTGACTATGGCCCGCATAAGAAGCTTGACTTAAGCCTACATTCTATTGCACGTCTCTGCTTCAACACTAGGTGGTGCTATCTCAAACAGTGCCTCTCTATAAGCTCAGGGGTCAACACCTGACATGTTGAAATCAATACAAGAAACTGTCTAGCATTTCAGTAGATTGTTTTACATAAATCTTGGTTGTGATTTTATTGACTTTTTGCTATCACTGAATACTTTCTTTGTTCAGCAAAGTTTGTTTCAGTGGTGTAAATACAGTGAGGAGCAGAAGTATTTGCACCCCTTGTGATTTTGCAAGTTCACCCACTTAGAAGATAGGAACAGAGGTCTGAAATTTCAAGAGACATAATATAAAAAAAAATCCGGAACTCACATTGTATGATTTTTCAGTAATTTATTTGTAATTTACTGGGGTTCATAAGTATTTGTACCCCCGAGAAAATCGGTGCTAATATTTAGTGCAAAAACCTTTTTTGCAATTACAAAGGTCAGAAGCTTTCTGTAGTTCTTCACCAGGTTTTCACATATGGAAACAGGGATTTTGGCCCATTCCTCCACACAATCTTCTCTAGATCTGTCAGGTTTTGGGGCTGTCCTTGAGAAACAGGAAGTTTCTGCTCTATGCAAAGATTTTCTATTGGATTGAGGTCTGGAGACTGGCTAGGCCACTCCAGAACCTTGATATGCTTTTTAGGCAGCCACTCCTCGGTCAGCTTGGCTGTGTGCTTCGGATCATTATCATGTTGGAATATCTATGCACGACTCATCTTTAAGTGTCCAACTGAGAGGTGGTTGTGGCCCAAAATCTGACGATATATTTCACCATTCATCCTCTGCTTTATACAGTACAGTCGTACTGTCCCCTTTGCCGAAAAGTAGCCGCTAAGCATGAGGTTTCCAAGCCCACACTTCACAGTGGGGATGGTTTTCTTGGGATTGTACTCATCGTTCTTTTCCTCCAAACACAATGAGTAAAGTTTGCACCAAAAAATTCTACTCTGGTCTAATCTGACCACATGACTTTCTCCCATGAGCCCTCGGCATCATTCAAATTGTCCCTGACAAACTTCAGACGGGCCTTCACATGTACTGGCTTCAACAGGGGAACCTTCTGAGCATGAATTTAAACCATTGCACTGTAGTGTTCTACTGACAGTAGCCTTTGAAAACTGTGCATCCAGTTCTCTTCAGGTCATTGACCAGCTCCTGCCATGTAGTTCTAAACTGAGCCCTCACTTTTCTCATCACGAGTGATGCCCGTTGAGGAGAAATACATGGAGCCCCAGTCCAAGGTAGATTATCAGTCATGTTTAGCCTTTTCCAATTTCCAACAATTGCTGCAACTGTTGATTTATTCTCACCAAGCTGGTTTCCAACTGTCCGATAGCCTTTTCCAGCTTTGTGGAGCTCAACAATTTTTTCTCTGGTGTCTTTCGAAAGCTCTCTGGTCTTGCCCATGGTAGCAGTTAGATTATGACTGGGGTGCAAAGGTGACAATTATGAGCTGAAACGGGTGGTGTGTGGGTTGTTACTCTTGGGGTAAAGGTGGTCATTTCTTAAGGTAGACTGAAAACTCTTTGAGTGTCATAATTATTGCTGATTCTCAAGGGTACAAATACTTATGAACTCCAGTAAATTAGAAATAAATTATTTTTTAAAAACATACAAAGTGAGTTCCGGATTTGTTTTTAGATTATGTCTCTATAAGTGGAAATGCATCTATGATTCAAATTTCAGACCTCTACCTATTTTCTAAGTAGGTGAACTTGCAAAATCAAAAGGGGTGCAAATACTTTTGCTCCTCACTGTATATAGTATAGAACGTGCTGTATATGTATACAATTTTTGTTGCAACAGCCTAATTATCCTTCTTGCTCTGAATTAATATGTTGTTTGTAGCTTTTCACTCATTCATTGCCATTGACTGTTCTTGACATCTTGACATTAGAGATCATTTGATCAGCTCCCAGTCAAAAAAGGTTTGGACATTTATCGCCGTCAATGGCAGCCAATGAGTTAGTACTCAAAAATAAACAAATACATTTTTAAAACCAGAGCTTTTTTACCGATTCCGATCCTCTGAAAATGACATGAACAGGCCCAATTTCCGATTACGCTAGTGGATTGGGGAAATCCCTGACACGCACTCTCGCTCTCACACCATCATGCGCAAATCCACACACCTGCAAGTAGAGGAGGTAGAGGGCGATGGCGAGCTGGAAAGGAAGGCTCCACAGCTCGTGGAAACTGTTGAAAAAGTTGACCACACGGTCCGTGTCGGCGCTCATCAGGTTGACAACCTCCCCCAAGGCCAGGCGGGCCAGATCAGCCCCGCCCACTCGCAGCGCCTTGCTGTAAATGGCTGACACCAGGGCGGCGCGGGCGGACAGCGCCACCTTGAGACATCGCAACAAATTATTAATTTAATAATTTATGGACTTTTCTGTTCATTCAGGGAAAAAACTACAATAATTTATGGCAACAACAACAAATTCCCACCTTGGAAACCTGGAAGGCAAAAACATTCTGGAGGATGGCACAGAAGAGGGCGCTGGCGAAGAGGGCGACGCAGTACCAGGCACCCCTGCTGACCGGGGCCTTCGCGTCCTCCATGAAGCCCACCAAGAGGCTCAGCAGGAGAGGCCCGCAGAACCTCAGCATATTCACAGCCAGCTTCATTACACCTAGGGCGTAATAACGCCCCCCAAAGGCGACGTGCAGGACGCGCAGCAGGCTGACGTCCCCCTCGAGCTCGGGCAGTTCCTCCTGAAAGTTGGGGACGGGCCGAGGCCACGGATCGGGCGCTGCCGTTCCGTGATTTGCAGTCCCCCTTTGACACACCGCCCAGCTTTGATGGAAATGTCGGCGGATGAGGGAGGTGCGTAACCGGCGGGGAAGGTGGTATACACGGGTTGCCCGATCCAACTCGCCCCGCCGCCCCCGCTGTAGGAGAGGTGTCAACCAGAGGTAGAAAAGGCGGGAAAAGCAGCTGCTACCGTCCTCCGCCACCATATTTCCGGTGTCCTCCTCAGTAATCAGCGGCAATCCAGCCTCGTCTTGGATGTGTAACACAGGTCCTTGTGGCAGAGGACTCGCCGCTCCCAGGAGATAAAGTGGAACAGAGAACACCTGGATGGCGACCAGCACCAAACGGGTTAACTGGAGGGGGTCAGGCGGCGTCACGGGCAGGATTCCTATCCATTTCAAAGAGTAGAATTATATAATACGGTACTATTCCAGAGTCTCAACAACAGATTTATTAGTTAAAAACAAAAAAAAAAGATTATTACTGTTAAAAACTTCATAAATAAAATCAATAAATGTTTACTGTGCAATTTGTGACATTATTTTATCCTCAATTTGAAAAATAATCCGATTTCTAATTAAAAATAATAAAATCTAAACATTTGACAAATTCCATGCTTCTCAACACTTCAAATATTTGTCTTTTTGTTAAATTCCATACTTTTCTGCACGGGTTTTGCAAGTTCTCCCACTTAGAAATGATGGGCGGGTTTGCAATTTTCATGGTAGGTGCTTCTCCACTGTGAGAGAGAATCTAAAAAAACTAATTCAGAAATCACAGTGTATGATTTTTATTTTTTTGGATCAAAATCTCTTTATTTTCCAAAATTTCACAATTGTTGTGCATGGATTTACAGTTCAAAAAGGAAAAGACAAAATGCGATGAAAAGTGGGACTGACATCCAACACCCACACAAATAAATAAAATAATAATAATAATAATAATAAAATAAATTGAAAAAAAAAACAAAAAAACAAAAAGGAAAACAAACAAAAATAAACCATTAAATTAATCCCCGTCACTGCCAGTGAACTTCGTGACCATTGAACATTGAGTTTTAGTAATATGATTTTTATTAAACAATTTATTTGTATTATACTGCTGTAAACAAGTATTTGGACACCTGTTTATTAGCTAGAATTGTGGGCCTCAAAGACCTGTTAGTTGCCTTTAAAAAGTCCAATGAATAAGTGGAGAGGAGGTGGACTTTTAGAGTCTGACTTTTTGACCTGTTTGAGGCAGTTAGCTGAATATAAACACCTGTCCACCCCATACAATCAGGAAGACTCCCAATTCCTAACATGGTAAAGCTCAAAGAGCTGTCCAAAGACACCAGAGACAGAATTATAGACCTCTACAAGACTGGACAGGGTTATGGGGCAATTGCCAAGCAGCTTGGTGATATAAGATCCACCGGTGGAGTAAGTATTAGAAAATGGAAGAAACTAAGGATGACTGTCAATCTCCCTCGGACTGGGCTCCATGCAAGATCTACCTCGTAGGGTCTCAATGATCCTAAGAATGGTGAGGAATCAGCCAAGAACTACACAGGAGGAGCTGGTCAATGACCTGAAAGGAGCTGGAACCACCATTTCCAAGACTAGTGTTGGTTTTACACTGAAATGTCATGGTTTAAAATTATGCATGGCAAGGAATGTTCCCCTGCTTAAACCAGCACATGTCCAGGCCCGTTTTAAGTTTGCCAATGACCATTTGGATGATCTAGAGGAGTCATGGGGGAAAGTCATGTTGGTCATATAAGATCAAAATGGAAGTTTTTGGTCTTAATTCCACTCATAGTGTTTAGAGGAATAACAATGATGAGTACCATCCCAAGAACTCCATCCCTACTGTGAAGCATGTGGGTGGTAGCATCATGCTTCGGGGGTGTTTTTCTGCATATGAGACTGCACTGTATTAAGGAGAAGATGACCGGAGCCATGTATTGTGAGATTTTGGGGAATAACCTCCTTCCCTCAGTTAGAGCATTGAAAATGGGTTGTGACTGGGTCTTCCAACATGACAGTGGCCCGAAGCAGAACGGCAGAATAACCAAGGAGTGGCTTAGTAAAAAGCATATCAAGGTTCTGGAGGGGCCCCAGCCAGTCTCCAGACCTAAACCCAATAGAAAATATTTGAAGGAAGCTCAAACTCTTTTTCTCAGTGACAGCCCAGAAACCTGGTTGATCTAGAGAAGATCTGTGTGGAGCAGTGATGCAAAATCCCTTCTGCTGTGTGTGCAAACCTGGTGAAATGTTACAGGAAACGTTTGACCTCTGTAATTGTAATCAAAGACTACTGTACTAAATATTAACATTGAGTTTCTCAGGTGTTCCAATACTTATTTACAGCAGTATAATAGAAATAAATTGTTAAAAAAAAAAATCATACTGTGATTTCTGACTTTTTTTTAGATTGTCTCTCACAGTGGACAAGCACCTACCATGAAAATTTCAAACCCGCCCATCATTTCTAAGTGGGAGAACTTGCAAAATCGCAGGGTGTTCAAAAACTAATTTTCCACACTGTACATCCCCATTTCTGTCTAAAGTAGAGCAGCAGAGTGCAGGAAGAGTTGAAGGAGAGATAGAAGTTGATGAGCATGAGCAGAGGTGGAATGACTATCAACAAGGGATGTCCCAATTTTTTTTTTTTTTTTTTAATACTGACAGCTGGAAAAAAAAAAGTAATTTTTTCACAAAAACGTGTATTTTGGTTTGATTATATATGGTTTAAAGTGCTATTTCTGACTTTATATGACGGATAAGTGCTAAAAAAAAAGTTTTTGCTCACTTGCCCGTGCCCCGCTATGGTCTTGGGCCCTGTACCACCCGTTTTTCTGCACTCATATATTGTATGAATACAAATTATTCACTTTTTTTTTTATAGAGAAGAGTGACATTTCTGTGACATATTATGTTTTTGCATGTTTTTATTCATTTTTTATTTAAAAAAAGGGAACATTTCCATAATTTGATAAAATAAAAAATACTTTTAATAACTTTGCATATGTGTTCAAATGTGACCATTTAAAAACATTTTTTTACACTTTCGAATATTAGACTGTTAATGATAAAAATAATTCATAATTAGTAAAAAACTGTAATATATACATTACATATAGTTATTCCAAACTATAAGACTTATTTTTAAATTCTCAGGAGAAACAAATCTAATCATTTTTTCCAATCAATTTTCTTTTTTTATTTCCTGGGAAATAAAAAAATAATAATTTAAATTCCATACTTTTGAGGTAGAACATGAAGGTGAAGACCAGGTAAGGGACACCCAGGAGTACCGAAAAGGTCAGTGGTCGAGGCCCTCTCTTCCCTCGCGGGAGGGCTGCCACCGCGCCCGCGTGGAGCAGCCAAGCCACAGCACCAAAGCTGCTGGCGAGGGCATCCGGGTACATGTCCGCCTGCCAGGCCACAACCGCCACCGCCACATCGGCGACGAACAACAGCCACGCAAGCATGGACGACAATAGCCGTAGAGTCCAGCCGCAAGAAATCGGCGCCGGCGCTGAGCGGCACCTAACATGAAAATTCAAATATTAGGCCACACTGATATGGATTTATTTGAACCTGATTTGGCAGAAAAACGGCCAAAGAATTTGTGTAACTTGTTCTTGCTTACCTGGCCACGCCCAAGTAGAAGCCAGCCACGGCAGCCATGACAGTGTGGGGCAAGGTGCCAAGCACTAACTGATTGAAACAGATCCCCACGTGTCCATCCTGCCACAACGGGAACGGTTGCCCTTTGTCCGTTTGGCAAAACTCAGCCAGTAGTGCCGCGGGCACAAAGCCCCCCATGCCGCCCTTTACTTGATTGACATTGCTAACTGTAAGAGAAAAGACAAATCTCCATCAAGCTCAATGCAATTTGAGGACTGAAAAGTCTATTCCTAAAGAATAGATATATTCATTGTTATTTGTGAGAAAAATTTGGCTGAATTAGTTTTCATGCCTGACTGCGGAATCTCGATTTTTGCCCACATTAGGGTGACCAAACGCCCCTGTTGAGTAACCTCTGAGAATTTGAATTTGTGTCTTTGGTTAAATAGCTATTATTTTGTTATAAAACTTAATTTGCTATTGAGGCGGACGAGGCACACTTTAAATTTATTAAAGTGATAAGGCATCTTTGATTTAACTTTGAGTAAAATTTAAGTACCTCGAGGCCAGGCCGAGTGTCCTCTTTTTTGGAAATAAAATATGGTCACCCAGTATAACATAGTAAGTAAGTGTGGCCTCACTGTTATTGTGGAAATCAAGGCACAAAGGTTTTAAAGTTTTTGCCCAAAAAAACACAATAAAATTTGGCAAAATCATCCCACATTAACTTCTAATGGCCCAATTCATTGACCTGAAACTGAAAAAAACAAAAAAATAAATAAATCGGAAAGATACCCAGAAATGCCCTCAAATCAACCGGAAATGATCCGAAATGTACAGGAAGAGAACCAAAATCCACAGGAAGTGATTTCTAAGTGACTCGAAATTAACTCATCATTACCTACCATTAAAAGGATAGACATCCAATTAATTTAAACTCGGAGGACTCACTTTGGATGCTCATGTTTCAGTGCCATTGACGGCTGTAGCGGTCCAGTCCATTTGGACTTGGAGGGGCAAATGACAATGGGAGCCAATGATTTAAAAAGGAAGTATAAAATGCCTCAAAATTAAGAGACAGTGACCAGAAATCCATTTTTTTTGTAAATTTAGGCCTAATTAGAGAATATTGCCTTGCAAATTCTTACACATTTTACACGTTTCCTGGTTCTCTGACAACGGGAGCTAACCCAAGGCCAAGCCATACAAAGACACTATAGGATAAGTACAAAACACATTTGTTGTGGTTTACTACAATACTGAATATCAATCAATCAGTCAACTTTATTTGTATAGCACATTTCAATCAAAATTTCACAAGTGAAGGATGTGTTGAAAATTGAATACATGTTTTATTTTCTGTTTTCTTGCTAAACCTTATTGTAATACATAAATTATCTAGGCCATGCTTCTGTAAGACTGTCCCTGATTAAACGCTCAGTATGCATTGTGATGAAAAAATAATGCTATTTTACACAATATATTAATTTTGTGTGTTTTTCTTTTAATTCCTACACATTTAATTCATTTAATTAAGGGAAGGTAGTAGATTGTCTAAATCAACAACAAATTAAAATTTAGACCAATGATTTAAGGCACGACAACCATATTATTTTGGTAGGATTTTAGCAAACAAATAGACCAAAAGGTACCTTAAAAGACAGACATTTGGGGAGCATGTTGGATTAACCGGCTGGACTACTAAACCTACAGACGCGAAACGCGAACTGTTTGCTAACAATATGAAAAGTGTAAATCGATAAAATATTAAATATGCATTACTTACGTTAAAGTTTTTGAAACCACGCCATACTAAACAAATTTTGACGCTATAAAGTATTTTACAAAAACGGCGTTGTTGACAGGTTTGACTGTCGCTTAATGATGACACGCCAGCGGCATCCTTAGATTTTTTTTTTTTTTTAATTCCTTTTTCAAATAACTATATATTATTTACCTTAGAGTTTAATACAACGGGTTGAGAAAAAATGACCGTGAAACAATACGGCGAAGTAAAAGTAATTAATGTTATGTTGACGTGAATCTGTCGCTTCCTGATGACGTTTTCAACTGTGCGTATACCGCACTTATAAACTTATAACTGCACTTTTATTACAATGAATATGAAAATAAGACGGCGAACTTGGTGTCAATGTGAAATTATTAAGTAACTTTTTTCCCTGTAAATTAGTGACTTTACCGCACTTATAAACTTATAACTGCACTTTTATTACAATGAATATGAAAATAAGACGGTGAATTTGGTGTCAATGTGAAATTATTATTAAGTAACTTTTTTCCCTGTAAATTAGTGACTTTATCGATTGGGTTTATGATAATGATACATACCTTTATACAATATTAGTTTGACCACATACATAGTTACACAACATGGTACTCATATAGTTATATTTATTTATACACGGTATAAAATGAAGTGCTGGTTGCTTGGTTTCTCCTGAAACACAATGAAGGAACAGAAACTTGTTAAAATGAGATTAATATGTAAAGTACATGTTGGGAGACTGTGATTAAATCACGTCAGATAAGCAAGGAGCATAAATTAAAAAGACAAAAAGAGTTGAATTTAAATAACTGTCTAAGGCATCTTTAATTATTATTAACACTATTATAGAAAAGGGTTTCTAGAGGTATTTTACAAAGCAGTAATTAAATATACAATGTCACACATGAAATTTCACACTGTACAACATCGCCCCCCTTCACTACAACATTGAGGGAGTGAACAAACATAAATAATAGCCTCAGGCTCTGCCTCCCTCCTTACACACACCTAATGTCTTCTTTTCATAACAAGCCGGTGCCAGTAGGATGTTTTGTGGCTCCAAACCAGCTCTGCTTGAAAGGGAAAAAAGTGGTCTGGCGCTCCTTCGTGTGGACTTTACGCTGTCACACAGCAATGTTTGAATCCCGTCGTATGATTGTCGCGTCATTGTAGTAGAAATGGTTTGTAGCTTATGTGGCCAAAAATGTGTAAAATGTCGCAATTAACAATTTACAGGATAATACTGGCATAGGTTATGTGGAAACAAAAAAAAAAAACCTTACACGCAGATGTCTAGCAAAATTGTCGTATTAGATAAACAGTAGAGCTGGCATTCATACGTGTACGCAATAGTGCTTAATGTGAGTCCACTTTTCAAGTATGACATTTTGAGTATTTTCTTTCCTGATAACTTTTTATGTTTGTACACTGCCTTTAGTACTCAATTTTATCCTTATTTAAAAACCTTAAGCATCGTCCTTTAAAAAAAAATGTCTTATCTAAAAAAAATTAAAAAAAAGATAAAGTGCTCTTTTTTCGGTTATCATGAGCTTTTCAGGATTTTTTGTTCTTCAATTTGCATCGCCAGAAAAAGAGCAACGCAACCAATGTATTTCTGTAAATAAATACCAGCTCCACTGCAGCTTTAATCTTGCAGGAATAACATGTGAAAGGGGCTTCCGATACCACCCTGAAGCAGGAAAAAATCTGCATGCCAACTTTGTAAAAGTAAACTGCATGTGTAAAAATAAAAGCAACCGTTGAAAACACGACACTGGGATCTTTAACTGCACAGAGAAGGAGGTGACAAAGAAAATGGCGTATGATGGAGGATAAACCCAAAAATGGAGGCGATTCTGACTGGAGTCCTGCAGCTGCACGCATGCTTGCGTGGGCAGTCTTAGTCCAAAACGGGTTATAAATAAGTTTGATGGATCGTCGGCAGTCTGTTTTTTTCTTTGTACACAAAGGGCATTTTGGGAGGAGTTGGAAGAAGGTCCCATTATGGGACAAGTGACAAACTCCAGTTTTTCAATGTGGAGTCTAGTTGTTCTCTCACAGGTTCTTGGTATTTATGTGCGTCTTGTAATGCTTGGTCAGGTGGTCGCTCCTCATGAAGCGCTTCTGACACTGGTTGCACTCAAAGCGTTTGTCTCCTATAAGCAGACACACACAAGACATTTAACATTCATTAGTCATTAAACATCACCGGTACAGGAGAACAAATTGATAATGTCAAAACAAATGATCAGAAGCATGAATAAATAGATATCTTGTGTAGCGTATTAGTGCTGCAACGGTTAATCGATTAACCCGAGTAATTTGATTAGAAAAAAGCTTCGAATCAAATTTTGCTGCTTTAAAAATGTGTTTAATTAGAGTGGCGTTGTAATGGTTTGTTTTGAAAGGGTTTGCATTTAGTTTTATTTATTTGGGTGGATACACTGCCCTCTCGTGGCAACAGTGAATATGACATAACTTATTTAAAAAAGGTTGATTAAGCGCAGGGGTCGCATTAACCGAATATTTTCTGTCGTTGACCGATTTTTTTAAACGGTGACGGAAAAAACTGAAGTCCATCCGTCATTTTGACAGGTTGCAATTCACACCCCAGACCACAGGGTGGCGAGTATATCAATTAGCTATTGTCTCTCTTGATGCATGACGTCGTTGGCCTTACTCTGAAAAATGTCAAGGCAACTGAGTGTCCGAAGTTTCTTCAAAAAGCCCCAAAACGACGATGGTGTTGATAAAAGAGGTGAAAAAACAGGGACTGCACAAGCGGGCACGCAATTCAAGTCCATGCGCACCAGGAGGAAGGTGTAAGACTCCGTTCAGGCCACAGCAGGTGAACTGTTAATTTCATTGTTCCATATGTAGCCTACCTACTCGGGCCACAGTCAGCTGTTTTTGTCACTGTGGAGAAAAAGTTACATATTCATCTGCTTGATGTGTGATGGCGCGGTGTGGATTCTCTGTTAAGCTTGTTCGGACAGAATATTAATTTAAAATGAATGAAAACTAAATACTATTGAATATGTTGAAGCGGTATGCAATGTTAAGAGTCTTGTTAGCTCGAATTGCTGTGTCCTGCCGCTGTAGCTCTGCTGCTCTCTGTGAACTCTCTATTCAAGCCGGAACGCGCACGGCTCTTAAGTGTCTCTGTCACGTGACTGTGTCGTAGCCGGTAACGCGCTCGGCCAAATGGACACACAAGTACGGAAGGTGAATTATGCCAAACAAAGGGTCACCACAATGTCATTATCATCATTTTAAAAATTTAAGTGACGGGTAAAAATAGATTATGACCGAATTTTTATGACCCTGTCAGTCAAAATGACAGACAACGAAAAAGTCTAGTGCAACCTCTGATTCAGCGTATGATGAGTTACATTTTCCCTGCACTTAATGTTCGTTTTTAGCCCTGTCGTGTTCTTTTATATTTCCTGAAATTTTCTGCCACACTTTGCCAGTCCACGAAAGAAAAGCCCAAATCAAAGGTTGGGGACCAATGATTAGGGTTGGGCATCGAGCATTGAGCATTGGGTCCCGGTTCTAACACTCAGGTTCTCCCGTAACCGTTCGAATTTTTAAATTTCGATTCCTTGTTTCGATGCCCTAACCGCCGAGCGGAAAAAAATGCTGCCGAAAACCACGAAGAAGAAGCCAAAGAAGCGCGTGTTTGTGCATCGCAACTTGATTACAACCATGGACACGGTGCGGCGGCGCTCAAAAGTTTGGCTTAACTTTACACACAAAAAAAAAGGCCAGCCACCTCAGTGCAACATTTGCAACACAACTATATCATGCAAAGGTGGATGCCCGACCAATTATGCACGACCGGCTTAATGGAATATAGCCTAAGTGCCAAGTGCAAAGCTAGCTGAGTGCTACGTAGTTGGCACACTGCGCCGTCAGAACCAGGTATTAAAAACAATACATTACGTCTGTCATCTGCTGTTTCCGCGATCCGACGAGAATAAATCGTATTATTACGTCGGGCTATAGACGACATTATGTATATAGAGCTAGATGCAAAATGACCGAGTGAGCGGCATTAGAACATATAAAGGGAACTAGATGCGGGCGTTAGTAAACAGCCGCCATCTTAAAGCAGTAGACGCCTCCGTTAAAATCAATAGTATTAAAAGGATTTTTGTTTTGGAATCTGTTGTGTTGCTTATTTAGAAAGAAGCAGCCATATGAAACATTCAATTACTTTTTTAATGAACTCGTAGCAGTGAAAACATAGCATCACATCACAAAGCATCCTAGCCAGACGCTCTCATCTCTTCTTCTCCGCATGATACGTACACACTCCTACAGCGCCACTCACTGGCCTAACTGGTATTGTCACAACATCAACATTGCATGTGTCTGAAAACACAACAGAAATGGTTTTAAAAATAAGGAAACCTTATTATTTTGCCTCATTTAGATCAAATTATAATCAGTAGAAGAATTTAAACTAATGCTTCGTCGTAGCTCCCAGCTAAAGGTACATGTGTGGCAAAAGAATATAAGTAAATGTTTTCTCTGTGAGCTATGAAAAATTAACATCTTTGTGAAAGTGCACTCCTGTGGAAAGACACTTCATCACATTCGAGTTTAAAGACTGATATTTATACACAGGTTAAAAATAACCCTATGAGAAGTTCAAATAATCTATAACTTTCATATTAATTGTATTAATAATAAATAATAATTTCAAATTCATATAAATAATGATAATAATATACTTTAAATTCATCAAATTCAAAAGTAAATTCGAAAAGTTAAGATATTAACATAAACTAATAAAGTTTTAAACTATAGATTTTTTTACCCTGCTTTTTTTTTTTTTTTTACCCTGCCTCTTAAAAGAATCGAAATCGAGAATCGTTCAGAACCGGAATCGAAATATAGAACCAGAATCGTTCAATTTCAAACGATGCCCAACCCTACCAATGATCTTGTGGACCAGTATTTCATTGTTCTGTCTTTAAAAACACGGCATAAGAAGTCAAAATGGATTGTTGCTATGTGTGTGACTGTCTTCAGTCAGGAACAAAGTACACGGTGCAGTGTGAGCATCATACCTGTGTGCGTTCTGGCATGCCGCTGCAACTCATCACTGCGCGTGAAACGTTTGCCGCAGAAAACCCAGTTGCAGACGAACGGCCGCTCGCCCGTGTGCAGGCGAACGTGCGCTCGCAGCAGCGACGTCTTGCGGAAGGTCTTCTCACATCCGGGAAAGTGACAGATGTGCTTCCGCTTGCCCATGTCGCCCGGCCTGCAGAGGATAGTGTTAAAATCCTCATTACAATTGAATTTTAGGGATGTACCTATCCGATCACGGGATCAAAAATCGGGCCGATCACGCCGTTTTTCAGAGGATTGGAATCGGGTGATAAGGATTGGGATCTTAATTAAAAACAATAATTGTGTTTTTCTGCTTTATGCTCGTACAGCCTCTCACCCTCCCTCCTGCTGCTTTTCTTGCTCAACAGTGCAACTGGCGTTTGGTACTTAAAGTTAACGACGATTGACAGGTTTGTAGCTTTGATCTGGTGAGAGAAAGGCTCGGTAGCTCTACACTTAAAGGCACAAATGGGTTAATCATAGTTTAGTCAATCTTCAAATTATCGAGACGTTGTTTCCCGCAGCATGAGCGAATTTGAGTGGACTCACTCAATTAAGCATTGAATAAAGACAAACATTTTTCTAAGTTATTCTTGTTTAAAAATAAGCGTGGATTTTCTCTAGGTTCCTAGTACCACATCCCAAAAAAATGTGCAATGTATGCTGATTGAACACTCTAAATTGTCCGTAGGTGTGAGTGTGTGCGTGAATGGTTGTGTGTCAATACAGTTGTGGTCAAAAGTTTACATACACTTATGAAGAACATAATGTCATGGCTCTCTTGAGTTTCCAGTTATTTCTACAACTCTGATTTTTCTCTGATAGAGTGATTGGAACAGATACTTCTTTGTCACAAAAAACATTCATGAAGTTTGGTTCTTTTATGACTTTATTATGGGTGAAAAGAAAAAAGTGATCAAATCTGCTGGGTCAAAAATATACATACAGCAGCGCTAATATTTGGTAACATGTCCCTTGGCCATTTTCACTTCAATTAGGCGCTTTTGGTAGCCATCCACAAGCTTTTGGTTGAATCTTTGACCACTCCTCTTGACAGAATTGGTGCAGTTCAGTTAAATTTGATGGCTTTCTGACATGGACTTGTTTCTTCAGCATTGTCCACAAGTTCTCAATGGGGTTTAAGTCAGGACTTCGAAAACCTTAATTCTAGCCTGATTTAACCATTCCATTACCACTTTTGATGTGTGTTTGGGGTCATTGTCCTGTTGGAACACCCAACTGCGCCCAAGACCCAATCTTCGGGCTGATGACGTTAGGTTATCTTGAAGAATTTGAAGGTAATCATCCTTCTTCATTATCCCATTTACTCTCTGTAAAGCACCAGTTCCATTGGCAGCAAACAGCCCCACAGCATAATACTACCACCACCATGCTTGACGGTAGGCATGGTGTACTTGGGGTTAAAGGCCTCACCTTTTCTCCTCCAAACATATTGCTAGGCATTGTGGCCAAACAGCTCGATTTTTGTTTCGTCTGACCACAGAACTTTCCTCCAGAAGGTCTTATCTCTGTCCATGTGATCAGCAGCAAACTTCAGTCGAGCCTTAAGGTGACGCTTTTGGAGCAAGGGCTTCCTTCTTGCACAGCAGCCTCTCAGTCCATGGAGATGCAAAACACGCTTGACTGTGGACACTGACACCTGTGTTCCAGCAGCTTCTAATTCTTGGCAGATCTGCTTTTTGGTGATTCTCGGTTGAATCTTCACCCTCCTGACCAATTTTCTCTCAGCAGCATGTGATAGCTTGCGTTTTCTTCCTGATCGTGGCAGTGACAAAACAGTGCCATGCACTTTATACTTACAAACAATTGTTTGCACTGTTGCTCTTGGGACCTGCAGCTGCTTTGAAATGGCTCCAAGTGACTTTCCTGACTTGTTCAAGTCAATGATTCGCTTTTTCAGATCCATGTATGTATATTTTTGACCCAGCAGATTTGATCATTTTTTCTGTTAACTCATAATAAAGTCATAAAAGAACCAAACTTCATGAATGTTTTTTGTGACAAAGAAGTATCTGTTCCAATCACTCTATCGGAGAAAAATCAGAGTTGTAGAAATAACTGGAAACTCAAGAGAGCCATGACATTATGTTCTTCACAAGTGTATGTAAACGTTTAACCACAACTGTATGTGGTCTGCGACTGGCTGGCAACCTGTTCAGAGTGTTCCCTGCCTTCTGCATGGATTCAGCTGTGATAGGCTCCAGCAACCCCATGACTCTCGTGAGGATAAGCGGTTCAGAAGATGAATGAATTATATGAATGTTATGGAGAGTGATTAAAAGTATGGCATTAAAGGTGATGCAATGAGAAATGTGTGTCCGCATCTACATTTTGTGCTGGTGCACCTTGAGAAAAAAGTAAAAAGGAGCCTTGGCAATATACTGCATATCGCAATGTTAATTTTTTCCAAGATCTTTCAGGCCTAATATAGATTTTTTTTTAAGGACTAAAAGTAACAAAATAATCCAGAAATACAATGGCATTGCCAAAAGATACACAAATATACACGTTTTATACTCTTCAACACGGAAAAAGCAGATATTGTAAAAAGTACAGTACTGTAACATGTTTGGAACTTTTGTTCCATTTTTTTCCTGTATCGGATCACGACTCAGGTCAAAATCTACCTCCCCAGGCCCCCCCGCCCCCCCCAAAAAATTGTCAAAATGCCAAGGTTTCCCTTTTACTTAAGAGCCCAACATTAGTGTTGCATACTGGGTGGTAGCTAATCCTACCGTTTCTCCGCGTCTTTACAGTTGGGACATGTGCAGGCCATGCGCCTCTTTTTTTCGCTAGTGTGTCCAGGAAGTTCAAGCGTCAGCGTCTGGTCCACATGGATGGTGGGCTGGCCCTGAGCCGCCACACCTGCCAACTGGAGGCTGCCGCCCTGCATTGTCTGCACGGTCAAGTGCTGCTGGCCTGACAAAAAAACAAAAACATAAGTGACCTTTCATGCACGACTTGTGGGAATTTGAATTCATTTCAGCATTCATTTAACTCATTGGCTAGTTAAATGCATCAAAAAAATGTGCACACACCTCCTGCATTGGTGATGGTAACAGGAACTCCCTGTACTTGTACGCCGTTGATGCTGATGGTCTGTACTGCCTGTGTTGACGACAGCTGCGACGAGTTCAGCGCCATCATCCCTCCCGCCGGCGCGATCTTTGCCAAGGTGCGCTCTTTCCTGCCGCCTGTAGTCGTCTTCTTGACAGCTGCGGCGGTTGGGAGCGGCGAGGCGGGGGTGGCAACCGGAGTGGTGGGTGTCGACGGCGTAGAGACGGTGTCTTGGAGTTGTACGGACCGCCACTCACCGGCACCAGTCTTGTAAAAGATCTGACAAAAGAAGACAATTTATGTATTTTCACTACCATTGCACCCATACCGTTATTAGTTTCAGTGTCGATACGGCATAATTGGCATCTGCGAATACCACATTTTCCGCACTATAAGGCGCATCGGAGTATAGGGCACAACCAGAATGAATAGCTTATTTTCAAATATTTTTCATATATAGGGCGCACCGCATTATAAGGTGCAGTAGTAGTAGTCGTAGTAGTGGTGGTTGGGGTGGTTTATGCATCCACTAGATGGCGCTCCGCTATAGGGAATTTCTTGCCATGATTAACCAATATGATCCATATATAATGTGCATCGAATTATAAGACGATATTAATTATTATTATTATTATAAGTAATCTAATTAATTACTTTTCCCATCTTCTTTACCGTTATTGAGGATGTGAAGGGGCGCTAGTACAATTTGGTTGAATGAAGCGCGAGTTGTCTGATTTTGTCACAGCTCCCTGGGAGAAAGCAGAGTGGGACGGGGGAAGAGGGAGGGGGTGATGACGGTGTCGCAAACGCGATGATGATTGGCAAGGTGGCTCGGAGCGTTAGCATAGCATTCGTATTACCGTTAGCATTAAGCGTGACTAGTGTCAACTTTTTTTTTTGTTAAAATACAGTTCGTGGCGTCCAGGTGGCTACAATTGATTTAAAACAATGTACAGTACTGTTTTCCTGCTGAGTGTGCATTATCAACACTAACCTGGTGTTGTCCTTCTAGATGCAACAAAATGTTTTTTTTTATTACCAAAAATAGTCACTTGCCCTAAACTTTTCTTGAATGACTTATCCATGAACCTCGTGTGATGTTTTTTAATCAAAACAACTAGAGCAAAGACAAGAGAGGCAGGAGATTCAGAGCTTTACTGGCATATTGAATAAAATATCTAAATACAGTATATTAGGGGTGTGGTGATACGAATCACGGTTCAGTACGTAGCTCGGTACAGGGGTCAATGTTCAGTGCAGTTTCAGGACAACAGGAAAATTAAAAGGCTTTTCTTCTCACAGCATTTGAAAGTTCAAGTTTGTATATCATTACGCTTTTATAAAGGTGATTTTTTGATTTTTTTTTTTTATGTAAAAAGTGTCACCGCCCTTTTGTTTGATGGGAGGGGAGGTGGGAAAATCAGTTCAATTCAATCAATTAATATCGACATCTTTGACGTGAAAGATGTTCTAGGATGTAATAAGGTGTAGAACATGTAAAGTAACATCAGTTACTTTGCCGAGTAACTAATTACTCTTACAATGAGGTAACTGAGCTACTCATTTACTAATTGGGAGACGTAATTTGTAACCCGAACTAATTACTTTTTTAAAGTAAGATTAACAACACTGGCCATGACAGCAATTTATTTGCATTTATTTGAGTGAGAATGCAGTAATTTAGTATGAAAAGAAATTGTTTAAAACATATTTTTCAAAATATGTGGTATCATTAGAGCATTTGCATCGGCCGATACCACAAAAATCTATGCAGTTAAAACTTTGTTTGGGTGCATTTTATTAGGAATGAATACATATACACTAATTATATTCCAACCATTAAATCTTGGAATAGTCTCAAAAAAATAAAACATGATGGTTAAATTCAGCTGGTCACATTTTTGCACACCTGTGGTGGCGCCGTATCTGGTGACGCCACCTGCAGGCCCGAGGGCACGGGCGACTGTCTTTGCGGGACCGGAGGCAGCGAGGCAGAGGCGGCCTGAACCACCTTCAGGGCCTGCTGGGGGATCTGAACCACCGGAGGGTCCTGCTTGGACGGCACCAGCTGCACCTGCTGGACCACCGCCGGCTGGCCGGGACTCTGCACTATCAGTAAGTTGTTTCCCGCCTGTGGACATACAAAGGTACACAATTAAAATTGAAACCAAACACCAAAAATGAGGAAACCGTGGTTGCAAAATCCAAAACAAAGAAATAAACTAATAATGCAAAGAAAACGCAGATGCAAAAGATGTCATATGATGCTATTCTGTATTATATTAATATTTTACTGTGTCGTTTTTACTCATTTTAGAAAAAAAGAACAAAACAATTCGAACTGTAAAATATAGTTGATTTTGTAAAATATGTTTTTGTCGGACTGCCAAAATTGTGAGTGGGACGCGGCCCTCCAGAGGGTCTAATACGTATGGCGTGTTCCGCCTGACAGGCACGTTGTAGCTCATTCATACTGGACATACAAAATCACATGCTTTTGACTTTGACGTTGTTAAATCATAGATTTGCATGACCGAATGTAGGAGTGGGAACCTCTTGATAACTCACGATACTATACAATTTGCGATACAAAGCTCATGATAATGATGATCTGACGATATGGCGAAACAACGATTATCAATACATTGGTCAGGAAATCATTCTAGGATATTCTACAAACAACTAATGAACAGAAAAACAATCTTCTGCTGTGAATTGGAATGAGTTTATCACTTGTAGACGTCCAATCCATTTGAACTGGGAGGGTGGCAGCGAATGATCATTCGTTCATTCGCTGCCATCCCTCCCCTTTCAAACGGATTGAACGTCTATGGCTGTCAGTGGCAGTCAATGCCAGGCAATGAGGTAATTTTGGGCCATTTAAGGTCATTTACCTGTTGATTTTCAGTTACTTTCTGTTGATTTTGGGGTATTTTATGGGTCACTAGCTGTTTGAGTTACAGAACAGAAAGTGACCTGGGAATCACCCGAATCAATAGGCAGTGACTCAAACTCAACAGCAAATGACCTGTAAAAGCCCTGAAAATCGGACACAATGTAAATGCTCTGGTTTCGAATGAACAAACATTCCCAGGCTAAATGATTGGGCGTCGAGCACCATCAATGTAGCCTTATACTGTAGTTAACTGAGACACTATTATGGTGGAAGACTTTGGTAGCAACTGGTTCCCTTTTTTTTTTAATTGACCTTTTTAAAACAATACCTCGATTCTTGGCAGGAGCATATCGATAACCTTTTGGGATACAAAGTATCACGATGTATCACCATTTCGATATATTATCACACCACTAATCGAGTGCGTGCACCACTGCACTTGGCTCACTTTCACGTCTGCAGTAACATTCGTTCATTCACCCAATTCCAGTCAAAATGGACTGAACGTCTAGAGCTGTCAATGGCAGCCAATGAGTTAACAAGGAAGTGACACAAAAATGCCCCAAAACCAACCAGAAGTGACACCAAATGAACAGGAAGTAACCTGGAAATGCCTCATAATCAACAGGACGAAGCCCGGGAATGCCCGAAAAATCAACTGGAAACAATCCATAATTTCCAGGAAGTGTCTTAAGAACACGCCCTTCGTAAGAATCTTAAAGTTACATAGAAGCAAAGGTGGGCAGAGTAGCCTAAATTTTGAGTCAAGTAAGAGTAGAATTACTTCAAAATAATATTACTCAGTAAAAATAAATTTGATGAAAAGAATACACAAGTAATGAGTAACATTGTGAGGAACTGCTTAGGATGTTTATATATATATTTTTTAAATGGTACTTTTTTTCTCAGCATGAAGTTATCTACAGTATATGAACTGTTTTTATTATACTGTACCTATTACATAACAACATTTAGCCAAAGAAAAAAAAAACATTGAATTCCGACAGCAGTACGGAAGCATTATTCGTCCAAAGAGCCTGAGTGCTCTCTAGTGGAGAAAATAGTTCCTAGTTTGAATAGTGAATAGTTTCTTCATAGTTCCCATTATGAAATTAGAAGGAGAATATTTCCGGTTTGCCGTGGTCAATCGGCGCCAAATAAAAACTGGAAGACAGGTTAAGATCCGCGCTTTCGAGTCATGTTGAGGGCAGTGCTCTATGTAAAATACCTAATTTTTTTACGGTGCTTTAAACACTCGACGTGATTGAACAGGCTGACGTGAACATTGAACAGCACGCTTGAGTCTGATTGGTATAATGGAGTCATGTCTTTATTGTTGCGACGTCTCATTGGTGAAACTGGTAGAGCTACTGTTGGCATCACTGCCAAAAAAAGAAGTAAAAAAGAAGTACTTTTTTCTCAAAAAAATACTCAAGTAAATGTAATGCATTACTACCCACCTCTGCATAGAACTTATGTACAGTATAACTAATAATAATTGCCTGCCATTAACAACAATAGGCGTCCAATTCACTTATTCTGGAAAGACTGGCTGTGAACGCGTTCAATGCCATTGACTGGTCAAAATGGATTGGATGTCGAGCGCCGTCAAAGGCAGCCTGTGAGTTAACTTTTTTGGCCAAATATAAACTATTCCAGCCCGCATGAGATCTAATTGCCATAAATGTGGCCCGCAAACCAAACAGTTTTTGACACCCCTGCTTTGGCCTAAAATCAGTCAAGACTTCCAGTTTCTGGTTTGTTGACAATAAACAGTTGCATAATTCAAGTTATTGCTTGATTATTAAGCACAAAATTTTATACATTATGGGCTGCCCTTAAACACGAACTTTTTTTTAGTACATCATAGGGCAGCTAAAACAGTTTCTTGTAATCTTAAATGATTACAATATTCCGTGACGTTTCAGCTGAAAATTTCGGCCAATTAATTTTCAGTGCAACACTTCACAAAGGCATTAAAAAGAAGGTACAGTGGGGCAAATAACTATTTAGTCAACCACCAATTGTGCAAGTTCTCCTCCTTGAAAATATTAGAGAGGCTTGTAATTGTCAACATAGGTAAACAGCAAACAGCCATCCCAGTCAAAATTAATTGGAAGTCTATCGTTGTCAATAGCAGCCAATGAGTTAATACTTGAAAATGAATTTTAAAAAACCCAATCATTTTCACCCAATTCTGATCTAAAATTGAAGAGATCGGGCCTGATATCCCACCAACGATCGGATCGGGGACATCCCTATTTGTAAGTTTTTTTTTTCTCAGAGTAGTGCTGTGTGCTTGTAAAGTGTATTGAAGGGTGGCACTAAACCTGGGTGATAAAACGATAATTATCTTTAGAGATGCAACAACATTTTTTGAGTTTTGTGTAAAATGATAATGATTTAATTTTTTTTCCATTCTCTTCAGTGGTTTTTAATTGCAAGCAAAATAAATTACGATATTACTACCAAAGCATTTGTAATTGTAATAGTTTTCTGGAAGAAATTGAGCATTATCAGACAGAATTGCAGGGGTGCCAATACTTTTGGCCAGCACTGTATTGGGGCAATTTTGCTAACTTTGGAGCAATATACAGTACAATACACATGGTTTGCTTGCATGGTACTTGTTTCTTGCCAGACTTTACAAACCAAACTTTCCAGGCATTTATTGACAATACTGTTGACCTATCTGCATCTCACTGCTATTGCGCCGTCCGGCATCAATCTAGCTTGGTTTGAGTCCATTCAAGCCACATGAATGGTTCAGTGTGGAACACTGCGCATTACAATTGCCTGTCAAAACACGAATGCTTATTCAAGTCCATCCGCCGTCTCATCCTTTGTATCTCCTTTACCCTCTTCACAAGTGGCAATGCCCATTTTATTTTACTCGAATACTTTATCAAAGTTATTTTTCAGCATTGTCCCACCGATAGCACTATTTGATTTGTTAAACGCTGAGTAAATGTATGGGTAAAAAGTTAACAACCAAGTGAAAACCCAAGCCAAACGAATTCCTGTCAGCCAAGTTAACTTCTCTTGTAGACAACTGGAAGCAGTCGGCTCGCAGGTTGTTGCAAGTTTGCTGCTAATTAGCCTCCTATGAGGTGGCCTGATGAACTCATCTAAGTAACCTTGAGCAAGATACTGAACCCCACGTTGCTCCTGGTGCTGTGTCACCAGTAGGTAATGGCAAAGTAGTGTAAAGCTCTTTGAGGGCCTCGGAAGGTGGAAAAACGCTATACAAGTACTGTATAACACCATTTACCATCCTAGAACTGTTACACAGCTAGTTGGAATGGTTTCTACACCTGAATGATGTTGTCAGCAGTTTCTATCAAGATGGTCTCCAATTGCTCCGGGGGTGGTGATGTAGGTTGCGGGGGCGGCGGCGGCGGCGCTGGAGGCGGCGCTTGAGCGGGCAGCGTCACTTTCTTCTTCCTGCCTCGTCGCTGTTTTCCCACGACAATGGGCGCCACTGCCGATGTCTCGGTTACGATCTGTGCACCGCCGACCTCGCCCGTTGCCACATTAAGCGGCAGTGTGAGTCCGCCGGGTAACTGCACAACATTTGTGGTGCTCGACTTCTTCATTTTGGGCGAGGGTTTAATGGCGACAGTCTTTGGTGAAGGTATAGGGGTGGTGACGGGGGCAGCGGCCGCCTGGGCCGGAACCGACATGGGGGTGGTGATGAAGGCCTGGTTGGTGCCCGGTATGAGCTGGATCTGGCCCCCTTGAGGCATCACCTGGATAGTCTGTGCCCCTGGGATCTGTGGCATCACCTGGTACTGGATATTGGTAGGGCCCTGGGAGCTGGGCCGGCCCGGGGTCTGCTGTATGGTGAGCACTATGGGGCTGCCGGGGGAGCTAGCACCCAGGCCGGCGGGGAGCTGAATTACATTGCCCTTGGCCTGGAGGAAACCAAGGTTCTTGGGGGGCGCCGGCGCGATGGGGGCCGGCTTGATGGGGAGCAGGCGGCGAGGCTGCGGCTGTGCCGGCGGCGTAGCTGCGGGGGCTTGGGCGGCGGGGGGTCCAATCTTACTGCAGGTGGCCGCCAGCAGGGCCAAAGGGGAAGGTTGACTGTCCTGGAAAAAAACAAAGAAGTTTTCATTGTGATTTAGATATAACAAAGTACAAAACTATTGTTGTTGTATGCAGTCTAGAGCTGTCCCGACTAGTCGACATTGTCGACGTCATCGATGACGTAAATGCGTCGACAGGCAAAACATACCGTCGACGGGTAATGAAGGGTTAAAAAAAAATTACATGCGGATGAAGTTTAGAATGGCGGGCGCTCGCGATGCAAGCTGTTGTTACTAACACCCCCAAGTGGGCCGCTGTTATTTCAATGTGACCGGCATTGTCAGACTGAGCAAAGAGGAAGAAAGTGGGCGAGCGAGAGAGAGGGAGTGAGATCGTTGAGTTGGGAAAGTGCGTGGGTAGCGCGGAGTTCAGCGGCTGCAGCTGCTACGTTTTTGTTTTGGTCAATAAAAGTATCCAGAAAGAGCATCCGACGCCTCTCGTTGTTTCTATGCACGCCGCCGCCTTCCTGAGGAGGAAACGGGCCGAACCGACGACAACAAGCCAAGTGAATCACTGGTTCACTCCTCACTACGGCGAGGAGTTGAAAACACCGCCAATTACCAAAAGGGGCAGAATTGGTGACACGTGAAAGTGGCATAAAGCCAAAAAAGCGGACCAGAATAGCCAGAGCCTGGAATAATTTCAAGGAAAATATGGAGGGTGCCATTGTGTGTACTCTTTGCTAAACTGAGCTCGCATACCGTAGCACGTCGGCTATGAATGAACACTTGAAGCGCCGTCACCCAAGTATAATTTCGAAGACAACAAGAAACAACAAGCAAGCGGATTGTTAAGTCCATACGTTTACATTTTTTTCGCACTAGTTAATGCCATCATCATTTGACCTCATTGTTTGTGATTTATTATTGATATCTTATGTTATTTATTTATATGTTAATAAAGAATTTAGGTGTTCCAAAATGTTTTTTTGTGAATTACTAAGCTTCAACAAAAATTTCATTATTAAAGTAGTAAAAAAAAAAAAAAAAAAAAATTATTAGATTACTCGAGTGACTAATCGGGAGGAAATTAGTTGTTTGGGACAGCTCTAATGCAGTCATTCTTTATCCTTTGTGGTTTTGGACATGAATGAATGTTCAACATTTGTGGAAATTAAATATGCATTGTCCCCTAAAAATGTTGACTCACCTGTGTGGTGGTGGTAGAGGGCTGGAGGTATTCACTGGGACTGACAGCAACTACGGTGGCCATAGTTTCCTTTGACTCTGCAACACACACATATGACAAAATAAACAGCGGCTAAAATCAAATTACCTTGGTTATAAATCGCGGTACTTTGTATCCCATTAGGTTATCAATATACCATTTTAAAAAGAGGTCACTATTTAATAAAGGAACCAATCATTTTCAACCAGACCAAAATATTCCACTAAAATAGTGTATGTCAACTCATTGGCTGCCATTGACAGTGCTAAACGTCCACTTCGTGACTGGGGGGATGAACGTTAATTTGTCCCTCCCAGTCAAAATGAATTGGTCTAGCGCCATCAATGACACTCAACGATGAGCATTCAAAGCCAGTCCTGGCAGTTTAAATTAATTGGACAGCTATCGTTGTCATTGGCAGGCAAGGGATTAAAAGACAATTGTTTACAAGAATGTTGCAGTAATATCGTGTTGCTGTATTTATTTACAGAAATGTTGCATTGAAAAGTTCCCATAGTGTGTGACAAACAGGTTTTTGACGGTGCAAAGAATAAACATTTAAACTTTTATTTTTCCATTTAAAATTACGGTAGCTTGTTTTTCCTCTTTATTAGTTTTATCATAGAGTATCGTTGATTGTTTTCCTGACCCATGTAGCTATAATTTTTGTATCGCCATATTGCGAGGTTCCCACTCCTAGATTTAATGCGATTAAAGCATGTGGAGTGGTCAAATTATTCTGGGGGGGCGGGGGGGTGCTAACTACATTGCATTAACTACATATACAGTACACAGGTTAAATGTAATACAAACACACATGCACAACACCTGACTGAGCAGGACGCTGCAGCTTAGCAACACCAAAACATTTGACAAATAAATGACAGCCAAAACAACACTGTCCTAAAGATAATCACTTTTAATTAGCTGAGACATTTATTTTTGTGCTCTTGAGAAATTTTGTGACGCTGAAGAACATCTGACAGGACGAGATCCTCTCTTGTATTAGTTCTCAACAGGTGTGGAACATATACCTAAAACTGTGGTCCATGAGTGACCATTTAACACATGTGAAGACATGATGGGTCAAAAATAGGTATACAGCATCTCCCTGATAATCTGTGGGAATCTATATTATCTTCAATACATAAATCATCAATATATGCTAGGCACTGCCTTCTTCAGTTCAAGGTTGTGCACAGGGCTCACATGTCCAAAGGTAAACTGTCCAGTTTTTACCCGAAATGTTGCGCTTCTCTTTGACTAGGTCAAGGAGAAAGTTCCATACGACGCGGGACCCTTTTCTGACGTACTTTCACAATACTCAAACAAAGCCATGAGATCTGCGCAGATGTTCGGAGGGAACCCTTGAGACGTATGGATAAATGTAATCATTCTCTTCCCATTTTTTCTTTTTCTCTAAAGGTGAAGATATATACAGATATGGACATAAATGCAACAGCTTTTATTTTGTGATGCACTGCTTTTAACTCATCATTGGTACAGTGGGGAGAACAAGTATTTGATGCACTGCCGATTTTGCTGGTTTTCCCACTTGCAAAGCATGTAGAGGTCTGTAATTTGTATCATAAGTTCTCTTCAATTGTGAGGGACGGAATCTAATACAAAAAAAACAGAAAATCACGGTGTATGATTTTTAAATAATAAATTTGCATTTAATTGCATGAAATAAGTATTTGATACATCACAAAAATCGAACTTAATATTTGGTACAGAAACCTTTGTTTGCTATTACAGATACCAAACGTTTCCTATAGTCCTTGACAAGGTTTGCACACACTGCAGCAGGGATTTTGGCCCACTCCTCCATGCAGATCTTCTCCAGAGCCTTCAGGTTTCGGGGCTGCTGCCGGGCAACAGGGACTTTCAGCTCCCTCCATAGATTTTCTATCGGGTTCAGATCTGGTGACTGGCTAGGCCACTCCAGGACCTTAAGATGCTTCTTACGGAGCCACTCTTTAGTTGCCTTGGCTGTGTGCTTTGGGTCGTTGTCATGCTGGAAGACCCAGCCTCGACCCATCTTCAGGGCTCTCACTGAAGGAAGGAGGTTGTCAGCCAAGATCTTGCGATATATATAGCACCATCCATCCTCCCCTCAACACGGTGCAGTCGTCCTGTACCCTTGGCAGAGAAGCAGCCCCAAAAAATGATGTTTCCTCCTTCATGTTTCACGGTTGGGATGGTGTTCTTGGGGTTGTACTCATCCTTCTTTTTCCTCCAAACACGACGAGCCGAGTTTAGACCAAAAAGTTCAATTTTGGTCTCATCTGACCACATGACCTTCTCCCATTGCTCCTCTGGATCATCCAGATGGTCAGTGGCAAACTTCAGACGTGTCTGGACATGCACTGGCTTCAGCAGCGGGACCTTGCGTGTGCTGTAGGATTTTAATCCATGACGACGTAATGTGTTTCTGATGGTTTTCTTCGAGACTGTGGTTGCAGCTCTCTTCAGGTCATTGACCAGGTCCTGCCGTGTAGTTCTGGGCTGATCCCTCACCTTCCTCATGATCAGTGATGCCCCACAAGGGAAGATCTTGCATGGAGCCCCAGAACGAGGCAGATTGACCGTCAACTTGAACTTCTTACATTTTCTAATAATCGCTCCAACAGTTGTTACCTTCTCACCAAGCTGCTTGCGTATTTTCCTGTAGCCCATCCAGCCTTGTGCAGGTCTATTATTTTATCCCTGATGTCCTTACACAGCTCTTTGGTCTTGGCCATTGTGGAGAGGTTGGAGTTTGTTTGTTGGAGCATGTGAACAGGTGTCTTTTATACAGGTAACAAGTTCAAACAGGTGCAGTTACTTCCGGTAATGAGTGGAGAACAGGAGGGGTTCTTAAAAAAGAACTAAGAGCTGAAATATTTACAAGGTGGTAATGTATCAAATACTTATTTCATGCAGTTAAATACAAATTTATTATTTAAAAATTATACAATGTGATTTTCTGGATTTTTGTATTAGATTCCGTCCCTCACAGTTGAAGAGAACTAATGATACAAATTACAGACCTCTACATGGCTTGCAAGTGGGAAAACCAGCAAAATCGGCAGTGTATCAAATACTTGTTCTCCCAACTGTATGTATTTGTTTGCCTAAATACTATAGTTATCCAGGACATTTGGGGTTGTGGGTGGGGAGGGTTTGTCTTGTGTTATCTTGTTTGTAAATTTCTGTTTATATACATGGAAAATTGAATAAAAATAATTGAAAAAGAAAAATAGGTATACGGAAGAGATGTGCCGATTACCAGTTTCGCAGTATACTGTAAAATGAAAACGTCACGGTTTAAAATCCGAAAAAATTTTCCGTCATACCTTCCCTAAGGAATTAGCTATTTTTTATGTCCCACAAATGCAGAGAGAAATGCCTTGCTTGCAGCTGTAATGCTCAACCCTCCCCCACCGGTTGTTGCTCAGTGTCAGTGAGTCAGCTGTGCAACACGTTGGCTGGAGGAGGTGAAACCCTTGAATTTATTTCTCCATCAAAGAAAACAAAATCGCTGGTATAGGAATACTTCCGCAACAGAAAAGTTACAGACGGCCGAAGCTTAGAGGAGGAGGCCAACAGACAAGTAGAACATGTTTGCAGAGGGTGGCTCCTGAGGAGGCAATACCTCCAATATGATTTCGCATTTATACAAAATCAAAGGTTAGTAAACACTGTCACGCTTCCCACTAGCTACGAGAGTTACCTCCAGTGTTTTTAGTGTATCCATCGGTGGTAAAACGTGTTTTTCTCTCTGGCAACTGTCTGTGTTGAGAAAGAGTGCGTGTGTGTGTGTGTGTATATAATGTAAACATGATACGAGTCATACACACATGCTTTTCATGGAAAATATTTCAATTATTTCTGTTCTGATGGTAATAATGTTGAGCTATGGCTGTGGGTTTAGGATCAACTAAAGGACTGCATTTATTTTAATTTTATTTAGAATATTTGTTATTTTTTCATTTATTTTAACTTATTATACTTACGTTCCAATTAGCTAATATGTTTTGAAAAATGAAAATCCTGTTCAATGGAAATAAGAGTTTTGTTTTGACCTAGATAATTTAAATTAACACATTTTAAAGCTGTAATTGCAATACTGTGATACCGTGATATTTCATCTTAAGGTTATCATACCGTCAGAATCTCATACCGGCACATGCCTATTATGCTGTACTTTTTGTTTTTACTGTTCATTCATTCGCCCCCTCCCACTCAAAATGGACAAGAAGTCTAGCGTCGTCAATAACCTTGTAAGATTAGCATTCACAGCCATTCTTCCCGGTTTAAATTAATTGGACGTCTATCGCCATCAATGGCATGCAATGAGTTATTCTATGAAAATACAGTACTACTACAGTATAATATTATGCCGTGATCAGTGTGTCTTCATTCATTTAAATTTCATTAAATTAGTTTATAATAAATACAAAAGGGTTTTTTAAAGAACAATCACAAATATTTACGTCTTTTTCAGGTCTCAAGTGTTTTTATTACATTCATATTAGACCTGCACATTATATCGTTTGACTATCGCCATCGCGATGAGCGCATGCGCAATAGCCCTATTGCAGGATGTGTGATTATTATTTTTTTAACGCTTTTGGTTTGCTGAAGAAAAGCAACAACTGTGCAGAGACATAGCTTTCTGTATCCCTTTTATATACAGCAATCTTCATTATTCACAGATAAAACTCTTTAGCCTGGTATACGAATACAATCATATTAAAGCCGGGCGGTATGCTGAAAATTTACCGTTACCGAAATTCTTCACGATGACCGACGTCATTTTGACCATGTTGGTGAATTTGGTAATTTAATAAAACAAGAAAATATAGTCTTTTCATCCCGCTTTGACTGTGTTGTTCAGCGATGTTCATTCCCCTTTCAGAAAGCAGTCAGTATGCTTACGTATGAAGTCACGTGGTTATCAGGAACTCAAACTAACGCTAAGGGTTATCGCTACAAGCAAACGTGATGGAGTCGAGCTTATGGGAGCTTCGCCAAACTTTCACCCGATATTAAGTAGACTCTTATCGGCATCCAAACGGGCTTTAACCCGCTTTCCTCCCTGGTTCTCACAATTTCAGGAGAGGGTGATTTCTACTGGTAGCCAGGCCACAGGCTAACACAAGCAGCAGGCTAACCTTGTCAAAACGGCTGAACTTAATGAGTAAATTAGGCACGGACTGTATTTAGCAATTAGTATGTCGCGTTATTTTGCATCTGTGTGTATGTGATTTCTTTGATATCTTTTATGAGAGTAAAGCATTCAGCATAAATCATAATGCAACAGTGAAGCCTATAATATGACTGTTTAATGGCCAAAACTATTTCTCTGTTTGTGCTTGCTTCATTCTCTATCATTAGTGCCATGATAGAATCTTAATTGTTTAATTGGCAACAGAGCAATATAGCTTTAATGTGTGTGTGTGTGTGTGTGTGTGTCTGTCTGTCTGTCTGTGTGGGGGGTACATGTGTGCGTGCATGATTTAAAAAATGTTCTGGGAAAAAAAAAAAACAATCCGAAACCTTGAAGTAAACACTTGTGTTGAGTAATTATGTCACAGCAGCTATTAACTATAAGTTATCCGTTTGAAGTGTTTTGTTCAAACTGCAAGTCATTTTTTACAATGACATGTTTGCGCAGTCATCGTATCGATTTTTATAATGTTGTACATTGTTCACATCATACAAGCTGTTATAAATGTTCATACTTGAATTCTTATGGTTTACAAGAAATTTTTGATACTTAATGTATAGACTGCATGTACAATTGTTTAAATACCATATTGGCCCGAATATAAGACGGCCCTGATTATAAGACGACCCCCTTTTTTTCAAGACTCAAGTTTGAAAAAAACTTTTTGAACACCAAATTAATTTTTATACAGAAAATAATTACAGTGCATCTGAAAACAAATGATTCTAACAATATATTTGAGAGAAAAAGCATGTTATTTTGCCTCATTCAAATCTTAATATCTGAACATTTAAATATGTAAAGTGCAATCACATTCGTAAGTGATGGGCTTCTGGTTTTTGAAATGTAAATAAACCAATCTATTGTGATAAAACAACAAAATTGCAATAACTGCATTAACCATCAAAGTAAGGTCTAACTGTAACTGTAGTCTTGAAACAAATCTGAATAAGGAAAAACAGGTGCCTCAGGTAATTCTGTATCAGAATATTACAGCATGTACTTCTTATGACTCCAGGCTGTTTGTCCCTGCTCATTCAATTAGACAATGCTTTCCAAAGCTTGCTAACGTTTCTGTTTTTGCTACACCTGAATGCTAGCCTTGTTCGCATCCCCCACTGTCAGCCAGCAAGAATGCTGCTTCCATCTTTAGGACGGCAGACGCTTTGAGGGTGACGGGAGGAATAAGGGGACGAGGCTACCTGAATGCACCACCTGGATAGATGCGAAGGAAGTGATTGTGATTGGCTGAGGTTTAGAGTCATGTGTCATGGTAAGCCAATCAGAGCCGGTGTGTTCACACACAAACCGGAACAGCGCGTGCAGCAAACACACACATGCAGAACAGATGCAGAGGGATATGATGGCAGAGGATTCAGAGGAAAATTTGTCCTTTACGAGGTGGAGATATAAACACTATTTCAAGTCATAATACTTGAAGTACAGTAAGCTATGTCTACCTGACCAGTTGTCGCAGGTTGTGAGAGTTAGATTGAATTAATTAAACTCACTTTATATTGTTTACTGCCGATTGTTATTTTATTATATTGTTTACGGTTTATTTTTGTTGCACCTCAAGTGTAGGATAAATCTGCTGTTGGTGAGGTGCAATAAATATTACAAGGTTCTATAACACAACTACCTGTCTGTTCTTCTCTATTCAAATGACTCCAATACTGCTCAGAAAATTTCAAATTCTTTGACATACAACAACTTCTTTTTAAAGTGACGGAAATAATTACTTTCCCTGGTAACTAGTTACTTTTACTATAGAGTAATTCAGTTACTAACTCAGTTACTTTTTGGAAGAAGTAATGAGTAACTATAATTACTTTTTTAAATTAACTTGGCCACCATTGCAAATTATATAACAGTCACCTTGGCGAATTTATCGTCATCGAGGTAAATCTGCTCAATTTACCATGATACGTATTTTAGGCCATATCGCCCAGCCCTTCATCATATATCGCGTTTTAGCAATTTTTTTGCACTTTGTTTTTGAGTAAATTAAAAATAAATACAATTAAAGTAACTTGAAGCACCTTAAATCTATAATGATGAATGAGATCGCATTTATATAATGAAGTATATGATAAGTTGTTTAATGCATATCAAATATACATTTTTTAAAAATAAGAATACAAGGATAAATGAGAAAAACAAGGGGAAACTCAGGAAAAATAATCTAATAAAATACCTAATGAATGCAATATACTGATACAAAAACATGGTGAGTCAACCAACGTCTTCCCAAACAGCTATTCAAGTAGTCTGGTGAAAATTCTTCCAGTTTTAATATTGCAATATACACTAACCAGCCACTTTATTAGGTACACCTGTCCAACTGCTCGTTAACACTTAATTTCTAATCAGCCAATCACATGGCAGCAACTCAGTGCATTTGGGCATGTAGACATGCTTTAAGACAATCTCCTGCAGTTCAAACCGAGCATCAGTATGGGGAAGAAAGGTGATTTGAGTGACTTTGAACGTGGCATGGTTGTTGGTACCAGAAGGGCTGGTCTGAGTATTTCAGAAACTGCTGATCTACTGGGATTTTCATGCACAACCATCTCTAGGGTTTACAGAGAATGGTCCGAAAAAGAAAAAATATCCAGTGAGCGGCAGTTCTGTGGGCGGAAATGCCTTGTTGATGCCAGAGGTCAGAGGAGAATGGCCAGACTGGTTCGAGCTGATAGAAAGGCAACAGCCACCCGTTACAACCAAGGTAGGCAGAAGAGAACCTCTAAACGCACAGTACGTCGAACTTTGAGGCAGATGGGCTACAGCAGCAGAAGACCACGCTGGGTGCCACTCCTTTCAGCTAAGAACAGGAAACTGAGGCTACAATTTGCACAAGCTCATCGAAATTGGACAACAGAAGATTGGAAAAACTTTGCCTGGTCTGATGAGTCTCGATTCCTGCTGCGACATTCGGATGGTACAGTCAGAATTTGGCGACAACAACATGAAACCATGGATCCATCCTGCCTTGTATCAACGGTTCAGGCTGGTGGTGGTGGTGTAATGGTGTGGGGAATATTTTCTTGGCACTCTTTGGGCCCCCTGGTACCAATTGAGCATCGTTGGAACGCCACAGCCTACCTGAGTATTGTTGCTGACCATGTCCATCCCTTTATAACCACAATGTACCCAACTTCTGATGGCTACTTTCAGCTGGATAATGCGCCATGTCATAAAGCTGGAATCATCTCAGACTGGTTTCTTGAACATGACAATGAGTTGACTGTACTCAAATGGCCTCCACAGTCACCAGATCTCAAGCCAATAGAGCATCTTTGGGATGTGGTGGAACGGGAGATTCGCATCATGGATGTGCAGCCGACAAATCTGCACCAACTGTGTGATGCCATCATGTCAATATGGACCAAACTGTCTGAGGAATGCTTCCAGCACCTTGTTGAATCTACGCCACATAGAATTGAGGCCGTTCTGAAGGCAAAAGGGGGTCCAACCACTTACTAGCATGGTGTACCTAAAAAGTGGCCGGTGAGTGTATATCGCAATACTGTATATCGCAAACACCCCAAAGTCGCAATGTCAGTTTTTTTCCAATATCGTTCAGCCTTAATTCATATACTGTAGTATACAGCAACTTTTGAATAGCTGTCTAATGTGGAGACCAGCCCCTGACAGGGTTAAAATCTTATCCTCTGATGCAGGTTGCAATTGTATTAATGTTTCAAATTGTACACACGTACCTATGTGATGTTACTTTTGCGGATACACGTGTTTGTTTGTCACGTATTTCCAACGCCGATACGAACAATCAAACACGAGCGGGCCGCCTCGGTCGTGTCTGTCCTGCCTCTTGCTTGCTTGAGCTTGGCTGGTTTGTTTGTGCTAGCACAAGTGCTACAAAAAAGACGCTCCGATGGCTAGCAGCTAGCAGCTAATCTAAGCTGATTTATTTCCTGTGCAGCTTAGCTCCAACGGGCAAAACAAGCAAAAATGTGCACAGTGGACCACGCAAGTAACTTTGTGATTTATTGAAGGGAAAGAGGCGGGAATACTTGTTGGGTTGCATTTCGGTACTGAGGGGTTAGCGAGTTAAAACTCTTCGATAGCAATACAGAAAAGGGAAAGCCAATTCAGGAAGTGCGACGCGTTTTGCTTTCACGCAGGCTGGCCCAGCCCGCCTATTTTTCCGTCCACTGGCCTCCGAATAGTGCCGCATTTCCGCGCGCCAGGTAAATATCATGCTTTACGAAGTAGAAGGTAATATAAACACCGATGTTTTAATTCCTACCCACCGCTCATGACGACATTCGCTGTCCGTGGAGCCTCGAAACACACCGATCCCATGGAGGTATCCGCCTTCGCGGTCCTGCACCAATCCACGCACAAAGCAGACTTGATTGACGGCAAATGTGACCAATCGTATTGAGGAATCACAGTGATTGAGTTTCAATCTGTTCAATCGGAGATCGACTTTTCCGGACGTCAAAGGATGGATGACTGTTCCGCCAATGGCGTTTAGAGAAATTTCTTTCAGTGGGCGTTTCTCTATATGTTGACCGCACGAGTTTTCAACCTATTATAGACAAGGAGTCAAGTTTGAGTGACATGACGAACGTCCAATGTGGAATTTGAGGGGTGGGGTGGACCGAAAAAGAATGACGATCTCGTCGAACAATAATATTTTAACTGAATTTACAGAAAGAATGTAAAAATAATATTTTCTGTTGAAAAAAAAAAAGAGTTGTTTTCCATTGATATTGGTGGCAACACATTATACTTCAACATTAAATGGACAGACGGCACCTTTATTTGGTGTATGGGCACACCAATACAGAGAATCATGATGGTGGAATGTAACAAAGTAAAAGTACTTCGTTACTGAACTTAAGTACATTTTTGTTTATCTGTACTTTTCTTTGTCCAAATATGAAGTGGTACGTTTTACTTCACTACATTTTACAGCTGGTATCCATACTTTTTATGCCACTACTTTTCAAATTATCACCTGAGTTACACGTTACTTTTGTTTGTTTTCATTTTTTCTCATTGTGAATTGATAGTTTCCTTTTCATGCCTCCGGCGCAATCGCTAAGCCCTTCGCAACTCTAGTCTAACTGAGCACTAGAGGCAGCAGCATGAGTACAAGCAAGTTTAGACAGGTGAACAAGATAGTGACCAATAAAAAACACCTCACTTTTGTAAAGTAGATGGTGGTATGCACCTGATAGTTGCTTGCAATCTGCCATTTTTGGAGTTTTTGAGCTTGTTAAAGCATCACTTGGTAACTTTTTAGTTTTGGTCAATTGTAGCGGCACCGGTGGACAAGGAAGACTGCGTTTCCCATGAGGACCACCGCTGCATTTCTCATGAAGACCAGCGCATAACCGCACCGTGCTCTAAAATCATCAATCAAAAATCAATCTCCCAGTACTAGGGTGGTGGGTGGGTCCCACACTTTTTCTCTATGGTGTGGCCTCCTCTCTGCCTGGGCTGGTGGCTGCGGGAGAG
The DNA here is from genome assembly GCF_030265065.1 of Corythoichthys intestinalis. NCBI lineage: Eukaryota > Metazoa > Chordata > Actinopteri > Syngnathiformes > Syngnathidae > Corythoichthys > Corythoichthys intestinalis. The sequence goes on from NC_080402.1 coordinate 48,717,918, forward strand.
GGCGGGGCTCCGATCTCAGACGCCACGTGGTGGCTTCTCAGCATTTTCCTGCTTCCGCCTTCCCCTCTTTTCTACCTGGGTATCCACCCTACGCTCCAGAAGCGGGTCGCTGGCTGGGTGCCGGTGGGTTGGCTGGGTATCGCCTGCTTCGGTGGGGGGTCCTGCCTAGCCCTGCCCTGGCTCAGTAGGCCGTTGGGGGTCCCGCGATGTGCTGTACCAGTTGGGGGGCCGCGGCGGTGGCTCGTGGGGCGGGCGGGGTGGGGGTGGTCCGTGGGGGGGGGCCCATCCCCTTATCCCATCCCTGAAGGCCGGTTGATGGGGGTGTGGATGGCCCGTGGGACCATCCTGAATCCCCGGGGGATGATGAGGGCCCCTTTGCTGGGCTGCGGGAGGAGGGATGGGCTACCCCCCCCCCCCCCTCCCCGATTGGCTTGTGGAGGGTCATGGCCCTGGGACGGCACACCCACGGCATCTCTACTCGTCTACGACTCGACTATCACATGTCTGATAGGATTCACGCATGACTAGGTGCAATTAGACACACTCAAGTAGAAAACTTCGGTGTCAGGATTAGCGATGAGACAGCATACAATAGAATGTCAACATACTCACACTCACAAGGGACTCACACAAATGCTGTGATCGAGACCACATGGCTGATTTGTGTACACTTCATCCCTCCCAATCACTTCTCTTTCAGACTCTTCCCCACACCCCCTCCACTTTCTCTTTGGTCATCAGGGCCCCCCCCATGGTGGAAATACAGCTCTAACAATAGCACCAACATATTCATAGTTAGTGTAGGCGTTCCATGTATTTCTTGTTGTTGTCTGTGCTTCTTTTGTCTCTCTACTTTTCTTCTGTTCCCCCATAACTCCTCCCAGTTCGCTGCTTTCTCCTAATAAACGATGTACGTTGAATGATCACAATGGGAGTATGTCATACTAAAGGGTGAAAGTGGTTAGAATTTCTTGCCGGAACTCCCCGACGAGAAGGTTGCCAAGGAAATTTGTTTTCTTTTTTTTTCTTTTCTTTTTTTTTTTTTTTTCAAAACTACTGAAATGCAAAGAAAACTGTTTTGGTCAGTTATTTCTATAACACATACAAAAACTGATTTTCATTCAAAATTATATTTTTTCAATGATGTGCAAAATAAAAGTTAACAAAAACAGCAATAACCCCAAACTCCATCCCCTAACTTTTATTTTTCCTCATTTCCTCACATACTAAATGCCGAATCTCAATTTTGACTACTTAAGAACATAGGATGTTTGTTAAAATTGAAGTTAATATAAACATTTACTTTTTGTATTTTTTAATAATAAAGATATAAGTAACATATATATTCATAAAAATAAGTACAAATGACTTACATTATGCAGAGTGAAATGGGAATATAATTTGAAGATCGCGCAAACATTGACATTTTTAAATCACAAGGAAATGAATAAGTAGCCTAACATAAATGAACAAATATAAGTCCAAAGTGCACATTGACAGCTAAGATGTTCTGAACCGCCCCATCAGAGCAAATAAAACTAAATATGATAAATAAGCCTCCTTAACTCTTGCCTTGCTCTTAAAGATTTGATCCATTTTCTGTTGCATTGCCCTTTTTTTGTCGCATCAATTCAACAAAACGGATAAATGAGTCCAGGCATTTTGCTTTGCTGCATGCATTCGCACATTTACATGACTCATCATCGTCAGACTCAAATAACTGCAGCAGCTGGGGAAACCTCCATGCCGTCCGTGGAATAAAATAAATAATAAATATCGGTGGAAACGGATTACGCTACACAAGCCCTTAATTATGCTTGTTGTTTACAATTGCGTATGTAAGTCTGATGTTGGTAGATTGTTTTCTTGGAGATCTGTATTTTTTTTTACATAGCGTTTTGACAGTTGCTTTCATATTTTCGGCATCAAAGCACCGTTTACTAGAACAGCGTTCCGGCCCTGAATCTTATACCGGAACTGCGTTCCGGCCCTGAATCTTATACCGGAACTGCGTTCCTGACCGTTCTGGCCCACTTTCCACCCCTGGTCATACTCCCATGTGATACATTAAAACTGTTCAGTCCAATCAGACACTCAGATCTCCATTCTCCGTGTCAAGTTTAAATTTTTTCTCCATTCTTGTTGTTTTTTGTTGTCATTGCTCGAAATAAATCAATCGATCAATCAATCAATTAGCTTAACAGGACAGGTTTAAAAAAACAAAAAAAAAAACAATAAACATTTCTGTTTCCAGCGGCTTTGTAATGGATGAATAGTAATAAGATAATGAGTCCAGTTGTGGCTAAACAATAGCATATGACGGCAAGTGCAAGCCGTGCCAATGTTTATCTGTATGTCTTTGTAGCCCCTTTTTTTCTTCCTCCTCAGACAAAACTATGTGTCTCTTGTTGCTCTGCCAATTTGAAGCATTTGCGCGAAAGCGTTCGCATCGACTTCAGTCTTTATAATGAAGGGGGAAAGGGGAAACTGACGTATGCTGTAAAGCAGCAAATTTGACATTTTTTTGTGTGGCAGGGTTCCTGCCACCCTCCTCAAAGTTAACTAGTGCCGGTGAAAGCGATACAGACCCACTCAAGATATAAAAGAGGTGTCATTCAACTAGTTGTCAGTCGACATATTGTCACAAATGTTATGAAAACATTTTGAAAGGACTTACCTAGTGTTGCTTTAAGTTATCAATTGATAAGGTTCTTAAATCTGTTTTTCTAGATGCAATATCAAGAGATGCTTGACTAGAAAAAGCAAGAAGGGAAACTACAACAGAAAAAAAAGAAGGTGAAGGTGGGCAATGTGTAGAGCAGGTCATAATTGGGGTAGAGGGAAAAATGACAGCACTTGCGAACAATGGCGGAAGGGACAATAAATGACGACTGTCTTCCCAACTAACCCGCCGGCACTGTTTCAAAGGAGGCCGACGGGGGAAGAAGTCCGACTCAGGGGCTCAACACACGAGAGGCAACGAGCGATGGCGGAATGCGAAAGCCATTGCCGTTAAGCTGAAAGCCAAGACACGGGGCGCGATGTGACTGCAGCTGCAAGCGACATGCAACCCCCTCTGCCTATGTGCGTTATTGCTCGTCTATGATTAGCTTTTAATTTGGAGGGCATTTGAGAATTTTCAGTCTTTTCTGAGCGCCAACAACTTCCCATGCTGCTGCTTTTTTATTTATTTGTTGGAAATCATGCCGAAAAGTATCATAAAATATATGCTGAGCTCACACTGCTAAAATAATATGCTCCTCCATGTTGATAAAATGTGGCGTGTGGATGTCAATTTCCGGGTTGGCCAGTGTTCTCGCAGGTAATTTGTCGATCAATAAAATAAATCCGTTGCTGATTGGTTGTAGCGCCAGGTGACAGTGACAGAAATACAGTGGTATGAATTCACATTTCTGCATAAAATCACCTTCAGATATGATTTGATCTTTGACAAAGTCACACAGATGAAAAAACAGTGTCTGCTTAAACTAAAACCACCCAAACATTTATAGGTTTTCATATTTTAATGGGGATAATATGCAAACAATGACAGAAGGGGAAAATAAGTAAGTCATCACATTTCATATTTTGTGCCCCCCCCCCCTTTTTGCAGCAATAACTTCAACCAGAAGCTTCCTGTAGCTGCAGATCAATCTGGGACATGGATCAAAGCTAATCTTGGCCCAGTCTTCTCTTCAAAAAGCTGTAGCTCAGTCAGGTTCCTGGGATGTCTGGCATGAATCGCTGTCTTTAGGTCATGCCACAGCATCTCGATGGGGTTCAAGTCAGGACTTTGACTTGGCCACACCAGAACATGTATTTTGTTCTTCTGAAACCATTCTGAAGTTGATTTACTTCTGTGTTTTGGATCATTGTCTTGTTGCAGCATCCATCCTGTTTTTAGCTACAACTGTCTGACAGACGGCCTCAGGTTGTCCTGCAAAACATACTGATAAACCTTTGAATTCATTCTTCCTTTCATGATTGCAAGTTGTCCAGGCCCTGAGGCAGCAAAACAGCCCATAATCATGATGCTCCCTCCACCATGCTTCACAGTGGGGATGAGGTGTTGATGTTGGTGAGCTGTTCCATTTTTCTTCCACACATGACATTGTGTCTTACTCCCAAACAATTACACTTTGGTTTCATCAGACCACAAAACATTTTGCCAAAACCTTTGTGGAGTGTCCAAGTGCCTTTTTGCGAACATTAAACGAGCAACAATGTTTTTTTCAGACAGCATTGGCTTCCTCCGTGTAGTCCTCACATGAACACCAATCTTGGCCATAGTTTTACATATAATTAATGTGTGCACAGAGACGTTGGACTGTGCCAGTGATTTCTGTAAGTCTTGGGTTCTTTTTTTACCTCCCTGAGTATTCTGTGCTGAACTCTTGGCCTCATCTTTGGTGGATGGCCACTCCTTGGGAGAGAAGCAACAGTGCCAAACCCTCCATTTGTAGACAGCTTCTCTGACTGTCGATTGATTAACATCCAGACTTGTAGAGATGGTTTTGTACCCTTTCCCAGCTTTATACAAATCAACAATCCTTGATCGCAGGTCTTCGAGCCATGATGCACATCAGACAATCCCTCTCATCAAGACAATGATTACCAGGTGTGTTTTATAGTGTGCAGGGTAGCTTTAAACCATTCATCAGTCATTGGGCACACCTTACTTAAATTGTTGGCTAAAAATTGGTTTCAATTGCTCTTTAAGTCTCCTTAGGCAGAGGATTCACTTACTTATTTTCCCCCTTCTGTCATTGTTTGCATGCTATCCTCATTAAAATATGAAAATCTTGGAATGTTTGGGTGGTTTTAGTTAAATGAGTTTTTAGATCTGTGTGATTTTGACAAAGATCAGATTACATTTGATGGTGATTTTATTCATAAATGTGAGTAATTCCAAAAGGTTCAGATACTTTTTCATACCACTCTAGAACAAAATTCCCATCTTGACCTAATTTTTAAGCAGTATACTGGTTGATGTCAAAACCGAGAGAATGAAATATAGATTCATAAGTTTGTAGTTTTATGCATTTATTATGAAAGTATTTATCGGTTAAACAGTGGAAATTAGAGGAAAACTTGTTGATGTGCGCCCCTGAATTTTCTGCTTGCGCCCCAAAAATTGTCAGTAAGGGGCCACTGTGCTCATAGTAAAAAATATAAGTCTGGAGCCCTGAATCTGCATTTTGACATTGAGACTCATTTTAAAAAACTTCAATCATTTTTCAGGGGAATAAATTAAACTTGCAGCCCAAGGAGGTTAATGTGACACCACTGAATTGACGGCCAGAAATCATGATGAACCCGATTTCAAGGTTTATTATGTGTCCATTTAACAAACCTCAGCCACAAGAACCCAGCACAAGTAGTATGCCCGGTGACAATGGGCTATACTGCTTGTATGACACTTTTTCCTCCAAGTCTGGTGTCACGTCATTGATTAAAAAGAGGCATTTTTCCTCATATGGGTGCAAAACCATCAAAAAGCAGACGACACAAGTTCACATTTTTAGCTTTTATGTTGACTTAGAAAAGAACAACCATCTTGTGAGAAACACAACGAACAAACACGTTTCAACACATGTAGACGACTCCGGCAGACACGCACACACACATTGTTGTAGCAAAGCATGATGGGAAAGGTGCGCTTGGCCAACACTAGAACTCCCAAAGCCAACCAGCCTTTGCAAAACCCTATCCGTGCCCCCTCCGTGATGGGTCATTTAAGTAGGGGCTGCATTTATCTATCTTTCCAATGGTGCCACTGAGTAAATTTTGAAGGTCTCCTTATACAGGGGAGTCAACAAATTAAAGCACAAAATGAAAATGTTTGTGTATAACTGATGTCGTTTGTGTGTGTGTGTCTGCACTGAGAGCATCTTGAAGCAACCATCATCTCACTGGACAGAAAGAGAGAAAGAGAACTAGAAGGCAGGAGAGAAAAACGAGGAGTGGTCCAAACAAACAACCAAAAAAACAAACAAAAAAAGAAACTTTGTCTGTTTGCTGCTGTTTGGTCTCCAAGCAGAACTTTGAAGAGTGAAACCAGCAAAATTCTCCTTCATGCTGAAAAACAGTCCACATGAGGAGATGAACAAGAGGAGCTGGCACAGGAGCAGCTTTTCCTTTCAGCGAACGTTCACTCCATTTGGGATTCCATGCAACAGCCTAAAATAAAATAATCATCGTAAACAAGTCATGCAAGGATGTTTGTCTTTAATTTTTCATATAAATATACAGTATATATATTATAAAAATCCAAAAACGCTCCTTCTTCTAGTTTTTACCCAAATCACATCATTTATACAAAATTTTGTTCAATTTTTGCTAAAAACCTACGGTTCGGCCAAAATTTGCCAAACCCAAAAACATACCCATTCATTTCTAATGGGCAAAATTCCCCGTTCATTTCCATTGGCCATATTCGCCATCTACAGTAGTATATCAATAGCACAAAAACTTCCCTTCACTCCTATTGATTTCCAACCAAGCAGGGTTTGGTATAGTAGCAAAAAATTTTGCTCAAGTATGAGTAGTGTATGAGTAGCCTTCAAAATAGTATTACAAAAGTAAAAGTAGTCATCCAAAACATGTACTCAAGTACAAGTAAAACAGTATTTGGTGAAAAGAATACTCAAGTAATGAGTAACATTGTAAGCAACTGCTTACAATGTTTGATTTATTTTTTTTTAAATAATCGTATCTGTTTTTTCTCAGCACACAATTATCTTTATGAACTGTTATTCTTAAACTTTGAAGAATCAAATAAAAATGTGTTAAAATTGTTTATTTTTACCCAAAATTGATAGTGTGCCTTATCTATGAATATTGTTTGTGCTTAACCCTTTAGCACCGGACGTGTCGACACGTTTATACATCCCATCTTTGAAATCTCATCACGCTGTAATTACGTCACCCACGTGCCAGTGGTTGGTCTCATTTGAAAGTGCAGAAGTTGAGGTCAACGGCCATTTTTATTTGAAGTCAATTGACCAAGTAATATGGGACATAATGTCATTTGAGTTTCATAGTTTTATTGCCCTCATAAATAAACGTTACAACACTGCATGGACCTTGTGTTTATGTCCTTATTTCCATCATTTATTGTTTTTTCAAAACCGAAAGAACCACGAAAAACTACATATCCTAGGAGCCATTTTGAGGTCACGAATGACGGACGTAATGTGAACATTTAATAAATTGCCGAGCGAGGCACCACCTAAGGAGAGGGAGGCAAGGTAGCGAGCGACGGCTGGTTGGTTTGAGCAAGCAACTTTAAAATGTGCGGAATGAATCGAAAACTAAATTTAGCACTAGCTAACGCATTATTTCATCAACTCGAGGAAGAGGATTGGGCCAGATTTTTGGTTGTTTTCTTCGGATGGGTCGGAGAGTTGGGAAGAGTGACAGGCTGACAGCGCAAACGGTGGAAGAGTGGGCTTTGTGACGTAGTGTGTGACGTAGCGCTGTATCCTGTTCAAGGAGAAACAGGGTGGCATGCCTGAAAAAAAAAAATAACTGAACTAGTTTAATGTTAACATTTTTTAAAAGACTTTTTTTCAATGTTATAATTGATATTTTTTTTTCACTTTCAATATTTTCAATTTGTATATAGATGAGTGTGTTCGAGAAGCTTGATTGTATGGATATACATTGGATAAGGCGATGGGTGCAATACCTAACCTCAGAGATATCCTACAAAAAAAAAAAAAAAAAAAAAAAAAATATATATATATATATATATATATATATATATATTAGGGCTGTCAAACGATTAAATTTTTAATCGAGTTAATCACAACTTAAAAATTAATTAATCGTGAATAATCGCAATTCAAACCATCTATAAAATATGCCATATTTTTCTGTAAATTATTGTTGGAATGGAAAGATAAGACACAAGACGGATATAAACATTCAACATACTGTACATAAGTACTGTATTTGTTTATTATAACAATAAATCACCAAGATGGCAATAACATTAACATTCTGTTAAAGTGATCCATGGATAGAAAGACTTGTAGTTCTCAAAAGATGTTATTACAAGTTATAGAAATTTTATATTAAAACCCCTCTTAATGTTTTCGTTTTAATCAAATTTGTAAAATTTTCAATCAAAAAATAAACTAGTAGCTCGCCATTGTTGATGTCAATAATTACACAATGCTCATGGTGCTGAAACCCATAAAAGCAGTCCAACCCCAGCGCCAGCAGAGGGCAACAAAACACCAAACAAACACAAGTAACAAGTAGACATGACGCTGTGCTGTCATTTTAATCTGTTTGAGCGGGGCATGTGCGTTAATTGCGTCAAATATTTTAACGTGATTAATTAAAGCAATTAATTACCGCCCGTTAACACGATAATTTTGACAGCCCTAATACATATATTTCCTATTTTATAATGTTGGTCTACTGTATAGAACCTGTTTTGACCATATTATGTAGAAAGAACAAAAACGCTGATGACCATACCTGCTGTTTCTGTTTTATTTTAGAATATAAAACTATACAGTCTCACTTTTTCTGTTGAGTGTTTATCTTAACAAGTTGAATAAATATTATCAAGCTTCAAAACATTTCGTTGAGCTTGTTTGGTTGTCAACGGGACATTAATACTACAAATTCTGACCAAAAAAAAAAAAAAAAGATTTTTTGTCTTTTTGGGTCCAAAATGTTGATTATAATTGGTCAGTAAAAAAAACTTTTTGGTCATGAAGGCTATGGTGTCCTGAAAAAAGTGACCCAACCAGGCCATTGTGAACAATCTTTGAAATATAAAGGCAACATCAAAGGCATGCACATTGGGAAAAAACAGGCCCAGGTGTTAAAGGGTTAATGACCTCAAACCTATTTTGTTGAAGTATAATTACAGTGCCTTGCAAAAGTATTCGGCCCCCTTGAATCTTGCAACCTTTCGCCACATTTCAGGCTTCAAACATAAAGATATGAAATTTTATTTTTTTGTCAAGAATCAACAACAAGTGGGACACAATCGTGAAGTGGAACAACATTTATTGGATAATTTAAACTTTTTTAACAAATAAAAAACTGAAAAGTGGGGCGTGCAATATTATTCGGCCCCTTTACTTTCAGTGCAGCAAACTCACTCCAGAAGTTCAGTGAGGATCTCTGAATGATCCAATGTTGTCCTAAATGACCGATGATGATAAATAGAATCCAAATGTGTGTAATCAAGTCTCCGTATAAATGCACCTGCTCTGTGATAGTCTCAGGGTTCTGTTTAAAGTGCAGAGAGCATTATGAAAACCAAGGAATACACCAGGCAGGTCCGAGATACTGTTGTGGAGAAGTTTAAAGCCGGATTTGGATACAAAAAGATTTCCCAAGCTTTAAACATCTCAAGGAGCACTGTGCAAGCCATCATACTGAAATAGAAGGAGCATCAGACCACTGCAAATCTACCAAGACCCGGCCTTCCTTCCAAACTTTCTTCTCAAACAAGGAGAAAACTGAACAGAGATGCAGCCAAGAGGCCCATGATCACTCTGGATGAACTGCAGAGATCTACAGCTGAGGTGGGAGAGTCTGTCCATAGGACAACAATCAGTCGTACTCTGCACAAATCTGGCCTTTATGGAAGAGTGGCAAGAAGAAAGCCATTTCTCAAAGATATCCATAAAAAGTCTCCTTTAAAGTTTGCCACAAGCCACCTGGGAGACACACCAAACATGTGGAAGAAGGTGCTCTGGTCAGATGAAACCAAAATTGAACTTTTTGGCCACAATGCAAAACGATATGTTTGGCGTAAAAGCAACACAGCTCATCACCCTGAACACACCATCCCCACTGTCAAACATGGTGGTGGCAGCAGCTTTTCTTCAGCAGGGACAGGGAAGATGGTTAAAATTGACGGGAAGATGGATGCAGCCAAATACAGGAACATTCTGGAAGAAAACCTGTTGGTATCTGCACAAGACCTGAGACTGGGACGGAGATTTATCTTCCAACAGGACAATGATCCAAAACATAAAGCCAAATCTACAATGGAATGGTTCAAAAATAAACGTATCCAGGTGTTAGAATGGCCAAGTCAAAGTCCAGACCTGAATCCAATCGAGAATCTGTGGAAAGAGCTGAAGACTGCTGTTCACAAACACTCTCCATCCAACCTCACTGAGCTCGAGCTGTTTTGCAAGGAAGAATGGGCAAGAATGTCAGTCTCTCGATGTGCAAAACTGATAGAAACATACCCCAAGCGACTTGCAGCTGTAATTGGAGCAAAAGGTGGCGCTACAAAGTATTAACGCAAGGGGGCCGAATAATATTGCACACTCCACTTTTCAGTTTTTTATTTGTTAAAAAAGTTTAAATTATCCAATAAATTTTGTTCCACTTCACGATTGTGTCCCACTTGTTGTTGATTCTTGACAAAAAATTAAAATTTTGTATCTTTATGTTTGAAGCCTGAAATGTGGCGAAAGGTTGCAAGGTTCAAGGGGGCCGAATACTTTTGCAAGGCACTGTATTATACTGCACTAGTAAAGTGTTCAAGACACATATTCATCATTCATCAAACGCACGAAGAACACAATAAAACAAATAGTAAATCAATAAAACTATAATTAGAATGTTAAAAGATAAAAAGCAACTGACAAATATAAAACATTTATGCACTAATAAAAAGTATAAAAATTAATTCAAATCATTGAAGGTGCATCTTACAGTGCGAAATGTTGACACTGTTGCAGAATGCAGATTTATTATTATTAAAACAAGTAATAGCGTGCTATATGAGCTTAAGAATGTGACTACAGTGGGGAGAACAAGTACTGATTGATACACAGACAATGGGAAGACCCATTGGCAGTGTATCAAATACTTGTTCTCCCCACTGTAAGAGCACATATGCACTCTACTGGCTAACTCCTTATCTACAGGGAAATATAAATGCACAATATAATGATTACAGAATCAGTCCTGATCCCACAAAAAACAAACATTGGGCTACCTCCCAAATTATAATGGAGTAACAAGTGAGTGTTTTGGCATCCATATAAGTATACATACGTGCCGTTGTTGTTTGTGCTACGTGTGTGCTTCCAGCGCCGCTCGGATGCTTTTGATTGAGAGGTACATCTCCTCCTCCGGGTCGTAGTAATAAAACTTACTGAGGTACGACACCAGTGACCTGCACATGCACACACACAGATGAAACACAAAGAATCTTAATCTGCAACACTAAACCTGGCTTCCAATGCTGATTTGATACCTTAACCCTGATTTTAAATCTTTAATTTTGAATTGTGAATTCTTCACACATCCCCAAAAGATGCATGGTAGGCTGATTGAACACTCTAAATCCCTCCATAGATGTGAGTGTAAAGTGTTGTTATTCTATATGTGCCCTGTGATTGGCTGGCAACTAGTGCAGGGTGTCTACCCTGCCTCCTACCCATAGTTAGCTGGGTTGGACACCAGCACCCCAGCGACCCCCGTGAGGATAAGCGGTACTGAAAACGAATAAATGAATTTTGAACTCCAACTTCACCTTGAAGTCCGTAATTTTGAAATCCCAAGTGTTCAAAACGCAAGTTTAACTCGCTTTAATTTGAAACCTCAACCAGAGTTTTGAACCCAGTTTGAAAACCTAATTTCAAATGCTAACCTTTGGTCTAAAAAGACTCAAAATTCATGACACTAATCCTGCCATTAAACCCTATTTTAAAATGTAAATGAACCCTTTAAAACACCAAAGTCGCAAAATTGTGACAAGAGCATTGCTGACTCATAGACTTCATAATGGTATTTACGGGTCAGATCGGTCATGCACTGCGCCTCGCCTTAAAGTAGGGGGCCGGCAACTTCAAGCGGACCTATTCACAAAAACACGCACGCAGCGATCTAACGCGGGATTTCTGTTGAAAAAGTACGAAAGCTGTACTGGATACAAACTGGAAGGATTATCTCAGGAGTGATTTGTTCGAGGATTCAAGGTAATTATTATATTTTTCGTACCATGCATGCATTTTGAAACGTTGTGAAAAAAATCAATGGGAGAAATTAGCCGCTACTGCATTGGTATCATAGTTCGCAATATTTACGTAAAATAAATGCTAACTGCACGTTTTTTTGCTTTTAACCAAGAATGGAGACTGTTTTACGTCCATTTCTATAAAGAATTCGGGGATTTAAGCATGTATTCACAAGAATTTTCACCAGAAAAGCTCTGTTTACATAAGGCGGCCGCTATCTACATTCACTAACAGACTAGCGTTGTACTTTGACATATTTACGTATAATAAATGCTAACTGCACTTTTTTTTTGCTTTTAACCAAGAATCAAGACTGCATTACGTCCATATCTAAAAAGAATTTGGGGATTTAAGCATTTATTCACAAGAATTTTCACAAGAAAAGCTCTGTTTACATAAGGCAGCCGCTAGCTACATCTACTAACAGACTAGCATTGTACTTCGACATATTTACGTAAAATAAATGCTAACTGTACAGGTTTTTTGCTTTCAACCAAGAATCCAGAATGTTTTACGTCCATATCTATAAAGAATTCGGGGATGTAAGCATTTATTCACAAGAATTTTCACCAGAAAAGCTCTGTTGGCATAGGGCGGCCGCTAGCTACATTCACTAACAGACTAGCATTGTACTTCGACATATTTACGTAAAATGAATGCTAACTGCACGATTTTTTTTTGTTGCTTTTAACCAAGAATCAAGACTGCATGACGTCCATATCTAAAAAGAATTTGGGGATTTAAGCATTTATTCACAAGAATTTTCACAAGAAAAGCTCTGTTTACATAAGGCGGCCGCTAGCTACATCTACTAACAGACTAGCATTGTACTTCGACATATTTACGTAAAATAAATGCTAACTGCACAGGTTTTTTGCTTTCAACCAAGAATCCAAAATGTTTTACGTCCATATCTATAAAGAATTCGGGGATTTAAGCATTTATTCACAAGAATTTTCACCAGAAAAGCTCTGTTGACATAAGGCGGTTGCTAGCTACATTCACTAACAGACTAGCATTGTACTTCGACATATTTACGTAAAATGAATGCTAACTGCACAATTTATTTATTTTTTTTGCTTTTAACCAAGAATCAAGACTGCATTACGTCCATATCTAAACAGAATTTGGGGATTTAAGCATTTATTAACAAGAATTTTCACAAGAAAAGCTCTGTTTACATAAGGCGGCCGCTAACTACATCTACTAACAGACTAGCATTGTACTTTGACATATTTACGTAAAATAAATGCTAACTGCACAGGTTTTTTGCTTTCAACCAAGAATCCAGAATGTTTTACGTCCATATCTATAAAGAATTCGGGGATTTAAGCATTTATTCACAAGAATTTTCACCAGAAAAGCTCTGTTGACATAAGGCGGCCGCTAGCTACTTTCACTAACAGACTAGCATTGTACTTCGAAATATTTACGTAAAATGAATGCTAACTGCACGATTTTTTTTGTTTTTGTTTTGCTTTTAACCAAGAATCAAGACTGTTACGTCCATATATATAAGGAATTAGGGGATTTAAGCATTTATTAACAAGAATTTTCACCCAGAAAAGCTCTGTTTACATAAGGCAGCCGCTAGCTACATTCACCAACAGACTAGCATTGTACTTCGACATATTTACGTAAAATGAATGCTAACTGCACGGGTTTTTTGCTTTCAACCAAGAATCAAGAATGTTTTACGTCCATATCTATAAAGAATTATGGGATTTAAGCATTTATTTACAAGAATTTTCAATGAAAAAAGCTCTTTGTCCGTGATTCCACTCGGTCAGCTTTGACGGCCTCGCCAACAATGCAGGCCCCCTATTTATTATGTCAATACATTATGAAGTCTATGGCTGACTGTAACAAACACTGTAACAAACTAGAGCTGCAAATACGGTGCCTCATGTAGAACTTTGGAACAAAAGATGGCAGCCATTTTTTGTCACAAAATTCAAAGTTGCTTCAAAACCCCTAATCCACTTTAATGCAAACCCTCATTTAAAATCTTAACCGAGGCTTGAAAACAGATAGTAAATACTGTGTTCACTGACCTGGGCAGTGGAAGTTGTTGGATGTGATCAATGCGCACGATTTGCCGTATACAGAATCTGCAGAGGTGCTGCAGAGACTTGACGTTGCTGAAGCGAGACACGGGATACAGAAGTTGCACCGGCGTCGGAGGAAGTCCTGCAAAACACACCGCCAAAGTAACACAACACCCAAGGAAGAAACATTAAGTCAGGGATAATATGCAATTGATGAAAAACACAAGGTAGAAAAAAAAACAATTTTCTATACAGCTTTGTCTTGGTTCTTGGTCTTTTCTGGTCTAAAAATGCTGTTATTCCAAATGCCGCATTTAAACCTTTAATGCACAAATTATGATTTAAAAAAAAAAATCTCATTCAACTCATTGGCTGCCATTGACGTCGCTCCTCCCAATCAAAATGGATTGGACGTCTAGCGCCATCAATGGCACGCGATGAGTTAAATACTATGACAAAAAAAAAGAAACTTTAGAATGTTACTTGGGGCAGCAACCAGTGTGTATTTCTGTTTTTATTCCATTGTGATTTCATTCATTTACAGTTTTTTTTTCATATTAATTCATAAAATGTGCCATATTGTCCGGACTATAAGTCACACTTTTTTCTTATTTTTTCATAGTGAGGATAAACAGTTCAGAAGATGAATGAATGGATGGGACTTTTTTCACTCTTGCCATTGACAGCCTATACTGTATATGTTTTTTTAGAATAACATAGAATAGAAAGCCTTTATTAATAATAATAATAATAATAATATAATAGAAGGCCATGACAAAAACACAGGTTAAAGTGTACACAGATTGGTAATTAAGTGAATGAGTGACTAGCAGCATGTAGTGATGTAGTAAGTGGTAATATAACAATACGTGTATGACGATTTACAGTGCTCAGACTAGGAGGCTGACTTAATATGCAAATGACAGTTGGTGCATAAATGTAACAGTGCAAAAATGCTATGATATAACAGTGCTCTCAATCTAGTACCCAATTGAGACAGATCTCTGAGAATATATTACTTAGTGAGATGCATGTGACAACGTTGTGGCATTAGCAGTGCAATGAAAGTACAATTGTCAGTGGTGTACAGCAATTTTTAGGTTATAATTATCCTGAAAACTGCTAATATGTTACGTTAACAGATGCCTCTTTGGCCTGTTGTTCTCTATTTTACTATTATTACTTTAACGTACAACGTTTGTTCTTGGTTTCTGATAATTTTTTTTTTTAAATTGTACCCCAAAAAGGCGATTTATACTCCAGTGCAAATGTTTTTTTTTTCCTATTCATTGTGCTTTCTTTGCAACTTACACTCAGGTGCAACTTTATTGTCCTAAAAATACAGTATTGATAATTATAAAAGGTATATAAATAAAAATACAATAATTATAGATAATTTTTAGAAAATGATAACAATAATTGCTAATATTTATTTATTTTTAATGACCAAAAATAGTCACTTGCCCTATAATTGGCTAAAAGTCTTAAGTGCCAACTTTTAAATGACTCACAGTTACAGTGACCACTTTACCTGAAAGGACGGATCGCCCAAGCTAACTATCAAAGACGTACAGTACACCGTCTTCCTGTTCACTGATCAATAATTTAAGGGGGTTTTAAGACAAAGACATCCTCTTACAACGGTTGATGATTGGCTTACTGGAACACATCAATATTCATGAGGGTTTCTATAGGTATCAGCAAATCTCTTTTGATGCTTTTTAATGCCACTTTAAACCAATTTAATGCCCATGCCCAACTGCAGACAGTTTCACCCACACAATTTGTAAGTAGAATTGTCCGGTAATGACTTTTTAACCGATAACCGATATCTCGAAATTGTTCATATCCAAAAATCCGATATAAAACCGTTAGATGCGGTCATGGACTTAAAGGGATCCATTGATAGAAGGGCTTGTAGTTCCTATAAGAAAAACGTTACTATGAGTTAAAATAATTTGATATTGAAACCCTTCTTGGTGTTTTTGTTTTAACAAAATTTGTAAAATTAGTCTAACTAGTAGGTCGCCATTGTTGTTGACGTCGCAGGGCGGTGACGTCACATGGTTACGCTGCCGAGCTTCCAGATTTGACTCTAGCGACATAAACATGTCATCTGTTCAACTCTTCTTTCAAACTCTCAATTTGATCCCGAGAGGAACATTAATGAGCATGACAGCACTGTCGATATTTCACAAAACGAGCAGCAAAAGCAAAATGAACAGCAAAGACAGGATGAGACGAGACTAGGAAAAAAACCCGGTGTTATGCCAAAATGTGCTACATCGGCGCAACGTCTACAAGAGGCGAATTACTACCGTGCGCTTTCAGCTTGTTTTGTTTAGAAGCATACAGACAGAACATACTAAAGATGCCTAAAGAAAATACCGTATTTTTCGGACTATAAGTCGCAGTTTTTTCATAGTTTGGCTGGGGGTCCGACTTATACTCAGGAGCGACTTATGTGTGAAATTATTAACACATTATGATATCATTTCACATGTTATTTTAGTGTTTTGGAGTGATACTGATGGTTTGGTAAACTTGTTAGCATGTTCTTTATGCTATAGTTATCTGAATAACTCTTAATAGCTATGGCCACGTTCGCGTTCTGCCTTTGTCAACATGTGTTCAATTGTATTATTGACTTTTTTATATCGAAATGCATGCTTTTAGTTTGTGGCGCTTTCACGCCCACGTGGGGGCACTCGCACTTGTTTACGTGAAGAAGAGTGCTCACACGCCAGAAGAAGACAGACAGCTACGCAGCTCTGCGTGAGTGGCCGAGTTAGCGAGAGAGAAACATGGCTACGAACCTACGTTCATTGTTTATGCTTGTAAAATATCTCTACTGAGGCAACGCCTGTGTGTATCATCTTTTCTGTTGTTGTTGTGTGTTTTCCACCCGCGATCGGACACTTACAGCCAGTTGTGTGGTTGTTTGAACGATGTGCTAATGCTAGCGAACGCTTGCTAACCGTTTGTGTCACTGCTGTAGTAGCACCTAATTATCATTTATTTACGTTGATGCAAACCTGTTTGGTATCAAGGACGAAATCGATTCAGCAAGTTATACGGACGTCCAGCATCGTCATATGGGAGTTTAGCTCGTTGTATAGCCAGGACCGAGCCATAGAGTCCTGGTGAGGACAGTATATTCGAATTTCGTTGTTCATGCACTGTACACTGTACACTTATTCAGCATGTTGTTATCTATTGTATTTTTATATATTAAATTGCCTTTCAAGATGACATATCTATGTGTTGGATTTTATCAAGTAAATTTCCCCCAAAAATGCGACCTATACTGCGGTGCGACTTATATATGTTTTTTTTTTCCTGTTCGTTGGGCATTTTATGGTTGGTGCGACTTATACTCCGGTGCGACTTGTAGTCCGAAAAATACGGTAATTAAACGTAATAATATCAAACAAGGGAGGTTTAAATATGCTATGACACTAACGTGGTCAACAGATCAACAATCTGCTTTAAAGCTACCACAAGAAAACGCAATGCTTAAAAGTATGAGAGGGAAACACATGCAAAAAAGTATTTTGAGGCAATGAAAAGGTAATAAAAGACAATAAAAACACAAATAGTAAGTACTCGCTGCTTTTAACCGATGTGCGCATGTGTTGAACGTCTCGCCGCGTAGAAGGAATTGAAGTAACCCGCTAGTGGTCGTCTAGTGACAGTGACAATCTACTACGTCAGCACCCCAAGCCTCCACTGCGTGCATAAAATATGGCGCCCTCCGTAGGTCAAAACATGTACTAAATATAATAGATTTTTAAATCAATGGCAATATTTTGTTTTTCTAATAACATATTTTAGTAGAAGCGAACAATTGTGGCTTATTAGATCCTATAAGTCTTTAAGTCCACGGTTCCCATTAACATATTATGACTAATTGTACTGTGATTCCCAAGTGGATACTTTAATAATGATAAATGTAACAAATTCAAGGTTTTCCAATAAGCATTCTTTGAAAAATGAGAGAAACACTTCAACTGAAGTTATGGAAAAAGTGCCTATATTACACGCTATATTTACTTTTTGAAATCAAAATAGTGCAAACATCAGTTTTTTGATCAAGTGCATAGTGCTAATAAGGCACTGCCATATCACATATGGCTCACACAGTGGCTCAAAATAACAAAGGCACAGAGCTTCAGCACAGTGAATGAGGTATGTCATGAGTTTATAATTCATTATCTTTCAATCAGTTATTGTTCATTTAATTTTTTGCACCATGAATTCATATGGTCTGCTCACATAACAAATCCCTAGCATCTTAGGTTGGAGACATCTGATGGTAAAAAAGCACAACTGTTATGCTAATCTGTGACCAGCTCTTGTACAATGGCAGAAGGCTTCTACCTCCACTTTGAAGGCAACATACATATTGGCCCCCTCCAAAAAAACAATGTTGATATAATCTGATATCATTTTAAAATGATTAGATGTTGCAGAGCTGGTTGTGGGGGCGTTCCCGAGGTCGCACCTGCATCCAATGCCGGCTCAAAACATGGGTGATCCAAGAGAAGGGTGCCGAGATATTGTCTTGCTGATCGCCATTTGACACCTCGTACTCTTGTCTCTGGCATTTACTTGTTCTTTGGATTTTTGTTCGTCTGCTGCTCTCGTTTTGTAATCCTCTACCTTGTGCAGGTATTTGAGTGTTTTATTTGGTCTTTTTGGCTCTCTGCCTATTGCCTTAGTGTACCCTTGGGTTAGTATTATTGAGCTCCGTCAACCTGCTGTCACGGACCCAATTTGTTATTTCCACTTTTCCGCGATCACGTGTTTTTTTGTTTCTATTTCATAAACCCTTGTACGGGTCCCTCTGTTGTTGTCTGCTTTGAGGTCCAACCTTGTTTCCGCATTATTGGACCCTAACAGAAATTATCAGGTAATCGATAGTATCGGCTCTCTTATCCCGTAATGATCTTAACTTATGTTCTCTTATGCCAGCTACCTGATAATATCAGACCACTCAAATAATGTAAAAAAAGTTTGCATAATATTTAATGCCTCAAACATTTCGTTTAATGCTTTTGATATTGTATTTAAGGCCAGAATTTTGACAAAATCCATTTAATGACTTTTAATGCTTTTTAATGACCCGCATAAACACTGTTCATGCTTTTGTTTGTGTTGCTTTTAGAGGAAAATCAATCTTTATGAAGACTCAAATACACTTAGAAACTTAGGACTACTTTGACATTACAGTGCAAACAGTACCTGGTACTCTGGAGCGCAGGAAGTAGAGGAACTTTCCATTCTTTGAGTGCATGATGGCACGCTCGATGAACTCCACCACCGAGTGGCAACGATCCTCAAATTTGGGGTGACACCATAAACTGAATGTGCCTAAAAAAAAACATCATTTGTTTCAACTTCAAGTTGACACATCCCGTCAGAATTTCTTGGTAAAACTACAGGTCAATGTCTGAGTTTCTTTCTTGTTTAGAGATTTAAAAAATCATTGAAAGAAATGTTGAAAGGTGTTAAGACTTGACTGAGCGTGAGTTGTGACTGACCGCGGTAGTGCTCCATGCGCGTGTGATGCGTGATGCCCTGCGAGCGGAAACTGAGGCTGAGGATGTATCTCGGGTCGGAGCTATCTCGAACCAGGAAAGATCCATCGGGTTTGCCCTTCAGCTTCATCTCCGCATCCTCCCAGTTCATCGGACCCCAGTACCAGCCACACTACAGAACAACACACACTGGTATAAACAACATAGTATAAACACTGTAGTATTTATGTACTGTATACACCTCTAAATTTCAGTTTGATGCTGTTTTTTTATTAAGCGTTTTATTTACATTTCTATGTAATAAATTCCCGATCACATATTTTTGAATGAGTCACCTGATTTAAAGGATTTGTTGATACCGAGCGCCCATTCGATACCTCGGAAATGTATTAAAGGGCAGGGGGAGCACACACAAATGCCTTTTTCCCCCGATTTGATCAAAGTTATGGAATCACCAATGTTGGAGCAGTGTTGTTTTCGTCAACAATGACAATAGCGAAAATATTTCGTCAACGAACAATTTCTTCATGACAATGACGTCACAATGACGAGCTAAAAACGTGGCTTGGGAGACTAGAACATAGCGAGACAATCGCCAGTTTTCATCTTACGAGACAACAACAAGACGAAAATGCGACGTAGTTTCTGTCATGTGTCCACAATGCGTGACATTTTCATATTGTACGTGGAGTACGTCACCTTGCATGCATTGTAGCAGTGTTTGGGTCGTGTCACTCATGTGAGATGTGCTGTGCCTCTCCCTGACTCTCCTCACCGGAGTTTAGGATGTGTCTCAAGCTAGGCTGCGCTCCAGCTTGCTTGTTTGGAAACACGGTAAGATTTATTTTCTTATTTTGGCAAGAGAGAACATGCAAATCTGCTTTAGCCTTTGGAGGTCTGTGCTGAGTGATCATCAGATGCTAAATGTAACTCCTAGCATTAGCGTAGAATTTGCGTTAGCATTAGCTTCAGAACGCCGGGCACCCTCTTAAAGTGAAAGTTCAGGATTTTTTGACATCAGGCATAATCTTCGAGTTAGCGAGAGATTAATTAGTCGGAGGCGCTGACATCAACAAATTACGTGTAGTTTGTTAGTTATTTGGTAGTTTTAGGGCTCTGGAGTGGCTAAGCTAGCGTGAGTCAATTGGACCATCTTAGCATGCCAATAAAAAAAAAAAAAATCACACAAGAAAATCATTGATGACCTATATAAAGTTATTAAAACTTACCATTGCATGTCAATAAATGAAGTATGAACAGCAACATTTGTAATCCAGAAGCTCTGCAGAGGAGCAGGGCGGAGTGATATCACATCGTTTTTTTTCACCACTGATTTTTTTATGTCGCAGCCAGCAGCAAGTAACCAATTTATATTGTTTCTCGTTCTTCATAGGGAATTTGTGGGGAATTTCCTTTGCCCATTTCATCCGTCTGTTTCCACAGCCTCTAAATGCACATTTCGCAATGTTGCCGGCCATCAGTTAACTCAGCAGACTGATGCTGCATTCGAAAAAGGTGGGAGTTTCCAACCTCCGATCTGATCTGGAAAAATATAATTGGAACGCCTCCACTATCGCTCACGAGAAGGCAGGTTTGCTGGAGGTCAAAATGTCTTGATGGCCTAAATAAAAACCAACTTGTCGCGATCAGCCATATTTGCTGTTTACATTCACTTGGAACACTTTGAGGTCGCAACTGGTACCCTCCGAGCGGGATAAGTCCGACTTCCCACCTTCCCCAAATGCAGCGTGAGCACGAGTGGCCGACCCTAACCTCTATTGTGGTCGTATTAGGCATAAAAAAAAAAAAAAGTCCTGCAGAATGAAATAATTACGGCAGTTTGGTGTGACACTGTTTTGGCCGCCTGGGTGTTTTGGAACAATGATCTGTGTTTTTAATTTATTTGAGTATGTTGGATCTGTTCGTAGATCGGTATCGTTTTTTATTGGCATGCTAGGAAGTTGCCATTGACTCGCGATAGCTTAGTCACTTTGGAGCCCTGACACTAACAAATAACTTGCAAACTGCACTTAATTTGTTGAAATCAACTCCACCAACTAATTAAACTCCTGCTAACTCGAAGATTAAGCCTAATGCCAAAAATTCTGAACTACTGCTTTAAAACACTGGCCAGTCTAAAGCAGAGCCACTTGGCTTTTCTGGTCAATAAGTCTAGAGGAGAACCAGTTGGCGAAATGGCATTAGCTACTAGCCCACTTCAGCTGTTTAATTTGGTAAATGTGCAATTACTGGGAAATACTGATTGCTTGCAACTTCTGGCTAGACTCTAAGAATATTTTTAAAATCCCAGACTTCCCAGTGTTGAATTCTTGGACAATTTTTTACATGCAGTTTTTGGCTTTCAGGTTGGTTTAATTGAAAATGATGTACTGCTTGTCCTGCTGAGTGTCTACTGTATTATCATCTCCAAGTTGGCGTTGTCCTTGTAGACGATACAATATGTGCTAGTTTGTCTATGTTCATTCGAAAATTTTGGAAACTTTTATTTATTTGGGGACAAAAACTTGAATTTTACAGACGAAAACAATATAAGTAACTGTCGACTAAAACTAGACGAAATTTGTATGCGATTTCATCGACTAAACCTAGACGAAGACATATTTTGAAATGATGAAAATAGGACTAAGAGTTATTTAATTGGTATTTTCGTCCAAAAGACTAAGACTAAAACAAAAATTAAAAGGGCTGCCAAAAACAACAATGTCTCGGAGGATATTCATTCAGTTGTTTAATTTTGTAGAAAAAGACATGACACAGAACTAAAGTCATCAATTTGAATGGCAACTTCCTGGCTTTCAAAAACACTAAAAGAAAATGTGGTTGTTGGTAACATTTTAAAAATTTTTTTTAAACCAAGCTGAAGGAAAAAATCATGGACTCATGGAAAATTACGGAATCACCCTGTAAATTATTATTATACAATCCTTTTCATCTGGTAAAGCTAGCATTGAGTGATCATGCTACACTGCCATTGACGGCGATAGACGTCCAATCCATTTCTACTGGGGAATGGCAGTGATCAAATGATCGCTGCCAGCCCTCTTGATTTCTCCTGCCCCCCCCGATCAAAATGGATTAGACGTCTATCGCCGTCAATAGCAGCCAATGAGTTAACACTGCAAATGATCGCTCTCAGATTCACAGTAAAAATGGATTGGTCATCTAGCACCACCATGGCAGCAAATGCGTTAAATGAACACCCTATAAAAAGTTAAAACCAGCGTTGTTTTCATCAACGAACACGTATTTAGTGACGATGACGAGACGATAACGAGCTGAAAACGTGTTTTGGGAGACTAAAACATAACGAGACGAATGTCTGTTTTCGTCTGACGAGACGAGAACAAGACGAAAAAGCGCAGTAGTTTCCGTCACATGTTGACAATGTGTGACATTTTATGTGGAGTTAGCCTGCATGTAGCAGTATATGGTTGTGTCATTTATGACATACTGTGCCCCCTCCACCCCATTTACAGAATCACCAGTGTGTCATCTCCAGTCTCGATGCAGGCTTGCACACACGGTAAGATTAGTTTTCTTGGCCAGAGAGAATATGCAGTGTTGATTTAGCCTATAAAAGTTTTTGCTGAGTGATTATCACACACTAAATGTAACTCGTTGGGCAGGGTTAGCATAGCACTCGCGTTAGCATTAGGCTAATACTGACAGTGAGCGTCCTCTAAACTCTCAAATTATTTTACATACATTTCGTGGCGTCTAGGTGGCTATAAGTAATTGAAAATAATGTACTGTTTTCCTGCCGAGTGTGTATAATCACCAAGTTGGATTTGTCATTGTAGACGTTACAACATGTGGTCGTCTGTCAATGTTCATTCGAAACAGTCGGAAACCTTTATTTATTTATTTATTTATGGAGTATATTTCTTTCATTTTATAAAAGAAAACATTTTTAGCAAATGTCGACTAAAACTATAACGACGAAATTAATCTCAAGTTTTCGTCAACAAAAATTTGACGAAGACATATTTTGACATGGCTAAAATACGACTAAGACTAATAAGTATTTTCTTCCAAAAGACTAAGACGAAAATTAAAAGGGCTGCAAAAACAACACTGGTTAAAACCCTACAATGTTTAGTTTTAGTTACTGTAGCTCAGCATTATTCAGTGCATCAATTAGATAATCAGGTAACATAATTGGTCGCACCTTCTCCAACTCTCGGAGGCTGGCAGTGAAGTTACTGGCTTCGGACCTTCGGAGGGCACAGAGCACGGGCGGCGGGGCCTGCCTAGAAACAGGCGGCGCATCGGCCGGGGATGGGTTGGAATGAGGAAGCGCCCTCAGGAAAGCGTCTAAAAAAGACATGCACAACAGCAAAAGCTTTAGCACCCCCCTGCGGATTTTAGAGCACTCGGTTCTCGCCCTGACGGGTGACAGGGGTAATTTCTGGGTACCTCAAGCTGCGTACCTCACAATACGATACGATTTGCTAACAATAAGGATGATCTCACGATGGGTTTACGATGATGATACAACAATCTGATACATGGCTGTCATCCCTCCCACTTCGAACAGATCGGATGACCATGGCCGTCCGTGGCAACCAATGCTAGGCAATGAGTTAATTTTGAGGCATTTCACGTCATTTCCTTTTGATTTCCAGTGAAGGGAATAGTATCTTTTCTCATATTTACTGTTAGTTTTACTCTAACACAACCAATCTAAAATAAATAGCATTTATATCATAGTTTAAGAAAAACAAGCAGAATATATCAATATTATTAACAGTTGAACTTGAAATAATTAGAATTTGCAGTGCCAAGACAAAGGGCAGATAAGGGCAGAACAGATACAGGACGCCTTCTGACCACGGAAGCCCAATACGCGCGTCATGCAGCTTACTGAGCAAGATTGACGCTGACAAGCAGGTGATAGGCAAGACATCTACAAGCCCACGTCTGCACCACCAAATCCCACAATCAGCTCTTCTGGACAGACCAGAACAAATGGCGGGACATCTTGTCTTGACAAGGAACATCAAATAAGGAGGAACCCACGATCGAGATTTGAACACTCAGCACTCACATGGTGTTGAGGATGGCAAAATCCTTAACTCTCGTTGCCCTGACAACAGTAACGCCCGAACCCTCCTGTCCAATCCACAACAGACAATACTCCTAAACAATACCCAAACACACCCTTCTTCTGGACAACAACCCGCCTCACCAGAGCCTTTAAAAGGCTAAATTATTAACTAATCGTTGTCATTTTTCTCAGGGAATCTTTTGTTGACTTGTGATATGGTCACCCTGGATCCAGTTTGCCTCTTCGCCTGGGTCTCTCTCTGTGCTGTATGATTGCTGCCGACTTAGAATAAATTGTCAACTTGTGTTTCGAAGCCTTTTTCCAGCTTTTAAAATGGAGTCGGTACAAGGGAGCCTTTTGGCCAGGTTGTCGGGTTCCGCCAGCCCGGGTCTTTGGAATTGCGCTCCTGCGTTTCCGGCAGTTCGGCTGGCGTGATAAAAGGTCAGATTCCTTCACCAGTCACTTCCTTTTCCTTTTGGAGCCTTTACGGGTCACTTCCTGTTTATTTTAGGGTATTTAAAGGTCACTTCCTGTTGATTTTGGGTTACTGAAAAGGAAAGAAAGATTCAAGAATGTCTCCAAATGAATAGGAAGTGATCTGTAAATGCCCTAAACGGGAAGTGACCTGTAAATCCCCACAAAAGAATGCTGTGAATGCTCTGATTTTAGTGACTTTGACGGCATTAGACGTCCAATCCAGTTAAAATGAATTGGATGTCTAGCGCCGTCAATGGCAGCTAGTGAGCTAACGTAGACACTATTCTAATGGAAGATTTTGGTAGCAACCTGTTGATTCAGTGACAGTGACACCTTTTTAAAACGATATATCGATTATTGGTGGGACGCATGTTGATTCCTTTTTTTTTTTTTAAACAGTGACACCTTTTTAAAACGATATATTGATTATTGGTGGGAGCATATCGACATTCTTTTGGGCTACAAAGTACCGCGATTTATCACCTTTCGCATCCCCTATTTTGCACCATTGTTATTTTCACCAGGGGCACAACACCTTAAATAAACCATCTTCCATCCATTTTTGATTAAATTCGCACATCCCCATCTCTGCACATTCCCACTCGCCTCTACAACCGCGAATAACTAGGAAATGGCGTCATGGAGAAAACTCAGGTCGCGGAAGTACGCCGAGGTTCAGACAACAGACCGTATAACATACACTATATTAATCCCAAATAGGGCTGCAGCTATCGATTATATTAGTAGTCGATTAATAGAAGAAGTAGTTATTTTGAATAATCGAGTAATCAGATAAGGAACATAAAATACTGAAATACCTAAGCTGAGCCTCAAACGGTATTTAAAAAAAAAATGAGGATGTCAGTACATAAAAAGAGCAATTGGCTAACTCACATAGCAAAAGTCCGCAAGCTTAAATGCTATAAAATGTTAACCTTTTTTTTCTTTACAGTGCTCTTAACAAATGGTTCAAACACATATTCCCACAAAAGACAGCTAAATATACCTATAAACTAAATTATGAATGCATTAAAAAAAACTTAGTTCAAACAAAAACTTATGTAAGACTTAACAGAGAGCAGCTGGATTCAGCCATGTGAAATGAGTTATGTCATATTCACTGTTGCCACTAGAGGGCAGTGTATCCACCCAAATCAATAAAACTAAATGTATACACTTTCAAAACAAACCATTACACCGGCACTTTAATTAAAAGAATACTCTAAGCGGCAAAATTAAGTTTTAATGTTTTTTTTTTAATCAAATTACTCGAGTTAGTCGTTGCAGCACTAATCCCAAACGTGTGTATTTAGTGCACAGCCATTAATAAAACAAATACAGACCAGTGGATGTTTTACGGGCGACTACAGTTAATTTCCCTGGCATTATACGCATCGTCTGGAAATCTAATACCTTCTGCAATTTTCCATTCAATTTAAGACAATTGAAGACCTTGATTATCCGGATTTTAAATTCAAGACATTTTAAGACTTTTTAAGGACCCGCGGGAAAACTGCATACACTGTTCTAATCCTGTCTTTGTCCCATCTTACCGTTGAGGCTGAGGCTGTGCTGCATGGTGGCGTGCGAGGGAGGAACAGGAGGGGGGAGTGGCAAGGGGAGGGACTGCAGGGACGCACCCATCACACTCAACAGGAAGCCGCCCGACTGGGGACCCGTGAAGCCGTCTGAACCCGTGACGAAGGCGGCAAGGAGGGTGGAAGGAAACGTGAAAAGATGGAAAAATGCGAAGGTAGGGAGTGTGGAAGGAAGGTGAGCCAGATTAATGAAGCAGGGAAGTGAGGAAAAGGATAAGACGGAGGAGTTGATTCCAAATAGGAAACGTTCATTTTCGCCAATATATTTAGAAAGTTAGAAATATTGCATGATAGAAGCACATTTGAAAGTATTTTCTATTTCTTCAATAAATGAAGAAAAATCCACCTTTTGCCCAGGCTCAAAATCCTTCTTTATTTTATGAATTTTAGAGCTAATTTGGATTTCTAAGCTGGAAACAGGCAAGAAGAAAAAACAGACAAACAGGTATAGATGGCCAGGAAGCAAAGAGTAACAGAAAACAATTAGTAACAAGTAGAGACTACTGGTGCACGATAATTATTGGTCCGATAATTATCGGTCCGATAATAGGAATTATGACGTCATCCCAATAAATCCAATAAAATAATTAATAGGACCGATAGATAATACAGTATGAACTGTGCCCTCTGGCTGGGAAATCAGTTGACCATTTGCGGGGCATTGCTGCCACCTGCCGGTCAGAATAATTCGCTGCATCTATAATTTGGCCCAAAAAGTCAGTCACTTTACACAGTGCTGTGTCTAGCGTTAGCATTGACAATTGTGAATGCTTTCTGTTACTTACGTTTCCGCCTCGGAAATATATGTCTGTAAGTATTTATGTTTACTATAACATATGGATGTGCAATATATGTTTACTTCGGTGGTGAAGGGTCATATGTACAGAACTTCATAAGTTGTTGTGTTATAGAAGCCAGCCAACGCTTAAGGCTAGTAGCTCAAGCTAGTGTGCTATGCTATACATACATATAATAGTTGTCGTGTAATGTTAGTCCTGTCAGCATGCTTGGTAGGATTTTATACTATGCAGAGAATAAACCTCATACTTTATTGAATATGGGTTCACTCACTGCCGTTTATATTGATTATTATAAGGCAAGCCATTAATCCTTTTTGTTCTACCATATTTTTGTTATGAGGAATAAGAGATAAACCTTACAATATAATGTTTACAGTGTTAGTTATAAGTTAGTAATTTATTGAGAGGCCTTTTGGTTATTGATAGGCTTGCTGTCCTAACCTGTCTCCCAGGTTAAGAAAGTTGTTTCATGGACCAAGACCGCAACAGTCTCCTGTAGCACCAAATATTTTTATCTGATGACAAAACACAATACCTGTTGGGTTTATGTTTTAGTTCAGTGCTCATTGTTCAGGAAACACATCTTCAAATATAATGACTAATTGATTGTGATTGACTCAAATTATATTTATTTGAAAAAATAAATATTGGCACTTTATTTGAAGTCAAGACTGTTCTTGTCTTTGTTTTGTTCATTATAATAATGTTCATGTCATTATGAAAATTCTGGTGAGATCAAAGACAAATCTATGTTGAATCCACCATTATGATTTTTTTAAAACCTCCAGGTGTTCAAAAACTACATTATACATTAAAAAAATTATATATTTATTATCGGTTATTGATATCGGCTTTGAGGAGCAGGAAGTTATCGATATCGGTTTCAAAAAATGGATATCGTGCACCCCTAGTAGAGACAAACAAGAAACAGAGAAACAGGAACAGAAAAAGGAAGTGAAGACAAAGAGGAAGTAGAGCCAAACAGAACACAGAGAAAGGCAGGTTGTTGAGATAGAAAAGGAAAGAGAAAGAGGAAGTAGAGACAGACAAGAATTACCTAAAAGGCTGAGACTTCGTCGCGGTGGAGGCGGCGGCGTTGGGGGGTGAGGCGTATTGGCAGTCCCTCGCCGAGAGATGTCCACATCCACCAGAGACACCGTCTCACCTGTTGACGGATGGACAGACAGTTAGACGACGACCAAACGCACTCAGTAATGTGATTCGTACATTGTCAGGGCATCCACTTACCAGTGAAGGCAGCGAGGGCGGTGGGGGAGAAGGCACTGTGGGCCCGGCTCAGCCTGTTGGCCTCGCGCTCCAGGCTGCTCAACAACACAGTCACAGCAACAACAACAACAATCGTCATAATCACATATCACTACGAATCAAAGTGTTTTTTTTTTCAACAATTTCGCTTCTGCATTTTATACGCTCGGTTCTTCTTTTTCAGAATGCTTTCAAAAACTTTGGGCTTCTTAGGATTTCCAAGAGGCTTGGTGAAGTTATTTTTCTTCAACATTCTTCTATAAGTTTGGTGCCTCATTTTTAAGACTTTTTGCTGGTTCTATACAAGACATGTGCCAATTACTGGTTTCAAGGTGTACCGTGGTATGAAAACCTCACAGTTTCAAAACCGCAAAAATTTCTAAAGATGCACCGATACCGATACCAGTATCGGCAGAGGGGGCCCATCCGGCTTGAAATGGTGGCATCGATATCGTCGAGTACCAACAATATACCAACAATTGTTATAATCATTTGTTTCAGATGTACTGTAATTGTTTTTTTTTAATAAAAATTAATTTGGTGTTCAAAAAGTCTTTTTTCAAAGTTGAGTCTTGAAAAAGAGGGGGTCGTCTTATAATCAGGGCCGACTTATATTCGGGCCAATACGGTAATTGTCATTGCATTCATAGCCAGTTAGCTGAAAGACTGCAGCTAATCTGCTACTTAAATTTGTGAGCAGAGTAGTTCACCACAGTAAATTGCCTGTGGCATACAGAGTAAACTTGAACCATTTTAATTCACAATTCATGGGAATAGGCAACCAAACAAGCACAAAGGTAAAAAACTAACAACAAGGATGAGCAGTTTATCTTGCACTAACCTGTAGAGCAGGTGCAAAGATATAATTTGCACCTTCGCGTCGACTGTATGATTGGCACACGGAAATATTGATGCTGCATTCACGTGTTGTGTTTATGCGGTCAATAGAGTAATATGACCATATTAAATAGGCGCATTTTGTAGATGATGCTATGTAGACTTAAAACTCCAAAGTATTTTTTTTTACCAGTGGAATTTATACTGGGGCAGTGCAGATCAATACTGAAGCATGTGCCACAGTGAAATATGCGTGGCGACGCCCATGCTCAAAGCCAGTTCTCCTAGTTTAAATTGGATGCTGTCAATGGCAGCCAAAGAGTGAAGAAAGACACTTACGTATATGTTTATAAGAACGACCAAGTGGTTCCAATCCAACTACTATGGTAGACAGTAGTGCTGAATGATATATGGATAAAACTGACATTGCGACTTTTTGGGGGGTTGCGATGACTGCGATATTAAAAGTAGAATTTTCACCAGAAGACTTGAATAGCTCTATTTGGGAAGACACTGGTTGACTCACTATGACCACGTTGTATTGATTAGAGATTTCCCGATCCGATCATGTGATCGGAAATCGGGCCGATCGCGCTATTTTTCAGAGGATCGGAATCGGGTGAAAAGGATCAGGTTTTGTTTTTCTGCTTCATGCTAAGCAGTACGACCAAACTGTTTTTCTTGGTCACCAGTGCAGCTAGCGTTTGGTACTTAAAGTTAACCATGATTAACATGTTTGCAGCTTTGATCTGGCCAGAGACACCTCGGTACCTCTTCAAACAAAGGAACAAACGTACTAATCATCGTTAAGCTTGGTACACAGCCTGAAGTGTGCTGTGGCAACTCATTCATTGTGTAAGTGAGAGACTGTTCTCGGCAGCATGAGCGTCAAAGCAAAAAACAAAACAAAACAAAAAAAAACGAGCGTCAAAGCAACAACAAAAAATTTTTTTAAAAAACACATTTCTCAGGTATTGGATCGGGACTTAAAATGTCGTGACTCAGACTCGGGTGAAAAAAGAAAAAATATGTGATGGGTCATTATCAATATAAAGTGCCTTTTGGTGTCCTCATCAGAAACACCCAGCTATCATGAAAATGTATACAAATAATTAAACTCTTATGTCTTATTATAAGAGAACAAAGATTTTCACACATATCTGGACAACAGTATGTCTCTTAAAATGTGTTTCCTTTATTTTATGTGTACTTTTTCCTTTTCATATACTCCATTTTGGAATGTCCCACACATTGCATTACTCACTTCAGTATGTGTAATAAATAGTTAAATAATAAAAAATGAAAAATCATTTTTACAAATGAACTTATTGTCGCAACAAGTTATTTGATAGAATTGGTCGTTTTGATCATGTATATCCTTACTTTCACAATAATATTTAACATTTTTCCCCCAAAATACAATGTCCCTGAAAAAATTGTCTACCCTGCCATTTAGGGAAAACTGCCTCTTTAAGAAACCTGCTGATTTTTTCAGCACCAATTTTGTCTTCCTTTATCGGTGACTGAAACAGAGACTAGTTGCAAAGTAAGCATTTACACTTATGTTTTGCAATTTTTGTCATATTAGGTGTGTAGTCAGATGTTGTCAAGTTTAACATGTCCACTATGTCATTATAAAATATCAATTAATATTTTTTTAAAAGGATAAATTTGAAAGATATATGTTAAAAAGTCCACAGTCTGTTTGCTGATTGAACTATTTTGCTTACTGAAGGTCCACCATGTGGTTATTAAATGCAAATATTAGACAAAAATCTCCACCCTGTCATGGTCCTCCCTGTCAGCAAAGCTTCAATGACAGGGTGCATAGGGTTCTTAAAAGTGTGAGACACATACTGATAATGTTAACATGCTAATATGATAAGAGCTATTACAGACATTTTATAACGGGTCATGCTAGACACGGTAAAGATGTATCACCAGTCTGTTTGCTAATTGAACTATTTTGCTTACTGAAGGTCCACCATGTGGTTATTAAATGTTAATATTAGACAAAAATCTCCACCCTGTCATGGTCCTCCCTGTCAGCAAAGCTTCAATGACAGGTTGCACAGGGTTCTTAAAAGTTTAAGACACATACTGATAATGTTAACATGCTAATATGATAAGAGCTATTACAGACATTTTATAACGGGTCATGCTAGACATGGCAAAAATGTATCAGAGCAGCACTACAGAAAGCCTGTTTGATTGGGCAAGCCAAATTTACTCCCCATTAAATTGGTTAGGTTACCCTTTGTGTGTTGAACTTTTCAAGGTATGAGATCAAAAGGAGCTGTGATAGTAAGGAGATAATCAGGAATGTTGTGATGCTGTCCCTGAGGAGAAGAAGATAATATCTGAAGGGGATAAGACCTCTGGTGTACTGTATATATTTTAATTTAAATTCTTTGATTTATTCAACGATGTTTCACAATTTGTCCACTCTGTCATACTAGGTCAACCCTGTCAGGTTACTGTCCACTCTGTTATTTTTTATATTCTAAGAGTGTTATTTATATATATATTTTTTTTTTTCCCACAAGTGAGCAAACACTTTCTGCGATTTCTGCATGAACAAGTAAAGGCCTTATAGTATCGGCTGAAAATTTTAACACATATCTTTTTTGACAGATTTTACTAAGAAAAGAATGTAGAATTTTTGCTGATTTTAAGGAAAATTAAAAAAAAATGTCCTAATTTAATTACTATCCATTTTTTTTGCAATTAAACAAAATGTAGGCTAAAGAATGGGACAAAAAAGCTTCCTGAAAATATACATTTTATAATCATTATGTAATTAGAATGTATTTATTCTGCTTTGAATTTGTCCATGACAGAGTTGACATAATTTTCTGTTTACGTGTACTTTGTCTGCTTGTAGTTATTATTAAAAAAGTGTGGGAGCTTGACCAACGTGCATTCCTAAAAGTATAACAGCTACTTGATACTATAAATGTGAAGTTAAATAGAAAATCCCAGCCTTTTGGGGGGAAGTTGGTAGTTCTCAAATGCACCGTATACTGATAATGACCCTGATCGGGACATCCCTAGTATTCATATAATACTGTTTAATCCAGGCTAAGGGGGGGTTATCTGTGAGTGATTGTGCAGGCCTAATATACAGTATTTCTGCTCACCTGTCCGAGTCCAACGCAGGTCCAGGCGCGCTCGTGTCCGTCAGCCCACCGGCGGTGGTCCTGCGGTCCTGGTCCAGAAGGTGCGATGAGCCGCTGCAGCTCTTGGTACGGAACAACCTGCTCAGGCGAATCCTCAGCGAACCCTTCCTGGACTTAGGGGTACCACTTGTCGTCCCGGCGTCCCCATCAGGTGTCCGCGGGGCGCTGGCGCACCTCCCGGGCCTTCTGCGGGGAGTGGACGCTTGGCTGCAGGCCCGAGAGGAGGTCTGCGAAACCGGTTCGGTTGCTCTGGACCCTTTGACGCTGACTTCATCGCACGTTTTGTCTCGGAGTACCGGTTTGGTGCTGACTAGAAAGTGCCGGTGCCTCTCCCGGTCGTCTTGCAGGCCCAGGCCGGCCACGTCGTCGCTGCCGAGGCCTTCCAGAACCAGCAGGGCGTCACTGGTGACGGCCGGGTCATCGGCGTGCTCCTCGCCCGGGGCGTGAGCCCCCTGACACGCACACTGAGGGAGCTCGCCCGCTTTGAGGAGCATCTTTGGTACCGCGCCCACACCCAGCTCGCCAAATCTCCGGGCCAGCTCTAACACGGCTCCTTCTCGGTCCCGGCTCGGGCACGTCCATCCGGGGTCGATGACAGCCAGTGGGGTGGACCCCCCGGACGAAGAGGGCCACTCGGGTGAGCCCGCTAGGTGGCGGCGTTTGTGGCACACTACTGCAGATCCTTGCTGCTCTGTTGACCCCTGGACCGGACGACACGCCCCCCAGGTCCTGTCCAGTTGATTCTGCTGTTGCTGGGCTTCTTCAGGCGTCTGAGCGCTGTTACCCGACGCGGGCTCGGAGCAACTGGCCCCCGGGCTTTGCATTTCCAATCCCAAATGAGTCCTTTGCTGGTTCAGTTCTAATATCCCGTCCCTATTCCGTACAAGGTCCGAGAAAACAAGCAGCTGAGGCCGCAGACCCGCACCGAACTCGCATCCAGCAGCTGGCGCGGGGCTATGCGGCCTGGAAGGCGCACACGTCAGGCCTCGGCTGTCGCCGCGGTCAGGTGCAGCCGGGTCGGGGGCTTTGTTCCGCTCGAGGCCCGCGTCTAGGCTGAGTTCCAAGGCCGCTTTGTGAGCCAGCGCGTCCCGGCCAAGCCCCGCCACCACGACCCCCCCTGGCGGCGTGGTGCCACTCTCCGCATCCGGGCGGTCCTCCTCGGCGGCGGAGACGAGGCGCATGAGGACGAAGTCGGGCGACATTTCCTGCGCGTTACTCGTCATTGTGGCTCTGGATGGCGGGCTGGCGCGCGCGCACGTTCAGCAGGCGACGCGCGCGTCACATCGCGACGGCGGCGTTAGCCAAAGATGAAGCAGCTGTAATAGGCCGGAGCTCCCGTCGAGGCGCAGCAGGACAAAAGGCCGAAAGGAGACGAAGAGGACGACGTCAGCCGCTGCGTTCATCCTCTTGGCCCGCGGCTGCACGGGGCAGGCGGAGGCCGGCTTCAGTCATCGAGTCCCCGCTAAGTGAGCACAGAGCAGGCAGGCAGGCAGCTTCAGCTCAGCCTCCCCCCACCACAGCGACCACCAGCACCTTGTTCTCCATCCGGGCCCCACCCGCTCAGCATCACTCTTGACGATGACGACATGAATCCTTCTTTACTTTTATTTACAATTCAATTCTATTTATTTATTTATTATTTAATTCAACGCATAACTCAACATTTTTGTACATGATGGCACAGTAATTCCTATATCAACAAATTATCAAAACGGCGACCTAGGCTTCCATAGTCTTAGAAAGAATAAAATATTTTAGAATATATCTTCTCAAACACGCAGTGCTTATTCATAGGTGGAACCATATTTATATTAAATGCATCAAAAATGTTTTTTTTTTTTCGACAAAGCGGGGAAGTGTAGGTGCAATTTAAATTTTGTACAGCAGGTAGCAGCAAAGCTATATAAACACTGGATGGTCCTTTTTTGTTTTAGTAAACATTTGTGTCAAACATACATATTATACAAGAAATATGGCTTTTAATTACTGTAAAATAGAAAATTCAAACAGGGCACTTGTCAATGAGTACTTCAACAACTACTTCCGGTCAGTTACCAGTCAGTTGATGCTGTAATCATAAATATTACAAAGAGCGCTAGATGCTTAATACGTGCGTATAATTAGACGTGAGACCATTATGAGTTGTCGGCCATCTTGTGTCAGTATCCTTGATAGACATTTAATAGTGCATTCTTTCAAAAATCTTCAAATTGCTCAATTTTCAAACGGTTTTCAAACAGCTTGTTTTTTTTTTTTTTTTTTTGTGAGTACATGTCAGAGATGCTTTACGACAAATTAAAATAAATATAACATTCCGAAATTCCAGCTAGTATCATAGCTACGTTAATACGGTTTGTTATAAATAAAACAGTTTGAAAATACAGTGATCCCTCGCTACTTCGAGCTTCAAACTGCACGCCCTTGGTCCATCGCAAATTTTTTCAATTAGAAAATAAATAGGTACAGTATTTTATTTAAAAATGTTAGTATATATGCATGTATACAAGTACAAATCATTGTTTTGTTTTGTATGTATCTTATTTATATCATAATTATCACATTTACTGTGCTTAAAAGACATTTATTTAAATATTCATATAATACTTTTTTTGTAATACTTTGGGGTGGGGGAGAGGAAAAAACATGTCTTATATGTATCGCTCTCCAATGCTGTTAAATCTGAATAAATACATTGAGCACACCGAAACTTTTATTCTGATGTAAATATATACAGTCCCTGACAAAAATCTTGTCGCTTATCCAT
Organism: Corythoichthys intestinalis; assembly: GCF_030265065.1. Classification (NCBI taxonomy): domain Eukaryota; kingdom Metazoa; phylum Chordata; class Actinopteri; order Syngnathiformes; family Syngnathidae; genus Corythoichthys; species Corythoichthys intestinalis. The sequence goes on from NC_080402.1 coordinate 48,753,506, forward strand.
TTGTAGGAACAACTGCTGATAACACTAATAATTGCTATAATTAGTTTTAATTATTCAATTGGGTTCAGAAATGGCTCATATGAAAGCTAAGTGCCTCCAGAATGATGTTGAATGTACACAAATATATTTGTTTCTCTGAAAAAAGATTTATCATTTAATGAAGACATAAAGGTCAAATTTTGGCAAGACAAAAGTTTTGCCGCCTACAGAAAGTAGTGTGAAAATTTAGCAAAAAATGTACTTCAAATACAAAAATATGTTAGATAACACAAGCAAATTAAGTAGTGGTGCTGTGAGATCCAAATGTAATATTTTGTATGACTTCCATGGGCTTTGGCAAGGATTCATACAATTTATTGATGAAGTCATCAGGAACATCAAAGAAAGCAGTCTTGCATGCCTCCCAGAGTTCATCAACATTCTTGGGTTTCGTCTTCCATGCTTCCTCTTTCATCCTGTTCATGTCTGGTGACTGGGCTGGCTAGCCCTGGAGGATCTTGATCTTCTTTGCCTTGAGGAACATTGAGGTAGAGATTGAAGTATGCGATGGAGCACCATCCTGCTGCAGAATTTGTCCCTTTTTATGGTTAGGAATGTAAAAGGCAGCTAAGATTTGTTGATATTTTAGACTATTTATGTTGCCTTCCACCCTGCAGATCTTTCGCACACCCCCATACTGGATGTAACCCTAGACCATGATTTTGCCACCAGCAAACTTCACTGTTTTCTGAGTGAATCTTAGATCCATGCGGGCTCCAGTAGGTCTCCTGCAATATTTGCGGCGACTGTGGTGTACTTCAATGGAAGACTCATCTGAAAAATCTACCTTTTGCCACTTTTACAGCGTACATCCTTTTGACAGGCTGTGGGCCTTGGCAAATGCCACACGGTGTTTTAATTGTCTGCACCCTGAGAGATAAATAGTCTAAAATATCAATAAATCTTAGCTGCCTCTTACATTTCTAACCATAAAAAGGGACAAATTCTGCAGCAGGATGGTGCTCCATCGCATACTTCAATCTCTACCTCAAAGTTCCTCAAGGCAAAGAAGATCAAGATCCTCCAGGACTGGCCAGCCCAGTCACCAGACATGAACATCATTGAGCATGTCTGGGGTAGGATGAAAGAGGAAGCATGGAAAATGAAACCCAAGAATGTTGATGAACTCTGGGAGGCATGCAAGACTGCTTTCTTTGATGTCCCTGATGACATCAATAAATTGTATGAATCCTTGCCGAAGCCTATGGAAGTAATACAAAATATTAAATTTGGATCTCACAGCATCACTACTTAATTCGCTTATGTTATGTAACATATTTTTGTATTTGAAGTACATTTTTGTTCAATTTCCACACTATTTTCTCTAGGCGACAAAACTTTTGTCTTGCCAAAATTTGACGTTTATGTCTTCATTAAATGACGAATCTTTTTTCCGGGAAACAAATATATTTGTGTACATTCATCATCATTTGGGAGCGTCTTAGCTTTCATATGAGCCATTTCTGAAAACGATTGAATAATTAAAAGTCAGGTTAATTAGCAATCGTTTCTAAGCGACAAGACTTTTGTCAGGGACTGTAATGTAATGTAAATAATTCGCGAATTTTCGATTTTCGATTTTGGGTGGCTGTCCTCATTAACCGCAAAATACAAGGGATCACTGTATGTCTTGCTTTCGCCTAGTTAAGTCTTAACTACAATTTTTGCCACCAAATTTTAGTGGCAAAAATCACTCTCCATAGGTTGGCTGCAAACGAGCCCACCAAAGGGATCTACTGATTTAAGATGGCTGCTGACTCCAACTTTTCGCATCTAGTGTTCTATATAAGTGATGTATGTGACTGTAATGACTCTACCTGCCAGCAGGGAGCAGTATAACTGAACAAACTGCTTATCAATTTACACACATGCAGTGGAACCTTTCAGGAATTTTCTCGATGAAGCTAGAAAAACTGTCTGTTTGTAGTCCCCTGGTAGAAAAAAACATTTTAGGTAGTCGTATTTGGTAATCTTTGGGTGCAGATTAATCATCTGTGGGTACAGATTACTAATAAGATCTTTTTTTCTACACTGGCACCAGAAGGCATGTTTGTAGAGTAATGTATGCGATTTAGCGTTTTCAGATGTGTGTATTGTGTGTTCGCATGAGTACGTGTATATTTCTGTGTTTGCGTGCATTTTGGTGCGTGTTTAATTATTTATGTATGTGTGTTTGCACAAGGTGTGTGTATTTGGGTGTGCGTGTTTGTGTGTCACTAAAGCACGACCACATGCATGTGTTTGTGCGAATGTGCGAATGAGGAGAGGCGTTGCCATGGTTACCAAACAACAGTACTTTTGCCTACATCACACCTCAACTCTACACACACGCTTACTTTTTAACAATGTGTGCGTGAGCATGTGTGTGTGCCATGTGTGCGTGCATGAGCAGTAAAAGAGCATCCAGCAAGTCTTTATGTCAAATGCGTTAATCCAAAATGATGCACAGCTTAACCCCGGTTTCACACACACACTCAAGCGCTCCCACACACATGCACACACAGCAGATGTCCTCTCACTCTCATCACCTTTGAGCAACCACCCCATGTGAGGGGAGGGGGAGGAACAAAAAAAAGTGAAAGAACAAGAGAGAGAGATTGGAAGCAGTAGGATAGATGAGCATCACGGTCAGATTTTCTGGAAACTCTTCAGAGCAACATGCTGACGAGCAAGATGAGACCACAAAACAAGGAGTACAAGTTGCTGAGGCTCCATCGCAGTTTCTGGTTATACATCTGACAAAAACACAGTAGAAGAAGCAGTGAGTACCTCCTCTGTGACCTGATGATGCATCTGAGAACTGTAAAGCAGCAGAAGAAGTTGGCGGTTCAATTTCAGTTTCTGGCGATGAATTTGTCGACAGAATAAGAAACTCAAGAAAAAAGACCGAAAGAAGCAGAAGAAATCTGGGAGTTTCGACACAGATGTATAGGGCAATGGAAATGTACCGTGAGAATTTTTGCTGGTTGTAAGATCAGCTTCAAAGCTTCTATCATCATGTGATCTTTCGTGGTGATCACGTCCTATCCAGAGAAGCTTTCAGAATGTTTCCTCTTGTTTTTTTAATACTTCAGCTTCCGTTGCTTCTCAGAAGTCAGGTGACTCCGGGCAGATCTTCAGGTTCCATGACAAACATGACTTACTCATTCAACACAAGCTCACCAGAACCTTCAGGCGCCTCGCTGTACCCGACGGACCAAGTGAGCAGCACTGCAGGCACCTCAGAAGCTCCGGAGGAGGATGATTGGACACCGGCTGAGAACTTCTTGTACACAGGGGACTCGTCTACAGTGGGGGCCGCGCGCTGTTCTCGGGCTTACAGCCCCCCTGGGCAGCTAGGACCACTTCCAGGCGGGATGCGTGCTGCCCTCAGGCCCGTTCTGGATGCGTTGGCCAACACGGCAAACTTCCTGAACATGATCTTTCAGGCCAGCGACCTGCGCGAGAGCTCAGTTCCAGAAGATATGGAGTGGTACCATGCCCTGGTCAGAGCCCTGCTGGAAACTGCAGGGCCAGTCTGCCGGGCGCTACTCACCTTTGACTGCGATCCTACTAGTGCAGCTCCACAGTTGGTGCTCCAGGCCAGCCGGGGTCCCCCGACTGGTGTACCGACCATACTCCTCCAGGACTTATCTAAGTATTGGGACCGCCTACACCCAGCCGCCCCGGCCCCAGACGACGGCTGGTTCCGCCGTTTCAAGTTCCCAGACACCACCCGGGCGCCCACCCTCGTTAAGCGGATCCTGCTCAATGACCTTACCACCTTGGAGACACCTAAATGGGGCCGGGGCGACAGCTACGTGAGCAACGGAAGCGGTGTTCGGTGGGCCGGCGCCCCCTACCTGGACTGCAAAGATGGCCGCTTTGTGCCCAGGTGGATGCTCACCTTGTCCACCGCCTTCTACGGGCTCAAGCCAGACCTCACCCCTGAGTTCAGGTCAACACAAACACACACAAGCGTTCAACAACATTCACACATACCCATGCAAAAATAGTAAACATGCACATATCCATGCACAAATAGTGAACATACATGCATCTCATGTACAGTGGTAAGAAAAAGTATCCGAACCTTTTGGAATTTCTCACATTTCTGCATAATCTCACCATCAAATGTGATCTGATCTTTGTCAAAAACACACAGATGAAAAAAACAGTGCCTGCTTTAACTCAAACCACCCAAACATTTATAAGTTTTCATATTTTGATGAGGATAGCAAGCAAACAACGACGGGGGGGGGGGGGGGGGGGGGGGGGGGTGTAGGTAAGTGAACCTAAGGAGACTAAAAAAGCAATTGAAACCAATTTTTACCCAACATTTTAAGTCAGGTGTGTGCCCAATCACTGATTAGTGCTTTAAAACTGCCCTTCCCACTATAAAACACACACCTGGTAAGAGTTGTCTTGACGAGAAGCACTGTCTGATATGCATCATGGCTCGGTCAAAAGAGCTGTCTGAAGACCTGCAATCAAGGATTGTTGATTTGTATAAAGCTGGGAAAGGATACAAAACCTTTTCTAAAAGTCTGGATGTTCATCAATCGACAGTCAGAGAACTTGTCTACAAATGGAGAGAGTTTGGCACTGTTACTTCTTTCCCAAGTAGTGGCCGTCCACCAAAGATAACGCAAAGAGTTCAGCGCAGAATACTCAGAGAAGTAAAAAAATAACCCTAGAGTGTCTGCTAAAGACTTACAGAAATCACTGGCACAGTCCAACATCTCTGTGCACACATCAACTATATATAAAACTATGGCCCAGAATGGTGTTCATGGGAGGACTCCACGTAGGAAGCCACTGCTGTCTAAGAAAGTTTAAAAAAAACAAACAAACAAAAAAAAAAACATTGTTGCTCCCAAACTATTTTGTGGACTGATGAAACCAAAGTTGAATTGTTTGGGAGTAACACACAACATCATGGGTGGATGAAAAATGTAACAGCCCAACAACATCAACACCTCATCCCCACCGTGAAGCATGGTGGAGGGAGCATCATGATTTGGGGCTGTTTTGCTGCCTCAGGGCCTGGAAAAATTGCAATCAATAATGGAAGAATGAATTTAAAAGTTTATCAGGATGTTTAGCAGGAAAACCTGAGTCCGTCTGTCAGACAGTTGAAGCTGAAAAGAGGATGGATGCTGCAACAAGACAATGATCCAAAACACAGAAGTAAATCAACTTCAGAATGGTTTAAGAAGAAAAAAATAAAAGTTCTGGCGTAGCCAAGTCAAAGTCCAGACTTGAACCCCATTGAGATGCTGTGGCATGACCTAAAGACAGCGATTCATGCCAGACATCCCAGGAATCTGACTGAACTACAGGAGTATTGTAGAGAAGAATAGGCCAAGATTAGTCCTGATCGATGTTCCAGACTGATCTGCAGCTACAGGAAGTGTCTGGTTGAAGTTATTGCTGCCTAGAGGGAGGTTTGGGGGGCACAAAATACGAAATGTGATGGTGCACTTACTTATTTTTCCCCCTTCTGTCATTGTTTGAATGTCATTAAAACATGGAAACCTATAAATGTGTGGGTGGTTTAGTTTAAGCAGACAGTTTTTTCATCTGTGTGATTTTGACAAAGATCAAATCACATTTGATGGTGATTTTATACAGAAATGTGAGAAATTCCAAAAGGTTCAGATACTTTTTCATACCACTGTAGATGTTTACGCAGACATTCCTCTCCACGAACTCACTGACATGTGTGTCCTCATGAACACAAAACACACTATACATACTAGTGCATGCAAATACACAGACATACGGTACCATGAAATAGTATTCCCCCCTTAAATTCATATTTTTGACCATTTCTTATTTTTCAGTTTTCCTACTTTATTAAGATCACCAAACAAATGTAAATATTCGTCAAAGATAACCTAAGTATCCACGGAACACATTTCTTGAATGATTATTTTAATCATCAATTGAAAAAAACAATCAAAAGTTACCTGGTGCTGAATTTACAAAAAAAAAAAAGCCGCCTTGTTGAATCATGAATTTACCATGGCTAGTCTAATTATTCGAATGGTGACCACGCTGAAAATGGACTATCCCCAAACCTGTCTTAATCAAGAATAGAACATTTGTGACAACTGAAATTGACCTGATAGTGCTGCAACGATTAATCAATTAACTCGAGTAATTCGATTAGAAAAAAGCTTTGAATCAAATTTTGTTATTTGAGAATTCGTTTAATTAGTGGCGTTGTAATGGTTTGTTTTGAAAATTTTTGCATTTAGTTTTATTGATGTGGGTGGGTACAATGTCCTCTAGTGGCAATAATGAATATGACATACCTCATCTAACATGGCTGGATCCAGCTGCTACCTGTTATGACCAACATAAGGTTGTAGTTTTTGTTTGAGCTAATATAATTGTTTATGTATTCGTAATTTAGTTTAGAGGTATATTTAGCAGTTTTTTGTGGTAATATGCATTTGAATGATTAGTTAAAAGTGTTGTAAAAAAAAAAAAAAAAAAAAAAGTTTTATTATATATAGTAGGGTTTTTCCGATCATGTTTTTTGCTCCCGATCCGATCCCGATCATTTTAGTTTGAGTATCTGCCGATCCCGATATTTCCCGATCCGATTGCTTTTTTTTTTTTGCTGCTGATTCAATTCCAATCATTCCCGATAATTTTTCCCGATCATATACATTTTGGCAATGCATTAAGAAAAAAATGAATGAAATTCGGACGAATATATACATTCAACATACAGTACACAAGTACTGTATTTGTTTATTATGACAATAAATCCTCAAGATGGCATTTACATTATTAACATCCTTTCTGTGAGAGGGATCCACGGGTAGAAAGACTTGTAATTCTTAAAGGATAAATGTGACTTTGTATATTGTGACTAAATATTGCCATCTAGTGTATTTGTTGAGCTTTCAGTAAATGATACTGCAGCTATTTAACTTCTGCCCAAATGCATGATGGGAAGTGCAACTATGACTGTGCGTAGGGCTACCTATATCTTCTCTGCGTTGGGAAAGAACAGAGGGTGTTAAAAAATGATCAACTGCTAACTTTCTTCCCCACATTCCCACGTTATATTTAATTGCTGAGAGAGGTATTGTAAGGCTTTAGCCACATAAAAAATGGCCCAAAGGCTGTCAAAATTCTCTCTACTCATTATACTCTGCCTTTTAGCGCTATCTATAGGTAAAACAGCGTCTTTATAGATTGAACGCGACAATGCATATGGTCGTGCAGCGCATGCGTTAATTACTTAACGTTATTAATTTTTAAAAATTAGTTACCGGCGTTAACGCAATAAATTTGATAGCCCTACTTTAAGCCAAAACTACTCTGGATGAGTGTAAGACATTTTGTCTGTAACGTTAAATACAATTAGAAAACGATTTAAATTTTTAAAAAAAAAAAATTTTTTTAAAGGCATGTCCGATATTTTTTTGCCGATTCCGATACTTTGAAAATGACGTGGCCGATCGATCGGGACATCTTTAATATATAGTATTTTATAGCATTTAAGCTAGCAGACGTTTGCTATGCAAGTTAGCAAAATAAGACAATTGTTCTTCTGTTGTACCTTGAACCTCATTTATTTATTTTTATTCCTTTTCAGACTAAACTCAGGTATTTAAATATTGATCTTGTGGAATGAAAGCGTAAGTGTTTGAAAAGCACACGGGAATTTTATTTTTTATTTGCATTTAATGCTCTTTTGAAAATGCAATCTAAAGCAAGCCTTTGTTTTACATCTACTAAAATTTATTGTGCAAACCGTTAAATGTTCCTTATCTGATTACTCGATTATTCGAACTAACTAATTGATAGATTAACCTATTACTTAAATAATCCATAGCTGCAGCCCTAGACCTGATGATCTGAAAGAAAAAAAACAGTTTTAGTACAGATGGGAAAAAATAAAGTAAGCAATTTATAAACTGCTGTTAGAGCCATTATGCACAAATAGACAAAACATGGAACAGTGATGAAGCTTCCCAACAAAAATGACCACAAGAGTGATAATGACTCAACAGTAAGAAAGAAACTAGCGTTTGTGGCAGAGCTACAACGTGAAAAGCACTGCTGAACAAAAAGAACAAAGGCTTGTGAACATTTCGGGAAAAAAAAAAAAAAAATCTGATTCCCATGACAATTGGACGACTATTCCTCACACTAACAAGCAAAACAGCAAGCCAACAGACAAACATGGTGGTGTGATAGTCTTGGGCTGCTTTGCCAATTCAGGATCTGGACAATTTGCTGTGAATGATGGAACTCTAAATTCTACTCGTTAACAGAAAACGCTTAAGGAGACTCAGTTTGTGATGTAAATCTGAAGCCCTGCTCAATGATTCAAAACACACCAAAAAGTCAACTTCTCAATGGCTGAAAAACAAACATTTGGGGTTGTTCCAGACTTGAATTCAATTGAAATATTTTAGCTTGACCTTAAAACTGCAGTTCATTCCGAAACACCCTCCAGTGTCACGGACTTTAAAATATTCTTACAAAGAAGAGAGTGTCAAAATATGTTCACACAGATGTGCAAGACTCATTGTGAGTTCTGAATTCACTTGTATATTTTCCTGAGTAAATAAAAATAATCATTTTCTATTTACTTCTGCTATCTCTGTCTGACATTTACATTTGTTTGAAAATCTTAAACATTTCTTTATTGGATGACTTTCTGCATCACTCGCACAGCTTTCATTACACAATACCTTTTCACTACTTCTGTCCTCACATTGCTGAATGGCTCTCTGTACATGTTATTTCCTGAATGTAGTTTTATCATTGCTTGTTTGTTGTAATACTACAGTGGCTCTACCATAGAGAAATTCACATTTCCAATGTTTACCCAATAAAGGTGATTACGATTGTGATTTGGAGAAACTGAAAAAAATATAACAATTTGAGAAGGGGGCATTCATGTTGTCATCTGTTTCAGTATACATTACATTTGCGCGCACACACACTAATTCATATGCAATCACTAATGCATGTGCATGCACAAGCACCCACAAAAACACAACTGCAACCACACACACGCACATGCTCAGTAGCATTGCTTGGATCTCTTGTAGCTCCAAGCAAGAAATCCCTGTTGCTCCCACCCCACCCGTGCACGGTGCAAAAAAAGTTTTTTTTTTTGCACACGTAAATGCATAATAAATAAGTAAACCATGTAAAAGGCCACATCAAAAGAAAAATAAAATTGGCAGACAATAAATGTAAAAAAATGAATAGAAACCCATTTAATGGTATACATAAATTAAATCACATAAAAAACCTATACACTGATCCCTTGCTACTTTGCACTTCCATCTTCGCTGCCTCAATCCATTGCGAATTTTTTTTCAATTAAAAGAAAAAAAAAAATACAGATGAGCTGTCCCGAGCCGATCACATAGTCTCACTCTCCCTCCTGCTGCTCTTTGTTGGTCAGGCAGTGCACTGGAGGCTCATTAAAATTAACGATGATTGACAGACGTTTAATGTTTGATCTTGCCACAGATGCTTGGAAGCCAATGCTTCAAAGCGCCGCATGCGTCAATCATTGGTTAACTTGTTAAACAGTTGCTGTGGCAACTCATTGTGTGTAAGTGAGCAGCTTGTGCGGATTTGTGTGGACTCACTAAATGAAGCATTTAAGAAAAGCATGCATTTTTTGGTTTATTTTTGTTTAAAAAAAATTATTCGGTGGGACAATAATATGTATAAGATTTATCATAATTATTACATTTTAAGTGCTTAAAAACCATTTATCAAAAATAAAATATAAATATATACAGTACCTGACAAAAGTCTTGTCGCTTGCACACACATGGACCTGAAGTGTCTCACTAATATATTTGTAATCAATATTTTCTTGCAAGAAATGGATAACTTTAATGCCAACAGGTTTTGGAATAACATTTCAGTGCCAAACAAAACTGTTGAAAAGTGTTCTGATGAATACAGCTTGGTAAAGCCCATTGAGTCAATTTTTGCAAAGACATAAGTCTTGTCGCCTTGTCAAATGATGCACACAATCCCAGATTAGAGCTTCACCTGTTACCTATAATGGATCAATTAACTCTCAGATGTGTATAAAAAGAACCCCAGTGCACTAGACTGCCACATCAACTGCAACCTGACCTCTGACAAGATGCGTAAGATTCCTCCTGGGACCAAATTGTTAATTATCAAGAGCCTGAAAACCAGATCCACTGCAGATGTGGCAGACATCTTCAATGTGTCTCAACGGCAGGTACAGAGGATAAAAAAAAAGATATGAACAGACTGGAGATGTTTTTGACAAGCCCAGGTCAGGCAGACCCCGCAAGACAACTGCCCAGGAGGACCGGTTGTTGGCTGGAAAATCCAAAGCCAGCCCTTTTTCACTGCAGCAGAGCTCCACAAGACCTGGTCACCTAGAGTCCCTGTGCATTTGCCAAGGCCCATGGCCTGTCAAAAGGATGGACGCTGGAAAAGTGGCAAAAGGTGGATTTTTAAGATGAATCTTCTATTGAATTACACCAGTCGCCGCAAATATTGTAGGAGATCTCCTGGAGCCCGCATGGATCCGAGATTTACTCAGAAAACAGTGAATTTTGATGGTGGCAAAATCATGGTCTGGGTTTACATCCAGTATGGGGGTGTGTGAGAGATCTGCAGGGTGGAAGGCAACATAAATAGTCTGGAATATCAACAAATCTTAGCTGCCTCTTACATTCCTAACCATGAAAAGGGACAAATTCTGCAGCAGGATGGTGCTCCATCGCATACTTCAATCTCTACCTCGAAATTCCCTAAAGGCAAAGAAGATCAAGATCCTCCAGGACTGGCCAGCCCAGTCACAAGACATGAACATCATTGAGCATGTCTGGGGTAAGATGAAAGAGGAAGAATGGAAGAAGGAAACCCAAGAAGGTTGATGAACTCTGGGAGGCATGCAAGACTGCTTTCTTTGATGTTCCTGATGACTTCATCAATAAATTGTATGAATCCTTGCGGAACTGCATGGATGCAGTCCGTCAAGCCCATGGAAGTCATACAAAATATTGAATTTGGATCTAACAGCACCATCACTTAATTCGCTAATGTTATGTAACATATTTTTGTATTTGAAGTACATTTTTTTTTCAATTTTCACACTACTTTCTTTTGGCAACAAAACCTTTGTCTTGCCAAAATTTGACCTTTATGTCTTCATTAAATGATAAATCTTTTTTCAGTGAAACAAATATATTTTTGTACATTCAAAATCATTTGGAAGGGTCTTAGCTTACATATGGGCCATTTATAACCAATTGAATAATTAAAAGTCCGGTTATTAGCAATTGTTTCTACAAAATGGATAAGCGACAAGACTTTTGTCAGGGACTATATATATGTATATATATATATATATATATATATATACAGTAAATAATTAAAAAAATGTTTTTATATAGAAACTTTCCAATGGTAAATCTGAATAAATACATTGATCACAAAAACATTTGGGGGGGGGGGCGCTACTTCGCGGCTTTTCACTTATCGCCGCAGGTTGTGGTCCCCATTAACTGCAAAAAACATCTCTGTACACTTAAAATTCCACACTTAAGTTTCATGTTTCTCGAAATACTAATGCTCTTATGACAGCATCATGTACAAGTTGCTTCTGCCGAGTACATTTGGCAGCAATCGGGGGGCCCTTCTATTGGCTGGGGCACCAAGCAACTGCCTGTCTTGCCTGTCCACTAGCCCCGCCTCTGCTCATGCGCACACATTTGTATATACAAACACATATATATGGGCACACAAACATGTTAACAAAAATTAGCCTGGGTGTTATGGTAACTGCTTTTGTTGAAACAACTACTGTACAGAAATGTGGAGTGCCACTAGTAAAGTGACTCATGCTGAAAATACCAGCAACATTTTGCATATTTAGCTTTGACAATGTTTAAAAACCTGGTGTGAATATTTAAGAGCAGTCGTTTTTTAATTTACAACAATATTTTTTTAAATTGAGATATTTTAAGTAGTTAAATCCAAATATGTGACTCCTAAATGTTAAACTAAACATAAATGTTAGCTCTAAACCAAAATGTTTAAATATGAATCTTAAAATCTAAACACTGAATCTAAATGTTCAATCCGAATCTAAATTTTAAATCTAGATGTTGTGGTTGAAACTCACTTGAATGAAACTCATTTGAATTTGCCTGTCAAGTTAAACATTTAGTTTATAATCAGTTGATTAATTGAGTGGTTAAGATCTGTGACGATCTACTTTTATTTGCATGTATAGGGGTGTGATCCGCGTAGATGTGGACATCCAGGACATGGACGTGGACCAGTGCAGCACCGAGAACGGATGGTTTGCCGACACGCACCAGTGCAACCGCACCAGCATGGAGGTAAGCATCAACACCATGAGGGAGCAAAGAAGGGCCCCGGAACACACGTATGGAAAAGCATTTCAGCAGTCAGCCCGTATCCTACTAGCATGGAGAACTGTCCTTGTACTAGTACTGCTGTCCTCACCTGTTAGATCAGTCCGAGCTTGGTCATTTTTATTAGCGTGGCATTTTTGCCCCCAGTACAAATTAAGCTGAATCTTTACTAAAGTTGGATAAATACTCATTCAACGTATTTATTTCGGTGTATTATCAATTGACGACTATTATAAATTCAAGGGTAAAGGCTCCCATATTCTTTTTTTTTTTTTTTAATTTACTTCTGGTAAAAGGTTTTGATGGAATTTTGTCTCCAGTGTGTTTCATTCAAATTCAGTCTATAAAATAACTATTATAAGTAGAAAAAAATCCAAAATAATTGTTATTTTTTTATTGTCCTGGATAAACTTATCTTTAATTATGTTTTTTTTTAAATTAAAATATATTATTTAATTAAAATCAAGCGTTAGATGACGGACGGACGGACGGATGGATGGACGCATGGAAAAAAAAGTTTACTGGTCGTCCCAAGTGTCACTGTCCACTCCATTATGTTGTGTTTAGGGCTGTCAAACGATTAAAAATTTTAATCGAGTTAATTACAGCTTAAAAATTAATTAATCGTAATTAATCGCAATTCAAACCATCTATAAAATATGCCATATTTTTCTGTAAATTATATATATATTCTGTAAAATAAATTGTTGGAATGGAAAGATAAGACACAAGATGGATATATACATTCAACATACGGTACATAAGGACTGTAGTGGGCATTTGACTCTACTGTCATTTAAATCTGTCTATGCTGTCCTCACTCCGAAGCGTCTACTTTTTCCAAAGCTAGACAGCTAGTGAACGACGCCTTAATAATCAGACTTCTTCCTTTTTCATCTGATTTATTAATAAAATGGCCTCAAACCATTGTCGTCTTTAGACCGTCGTAAAACTACAAAAAAAGTACACAAGCATTGCATTAACAACAACGTTAGCTTAGCACGCTATACAGGTTCACTAAACATAAACAAAAAGCGTCTCATACAAAAAATATAACATTTCGCTTGCTAACATAATATGTACATTCTTTACAACAACCATACTTACGGACAAATCTTGTCCAAGGATCATATAAGCACGTAGGCATCAGCCCGAGACATCGTGCAGCCATATTGAACTGGCAAGAAGACAATAAACCATGTCGCAAAGCGACCACAAGAGTTCGCTGTTTGACAGCACAAAAAGCCTTGCTGTAAAACTTACCAAAAGGCAGAATCCTGTCTGAGCGGGACATGTGCGTTAATTGCGTCAAATATTCTAACGTGATTAATTTTAAAAATTAATTACCGCGCGTTAACGCGATAATTTTGACAGCCCTAGTTGTGTTAGTGTCCCTTTAAGAAAATTCCCCATTTATTAATGATATCATTCGTCTGTGATAACATAACACCAGTGGAGGGAAATTCAGATGTGGTAAGCAATTAATTTTTTACCTGCTTTAAAAATCCGATTTTGAAATTTTATGAAGTACGTTCAGTGTGGTTGATCATAGCGTGTCCACTCGGTTAAAGATATAACTTAGAGAAATTAATTGAATAATTTCAAAAGATTTGTAAAATTAAAGATTTCTCATCAAGTATCCAAAGTCATGTTTTGCTGGCAAAGCTAGGCTGAGGGCTAACTTTAGGGCAAAATGTCCCCTCTGTTAGCGTCCACTCTGTTACGTACAAACGGCACCCTATTAAAAAAAATATCCAGCTTTAATAGAACAGCTGCCTTGCAGTACTGTATATGTACTGTACTATACATGGACAATTCATTCTCCTAGTTGGATATCAGAATATTTCTCAAAGGGCTATCCTCACACACTTGTTTGTTTTTTTTCATCTTCTATGAGTCGTATCTAGTCCAGCTGGATCTATTCATAATTCCACTTTTGAGTCATCTCTCTTATTTCCTTGGTTGTTGGTCTATTTAAAGATGGCGGCTACCGATGCTTTACTGGATTACCCCGTTAATCCAGCCCGCTGACACACTTTTCCTCCCTGGTGAAGGTCTGAAACCAGGAGAAGAAAAAAATGCACCGAGCACTAGGGCTATACGATATTGGAAAAAACTGACTTTGCGATTTTTGGGGGGTTTGCGATATTTTGCAACATATATTGCAATATTAAAGGGATCCTCAATTTTTAAGACAAGTAATTCTTAAAAGATAAATGTCAGTATGAGTTATAATAATTTAATATTAAAACCCCTCTTAATGGGTTTGTTTTAATAAAGTTTGTAAAATTATTTTAAGTGATAGGTCGCCGTTCTTGTTACGTCGCAGTGCGCGATGTCACTGGTCCCGTTGCCGAAATTCCAGCGTGTCACTCGTTAGCTATCCCAACATGTCGTCAGTTCTACCCTTCTTATTTGAACCAGATCTGAAAAGTGAAGAGCAGGACAGCACTGTCGGCCGTTCACAAGACAAGCTTCAGGGAAAAATGCGTGCAGCAAAAACCTGATAAGACAAAAGTTGGGCAAAAGTGGTGATGCGAGAGAGTGCTGTTGTGTTGGGAACTCCGGTTGGAAGCGAGAGTGTACGCTGTCCGGTTTTATTAGCAGATATTCAAGGTAAGCATATTGCGTTTTCAAACTTATCCCAATATAATTATGTAGATTGTTAGCATCCAGAGCTGTCGTGTGCTTTACATACAGTACAGGCCAAAGAGCACACCTTGTGTAATCCATGTCTTGTACATTGCTACGCGTGGTAGGTAGGATACGTGTATAAAAGTACCAAAAAGGGGAGAAGCTTCCACTATGCACATTTATTCACAAAAAAAATATTTCCACCTTGACCACTCTTCACTCGGCAGCTCAGCAGTAAGTAAACACGCGCTCCCTGACGAACTCCAACATTGTTGTGAGGTCCACGTCAGAGTCACTGTCGTCACTGTAGCGTGCCATAGTGCTTTAATTATATAGTATGATTTGGGGAAAACTCCCACGAAGAATAGTCAACATAAAAGATAGCAATAGTAATCCAAGTCCGCGTTTTTTACTCACTCGAAGATCCAGGAATTAGACCGATCCCATGGCAATGTCGCAGCCATTGATTCCACAAAATAGACTGATCCAAAAAGCCGCTGTGGGACCGACGAATCAAAAAACATTGACAGATCCGAAACCAATATTGCAGACGTGGTGGGACCGTCGGATCCAGAAAATAGACGGATCCCTTACTTGACTGAGGATCCAGGAAAAATGTTCGGGCGCCAGTTGTAACGCGTGGTGGGTAGGGTACGTGCATACAGGGACTAAAAAGGGGGAAAAACTTCCACTTATGCACATTTATTCACTAAAAATAATAATTCCACCTTGACCACTCACTTCACTCCCCTTGTTTCCATTTGACTGGAAATTGCATCCAAAAGCAGCACATGGTGGCATTTTACTTCGCGAGTTTAGGCAGCAATAAGCAATTGTTTAACACACGACACATTTGGAAAGATACCAATTACGTCATCACTGCGAGCCCGCAAACCATGGCGCCAACTAACGGTCAAAATATGGACTAAATATTATAAGATATTGCCATTGATTTAACATTTTATGTTTTTCTAAGAACATATTTTAGTACAAGAGAACAATTGTGGTTTATTAGAGCCTACATGTATTTAAGTTAGAGGATCACTTTAAATGTAGAAGAATTTTCACCAGATGATTTAAGTAGCTCTGTTTGGGAAGACCTTATCTGACTCACTATGAACACATTGTATTCATTAAAGATATCCCGATCCGATCACGTGATCGTAAATTCGTCCGATCGCTCCATTTTTCAGAGGATCGGAATCGGGTGAAAAGGATCGGCTTTTATGTTTTTCTGCTTTATGCTCGTACAACCTTTCACCCTCCCTCCTGCTAAGCAATGCAACCAAACTGTTTTTCTTGGTCACCAGTGCAGCAGGCGTTTGGTACTCAAAGTTAACGATGATTGACAGGTTTGTAGCTTTAATCTGGCCAGAGACGCCTCGATGACTCTACGATCAAATGCACAAATGTGTTAACCATCGTGAAGCTTGGTACACATTCTGAAGTATGCTGTGGCAACTTATTTATCGTGTAAGAGAGGCTGTTCTCAGCAGCGTGAGTGTCAAAGAAAAAAAAAAATGCATCGGGACTCAGAATTGGCAGATTCTCAAAATCAGGTGACTGGAACTCAAAAAACACGTAGTTGACGTGACGTCAAAATACAGTAAGATACAAAACTAATCTCGTAGCATTACTATTTTTTCTATCGTAATACTATGATTTAAGTAGAGATGTGACTGAAAATTTGGCATCGAAAATAGTTAAAAATTCATCTTAGGTTTTCGCCTCATCTCTAGTTTTGGTTATGAAGACCGACGGTTTACCAACGAATAGTGTGAAGAACCTTAGTCCTCTTGTGATGACGTCATCAAAACACGACGAGAAGCAACACACTTGTTGACTCTATCTCGCTAATACTACTGGCTCACAGCCAACATGTTTGGAAGTATTGTAAGTAAGTAAGACATGTTGACTGTGAGACATTTTGTCTGTAACGTTTAATACAATTAGAAAACGATTTAATTAAAAAATATATATATAAAAAAAGGCATGTCCGATATTTTTTTGCCGATTCCGATACTTTGAAAATGACGTGATTGGACCCGATCGATCGGCATCCTGATCGATCGGGACATCTTTACCTATGAATTCATAATTTTCTTGATATTTGTTCGTAGTAAGCCGAAGCTAAGCTAAATATATTCGCTTCAGGGCAACCGATCATGACAATTTTCCTCAAGTTACTTTAGTTTCTTGTGTCAACAATCAACAGCTTGTTAGCCACATTAGCTTCTAGCTTCAGACGCAAGAAAAGGTGTTTTTGTTTTCTGACTGGTTAACGTCATATAATAATATAATCCATATCACATTAATGTGCTGCCTGCGCCATTTGAGAGACGGGCTATGGGATATCCTCTGTTTGTGTGTGCGTGTCTGTGTGAGCGTGCATGTGCATGCGCATGGATGATGGATAGTCTTCCTCCAGAAAAGGATAAAATACTCAGTAGTGGTTTTATGCATCCATTTAGCTTTTAACTTAGATTAACACACAAGCCGAACAAGTAAGAAAGCTTGTGTGTGGGTGGGGGTGTGAGTGTGAATGTGTGTGTCCCAGCTGCATCCGAGGGATGAAACCTCGTTCATATTATCTATTATTTGTTAATATTCAGGTCAAATATTTGAGAGTCTGCAAAAGGAGACATTTGTGAGATGTAAAAATAAAAAAGTCAAGTCAGATTTTTAATAAGGTTTTTTTAAAGTTTTTTTTTAATACATATCATATACATATTACACATGTGCCGATTACTGATTTCAAGGTATACCATGGGATGAAAACGTCAAGGTTTCAAAACCGCAAAACTTTTCTGTCATACTGTCCCTAAGGTATTAGTTATTTTTTATGTCCCAAAAATGCATGGAAAATCCCTCGCTTGCAGCTGTAAGGCTCAACCCTCCCCCACCAGTTGTTACTCAATGTCAGTGAGTCAGCTGTGCAACTCGATGGCTGGAAGAGGTGAAACTCCTGAACTTTTTCCCCCATCAACGAAAACTAAATAGCTAGTATGGGAATACTTCGGCTACAGAAAAAATTACAGACAGCCGCGGCTTAGAGGAGGAGGGTCAACCGACATGTAAAACATGTTTGCGGAGGGTGGCTGCCGAGAAGGCAGTACCTCCAATATGACATCCCATAAATACAAAATGAAAGGTTTGTAAACACTGTCATTAAAGTTTTCCTATCAGCTACCAGAGTTAACTCCAGCGTGTTTAGTGTGACTAGTGGTAGTAAAACAATCTTCCTCCTTCACTTGTAAGTTTATTATTAGTAGACATCCAATACATTTGAACTGGGAAAGTGGCAGCGAATGAACAGTCGCTCATTCGCTGACATCCCTCCCACTCCAAACGGATTGGACGTCTATGGTCGGCAATGGCAAGCAATTAATCGAATTTGGGGCATTTCAGGGTCACTCCCTGTTATTTTGGGCCATTGATAGGTCACTTCCTGGTGGCTTTGGGTTACAGAACAGAGAGTGACCAAGGAATCTCCCCAAATGAATAGGCAGTGTCTCAAACTCAACAGGAAGTGACCTGTAAATGTCTTCAAATGAACAAAAAGTGACTTGTAAACGCACCAAAAATCGAAAAGACGAAGGCTCTGGTTTTGAATGAACGGTCATTCGCCCCTCCCAGTCTAAATTAATTAGAGGTCTAGAGCTGTCAGTGGCAGCAATGAAGGTAACAGAGGCAATATTATGGTGGAAGATTTTGGTAGCAACTTGTTGGAACATTGACACCACTTTAAAACGATATCTCAATTCTTGGCGGAGCATATCGATAACCTTTTGGGGTACAAAGTATCACGATATATCACCATTTCAATATTTTGTCACGTCCCTGGAACTTATCAAACAGTGATTTTGTAGGTGCCTCATCACAAGCTGCGTCAGCCTATCTGGACAGCAGGTAGACATGTGCCAAATACCGGTTTCAAGGTATACCGTGGTATGAAAACATCACGGTTTCAATACCGCAAAAACTTTCCGTCATACCGTCCCTAAGGTATTAGATATTTTTTTATGTCCCAAAAATGCAAGGAGAAATCCCTCGCTTGTAGCTACAAGTCTCAACCCTCCCCCACCGGTTGTTGCTCAATGTCCGTGAGTCAGCTGTGCTACACGATAGCTGGAGGAGGTGAAACTCATGAACTTTTTCCCCTGTCGAAAAAAACAAAAACGCTGGTATGGGAATACTTCAGCTACAGAAAAATTACAGATGGCCGGGCTTAGAGGTGGAGGGCAAACCGACATGTAAAACATGTTTGCGGAGGGTGGCTGCCGACGAGGCAATACAGTGCCTTGCAAAAGTATTCGGCCCCCTTGAACCTTGCAACCTTTCGCCACATTTCAGGCTTCAAACATAAAGATATAAAATTTTATTTTTTTGTCAAGAATCAACAACAAGTGGGACACAATCGTGAAGTGGAACAAAATTTATTGGATAATTCAAACTTTTTTAACAAATAAAAACTGAAAAGTGGGGCGTACAATATTATTCGGCACCCTTGCGTTAATACTTTGTAGCGCCACCTTTTGTTCCAATTACAGCTGCAAGTCGCTTGGGGTATGTTTCTATCAGTTTTGCACATCGAGAGACTGACATTCTTGCCCATTCTTCCTTGCAAAACAGCTCGAGCTCAGTGAGGTTGGATGGAGAGTGTTTGTGAACAGCAGTCTTCAGCTCTTTCCACAGATTCTCGATTGGATTCAGGTCTGGACTTTGACTTGGCCATTCTAACACCTGGATACGTTTATTTTTTAACCATTCCATTGTAGATTTGGCTTTATGTTTTGGATCAATAGCCACGTTTACATGCTGACTTTTATTCATACCGATTCAAATCATTCCGAATGGAAATTTCACATCAGCTGTTTACATGTCACTTCATCTATTCCGATCCAGCGTTGACTGCCTTTATTCCGAAAGGACGTTTGACAACTGCCGTCTGACATGCGCAGATTAATCAAAACAAACGTCACGTTGCAAAACATGGAGATCGATCGTCAGATCAGCTGCTGTTTTAACTTTTCGAGTGGAAACAAAACTTCAGAATGATACGCCGTTCATTTAAAAAGTTGTGTGGGTGCGCTGTGCGTGTGCTTGGAAGCCATGTTGCAAGTGACGTTACTTACGTCACCAAGTGATGTCACCACGTCAGTACGGAGCATGCGCAGAAATAACGCAACCAGACACCATTCCGCTTCCCTGTTTACATGATATAATTTTACTTCTAATTGGTTTGGGAAAGGGAATATTCCACCCCTGTGAATCGGAATGAAATTCCATTCGGTTTGGGCCTGTTCATTCCGAATGAGGTGTTTATATGGAACACATTTATTCGGTTTGAACAAATATTCCGATTGTAATTGGAATATTTGGCTCCATGTAAACGTGGCAATTGTCCTGTTGGAAGATAAATCTCCGTCCCAGTCTCAGGTCTTGTGCAGATACCAACAGGTTTTCTTCCAGAATGTTCCTGTATTTGGCTGCATCCATCTTCCCGTCAATTTTAACCATCTTCCCTGTCCCTGCTGAAGAAAAGCAGGCCCAAACCATGATGCTGCCACCACCATGTTTGACAGTGGGGATGGTGTGTTCAGGGTGATGAGCTGTGTTGCTTTTACGCCAAACATATCGTTTTGCATTGTGGCCAAAAAGTTCAATTTTGGTTTCATCTGACCAGAGCACCTTCTTCCACATGTTTGGTGTGTCTCCCAGGTGGCTTGTGGCAAACTTTAAACGAGACTTTTTATGGATATCTTTGATAAATGGCTTTCTTCTTGCCACTCTTCCATAAAGGCCAGATTTGTGCAGTGTACGACTGATTGTTGTCCTATGGACAGACTCTCCCACCTCAGCTGTAGATCTCTGCAGTTCATCCAGAGTGATCATGGGCCTCTTGGCTGCATCTCTGATCAGTTTTCTCCTTGTTTGAGAAGAAAGTTTGGAAGGACGGCCGGGTCTTAGTAGATTTGCAGTGGTCTGATGCTCCTTCCATTTCAATATGATGGCTTGCACAGTGCTCCTTGAGATGTTTAAAGCTTGGGAAATCTTTATGTATCCAAATCCGGCTTTAAACTTCTCCACAACAGTATCTCGGACCTGCCTGGTGTGTTCCTTGGTTTTCATAATGCTCTCTGCACTTTAAACAGAACCCTGAGACTATCACAGAGCAGGTGCATTTATACGGAGACTTGATTACACACAGTTGGATTCTATTTATCATCATCGGTCATTTAGGACAACATTGGATCATTCAGAGATCCTCACTGAACTTCTGGAGTGAGTTTGCTGCACTGAAAGTAAAGGGGCCGAATAATATTGCACGCCCCACTTTTCATTTTTTTATTTGTTAAAAAAGTTTAAATTATCCAATAAATGTTGTTCCACTTCACGATTGTGTCCCACTTGTTGTTGATTCTTGACAAAAAAATTAATTTTCATATCTTTGTTTGAAGCCTGAAATGTGGCGAAAGGTTGCAAGATTCAAGGGGGCCGAATACTTTTGCAAGGCACTGTACCTCCAATATGATTTCGCATTTATACAAAATTAAAGGTTAGTAAATACTGTCATGAACGTTTCCCACCAGCTACAAGAGTTAACTCCAGCGTGTTTAGTGTGTCTAGCAGTGGTAAAACATGTGGTATTTTTTTGTCTCTGGCCACTGTCTGTGTTGAGAAAGAGAGTGTGTATAATGTAAACAAAGTGTGAGTCATACACACGTGCTTTTTTATGGAAAATAAATAAATAAATTATTTTTGTTGTGATTGTAATAATGTTGAGCTGTGGCTGTGGGCTTATGCTCACCTAAAGGACTGCATTTATTTTAATTTTATTCAGAATAATTCATTTTTTGTCATAGATTTTGTTATTTTTTTCATTTATTTTAACTTAACATTATACTTGTTCCAATTTGTTAATGTTTTGAAAAATAAAAATCCTGTTCAATGGAAATAAAGTTTGTAAACCCAGATATCTCAAAGTAAAATATTTTAGAGGTGTAATTGCAATACCGTGAAACCCTAATATTTTGGCTTAAGGTTATCATACCGTCAGAATCTCATACCGGCACATGCCTAGCAACAAGGCTCAGAAGTGTGTTTGAGAGAGGGAAAAAAAACACAATGTTGCAAGTTGGCTCTCTGAATTTGGGTACAAGCAGTATTTCTATGAAAAAGATAAAGTTGTTACTTGTTCACTGCAGTGCGTGCCAGTTCCTGGGCGAGGCTTCCGGCTGGGTCAGTACTGCTGCCGCTGCAAAGAAGGATACTACAACCCTGACAAAGCCAATCAGGATGCAGGTATGGAACCTTGGAGACCCTGAATCACATTACTCAACTTAATGTTATAGTACCTTATGTAGCACTTAAACAGCAACTTCATCTGCAAACGTGTAGTACCAACAGAACTCCACACTGCCCCGAAATAGGAACATTTTACCCCTAAAATTTGACACAGTGCAAGTAAGTTCTTCATCTATCGTCTGTCCGACCAGTAAATTATTTTGTGACTTCATAACATATTATGAAGTCTATGTCCAAACTTAAACCCAGTTGTTGGCGATGCAGCGATAATTCACAAGTGAGCTGTTTAAATATTAATATACAGTGAAAATGAGTGGAAATTTTAAGGCGAGGGTTTAAAACAAAGCTTTGAAGCCTGGTATTTAAACAGAGTTTATAATTTCAAATGAAGGTTTTAACTCTTAGTAGGGCACTAATTTATATACTGTATTTTTTTAAACAAACTTTTTTCCATATTTTATTAAAATGTATTAAAATTATAATTGTATTTATTCATTAAAATATGTGTATATAGAAAGTAAAGGAGCACTCTGAGAGAGCAGACCTCCACCTTAGCAGCCGAATTCAAAGCATTGTCATATTTTTGACCTCTGTGACCATTGACCTCAGACCCTTTCTCTTATTATCATATCACCAATCCTGCAAATTTGAGTTAAAGAAGGTAATCCGTTTCAAGTTATCGCAAAATTCCTCATCTGACCTCTGTGACCTTTGACCTCATTGCCCCAAAAATTTCCCCAGTTGGCCTTGCCTCAGCTGCGTTTACGTGAACAATCTGCCTGAAGTTTGTGTTCAAAAGTCCAAAAATTGTGCGAGGGGGACGGAATTGCAAGTGGGTGTGTGTGTGAGTAATACAGTGATCCCTTACTTATCGCTGTTAATAGGAACCAAAACAGACCGCGTAAAGTGGAAAAACCGCCAAGTAGTGTCACCACCCCCATTTTTTTTGTGTATATATGTCAAGAAGTCAATATGTCATTTTTTTATTTCCATATTTCAAACTTCTTTAATGTTCTTTTATCCCTATATTATACATAGATATACTAGTATATATAGGGATAAATGCATGTGTTATTATTAGAACATTAAAGAAGTTTGAAACATGGAAATAAAAATATTAAGTACATACACAAAATAATGTATAAATGATATAAATAACACATTCTGTACATACATTTTCTCACTCCCTCTCATGATACGTTTTAATGTGCGTGTACATACCTAAGTAGATGTACGGGTAAATAATGTGTACATAAATATTAGGGCTGTCAAAATTATCGCGTTAACGGTCGTTAATTAATTTTTTACATTAATCACGTTAAAATATTTGACGCAATTAACGCAGATGCCCCGCTCAGACAAATTTAAATGACAGTACAGTGAAACGCTCACTTGTTGTGTTTTATGGAGTTTTGCCGCCCTCTGCTGGCGCTTGGGTGCGACTGATTTTATAGGCTTCAGCACCCATGAGCATTGTGTAATTATTGACATCAACAATGGCGGGCTACTAGTTTATTTTTTGATTGAAATTTTTACAAATTTTATTAAAACGAAAACATTAAGAGGGGTTTTAATATAAAATGTCTATAACTTGTACTAACATTTATCTTTTAAGAACTACAAGTCTTTCTATCCATGGATCGCTTTAACAGAATGTTAATAATGTTAATGCCATCTTGTTGATTTATTGTTATAATAAACAAATACAGTCCCTATGTACCATATGTTGAATGTATACATCCATCTTGTGTCTTATCTTTCCATTCCAACAATAACTTACAGAAAAATATGGCATATTGGCATATGGTTTGAATTGCGATTAATTGCGATTAATTACGAATAATTAATTTTTAAGCTGTAATTAATTAGATTAAAATTTTTAATCGTTTGACAGCCCTAATAAATATGTTTTTAAACTCTTTTATTCATATAACAAGATTATAAAATCTGTGATGCAATGAGGGCGCGAAAGTTGAGCCTCGGAGAGGAATCACCATATTAGCATTAGCCACCAAGCTAGTGTTAGCAATACATAACGTTCTCCTTCCGTAGGTTTCACCTACTTGACGGAGGTAAAAATATTTAGAAAAACTAAGATACTGATTAATACAATAAAAAATAATTAGTCCTGGCGTCCACACACATATACATCGCACTTTTGTCATGTAGGCCACTCTTTAACTCATTTGCTGCCATTTGATAGTGAAAGAAAAAGTACAATGTTTTCAGACAGCGCCACGTGTTACCCATCCATGCCCGTGTGTCTGCCGTGCTGGCCGGGCTGTGGGAGTTGCCGGGACGGTGCCCCCTGTTGGGTGCAGGAGGACGGGCCCTTGAGGGCCACCGTTATGGCAGCACAGGGGACCTTCATGGCCCTCGTCTTTGTCAGCATGCTGGCTGCATACCGTCATAGGAGAAGCAAGGTAAAAATGTGGGAAAATTTTATCTGCAGCACCACCTTGATTGGCAAGTGCACCAACTTATGGGTTTTGTCACTTATAAGCATAAGCGGAGTTTAAGGGGGACCAGGCCCCCCTTGGTGGCCGAAAAGTGTCCTTGCATGTAATTGACTTTCTTATATACTGTCTATAAAAGTTGTAAAGCTAGAAAACAAACAACAAAAATGAATGAAATGAGCAAAAATGATATTTTTATAATAGGGCTAAATTATTTTTCGAACAGATCATGTGACTAGCACCTTAGACCGTCATTTGCTTTGCATATTATTTTCCACAAAAAAAAAAAAAAAAAAAAGGACAGGGCAATTTTATTTTTCAAATGATTTTTTTCTTTGATTGAAAATATTTTTGATTGAAGCAAAACAGAAATTAGACACAAATGTCCTACCCATAATATGGCCCAAACACAAAAAGGATTGCTTCAATCAAAGAAAACTTTTTCAATGAAAAATGAAGTGTTCAAATGCAAATTTTTCAATCTCAAATATTTTTTTGCATTCAAAAATCTTTTCTATGATTGCAATTTTTCGTTTTTTTGATTGAAGTGATTTTTCTTTTTGAAAATATATATTTTTTGAAGCAACTTATTTTTTGATTGAATCATAAAGACAAAAACGTCCTAGCCAAAATGTGACCCAACACATATCAACATTACTTCAATTAAAAAAGTTGCTTCAATCAAAAAGACTTGACTCCAATCAAAAAAAAAAAAAAATCAAGGAAAGATAGCTTTCACGTGCATTTTTTTGAGTTTCAAATTTATTTTTGCATTCAAACACTTTTTTTTTTTTTTTTTTTTTTGAAGCGATTTTTTTTAATTGAAAATATATATTTTGATTGAGGCAACTTTTTTTTTTATTGAATAATAAAGACACAAATCTTCCTCTAATGGCTCCGCCCAGCAGATACAATTTTTGACTTGGGTTAACTACATTGGCACGACACCGGCGGGCGTACCATATTCAATGGATGACCATCTTAGCGAAAAGTATATCTGTCCTAAGCAGCCTGATTTAGAATTCCCCTCAAGAATGACGGGAAACAAAAAAATCTCATTGTCAACTTATTATTATAAATATTCTTGTAAGTGAATTTTATTGATAACACTGCATTTCGGGGTCATCAACATGTTGTGCCCCCCCTGCTCCAAAAGTCAAACTCCGCCTATGCTAATAAGCCATCGCTTGGAAGTCAAAGTGTCAAAAAAGTAGGGGTGCAAAAATACAGAAGTTTTTCTTTCAATTAGCATTAAATTTTGGGTGAATTTTGATTGAAATTCAACATGGAAATTTTTGAAAAATAGAAAAGATTCCAAGGGAGTTGCTAAGAATTGTAGCAATTGACTGGCGATTGAGTGTTATTTTCTACAAGGGTACAGAAGTGTGTTACTTACAAACCCGTGTTTGTTTTGTCAGAGGATTCGGGCATCGGGCCTCCTGCTACTGGAGGCCATCTTGTTTGGGTCACTTCTCCTCTACTTTCCGGTAAGACCGCCGCGTATTGGTTAAAAAATGTCATTTCTCCTCATCATTCATGTCAGTGGAGGATCTTTCAAATTTGGGTTTGTATTCTGTATTAGAGGTTCGATCGAGGGTAAAGGTTACATGGTTTTAAATAAGGGATAAAGCTTCGCACGATGGCTTCAAAACATTTAGTTTTTAAACAATTATCAGGTTTTAAAGCAAAAGACAACACTTACGTACAAACGACCTTCATGTGATATGATTGCACAGAATATTTAAGTTTGCAAATTGCACATTTCGTAGATCACTGCATAGACTTCATAATTATATTGACGGGACACATTCCACAGACACTGTGCCACGCCTTCAAGTAGGGGGCCGTCCCACACTCCGCTTCAGTTTTTAACAGTCGGTCGCAGTTATTCAACACATGCAGCAATCCAACACCAGATTTAGGTTGAAAAAGTAAACTAAAGTAAAGTAAAGCTGTACCGCATACAAACAGGAAGGATTGTCTCAGGAGTGATTTGTTCGAGGATTCAAGGTAATTACTATATTTTTCGTACCGTGCATGCATTTTGAAACGTTGTGAAAAAAAATCAATGGGAGAAATTATACGCTACGGTCTTGGCGTCATAATTCGCAATATTTACTTGATATAAATGCTAACTGCCTGTTTTTTGCTTTTAATCAAGAATTGAGAGTGATTTAGTTTCAGAATTCAGGGATATACACATTTATTTACAAGAATTTTCTTTTTTTTTTTTTTACATTTTCAATGTAAAAAGCTCTTTGTGGTGATAAGGCGGCACCACAGTGGCTTAAAGACTAGCAGCACATTCAACATATTTACGTAAAATAAATGCTAACTGCCTGTTTTTTGATTCTTCTAACCAAAAATCGAGAGAGCCCAGAGATTGAAGTATTTATTCACTTTCGTCCACTTTCGAATTCAGTTCAAAGTTCTCTTCCTCACATTCAAGGCCATCCATAACCTCGCCCCTCTATACTTGTCTGATCTCATTCATGTCACTACTCCCTCCTGTGCCCTTAGATCCTCCTCCTTCATACAACTGTCCGTCCCCCCCGCTCGCCTCACCACCACGGGGAGCCGAGCGTTCAGCCTCTTGGCTCCCCAGCTTTGGAATCACAGACTCCCTCCCCCTTTTTCAACCAAAACTCAAAACTCACCTGTTTAGACTAGCCTAGCCACAATAATCAATAAGTTCTGTTTTTTTTAACTGTCCATATATCTCTTTTAGTATTTTAAATTTCCTTAAACATTCTTTACTTTCATTTTCTCACCTTCTATATGTTTAAATGTTTTAAATGATTGTACGCCGACCTTGAGTGCCAGAAAGGCGCCTTCAAATAAAATGTATTATTATTATTATTATTATTTATTCACAAGAAATTTCAACATAAAAAGCTCTTTGTGTGTTTACACTCGGTCAGCTCTAACAGAGATAGGCTCCCTATTAATCAGGCCCGCACCCTGCGTCCCGTCAATATATTATGATGTCTCTGATCTCTGATAACAGAGAAAATTATGTCTCAACACCAAAAATAACATTACTCAAAAATAAAACCCAGCCATTGTGTGACGAATGTGATGTAAGTTATGCGATGCGACGAGACTCGAGCACAGCATATAAACGCCGAAACACTTGAAACAGGTAAAAAGTAGCCAAGAAATTTGGCACACACTATTCATATTTTCTGTACCTGTTCAATATGTCACCGGCTTTCGTCTGTCTCCATCTGAGTTTTAAATGGGGGTCAGGGTTTCAAATTAGGGTGATCGCGAGAAGCAGTCATGATGGCGACCTGCAGCAATTTTGTCTGTTGTTTAGCCCAGTTTAGTATTTATGTGTTGCTCTTGTGTAATTGTCCACCGATCAGAGAGCTTTTTCTCACCCCTCCTAGACATCAGTCTCATTGTGAACATTTGTGCTGATTAAAAGGACATGTTGAGTGCACAATGTCTGCTTGTGTGTGTGTAGTAGGAACACAATGAAACGCCTTTTCACCCGCACCGTTTTTGAGCTGATGCTCTTAACCCGAGTGGCTGCTGGCCTCGTCAGCTCGACAGTAATTCCTGGATTACCATCCTCCAGTAGGACACTGATGGTGGAAGGGACAGTGTCATATATTTCTCTTTATATCTCACGTTCAGCACCATTGTGAACAGATGAACACTAACTTTAATTCCTTCCACTATTTGGAATAGATGAAGACTCATTTAATTTTGTTTCATATTTTCTCTCACAATTTTAAACATACAGTGGAGCAAATAAGTATTTAGTCAACCACCAATTGTGCAAGTTCTCCTACTTGAAAAGATTAGACAGGCCTGTAATTGTCAACATGGGTAAACCTCAGCCATGAGAGACAAAATGTGGACAAAAAAATAAAAAACAGAAAATCACATTGTTTGATTTTTAAAGAATTTATTTCCAAATTAGAGTGGAAAATAAGTATTTGGTCACCTACAAACAAGCAAGATTTCTGATTGTCAAAGAGGTCTAACTTCTTCTAACGAGGTCTAACGAGGCTCCACTCGTTGCCTGTATTAATGGCACCTGTTTTAACTCATTATTGGTATAAAAGACCTGTCCACAACCTCAGTCAGTCACACTCCAAACTCCACTATGGCCAAGACCAGAGAGCTGTCGAACGACACCAGAGATAAAATTGTAGACCTGCACCAGGCTGGGAAGACTGAATCTGCAATAGGTAAAACGCTTGGTGTAAAGAAATCAACTGTGGGAGCAATTATTAGAAAATGGAAGACATACAAGACCACTGATAATCTCCCTCGATCTGGGGCTCCATGCAAGATCTCACCCCATGGTGTCAAAATGATAACAAGAATGGTGAGCAAAAATCCCAGAACCACACGGGGGGACCTATGGAATGACCTACAGAGAGCTGGGACCACAGTAACAAAGTCTACTATCAGTAACACAATGCGCCGCCAGGGACTCAAATCCTGCACTGCCAGACGTCTCCCCCTGCTGAAGAAAGTACACATCCAGGCCCGTCTGCGGTTCACTAGAGAGCATTTGGATGATCCAGAAGAGGACTGGGAGAATGTGTTATGGTCAGATGAAACCAAAATCGAACTTCTTGGTGGAAACACAAGTTCTCGTGTTTGGAGGAGAAAGAATACTGAATTGCATCCGAAGAACACCATACCCACTGGGAAGCATGGGGGTGGAAACATCATGCTTTGGGGCTGTTTTTCTGCAAAGGGACCAGGACGATTGATCTGTATAAAGGAAAGAATGAATGGGGCATAGTATCAAGAGATTTTGAGTGAAAATCTCCTTTCATCAGCAAGGGCATTGAAAATGAGACGTGGCTGGGTCTTTTAGCATGACAATGATCCCAAACAAACAGCCAGGGCAACAAAAGAGTGGCTTCGAAAGAAGTATTTCAAGGTCCTGGAGTGGCCTAGCCAGTCTCCAGATCTCAACCCCATAGAAAATCTGTGGAGGGAGTTGAACGTCCGTGTTGCCCAACGACAGCCCCAAAACATCACTGCTCTAGAGGAGATCTGCATGGAAGAATGGGTCAAAATACCAGCAACAGTGTGTGAAAAGCTTGTGAAGAGTTACAGAAAACATTTGGCCTCCGTTATTGCCAACAAACGATGAACTTTTGGTATTGACCAAACACGTAGTTTCCACTATGATTTGCAAATAAATTCTTTAAAAATCAAACAATGTGATTTTCTGTTTTTTTCCCACATTCTGTCTCTCATGGTTGAGGTTTACCGATGTTGACAATTACAGGCCTCTCTAATATTTTCAAGTGGGAGAAGTTGCACAATTAGTGGTTGACTAAATACTTATTTGCCCCACTGTATTAACGCTCATTTCTCTTCGTGGTCACCAATGTTCTCAAAAGGTAGACACTGCATTCTTTGTGTGATTAGTTTCTCTATTTGACACAGCTCAACACTAATTTGTTTACAAAAATAAAGCATCGACTGTTTTGAAGTCATAAAGTGACTCGTGGGCCGTCTACATACGTCCACAGGTGTTCATTCTATACTTCAAGCCAAGCACGTTCAGGTGCATCCTGCTCCGCTGGGTCCGCATGCTGGGCTTCTCCATCGTCTATGGCACCCTCACCCTCAAAATGTACAGGTCAGGTCTTTTTTTCCCCCCAAAATTTTACCTAAACATTACATTACAAATAAAGGTTTGTAGTCGAGTTTGGGAAAACTTTGTAACTAGAAAGCAGTTACATGTCCTGCAGTGACGTTCCCTCCTCGCAGAGTTATGAAGGTGTTTCTGTTACCTCGTTCGTACTTCATCCAGGGTTCTCAAGGCGTTCCTGTCACGCACGGCTCAGAGGGTTCCCTACATGTCAAGCCTACACCTGCTGAGGATCCTAGGCGTCATGCTTATGACAGCCAGCTGGTTCCTGTGCGCCTGGACGGTGGGGGTCCTCCAGAACCGTGACAGGAACATTCCTGTCATTGTGACCACCACCACACCAGGGGGCCAGGGATTCAACCTTTGCTACCTGGACCGGTGGGACTACATGATGGCTGTTGGTAAGGGTTTGCTGGTGCACTGAAGAGACTAACGTTACCCAAAGATTAAAGTGCCTGTGACACGAAAAAGCATGTTTATTTCATAATACACCCGGTATTTTATGCTCCTGAATGAAATGGACCGCTTGGATGTGTGTGGAAGCGATCGCTATATTTATTTAGTTTTTTTTAATCCCGCGCCATGAAAATGAGTGACTTCCAGGAACAGTCTCGAGTTGAGAAAGACGTGTACGGAGGAAGGAGTCCTCTTCACTATACAGCTGTACTGTTGTATGACAAGGACTAAGGATTCAGCTGATTTTGAGGATTAATACGTTTATTTTTCGCATCACTCCAGCCAAACGGCTGCAGAAAAATCTTACTGTAGGAGGGAGAGGCGTGTACGCCTTTTTGGGATTTCAAAAGGTTCCCATTCCCCGGTGGATATGGGCCAAAACAAGCCCTACTACTGTGGGACCATGGGACTTACGAGGAAGTGAGTAAACATTGTGTTTTGTATCATGTCAAATACTGGAATCATTTTAATATGTAGGTGGCTTGCATTTTGTGAGATGCTCCTTGTCCCCTCGGCCGACGACTTGTCGCACATCCCCCCCACCGGGAGAGCACTACTAGTATACTCGGGTGTTGTCAAATTTTCCGACCGATCAGAAAATGCAACTTTGAGTTAAAAATAGCCGCGAATACCGCGATTACAAAGTAAACACCACAAACCTTCTTTAAATAAAGGACTACTTACGTTTGATCATGGATTGGCATGTAAATGTTCAGCGGTCATTGTCCAGCTGCTTCCTCCGTATTAGCAGGGGAATGAGCTGTAAATTGCTCTCCGCCGGGCGGTTTGCCAATCGGCGATAACAATCGACAACCCAGTCATCATGTGAAATGATCCGGGCTAGTTATGTGTGATTTTGCGCTTCGAAGACTTTGAAACATCACTCGGTTCGGGTTAGCGTGTCGGCAAGCTGTCACGCCTCTTGGTTTGTTTACATTCTCCGAAGCCAGGGAAGGGAAATGACATAAGCCCGATTTAGGTGGCATAAAATATCGTTCGGGAAGTCCGACAGTAAAGGTGAAGTCGACAGTTTTGACCATTATGGAGTAATTTTGCCATGTCGTCTTGAATAAATGCATTTTTATTATTTCATATTCCATTTAGCACAAGACTATTATTTGTCATGACCATGCCATTTATTTAGCTATTGGGGAAAATACTTGGATAAAAAATAATATCCTGTAAAAATGTTGGAGTAGAGAGGCTGAAACAATGACATTTTGCGGCTCTCTTTGTCATGTTTTCGTTGTTCTGAATAATTCCCCCTCAACAGGCTGACTGCTCCTTCTCAAGCCATTTATTTAGCTGTTGGGGAAAATACTTGGATAAAAAGAATATCCTGTAAAAATATTGGAGTAGAGAGACTGAAATAATGACATTTTGCGGCTCTCTTTGTCGTGTTTTCGTCGTTGTGAATAATTCCCACTCAATGGGCTGCATACTAAATCAGATGAAATCGTGACTCCGCTGACGTCATCCACCTGTTGGGGACGCTAGAGCCCTATAATGGTAGGCGTGGCTAATCAGCAGATTAAAAGACTAATTTCTTGTCATCTGCGCTTTGCTAAATTGTTGTATATTGTCGAATCGTCTCTAAATATGATTCTAATTCACATATATATAATCCTATTAAAGAGTTTTTTTCTCGTGTCGTACGCACTTTATCCTCGCCTATTTTTATGTTTGGCATTCCACACACTATTTTGATGTGTAACATTCTCTCTCTCAAAAAAAAACAAAACAAAAAAAACAATTCAAACCAAATTCAGTTTGTGTTCTTTGTTCTCACCACTATTTTTTTTAAAAACTTGAACTCTTGTAAGATTGTCACTAACGGGAAGCGGCCTTCCACAGCTGAGCTTCTATTCCTGTGCTGGGGCAGTTCCCTGTGGACCGCCGTCCGGCCAGTGCCATCAGCCTTCCACGAGCCTCGCTACATGGGCATCGCCATCCACAATGAGCTGCTTCTTTCCACTATGTTCCACCTTTGCCGGTAGACAACGCACTCTGTCCACGTCGCGAGGATGGCAGAACTCTCTCTCCTAAAATTGATATGGTCTCCCAACAGGTTTACATTTCCATCCCTGCACCCCGACTGGATGCTGCTGCTGTCTTTTGCACACACCCACGTGACCATCACTGTGACACTCGCTCTGATCTTCATACCGAAGGTAAAGAAAACCTGTGAGAACAAATCCATTTCATTTCATTAAACAGAGATTGGGCAAACTAGCGTCTCCAAAGTTAATACTATAAGTGTAAAACAGAGCTGAGAGCGTGAATCACAAAGTGGAGTTAGTGTTGAGCTTTTTAACTTGGTGAAAAATAAATTAAGAACTAAAATGTTAATCTGTTTGACCTTTTGATGCCTAAAAAAATGGAATAAAAGTTAATATTGAAAACTAATTAAAAATGAAAAAAAAATACTTACCGGTAAATGAAGAACTAATTAATAAATTCATTTTCTTATATTTCACCAAAAGTTTTTTTGTTGTTGTATTTAAACATATTTTTGATTGGCATTCTGTATTTTTTTTTCTATTTATTTTTTTAGGGGTTTTTGTGTCTTTTTTTTATTTTGATGTAACTTTAAAATATTTATTTTGAATTTATATTTTTTTAAAAAAATCTTTAGATCTTCCTTATAATTTAGGATTTTCCAGATTTAAATGTATAGAATTTTACATTCTATATATAATTACTTTTTACGTGTATTGTTATTATTTTCATGTACGTAAGCATTCCTCCAATGCTTTTTGGTGAATATTTGTTAAATGTTAATTTCAGGCATCAAGGGGTTAAAATAGTGCCAAGCCCTTAAACTACAAAGCGAAGTTTATTTTGATCTTCCTAAAAGAGTAGGGAATTCAGAAATATTATTAAATAATGTAGAGGAGGACACATAAGCAGCATTAAATGAAATTAAATTCTCACTTTTGGCACAAAAGTGACAACCTGGTCCATTTTACTTGTGTGCTACAGTTCTTATACATAAGCAAACCTGGCAGGGAGGAGATCGCTGCTGAGGTTTACGAGGAAGAGGTGGACCTGCGACGTTCATACCTCAATAGCAGCTTTCGTTCAGCTTGGAGTGAGCGCAGCGTGGACCCCGAAGACTTTCGGGTAAACTCAGAACAAAACTGTTGTTTTGCTCCGAAATAGAACAAATCTGAAAATGCCAAATTTGGGAGCTAACTTTGTACAAGTTATGACTTTTTCAAAATTGTATATGTATCATATTTTCAATGATAAAGGAACAGGACTGTCATTTTCTCACCCAAAACATCCTTCATAAACATCTTACCTTTATTCTAATGTTCTGTTCATGTCTGTCTTCCCTCACCCCTCCGTAACCTCACCCATTCTCACCAGGACGAACTCAAGAGATTATATACCCAGCTGGAAGTCAACAAAGCCAAGAAGATGACGGCAAACAACCCTCACCTTTCAAAGAAGCGAAGCTCTCGTTGCGCATTGGGTCGATCGATCATCAAGCGCATCGCCGAAATCCCCCTGAGCCGACAATGCAGTCGTGAGGACCGAGACGGTTCCTTCCGGAGTGGCAATTACTCCGGGTCTTACAGGAGGACCCCAGACAACGTCAGCATTAGAAGTTCCATGAAATCCCGATCACCGTCTCTACGAAAATCCCAGTGTGATTATTACTCGCGGGAGAGGGACTCTTCCTTGCGGGATTCATCCAGGCTGAGGGCCGATGTAGGGAAAAGATCTTCGCAAAGATCAGAGACGGATTCTGTAGACATGCATCCAGCAGTCTGCAAATCAGTTAGCGCTCAAAACCTGACCATTGATACCAATCTCTTGCACCTCCCTGATCACACCAAGCTTCACAAGTCGTGGAGTCTCACGTCTACTCATTCTATGGAGAGCATGTCCAAGCGCAATGGCTCAAGCCTCTCCATTAGCGAGCAGACCAGGAGTGCTCTACAGTCAGAGTCTTTTGACAAAGCTGAGGTTTGTCCTTGGGAGGTTGAGGCAGAACAACAAGGCGATAAGAGCCACAAGCGTGTCACCTACGCAAACTCTCGGGAGGACGAGCCACAAAGTCCGTCCTCGCCAGATGCCATTATATGTCCGTGGGACCATTTACCGCCTGTAGAGAACAACCTGTCACAAGACAAAGGGGATGCAGAGTCCCCTAAAGTACCAGTCTCTGCAAGTGCACCAGGGTCTCCGAGACACAAGGTCATCAAAGATCAACGAGTTTTTTCCTTCCGGAACACCACCACCAAATGGCTCTCTGTCAAATCCTTCCTGACATCTGTGGAAGCAGCTAGCAAGTCGAACAAGGATGAAAACTTCAATAGAGAAGGTTCCCAAAAAAGCCAGGAAAGTGGTTCCACAGTGTCCAGATCAGGATCATCCAGTCGACGTCCAAGCATGGAGAAGAGGACCCTGCAGAGAAGAAGCATGACAACAGCAGATGGAAAACCATGTCTTGTAAAGCAGAACGCAATCAGACTGTCCTCTGGAGATTCATCTGACAGGAGTCCCAGAAGGTTGGTGATTGTCAAGTCTCCCATGTGTCCAGGAGATGGAGATAATATGCTAAAAGATGGCACGTACGAAAATGTATACCTTTCTCGGCAGAGTAGTAAACGAAGCAGCATAAGCTCCTGTAGCTCAAGGACGCCATCAACTCACAGAAGAGGAAGTAAACGAATAGCAGCTGCAGTGTTGAAAACCGTTTCTCATGCTGATGTTTGTCCTTGGGAAGGACTTGTGGAGGTGGCAAAGAAGCAGCAAAGCGTGAAGGCAGATGTGTGCCCATGGGAAACGGACACATCTGAACGAACAAGCGTCTGCCCACAGAAATCTCAACAGCAGGAGATGGTGATGAGGCAGGACAGTGGCCGTGCCGATGTGTGCCCATGGGAGTCCCAAGATGCTCCGGAAAGCACATATGCCATCCCAGGAAAGACACAACTGTCTCTAAAGCGATCAGCAGATATTTGTCCCTGGGAAGCAGCAGAAACTCCAGTACCTATTATAAAACAAGATAGTGAGTATGCCAACATTTGCCCTTGGGAAACAGAGGTAGTGTATGAAAACATAAATCCCGTGCAGACAAAGGGATCCCTGAAGGTGCCCTCACGACAAGAAACAACAAAAGCTGCCGTTTTCCCCAGTATATCAAAAGAACAACTTACCAAATCTTCTGATCTGCATCTGGAAAGAAGAATGACCAAGGCAGAGGAAAGTTGTCCATGGGACTTCCCAGACCCCCCAAAATTGGATGAGGTTCATGTTATAGAAGTTGCCCCATCGCAGATCACCGTCAAAGCTGATATCTGTCCCTGGGATGCTGGACAACATGCCCAAGTAGGACTTCCAAACAATAAAGGAAATATTTGCCCTTGTGAGACTGAAACGCCAGAAACAGCCAAATCACAGACCTCGGAAAAGTCCAGAAAAATCATCAAACAAGATAGTGCCCGTGCAAACATCTGTCCATGGGAAAGCGAGGATACCACAACAGTCAAAACTGAGGATTCACAAAGAGGAAAAGCTGAGAAGGTATTGAACAAGCAGGATAGCGCAAGAGGAGACATTTGTCCTTGGGAGACAGAAGACCCAAATGTTCTGAAGAAGCAGGACAGTTCTAGAGAAAACATTTGTCCATGGGAGACAGGAGAATCAGATGTTCTGAAAAAGCAAGACAGTTCAAGAGAAAATGTTTGTCCATGGGAGACAAAAGAACCAAATGTGCTGACAAAGCAAGACAGCTCCAAGGAAAATGTGTGTCCATGGGAGACAGAAGCTAGTATCCCAAAAAATCAGGACAATTCTAGAGAAAATATCTGTCCATGGGAGACAGGAGAATCAAATGTCCTAAAAAAGCAGGACAGTTCTAGAGAAAATGTTTGTCCATGGGAGTCAGAAGAACCAAATGTGCTAAAAAAGCAAGACAGCTCTAGAGAAAACATTTGTCCTTGGGAGACAGAAGAACCAAATGTCCTGAAAAAGCAGGACAGTTCTAGAGAAGATATTTGTCCATGGGAGACAGAAGAAAAAAATGTTTTGAAGAAGCAGGACAGTTCCCAAGGAAGTGTGGTTGCGCAGCCAAAGGTTCTGAAAAAGCAGGATAGCTCTAGGCAAAGTGTTTGTCCATGGGAGACTGAAGACACAAAGTCTTCCAAGAGGCAAGATAGCGTAAGAGAGGATATTTGTCCATGGGAAGCTGAGGAACCCAAGGTTTTGCAAAAACAGGACAATTTTGGAACTCAATTAGTCGGAGAAGAAGTTAAAGTTCTCAAAAAGCAGGACAGCTCTCGGGCTAGTGTCTGTCCATGGGAAGCTGAGGACTCTGTAATGTTAGGAGAACAAGGAAACTTGCACTCTGATAATTGTTCATGGGAAACAGGAGGAACAGGAAATGTCAAAGACAATGATGGCCTTGATACACAGGGTTGTCCCAGTGAAATCGAGGACCCGCAAACATCCACCATTCCAAGCAGCGACAAAGATTATATACTTGAGGACGAGAAAACAATAGCCGAGGAGTCAGACATGCCAAAACCCAGCATGGCGCTGGGTCGCCGAGACGCCTTGTGTCCCTGGGAGATGGCAAGAAGTGCCTCGGGATCCTTTACGGACAACAACTCGGACGTTTTCACGTGGGAACCTGAGAATATCCCAGAGGAAGACGAGGAAGATGATGCAGAATGTGCCGCAGAAGCGCTCATATTCCCTCCCGATTTGTGATCTCTAGCCCGTTGGAATCAACAGGAAGTAAACGCACTTGAAGCCTCTCGGTGAAAACTGACGGCTTTGCTGAGCCTGAAAAAAAAATCATTTTTGAAAAAAATTGAGACAACGTATTTGGACTACAGACAAATGTCCGTACACCCAATTGAAACAAACATACCGTTAGCAAAGTCACCGAGCCTGTTCCCTGTGAAATTTATAACAAACACTGATGGCGAAATGACCAAGGGTCATCCAAGCCCCCTTTCTTCCTGCCCCTGAATTTTCCTTCACGATGAGCCTAACACTCTGTAGCACAGAGCAGATAACATCAGTCAGTTCAAATGTGCGCTGTTGTGATCATTTCTAAAATATGTAACACAATGCAACTACAATGTCAATGTTAATTATTGTCAATGAAAAACTGATTAAAAAATGTCCATCTGTGTATATTTTTGTTGGTTGTATTGAGTTCATTTTGCCTACACTTATAGATTAGTCAATTTTTTTCTTTTATCCCAGACAATAGTAGGTGATTTAATTACCTGACCTGTTTTGGCGAACATTTCCGCCTTCGTCAGAGGGTAACAGGTGTTTGGTGTGACGCGTCTATCAGCTGATGGGTAAAGGCATGACGCCCTTTGCTAATCATTCACTCTTCCAGGATGCTGGTCCAGGTCATCCCTCGTCCCTGTAGATGGTCCTCGGGCCCAGCTTGCGGATCTCAATGGACTCCCTGATCCAGCGCTGATGCTTATTTCCTTCGGTGCGAATGACTCTGGCCTTTTCCCGGTCCACGATGTGGTTTTCCCTTTTGCAGTGACTGGTGATGGCTGATTTGTGATGTTCTTGTTGTGCTTGTTCTTTTATTGCCCTTGTTTGTCTCATTGTTGTCTCCTTTTCACATTCGTTCTTGTCTTCTGTTGTTCTTGTAATAAAGCTCCTCCCTGTCTCCCAGATCTATGTTTTATTTTATGATTTGCCTTGGAATTTCATATATGGAGTTACATTTGTTTTCTGGGTGGATTTTGTCCTTTGGATGGCCCAATATATTATTTTATTTATTTATATAGCACAATTCAACACAAGGCAATTCATGTATGAGTGTTGTGTGTGGTTTGACCGGTGTGTTTATGTTGTATTTTTTCATGACCCTTTGGATATGTTCCGTGACTTCCCTCACATACGGCAACGTCACCATATCTCTGTGTTCTTGTTTTTTCTTTCCCCCTGTGTTGTTTTTGTTTTTGACCTGTCCTGCACCTTTTGCTATTGCCCACTGTGGATACTGACACCTTTTTAGTGCATGTTTTATTATTTTCGTCCTGTGTTCTGTCATCCGGTTCCGTTATAAATGCCATACGTTCATGCAGTGTTCTGACTACCGACAGTTTGTGGATAGTGGGGAGTTCCATTGTCCAAAGAAGGTATTGGTCAGTGTTATTTTGATGTCACCGTTGTCTGTGTGATGTATGTTTCTGTCCAGAAAAGCTATGGATTGATCGGTTTCTTCTTCATGGGTGAATTTGATGCTGCCGGGTGTGTCTATGGTGTTGAGGTGGTCAGTGAGTTGTTGTGTATGTCCCGTTTTTACTTTTTCCAGAATGTCGTCTACTTAGCGTTTCCATAGTGTGGGTCGCCTGTCAGTCTGACAGGTGAGTCATGCCTTTATCCATCAGCTGATAAAGACGTGTCACACCAAACACCAGTGACCCTTTGACGAAGGCGGAAGTGTTCGCCAAAACATGTCAGGTAATTAAATCGTCTACTATTGTCTGGGATCAAACAAAACAAAACGAAAATCGACTAATGTGTACATTTTATTTCAACGCTTCACTTTCAGGATTAGGAAAGTGCCAAATCATATACCCTTAATTGCATAAATAAGCATTGCACATACTATGCAATGATAGTGTTAAGTGGGCTGGGCCCGTATATTAGTGGCTTAGCCATAAATTAACAATTCAAAATTTTCCCTGCTTATTCAATGCAAATAATTATGAGTCCATTAGGAGAACATTGACATTTTTGTCTGTGAAGCCCTTTGGAACAAATGTGACTGGAAGGAAGCGACGTCACATTTTTGCGCGGCAACCCAAGAAAAAACCCTATTGCATTTCTCAACAGTGATTTTATTAGATTTTTCTTTACACACACAAACAGGACATTTGAATGACTAAAATACAGACACAAACAAGAAAGCCAACACAGTCTGGACTTGAAATTAAAAAACAACATTAGCAAACAAAAAGTGCTCCTTAATAAGTTTGAATATAAAAACGTTTTA
Organism: Corythoichthys intestinalis; assembly: GCF_030265065.1. Lineage (NCBI taxonomy): Eukaryota > Metazoa > Chordata > Actinopteri > Syngnathiformes > Syngnathidae > Corythoichthys > Corythoichthys intestinalis. The sequence continues at coordinate 48,793,430 of NC_080402.1, forward strand.
CTGTGACTGGGGTGTATTGCAGCACCACCTGGAGGTTTATTTGGACCACTGCACTGCCTCCACTTTGGGAACTTGGTAGTTAAGAGCATCGAATTCCTCCTCTGGCTTCAGCTTTGGGCCGGGTATCATGACAGTCTAAAATCCACGAGACAATATTAAACATTACCTTTAAACTTAAACCGACGTGACTGTAATCCAAATTGCCTTACCTTAATGATGGGGTCCTTGGCGGGGGCCCAAGCTGGCACTATCTTCCCATGAAGTCGCCAGCATCCGTAGGGGTTTACCAGGTGCCGCTCCATGACTAAATACTCCAATACGTCCTTGGGATGATCTTCGCTGCCTAGCATCAACCGTCCGAAACGGTCGTAAATAGCCAGAGTCTGCAGGAGGACACAGGCTTTTCTATCACTCAGTATTATTTCAGCGTATTTTAAGACACTAAAATACATATTTTAAGTAAGTATTGAAAATCTAAAGGCCTAAACTTAAAAGGTACTTTATAATTTTTTTTTTTTTTGACAACGCAGCATTTTAAAGCCTGCTATGACCTTTTAGACTGATAAACAATGAAAATCAAATTAAACATTATCTTCTTTTTAAATAAGTAAGGATTCAAATTTAAGTTTGAACATTTAATTCAGTCTTTCACATACCATCACAGAATGGGTGTCCAAACATTTTTCCCTGAGGGTGGCTTTCAGAAAAATCAAAGGATGCAAAGGCCAACTGCAAATCCTTCCACTCTAATTTGTTAAAGACACAATATACAGTATAGTGATCAGAAATCCAATCACATTATTTTTAGAGGATCGGAATCTGGTAAAAAAATAAATAAAAAAGTGTTTCAAAAATGCATTTATTTGTATGTATTAACTCATTGTCTGCCATTGACAGTGATAGACGTCCAACTCTTTTTGATGGAGAGGCCCCCAGTCAAACTGGATTGGACGTCTATCACTATCAATGTCAGTTAATATGATCATTCAATGCCAGCTTACCAGCTGAAATGGATTGGATGTCTATAATAGTCAGTGGCATAGAATAAGGGCTACAAGCAACAAAATATTCCAAATGTAAATGGATCTTACAATAATTATATATATATATATATATATATATATATATATATATATATATAGATAGATAGATAGATAGATAGATACAAATTTTGCAGCGTAAGGAGAAAATGCCAAGCGACAGCTAAAAAGTCAAGAAAATCACAACCCAGATAGCTCAATTTATAAAAGTGAATTATTTTTTATAGACGTTTATTTGTGTAAAACAAAACACTGAAAAGAGTGCAACAGGATGTAGGCTGAACTCAAGGTTATTGTGTTTCAAAACACAATGATATTTTCATAATTTGCTGCAAGCCAATAAAAACTGGGCAGCAGGCCACAGATGGCCTTTGGGCCGTAGTTTGGACAACCCTGCATTGGAGGAAACCATTGGCATCGTGGATAACAGGCCCAACCAGTACGGAGTTCTTTGCATCAAAGGTTCAAATCCCGTTGTCTACTATTGCACATGATTTCGCAAACAATGTTTGATTTTTTGAAGCTGTGGTGGTGGGCTGCATCGGAGTCAGACAGCCTCACCATGTCGCACCACGGCGAAACCCCCCCCCCCCCCCAAGAAGAACCATAACAAAGTAAATTTCATTAGCCATTAGTACGTAAAATGCGTAGCTGATTACAGCTACGTTACCCTACGTAATAACACTACTTTTTTCTCGTAGCAATATTACGACTTACAACTGGTAGTGACCCAGGGGTCGGCAACTCAAAATGTTGAAAGGGCCATATTCACCCCAAAAAAACAACAACAAAAAAACTGATACAGTATGTCTGGAGCCGCAAAAAATTAAAAACCTTGTATAAACCTTATAATTAAATTAACAACGGTGGTATACAGTGGGGAGAACAAGTATTTGATACACTGCCAGTGGGTTTTCCCATTGACTATGTATCAAATACTTGTTCTCCCCAATGTATATCGATATTAGCTGTATTAGCCTACTATCAAAATGACTAAGTTGGCTACAAATACATAATTAGCCTTCATGATTAAATGTTTCTTTTCCCTGCAGTGGATCCTATAGAGCTTCACGCACCACTTGACTACTCTGGTGTTTAATGCCACCTGAAGTTTAACTTCATGCTTGTGACATGTTAGTCCTCCAGCAGAAACCATATTAAAACAAAAAATATATTTCCCTACCCCATCTTTTTCCATTTTCAAAAATCTTTGAAAAAGCTCCAGGGAGCCACTAAGGCAGCGTTAAAGAGCCACACACGGCTCCAGAGCCTTTTATTTGGCCCTAATACGTACTGAATTATCACAACAATAATTATCCTTCTGTTAACGGACCCATTTCAAGGAGAAAGGGTGGAAATCTAATAGCCGTGTAAAGAGTTTTACTAGTTTCGGTGAGAAGGTGAATAGTTTTTTTGTTGCTCGTGAACTACATTTCCACACAAACGCAAATCGATGCAAGGAGGGGTATAAGAGTCATTTTTTAAGTGTCCCAGAGCTCACGAAACTTGAAAAAAAGCGCATTTGTCTAAGTTTCGTTAGCCATAATTGCGTATATCTAGAGATGGGATGCTCGGGCCTTCCTGCTCGAATCTGATTCAAGCAAATGAAGTAGAGGTGTGTCAAAGCAGTGTTCCGAAAACGGCGTCGAGCAAGCCAAAAATCACGTGACCCCTGCTGACGAGGCCTCGAACGTCACAGATGTGTCAGCGAGTCACACTGTTTCCACAGGAAAATGAAAACTCGATGGGAGCCCGCCCGCTCAATCGGTGGGAACGCAATAAAAAGTGGCAGAATAACGCAATTCATTCACATTGTTATACACTAGATCAGACATGTCCAAAGTCCGGCCCGGGGGCCAAATGCGGCCCGCGGTCAAATTTAATCCGGCCCCCAGCCCGTCATAAAATCAATAACGTCTGGCCCGCACACAGACCTAATAAATTGGTCAGCAGTACTGCTACCAGCATATGAAGTTGCCTCCACACTAAATGCTGCTCCTCATTTACCCACGAAAAGGCAGCAGTACTCTAAGCAACATTACCCCATGTGACCCTTTACTCCCACTTTTCTAAATTGGCGAGAATCAACAAAAAAAAAGAAAGTCGACTGCGACGGCCAACGCTTCAAGGATAGGTGCAAATTGGAATAATTGTTCTCTAAAATACGCAACAACTGTGTCTGCCTCATTTGCAAAGAGACAGTCGCTGTTTTTAAAGAGTTCAATGTGAGGCGATATTATCAAACAAGATACGCTGACATGTACGACAAGATTACAGGGGAGATACGTAGTGAGAAAATGAAGCAACTTGAAGTTAGTTTAATTTTACAGCAGCAGTATTTCGCAGGAGCCCGAGAGATGAAAGAGAGCGCCACAAAGGCTAGTTGTGAGATTGTTGAAATTATTAATTAGAAAAAATAATAAAGCAAATGTGACACACAGAATGGCTAAAATTTGCTTAAATATATTGTTCTACATAAAGGACGTCAGTCAAGGTCGGCCCCCCACATTTTTATCATTGCAAAAAGTTTGGACACCCCTGCACTAGTGGCATACATTTATTTAGAATAGATACAAATACGACACAACCACCCCCCCAGAAATTATACTTAATTAAAAAATAAAATATTTCACAAACCTTTCCTTACTTTTATTCGGCTCAATTATTTCCATCTTATGATTTTGGAAACCCTTATAGTATGCAATAAATAATATCCCTGTTCCCAAGCACTGTGCTTACTGTACTGTATTTACAAAAAACTAACAATACAGAGTTACTCCCCGACATCTAGGACGAGCCACTAACAAGACTAGCACTGTCGTGTATTTCAAATACTGCTTTGAACACGTCTTCACAGACAAAGCAATGACACGGGCTTAAAAAGGTCAACTTTAATTGTGTAAATCACACTTAATGACGACACGATCTCACTGTTGAAATAGACGACATCCACTAAATTCTATTGAAGATATATGTCGCTCCTGAGGCAATTTGACAACTTTAGTTTTAAAAAGAAACATGCACTGTTTCTCCAGTAGATGGAGCTCTTGCAGTGTGTCAAACGCCTCGAAACAGTGATTCAACTTAGGGTAATTGTCTCAAAAGTGGTTCATTGTTTCGGAAAGCCTCGGTTTTTCCACCCCTAAGTATATCCATCTGCCGAAACAGCCTGATAGCACAGATATAAGTACGCCTGCCCCTAGTTTTTGACATTAGCGCAGAAGCGCTCTGAAAATAGAGCACCCTGCCTCTTGGCGCAAATTCATTCCAACTTGTCCTTCCGTCCAAGACGGCCGTCCACCGCTCACTTTCGCCGAAAAGTCCGATCCAAACTACTGGAATGCCCCGGATATGTGGATGAAGGAGAACAGGGTGCCCCCAGAATTAATTAATCTAAATTCAAGACTTTTAAGACCTTTTTTAATGCCATTTCAACTGAAAATTATTACTTTTCTTGCACCCATTATTTAGATCATATTGAATCATATTAAATAAATAAGGAACTGAACATCAAATTTAACCTCAATTACTAAGTGTGTTTGACAAAAGAATGCACATACTGTATATTGGAGATACAATTAAAACACATTTAAACATTATAAAGTCTGTCAGAATTTTTTAAACACACACACGCACACAATAAGACAAAAAGAGGAGGACAGGACTCAGACCAGCCATCTTCTGTAAAAGGCTAGCCGCTAGTGTACCTGCCAAGACCCCAGTGAACATGGCTAACTCTTGAGTTAAAACGGCGAAATTCACATTCATTCGAAAGGCAAACCGAAATGTTTAAGCACTGCCTTCGCATGACCCATAAATTGCAACCTAAAGTTTCTGGATCTAACTTGAGCCCCTATCACATACTCCAAAACAACGGGAATATCGCGGGACTTAATCGTGCAGCAGTTGTGTGTGAAAACAATTTCCCGTGTCGACTGACATGGGAAGCAGTGTGCGTGAAAGCAGGCGTTAAATTCCCGGGTCACAGCAGATGGCTGATGACTTAAATATTATAGCGGCGGCCGATGTAACTTCCTCCCTCTTCGCAGTAAGAGGAAAAGCGGTAAACAAACATCGCAATTATAAACATAGCAAGCTGGAAACAGCTAAATTAAACTGAAAACTTGACCAAAATTAAAATGTCAATTATTACGTCGGGCCGGGCCAGGGTTCTTTCTCGCAAACTTTTTGAAATAACTATATATTAACGATGTATGAATGATAAACTAAGGAAGACTTGTTATAAAATAAATAATTTGGATTAAAAAAAAGAAGGCGCTTTATGGTCATTGCAGAGCCAGAGCGTGCCTATACGCCCTTTTTAAACTTCCCCTCTGCGAGTCCGCAAAACTACACCTGTTTATTTATATTTAACAAACTTTTCCAGCATTATTTCGTTGTGTAAATAAATGTATAATGATCATAAAAATATGTAGTCTATCTAAACATTAAGAAAATGTGCATTTTTTTCTGCCAACTGAGAATTCGTTACAAAAGACAGGCTTTTATGCAGACATCGTCACAAATGTTATCACACAAAACGCGGGTCGGGCTATACCCGCGGACCAGTTCGGGTCAGGCTGAATTTCTTAGGCCCGATTTTACCTCTATCTTAAAGTCTTGATGAGCTTAAATTGACTGCAGTTACGAAGTCGGGAATGCTCCCTCCGGAAAAAAACACGATTTGACCAACATTATGTTTAACAAACTTTTCCCCTGTTATTTCATTGTGTAAATGCATTTATAATCATAAAAATATGTAGACTATTTAAACATTAAGAAAATGTGCGTTTTTTCTGCCAACTAAAATTTGTTACAAAAGACAGTTAAGACATCGGGAACGCTCCCTCTGGAACAAAACTCAATATAACCAACATTGTGACAGCCAATGCCGACCAAAAATGACGTAATATCCGAAACAGATCACCAATGGACTCATTTGACGTATATGAATGGTGGTCTGTTTTGGTGCTCAGAATCCACAATACTTCTGCCTGCAGGGTTTTCGTTCCACGCATTCCCGATGCAGAGGTGGGTGGATTCTCCGTTTTGCCAGTTGTGGTGGTTTGGCACGCACGAGTTGCATTTCGATTTGTAGTGCAGTGCATCGTAAAAATTCTATGCGTCATCTTCATTATAGATTTAAAAAAAAAAAAAAAAAAAAAAAAAAAACTTCGTCGCGGATATAATTTAGGTTGCACTGAGATGTTCTTGAAAATTAAGACCACGGTGAAAAAATTCCAGACTTACAACAGCTAATTTAATACTTTTAATACCTTTAATAATGGAAAACTAAATTCAATGCTTTTTTTAATACTTTTAATAACCCGCGGGTACCCTGGAGAAGAGTCAGTATTGGCTTACCCACTTTATTGTGGTAACATTAATAAAGACAAAAAATAACAAAATAACCGCTGGCTGCCACAACATGAGACCACTATCTCTCACTATCTCCCATTCTTCCTATTCGCTTCCCCCGCGTCACAGCTCCCCAGTCGTATCGTCTCTTCTGGAGGCCAATCATAGTTACGGACATTACAATACACAATGAATAGTTTGCCGCTGAACTCTTCACACTCGGCTGCCGCTAGTTTGAAACGGCCTTAAAAATATTTTTTAAAAACCCGAAACCTCTCATTTCGAAGGCGTGGCAGCTTTTATTTTGGTGTGGTAGTGCACCACAATCTCTACTATGTAGAGGAAACCCTGATATATACTAGGGATGTCCCGATCCAGGTTATTGCACTTCCAATCCGGTACCGATATTGTTTTGCACTTCCGATCCGATAATGATACTGGCCGATACAAAAAACATTATAAATAACAAAAAGAAATGGCATATTCAGTCAGTAAAACGTGCAAATAATATTGTAAACTGTCTTAAAAAAGCAAAACACACAAACAACCTCAGTGGAAAATAAACTATTAACTCAGCATCAGTTCTCTGCTCTTGAACAACTGTACTAAGGCTTTTTTTAAAAATCCGTGCAAATATTACTATTTTAAACCAAAAATGGCTTCTACTCCCCAATCTTCTCTCCACTTTGTTGCTCCATCTCCATCTATTCTACACACTCCCTTCAGCAGACAAAGACAAGCATTTCAAGATGCTCAGGTGACAGCTGACATTTTTACCGATTAACTTTAAATTTACATTGCAGTCATAATGTAAGGAGATGCCACGGGTGACGGCAATGCTAATGTGCTGAAGGTGTGCCGTAAAATGCGGACCGGATTTTAGGGAAACCAATGCAAAAACTGGAATGCATTATGTAAGTCAGTGCGCTAGAAATCCCGGACCATATTTTCCCAAAAACTGGATCGGGAGTCTTGATCGGAATTTTTCTATGGCGGCCGATCCGCTACCGATGCGCATTTTTTTGCGCATATCGGCGTTCGATCCGATCCAAATATCGGAACGGGACAACCCTGACATATACTAAACTTATAATGACCCTCGCAAAAGCAGTTTCACTTCATGTCCCATACCGAAAACGCCCCATGCAGGAATTTCGTATGCCTCTGTACCATGTGAATGGCTTTGAGGGTCTCACCTGTCTGGAGTGCATGCGGACCGTCACCTGGCCATACAGGTTGCCCTTAGAAACCATGTCAGTGCTGCGGGCGTGGACGACACGGGGCGCTTCCAGCGACTCCACAAAGCGCCAGCGCAAGCTCTTGTAGCGGTTGCCTCGCGTCATCTCCTGATAGGAGATACCCGTTGGGAGTTGTAGTAATCAGGCGAGTACGTGTTATGAAGAACAACTTACCGGGTAACATCGCTCTGTCACCAGTGAGTGAAGCTTCTCTTTATTGAATCTGGGGAGAAGAAAACATTTCAGGTCCCATTTGCAAATTTGGCTCCTTCTTTGGGTTAGAAGGTAGCCACATTGAGAATGATAAAATATGGCTTAAAATACTTTCGCATAATTAGTCAAGGGTTTATAACAGTAAATCCTAAGGGGGCGGGGGGGACAAAACGTGTTCAAACTTTGATTACGTACATGCACAGAGTGTTGTGAGCCTCGATGAAAATTTCCTGGGCTCGTGTAGCAAAATCTTTGGAGGAGAACTCCGAGTCAAACTCCTTAATTTTACGAATACTGCAGGGATGACAATAAAAACATTTATTGGCATTTGTGGTTGCAAATGGGCGGAAAACATCCAGTAAAATTCAGGCAAGTTTCCAGTAAATTATCATTGGAAGTTAAATAAGGAAAATGTGGAAAATAATCAAAAACTTACTGTGAAAATACGGAGCTTAGTTTGGGAACTTAGGCTAATTTTAGTCAAGCATCAATGCAAACATTTTATCAGTCATACAATACAACCCTTTTGAGCAATTGTTTTTGCATTCAACTCTACTTGCATGAATTCTGGTCTTTATTTCCTGGTGAAAATTATGCTAAAATATATTTTCCCAAACTGTTGAAGAAGTCCTCTACCCACCTTACGTAAATTTTGTAAATTCCTAGTTTACTTTTATTTCTTCCCATAAATTCCAATTATTTCCACAAAATTATTTAACGCTGAAATTTCCCAGAATTTAACAACCCTAGCCGTGACAACGAAGTGAAATAAGAACACAATTTTACGCCAGTTGCGATGCGGCGCTCTGCTGAAGCTGCATTGTGCGCTGCTTCAAGCCTTCTTTGGACAAAGACGAAAGACGGGCATCGCCTTCAGGAGGGACATAAGGGTCAAAGATTCCCGCTAGAAGAGAGGAGACATATAGTGAAATTCCACTCTATCGTGAATCATCAATGGCAATGAATAAGTTAACAGCAAGAAGAAGAGGCAGCGACGATCACCTGCTAAACTATAGTAATAGTTGTCTTTCTGTAGGAACCAACAAGTATGCGAATACCGTAATGTTGTGCTGTATGGTTTTGTTTGAACATTTGAAATTAGCTAGATGAATTTGCAAGCGGCAAATAGGGTTCCAAAATATAGGTTAGCATTGAGGTAGCAGGCCTTTGGTATAATTGTATATGGTTAGATTTAGGATTTTGTTTAGAATGTTTAATTGTTTTTTTATTTATGGGTCAATTTATAGTGTAGACCAATCAGGTTTCCTAACTGTCGTTTGATGAATATCAAGTCTTTTCAGGAAAAAAAACATAAGGATATGAAATCTAGTCAATAATCCCTAGCACTCGTTGACCACATGATATATATTTTATGGACAATTTCAAATGGCTGCACAGTACCTGAGCAGGCGATGTTGATTGCCCTTTCCATGTACTGCTGCCGGAACACGACACCAGCTGCACGGGCCTTGGCCTCCGGGTTAACGTCGTGCTTGCCCTTTACGCCTGCGGCTGGGGGGATGAAGTAACGCTTCTTGGTCCGCACAGGTACAAAAACCGGGATGGGGTGCCACAGTGCACACACTGATGTTTCTTGAGCCTATTTGGGAGGACAGTAGGCAAAAGTAAACATGTAAACATTATGTTTTTTTTACATTTCAATGAGTGTCTTATACCCAAATATACTTTACAGTTCATTCAACCAATTAAGTGTAAAAAAAAAAAAAATGTGAATGAGTATATATAATTACAAATAAACTGAAAAGAAAGTGTAAACGTTCAGATATTTCTACCTTCTTTTACCGCATCCCTGCTAGAGTCGATATATTTACATCAACTATTTTAAGACTGTCTTGCAGAAACAAAAAAACGTGAAAATATATAAGTAACGCTTAATGACTAGAGCTTAACTATTTCCTGCAGTAATGATAACTTAGATCAGGATTTTTCTCTCAAATGTTTTAATAATTGTCATATAGAAGAGCAACATTTGAACAGCTGTCCACTGTAATGAATACTGTCCCTAAAAGCTTTAAGAACGTAGTAGTAGAGTGTTCGCATTGTCTCAGTTCGAAACAAAATTATATACAACAAAATTATACAAATATTTTCAAAGTTGTTCAACATGTTTTAACGGTACCCTGAACATGTCCGTAAATGTTCCTGGTAACGTTTTTATAATCGCTGCTTAATCTTCATACATGTGCAAAAAGTTGTCCTCGACCTGCTGGAAGTATCCTGTGTCCCTTGCTAACTAGCATGCTACATTAGCTTTAGACAACTTTGTGCCATTAACGCGTTGAATAGACCAACACATTTAGTCCGCTTATTCTAAAGTCTAGCAAAGAACATACCTTAAATCTTAATTCTTCCAAGTAAACAAATGAAAATACCTTCAAAGCGCTCCATGACGTTCGTTGGAACGACGCTAGCGTTCTTGTTACGGGCGCCGCCATGTTGCTAGGATTCGCGGAAACTGAAGAAAACATCTTCCGGTGGTGGGTCGTGAACGCACCAGATCTTTACACACGGAAATAGCATTGGAAATATTTTATCAATATGACACAAGTTAAACCAACATGGGTTCTACAAATAAAATATGTTAAATATAAAAATAAAAGAATGCTCATAACGGAACATACATGTCCAGCACCTCTAATCATCCGAACGGAACCTCTCAGAGTCAGCATAGTTCAACAGGTAATTTTAATTTTAAACATGAAATTCAATTGTTGATTAATAACTTGGCAACTTCAAAAATGTAGTATGTTATTCGCCAACACATTCATGACGTAAATTATTGGCAAAGTTTTTGGAATGTGAATTTTAGCTTGAAAAAAAAAAACAGCTGATCTGATCTGACATATGGTGCGCGCGCATCCAAATCAGCACATTAAAGATCGCGCGTTCCATGACGTAGTAGTGATCGTTCCGCGTGCACAAGTGCAGACAAAGGGCGAAAACGCCACACTAATGTGACGTCATTCATTAATTCTGCACACTCCACCCTTTCCCACCTTTTCAATTACGGAGGCTCACCCTTAGTTTTTTTTTTTTTTTTTTTTTTTTTTTTAGATTTGAAAGTTTATTTTTTTTTTTTTTTTAAGAATTACGTAATAACAATATACTTAATAAATATATGAACTGCTGTAATAGTGTTAGGCTTATAGTGTTAATTAAATTGTAATATATCCAGCTCCCTAATACATGAAAGCAACACAACGCTGAATGGAGTGAGTATGAATAATTTAATGATACTGCAACACTGTTAAAACATTTCAGCATTTATTATAATTTTTAGTATTACTAAATACTAAATATGTGTAAAGTGTAATGAATCACCCGGTTGAAAGGCACAATATAAATATTTAAAATGAAGGCGCGTGATGCTGTTAAGGTGACTGAGGCATGTACCGCAGCACAATAAGTAACATGCACAGAGATAACATCAATACAATTGATTGATTGACTGACTGACTCATTGACTGATTGATTTAGCCCCGAACTAATAGCGCACACACATCACAATCACAAGAGAGCTTCTCAAAAAGTAATCTTGTGTTTGCAAAGAAGTGATATAGCATTCAACCTCCCTACTGCATTGGAAGTGAGTTTAGGACATATAGCATCTATTTACCCTGCAAACCGGGGATTCCGAGGCTACTCTTTCCCGTTTCTTTTCCCACACCAGTGCTGGATCTGAATGTGTGCAGTGTGGACTAATGAGGACTAATGACCTGTAAGTGCTACAAGGAGGGTATTCTAACGAAATAAAAACAATGACCGAAAAAAAACAACCAAAAGTGCAAATTTTGACCGCGATTGATAGCGTGAGATTCTTGTGATTAACCGTGATTAATCACTTTGTCATACAAACAAACCAATAACACATTCAAAAGTGTTAGGCACGACAATGCTGGCCAAAAGTATTGGCACCCCTGCAATTCTGTCAGATAATGCTCAATTTCTCCCAGAAAATTATTGCAATTACAAATGCTTTGTTAGTAATATCTTCTTTTATTTTGCTTGCAATGAAAAAACACAAAAGACAATGGAAAAAAAATTAAATCATTATCATTTGAAACAAAACTCCAAAAATGGGCCGGACAAAAGTATTGGCACCCTTTGAAAAATCATGTGATGCTTCTCTAATTTGTGTAATTAACAGCCTGTTACTTACAGTGGGGCAAATAAGTATTTAGTCAACCACTAATTGCGCAAGTTCTCCCAATTGAAAATATTAGCGAGGCCTGCAATTGTCAACATGGGTGAACCTCAACCATGAGAGACAGAATGTGAAAAGAAACAGAAAATCACATTGTTTGATTTTTAAAGAATTTATTTGCAAATCATGGTGGAAAATAAGTATTTGGTCAATACCAAAAGTTCATCTCAATACTTTGTTATGTACCTTTTGTTGGCAATAACGGAGGCCGAACGTTTTCTCTAACTCTTCAAAAGCTTTTCACATACTGTTACTGGTATTTTGGCCCATTCATCCATGCAGATCTCCTCTAGAGCAGTGATGTTTTTTGGCTGTCGTTGGGCAACACGGACTTTCAACTCCCTCCACAGATTTTCTATGGGGTTGAGATCTGGAGACTGGCTAGGCCATTCCAGGACCTTGAAATGCTTCTTACGAAGCCACTCCTTTGTTGCCCTGGCTGTGTGTTTGGGATCATTGTCATGCTGAAAAGCCCAGCCATGTCTCATCTTCAATGCCCTTGCTGATGGAAGGAGATTTTCACTCAAAATCTCTCGATACATGGCCCCATTCATTCTTTCCTTTACACAGATCAGTCGTCCTAGGTGGTTGACAAAATACTTACTTGCCCCACTGTACCTGTGGCCCAAAACAGGTGGTGGCAATAACTAAATCCCACTTGCAGCCAGTTAGAATGGATTAAAGTTGACTCAACCTCTGCCCTGTGTCCTTGTGTGTACCATATTGAGCATGGAGAAAAGAGAGAAGACCTACTGTATATACAGTAGTAATAGTTACATCCAAATCTCTTCTGATTTCCCTCTTCCTGTTCGACCGGTTATTGTATTACCTCCCTACATGGTGTGCCCACGGTAAATGAAGTCGTAATGAGCTTGTAATGCTACGTATGTAAGACATTTAATAGTACTGTATGTACAGTAGACAACCAAAGGACTAACACGTCATTTTCTGAACATGCGTTTTGTTAGAATTTAATTAGCAATTTCACTAGCCCACCACTCTAATGGACAGCACATTGAACTGATGCTGAGTTCTGCTGTACTGTATATTGGAGCATGTTCTCAATTGAATTTGTTGAGAAGAACACTCAAATGGAGCAGACAAAATGCTTACCTTATGGTGGCTTTGATGTTAATGCGAAATTAAAATAATTAAGTGCACAGGGAGTTCCAATCCAATTCCTGTGCGTTGCACATGAAAAACAACCCATTTCTATCACAAAAACACTTAACAACAACAGCAAATCTGCTGGTGCGCATGGTTCCCCCATCACACTTTTGTGTGCTGCCTCCAAGTGCATATTTTGTGTGTGGCAGACTAAGTAAACGTCACCATGTGTGTGCACGTCAATGATTGTCACATGGCACACATGCCATGGTTACTTAAGTTTTCAGTCTCTGCAGATGCTGATTAGTTATTTCTAACACTTAGACATTTTTAAAAGGATACAATGAATAGGCAAAAAATGGAGCCAAAGAAATATGTTTTAAAGGTAATTTGGATCTGTCATGTCATATAATATAAGCAAGCCAAAATATGCCCCTCCCTGAGTCGACACCTTATTGTGATTCGTGGTGGAAGGGTTTGTGTGTCCCAATGGTCCTAGGAGCTAAGTTGTCCAGGTCATCCATGGCAAACAGATCTTAGGTGAGGGACCAGACCTAGCATGGCTTATGATGAACAAAATGCATGAACTGAACAAATGAAATGACCCCTTATGATGAACAAAATACATGAACAGACATTACCCTTGTGGGTCACTGGGGCCCCTTCTGGATCCAGGCGTGGAGGTGGTGCATAATGAAATCAAAGAAAGAATGAAAGAAAAATGTACTTCTCAGAGTAGTTTTTCTACATAATACTTTTTACTTTTACTTGAGTAGATTTGTGAAGAAGAAACACTACTCTTAGTCCGCTACTTGCGGCCGACACAAAAGTCGTTACATTTTTCCTCTTTATTCTTCATATTGACTTTATTTTTGACAGAGAAGCCGACAGTGGCTATCTTGGTTTCACCAATGAGACTTTGCAACAATAATAGAATGACTCCATTATACCTATCAGAGGTAACAATGTTTTTTCTCCACTCGAGGGCATTCATGCTCTTCAAACAGGTGATGTTAATACTGTAAGTGTTGCTCTGGTCTGAATTCGATGATTTTTGTGTCATCTTTGAATATGGTCATGAAATAGGTCATAGTAAAGTGTAATAATAACAGTTCATATACAGTCGTATGGAAAAGTATCTGAACCTTTTGGAATTTCTCACATTTCTGCATAAAATCACCATCAAATGTAATCTGATCTTTGTCAAAATCACACAGATGAAAATACATTGTCTGCTTTAACTAAAACCACCCAAACATTTATAGGTTCTCATATTTTAATGGGAAAAGCATGCAAACAATGACGGAAGGGGGAAAAATAAGTAAGTGAACCCTCTGCCTAAGGAGACTTAAAGAGCAATTGAAACCAATTTTTACCAAACAATTTAAGTCAGGTGTGTGCCCAATCACTGATGAATGGTTTAAAGCTGCCCTGCCCACTATATAACACACATCTGGTAAGAATTGTCTGGATGAGAAGAAATGTCTGATGTGCATCATGGCTTTGTCAAGAGAGCTGTCTGAAGACCTGCGATCAAGGATTGTTGATTTGTATAAAGCTGAGAAAAGATACAAAACCATCTGTAAAGGTCCGGATGTTCATCAATCGACAGTCAGAGAAGTTGTCTACAAATGGAGAGAGTTTGGCACTGTTGCTTCTCTCCCAAGGAGTAGCCGTCCACCAAAGATGACGCCAAGATTTCGGCACAGAATACTCAGAGAGGTAAAAAAGAACCCTAGAGTGTCTCCTAAAGACTTACAGAAATCACTGGCACAGTCCAACGTCTCTGTGCACACATCAACTATATGTAAAACTATGGCCAAGAATGGTGTTCATGGGACTACTCCATGGAGGAAGCCACTGCTGTCTAAAAAAAAACATTGTTGCTTGTTTAATGTTCGCAAAAAGGCACTTGGACACTCCACAGAAGTTTTGGCAAAATATTTTGTGGACTGATGAAACCAAAGTTGAATTGTTTGGGAGTAACACAACGTCATGTGTGGAGGAAAAATGGAACGGCTCACCAACATCAACACCTCATCCCCACCGTGAACCATGGTAGAGGGAGCATCATGATTTGGGGCTCTTTGCTACCTCAGGGCCTGGACAACTTGCAATCATTAATGGAAGAATGAATTCAAAAGTTTATCAGGTGTTTTGCAGGAAAACCCGAGGCCGTCTCTCAGACAGTTGAAGCTAAAAAGGGGATGGATGTTGCAACAAGACAATGATCCAAAACACAGAAGTAAATGAACCCATAATGGTTTCAGAAGAACAAAATACACGTTCTGGAGTGGCCAAGTCAAAGTCCAGACTTGAACGCAATTGAGATGCTGTGGCATGAACTAAAGACAGCGATTCATGCCAGACATCCCAGGAATCTGACTGAACTACACGAGTTTTGTAGAAAAGAATTGGCCAAGATTAGTCCTGATCGAAGTGCCAGACTGATTTGCAGCTACAGGAGCGTCTGGTTGAAGTTGTTGCTGCCAGGGGGGCACAACATATTAAATGTGATGGTTCACTTATTTTTCCTCCTTCTGTCATTGAGTGCATACTATTCTCATTAAAGTATGTAAACCTATAAATGTTTGGGTGGTTTAAGTTAAAGCGGACACTGTTTTTTCATCTGTGAGATTTTAACAAAGATCAGATCACATTTGATGGAGATTTTCTGTAGAAATGTGAGAAATTCCAAAAGGTTCAGATACTTTTTCATACCACTGTAGATAAAGTTGTGTTCAGAAAAGAAATATACAGTACTATTATTAAAAAAAAACTTGACATTGTAAACAGTTACCGTACTCACAATGCTACACATTACTTGAGTATTCTTTTCAACAAATACTGGTTTACTTGTATTTGAGTAAATTTATGGATGACTACTTTTACTTTTCCATGAGTAATATTATTTAGAAGTAATGCTACTCTTACTTGAGTACAATTTTTGGATACTCTACCTACCGCCGGTCTGCGCCCAAAGAGACAATGCGGGTATCCCTTTCCATGTCTCACCACCTGTGGAATGGCCAAGGGTGCAAACAAAGTTGGGTGGAAAAAGGGGGGAAAAAGCTGAGCTGAAAGGCTGGTATGTACAGTAGGATATATTGGATGTCCGATCATTGGCCCCTTTTCATCCTTCTGCGATTAATTTAAATGAGTTTGTCAGTGGTAGACATGCAATATATTTAAACTGGAAGTGTTGGCAGCGAATGAACATTCAATGACTGTCAATGGCACCCAAAGAGTTAATTTTTATGTTATTGTAAAGACGAGAGCAGATGATAAGGTATTCAGCATCTACCTGAGAAACATTCCTAGCAATGTCAGTTTAGAGGTCTACGTAAATAAGTAGCAACTGCTAACAGAAGCAACAACGTCATTCACCTTAACAGGCTGAACACACTGTACACTGGGAAGGTGTCATCTAAATCTCCATTGATGTCAACTAAACTTTGAAGAATAAGGGCATATTTACCTACTGGTCAATCTATAGTTCATGTCCAAAAGAAGAAGATCCCAGATAAAAGCAGCCAAAATAAGTTTTCTCCGCTTTGAGATAGAATGAGAAGCTTGGTCAACAGCTGCTGCTGCTGCTCTACATAGAGAGCAGCCAGATGAGGTGGCTTGGGCATCAGATTAGGTTGTCTCCTGGATGCCTCCCTGGGGTGGTTCAGGACCCACTAAGGTTTAAGGAGAGTATTCTCCCTGCTGGCCTGGGAATGCCTTGGGATCTCCTTGGAGTTGCTGGACCAAATCGCTGGGGAGAGGGAATTCTGGACGTGACCTGTGACCTGACCCTTGACAAAGTGGAAGAAGATGGATGGGTGAATGATACAAGCCAGTCAACGGGGGGGGGCAACTGGGTATGTTGTCCCGGGCCTCAGGACTATGGGGGTCCCTGAATGACCCTTAATTTATTTTACTTTACATTCACATATTTGTTTTTTATTTAAATCATTGTCTGATTAAATATGATGTTCTACTCGATATATACTTAAAACCTTTAACATATTAAATATTTCAAATATCTATTTTTCCTTTTTTTTGCACAACCCCCCCCACCACCACCACTACCCCACCCCTTCTGCCTTAGCAAAGAATGGTTTGATCCCGCTCTGGCGCTCTCAAGGCTACACTATGTACTTGCCATAAAGCGGGGAAATAAACTGTCATTGTTATAAACTCTAAACATGGCGAGTCGTCATAAATCGGGTGCGCAGAAAAGAAAAGAAAAAAGAAAGAGATGAAGATCATAGAGGTAAACGAGAAAAAAATGTTTTTTAAAGAGGGACAAAAAGTCAGAGAATTAGGGCTAGAGTTGGCTGTAGACAGTGATGTCGGTAAGTGAACAACAGCCGCTAACACAACGTTTACATTCGCGATCACCGTGACCAAAGCCCGATTCGAATCTGTCACCGGCCGCTTTTAGCCTATTGAGGTGAGGTATGACAAAACATGCTGCTCACGTTGAGCCGAGGAGAGAGAAGGTGATGGGAGATCAAGGATATATGTTAAGTCTGTGGGGAGCAGGTGCGCGAGGCTGAATAGACTCTGGTCCGGCGGCTGGATTTATCTTGGGTTTACAACCCACTGTGTATTATAGCAAACGCTAATACGAAGCACACTGTTACACACGCGCACACACGTAGCACACTGCAACGCATTTTCTTGTCTTTGCCAGTGACTGTAGCTGGAGGAGAGCGAGCCTTTTTTTAAAATGAAAATAATAAAAAACTACCAACGTTCCACCATATCACAGGGCAGGCTTAACAACCTAGCCATGCTCTCTATTGAGCGTGAGCTTGCTCAAAAATTGGATTTCACTGATGTTATAAATGACTTTGCTGTCAAAAAATCTAGGCGTATCACTGTTTGAGGGCTTGATAACCTCAGGGATGTGGAGGGGGCAGGCACAGGATGTTAATTTATACTGTTTTGTTACTTAGCAGGCAGGCATAGCACTCTCAGTTGTATTGTATTGTAGCCTACATGGGACAATAGACGGAAATTGTTTGTTTATATTGTGTCACATCACATTAAGGTGAGTTAAATTTAACTGTCCATTTCAAATTTAAAAATTTGAAAATTTACACTTGTCATTGCTTGCAAAGCGTTAAAAGTACTGCGTATGTTGTCGTGACAAGCCGGTGGCAGGGGTGGGGTGGGGGCATACGCGGATTTTAAGGGGGGGGGGCCCCCCGGTGTCAAAAGTTGTAAAGCAATAAAACTGCAACAAAAATCATTTTTATAATGGGTCAAAATTTTTGAACAGATCATGTGACTAGCCCCTAAGACGGTCATTTGCTTTGCATATAATTTTCAAAAGAAAAATTTGAGGAGGACAATTTTTCAAATGATTTTTTTCTTTGATTGAAAATATTTATTTATTTTTTGATTGAAGCAACTTTTTTGGGGATTGAATAATTTAGACACAAATGTCCTACCTATAATATGGCCCAAACACGAAAAGGATTGCCTCAATCAAAGAAAACTTTTTCAATGAAAAATTAAGTGTTCAAATGCAAATTTTTCAATCTCAAATATTTTTTCGTATTCAAAAACGTTTTCTATGATTGAAATTTTTCTTTTTTTGATTTGAGTGAGTTTTCTTTTTGAAAATATATTTTTTTGAAACAATTTATTTTTTGATTGAATAATAAAGACAAAAACATCCTAGCCAAAATGTGGCCCAAACACATACCAACATTAATTCAATCAAAAAAGTTGCTTAAAAAAAAAAAAAAACTTAACTCCAATCAAAAAAAAAAAAAAATCAAAGAAAAATAGCTTTCACATGCATTTTTTTGAGTTTCAAATTTATTTTTGCATTCAAACATACTTTTTTTATTGAAGCAACTTTTTTTTTGTTCACAAATCTAGCTCCATGTGGCTCCACCTAGGGCAGAGGTTGCGCTAGACTTTTCCGTTGTCTGTCATTTTGACTGACAGGGTCATAAAAATCCGGTCATAATCTATTTTTACCCGTCACTTCAATTTTTAAAATGATGATAATGACATTGTGGTGACCCTTTGTTTGGCATAATTCACCTTCCGTACTTGTGTGTCCATTTGGCCGAGCACGTTACCGGCTACGACACAGTCACGTGACAGAGACACTTAAGATCCGCGCGCGTTCCGGCTTGAATATGAATAGAGAGTTCACAGAGAGCAGCAGAGCTACAGCGGCTGGACACAGCAATTCGAGCTAACAAGACTCTTAACATTGCATACCGCATCAACATATTCAATAGTATTTAGTTTTCATTCATTTTAAATTAATATTCTGTCCGAACAAGCTGAACAGAGAATCCACACCGTGCCATCACACATCAAGCAGATGAATATGTAATTTTTTTCTCTGCAGTCACAAAAACAGCTGACTGTTGCCCCAGTAGGTAGGCTACATATGGAACAATGAAATTAACAGTTCACCTGCTGTGGCCTGAACGTTGCCTGGTACACCAGACTCACCGCTGTTCCAGCTATTGAGTCTGGCTACCATTCAGCGGATACAATTTCCAGGGCGGAGCAAGCCACAGCAAACAGACAGCGGAGTGGACCAATCAGCGACGGGCAGACGCGACGTAAGTAAAACGACGAGGGCAGGACGAGGGACTTGCGCGCGGAAGTAAACATACGAGGAGAGCGGCGTTTATTCAAAATGGCTAGCGCGAGACGGGCTGTTGTCAATGACTCGTGTCGATGTGTTTTTGGTAATTTAAAACTGATTTTACCGTGGATTGGAACATATTCTCGAATCCCTGTTCAGCATCTGTGTTGTTGAGGAGACGACTTCCGACGCGCAAGAGTGATGTGCTCGTTAAGAACATGTCACGCAAATAAACGAACCTGATTTGTCGATTGATTTTGTACCTGCTCGAGAGGCCGTTAATGGGATGGTTCCCAGACTATTTCTCTCAGTGTTTGAAAAATACAGGGAGAACAGTCTGGCCGTGCCAGGCAAGCCTGAACGCAGTCTGACACCTTCCTCCTGGAGCGCATGGACTTGAATTGCGTGCCCGCTTGTGCAGTCCCTCTTTTTTCACCTCTTTTATCAACACCATCGTCGTTTTGGGGCTTTTTGAAGAAACTTCGGACACTCAGTTGCCTTGACATTTTTCCGAGTGAGGCCAACGACGTCATGCATCAAGAGAGACAATAGCTAATTAATATGCTCACTCGCCACCCTGTGGTCTGGGGTGTGAATTGCAACCTGTCAAAATGACAGATGGACTTCAGTTTTTTCCGTCACCGTTTTAAAAAATCGGTCAACGACGGAAAATTTTCGGTTAACGCGACCCCTGACCTAGGGGACACAATTTTTGACTGGGGTAACTACATTGGCACGACACCGGCGGGCGTACCATATTCAATGGATGACAATCTTGGCAAAAAATATTGCCTAAGCAGCCTAATTTAGAATTCCCCTAAAAAATGATCGGAAACAAAAACGCTCATTGTGAACGTATTCTTATAAATATTCTTATAAGTTAATTTTATTGCTGACACTGCGTTTCGGGGTCATGTTGTGCCCCCTGCCCAAAAAGTCAAACTCCGCCTATGGGTTTGGTCTCTTGTCCCCAGGCCCCTGCAAGTCTTTGACAAGATGAATGGATGGATAGAAACAAACTTTTACCACGATTTACCACGAGAGAAATCCCATGCCCCATAATAGGTACAAACACCATAGTTTGAGATACAATCATTTGGACGTTAGTTTAGATAAACACTTTAGTTTGGTTGCATCACGATTGTTTACATGGGATTTGTCTTAATAAATTGTTGATTCTAACCTGTTTGACGGGGTGGGGGGTGAACATGATGGGCGTATGGGTGGGTCTTTCTGCTGCTGATGGTGGCGGTGGTGGTGGGTGGGGAGTATTCCAGCCGTCGCTTCCGATTGGGACCTCGGAAATTCCGCCCGTGACGGGAGGAGATTCGCACTTAGCCAAGAGAGCGAGAGAGAGAGAGAGAGAGAGAGAGAGCCTTCCGGTTGATGTCGCTCCTTCTGAGCCGAACGCTCACGCAGTCCTCTCTGCTGGTGCAAAGAATCAGTGGCCGACTCGCGCCGCGTGTCCTCCCGTGTGCATTAATAAAAGCCCATCAACTCGTTACAGATATTAAGACGGTGAGAGCGGTCGCTCAGTGTTCAGCAATCATGGCCAAAAGGAGGCCCTTCGAGCGGCTACCCACGGATGTGTACCCTGTCAACTACGGGCTCTGTCTGCAGCCCGATCTGGTCAACTTCACGTTCAGCGGCAAGCTCCAAGCGATGGTGGAGGTACGTGGAAGTCAAATATGGCAAACCACGTTTTTTTAAAATTATTTTTTATTTTTGCCCTTATGTAATATGTCAGTCATTTGTCCATTAGCTAGTTCGTGCGCGATCTCACCTGTCGTAGCCTAACAAACACGCACCAAATGTGTGGAAACATTTTTATTTATTGCAGACAATGGTCATCAATTTATTTTCTTTGAATTGCAAATAGTGTAGCGTATCTAGGACTAGACGCCAAATCGGTCAAGACTTGCACTCTCACGTTAGCTTAGCATTTAGCTTTTAGCACGCTAGCTAACAACTGTTGTCAGTACGCGTAATCATTATTATTGTTACATTTTTCGCCTTGGCGATTAAGCAAGCCTTCTCGCCACAGGTGCTTGAGACGCAAACACCTGTTTCTAGCGCTGGTACGGAGTAATTTTTGTTGCAACTCAGTCAATGAATGGATAGTTGCAGGTTGGCGATCTGGCTAGTGTTTGCTAAATCACGATGGCAGCGTCACATCGCCTCCACCGACCTCGAGGACATTTCACTCACCGCTGCGGTCAACTAGTTTCTCCTGACACGTTGATGCATGTACGGCTTTTGAAGTTACGAGAGTACTCAGTGTAGTAACGTCAACATCGTTGGTTGTAAAAACAGCTGTCACTCAAGAGTCAGTTTATGAATCAAAATACTGTGCAAACGAAATCAAGAAACTGCGCACCGTTGAATGGTTCATTTATTCGGATACCGTTACCTCATTAAACAATTTGTCCATTACTCATTAGCATTCTATTTATTTATTTTTTAATGAATATATATATAATGCGGAAAACACTCAGGTGGCTTGAAGTTCCACTCTTAGACCTCCAATTTGGCCAAATTTCAAAATTGTCCGATATGCATCTGTGATACACAGTGTTGTTAATCTTACTTTAAATAAGGTAATTAATTACTGTTACAAATTACTTCTCCCAAAAAGTAATTGCATTAGTAACTCAGTTACCTGAATGTAAGAGTAATTATTTACTTGGCAAAGTAACTGGTGATAATTTTCATGTTTTTTTTTTTTTCCTTTAAAAAAAAAAAAAAAAAAAAAAAAACAGGTCACACTATGTGAAGTTTAAAGGGTTTTTGGGACAATTGGCCCTAGCCCAATTCTTTACCCTAAACTTAACTAGACACAGGAATATTGCGGATATTGCGATAGCTAGATAGTAGAGGTGTGCAAAATTTCCGATTCTTAGATTATTCGCGATTCGGCCGTGGAAGATTCGAGAACGATTCACAAACATCCAAATTCCGATTATTGAAATATGCCAAGTAAAGCAGAAGTACGACACACTCAGCGCGCCGCGCGGTCTTCGGTACGCAATTAGGGACGGAGCGAGAGTAGCTAAACATCATGCTTCTCATTACCCGGCCCCTCGGGTAACGCCAATGCTCAACTCACGGCTCTAGCTCAACTCATGCCACGAGATAAAAAAAAAACAACAACATACCTGACTGCTGCCGAAAAGCTGCCACAAGCCGCATTATGTTACGGTAGAAATCATTTATATAGGACTAGATGCATTATAGCTTCGGTATCGTTACCAGCACATCTACAAAAAACTAGATACGGGCGTTAGTAACGGCCGCCATCTTAAAGCAGTACACTTCCCTGCAAGGCTGTTGTTGCGAACCTTCCAAGCGAACCTAATCAACTTTTTATCTAAAATACTCCTAAATCGGTAAAATATTGACTTGAATCTATCTTTAAAATAGTTTTAAAACTTTTACATGTTGAAAGTAGACAAAAGAGAAATTATGGAATAACAGGAGCAATTTTAACAACTTTAACGGTTGATTCACAACATTAAATTAATTGAAAGTAGTTTAAAGCTGCTGATATAGAATGGGGACTGGAGTTTTTTTATTTACTGTTATTTTTGTGTATTTGTTTACTGCTATATGTTAACTTGATACTGAAATAGTAGTTTGGTTTAGCCTGAGAGGATTTTTGAACAATTTTGGAGCTAATGTACAAAACAAATTACAAAAAAAAAAAAAAAAAATTGGGGTGCATCAATAATCGTTTTATAATCGAATCGGAGCCTCTGAATCGTAATCGTAATCGAATCGTTAGGTGCCCAAAGATTCCCAGCTCTACTAGATAGTAACCTTTGCTATGCTTGAAAGTAATTTAATGTTGTGAATCAACCGTTAAAGTTGTTAAAATTGCTCCCGTTATTGCCTTAGTTCCCTTCTGTCTACTTTCGACATGTGTAAGTTTTAAAACTGTTTCATTATTTAGGGATAGATTTAAGTAAATATTTTGCCGATTTGGGAGCATTTTAGATAAATAGTTAGGTTCGCTAGGAAGGTTCTCTACAACAGAGCTTTCCTGAGAAGTCTACTGCTTTAAGATTGCGGCTGTTTACTAATGCATGTAGTTCTTTATACATGTTGCTAATGCTGCCGTGTCTGTTATTTGCATCTAGTTCTATATATATATGTAATATCTACCGTGGCATCATGTGGGCGTAGTTTGTAGGCTATCGGCTACAGTCAAGTAGGAGTGTGACAAAATATTGAAATGGTGATATATCGTGATACTTTGTATCCCTAAAGGTTATCAATATGCTCCTATCAAAAATCAATACATCGTTGGGGCGCTTAGAGTTCACTTTTTGTTCATTTTAGGGCATTTACAGATCACTTTCTATTTGAGTTTGAGTCACTGCCTATTCATTTGGGGAGATTCTTGGGTCACTTTCTGTTCTGTAACCCAAAATACATCGAAAGTGACCCATAAATGCCCCAAAGTTACTAAAATTCAACAGCAAATGGCCTGAAATGCGCCCAGATTAAACTCATTGGTTTCCATTGACCGCAAATCATTCCAATTCACAGAAGGATGATGAAAATAAGTTTTTTTTTTTTTTTTGCTGTTTATTAGTTGTTTTGTAGAATATCCTTGAAAGATTTCCTGACCAATGTATCAATAATCGTTGTATCGCCGTATCGTGAGATCATCGTTATCGTGAGCTCTATATTGCAAATCGTATCGTATCGTGAGGTGCCAAGAGGTTCCCACCCCTACAGTAAAGTATTATTGGAGCCACCTAGCATCGCGTTTGCAACGGCGTCACAACTCCCTTGCCTCCTCACCACTCCCGCTGTGCTCGCTCGTCTCTGTGAGTCTGTGTCTCTCAGACTTTTCTTGCGTCATTCAAACAACATAGTAACGCACGGATTTCCTGCCTCAGTAACGGTGTTGCCAAGATGAGAAAGTAATTAATTAGATTACTCATTACTGAAAAAAAATAATGCCGTTAGTAACGCCGTTATATTAACAACACTGGTGATAAATCATTGGAAAGCTTAAAATATCAATTTTCTGGGGGAAGAAAATTTTTGAACAAGAGGGCATTTAAAAAATAAATAAATAAACCCAACACAAGGTGAGAGCATGAGAGGGCATAATTAAAGACACCATGATTTTAACGAGATATTATTGTGCACTTACCTTGTTTTAATCCAAAAACTCTAACATGTCTCACCGAGTGTCAAGAGTGTCTTGAGTTTTGGGGATTTTATGGGTGAAACACGGTAATATAACAAGGGTCGCAATGCAGAAATCGCAGACATCAAGGAGTGGTCAAGAGTTTCTTTTTAAAATACGCTTTTGAACGTTTTTTTAATTTTTGAATTTCTTTGTTTGGATCGATTACCATCTAAAATATTGGAGAAAGTGTGACAGTAACAAAAAAATACAGTTAAGCAATATTTATGAGGTAGATATCAGTCACCTATTTACAGGCACTATTTTTTTCATTGTGACGGAATTTGTCTAAAAGTTTAAAATATGCAAGTAAATAATTTTATAAAGTTGTTTTTTTAACTAAATATTAGACATCAATTAATGATTCTAAGAGAAAAATAATAGACATTTCAAATAATAAATATAATTTTTTTTTATGGCTGTGTTGAAACAAAAGCGGTTGCGTGGTGTCTGTAAACAAGGTGTCCAGGGTAAAACGGACAAATTAAAAATGGTTCGGGGGCTTAATGTGCCATGAAACTACTATAGCAGCATATAGACATATTGTCCAATCAAACACAGCAGTTCTTTTGGCTTAAGATAAAGCAGTTTATTTTAAAGAGGGGGCAAGTGCAGAAACTGCTTTTTCAGCCTTGTCCGTGTTTTCCGCCCTATATATATATGTATATATATATATATATATATATATATATATATATTTCCAATAACACGTGATGAGCATGTGTGAGGAAGAGTCAGTTAAACTTGAGTAAGTTGTAGAGCCTATGACTGTTATTTCCCAGCCCTCTTAACTCAGTGGACCCTAATCTTTTTTGCACAATGTAAGCATCATTTTCACACAACGGCATTCAAGGTATGAAAGAGAAACAACAACAGAAATTGTCATTAAACAACCAGCATAAAACCAAATGTTGGTTTTAAATAAAACTCGCCATAATGCTGAATCAGTGGGAGCTTTTCTGCAAAAAGACTCATCATCCTGGATTAATTTGCTAACAATGGTGATTTTTTAATCCCTTTCAGCAATTGCGTCTCAATATGCACAATGTACCTGGTGAAGGTGCATTGCAGTTCACCCAACCGGTCTACATGTGTTTTGTGGATTTGGAGAAGGCGTTTGACCGTGTCCCTTGGGAAGTCCTGTGGGGGGTGCTTCGGGAGTACGGGGTACCAAGCCCCTTGGTAGGGCTGTTCGGTCCCTGTACGACCAATGTTCCGCAATTCCTTCTACGCAGCAAGACGTCCTACACAATGCTCAGCACGCTTGCGCAAGCATCCACACACGAGCACATTGGTTTAAAGTGGCGGGTACTCACTATTTTTGTTTTATTGAGTTTTTTTTTTTTTTTTTTTAACCTTTGCCTCAAAAAATCTTTTTACATGTATTTCCCTCTCATACTTTTAACCATTGTGTGTGTTTGTGGTAGCTTTAAAGCAGTGTTGATCTGTTTACCACATTAGTCCTGCAGCGTATCTAAACAGTCCTTATTTAAGTATTTTCTGAAGGCATTTTTAGTACGCGCTGCCTGCATCTAAACAAAACAAGGTGAAAGCGCACGGTAGTACTATGGGTGTCAAATTCACCCTATGTAGGACATTTTGCAAAAAATCCCGTGTCAAGAGTATGGTCGGCACTGCCGGGAGTAAGTTGAATTTGTTCCCAGTGAGGGTTGGACTCCGCTAAGGTTGTCTTTTGTCACCAATTCTGTTCATAATTTTAATGGACAGAATTTCTAGACGCAGCCAATGTGTTATGGGGGTCCGGTTTGGTGGGCTTAGCATTGCATCTCTGCTTTTTGCAAAAGATGTGGTGCCGTTGGCTTCATCAAGCCGTGACCTCCAACTCTCACTGGAACAGTTCGCAGCTGAGTGTGAAGCAGTCGGGATGAAGATCAGCACCTCCAAATCTGAGACCATGGTCCTCAGTCGGAAAAGAGTGGCATTCCCTTTCTGGGTCGGGGATGAAATCCTGCCCCAAGCGGAGGAGTTCAAGTATCTTGGGGTCTTGTTCGCAGTGAGGGTAGGAGGGAGCGGGAGATCGACAGGCGGATCGGTGCAGCGTCTGCAGTGATATGGATTCTGCACCGGTCCATAGTGGCAAAGGAGCTGAGCCCAAAGGTGAAGCTCTCGATTTACCAGTCGATCTGCATTCCTACCCTCACCTGTGGTCACGAGCTGTGGGGCGTGACTGAAGGAACAAAATCTCGGATACAAGCGGCCGAAATGAGTTTCCTCCGCAGGGTGACCAGGCTCTGCCTTAGAGATATGGTGGAAAGCTCGGTCATCCAGGAGAGACTTTGCTTCGAGCTGCTACTCCTCTGCATTGAGACGAGCCAGTTGAGGTGGCTCATGGATCTGGTTTGGATGCCTCCCTGGTGAGGTGTTCCGGGCATGTCCCACCGGCGGGAGATCCCGGTGACGACCCAGGACACGCTGGAGAGACTCTCTTGGCTGGCCTGGGAATGCCTTGGGTTCCCGCTGTAGCAGCTGGTTGAAATGGCTGGAGAGAGGGAAGTCTGGGCTTCCCTGTTAAAGCTGCTGCCCCCGTGACACGACCCTGGATTAAGCTGTAGGTAATGGATGGATGCATCTTGTATTTTCTGTTAAAATAAGTATACTTTTTCTTAAAGGTTGTAAGCTCATTTTCTGACTCGTATTTCCTTTTGCAAAAAAGATCTCCGAATGGTAAATGGGACATTTGTTTTTCAATGAAGTTTGCTAGTTTGCGGGCAAATTTCGGGAGCAATGTATTACATGACCGAGTCAAGCGTCATGATTTGTCGAGAAGCATGAATTATGTCAGAGATAAGAGACCCTCTGTTTTCCATAATAAAACACATTTTGGACTCTGAATCATTACAACAAAAGTTATATAGATTTATTCTTTGTTTGGCGCTCGGTAACAAATGCTGGTGCTAAGCCTGTGGTTGAGGACCTAAATGGGTGAACACGGAAGCAACTAAGAAGTTCGTTTGCTATTTTAAAGTTGCTGATGAAAAAGAGGAACAAAAATTAAGTGTTAATAGGCGTATTTCATTTTTTGGTATTAGGACAATTAAAACAGAAAAAAAAGGGCTTTTGATCTTTTATATTTTTTTAATCAAGAAATGGTAACCTCTGTAGCATTTTTACTTTTGACACAGTAACTACTCAGAGGACTCCGGGTTGTTTTCCTGAAGTAAACTATGCCATGCAGATTGATTAGCATTGTCGTACCAAAATGCAATGCAAGCCCCTTGCTTCGTCGAATGGTGTTGGAGCACGAGGATTGTAGCTTGTGTATAAGATGTTCATCTTATGTCTGGTCATTTTTTCTACTTGTACATATAAATTGAAATGATCTCTGTCATCTTTTGGCCACAAACTACACTGTCATCACAAAGTAGATATGTGGTTATTGTGTATCTGTATCTACTACCACTTCAACCTCTGAAAAAATTTAGAACAATTTCTCCTGTAATTTAGAATTTATGGACATTGACTGTTTAAGAATGTCCCGGAGACGGTGCTCAGGGCCATCATCAAGCCCCTTACATTATGAAATGGCATTCATTTGGCTACAGGGAGCTGCAAAACTGCTGGTTGCTGACTCTTGGTATTTATTTTTTACTTTTTTATTAACATACAATTGATGCTATGGAGCAACAATGGTCTAGAAATTTGAATATTTTGGCAGAGACACACTGACAAACCAGATCGCTCATCAATGTCTGATAAGTGGCACATTTTGCAATAGTGCTGCAGCATGCACAATTTTGACAGGTGAATAAGATGTCATAAAATATTAATTTATGTCAGCAATTCAAAAAGTGAATCTTGTGCATTATATTCACTCGTTCCAGTGTTTCCCACAGGATTTTAGGAGACTGGTGGGAGGGTCTCTGACCCTCGGGGTAGGGTGTGTGTGTACATTTTCAAGCCTGGTGTATCTCTTTAGGGCATTTTGAGACCACTGAATGTAATATAAATTGCTGTATGCGGTGTCGCCGGATCGCGCCAAATGCAGCAGAATGCAGCAGACAGTAGTCCCGTAGCCTGGTACACCAGACTCAGCGGCAATATGTTCCAATCCGCGGTAAATTCGGTTTTACATGACCAAAAACACATTGGGTCGCTAAAACCAACAGTCTGTCTCGCGCTAGCCATGTTGAATATGTTGAAATGTCTCTCGCTAGTTTCTTGTCGCTTAACTGACGTCGCTTCAGCCCGTCGCTGATTGGTCCGCTCCGCTGTCTATTTGCTGTGGCTGGCTCCGCCCTGGACATTTTTTTCTGCTGAATGGTGGCCAGACTCATACTCTCATAGCCAGGCATGAAAATGGGTCAGGGGTTAAAAAGGTGAGAAGGGTGTGGAGGAAATATGTTCCAGTACACTGTACACCCCAACAAAATATTGAGCTCTGTCGACCCACACTGTGTTTCAGCAGGGCCGTGCAGAGACCGGTGGAGGGGCGGGTGCTCGTAGATCAAAAGGGGCACATGAACAAGTATTTAATACACCTTAAAACAACATAACTTCAATTTTAACCAGCTTTAGATAATAATTGGCTGCAACTGTGACATACTTTAATTAGGAGGGGGCAACAGTGAATAGAAATCAAAACTGTCATCAACACTTTCTGGCTGTGACTCAGTCAGTCTGCCTCTTTTCTTCCTTCAACCTCTGCATCAAAACTTCCTTCCTCAACTTGTTCATCTGAGAACAAACCACATCAGATGGTCACTGAGCCATCAACAGCACAGTTTTCTTAAAACTATTATTTCATTATTATCCATACTTAACAACTCTAGCACCTAATGATTAATAAAGCAATGACATAAAATCTTATAGAAAAATAACATTGTAATTGTGTTTATAATTGTATTTAATACCCGACTGTCCTTGCAAACTTGTTCTTACCAGGTCTGCTATTCACCCAGCTGATGAGGTATCCACTGCCTTTAGCAGCCTCATCTAACTCATTTTTTTATCCCTCAATCTCCCTTTCCTACGAGGCATGTCTATGTAATGAACTATAAATATTAAAAAAAAAAAAAAAAAAAACAGACTCCCCGGTGGCTTTTAGTTTTAAAGCTTTCTTAATTTCTTTCTCTCTCAATAACGATGGAGGTAGATTTGTGTTTTTATTATTCAATCAAAAAACAAAGTTACTTCTATCAAAAACAAAGTTGCTTCAATCAAAATACAGTATGTACTTTTAATCCCAAAAAAGTCACTTCAATAAAAAAAAATTGTTTTTGATTGCAAAAATAAATTTGAGACAAAAAAAGCATTTGAAAACTATTTTTCTTGATTGAAACAAATTTTTCCATTGAAGTAATGTTGTTTTGCATTTGGGCCACATTTTGGCTAGGACATTTGTGTCTTTATTATTCAATCAAATAAGTTGCTTCAAACAAAAAATATATATATAAAAAGAAAAACTTTGCACATATGTCAATCACCGTTTAAGAAAGCCTGAGAGGATTTGAGTAGACTCACTATGAAGCGTTTAATAAAGCCAAGCATTTTCTTACTACTTTATACTTGTTTAAAAATAATTCGGTGGGGCAGTAACATGTTTAAAACTTATCATAATTCTTACATTTTGAAGTGCTTGAAAACCATTTATAAATGATACTTTGGTGAAAAAAGTGAAAAAACATGTCTTATATATATATATGTATCTTTTTTCCAATGTAAAATCTGAATAAATGCATTGAACACGCACAAAAAAATGGGGGGGGGGGCGCTATTTCGCGGTTTTCACTTATTGCGGTGGGTTCTGGTCCCCATTGACCGCGAAAAACGAGGGATCCCTGTATTTCTGAAAAGCTTTAAGAAGCAAGAGTCCTTCCCACCACTCGTCGGGCCGGTGTTGTGCCGACACTGGCCGTCAGCTCAAGTCCCAGCCGAAAATAACGCGTCTCAGGTGGACGACGGGAGCGATACGAGGCGCCCCCCTCCATCCGAGAGCATGCCGCTTAATTTGACTCAACAGTGTGTTTCTTCGTTTATATTACCGCTAAATACACAAGCTTGACGCCAATTTAACGGGAGCTATTGTTTTTTCATGGGAGATTTGGCTAGCTCTGGCAGTGTTCAACGCAAGCTGCAACGAATGGCAGTAACTTTTTTATATCGCAAAATGTGAAAACGATTGAAACCATTACCCACCAAATTCAATCTGCTGGCAAATACAGGCAAGTGTGTATGCTGCGCTCTGGTCTGCCCCGGTGTGGATAAGGCCTGCTTTTTGTTTTCGCAGCTTTGCAATGCAACCAAAGGCTCTCCGAGCACTCCATGTACACGTAAGGTGTGCGCGCGTTTGGAATAATGGAACGCAGCTTGGGCCGATGATTGGTTCTCGTCAGCGAAGCATCTAGAAGGATTTGTGCTCAGTTTACGTACTAAGTTAATCACATGATGATAATAATAATAATAATTAAATAAAACCTCCCGACCCCCCCTCCTCCCAAAAATAATTACTCCTCGGATCTACGCAATTCACGTAGGTCGCCCTTTTTGACTTCAAAACGGCGAATTTCGCCGAAATGTGAGAGATTTTCATGCCTGCATAGCACAGCTATGAGTCTGGTGTACCAGGCTAGTAGTCCTGTCTATGAGCGCGACCTGTTGGCGCGTGTGTCTGTTTGCGTGCACGCACGCGCGCTCTCGCTCGCGCGGGTAGTAGAGTGGAGTGGGCTACAGCTGTGTAATCGGCTGACTGACGCATCTGATTATTATCTTTTTTTTTCGGCGGGGGGGGGGGGGGGCGAGACTGGCGGGCCCAAACGAGACTGTGGCGGGCCGCCACAGTCTCGTTCATTGGTGGGAAACACTGCGTTCTTCTAGAACTGAAATGTTTGTGGCGATTTTTTCTTTCAATATGGATTGCTATAATAACTAATAAAAACTCCATATTGAGTAGTTTAAAAAAATAGTGAACTTTTCTACAAATATCTATCACTGTACCACACATTTGTCAGATATGTACTCAAAACTCCTCCAAAGGCCTTTAAAGGTTCTCTATTTCTGTATGCTATGCAACAATTGGTAAGACTGCTGTCTTGACAGTTGTCCAAAAGACAACCATTGACACCTTGCACAAGGAGGGCAAGACACAAAAGATCATTGCTAGAGTACGAGTAGCGATAACTGTACCCTGGAGAGGACTGTGAGACTGCTCATTCAAAAACATGGGGGATAATACTTCCTTTTTATGAAAAAGATTTTTTTAAGCGCTTTTGCACACAAACAAATAAACTCACACTAATATTTAAACTCTCTCCGTAGTATGTATGCTCTACGGTACATGCATTGTATGCAATACGCTTTGATTTCTTTGGACCGTATGTCAAGCAAATGTCCTCATTTCAAATATAGATGCTGGTCAGTGTGACATCCCAACATGTTGGAACAGTTTCCACCTCTTGCCATAATTGTCTTGAAACCAGCCTTCCAAACTAGCTTTGTTTTTGTTGGCTGACATGTTCTGACTCTCGGCAATGTAAGCAAAATACTGTCAAATACAGTGATCCCTTGTTTTTCGTGGCTAATGGGGACCAGAACCTGCACGATAAGTGGAAAAACCGCAAAGTAGCGCCCCACACCCCCACACACAATTTTAAATTTTCTTTTTTTGTGTTCAATGTATTTATACAGATTTAGCATTGGAAATATATATGTATATATAATGACATGTTTTTTCACTTTTTTTCCCCAAAGTGTTGATTAAAAAAAAAACTTTTGCGTATGTCTATATATTAAGGCTGTCAAATGATTAAAATCTGTCAAAACGATTATAATCGAGTTAATCACAGCTTAAAAATTAATTAATCGTAATTAATTGCAATTCAAACCATCTCTAAAATATGCCATATTTTTCTGTGAATTATTGCAAGGGAATGGAAAGGCACAAGACCGATACATATACATTCAACATACCGTACATAAGTACTGTATTTGTTTATCATAACAATAAATCCACAAGATGGCATTAACATTATTAACATTCTTTCTGTTAAATGGATCCACAGATAGAAAGACTTGAAGTGCTTATGAGATAAATGTTAGTACAAGTTATTGTAATTTTATATTAAAACCCTTCTTAATGTTTTCGTTTTAATAAAATTTGTAAAATTTTCAATCAGAAAATAAACTAGTAGCTCGCCATTGTTGTCGTCGCTGAGCGGTGACGTCACATGGGCTCCCTGCCGTTCTTCCACAGTGTCTTTAACTACGTAAGGTAGTGATTGAAATACACCACAAGGTGTCAATGGCGATTTTCAAATTACATACAAATGAAGCCAATGAGTGTGTTTTGTCACTTGACGGACGCCGTAGTTCCCAGTTTCCATTGTACTTCATGGTCATTTCAACGTATGAGACCTCTGATAGTTTGTATATTGTGACTAAATATTGCCATCCAGTGTATTTGTTGAGCTAAACGATTGAAGCGCTTTTCTTTTTGTGAATATTATTTTTTTGAGATAGGAATATTTGTTGTGCTTTCACTAAACAATACTCATGTTTGTTGTAAAGGAGTTTCCAAAGCTTATGCCAATAAACTGCGCGGTCCAATGATCGCCTGTGTCCACCCGCCTTTCTCTGCCTCTTAGCTCTCAGTGTGCAAAAAACGGCATCATTGTAATCTGTTTGAGGCAATGCAAGAGCGGGGCATTCCGCGCATGCGTTAAATGTATCAAACATTTTAACGTGACTAATCAAAACAATTAATTACCGCTCGTTAACTCGATAAATTTGACAGCACTAGTATATATATATTTAATAAATGTTTTTTAGGCACTTCAAATATAATAACTATGATAAGTTTTAAACATGTCACTGTCCCACCAAATTATTTTTAAACAAGAAAAAAGCAGAAAAATGCTTGTCTTTATTAAATGCTTCATTGAGTGAGTCCACTCAAATCCGCTCAAGCTGCTCACTTACACACAATGAGTTGCCACAGCAACTGTTTAACAAGTTAAATGGTGATTGATGCATGCGGCGCTTTGGAGTCCGCCTCTCTGGCAAGTTCAAACATTAAACATATGTCAACCATCGTTAAGTTTAATAAGCAACTCCAGTGCACTCCCTGCCTGACCAACAGAGAGCAGGAAGAGGGAATGTGGGAGCGAGAGTGAGACTGCGCAATCGGCTCGGGACAGCTCATCTGTATTTTTTTAAATTGGAAAAAAAAAATCGCGATTTACTAAGGGCGCGAAGTTTGAAGCGCAAAGTAGCGAGGCATTGCTTTAGTTTGCTTTCGTCTGCTGTAGCAGTCTTTCTCTTTTCCACAAGTGTGTACATATCCAGAGGGCACGCCAATTGATCACTGTGATCAGTGTGAAATTTATCACAATGACCAATCACAATCATTTATAATCGCCGACCCTTGTATAAGGTGCTGCATCCACCTGAGAAAATAGAATCCATGCAAACGTTTTTGATTTCACACTAACAATAAAGGGCAGGAGAAACACTGGCTCATTTACTTGAGATGGTACCACACCCTTAAAATACCTGTTAACTCTTTTAAATTATGTCTTTGTGTTGTAAATGCAGGTGACACAAGCCACCAATCAGATTGTGATGAACTGTGCCGATATCGACATCATTACAGCCTCCTTTGTGCCTCAGGGAGGAGATGGTAAGTCTGATTTGTACTTTTCTATCCGTTATCATCCCCGTTGATCAGATGTGAAATTACATGTTCGCAATTTTTTAAAACTGTTTAGAAATTGACGCCACAGGATTCAACTATCAAAATGAGGATGAGAAAGTGACTTTGTCCTTTCCAAGTGCTCTAAAAAAAGGTGAGAACGGTCGCAATAAGTTGGTTGCATTCAATGAGAATTAAAAGTATTAAACCAGAAAGTTGAAGGATGGCCGTGAATACAGAACTTAGATAAAATTAGTCCTGAACAGATTTGATGCAAGTTCAGTTGAACACGAAGAGCTCTTTATCTGTAGCAGAAATGCAGAGGCTACATTTTGAGAAACTTAATGGAAGAGGATGCTTTTCTCATTTGCATCTTGAATATGTGATAGGGTGAGGGTCTATTTTTAAAATTTTGACTGAGGCTTTGTTATTTCTGGTTGGGGGGGGGGGTCCATTTTTGTTCATTTCTAATAGGTTGGGTTTTGTGGACATGATTTCTATTTAATTCAACAGTTATGCTTTTGAGCAGGAAAATAACAGATTTTTCCAAAAACGTTTTAAACTTGAACAAAAGTCATACTTAAAAATTTCAATGTGATTTTTATGTATACTATTTTGCATGGGTCTCTGCTTACGTTATTTCTTTTTAAAAACAAACCCGTTTGTCAGGTTCTGGTGTGTTGAAGATCAAGTTTGCAGGGGAGCTGAATGACAAAATGAAAGGTTTCTACAGAAGTAAATACACCAACACCGCAGGAGAGACGTGCTACGCCGCCGTCACACAATTTGAAGTAAGGTGGTGATTCAGGACTGTAACAGAAAACTGCATATAGATGTCCTCTGTGTTCTTTGCTCAGTGGTACATTAAATGAAGTTAAAATAAAATATTCCGTCGTTTTCCACATTTTGTTCACCTCCATGCCACAATGCGTTGATGGCAAACCTAATGTTAAAGGAGGTTCAACAAACTATTACGACATACCTTACACTTTCAGAAGGCCGACATTTCTGTTTTTTAGATCATCTTAGTTGGTCACATTAATTTAATTTAATTTGGTGACATGATTTGTTGATTTTTATTTATTTTTTTTGTCGTTCTGCCGTAATCATCAAAATTGAAACAAAGGCTTTAAATATTTGACCGTTTGTGTGGTGAATTACCGGTAAAGTAAGTTCCACTTTTTGAAACGAATTATTAAAATATAGTGATACCTCGATACACGATCGCATCGACATCCGACGTAAAATTGAACGT
This sequence comes from Corythoichthys intestinalis, assembly GCF_030265065.1. Taxonomy (NCBI): domain Eukaryota; kingdom Metazoa; phylum Chordata; class Actinopteri; order Syngnathiformes; family Syngnathidae; genus Corythoichthys; species Corythoichthys intestinalis. The sequence goes on from NC_080402.1 coordinate 48,829,325, forward strand.
GTCAAGGGAAAAACCTAAAGGAAAAGATGATGATTTGTCTGGGCATATGACGACATGCTTGAAATACAACGATTTATGTCAGCATTACAATTTCATTGTTTTCCCGCTAGGCTTGTGCCACTTTGATATCACTGTATTGCAATTACAGCTCTAGAATGTGTTACTTTGAGATATCTGGGTTTAAAAGAACAAAAAAAAACTTTATTCCATTGAACAACATTTTTATTTTTCAAACATATTGAAAAATTGGAACATAAGTATAATGTTAAGTTAAAAAAAATTATGCATATATATATATATACACTAAATAAAATTAAAATAAATGTAGTCATTTAGGTGAGCCTAAATCCACAGCAACAGCTCGACATTATTAAAATCAGAACAAAAATAATTGAATTATTCACCATAAAAAGCACGTGTGTATGACTCGTTTCATTTACACACTTTTAGTCTCTTTCTCAACAGAGACAGTTGCCAGAGAGAGAAAAACACGTTTTACCACCGCTAGACACACTAAACACCCTAGAGTAAACTCTCGTAGCTGGTGGGAAACGTTAATGACGGTGCTTATTAATTAATTTTGTATAAATGCAAAATCATATTGGCGGTATTGCCTCCTCAGCAGCCACCCTCCGCAAACATGTTTTACATGTCGGCTGGCCCTCCTCCTCTAAGCCGCGGCCATCTGTAACTTTTCTGTAGCCGAAGTATTCCCATACCAGCTATTTTGTTTTCTTCTTGGGTAAAAAAGTTCAGGAGTTTCACCTCTAGCTATCATGTAACACAGCTAACTCACTGACACTGAGCAACAACCGGTGGGGGAGGGTTGACCCTTGCAGCTGCAAGCGAGGGATTTCTCCATGCATTTTTCGGACACAAAAAACAGCTAATACCTTCGGGATAGTATGACGGAAAATTTTTGTGATTTTGAAACCTTGACGTTTTCATACCATGTTATACCTTGAAACCGGTAATCGGCACATTTCTATTTCCCGCAAGGCGGACGCAAGGCAGATTTTCTTGTGAGAGAAACCAACATGGGTCCCAACAAGGTTATTGCACTTGGTCGAAAAAGGTGACGTTTATAGAAAAATATGAGCATGGGTTCGTGTGAGTGAACTTGCTAGACAGTGTGGCTAACCGGTCCCCCGACCCCTGCCAACAACAACAGAACATGAAAAGAGAAAGTAAAAACATCCCACTCTTCTGCACCTCTCACTTTCGTCAGTCGGTGTGTGTTCAGGAAAAGAATGCAAAACACAAATGCCACATTAGAACCAGTTTTGTTACATTATTATTACCGTATTATTATTATTATTATTGTTTTATATTATTCAGATTTGTATTCATAATTTATTTGCTATGTGTAATTGCTATTAGTCATTCTATTTATTAAGGATTTGGCATAGGTTTTGGGGCTCTGGAATGACTTAATGGAATTATAATGTATTCTTATCTGAAGATCCCGCTTGTCATACGACCATTTCGACTTACAAACCAGGTCCTGGAACAAATTAAATTTGTATACAGAGGTACCACTGTATATGGACTTTGCATCAATATCCTTTTGCCATCTCCTTAAATCCGTCTGTGTTAAATTTAGCTGATAAGTCCCACAGTTGACAGTCTATGTCAGAGCACAAACCAAGCATGAAGTTAAATGAATTGTCTGTAGATCTATCAGAGACAGGATTGGCTTAGGCAAAATTCTGGGAAAGGATGCAAAAATATTAAGGGATTGCACTATGTAATAGTACTACATTAATTGCCACCAGTGATGTGAACAGATTTTTAGCTTGTCTGCCAGCACTCATGGCGTCTCTTTCTTTCTGTTTGTCTGACCCTCGCCAGGCCACAGATGCCCGCAGAGCGTTTCCCTGTTGGGACGAGCCTGCAATCAAAGCTACTTTTGATATCACGCTGATCGTCCCCAAGGATTGCGTCGCCTTGTCAAACATGGTATGTGTAGATTGGGTCTTGTCTAGGCCCCTTTCATAGCAAATGACCAACTGACAATGGATAAAAATTACTTACACTTTTGTGAACTACAAGAACAATAATGAGCATAGCACCCCACAGTTCTGAGATCAAAGATTCCATTTCGGGCTCCCGACCTCCTGTGTGGAGTTTGCCTGTTCATCGGGTACCTCTGTGGGTTTTCTCCGTGTGTTCGTTTTCACCTTACATTCTACAAACATGCGAGCTAGGTTGATTGAACTATCCAGTCTGAATTCTAAGTACGTGTGATTGTGTGCGTGAAGGCTAGTTTGTCGATATGTGCCTCCTAGCAGCTTCAGCACCCTGCGACCCTCGTGAGCATAAGTGGTAAATTACAGAACAACACAATTTCTTTATAGTGTTTCATTCAGTAATAGAGGTGGGTAGTAACGCGTTACGTGTACTCCGTTACATTTACATGAGTAACTTAGAGAATGTACTTCTAAGAGTAGTTTTACTAACTTTAAGAGAAAAATGTCCTTCTAAGAGTAGTTTTACTAAGCTATGCTTTTTACTTTTTGAGTAGATTTGTGAAGAAAAAAACGCTACTCTTACTCCGCTACTTTGGGCTACACAAGAGTCGTTACATTTTTCCTCTTTAGTCTTCATATTCAGATTTAAAATTTTTTTTTTTGCCAGTGAGTAGAGAAGTGCCTGGTGTATTAGCTCGGTAGCTCTACCGATTTCACCAATGAGACGTCGCAACAATAATCACACTCCATAATACCAATCAGACGCAAGCTTGCCGTTCTATCTTCACGCCAGCCTGTTCAATCATGTGGTATTTTTAAAGCACCATAAAAAACGAAGTATTTGATATCGAGCGCTGCCCACAACATGACTCGAAAGCACAGATTTTAACCTCTCTCCTAGTTTTTATTTGGCTCCGATTGACCATGGAAAACCAGAGATATCACCCACGTGCCGCTGGTTGGTCTCATTTGAAAGTGCGTAAGTTAATGTCCACACCAGCTTTTATTTGAAGTCAATCGACCAAGAAAAACGGAAGATAATGTCATTTGAGTTTTATTGCACTCATAAATATGCATTAAAACGCTGCATGGACCATGTATCTATCTCCATATTTCCATCATTTCTTGTCCTTTTTCAAAACCGAAAGCAGCACAAAAGACTATATATCCCAAGAACCGTTCTGATGTCAAGAAGGACGAACCGATTGTGATAATTTTTAATACATTTCCCAACGAGGCGCCAACTAATGAAAGGGAGGCATGCGACGCAAGCAACGGCCGGTTGGTTTGAGCGAGCGACTTTGAAACGTGCAGAATGAATATAAAACTACATTTAGCGCAAGCTAATGCATTATTTCATTAACTCAAGGAAGAAGATGAGCTGTATTTGTTGTCTTTTTCTTTGCATGAGTCGGCGTCTCGGCGAATAGAAGTGACGGCAGCGCGCAAACGACGAAAGAGTAGGCTGTGTGACGTTGTGTGTGATGCAGCTCCGTGACCTGTTCAAGCTTTATTGAGTGCGCAAAAAAAAAAAAAAAACTTTATTGGGTCGCATGCCTGAAAATTTTGAATTGAACTGATTTACTTGTCAATATTTCTTTAAATATTTTTTTTCAATGTTATATATATATATATATATATATATATATATATATATATATATATTTTTTTTTTTTTTTTACTATAATCTTTTCAATTTTTATGTAGATGTGTGTTCGAGAAGCTTGAGTGCATGTAGGTATATACTTTTGATAAGGTGATGAGTACAACACCTAACTTCACAAAGAGATATCCTCCAAACCCTTTTTGTGTTAGATGATATATATAATTTTTTTTCTCACTATTTTGCACTGCATATAACCTGTTTTGACCATAGTATGTGTAAAGGCCAAAAACGCCTATGACCATACCTGCTGTTTGTGTTGAATTGTCAAACATAAAACTATTCAATCTTATTTTTTTCTATTGAATGTTTATCCTAACAAGTTGAATAAATATGATCAAGCTTCAAAACGGTTGGTCAAGGTTGTTTGGTTGTCAGTGGGACGTCAACATTACAAATTTTGAAAAAAGATTCTGGGATTTTTTTGTCTTTTTGGGTCCAAAATGTGGATGAAAATTGGTCAGTGAAGAAAACAACAGTTTGGACATGAAGCTCAAGGTGTCCTGAAAAAAAGGGACCCAACTTGGCCATTGTAAACAATTTTTTCTTTGAAATATAAAGGCAACATCAAATGCATGCAAATTCTGCCAAAATAGGCTTAGGTGTTAAAGGGTTAATTTCAAAATAGTAATTATTAAAGAACTCTTCAAACTAGGAACTATTTTCTCCATCAGAGGGCAGTCATGCTTTTTGGACGAATAATGCTTCATTTATGTAATTTTTTTCTCTCGTTGGAATTCGGTGATTTAAAAATGTTTGTATTCCTTTTGCTAAATGTGGTTATGTAATGAGTTCTTTGTACAGTATCATTATAACAACAGATAGATAGATAACGTAGTACTCAGAAAAAATACCATTGTTTAAAAAAAAAAAGAAAATCCAACAAAAATATAAGCAGTTACTCACAATGTTACTCATTACTTGAGTAATCTTGAGTATTCTTTTCACCAAATACTTTACTTGTACTTGAGTCCATTTTTTAGACAAATACTTTTACTTGAGTAATGTTGTTTTGACGTAACGTTACTCTTATTTGTGTACCATTTTTGGCTACTCGACCCGCCTACAGTGGGGAGAACAAGTATTTGATACACTGCCAATTAGAGGTGTGCAAAATTTCCGATTCTTAGATTATTCGCGATTCGGCCGTGGAAGATTCGAGAACGATTCACAAACATCCAAATTCCGATTATTGAAATATGCCAAGTAAAGCAGAAGTACGACACACTCAGCGCGCCGCGCGGTCTTCGGTACGCAATTAGGGACGGAGCGAAAGTAGCTAAACATCATGCTTCTCATTACCCGGCCCCTCGGGTAACGCCAATGCTCAACTCACGGCTCTAGCTCAACTCATGCCACGAGATTAAAAAAAAAAAAAAAAACATACCTGACTGCTGCCGAAAAGCTGCTACAAGCCGCATTATGTTACGGTTGATATCATTTATATAGGACTAGATGCATTATAGCTTCGGTATCGTTACCAGCACATCTACAAAAAACTAGATGCGGGTGTTAGTAACGGCCGCCATCTTAAAGCAGTACACTTCCCTGCAAGGCTGTTGTTGCGAACCTTCCAAGTGAACCTAATTAACTTTTTATCTAAAATACTCCTAAATCGGTAAAATATTGACTTGAATCTATCTTTAAAATAGTTTTAAAACTTTTACATGTTGAAAGTAGACAAAAGAGAAATTATGGAATAACAGGAGCAATTTTAACAACTTTAACGGTTGATTCACAACATTAAATTAATTGAAAGTAGTTTAAAGCTGCTGATATAGAATGGGGACTGGAGTTTTTTTTATTTACTGTTATTTTTGTATATTTGTTTACTGCTATATGTTAACTTGATATTGAAATAGTAGTTTGGTTTAGCCTGAGAGGATTTTTGAACAATTTTGGAACTAATGTACAAAACAAATAAAAAAATAAAAAAAAAATTTTTAAAAAAGGAGTGGGGTGCATCAATAATCGTTTTATAATCGAATCGGAGCCTCTGAATCGTAATCGTAATCGAATCGTTAGGTGCCCAAAGATTTCCAGCTCTACTGCCAATGGGTGTAGTGTATCAAATACTTGTTCTCCCCACTGTATGTTCAGTACCCACCTCTTTTGTAGCAGTTTTGTTGGACGTTTATTTTTCCGTTTGTTTGCTGGGAACAAAAAATTACCCAAAATCGTCATCAATAATAGTGTTTGAGGTCAAAAGTCTAGCTAAAAGGCTAGCTTTCTCAGCGCTAACAACAAAGAACTATGTCGTAGCAAACTGCACATCAATTCTTTTAAAATAGGTGTAACCACCCAATGTTAGCCTTAAATCGTTCCTCTGTAGTGTCTTGTCAGTAACTCGCCTTCTAACAAACGTAGCCTTGGGAATGCTATCCTAGCAACGCAGCTGAGGGTGAGTTCGACAATGCGCTCAGGACTCATGCTGTTACTCTTGGAAACTCAATGTAGTTTATAGTGGAACACTAATGCTTGTAGTTAAAGATTCTGACTCCACCCAAAGTAGCGATGCAACATTGATAGTGCAGGCCGCTAAGCAAAATTAATCAAATGTCTGCTAACTGCAACACTGAGACATGGAACTCGTTAGCCTGGAAAATCCATAAATAAGCCGCTTTCTTATTAAACCTGCAGAGTTTAAAAGGACAAAAACAGTAGCGGCTTGTAGTCCAAGAATCATGGCAAGCAGGTTACAGTATTAGAAACGCCAAAGTCTCAGTCATAAAATCTGTTTAATTACTAGATTTCCTTCAGTGCCTTTTTTTCTTGCTCCAATTTAAAATTCCTGTTGAGCTCTGTGCAATTTACTTAGCGTATGCTTACGTATGCTTGGTGGCATGATCCACTCTGCTGCCCATGTTTTTGTGACTATTGTTTTTCTATTACCGTAATCATCGGCCACATTTCCTCTGCTCGGCCCCTTAGAACGTTGTCGAGCGCCAGCCCTACCCGAGCGAAGACGAGCTCGTGGAAATCAAATTTGGCACCACACCCATCATGTCCACGTACCTGGTGGCTTTTGTCATCGGCGAGTTCGACTTTGTGGAGAGCCAGTCGTCTGACGGTGTGCTAGTACGAGTCTATACGCCGGTGGGGAAGGCGGAGCAAGGTCGCTTTGCACTGGAGGTGAGCCCATCTTCTGACTGGTTGATGGCTTTCATTATTATTTTCCGTCCTCCATTTGCTCATTAATTTGCAATTAACTTTTTTTTCGTTTTGTTTTTTGTTTTTTTGTCTCAGAATGTGTTTTTCTTTAACATGTACCAACTTTACAAAGACAACAACAACAAAAAACTAGGCATTTCCCCGATCCGATTGTGTCAGTCTGGTCGATTGGGCCATTTTTCAGAGAATCGGAAACTGATGAATAGGATTGGATTTTTAATTTTTTTTAAAAAAAATATTTTGTTATTTTTAAGGGTGACAAAGTAACAGAATCAACCCAGAAATTCAATTGGAATTGGCAAAAACAAAAGTACCGTATTGGCCCAAATATAATACAGTGTTTTTTTGCATTGAAATAAGACTGAAAAAGTGGGGGTCGTCTTATATCCTCGGTCTAGACGTTATACCAATTCACGACGCTAGATGGCGCCAGATAACATTGAAGTGATGTTCTGTCATGACAGACCTCAGCTACTCTCAAGTTTAACCAGTTTGCATTATTTTATTGCAATGTTTTCCCATATTCAGATTTGTTTCAAGACTACAGTTACAGTTAGACTTCACTTTGACGGTTAATGCAGTTATTGCAATTTTGTTGTTTTATCACAATAGATTGGTTTATTTACATTTCAAAAACCAGAAGCCATTCATTTACGAATGTGATTGCGTTTTAGTTTACATATTTAAATGTTCAGATATAAAGATTTGAATGAAGCAAAATAACATGCTTTTTCTCTCAAAAATATTGTTATAATCATTTGTTTCAGATGTACTGTAATTATTTTCTGTATAAAAATTAATTTGTTGTTCAAAAAGTCTTTTTAAACTTGAGTCCTGAAAAAGAGGGTGTCGTCTTATAATCAGGGCCGTTATATTTTCGGGCCAATACGGTATATACATTTTATACTCCGAAACATTCTTGGATAAAGTTGTAGAAGAAGTACTGTAAACAATACAGTACTCTAACATGGTTGGAAGTTGGAACTTTATGGAACTTTTGGTATTGGATCGGGACTCTGTATCGGCAGATTTTCAAAATCAGGTGACTCAGACTATGGGTGCAAAAATAGGTGATTGGGACATCCTTAGAAAAAAAAATATTAGCTTTTAAACAAAGCAAATCTTTCCATGGTGTTTTATTGAGTAAATCAGGGCTTAAAATAATGCTGTCAAACTAATCTTTGTCATGGGTCAAACCATAGGTAACATTTGATTCAGAGGGCTGTAATGTCCACCAACTAGGGCTGCCACAATTTATCGACTACTTGACAACCAATGGATGAGCAAATGAATTGACTACTATTTCAATCGACGAATCATTGAGGCATTTTGCACCTAAAAATCCTTTTTTAGTGCTTCTTGACAGGAAATATTCTCTATTTACCACATTTTTTAATGAAAACAAAAAAGGGTGAAAATCTTGAATATTTGACAATTAAAAATGGAAAAATGAGTGTTTTATTTTCTCATTTTTATTCCTTTTTTTTTTTTTTTTTTTTTAAAGAAAAAAACATTTTAAAAAAATGTTTTATTTAAACACAAACATGGAAAAAGTAGTAAATACAGATTTTTGTGGTACTCGACCTTTCATTGAGGACTTCAGGAATTGAAATTGAAAAGATACAGTAAGAAACAAGTAAATTCGGAAAGGTTTTTACCACTTACGTTTTACATTTCTGAGGTTTTTGGGTTTGCATCTGGTCTCCTGTCTACCCAAAGCATGTTTATTCGGTTATTAATTGAACACTCATACTCTGACAAAAACCAGAGTGACAAGTATTCCACTCTTGTTGTCTGCCTCTTTGCGGGAATTAAAGATGTTTTTTTTTTTGTTTTTTTTTTTGACAAATTTGGCTATAGAAAAGTGGCTTAATATAGCAGCGACGTTGCTTATTTGACAACATAGACCGTGCTTTTGGAAATTCGCACCCGTATTTGCAGCTGTGTTATTACTATAACCAGTACATATGTGTGGAGACGGGCTTTGTTCTCATTGAGAGATAAACTTTATCAATATTTGTACTTACTGTACCAGCCCTATTTGTCACATGGAAGTTTTGTGAACACCTAATTTGAATATTTTTGTGTGTGTTCAGGTAGCAACAAAGACGTTACCTTTCTACAAAGACTACTTCAATGTTCCTTATCCTTTGCCTAAGATTGATTTGATTGCTATTGCTGACTTTGCAGCTGGTGAGTGTTCTTCTCAAGGATGTTCTGCAAGTGCAATGTTTTTGTGAAAATTGACATTCAAATCTTTTATTTTTTTTTTTTTAATCCCCTTGGCTTCAGGTGCCATGGAAAACTGGGGCCTTGTGACCTACAGGTATCTAACTTTTCTGGCTGTCAAACTCCATTTGGTGAAAGAAATGAAGGATTTATCATCTCCTTACATACTGCCTTGCCTTCTATGTAAAACATAGTTTAGATCCAGTAATGTAGTGGATTTTCGGGACCAAAATATAATTTCATCTAATATAAACACAAAAAAATGTAATGTAGTGCTGGGCCATTTTAAGATCGAAAAGGTTTTTAGCTCAATCTCGGTTATCAGCTGTGTCATATATAATCGACCATCTGCATAGTTTGACTAGTTTGGCAGATTTTCAACAGTCCAGCAACGAGTCAATTTTGAGAAGTTTATTACACTCCAGGTGAGGTAAACTAAATCTAAACACACATAAGAAAGTAAGTTACTTTGTGCACTAAAATACAATTCATTTTTCAAGCACCTGTTTGCTTAATTCCAATATACAGTGGTAAATGCCAGTTTAAAACCGTTAAAAAAAACTACATAAATACCAACTAAAAAATGTGAATAGATTAGAGCTGTCAAATGATTAAAAATTTTAATCGAGGTAATCACAGCTTAAAAATTAATTAATCGTAATTAATCACAATTCAAACCATCTCTAAAATATGCCATATTTTTCTGTAAATTATTTTTGGAATTGAAAGATAAGACACAAGACTGATATATACATTCAATATACTGCACATAAGTACTGTATTTGTTTATTATAACAATAAATCAACAAGATGGCATTAACATTAACATTCTGTTAAAGCGATCCATGGATAGAAAGACTTGTAGTTCTTAAAAGATAAATGTTAGCACAAGTTAAAGAAATTTTATATTAAAACCCCTCTTAATGTTTTCGTTTGAATAAAATTTGTAAAATTTTTAATCAAAAAATAAACTAGTAGCTCGCCAGTGTTGATGTCAATAATTACACAATGCTCATGGTGCTGAAACTCATAAAATCAGTCGAGGGCGACAAAAAAGGGCGACAAAACACCAAAAAACATAAGTAACAAGTGGACATGACACTGTGCTGTCATTTTAATCTGTTTGAGCGGGGCATGTGCGTTAATTAGGTCAAATATTTTAACGTGATTAATTTAAAAAATTAATTACCGGCCGTTAATGCGATAATTTTGACAGCCCTAGAATAGAGATCAGATGATGTTTTATTTATTTATTTATTTATTTTTTTTTAAATGATTTGGTTCAAGGGACCTTGATTGACATAATGCGATATGTTCGCGGTTAATTGAATTAGATACATTCAATCCAAAACTATTGTTTGGCATTGACGTTGCTGTCATATTTGTAATTTAAGACACCTTTCCAAAAATACTGGGGGAAGGTTCGGCGGTGTAATGTTGTATATGATAAAATGAGGCAAATTCATACATTACATTTATACTAACTTAAAATGGTTCAATAAAAAAAATGCCTGCATCGAAAACACGTTTTACCAAATTGTTTATTTTTGCAGGGAGACAGCCCTGCTTATTGACCCAAAGAACTCATGCGCATCTTCCAGGCAGTGGGTGGCGCTGGTGGTGGGTCATGAACTCGCCCACCAGTGGTTCGGTAACTTGGTCACTATGGTAACAGAGAGATATCTCCTCAAAGATGGAGAATGTCTTCAAAGGTTACTAACTTAAAGTACGTGTGCTTGTAGGAATGGTGGACACACTTGTGGCTCAATGAGGGCTTTGCCTCGTGGATCGAGTATTTGTGCGTTGACTACTGCTTCCCAGAGTACGACATCTGGACGCAGTTTGTGTCCGCTGACTACACACGTGCCCTGGACTTAGATGCTCTGGACAGTAGCCATCCGATCGAGGTGGGAATCCATCTGGTTGAATGACAGCGTGAGTCTACTTCCCCATGTTTAAAGCCTGGTTCCTTTTCTCTTCCTCATCAGGTGAAAGTTGGCCATCCATCTGAAGTGGACGAAATCTTTGACGCCATCTCCTACAGCAAAGGGGCATCAGTCATACGAATGTTGCACAACTACATTGGAGATGAGGTGGTTCCGCAGTTTTGAAAGTGTTCACCTTGTCATTTTTGTGCATCTTTTTGTTAAAAAACATCCCTGCTTCTCTGTAGGACTTCAGGAAAGGAATGAACGCCTATTTGTTGAAGTTCCAGCACAAAAATGCCTCAACAGGTAAATAGTATGACATGTGCCACATTTTTTAAAGTGCCTGTGATGGGAAAAAAAGTCTTAAATAGCATTATTATGTGAATTAAAATTATATTTTGAGGCGATTTGACTGTATACAACAATTTGGCAAAGCGCAGATGATGAAAAATTTGTCTTTTATTACTCTAGCGTCCCAGCTGCGCGGTGACATTGGCCGAGTAACAATTTCAGCTGATTTAGAATTCAGCCCAGTGAGAGGGAAGTTTCAGAACGAGGAAAATGTGACAGACAGCAGCAAAATGTTATTACTGTATTTTAATCTCTCTACTCCAATATTTTTATAGAATAATGTTTTTATCTAAGTGTTTTTCCCCAATTGCTAAATAAATTGTATAGTTATAACTAGGGATGGGAATTGAAATCCGATTCCAATTCGGAACCGGTTCAGAGTGTTTCGAGGCCTCGACATCACAATGAAAAAGCCTTAATGATCCCTTTAACGATTCCTAAAGACGTCCTGTCCTGGCTATACAGCAAGCTAAACTCCCAAATGACGATGCAGAAGACGTTGGTATAATTTGCTGACTTTATTCAACCATCACTTGAAGAGTGAAACTAAGAATAGAAATGAAACAAATCAATTTCGTCCCCAATAACAAACAGGTTTGCATCAACGTAAATCAGCGATGATCAGCTGTTAATAACAGTAATAACAAATGGTTAGCATTCGTTCGCTAGCATTAGCACATCGTTGAAACCACTGCACAACTGGATTTAAGTGTCCGATCGCGAGTGGAAACACAACAACAACACAAAAGATGATACATACAGCCGTTGCCTCTGTAGATATTAACATTAACAAAGAACGTAGGCTTGTAGAAGTGTTTCCCTCTCTCACTAACTTAAAATAGCGCATTCTCGGGTACGCAAAGAGAACCAAGGGGGATGGAAGTCTACACAATCGACAACCGGAGACTAAAGCCGGGCTGCTTGGGTCCAAGCCGAGGAAAGCGCTCAGTGGACGGGCACGCCTTTAACGGCCGGCGACCATGGTGTGCAACAAGCTGCCGGTTGTCGCCTGTGTGGCCTTCTCAATGGACAAGGGAGTATTGTCACCCACAAAATGCAAGCCAGCTCTTTATTTAAACGTTTGCCATGTTCCCAGTATTCAACATAATATAAAACACGGAGCTTACTCACTTCCTTTTCCGTCCAATGGTTCCTCGGTTGTCGGAGTACTTGTTTTGCCAATCGCGTTGAACATGGATCTTTTGGAAATCCAAAAAGCCTCACACCACTCTCCCTGGTGTAGCAACAAAAACCTGCAGCACATTGGGCTGGCGTGACACCAAAAATAAAAAAATATTCAGCAAAATCAGCTGATCCGTAGTAGAATCCGCAGTCCTTCTGCATGCCATAGTTATGGCTGTATTGTGAGATGGTTACTCAGCTGACGTCATATTCGCCTTCTTCCTCAACCTGAGACTTGAGCCGGAAATCGCTTATTTTCATGACGTGGGATTAAAAAAATTGGATAAATATATGGATCGCTTCTAATCACATCTAAGCAGTCCATTTCATTCTGGAGCATAAAATACCACGTGTAATATGAAATAAGCATGCCTTTTTTTTTTTTTTGTCACAGGCACTTTATCCTCTATAAAACAGCACATGGCTCAACAAGGTTTCACTTGTATGGACTCGTTTCCCAAGTACAGTGAACCGTGACGTTGCCCAGTCTCTGATGCGCTTGCACCCCTCGCTCCCACAATTTTTCAAATAAGAGGCAAGCCGTGCATTCTTCCAATTTTATATTTGTTACTCTCAATTAAGTTTACCGTAACAAGCTCAAAATAGACTACGACACCCCGGCTCACCCGGCTCATCAGCCCGGGGCATGAGTGCACTCAAAGAGCGTACATCCCCTGTACTGGCTCTGCTCAGAACCTCCAGGTGACAAAAAGAGCCCAATTAATTAATCTGATGAATCAGCGCTGAGACAAAAAATTTGGCCACAAGGGTAGATGCGTATACATCCCTAGAACCTACATACCAAATTATATTCTGACCTGTCCATGAATAACGAAGGAGTAACAATTTTTTTTTGTGTCCTAACCAAAAAGAAGAAGAAATTGAGTGAGACCTGGAGGCCTCCCTCCGGATGGTCTAAAGATAGCACATAAAACTAAAGGGACGTAATCATTTTGTTTTTAAACACTAAAATTCTTAATCTAACCATATGGTAACTAAAGTAGGGTATATTAGATTCAAAAGGAAGTACCATAAATCGGCTAATAGAAGTTAATGTCAATGTTATGGAAACTTTAACAAACAGAATGCTCCTTCTCATTTACTGCCATTGACAATCGAAGACATCAAATCCATTTCAACTGGGATGGCTGGCACAGCGTGATCATTTTTACTGCCATTGACTGCCACACACTCGATTAGACCATGAGCAACGTGGGTTTTAGTATCTTGCTCAACGATACTTAGACGAGGTCATCAGGGCTTTCGTTTCTGTGAAAAAAAATTCAGAAAGCTATTTATTGAACCTTTTATTCAACTTCATACGAGATGTTTCTGAGTCTAGTAAATTCAGGCACTTCTGCAGCTATTTTCTATTTGTGTGATTAATTAAACATGCTTTTGGCCTTTCAATGAAGTTCAGTGTTTGCATTATTCCATTTTTTTAATGTTAATTTTTACACTTTTACTGCAAATGAATATCTGCTCCAAAAATCGGTTATCGGCCCCCCTAACTAACTAGACGGTATCGGTCTTGAGAAAACCCATATCGGTCGGTCTCTAATTTATTGTACAAAAAAAAATTCAATGTTTGTTTGTTCCCCAGAGGACCTATGGCACTGTCTGGAGCAGGCCAGCGGGAAACCTATCGCCACTGTGATGGGTTCGTGGACCAAACAAATGGGATTCCCCATTATTGTAGTGGAACAGGAACAGGTATGTGATTATTCAACATTTAAAGGTATGTAATGAATAAAAATACTCTGATAAATTCACTTGTTGTTTTCGTTCATGTGCAAAGCACGGCGATGACCGGATCCTCAAGATCTCTCAGAAGAAGTTCTGCGCTAGCGGACCACATAATGGCAAGTTATTTTTACAAAAAAAAAGTTTGTGTAAGTTGGAACAGTCAATTTAGAGGTTCAAATAAACCAGGAAAGTGCAAAATCTTGCAATTTCCAACCATTTAGTAATGCACAAGCTTCATAACGTTTGAATGACAAAATTCCTAAGCATTGCAATGTTTGGTGTTCCCAATGCGTTCCCAATTTGTGTATAACTGTACCTCTCCTTATGAAATTAATTGGTTCTGGAAGTAGTTTCTTAACTTGAAAATTCGGTAAGTAGACACGTTTTCCATGTAAATGCCCTAGAAAATTCAGTAAAGAGAGACGCGTTTTCCATGTGAATGCCCTAATCCGTTCAAAGCCCCCCAAAATTCAGACATAAATCTCTCATAACGCGTACAAATGCACCAAAACATGTAACAAATAGATGTTACAATTAGGGTATTGCACACTAAACATAAAATCTAAGTTGTGCATGATGTAAAAAACCAAGAATAAAGAATAAAAGTTAATACTCATGTAAAGCCGTCGTAAGACGAGGACGAATAAAGAGGGCGCCGGGATACGCACATACAGTAGAGGTCCCTCTTCCCCAATTGGATGCCAGGAATGTTAGGCAATAGCCAATGGCAGAGCAACTATAAGTATATTACGTTCAGTGAACTCTGGGAGCTGCGAGTACCAGCCCTACTGTATTTTTGCCTTTTGTATCCTGAAATTTCTTTTTCTTAACACGAGTCAGTATTTTCCCGTTGATGCGGGTCCTAACCTGAAAATTGGGTATGTACATATGTTCTTAAGTAGAGGTACCACTGTATATAGAAATAAAAGCTTTTTTATGTGCTCATTAAAAAAAAAAATAACCAGAGCTAATATTGTGAACGTTTTTACTAATGATGTGCGACACTGGCTTTCACAGGCGAGGATTGTCCATACTGGATGGTACCTATAAGCATCTGTACCAGCAAGGATCCCACCTGCAGTAAACTCCAGGTTTTACTGGACAAACCAGAGACCACTGTCACCGTGCAAGGCGTCACCCCCGACCAGTGGGTCAAGGTGAGCAAGGAAAAATGGTGTCCACCCTTTCAAACTGCTCCGGTCAGCCAGCTCTGACCAGCTGCTTGGTCCTCAGATCAATCCTGGCACGGTGGGCTTCTACCGCATCCAGTATAGCTCACCCATGCTACAGAGCCTGCTACCCGGTATCCGAGACCTCAGCTTGCAGCCAGTGGACCGCCTCAGTCTTCAGAACGACCTCTTTTCCCTGGTGAGACTGCAGCACAAATAGTAGTAAAATGGAAATCAAGTCTATTTTGACTCAGTTGTTAAGCTCCTAACAAAAGGTTTTCACTCATATAATGGAATTTAGGAGGTGGCGACTTCCCCTTTGTTTTTGTAACAATAATTCATTGCGATGTACAGTGAAGAAAATAAGTATTTGAACACACTACTATTTTGCAAGTTCTCCCACTTTGAAATCATGGAGGGGTCTGAAGTTTTTCATCGTAGGTGCATGTCCACTGTGAGAGAGAGAATCTAAAAAGAAAAAAATCCAGAAATCACGATTTATTATTTTTTTTAACGATTTATTTATGTGATACAGCTGCAAATAAGTATTTGAACACCTGAGCAAACCAATGTTAATATTTGGTACAGTAGCATTTCTTTGCAATTACTGAAGTCAAACGTTTCCTGTAGTTTTTCACCAGGTTTGCACACACTGCAGGAGGGATCTTTGCCCACCCATCAGTCAGGTTTATGGACAGTTTCTGAGAACGACTGAGGTTTTTTATTGCGTTTATGTCTGGAGACTGGCTAGGCCACGCTAGAACCTTGTTATGCTTCTAACGGAGCCACTCCTTGGTTTTCCTGGCTGTGTGCTTCGGGTCATTGTCATGTTGGAAGACCCAGGCACAACCCATCTTCAATGCTTTGACTGAAGGAAGGAGGTTGTTCCCCAAAATCTCACAATACAGGGCCCTAGTCATCCTCTCTTTAATACAGTGCACTTGTCCTGTCCCATGCGCAGAAATACACCCCCAAAGCATGATGCTACCACCACCATGCTTCACAGTAAGGATGAAGTTCTTAAGATAGTACTCATCATTCTTTTTCCTCCAAACAAGGTTAGGTGGAATTATAACCAAAAAGTTCTATTTTACTCTCATCTGACCACAAAACTTGCTCCCATGACTCCTCTGCATCATCCAAATGGTCATAGGCAAACTTAAGACGTGCCTTGACATGTGCTGGTTTAAGCAGGGGAACCTTCCGTGCCATGCATGATTTCAAACACAGACGTCTAGTGTATTACCAACAGTAACCTTGGTGGTCCCAGCTCTTTTCAGGTCATTGACCAACTCCTGTCGTGTAGTTCTGGGCTGATCACTTTTCTTAGGATCATTGAGACCCCACGAGGTGATATCTTCAATGGGGCTCTTCTCCGATTGAGATTGACCGTCAGGTTTAGCTTCTTCCATTTTTAATGATTACTCCAACAATGGACCTTTTTTCACCAAGCTGCTTGGCAATTGCTCCATAGTCCTTTCCAGCCTTGTGGAGGTGAACAATTTTGAATCTGGTGTCTTTGGACAGCTCTTTGGTCTTGAGCATGTTATAAGTTGTCTTTATGTTGCCATCGACCTCAAACAAGTGCATCTGATTCAGGATAACACATGGAGTGGAGGTGGACTTTTAATTGGCGGACTAACAGGTCTTTCAGCGTCCGAATTCTAGTTGATAGACAGGTGTTCAGTTACTTATTTGCACCTGTATCACACAAATAAATTGTTAAAAAAACATGCATTGTGATTTCTGGATTTTTCTTTCTAGATTATCTCTCTCACAGTGGACATGCACTTACGACGAATTCCAGAATCCTCTATGATTTCTAATTGGGAGAACTTGCAAAATAGCAGGGTGTTAAAATACTTATTTTATTCACTGTAGATGGTCATTTACAATACAGTGGCGTGCCTGTGGGTCGGTTTAATTATATCAGTTTCCCACAGTATGATAACTTTGAGCAAAAATATCATGGTATCAAATTCAAAACTCGGAAATTTATGATTTTAGAGTTAAAAAAAACAACCTTTATTCCCACTGAAAATTGTAATAATTACCAGTACTGAATATTACAATTCTGAAATCACAGTTTAGGATTACTGGTGATGAGCCTTTTTTTAATATATAACATAAATGGGTTACTTTTCTGCTCCTTCGGGGCTACCTGATGCCTGCAAACCAGCCCCAAAAAAACAAACACAATAGCGAATGTAACTATTAACAAATCAACTTTGAAAGGAAGTGAACGATCCATCAAATTTTCAGGCTTTAAACAATTCAAATATTCATTAAAACATACCCAAACGGGGAAAAAACAGCATCCACTTTGCTTATCTATAGTTAAGATTCCGTCAGCTATGCTTTTACCGTCTGTCTCTGCGGCTCTGCTCCTTTACCTCAAAACCACTTGTTAGGTCCTGTTTGCAAACGATGTTACAAGCTGCAGACTCCAAAAAAACCTCATTACTGGTAAGGTGAGTTTATGCAGTATCTGATAGCTTGACTTTTTAAAACTTCGGTCACCTTCAAAACGGTTTGCTTCGAAAGTCACAGTCTAGCCTGGTTACAAACTACTGTACAGTAAGCACTGGGATCTAGCGGGGGTTCCCTGTGCTCTTTCACAAGCAGTTATAAAATGTCACTTTTCGTTGTGACGCTTGGTTAACAAGTGTGTTGTGTGTGTATGTGTGGTGAAGTCCCGTGCAGGCATGATCAGCACAGTGGAAGTGCTGCGTCTGATGGAGGCTTTTGTCAACGAGCCCAACTACACAGTGTGGAGCGACCTCAGCAGCAACCTGGGCGTGCTGTCCTCGCTGTTGTCCCACACCGAATTTCACGAGGAAATCCAGGAGTTCATCAGAGACCTTTTCACGCCCATTGGCCTCCGCCTGGGCTGGGACTGCAAGCCCGGAGAAGGTGATAAGATGTCAACGTAGCATTAGCTGACATAGGGTCAGGTCTCCCAATGGTTGAATAGAGTGCAGTAACACGTTGAGTGCAGCATCACAGACTTGTGTAGTTCTTTTCGAGAAGATTTTAAAAATAATGCTCTCCTGTGAAAGTGTTCAGAGGCCTTGTGTGGTCCAAAATAGCCCTGTGAGAAAATTATTTCAAAGTTCGTTTAGAAGTTTATAGAATTAAAAGTTAAAATTAGTTCCTCCAAAAAAATAAAATAGTTAGCTAGTTAGCAATTAAAACTGAAAAGATTTTTTTATAACTTTCTGTAAAATGTAATTTTAAATAAATGCGATTTCTGTTGCGGAATAAATTGGGACACACCCACATTCAATCCTGCTTAAAATGGCTAAAATCACACACAGGGGTATTACATCAGGTGCACATAATTAGAACATCATTACCCAGTGTTTTGAAGGTGGCTTGCCTTATTTAAACCTCACATTTAGTTTGGTGTGCCCCTGACTGTTGAAGTGAGAGAACACACCATGGTGAGATCAAAGGAGCTGTCTGAAGCCTTCAGAAAGAAGATTGTAGATGCTTATGAGTCTGGTAAGGGATTTCAAAAGGTCTCAAAAGAATACAAAATCAGCCGTTCCACTGTCCGGAAAATAGTCTACAAGTGGAGGACATTCAAAACAATTGCCAACGTACCCAGGTCTGGCCTTCAAAGCAAGTTTACCCCAAGAGCAGACTGCAAGATGCTAAAAGAAGTCTCCAAAAATCCTAAAATATCATCATGGGACCTACACCAAGCTCTTGCTACTGTTGATGAGAAAGTGCATGCCTCTACAATCAGAAAGAGACTTCACAAGTTTAACCTTCATTAGAGGTGTGCAAGGAGAAAACCTTTGCTCTCCAAGAAGAACATGAAGGCCAAACTGAAGTTTGCCAGAGTGAATGTAGACAAAGATCAGGACTTCTGGAATAATGGTCTTTGGACAGATGAATCTAAAATTGAATTATTTGGACACCAGAACCGAGGACATGTTTGGCGTAACCCCAGTACAGCACTCCAGGAAAAGAACCTTATACAACCTGTGAACCATGGAGGTGGAAATGCAATGGTTTGGGGATGCTTTGCTGCATCAGGATCTGGCCAGCTCATCATAATAGAATCCAGCATGAATTCTATCGTATATCAGAGGGTACTTGAGGAACATCTGAGCTCATCTGTGAAAAAAATTAAAGCTTAAGCAAAACTGGACTATGCAACATGACAATGACCCAAAACATACCTGCAAATCCACCAAGGACTGGCTAAAAAGGAAGAAATGGAGAATCCTAGAATGGATGAGTCAAAGCCCAGATCTTAATCCCATTAAGATGCTGTGGGGTGACTTGAAACAGGCTATACTTGCAGGAAACCCGTCAAACATCTCACAGCTGAAAGTATTCTGCGTTCAGGAGTGGGGCAAACTTTCTTCAGACCGATGTCAAAGACTGGTTGATGGCTACAAAAAGCGTCCCACTGAAGTGATTTCAGCCAAAGCTTGTAACACTAGCTATTAGGTGGTAGGGTGTCCTAACTTTTTCCACAGCTAGAATATGCATTTTTGTTTATATATTTGGTTTAATGAGTAAAACAATGTTAATTTTTGTTGTTTACCTGCAATTAAATAACTTACTTTTCCAGAGATAAAGAAAAACAAGATCAGACATTGATATGTGAACATTTTTTAATAATGAACTGAATATTTTATAGGGGTTTCCTAATTTTTTCACGACTGTACCTCAATACTAATACCGAAACAATGTCAAATAGGATATAAATTGGGGGTTTTAAGGGCCATATGTACATGTATTCTTAAAGGCACTCATGTCTCTTAGGCCACTTAGATGCCCTGCTAAGAGGTTTGGTACTTGGCAAGTTGGGTAAGGCGGGACACAAGCCCACCCTGGAAGAAGCCCGACGGCGATTTAAGGATCACGTGGATGGCAAAAACATTCTCCCTGCGGACCTCAGGAGCCCGGTAAACTTCCACATTGTTACACTTGTCCTTGACTTTACCAACAGGCAGCTTTTTAAATATCTATTTGACATTCTCAGCTGTCATACAAGTGTATGGTGAGAAGGGGTGGGAACCTTTGGGTACCTCACGATACGATTTGCGATACAAGGCTCACGATAACGATAATCTCAAGATCTGGCGATTCAGCAATCGATCTATCGATACATGGGTCAGGAAATTATCACTAGTAGACGTCCAATCCATTTGAACTGGGAGGGTGGCAGCGAATGAACGAATGTAATACCCTAAAAATATCCTGTAAATCCCCATAAAAGACTGGCTGTGAATGCTCTGGTTTCAGTGCCATTTGACGGTGCTAGACGTCCAATCCAATCAAAATGAATCGGATGTCTCGCACTGTCAGTTGCAGCCAGTGTGCTAACGTATACAATATTCCAAGATTTTGGTAGCAATCTATTGGTTCCTTATTTTTTAAACAGTGACACCTTTTTTAAATGATACATCGACTCTTGGTAGGAGCATATTGATAACCTTTTGGGCTACAAAGTATCGCGATATATCACCTTTTTGATATATTGTCACACCCCTAATGGTGAGCGCCATTTATTGCGTGGGAAATGCTCTGGACATGTCCACGATGCCATAAAAAAATTGAGAAGCTCTACATATTAGGGATAAATATATGGTTGCTTTTTACTAATGTACAGTGTATCACAAAAGTGAGTACACCCCTCGCATTTCAACAGATATTTAAGTATATCTTTTCATGGGACAACACTGACAAAATGACACTTTGACACAATGAAAGGAAGTCCGTGTGCAGCTTATATCATAGAGTTCATTTATTTTCCCCTCAAAATAAGTGACAGCACTCCTGTAACAAGCCACATGACATTTTGGAGGGGAAATGACAAGCAGTACTCAATTTGGGCATTTAGGGATGTACGTAGTTTCTAAGGGGTGTACTCACGTTTGTTGCCAGGGTTTAGAAATTAATGGATATATTTTGAGTTATTTTCAGGAGAAAATAAATTAACTCTATTATATAAGCTGCACACAGACTACTATTCATTGTAGTGCTGCAACGATTAATCGATTAACTCGAGTATTCGATTAGAAAAAAAATATTCGGATTACATTTTGCTGCTTCAAGTATTCGTTTCATTGAAGTGGCATTGTAATGGTTTATTTTGAAAGCATTTGCATTGAGTTTTTTGATTTGAGTGGATGCACTGCCCTCTAGTCTGCCTCATTTCACATGGCCGAATCCAGCTGCTCCCTATTAAGACCAACATAAGCTAAGTTTTTGTTTCAGCTAATGTTATTTTTAATGCATTCGTATTCTAGTTTAAAGGTATATTTAGCCAATTTTTATGGGAATATGTGTCTGAACCATTTGTTAAGAGCATTGTTAAAAAAACAAACAAACAAAAATTAGTATTTTATAACATTTAAGCTAGCAGACTTTTGCTATGTAAGTTAGCCAATTATTCTTTTGTTGTACATAGATCCTTTTTATTTATTTTCTTTCTATACCGTTTGAGGCTCAGTTATTTTAATTTTTTATGTTACTTATCCGATTACTCGATTATTCAAACTAACTAGTTCATCGATTAATCGACTACTAAAATAATCAGTAGCTGCAGCCCTAATTCATTGTGTCAAATTGTCATTTTGTCAGTGTTGTCCCATGAAAAGATAGACTTAAATATCTGCAGAAATGCGAGGAGTTTGCTCAGTTTTGTGATACACTTTATGATGTTGAGTAATCCTGCACATTTAAACAATTGCTACCTAGACACACATGGAGTAGCAGCAACAAATACAACCTATGGCACATTTATTGGGTCTCCCTTAACAGGCAAGTTGCAATTTTTGTTTGAAAAGTTAACAGTCCCCCCCCCAAAAAAACAAAAAAAAACAAACGTAAAATCAGCAATATTGATGTTTCGGCAAAAATAGAGCACATTATATTGGGGGCTCACCGTAGTTGTTGAGATTTAAGACTGCTCTTTGTTTGAGAATTGTTGTGCACCCTTCATCCCCAAAACACAAATCAATGCACACACACACACACACACACACATATGTTCATTGTGTCTTCGTGTACTTTCAGGTTTATTTAACGGTGCTGAAGCATGGCGACAGCAGCACATTAGATACCATGCTCAGGGTAAGGCAGTACAGGACTACTCGTTTTTCACCCCAGTTTGTTGCTGGCGGGGCAGGTGATCTGAGATGTTTGATTTTGGCCCATTTTTTCCATCCAAGCTTCACAAGCAAGCGGACATGCAAGAAGAGAAGAATCGCATTGAGCGAGTACTTGGCGCCATCTCTGCACCAGACCTCATCCAGAGAGTGCTCACCTTTGCCCTCTCGGTAAACACTTCGAAATTGCGTGTCTATTATGGGTCTGCATTTGTTTTGTTTGTCTGTTGCTTTCTTCGTTGTTTGACTGCGGGGGGTATATGTGATTTTTTTTTTTTTTTTTTTCCATTGTTTGTGTGTTTTATGTTTTGTTTGAGTGTGTGGTAGGTTAGTGTCTTGTATTTTTTTTGTGTGTGAGGCTTTTGTAAGTTTGAGTATTGTATGTGTTTTGTTTGTGTGTTGTTTTTTTAGTTTGTTTCTGTATGTGAGTATTTGTGTTGTTCCACACTTGCATGCTAATGTTTGGCCTCTGTGTAACTGTCACGGTCAGGAAGAGGTTCGTCCTCAGGACACGGTGTCCGTGATCGGGGGCGTGGCCGGCAGCAGCAAACACGGCCGCAAAGCTGCCTGGAAGTTTGTAAAAGACAACTGGGAGGAGCTTCACAATCACTATCAAGGCGGATTCCTACTGTCACGGCTCATCAAGGTCATTATACCAGCAATTTAATTCAATATAGTTGACGCATAGCAGTAGTGCCGCCATGTCGCCAGATGGAAATGCTTCTGACAATTGGATAGGAGTCAAAACATTAAGTACACTCAAACAAAACAAAAAATATCTATTGGTGACATATTAACTCTACTGTACATGCCAAGTTAAACGCTTCCTTAGTAGCATCAGAAATGCTCAGATGTTATTCTACAACTGCGAGTGGACACAGGCGTTCAGATTTATTGGCATAAACTTCGGCAACTCCTCCTTCACAACATACATTTGAACATAAGTATCATATAGTGAAAATACAACAAAAGTAATATTCATATCTCTCAAAAACTATGTTGACAAAAAGAAAAGTGCTTCAAATCTGTATTAATGAGGCCCTATTCTCACACAGTTAAACAACAATTCAAAGAGAACTGGTATTCACAAATTCAGAATCAAAATAGATATGCAAAATACACATAAAACTTAGTCAGACTTTGGTCAAACACTATTTAAACATTTTAACAACTCGTTTAGCCCAGCAAATACATTGGATGGCAATATTTAGTCACAATATACAACCTATGATGCTCGGAGCCATTATCAGGTGTCTTACCGTCACAACATACAGTACAATTGGACATAAGGTACAATGGACTCAGGAATAATAAGAAAACTACAACCTCAGTCAAGGGACAAAACGCACTCATTGGCTTGATCTCTAATTAATTTATAACTCTCCATTGACACCTTGTGGCGTATTTAAATCACTACCTTACATATTTAAAGAGTGACACTGAAAGTATGGCAGCATTGCCATGTGACGTCACCACCCTGTGACGTCAACAACAATGGCGAGCTACTAGTTCATTTTTTTGGTTTAAAATTTTCCAAATTTCATTGAAACGAAAACGTTAAGATGGGTTTTGATATCAAATTATTATAACTCATATTAACATTTATCTTTTAAGAACTATACTAGTACTTATTTCTATCCGTGGTTCCATTTAAGACAGTGATTTTACAAGTTAGTTGACTTGTCTTACTCAGGGGGGCAAGAGCATGCTAGTACATAGACCGGAAGGTGATTTTCACTGGGGCGCACTAGTGAAATTATGTTTTTGGTATCGTGAGGATGGCAACCCTTCCTTCCATGTGTCGATCACATTTGTTTCCTTGTTATCCTTCCAGTTGACAGTGGACGGATTCGCCATCGACAAAATGGCTTCAGAAGTCAAGGTAGGAGGTCCCGGCTGTTCATTTTTTTTTCGTTTTACGTCCTGGCACTGGTCTTACATCTAATATTTTCGCTCGCAGAGTTTCTTTGAGAGCCACCCGACGCCGGCAGTGGAGCGCACGGTGATGCAGTGCTGCGAGAACATACTGCTCAACGCGGCCTGGCTGAAGCGAGACGCTGACGACATCCACCAATATCTAATGCAGCGCAAGGCGCCCCCCTTTTGAGACCTTCCTCCCCCATCTGAATCGCTCTGCCCGCCCCTTCTTCTAGGCTTACCCTCGCCCGCCTCATTTTCCTAAGGCGGGAGAAAGCGGGAGCGGACGTACTCGCTGGCTTCATTTTTCTCTAGAACGCTGAATACCATAAAGCAAAGCCAAGAATCTCACGAATTACATCAACTGCTACATTGACTACATCGTTTGCACCTTGACCTGGATGCTTGTTTTTAGCCCCCTCATCCCCATTCAGCCTCTTCCAAGCCCACCAAGACTTGTCAACCCTCGCCAGCCTCCAGACAACTGTGAAGTCCCTTTTTATTGTGCATGACTCACTCAGCATTATTGGGCAGGTGTGTTGAAAAAGGAACCAGGAGGTCTGCTCACGGTCTCCAGCATTGCACATCAAGGGTTTTACATCATCAGATAAGTGCAGTCAAACAGTAATAGTAATATTATTAATATGAATTCATAACAAATCAATCTTGTGTGAGAATCTTGATTTTGTGTTTTTTTTTTTTTTTTTTTTTTTTTTTACCGGCAGTTCTAAAATGTAATACACGCTTGTGTATTAGAAACCCCTCCAAATTAATCTGGTGAACACACTTTGTATACAAAACAGGACATTCTTGTTTGTATTTACAGCCGATTTCTCAGTCTTGTCCCGATTCATATCGGAACGGAGCAACTCAAGAGGCCGTCATGATTCTCTGTGAGCAGTGAAAATTATTTCAATTTGTAATACAAGATGTTACATATCATATTGGAATGGAGACCTCTTTTTCACAAACCCAAGGTACACGTAAATGTCAGTACAATGTGATGTTGTCTTAATTTTGCTTGAATTCATGTTTAATAAGCACCCTTAATTTTAGTTTGCAAAAAATGTGTTGTTATACTCTTCAGTAGGTTTTTTGTTGTTGAATTTCACAGGACATTTAAAAATAATTATTATTTGGTATAGTAACACAATTAAAGACCATACTAAATACTCCGTACAATTATGCAAATATTAAATGTAGAATCTATACACTTAAGGGACTATAAACATTAAAAGGTAAAAGACTAAACATTGTACTGAAAATACTCAAATGCGAAAATGTTTACTAAAATATTTGGAAAAAAGATCAGTCGAACATGCCACCAAAAGCATTTTAGATGAAATACTATGATCTTGGTCGCAAGTATTGACAAGCAAAAAAAATAAACCTTTGTTATAATAAGTTTATGAATTTATAAAAACAATCTTGTGTGAATATCTGGTGTATTTTTTTTTCTGTTTGCTAACACTTCCTGCTACTGTACTGTAGGAGTCAAGGATTTCGTTCCTTATTTATTTGGCCCTTTCACCCTCTTCCCCCCTATTGATTGACAGGTCAGGCATGCCGGTGTTGGGTGGTAACACCAGCACTTCCATTTTACTGCCTTTTGTGTGATTGCTGTCATTATTTGACTTAGAACAGTACTACAAAGTATGTGACTGAGGCGCTAAACCCAGTTATCATTCATGATCAAGAGAAAAACATTGAAACTATGCCCTTCACCGAGTCCACAGGGTCGTCGCTGATCAATGAGGTGATTTTCTACTTTGATTTCTGGAGTTATCGGTGAATATCCCCAGGTGACATCGGTGGAACTTTACAGAAGCCTTAAATTGGTTGACTGCTTATCAGTAAGCAAAATAGGAAGAAGAAAGGAAAACGAAACAGTTCTGGCGAGTAATGTGATGATTCAGACTTGTGAAAGGAATATGTAAGTAACATTGAGTTTGATGTGGTATGTTTTTGGAAATTGAATTCAGTGTGATCCAAACCCCCAGACTGAACTCGAAGAACATGTTTGTTTGTTTTTTTTTTTGTTTTTGTTGAAAGTATGCTCAGTGTTCATTAAAGTGAAAGGATTATACAATGTGACATTTCTGCATGGGTGAGAAAATCAAATTACTTTAAAATTGCAACATTTTGCCTTACAATAGGGTTTCAATACCAATTTATGCTCTAACTCTCTTGAGGTGTGTGTGTGTGTGTGTGTGTGTGTGTGTGTGTGTGTGTGTGTGTGTGTGTGTGTGTGTGTGTGTGTGTGTGTGTGTGTGTGTGTGTGTGTGTGTGTGTGTGTGTGGAGGGGGGGGGGGGGGGGTTAAGCTATGATGGTCCTGTAATGCCCTCGCAAGGAAAGTGACCCCAAATTTGGATAGGTGTCAATTCTGGACAGGCCCCCCCAGCCCCCCTTGGAATACGGACTAGCTAGAACTTTTATTTTTAGTATTATGTATGATGTTCGAAAGAATAAAATACAGGAGGCTGGAGTTTCTTTTCCAGGGTTCACAGGTGATGTTTTTGGAATGGGTACACGTACCGCGCATTAGTAAAGGGATCATTGAGTGCTTTTGCACTGCCTGTGACAGTCAGTTGGGATTCATAGAACCGTAGTTACATGTGTAACTTTCGTTATGGCTACAGTCACTTTTTATTCTTAAAAAAAGGTGCCTATCCAAATTTGGGGTCTGAATTTTTGGGGTCAACCCATATCAATGTGTGTATGGGTGTGTATATTACATATATATTACATACAATATGCAGGGTGTTTCAAAAAGAATGTGCCAAAATCATCACGCATTTATTCATTTTAAAATCATTAAGACAGACCGAATTATTATTGAAATTAAAATGAATAAGAATTAAAATAAGTCTTTTTAACCAGTAATTTTAACAAATTAAGTCATATTGACTTGATGTTGAACGTGCTGCTGGTGGTGGTCCCATTGAGCATTTGTAAAGCATTAAATAAAAACTTGAGGTATGGAATCACTCGCTCAGACATTTTGTTATGTAGAACAAACTGATAAAAAACTTTAAAAATAATGAATTAGTTCAAAAGTGCAACTATTTGGCATTCTGAAACACTAAAAGAAATGAATAAAAACCTTGTGGTGATCAACAAATGTTACTTTTATAGAGCAAGTGCAGGGAAATATAGAATTACGCCATTCTGAGGAAAAATATATGGAATAATGAGAAACAAAACACTTATGACAGCTTGCAGTCTCTGAGGCATGGACTTGATGAGTGACAAACAGTATTCTTCATCAATTTGGTGCCAACTCTGCAGTTGCCAGATCATCCCTGCAGGTCTGAGCCTTGCTGTGGACTTTTTTTTTTTTTTAATTCCACCACAGGTTTTCAATAGGGTTGAGATCTGGGCTTTTTGCAGGTCATAACTTTGACTGGGTGAGTCTCCAAGGAATGCATTAACAGTTTTAGCTCTGTGACATGATGCATTGTCATCTTGGAAAATGATTTCATTATCTCCAAACATATTTCCAATTGAAGGGATAAGAAAGCTGTCTAAAATTTCAATGTAAACCTGTGTATTTATTGAAGATTTAACCACAGCCATCTCCCCAGTGCCTTTGCCTGACGTATAATCAAGGACTGAGGGAATTTAGATGTTTTATTCAGGCAGTCATATTTGTAAATCTCACTGGAGTAGCACCAAACAAAAGTTCCAGCATCATTATCTTGTCCAATGCAGATTTTTGAGTCTTGACAAGGTGTAAAGAGACAAAAATCTGGGTCACACTTTACAATCAGGGTTCCTTAATTAACATTAGTTAATGCATTTTTAGACAATAACTAATGTTTAAGTAACATGACAATAATTCATTTAATCCCTTATCTAACATTTATTGATATATTAATTAACATGAGTCAATGGATTAGTTAATGCATTTCATCCGGTCATTCACAGTCCATGATTGCCTCTCCCTAGCCCACTGCAGTCTTGTTCTTTTCTGTTTAAGTGTCAATGATGGTTTCCTTGGTCTAGCAGCCCTCCAAGGTGTGATATAACTGCACTGTTTCTAACTGCTGGCTGAGCAGATCTAATTTGAGGCAGGGGCCCAATTAAGGAAAGGAAATTGACTGGGTGTGTCTGTATTTTCTACTCAAAATGGAATGATTCCATGTATTTTTCCTCAGAATGGAGTAATCTTAAATTTCCCTGCACTTGCTCTATAAAAGTAACATTTACTGACCACCACAATGTTTTTTATTCATTACTTTTAGTGTTTCTGAATGCCAAGGAGTTGCACTTTTGAACTAATTCTTTATTTGTTCAAGCTTTTTATCCGAGTTTGTTCTACACAATAAAATGTCTGAGTGCTCGTCCGAGACTGGTGATTCCATACTTTTTGCTAGTTGTATAGGGGTTGTATATTCTGCGAGTATGTATGTAAATGTGTACTATTTGTGTAAGTATGCAGGGAATGCAAAAGTAGCACAGAGCAGCAGTGAAATTTTTACAAGCATATTGCGCACCCCCTCCATAACTATGTATACTATTGCACCCTCTCTACCTATGTATACACTATTTTTCTTATCTACATCTCATATATTGTATGTAGGTATTTGTAGTGTGTGTGTATTTGTATAGAGAGCATCTATAGTAAATACCCTACATTTCGAAATTAATATTTCAACCCTTCACAGTTACCAGTAGCAAAATGTACATTTCATGAATAATAATGTCGTGCATATTATCAAAATCCTCACGAACCTGAAATAAGAATTTTACACATCCAGGGATGTATTATGGTCCATTCGAATAGACCTTTCAAAAATATATACTATTATACATCCATTTAAACAGTACAACATAAGTGGCATGGTACATTGTTGTCCAACCTTAAACATAACAAACATGCTTAAGGAATAAATATGAATCCAACATCAGAAATTACAATCACATTATAAATGTAAGTACAAAAAAATAATTACAGAGAGAAAACTAATATATACTAATGATAAAAAAAAGACAATTTTAGGGTCTACCAGCTAATTCAAGTTCCTCAACAATTCTAGTTTCAAAGCATGTTCCCCCTTTTCAAAAAAGAAAAATAATGACATAATTCTTTGTGAAAAATATAAAAATTTGGAAGAGATTTGACATATTTATTCTTATGTATGAAAAAAATGTACCAATAATTATAATTGCATTGATTGTAGGTCGTGCTATTCATTCAAAATAGAAGTTAAAAGCAAGAAAATCCGAGGCAATTCAGTAGCAGTTCAAACCTTGTCCTATTGAGGCGCCATTGAGTATTTGTAGTCGTTGTGGTGAATTGGCGATTCGGCACGAGAGGCGAAGAAGGGGAACTTGGAGTAGCAGGTTGTTGAGCTTAAAAACAACGATGGGGAAATGTCAACGCTGTAAGTAACGCAGAATCACGTTTAAAGTTATATTTTACTGTGTCAATGTATAACACAAGTGCCTTCCTTTCATAAGCTTGTTCATAAAGTGTTTTTGTGTCGTGTTGTCGTTCCTCTTGAATCTGGAACTCGTAGCTACTTAGCGGCCAGCTGCTAAGTAGCTAGCAAAGCGATAAAGTCCACGTCTGACTGCAAAATAACATCTTAAGTGTGTACCCTCTGCTTATAAATATTGAATTTTGCACATGAAAATTTGGCAAATCTTTTCCTTAAGTGCTTTAGTGATAAAATTCGTAAGTCTAGCATCGGTGTGTCACTTGTTGAGGCTCATCATTTAATGACTGTTAGAAATCACTCCACCCACTTCCATTTTCTAGTGTTGTTGGATTGCGGCGTCAGTGTAGATACACATTGTAACAATATGCACAAGTTCAGAGCATAAACAGCATCGTAAAGTATATTTTTTTGGTATGGAACCTGAACTGATGCTTGAGTAAAATCTGCTCTATAATGCCCCGCAACATTTTTTGTCGCCTTTTTACTCAACCTTGTAGTTAACCAGCAAAAGAGCCTTCTCGAGTGAACGAGTGAGGCCAGTGTGCTGTGGAAAGAACACCAATGGGTGTCAGTAATTAATAGGTGACTTATTTTTGTCTCGCCTACTCCATTTATGAACGAGACGAGTTCTGCCTGACACAAAATGTTGTCAGTAACTCACGTGTGGACGAGGGAATGTCACATTTATTTATCCTCCCTGAAATGTAAGCTGTTACGTGTAACGTGGTGGACAAAAAATGGGGGGGGGGGGGGGGGGGTATGCGCTACTTCGCGGTTTTTCACTTTTCGCGGCGGGTTCTGGTCCCTATTAACCGCGAAAAACGATGGAATACTGTACACTGTGGTCATAATGAGTCATCCAAAGTCTTTCCAAAGAGCTATTCAAGTCATCTAGTAAAAATGTCTTTTAGAAAAAAAAAATATATATATATATATATATTTTTTTTTAAATATCGCAAACCCCCAAAAAATCGCAGCAATAGTTTTTTCCAATATCGTTCAGGCCTAACGTCCACCTCGATCAGCTGGCACAGGTAACGAATTCCCCCAGCTGAAAATCTATATCTTTCATGAAGAACATCTTCCGGGTACGCCAGTGGATTCTGGCGGTCTCCAAAAACCCGTGCCCTCCGAAGAGAGCCCCTTACAATCTGCGCGCCAATGTCGTATGGGTCATCCAGGTACGCTGTCATTGTCAGGAGGACACGTCCGCGGAGGAGTGCTGTTTAAATTGATCGTGGTTAATTGGAATCCTGGGTTTAAGCAAGATCTAACGCTGAGACGACCAGGTTTGGCGTGTGGCGTGTGTTGCCATGGCAGCACTTCTCTGTTCCAACATATCCACCTTTCGTAGTCTTGCTTAGCTGCGAACGTAGGTCGCACGTGATGAAGTTACTCTCGAAGTTACCCTGCTAAGCCAGAAAACCGGCTTCGTAGTGTAGGCCACTGCTCTAGACAATATGTACCTAGGATAAATATTTTGTTTGTTTATGGGATTATTTCTGCAAGTCTTAACTAAAATTGCCAATGAGCAGTTAGTGTCACTAAATGAAGAAAAACCCTGTCTGCAGGATTGCAGCCCATTCCCCCCCTAATTTGTAGAATGATATACAATGGCTCATTTTACTCATTGTAGAATACGCTTCCTAGTTAAATTTACAGGTCGTCAAGGGATTTTGTGTATTTTTTTTTTTTTGTTACCATTATTAATGTTGTTGCAAGATAACATTAGTTTGTTTCTTAAAAGTCCCTGTTTTTCCTCTGGTATGCTCAGTATATAAGCATTTTTCATATAATAACAAATAAAAAAAAAATAGATCATGTATGTTGTCCTGTCCTTACGTTCTGATACCCAATAAAATTACTTTGCCACTACTTCAAAAAGTACCACACTGTCACAGAGTAATACTTGTTGATTGACGATGCAATGTATCGGAATAAATACACTATTTATGGCATATGTGTGAGAGAATAAAGAAACTAATGCCAATTGTTTATTTTGAAATTTATACGTATAGGGAGAACACAAGGCTCCACGTTCTTATATTTTTATGATTATATTGTTATTTTTTGTCATATTAGTCGTAGAATTATTGCGCCATTATTATTATTACTACACAAGATCCAATCTGATCACGTATTAGCGTATTTTGACTAACATCCCTTTTTTGGCTGCTGTAAATCAAACCACTAGGCGAACATGTCCGCTGTGTGGTACTACTTCTCTTTGGAAGCTAATGATTGTAACAGGGCATCGTGTAATATTTGTAAATAGAGCATTGCTTGAGGAGTTACCAGCTGGACTCACTTTAATACAAAAAAATAAGATCATTTACTGTTTGAAAATATTTTTTGCAATATTTTTACTGATCTAAAATATGGTTAACAGATTGTTGTCAGCAAAACATTTAGAAAAATCTGGATCTGAAGTTAAAAAAAAAAAAAAAAAACAGCATTGGGACATCCCTACTCAACACCATTATTAGGTGACATAGAGGTGTGACACCGTGCTGCAATTACTTTTGAAACAAATGTCATGTGATCATTGTACAGGTGTGCCTAACGCGGCGCCCCCCGTGTGACCTCATCGCACGCCGGACAGATGCGTCGGTCACGATGACGTCGCATCGCTGCCACACTGTGGCCGCCCTCTTCTTGCTGCTGTGCCAACTGCGCTGCCTTCTGAGCTGGTCGGAGGATATCCCTGCCGAGTGGGTGCTGCTCCACGTAGTCCAAGGCCAGGTGGGCGCGGGCAACTACAGCTATCTGCGCCTCAACCACGACGGCGCTGTCATCCTGCACATGCTCAGCGTGACGGGCGACGCCGACCTGTACGTGTCAGACGCCACGCTGAGGCCCAGTTTTGACACTTACAAGCTACAGTCTGCCACCTGCGGGCGCGATGCCGTGGCCGTGCCCGCCGAGTTCGCCCGGCCGGTGGGTATCGCCGTGTACGGGCATCCGTCGCACCGTCGTAGCGACTTTGAGATGAGGGTCTACTATGACCGCGGCGCCGCTCACGACCCATTTGGCGGCGGCTCTCCAGCAGAAGATGCCCGCAAAACGCACGGGGGCGCTGCTGAGGACAGTGACTTTGATGAGGAGGACTCCATGTTCTGGACAAACCTCATCAGGCTTTTGGAGATAATCCTGGAAATCCTCTTTTGAAAGAAGTGTCTTTTTTTTTTTTTTGGCATTTGTGGCCAAATAAACAGTTTTGGCCATCAGTCACTACTACCACTCTTCGATTTGGAGACACAAAACTAAAGATGGATAAAGTTAGATCATTTTGATTTGATTTTGAAATCATAATAAACACAATTATTAATTGATTAAAAAAATTCCTTTTTGGTCACGTCACCTCATAGCGTTAGCCGGCATCCATTTGCTTCCCACTTCCTACTGTTTAAGGTGTTACCATGACAGCCGTTGTGTTCTTTCCATGTTGCCGACGCCCATATACGAGGTATTTGGGAGCGTTCGTCTAGGTCAGGGGTCAGCAAACTCGGGCAGTTTACATGGCGACACAAAGACGCAATGACTGAGTAGCGGACTCGCCTCGCGTGCATATGGTGTCGGCAAAGACGGAAGGCGAAGACGAAAAATTCTGAATCCTGCCTCCAAAGTGGAAGAATCCGATTGCGGGGGATTGAGGAGGGCTTCCTCAGCGTGCATATCAAAGGCTGCCGCGGCGCGAGACCGCACCGTTAATGTCAGCACTCGTACACGTTACATTGGGCGTGGGCAGCGGTGCTACTAAACATTAAAAACAGCAAATATGGTGGAATGTCGGCTTTTAAATATGTTGAATGTTTCAATTTTTGTGCCTTTTTGAACAAAAGAAAAATTCCATTGCTTCGAGTGGGCAGGCATATTTTTTTCCGGCCTGAGTGAGCTTGGTGGGGTCAAAGTGCATCATTCTCTGTCGCCCTGTAAATCTGCACTGCCTCCTAGGGCCTGGCATGAATACTGCATCATTTTCATGCGGAATTGCGACATTGTTCGAATGGAGACGCAAATGCAAATTTGAAATTTTTCGTATTCTTGGAGTCACCTTGTAAACGGCCCCTTAGATAGTACTTATAGAGCAGTTTTGACCGTCTCACACCAAAAAATGATCATACCGGGAGCTACAAAAGGCCTTTGACATCTTAAGACCTTTTAACCTTAAAATTTGATCAATTATTATATTTTTAATGATTAAGCATTATTGTGTTTTTTAAATATATAATTATCATTAAGCTTATAAATTAGTACACTGTTAATAAAAGCTCAATTCAAAAGGATAAAAACAGAAATACCCCCTGGTTATGGCTTCTAGTAACACTCTTAAGTTGACCCTCCCCCACCCCACCCCAAACAGTATTTAAATGAGAGCACCATAAATCCCCCCCCCCCCCCCCCCCCGCAATTGCCATCAAGTCCATGAAGCAACACGTCACTTCCGCTCATTAATATTCATGACATTAGCTACTGTTGCTAAGTAGGGACAAGCCACCGTTTGTCCCCAATAGGAAATGAATTGGAAATCGTGTACGAAGGAGATGTTTACAGAGCTAAACCTACCAATTCTCTCCGAAAATGATGTCCCTGGTGCCAAATTCACTGGCAAAGATGTGGAAGAACATAAAAATGTTCAGTTAAAGAGACTGCTTGAGTGTCGAAGGCTGAAAAAGATTTAAAAAACGAGCCGACCTAAGCATAGCCTTAGCTTTTTTATCGACGCGACTGACAATGACATTCTCCTGTTTCAACAACCTGTCCTTTACCATCAGCCCTGTCTTTCTTATATATCCTCTGGTTGTCCTACGTCTCTGACCGTTCTTGGGGGTAATTTAGTTGGCTTTGTGTAGTGATCGCAAATGCTATTCAGTGACGGCCAACGAAACGGTAACAGTGGCAGTCAGATACCATTGTAATTCTTTTCAGGTCATTCATTGTCAGACAGAAGCAGTACAGCACAACGTTACGCTAAAAAAATAAGTTGAAAATATAAAAATGGTTTACCTCTTTGTCCTCTGAAAGACCATGCCAACCCAACAAAATGTTTACTGCATATGAAATGTGAATGGATTCACCGAGCTGGTGTTAAAGTCCGCGCAAGTTGATTCGGTCTTCACATTCCCCCACACATTCGAGGCAACATGGTGCATCACACAAAACATACTCTGTGTGAATTACAAAACGCACAGAAACAAAAAAATACACATGATACAAATGCTATACAAATCAGTATAAAGTACCTTACACTAAAAGCATACATTGACACCATAAATTTCATGAATTTGTCTTTTTATTGGCAGACGATTTACAGGATAATTTGGTTGTTTTTTCCCCCCTTGTTGCGCCTGCTGTTTTTTTCTTTGTCTTGCATAGCACACGCATGTGATTGTTTTATTGCTTTATTGAGGTAATCCGCATACTCATTCATACAAGAGGAGCATAGTACTGCTACAAGTATTTGAATCTGATAACGAACGGTTCCGGTGTGACTAATTTTTTGCTAAGGAGTCAGACAAGTGCTGTTAAGAGAATGAAAATCTGGCAATGAGTTATTCAATGTGCAATTCCATGAAAATTAGGCCTTATTTCTCAGTGTAGTTATTACTTCATACTTGGGGCGCTGACAGCACAAATGGGGGAACTGAGAGGAAAAAAGATTTTATTGAAGACATTTTTTTGCATTTTAATTTCAGGATGGTAGTGGCAGTTACTTTTGTTCAGCATTTAACAAAATAAAACGACTTGTTTTAAGTTTTTCGGTCTTTTTGACTTGGGTCCTTTAAAACGTAGGGCAGATTTTTTTTTAATGGCCATATCGCTGAGACCTGCCTAAACGAACAAAAGTACATTTGTACACACAGAATGCTCAATTTTTGAGAGGCATGGCTCATCACTACTTCTGCAGGTAACGCGAGGAATTCTGTACATTACCTTGCTATTAGCATGATATATTAGTTGGTAAATGTGCCTTATAATAAAAACCTGATGGCTTGCAACTGTTTGGCTGCCAGACACCTTCGACTGAACTCCGGCAGAATCTGTTGAAATATGGCGAGCCGACTGTGGCAGGTTAGTGTCAATGCTTCTTGAGGCAACCCATCTAGACATGCGCCGAATACTGTTTTCAAGGTATACCGTGGTATGAAAATTTAACGCTGCCCCGATGGTGTTGTCTATTTTTTATGTCCCGAAAATGCAGGGAGAAATCCCTCACTTGTAGCTGCAAGGCTCAACCCTACCCAACCGGCTGTTGCGCAGTGTCAGTGAGTCAGCTGTGCTACACGATGACTGGAGGAGGTGAAACTTCTGAACTTTTCCCCCATTGAAGAAAAAGAAATCGCTGGTATGGGAATATTTCAGCAACAGAAAAGTTACAGACGGCCGCGGCTTAGAGGAGGAAGACCAACATGTAATACATGTTTGCGAAGGATGGCTGCCGAAGAGGCAATACCTCCAATATGATTTCGCATTTATACAAAATTAAAGGTTAGTGAAAACTAAACGCTGTCATGAATGTTTCTACCAGCTGTGAGAGTTAACTTCAGCGTGTTTAGTATATCTAGCGGTGGTAAAACGTGTTTTTTTTCTCTTTGACAACTTTCTGTGTTGAGCGAGTGTGTGTGTAATGTAAACATGAAAAGAGTCATACACACGTGCTTTTTATGGAAAATTATTTTTGTTCTGATGGCAGTAATGTTGAACTGTGGGTATGGACTAACCTAAAGGACTGCATTTATTTTCATTTTATTTAGAATATTTGTTATTTTAACTTAACATTATACTTTTGTTCCAATTGCTAATAAGATTTTTATTTTCCAAAACATGTTCACTTGAAAAGTTTTAAAAATAAAACATTTTTATACCCAGAAATCTCGAAGTAACACATTTTAGCGCTGCGATACCGTAAAATTTTGGCTTAAGGTTATCATACAATCAGAATATCATACCGGCACATGCCTAACCGCTTCCCTGCCAGCTGATTTATCGCTTGTCGTTAAAAAAAGGTAGGGCTGCAGCTATCGATTATTTTAGTAGTCGATTAATTGATGAACTAGTTAGTTCAAATAACCGAGTAATCGGATAAGGAACGGAACATAGAAAATTTAAACACCCTAGCTGAGCCTCAAACAGTATAATTCAATTCAATTCCTTCCGTGCGGCTTCGCGTAAATTTCAATAATCTTGCGTCGTTACGAAAAAATGTCAAAAAATGGCTCAGTGGCGCCCCCTTGACCCTTAAAATTTTCAAAAAGGCCTCTCCTCTCAGGTTTTCAACGTAGAGTGATGAAATTTGGGGAGTAAATACCTTATGCCTAACTGCTCAAAAAAGCCTCTTGCACCCATATTCCAAACCCAACAGGAAATCGGGTATTTTGGATCAAATGTGAAATTTTTATCGGTTCACAGTTGGAGTTTACATTTGGAGGCCTGAACATGCACGAAAGCTCACCAAAATTTGCACATACACGCAACTTTGCGTAAATTTTGATAATCCACGAAAAAAATTAACAAAATGGCTCAGTGGCGCCCCCTTGAAATTTTCAAAAAGGCCTCTCCTATTAGGTTTTTTCAACCTAGAACAATGAAATTTAGTGAGTCGATACATTGTGCAAAACTGCTCCAAAAAGTCTCTTGCACCCATATTCCAAACCCAACAGGATGCCGGAAATTTTGGGTCAAATGCGAAATTTTATCGATTTACATTTGAGACTTTGTCGCTGAAGGATAAAGTTGGATCGTCTTCAAAATTGGTCAGACTATTCAGGAGACATATGAGATCTTAAGTTTTCAAAATGGTGAGTTTTCATTCAAGGATCTGACCTGGGCGTGGTCCCAACGTCGGCCAATATTGGGCAAAACACCAAATTCAGAAAATGATTAAAAACTCCGTGATACAACGTTCAATCTTTTTCATTTCTAGTATGTATATGAGATATCCCAGCCTGAACACGACTGCATTGAAATATTACCCATTCGGCCTGGCGCCCCCTAGTGGGAACAGGAAATGGCCTTCTTTACGAGACAGGCTCCTTCTCCAAGGGAAAAAAATCTATTGACCTCAAACCTGTTTCAGGGGAGCCTCAAGACATGTGTTCAGGTGCCTAATGAAAAATATTGAGGTATGTTGAAGCGGAGTGGTCCAAACTGGAAGTGAAAATGGCCGTCAACAATTTGTCTCGCCAAAAATTTTGAACAGTCATAACTCGGCAGATCTACAACATATCTGCGCCAAACTTCCCATGTTCTTTGAGAGTCATACCCTGAAGGTTCTTGTAGGGGTCATTTGCATCAACTCTACAATGCCAACTAGTGGCGACAGAAAGAAGTTTTAAAAAAGGCCTTTCCTATTGGGTTTTTTCAACATAGAGCGAGGAAATTTGGGGAGTAGATACCTTATGCAAAACTGCTCCAAAAAGTCTCTTGCACCTGTATTCCAAATCCAACAGGAAATCGGGTATTTTGGATCGAATGTGAAATTTTCATGGGTTCACAGTAGGAGTTTACATTTGGAGGCTTGAATATGCACAAAAACTCACCAAAATTTGCACATACATGCAGCTTTGGATAACGTTCGATAATCTTGCAATGTTACGAAAAAATGTAACAAAATGCCTCAGTGGCGCCCCCTTGAATTTTTCAAAAAGGCCTCTCCATTTAGGTTTTTTTAACATAGAGTTATGAAATTTGGAGAGTCAAAACCTTGTGCAAAACTGCTCCAAAAAGTCTCTTGCACTCACATTCCAAATCCTACAGGAAATCGGGTATTTTGGATTGAATGTCCAATTTTTATCGATTTACAGTGTGCACATTTGAGACCTTGGCACAGAGGGAATTAGTTTGATCATCCTCAAAATTGGCGAGACTGTTCATGAGACATATGAAATCTTAATTTATCAAAATGGTATGTTTTCATTCACGGGCCTGACCTAGGCGAGGTGCCAAAGTCGTCCATTTTTTCGGCTAAACGCCAAATTCGCATAATGACTGATAACTCCCTCATACAACGTTCAATCTCTTTTAAATCTGGCATGTGTGTGAGGTATCCCAGCCTGAACAGGACTGGATTGAAATATTACCAATTGTGCCAGGCGCCTCCTAGAGGGAACAGGAAATGCACTTTTTTACGGGACACACTCCTCCTCTAAGGGAAAAAAAAATCAATCAACCTCAAACCTGCATAAGGGAAGCCTTAAGACGTGTTGAGATGGCTAATGAAAATTATTGAGGTTTGGGTAAAGCAGAAGGGTCCAAAAGGAAAGTGATTATGACTGTCGTCATTTTCTCTCTCCACATGTTTTGAACAGTCATAACTTGGGAGATGTCAGGGGGGCTGTCTGCCACCACCCCGACCTGCATGCCGTCCGAGTTGCGCCAAACTGCGAGGGCCCGTTCAGTCCTGCTTGCAGGCCTAGTTGTCATTGCAAGCCAAGCAAACAACGAAATTGGAAAGCTACTCTGTGGGACCATAAAACACAAGACAGTAAAATAACACACAACTTAAACATACTACTGAATAAAAGACAAAAGAATAAATTATTGTGCAAAAGTTGCTACATAGCAGCATCATGAACAATTAGTGCTGTTCAGTGTTGAGAACGCGGATGGCCCTGGGAAAAAAAACTCTGAGTCTAGTTGTACGTGATCTCATCGCCCTGTATCTCCTGCCAGAGGGCAGCAGTTCAAACAGGTGATTAGCAGGATGGGAAGAGTCTTTAATAATGTTCTTAGCTCTTTTAAGGTGTCGCGCAGCAGCAATGTCCTCCAGAGGTGGCAGAGAGGAGCCAATAATTTTCTCCGCTGCTTTCACCACCCTCTGCAGTGATTTTTTTGTCCGCTACCGAGCAGGTTCCATACCACGTTGAGATGCAGTAGGTGAGGATGGACTCAATAGCTGCTTGGTAGAAGGCAGTCATTAGTTCCATGCCCGTGTTGTTCCTCCTGAGGCCCCTCAGAAAGTGGGAGTCTCTGGCGAGCTTTCCTCACCATGGCCGAGGAGTTAGCTGACCAGCAGATGTCATCAGATAGGTGTACGCCGAGGAATTTGAAGGTCTTTACACGCTCCACACGTACTCTGTTTACCCAGAGAGGTGCCGGTTCCGAGGCAGGCACCTTCCTGTAGTCCACTATTAATTCCTTGGTCTTGGTGGAATTCAGAACCAAGTTGTTCTCCAAGCACCATGCTGACAGTCGCTGTACCTCATCTCTGTAGGCGGTTTCGTCTCCACCGGAGTTGAGACCAACAACAGTTGAGTCGTCAGCAAATGTTATGATGGTGTTTGATGAGTGGACAGGTGTACAGTCATGAGTATACAAGGAATAGAGAAGCGGGCTCAGCACGCAGCCTTGAGGGGCTCCAGTGCTCAGTTTGATGGTAGGGGATGTGTAGTGGCTGATAAAACAAATACATAAATGAGGATCTAAAAAGAGCAATTTGCTAACTTACGTAGCGAAACTCCGCTAGCTTAAATTCTATAAAATGCCATCGTTTTTTAACAATGCTTCTAACAAATGGTTCAAAACATATTCCCACAAAAAAAAAACGTTTAAATATACCGATAAATTACGAATACTTTTAAAAAAAAACATTAGCTCAAACAAAAACTTAGCTTAAGTTTTACTTAACAGGGAGCAGCTGGATTTAGCCATGGGAAATGAGTTACGTATTAGTACATATATGTACATATTCAGTCGCCACTAACGGACAAGGTATCCACCCAAATCAATGAAACTAAACGCAAACACTTTCAAAACCATTACAACTCCACTTTATTAAAACGAATACTCAAAGCAGCAAAATTCCAATCTTTTTTCTAATCGAATTATTCGAGTTAATCGATTAATCGTTGCAGCACTAAAAGAAAGCACCTGATGAAACATGTATTTTAACGAGCTGTATCTTGTTGGCGTAGCTTGATGTACAGGTTTTGAATGAGGAAGTAGCAATTGAGTCAAATAGCAACAGACGGAATTTAATCCCTTTAACGTGGGACTGAGTAGGCCAGAAACCCAGGATTTGTTTTCAGCAGATTCCTTTTTGAAGGCTACCCAAGAAATTCTACCGGCAGAGTTTGAAAAAGATTTTATAGCTATAATTTAGCATCTCTTAATGTATTGAGAAACAACTCATGAAAAGGACTTTACAGGACCTTTAAAATTTTTTTTAAATGGTTTACCATAGCTGAAATTTTTCTCCTGTTATCAGGCCACCAACACAGTGCCCACGTATATAATTAGCTAAAGATGGCACCACAATGTTCATGGGTGGCATAGGCATGCAATAATGTATTTGTTCTTCTCTTCTGCATCTTTCCCCCAAACCTTCTCCGAATAAATGAAACATAAAAAATGTAGACAGTCCAAATATGCAGTCATATTTCCTATGACTTCTATGTAATGTCACGAATCAATTGATTTCTCACACTATCAATTAAACAGTAACACACAATTTATTTCTAAAGCCGTTTACATTTTCACATGATCGGTTTCATTAACAGTCCAGGGAAATCACAATGTCCCATCACTGGTGAGCGATGTTTAAAAGAGGCCATCAGGCACCATCTTGGCCATCCTTCGTCTCGCTTCGGTGCCCTCACGTGAGCGCAGGCGCCAGCTGGATGCGGTTGATCCTGAGCACGGTCTGCGGCTGCACTATGATCCTCTTGCGCTGAAAGCGGTGCCTCTTCCAGAAGCGCATGTGCACTTTGGGCCACGAGTCTGTCCTTTCCAGCACAGTGGCATCCACACGAACCAGCTCCTTGGCCAGAAGCGGCCTGCCCACCAGCGTGAAGTCACTCGCCCCCACCAGAAGCACCTTCTCCAGGCGCAGGCGCTCGCCGCACTCCACCTCTATGTCGTTCTCGATAAGGATCAGGTCCTCGTCCGTCACCTTTGGAAGGGAAGTTTTCGTTTGTTATGCAGGTGATTTTCAAACATATGCTCCTAGCATTTGGTCGTGGTCCTCACGGACATTTGCGGGTAATATGAGCATTTGAATGCACTTATTAGGTATTTTCATACTTTTATGGCCTCAATATGTTAACAATTGTAATGTCTGATGCTCTTTGCTGTTTTAATGTGTGAAGGAGTGAAACTTCTATAGGCCAGGGGTCAGCAACCAAAAATGTTGAAAGAGCCATATTTGAGCAAAAATGTGTCTGGAGCTGCAAAATATTGAAAGCCTTATATAAGTATTATAATGAAGGCATGCTGTATGTATATATATTAGCTGTATTAGCCTACTATCAAAATGACTAAGTTAGCCACAAATACATGAGCTTTCATGACTACCTTATTTTTCGCACCATAAGGTGCACCTGAATGCCTCAAATTTGGTCAAAAGTCAGCATTGCGCCTTATATATGGATGAATATTGGTCAATCATTATCATCATTATGCATCTTGTGGATGCATAATGCAATGCCAACCATTTCACTACTACTACTGCACCTTAGAATGAAAGTGCGCCCTATACATGAAAACTGTTTTCATATAGGCCATTCGTTGAAGGTGCGCCTTATATGCCGATGCGCCTCATAGTGCGAAAAATAAGGTAAAAGTTTATTCCCCCTGCAGTGCAAGAGAATGACGCACCACAGGTATAGACCCTACTCACATGACGTCACAACCACGCCTCCGCGCCATATTGTTCGTCAACTCGTCAAAATGGTGAAGGCGTGTGTGGCGGTTGGTTGCAATAACAGATAAGATAGACGGAGAGACTTGAAGTTCTACCGTATTCCGAGAGACCCGGAGAGGAGAGCGAGATGGACTGCTGCAATTCGACGAGAAAACTGGGATCCAAACGATTACCACGGATTATGTAGCTGTCATTTTATATCTGGTAAGATGCATTTAATATATATTTAGAGGGTTTTGGGCTGACAACCACAATTAAGATCATTAATCGCCGACAACATGCAGTTTCAAATTCAAGATGCTTATTTCTTCCACCATCATTACATTTTGAATAATATTTAGCTGGTACCAAGTGAAAGAAGCTGGCCTCGTCTCCGGATCATCAGTTAAACAGGTGTGTCCAAACCTTTTGCAAAGGGGGCCAGATTTGGTGTGGTAAAAATGCGGGGGCTACCTTGGCTGATTTACATAGAACAATATATTTAAACAAATGTTAGCAAGCCCTTCTGTGTGTCACATTTGCTTTATTTTTTTTTTTAATTCATAATTTCAACAGTCTCGTCT
This sequence comes from Corythoichthys intestinalis, assembly GCF_030265065.1. Classification (NCBI taxonomy): domain Eukaryota; kingdom Metazoa; phylum Chordata; class Actinopteri; order Syngnathiformes; family Syngnathidae; genus Corythoichthys; species Corythoichthys intestinalis. Next base: position 48,872,432 of record NC_080402.1, read on the forward strand.
TTGTGGCGTTCTCTTTCGACACTCGGGCTCTTGCGAAATACTGCTGCTGTGAAATTAAATTAGCTTGAAGTTGCTATAATTTCTCACTGCGTATCTTCCCTGTAATGTTGTCGTACATGTCTTGTTATTATCGCGTCACATCGAACTCTTTGAAAACAGCGACTGTCTCTTTGCGAGTGACGCAGACACAGTTGTTGCATGTTTTATTGAAGAAATAGTCCAATATCCACCTATCCTTGAAGCGTCGGCCATCGCAGTCAACTTTTTTTTTTTTTTAACTGATTGTCGCCATTTTAGAATATTGGAATTAAAGGGTCACACGGGGGTAATGTTGGTTAGAGTGCTGATGTTAAAGTTTTTCAAACTTTCGTGAGAATAGGCTGATTTTGTGTGGACAAGATAGTTGTAGATATCAGGGTAGCAGATGTCAGGCAGAGAGGGCGGAGACAGCGGGTCGAAAAATATCGATTTAGGCATCAAATATGGTTCTGGCGAATGGATAGACTGAAGCTTTTCCTTTTATGCAACGCATCCAATGAGTTTACAGCGTCTTAAAGCACCGGGGCTTCCATGAATTGCTCTATAAACTGAACGACTAATTGAAACCATTGAGAATAGGGCTAAACAGAGACGGACAATATGGTGGCCGGATACAGCGACACGTCATTCTGTGACGTTGGTGAGTAGGGTCTATAGGCATTCTATAAAGTCACAGAGGGGTCTTTTTTTCCGGATGCTAATTCAGTCAGATAATACTTGTTTTGTGAAAGCTCACATTTGGCTAACATACTAACTAACTACTACTAACTTTGGCTAACAACTATTGAAGCATTTAAAGGTGTTAAGATGTGAAAAAAAAGACTTTGATGCGGACTGAATAATTTAGTTTGTCTCCAGAAAATTGATCAATATAATTTAGTTTGTCTCCAGAAAATTGATCAATGTCCTTAAACTGATTTTCTTTTAAAAGAAAATACTGCTGCATATTAATCTTTAGTAAAGGAAGTTAAAATATTAAATACCAATTTGATGTTTTTAATACTGTATATTTTTACGAACTACTGCATGCGCAGTTAAAGTTCCGCATGCAAAATTTATTGTAATGTTAAAAGTGCATGCTGTTATGAAAAACTATCGGGATCGGAGGGTCAGGCTTTTCAAAAATCTGTGATTTGCTCAAAATGGTGGCGAAACAACTTTTGGAGCAATGAAAAGCCTCCAATCATGCCCACCAAGATGTTGGCAAAAGTATCGTCCTGTTTGCTTGCAAAGCAGGAAAGCAGCAAATAAGCCATTTTCAACGAGTAATAGGATAAATCCACGAACATGCGGGGGAACACTACCCCGTCACGTTGCTCATTTGACCTTTCAAAGTTAACTGTTCAGTTATAAAAGATAAACATGAGAAATTGTTTATTCTTCCGGCAAAATCATCACACCTTCCATTGTCGGCCTGCGAAGTGCACCACAGCGAAGAGGCGCCCATAGTCGCCTTGTTCGATCAGCCGGTTGACGGCGCTCGTCAGGGCGGCGTGTTGCCGCCGCTGCTCCTCCTCCGGCACCAGCTTCGTCTCCGGCCAAGGAGGTCTGGACAGCGAGGTCAGAGGCACTAAGGCGCCACTAACCGAGCTTTGCAATCGGGCTGCGGCGGGATGAAGGACGGAGGCCCTGCAAGTCAACAGGCGACATGTTCTCCACAGCGTCGCCATCAGCGCCATCTTTAACGTAAAGTGTTAGTGTGCCAACCAGAGATGTTCTCAAATAGCAGATTAAACAAGACTTCCAATTTTCACTATTTAATGTCTATATCGGTAAACAATTTAGTTGTTTGAGTCAAATATTTTCACAATACCATATTTTCCATACAAGCTGCTTGTCCATGTGGTTTAGATGCATTTATGCGATGTTTTTTTTTTAGATAAGTGGCAGCATTGTGTCGTGAATGTGCCGTAAATCAGTTTTACCCCTCGAAACAACAAGTTCGTCACAGAAGAACCATAAAAAACACATATTTCCCATTTACAGTCATAAAATTATAATAACTCTCTAAACAGTAAAAATGTGCTTTGCGTTTAATTTGAATAAATTCTTCATGTAGAAAAAGATGTCCACATTATTGGTTAACTGCGCATGCGTCGCCTGTTACGGTCGAGAGATACTCTCAACTAAAGATTACATTACCAGTTGTATTTGACGAGTGTTGTTATTGATTTTGGTTTTATTGATATTTAATATCGTTAAATGTATTTATTGACCATCACAAAATTATATATAAAAAAACACAATATTTATTTGTAATCATAACATACATACAGCTGCAAACAAAGTATTTGAACATCTGTTTATCAGCTAGAATCCTGACCCTGAAAGACCTGTTAGTCCACCTCATAAAAGCCTACCTCCACTCCATGTATTATCCTGAATCAAATGCACTTGTATGAGGTCGATAGCTGCATAAAGACACCTGTCCACCCCACACAATCAGTAAGACTGAAACTTGTAACGTGGTGAAGACCAAAGAGCTGTTCAAAGACACCAAAGACAAAATTGTTCACTTCCACAAGCCTGGAAAGGACTATTGAGAAATTGCCAAGCAGCTTGGTGAAAAAAGATCCACTGTTGGAGCAATCATTAGAAAATGGAAGAAGCTAAACATGACGGTCAACCTCAATCTAAGTGGAGCCGAATGTAAGATACCTCGTGGGGTATCAATGATCCAAGAAAGGTGAGGAATCAGCCGAGAGCTGCATGACAGGAGTTCGTCAATGACCTGAAAAGAGTTGGGACGACCGTTTCCAATGTTACTATTGGTAATACACTAAGACGTCATGGTTTGAATCATGCATGGCATGGAAGGTTCTCCTACTTAAACTAGAACATGTCAAGGCCCGGCTTAAGTTTGCCTATGACCATTTGGATGATGCAGAGGAGTCATGGGAGCAAGATGATGGTCAGATGAGAGTAAAATGAACTTCGTAATAATTTCGTGTTTGGAGGAAAAAGAATGTTGAGTACTATCTCAAGAACACCAGCCCTACTGTGAAGCATGGGGGTGGTAGTATCATGCTTTGGGGGTCTTTTTCTGCTCACGAGACAGGACGAGTGCACTGTATTAAAGAGAGGATGACTGGGCCCTGTATTGGGAGATTTTGGGGATCAACCTCCTTCCTTCCATCAGAGCATTGAAGATATGTCGTGCCTTGGTCTTCCAACATGACAATGACCCGAAGCACACAACCACGAAAACCAAGGAGTGGCTCCGTAAGACCAAAGCACACGGTCCCAGGCTTCCACTGGGATGGCTTCAACTGGTCAGATGAGACCAAGATTGAGCTTTTTGGCAACAAACTCTAAGTGGGTCTGGCGTGCCACGAAAGATGCGCATGCTGAAAAGCACCTCATACCCCCTGTGAAGTATGGGGGTGGGTCAGTGATGCTGTGGGGCTGTTTCGCTTCCAAAGGCCCTGGGAACCTTGTTAGGGTGCATGGCATCAAGAATGCTTTGAAATACCAGGACATTTTAAATCAAAATCTGTTGCCCTCTGCCTGAAAGCTGAAGATGGGTCGTCACTGGGTCTTTCAGCAAGACAATGACCCTACACATATGGCCAAATCTACACAGACATAGTTCACCTGACACAAAATACCTATCAATATGCTCCTGCCAAGAATCGGGATATTGTTTTAAAAAGGTGGCAATGTTTAAAAAAAAAAAAAAAAGGGACCAACAAGTTGCTATCAAAATCTTCCACCATAATAGTGTCTCAGGTAACTCTAAGGCTGCCATTGACGGTGCTCGATGCCCAATCCATTTAGACTGGGAACATTCGTTCATTCGAAACAGGGCTGCAGCTAGGATCGATTATTTTAGTAGCCCATTAATCAATGAAGTATTTATTTAGGATAATCGAGTAATTGGGTAAGGAACATTAAAAAATCAAAATACCTGAGCCTCACACAGTATATAAAACAAAAAGAGGATCTATGTACAACAAAAGAACAATTGGCTAACTTACATAGCAAAAGTCCGCTAGCTTAAATGCTATAAAATACGAACGCTTTTTTACAATGCTCTTAACAAATGGCTCAGACACATATTCCCACAAAAAATGGCTAAATTTACCTTTAAACTAAATTATGAATGCATTAAAAAAAAATCATTAGCACAAACAAAAACTTATGTTGGTCTTAACAGGGAGCAGCTGGATTCACCCATGTGAAATAAGGCAGACAAGAGGGCAGTGTATGCACCCCAATCAATGAAAATAAATGCAAACACTTTCAAAACAAACCATTACAACGCCATTTTAATTAAACGAATACTCTAAGCAGCAAAATTTAATATGAATCTTTTTTTCTAATCGAATACCCCACCTACACCTAATCATTTGGGTGATTCCCAGGTCACTTCCTGTTCTGTAACTCAAAATAAACAGGAAGTGACCCATAAAATACCAGCAAATAAACAGGAAGTAACTGAAAATCAACATGTAAATGACCTTAAATGGCCCAAAATTACCTCATTGCCTGGTAGTGGCTGCCAATGACGGCGATAGACGTTCAATCCGTTTGAAGTGGGAGGGATACTGCCACCCTCCCACTTAAAATGGATTGGACGTCTACTAGTGATAAACTCATTCCAATTCACAGTAGAAGCTTGTTTTTCTGTTTATTAGTTGTTTGTAGACCAATGTATCGGTAAGTGTTGTATCGCCATATCGTCAGATCATCATTATCGTGAGCTTTGTATCGCAAATCGAATTGTATCGTGAGGTAACAAGAGGTTCCCACTCCTACTGCAGTGTGTGTAAACCTGGTGAAAAACAACAGGAAAGGTTTGACCTCTGCAATTACAAACAAAGGCTACTGTACCCCCATCCGGCAAAATATGTCACTAACTCCATTTATGTCCAGTTTGGATCTTTTACATCCATTCAAAAGTGAGATAATTTCCAGATAACACTGAATGACATCTGTCATAAGCATTCATTATTGCTCATGACAGTGTCATGTCATAATTATAATTGTCTGATGACAGTCTTATGTTGCCACTGTCAAATAAAGTGTTACCAAATACCATAACTCTTTATTAATGAAACAACTGGAACAGAAACTGAAGAAATAATTCGCACAGACGATGAATTTTGATTTTCTGCAGTGCTTCAATGCATGCTAGGAGGCAGGTTGGACAACAAAAGTGTTGACAGCGGGTGGCAGCAGAGGTTGACTGTCTCCCTCAAGGGAGCTGTGATGGCCAAATGAGGCTTCTTGAAGCAATGAAGCTTTGCATCCAATTGGTTCAAAGCTTCATGGTGGTTCATTTGGTCTTAAAGTGTTACCTGTAAATAACTTTTAGTGTAAATATATCATAATACAGTGCAGGCTGCGGCTTATAGTCCAGTGCGGCTTATCTATGTGCAAATGTCGTTTTCGTGCCAAATTTGGTGGGTGGTGGCTTATAGTCAGGTGCGCCTTATAGTGCGAAAATTACGGTATTTGCAAAAGGTTTAGCTGTAAACTCTGTCCAGCCATCTGTCTTTTTTTCTGAAATCTTAATTTAAACTTACACTGGCCAGCAGGCACCTAAGAGTGCCCACTAGGCAGAGGACTACGGTTGACCCGCTCACTACACCTGCCTGCTGGCCAATGTGATGTCAAGTAGATGCGGGGGTGGCTGAACAGACTTTGGGCTTAAAGGTGTGTGAATTGCTTTTAAACTGTATCTCATTTACTGCCATTGACAGTAATACTGTAGATGTCTAATACACGTGAACTATGATTGTTTGGCAGTGATGATGACTGCCAGGTCTTCAACTCTAACATATTGGGCATATATAGTATTACTGTTATTGGTAATGAATGATCATGGCCTCTGAGGGGACGCTGTCATCTATGGGTGGCATATACCCAGTGGCGGACTTGGCAATTTTGGGGCCTAAGGCAAACATATCCAGGGGCCCTCTTCATGGGTCAGGGGTTAAAAAGGTGAGAAGGGTGTGGAGGAAATATGTTCCGGTACACTAGGGCTGTCCTAAACGACAAATTTGCTCCTAATTTGTCGGCCGACTAGTTTCACGATTAGACGACAAATCTAATAATTTCTTTTTTTTTTTGCCAATTTAGCAATGAATTTTTTGGTGACGCTAGACATGTCCCGATCGATCGGGATCCCGATCACGTCATTTTCAAAGTATCGGAATCGGCAAAAAAATATCAGCCATGCCTTTTTTAAAAATATATATATTTTTTAATTAAATCGTTTTCTAATTGTATTGTTACAAACATAATATGTTACACTCATCCAGAGTCTTTAGTTTAGGCTTAAGGTAGGGTTATCAAATTTATCCTGACAATGGCGGTAATTAATTTTTTTTTTTATAAATGTATCACGTTAAAATATTTAACGCAATTAATGCATGTGCTGCACGACCCACTCACGCATTGTCGCACTCAATCTGTAATGGCGCCGTTTTATCTATATAGTGAGGTAAAAGGCAGCATAAAATGAGTAGAGTGAATTTTGGCAGCCTTTGGAGCCTTTTTTAAATTGGCTTAAGCCTTATAATCCCTCTCCCTACGATTAGAAATATCAAGGGAAGCAATGTGGGGAAGCAAGGTAGCAATTGATCTTTTTCTTAACACCTTATGTTATTTCCCAACGCAGAGAAGATATATTAACCGGTAACACTATGCACAGTCATGGTTCCACTTCCCATCATGCATTTGGGCATGGCCACAGTATCAGCAGGGGTCGCGTTAACCGAATATTTTCCGTCGTTGACCGGTTTTTTAAAACGGTGACGGAAAAAACGTCCATCTGCCATTTTGACAGGTTGCAATTCACACCCCAGACCACGGGGTGGCGAGTGAGCATATTAATTAGCTATTGTCTCTCTTGATGCATGACGTCGTTGACCTTACTCGGAAAAATGTCAAGGCAACTGAGTGTTTGCCTGGCACGGCCAGACTGTTCTCCCTTTATTTTTCAAACACTGAGAGAAAAGTCTGGGACACAGCCTCTCGAGTAGGTACAAAATCAGTCGACAAATCAGATTTGTTTATTTGCGTGACGTGTTCTTCACGAGCAACGTCACTCTTGCGCGCCGAAAGTCGTCTCTACAACAAGACGGATGGCGAACGGGAGAGCCTTGAATATGTTCCAATCCGCGGTACATTCAGTTTTAAATGAGCTAAAACACATTGACACGAGTCATTGACAACAGTCTGTCTCGCGCTAGCCATGTTGAATAAACTCTGTTCTCCTCGTATGTTTACTTCTGCGCGCAAGTCCCTCGTCCTGCCCTCGTCGCTTTGCTAACGGCACATCTGCCCGTCGCTGATTGGTGCACTCCGCTGTCTGTTTGCCTCTTGTTAAGCTTGTTCGGACAGAATATTAATTAAAAATGAATGAAAACTAAATACTATTGAATATGTCATTATTATCATTTTAAAAATGTAAGTGACGGGTGAAAATAGATTATGACCGGATTTTTATGACACAGTCAGTCAAAATGACAGACAATGAAAAAGTCTAGCGCAACCTCTGAGTATCAGTTACTGAAAGCTCAACAAATACACTAGATGGCAATATTTAGTCACAATATACAAAGTCACAAGTCTTTCTATCCGTGGATCCCTCTCACAGAAAGAATGTTAATAATGTTTTGGAATTGGAATTGAATCGGGAGCAAAAAAAAGCAATCGGATCGGGAAATATCGGGATCGGCAGATACTCAAACTAAAACGATCGGGATCGGATCGGGAGCAATAAAACATGATCGGAACAACCCTAGTTGACGCTTATTAATTCACAAAACCATTTTGGAACACTTAATTTTTTTTTTATAAAGTACAAATAATCATGTAAATAACAATAAGTAATCACAAATAAACAATGAGGTTAAATGCTGATAGCATTTACTAGTGCAAAAGAATGGAAAGTAAACAGATTCAGAACACTGACTTTGCCTTTCCAACATTATTCAAAACAATTCTTAAAAAAAAAAAATCTAACATTAATTGTTATAGTATATTACTATATATAATAGTAGTATAATAATTATAATAATTATTCATTGCCAATCATATTTGTCGTAAAGAGTGTCATTTGAAAGCTATTCTTAGTGTAGAATCTGTATTCTGTAGTATTTACATATTATAATATTAATTCTGAGGTATGTGGGATTAACTCCAGAAATCGTTATTTATATGACCGCTGACCGAAAGCTCTACACTCCGTGAAAAACATTCTTCGTCATTGCTTGTGGTGTCACTAATAGATTTAATTTTTTTTCGTTAGCAAATGCTGTTAACCAGCTCTTGAGTGTTATTGCATGACTGATTGGAACTGTACTACATTGTTTCGCCATAGGGTGTGCTGTCGTTTTATGTTCGGTGTGAAGAAGAGGAAAGTTAAAAGAGGCATTAGTGGCCTGTTCTCAACTTCACCCTCGCTCACTGCACTTTGGCTCTCATGGAGAGCACGTACGCTCATGTGTTCGAAATAAACGATAGCCGACTTGTATTATAGCAAGTATGCTGCAAAAATAGCGAGCTTAGTGGCGTGAAAAGCGCGGGAGAGCTAAGTGACGCTAATGAACAGCTAAGCGGAGGTAAACGATGCTAAACGGGGCTAAGCGAAGCTAAACGACGCTAAATGAAGCTAAGCGACTGATACTCAGTCCGTCGTCATGGAACAGTCCATTGTAGTGCGTGCGTGTGTGTGTGGGGGGGGATAATATAAATGCAGCATTCAAATGGCTTTCTTTTTTGTTTTGTTATTTGTTTGTTTGGTATGTTGACATAATTATACATGACGAATAGTTGGGGGTGCTGCTGGCTCCGGTGGCCCAAGCCCTTGCTTGTTGGGGCAAGGGGCAGCTGGTTGAGGGCCCCCTACTAGTTGGGGGCCTAAGGCGATCGACTACTTCGCCTGAATAGTAGATCCGCCTATGGATATACCAAGTCTTCAAATTCGCTAGTATGGAAATTAGCCACAAAACCAAGCTTTATTGGTGATATTCTTGCCTTCAGTGAGAGCAATCCAAATGGCAACAAGGGTCGAAAAGATAATGGACAGCACACTAGTCAGTTAGCCTGCTGTGTCCATAATTCTCGCGCTAGCGTTCAACTGCAATGTATGTCTTTTTGTGGCTTTCCGGTAACTCAAGGTGAGACCGTGAGAGCATGAGAGCGCATGATTAAAGACACCATGATTTTAGAGAGATATTATCGCATGCTTACCTTGTTTCGATCCAAAAAGTCAGTGTAGTATGTATCACCGAGTGTCAAGACACAGCTGTGAATGGCCACAGCGGGATTCTTTGGGGATTTTATTGGTGAAACATAGTAATATAACAATGGTCGCGATGTAGACGTAGTGGTCGAGATTTTCTTTTTCCAAATATTTACCCTTCTGAACTTTTTAAAAAAAAATATTTATTTGGATCAATTATTTATCATCTAAAATATCGGGGAAAATGTGACAGTACAAAAAAAATACAATTAAGCAATAGTTATGAGGTAGATATCCGTGACCTATTTACAGACACTATTTTTTTTCATTGTGACATAATTTGTTTCAGGGCCGGCCCAGGCCATTTGGGGGCCCTAAGCAAAATAATGCAAAGGGGCCCATATTTTTGGCCCACCATTTCGTCACAGTGTACTGTGAAACCCATACATGCAATCCAACCTATACATCCATATTTTGTATATTAATCAGATTTTGTTGCACTGCATGCTTCAAACTTCTCACCCCAAATGATTGTCAGTATTTACAGTAGATAGCGCCAAACCTTTTTCTAAAAGAGGAAAGAAAGAAGGAAGAAATTTTATTTTTTTAAGCTTGTAATCAAGTATCAAAACTCACAAAAGTCAAATAAAGCAAACTGTAGTAAACAAAAAAATAAAAATAAATTAAACAATTGCCAGATTGGGGGCCCCCAAGAGATCAGGGGCCCTCAGCAGCTGCATAGTCTGCGTATAGGCTGGGCCAACCCTGATTTGTTTAAAAGTTTAAAATATGTGTGTGAATAATTTTTTTAAGTCTTTCTTTTTTTAACTAAATAATAGACATCAATTAATGATTCTAAGCTAAAAATGATAGACATTTCGAAATGTAAAAATAGTTAGTTACCATCTTTTTATGGCTGGGTTGAAACAAAAGCGGTTGCGCGGTGTCTGTAAATGGGTGTCTCCAGGGTAAAACGGATAAATTAAAAATAGTTTGGGGCTTCATGTGCCATGAAACTGCTATGGCAGCATATAGACATATTGTTGTATCAAACACAAACGTTCTTTTGGCTTAAAATACAGCAGTTTATTTTGAAGATGGGTGCAAGAACAGAAACTGCTTTTTCAGCCTTGTCTGTGTTTTCCGCCACTATTATTATTATCATTATTATTATTATTAGGGATGTAAAGTTATGGTTATTGTAATTTCGTTTTTTTTTTTTACCTAATATGCTCTGTTCAGTTCATTTTTCATACAATAAGACTGTAAAAAATACTGAATGCTTTTATTTTAAAAAATGGAAACAATAGAACTTGTGTAAACAAGGGTTAGCCTTTTGCATATTTTCAATGACAGTCTTGTTAATTTTAAAACATAAAACAATTCTATCAATTATAAAATCTTCAAATTATAATTATACACACAAAAAAACTAAATTTTGAATCCTTAGCAGTAACAAATGTTAAATATCCTAGTTATAAAGTTTTTTGATTAACAGATCTGATTTTTCTTCAGAAAGCACATATCTAATTGCAGTGGTTTTCTTGCTTATTTTCTTAGATGTCGATTCTAAATTCATTCTGATTGTGCAGTTTTAGTCGATCTCTGAAATCTATTTAAATCTAAGAGCACATTTTTTGAGAGAATGCGATTAATCACACAATTATATACATCTGCAATGTTGCTCATTAATTATGTTGTATGAATACTTTTGTTTTCATTTTTACTATACAGTGATCCCTCTCTTATCGCTGCTAATGGGGAAAAGAATCCGCCATGTAAAGTAAAAAACTGCAAAATAGTGTCACTGCCCCATTTTTAACACTTTTTATACGGTATATAATATCAGTAAGTGTATATAAAATGATATAAATGCATATGTTATCATTAGAACATTAAGAAATAATTTGAAGTGTGTAAATAAAATATTAATTGACTAAAATACGCACTGTACATTCATTCTCTCACTCTCACGCGATAAATGTGTGTGTAAGTGTACACATGTAGATGTAGATAAAGAGTACATAAATATGTTTTAGAACTCTTTCATTCTTAAATCAAGATTAAAAAATCCACGATGTACTGAGGGCACGAAAGATGAGCCGCGAAGTAGTAAGAGATCACTGTATATTCAAGTTCCAGGTTGTTCTGTTAAATTTCTACAACAATTCATATTTCTATTCTACAGGAATGCACAACAGAACCAAATCATAAAATCACTGGCCTCCGCCAAACAGGGACTGGAATGATGGTATTGACCACCACTGGGGCCACCTTTGAAATATCAACCCTCATTTGGGAAAAGGCATTTGGGGAAGGCTATATAGAAATTCCGAGTGATGGAATCCCGGTTACAATCACAAAAAATGGGACAACAATTGTAAATATTAAGTGAATAAAGGCTATATTGTGGAAGACATTTTTGCTTTATTCATTTTGGTGACCTCTTTTTTCTTTATCTTTTCCAGTGTCATTTAAATTGCATTGACACCCATGTTAATTGATGCCACTAAGGCCTATGAACTTCAATGACATTGACTCCCATAAATGTCGATTGCATTGGCAAAAAATGTTCAATTCACCCCCACTGATTTCCAGTAATGGAATGTAATGAAGTAAATGAATTTACTGTACTTAAATACATTTTTTGTGGATCTGTACTTCACTTGAGTACAAATATGAAGTGGAAGTTTTACTTTGCTACATTTTACAGCACATATCTTTACTTATACGCCACTACTTTTCAAATCGTGGCCTGCTTTACACGTTAAATCTTGATTTGATGGTTTCAATTCCATGCCTCTCATGCGCACTCTTGTACAGTAGGTGGCGGTATCCATCTCATAGTCCCCAAATCAATAGGAAGTGACCTGATACCAATAGGACATGTCCCCAAAATGTTCCTAAATCAAAAGGAAGTGACCTGATATCGATAGGACATCCCAGAAATGTCCCAAATCAACAGGAAGAGACCTGATATGACCAGGACATGTCCCTGAAATGTCCACAAATCAACAAGAAGTGACCTCAAATGACTTGGACATGTCACTGAAATGTCCCCAAATTAAAAGGAAGTGACCTCATATGACCAGGACATGTCCCTGAAATGCCCCCAAATCAAAAGGAAGTGACCTGATATCAATAGGACATGTCCCTGAAATGTCCCCAAATCAAGAGGAAGTGTCCTTATATCAATAGGTCATGTCGCTGAAATGTCCCCAAATCAACAGGAAGTGACCTGTATCAACAGGAAGTGTCCTGATATCAATAGGACAGGTCTCCAAAAGTCCCCAAATCAAAACGAAATGACCTGTTATCAATAGGGCATGTCCCCAAATCAATAGGAAGTAACCTGATATCAACGGGACATGCATGTCCTTAAAATGTCTCCACATCAACAGGAAGAGACCTGTTATCAATAGGATATGTCCCCAAATCAACAGGAAGTGACCTGATATCACCAGGACATAGCCCCAAAATGTCCCCAAGTCAACAGGAAGTGACATGATATGACCAGGAGTTGTCCCCAAATCAACTGAAAGTAGTCAATATGACCAGGACATATCCCAGAAATGTCCCCAAATCAACCTTATAGCAATAGGACATGTCCCCGAAATGTCCCCAAATCAACAGGAAGTGACCTTAAAACAACAGAAAGTATGTCATAAATGTCCCCAAATCAACCTAAGATCTGTATCTCACACAGCAAAGCCCCATTTTCAGTTTCTGTTTCTGTGTTTTCTTATGTCATTTTTCTGTTGATTTGTGTGATATGGACACCCCGTGTGACTCCTGAATAAAGATTATATATATATATATATATATATATATATATATATATATATATATATATATATATATATATATATATATATATATATAGTTATATATAGTTATATATATATATATATATAGCTATATATAGTTATATATATATATATATATAGTAATTTCTCCAGAAATTGCTGTTTTTAGTCAAACATAACATAATCACGCTCAAAGGAGCGTGTTTATTTTGACTATTGTACATTTCTCAATTTTCAACCAATGTTTCAATTGTTTGGTTGTTCATAATAGTCGAACACACAGTAAAGTAACTGTCCACTTAAAAAATGTATTTTAGTGGCTCACTCACCCTAGGTTTGCTTCAAAGAACCTGTCAGAAAAGAATACTGTCTTAAGATGGCCGACGGTTACTAACGCCACCGACACTAACTCTTGACATCTAGCCCTCTAGAGCAACGCTTGTGACTGGTATCACTCAAATTTTCGGCGGTCCTTGAACGCACCGGCGAGTGAGCTGCCTCCCTCCATTTTGTGTCGCCCGCTTCGTTTCCGGGCTTTTGACACTCAAGTCTGCTTGCTTGAGAAATCACAATAGCACAAGCAGCAAAACGGCATGGCTCAACGGACGCGGCCACGGTATACTTAAAACTTCATTTCAAAGACAAACAGCTGGAACGTCGGAATTCATCGCCGCCTCCAAAAAGGCGAGGGAAAGACGTCGCTTCGCCAAAACTTATCGCTGGCCGCAGCGCCACCACTGACAGCTGCAAGTAAACAGCTACGTGCTAAGCACTTAGCTCCCATTAGCATTTAGCTATTTTGCTCCGGGACTAACCATAGACGACTGCGGACTATTAGCTGCAGGCTAACCGCGGCTGGTCTTGCAGCGCGAAGCTTAGCGGGGCGTCGTTAGCCGGCTAACCTGGCTGGGTGCCGGTGGTAGGAGTTTTCTTTTCCCTGCTTGCCAGCGGCCTGCTGTTATTTTTTTCTCCTCCGCCAAGGAAGAATTTGACCAACGATACTATTTCCCATTCATGGTTTATTGGGCGACGCCGCCTTACCACTTCGTCGTCAAGTTTGGGTGAGTAACTGGAGCTAACGTGACTAAATTACAGCATATACTTGAAGCTATCTGAAGCGTCCTACCTCTTTGGGTTATTAACATTTTAGTCTTAAAATCTATAGCATTTACGTAATATTTTAAATTTGTTTCCTTGACGTGTGGTTTAGTGTTAATAATTAAACAGTTGGTGCGTGTTCGTATGTGGGGTGACACCTTCACACGACTCGGGCCTTCCAAGTTGCCCGGAAAAGAACACAGAAACTCGGACATTCTTACTGCTGACCCAAAGACCTCCTTTCGTCCTTTTTTTTTTTTTTTTTTTTTTTTTGGTTCATTGAAAACCACAAGTCACACTTTGGTTGGAACGACGGAGGGTTGGTTTGTTGAACGTGTCCACTTCCGTGTCTTAGAACCTCGTCTTTCATATGCTGACCGACAGGGGGCGACTACTCTTGGTAGTTGAGTAGTGTCAACAATGTATAAGTAAACAGATGAAGAAATACAACGCTGTCTTGATTTACGAGTTTTATGGGGTGGGGTCCTTTTTAACTCATTCAATGCCAGTCATTTAAAAAAAAAAATGATTCTCAAGTTTTACACCCTTTGATCCATTGATACAAATAGCCCTTGAAGTACTAGCATCATGACTGACAATGAAATGCCTTAGCTCAAAAGAAGGGAATGTTCAATCAAAAATGAACGAACATTGGTTTTTCTTTTAATATGGTTGTACTTAAGTAGGGTGAAATAAATTTTATTTTATTATCTGTAGTCTCGTCATTCTAACTTTGAAACGATCCAAAAATTCACGCATCACAGGCTCTTTCCATTTCACCCCTCAGGTTTATGGATGCGGCAAAACCAATTTTTTTTTTTTTTACCAAAAAAGCCCAATTATTTCCAAAGGCATGAACATTTAAAATTTGAAAATTTTATCTCGTCTTACATTTTTTGTCTGCTTCACAAAATATATAAATATAAAAAATGTAGGTAATCAAAGCAAACAAAAGTGGTATACAGATTTTGCCAGAAATATACGGTTGCACCAAAGTTTGAGTAAATATATTTATTTCCAATGACGAAAGAAATGATCTAATATCAATTGGAAGAGACCCCCAAAAACACTAATATCTACAAGAAGTGACCCAGAAATGCCCTTAAATGTTCAAAAAAAGTGATCCTGGAATGCCCTTAAATGTTCATGAAGTGACCGAATATCAACAGGTAATGACCAATAAGTATCCTCAAATTAACAAGGAAGTGAATGAACTTTTTGACTTTTCTGTGGTGCTGTAATACAAATTGCATGAAATGAGACTTGTATAACATTTCCGAGGACACCATTTACAGTATTAAAGTTCAAATCTGTCCCTTTTATGTCCTAAAATATTGTCTATAATGAGTATTCATTACATGTGTTAGTTTCCAATCATCTTGTCACTCCTGAGCCATTTTAGCAACATTATTTTTGTGTCCGCTGATATTCGTTCCGAGTAGTCTCATTCTGGCTTTAGCTCCTAATCCAGTAAATACGTTACCAAATTCCACATTGAACAAAGGAGGTGAAAACTTTGGGTAAATATTGGAACTTGGAACACATTATTAGGGGTCTGATATATTGCACTTTTGGAAACTTTAAAGGACTACCATTTTTACATTGGTTGTGACCACCGAGTCACAAATAATAATCTTTATAGTCAATCTTATCTTTGTTATTTCAATAATCAATTATATACATGCATTTTTACGCAATACGCAAAACCAAAAAAAAGAACATTTCAACAAGTTCGACTTAAACCACCATTTCATGAACCTGTGGTTCTGCTCGACGGCATAGCATATGCAGAAAGTCTGCTAACCTTTTTACCGTGTTTGGTTTTGTGACATTCGATAAATAGGGGATTCAAAGCAGGGTTTTTTTTCCATAATATAGCTAGCTGAGCTTTAAGAAGACGTTTTTGAATTGGACAGCTCTTGAAAACAACAAATGTATAAGATGAACCCTTTTAAAATGGATCAGTACTTTTTTTTTTTTTAGAACACAATTTTGGAAAAAAAGGCATTTTTAATTAGACAATTGTGGTCAATAAAATGTCCTTTTTTGTATTGACAAAAGAGGAAAATTATATGGAATCTTATTTTATTATGAGAAAGATTTTAAAGTCTCTCAATTTATATAAAAAAAAAAAATCAACATTTTAAAAATAAAACTTCATTAACACTTTACATGTCGGCGGCGAAAATATTGCGCATATCATCTTTGAAGCCTCGTCATGCTGCAACTAAGTCACCCACGTGCCGCTTGGTCTCATTTGAAAGTGCGGAATTTGAGGTCCTCGCCCATTTTTACTTGAAGTCAATTGACCAAGTAAAATGGGAGATAATGTCATTTGAGTTTTATAGTTTTATTGCCCTCATAAATAGGCATTAAAACGCTGCATGGACCGTGTGTTTATGCCCATATTTCCATCATTTCTTGTCCTTTTTTAAAACCGAAAGACATATCACAGGAGCCATTGTGAGGTCAAGAAGGACGGACATGAACATTTTTCATAAATTGTTGCGCGACGCGCCACCGAAGGAGAGGGAGGCGACGTAGCGAGCGATGGCCGGTTGAATTGAGCGAGTGACTTTGAAGCTAGCAGAATGAATCGAAAACTAAATTTAGCGCAAGCTAATGCATTATTTTACAACTCGAGGAAGAGGATGGAGCAGATTTGTCGTGTTGTTCGGATGACTCGACGAGTTGGAAAGAGTGACAGTCCGACAGCACAAACGGCGGAAGAGTGGCCTGCGTGACGTAGTTTAGCTCTGCGTCCCTGTTCAAGAGGAAATTGAGTGGCATGCCTGAAAAAAACTGAACTTGTTTATTGTCACTATTTTTGAAAAGGCTTTTTTTCAATGTTTTACTTTTTTTCCCCACTATCAATCTTGTCAATTTGTATATAGATGTGTGTGTTCGAGAAGCTTGATTGGATGTATATACCGTATTGGCATGAATATAAGACAGTGTTTTTTGCATTGAAATAACACTGAAAAAGAGAGGGTTGTCTCATATTCACGGTCTAGACATTATACCCATTCACGATGCTAGATGGCGCCAGATATCATTGAAGTGATGTTCTGTCATGACAGATCTCAGCTACTCCCTATTCACGGCGCTAGATGGCGCCAGAGATCATTGAAGCGATGTTCTGTCATGACAGATCTCAGCTTCTCTTTTAGTTTAAAGAGTTTGCATTATTTTATTGCAATTTTTTTCCTTATTCAGATTTGTTTCAAGACTACAATTACAGTTAGACCTCACTTTGATGGTTAATGCAGTTATTGCAATTTTGTTGTTTTATCACAATAAATTGTTTTATTTTAGGGCTGCAGCTATCGAATATTTTAGTAATCGAGTAATCGACTGAAAATTCTATCGATTAATCGAGTAATCGGATTAAACAAATATATTTTTAGGTGAAGCGCAATTATAAATATACATGAGAAAACAAGACATTTCATCTGATCTTGAACCATTTTCAGTCAATCAATGTCTTTATTTTCGATGTATATTGCTAGAATTAAAAAAAAAAGACTAATTCACTGCTTTCACTCAAAAAAACTTTTAGATCTTATTTAAAAAAAAAAAAAAAAAAAAAAACATATATATATATATATATATATATATATATATATATATATATTACCTAAAAATGCAGTTACGCGTGATAACACACATCACTTAAAAGTTAGGATTTTTTCCCACGTGTTTCAATTGAATTTCTCTTTGTGTCAAGCCATTTTTAGGTTCTAGTTAAGTTTTAAGTTAGTCTAAACTGTAAGTCCTGATAGGATTTTGAGTTTTTGCAGCGTTTAAAATAAATGTATGATACAGGCTGTACTGGAGCACATTCGGGACCAGTGCTACTTGGTGTTTTATCCAGCAATGACTACTGAGCTAAAATTGATAATTAGCATGATTAAGTTTTTATTTTACACTCTCATCACGCCACAATGCTATGTTATGTTAAAGCCTGTATGTAAGACACGTTAGCCACGCAACGACAGTGGTCATAATTAATTGAAACCTAGTCCTCCGCAGGGCTAACTTTACGTGAGCTAGTAGCGACAGTAACGTTAATCTTATTTATTAGCGCTTAGCGCTCTTTATTAGCGCTTAGCGCTGTACTGCTTTAAGATGGCGGCTGTTTAATAACGCTGCCCAGACGCGGCCGAGTCTGTCATTGTGCATCTAGTTCAATATACATGTGATCTTTATGAGACGCATCAGACGCTAGCTGTTACCAACTTAGCATCGTGCGGGCTAGTATTTGGCAACGTCGGCGTCGTTTGTGGCGGCTGTCAGCTGCAGTAAGTTTTTTTTCCCCCCTTCTTCCTATCCGCACTTGACAGCGCATTGTCCCGCATTAAAAGTAGTCCGAGCAAAACGTGATGCTTAGAGCTGTCAAAATAAACGATTACTCGAGGTGAATAAAATTACTCGGATCAGTTTTTAAACTCGAGTTACTCGAGTTGCTCGAGTACTCGTTTCAGCTCTAGTTTATTTACATTTCAAAAACCAGAAGCCAGTCATTTACGAATGTGATTGCACTTTATTTTACATATTTAAATGTTCAGATATTAAGATTTGAATGAGGCAAAATAACATGCTTTTTCTCTCAAATATATTGTTATAATCATTTCTTTCAGCTGTACTGTAATTATTTTCTGTATAAAAATTAATTTGGTGTTCAAAAAGTCTTTTTTTCAAACTTGAGTCTTGAAAAAGAGGGGGTCATCTTATAATCAGGGCTGTCTTATATTCGGGCCAATATGGTAGTTTTGATGAGGTGATAAGTACAATACCTAACCTCACAAAGAGATCCTCCAAACCCTGTATGTGTTAGATGATACATATGTATTTTATATATATATATATATATGGCGACACGGTGGCTGAGTGGTTAGCACGTCTGCCTCACAGTTCTGAGATCGGTTAGCACGTCTGCCTCACAGTTCTGAGATCAAGGGTTCAATCCCGGGCCGAAGCCCAGCTTAGAGTTTGCATGTTTTCCCCATGCCTGCGTGGGTTTCCTCCACGAACTCCGGTTTCCTCCCACATCCCAAAAACATGCATGGTAGGCTGATTAGGCAGTCCCCTGCCTACTGCCCATAGTTAGCTGGGATAGGCTCCATCACCTCCGCGACCCTCGTGAGGAATAAGCGGCATGGAAAATGAATGAATGAATGTATTTATATATAGTAGTCCTTCTCAAAAAAATAGCATTTTGTGATAAACTTAATTATTTTCTGTAATGTACTGATAAACAACAAGTTTTCATTTGGTAAAAATGGCATTTGAAAATGTTTTCCTTAACCTTTTAACACCTGAGCCTATTTTGTCCGAATTTGCATGCCGTTGCCTTTATATTTCAAAGAAAAACGTTAACAATGGCCTGGTCCGGTCCCCTTTTTCAGGGCACCATAACCTTCATGTCCAAACTGTTGTTTTCTTCACTGACCAATTACTGTATAATCAACATTTTGGACCTAAAAAGAAAGAAAAATCCCAAAATCTTTTGTCAAAATTTGTAATATTGATGTCCCATTGATAACCAAACATGCTCCATGAACCGTTTTGAAGCTTCATAATTATTCAACTTGTTAGGATTAACATTCAGTCGAAAAAAATAAGACTGAATAGTTTTATATCTGACAATTCAACACAAACAGCAGGTATGGTCATAGGTGTTTTTTGGGCCTTTACACATACTATGGTCAAAACAGGGCTTATACAGTAGACCAACAGTGCAAAATAGTGAATATATATACTGGTCCTTCTAAAAAAAAAAATAGCATATTATGGTAAAGTTCATTATTTTCTGTAATGTACTGATAAACATTAGACTTTCATATATTTTAGGTTCATTACACACAACTGAAGTATTTCAAGCCTTTTATTGTTTTAATATTCATTATTTTGGACAAAAAGGCAAGAAAAAAAACTAAAATTCCCATCTAAAAAAATTAGCATATTACAATACCAATACAAATAAGTGTTTTTAATACAAAAAAAGTCAACCTTCAATTAATTATATCAGCTATGCACTCAATACTTAGTCGGGAATCCTTTTGCAGAAATGACTGCTACAATGCGGTGTGGCATGGAGGCAATCAGCCTGTGGCACTGCTGAGGTGTTATGGAGGCCCAGGATTAGGGCTGCAGCTATCGAATATTTTAGTGGTCGATTAATCGATAGACTAGTTAGTTCGAATAATCGCGTAATTGGATAAGGAACATGAAAAACTAGGCCTGCAAGCAGGACTGAACGGGCCCTCGCAATCTAGCGCAACTCGGACGTCACGCAACTCGGACTGTGTGCAGGTCAGGGTGGTGGCAGATCCTCCTCTCTAATCATCTCATTAGAACCTAACATGCTCGAAAGTCGCCTAATTACATTCCCACACCCAAGAGATAAAAACCCCTATTGGAGAGAGTACTACAAAAAAGGAGCCACTACTGAGCTGTGCAGCCAAGCCCTTATTCAAAACCAAAATTAATCTTCTAACTTGGCCAATTCGACCAAGTGTGCCAAATATTGTGGCTCTATAAGCTGCCTGAGTCTCTGAAAAAAAATATTTCCTTTAAATGGCGAACAAAGGGTCGTCATGGCAACAGACAGAGACACGTGGACATGGGCCGTAAAAAAGTATTTTAATAGGTCTTGAAACTACAATGACCAACATGAAAAGAACTGGACATGTTTTGGAAAAACGAGTGACTTCCTATCGCCACTAGTTGGCGCTGTAGGGTTGATGCAAATGACCCCTACAAGTTCCTTCAGGGTATGACTCTCAACAAGCACGGGAAGTTTGGCGCAGATATGTTCTATATCTGCCGAGTTATGATTGTTCAAAGTTTTTGGAGAGAAAAATTGTTGACAGTCATTTTCACTTTCCTGTTTGGACCCCTCCGCTTCAACGAAACTTCAATATTTTTCATCAGGCACCTGAAGACAGGTCTTAAGGCTTCCCTTATGCAGGTTTGAGGTAGATTGGTTTTTTCCCTTTAGAGGAGGAGTGTGTCCCGTAAAAAAGGGCATTTCCTGTTTCCACTAGGAGGCGCCAGGCACAAATGGTAAATTTTCAATCCAGTCCTGCTCAGGCTGGTATACCTCACACACATGCCAGATTTAAAATAGATTTAACATTGTATGAGGGTGTTATCAGTCATTTTCCGAATTTGGTGTTTTGGCGAAAAAATGGAAGAATTTGGCGCCCCGCCCAGGTCAGGCCCGTGAATGAAAACACACCATTTTTATAACTTAAGATTTCATATGCCTCATGAACAGTCTCGCCAATTTTGAGAATGATCAAACTAATTCCCTAGGTGCCAAGGTGTAAAATGTGCACACTGTAAATCGATAAAAAGTTCACATTCAATCCAAAATACCCGATTTCCTGTAGGATTTGGAATGTGTGTGCAAGAGACTTTTTGGAGCAGTTTTGCACAAAGTTTTGACTCTCCAAATTTCATCACTCTATGTTAGAAAAACCTAAATGGAGAGGCCTTTTTGAAAATTTCAAGGGGGCGCCACTGAGCCATTTTCTTAAATTGTTTCGTAACGTTGCAAGATTATCGAACGTTATCCAAAGCCGCATGTATGTGCAAATTTTGGTGAGTTTTTATGCATATTCAAGCCTCCAAATGTAAACTCTTACTGTGAACCCATGAAAATTTCACATTCGATCCAAAATACCCGATTTCCTGTTGGATTTGGAATATGGGTGCAAGAGACTTTTTGGAGCAGTTTTGCATAAGGTATCTACTCCCCAAATTTCCTTGCTCTATGTTGAAAAAACCCAATAGGAAAGGCCTTTTTTAAAACTTCTTTCTGTCGCCACTAGTTGGCACTGTAGAGTTGATGCAAATGACCCCTACAAGAACCTTCAGGGTATGACTCTCAACAAACACGGAAAGTTTGGCGCAGATATGTTGCATATCTGCCGAGTTATGACTGTTCAAAATTTTTGGCGAGACAAATTGTTGACGGTCATTTTCACTTCCAGTTTGGACCTCTCCGCTTCAACGAAACCTCAATATTTTTCATCAGGGACCTGAACACATGTCTTGAGGCTCCCCTGAAACAGGTTTGAGGTCAATAGATTTTTTTCCCTTGGAGGAGGAGCCTGTCTCGTAAAGAAGGCCATTTCCTGTTCCCACTAGGGGGCGCCAGGCCTAATGGGTAATATTTCAATGCAGTCGTGTTCAGGCTGGGATATCTCATATACATGCTAGAAATGAAAAAGATTGAACGTTGTATCACGGAGTTTTTAATCATTTTCTGAATTTGGTATTTTGCCCAAAAATGGCCGACTTTGGGACCACGCCCAGGTCAGACCCTTGAGTGAAAACTCCCCATTTTGAAAACTTAAGATCTCATATGTCTCCTGAATAGTCTGACCAATTTTGAAGACTATCCAACTATTTTCTTCAGCGACAAGGTCTCAAATGTAAATCGATAAAATTTCACATTTGATCCAAAATTTCTGGCTTCCAGTTGGGTTTGGAATATGGGTGCAAGAGACTTTTTGGAGCAGTTTTGCACAATGTATCGACTCGCCAAATTTCATCGTTCTACGTTGAAAAAACCTAATAGGAAAGGCCTTTTTGAAAATTTCAAGGGGGCGCCACTGAGCCATTTTGTTAAATTTTTTTGTAGATTATCAAAATTTACGCAAAGTTGCATGTATGTGCAAATTTTGGTGAGTTTTCGTGCATGTTCAGGCCTCCAAATGTAAACTCAAACTGTGAACCGATAAAAATTTCACATTTGATCCAAAATATCCGATTTCCTGTTGGATTTGGAATATGGGTGCAAGAGGCTTTTTTGAACAGTTAGGCATAAGGTATCTACTCCCCAAATTTCATTGCTCTACGTTGAAAACCTGAGAGGAGAGGCCTTTTTGAAAATTTTAAGGGTCAAGGGGGCGCCACTGAGCCATTTTTTGACATTTTTTCCAAACGACACAAGATTATCGAAATTTACGCAAAGCCGCACGTTTGTGCAAATTTTGGTGACTTTTCGTGCATGTTCAGGCCTCCAAATTGGCCATTTTCATTTGCCCTGAAAAAAGAATAATAATAATAATAATAATAATAATAATAATAATAATAATAATAATCCTTTGCAAAACAATAGGGCCTTCGCACGCTTAGTGCTCGGGCCCTAATTAAAATACCTGAGCTGAGCCTCAAACGGTATTTTTTTTTTTTTTTAATGAGGATCTATGTACAACAAAAGAACAATTGGCAAACTTACATAGAAAAAGTCCACTAGCTTGAATGCTATAAAATGCAAAAGTTTTTTTTCCCCACAATCCTCTTAACAAATGGTTCAGACTAGGGCTGGGCGATATGGCCTTAAGTACGTATCACGATAAATTGAGCAGATTTACCTCGATAACGATAAATGACGATAAATTCGCCCAAGCAAACTGTTATATAATTTGAAAATTTGAATCAATGCATGGAATACAAATTAAGTTTCTCGTTAAATTTATTTACCAGCTTTCAATTTAACAATTGCACATGCAGTCTAAACATTAAGTATTAAAAAAAATCTTGTAAACAATAAGAATTCTTGTGTGAACATTTATAACAGCTTGTATGACTTGAAAAATATAATCACTTGAATTTCATTAAATTCATTCCGCATTGTTATACACTAGATAGTGGCATACGTTTAGATATTTAGAATAGATACAAATACGACACATCCACCCTCCCCCCAGAAATTATACTTAATTAAAAAATAAAATGTTTCACAAACCTTTCCTTTCTTTTATTCGGCTCAATTATTTACATCTTATGATTTTGGAAATCCTTACAGTATGCAATAAATAATATTCCTGTTCCCAAGCACTGTGCTTACTGTACTGTAATTTTTACAAAAAATAAACAATACATAGTTACTCCCCGTCATCTAGGACGAGCCACTTACAAGACTAGCACTGTCGTGTATTACAAATACTGCTTTGAATGACACAGGCTTAAAGAGGTCAACTTTAATTGTGTAAATCACACTTAATGACGACACGATCCCCTGGTTGAAATAGACGACATCCACTTAATTCTATTGAAGATATGTAATGCTGAGGCAATTTGTCAACTTTCCTTTTAAAAAGAAACGTGCACTGTTTATCCAGTAGATGGGGCTCTTGCAGTGTGTCAAACAGTGATTCAATTTAGGGCAATTGTCTTAAAAGTGGTTCATTGTTTCAGAAAGCCTCGGTTTTTCCATCCCTATCTGGAACCCGTCAAGAGTTTACTTAATGTCGGGTGAAAGTTTGGCGAAGCTAACTTAAGCCCGACTTCATCCCGTTTACTTGTAGCGTTAGCCGCTAGAGTTAGCTGCTAGCGTTAGCCTACCGGGCTTCTGTTTGATTGGCTTCCTGAAAACCATGTGACTCCAAACGTAAGCACACTGTCTGCTTTCTTAAAGGGGAATGAACATAGCCGAACAACACAGAGTCAAAGCGGGATGAAAAGACTATATTTTCTTCTTTTATTAAATTACCGAATTTACCGACATGGTCAAAATTACGTCGGTCATCCTGAAGAATTTCGGTAACGGTAAATTTTCGGTTTACCCCCCTGCTCTAGTTCAGACACATATTCCCACAAAAAAACGGCTAAATATACCTGTAAACTAAGTTATGAATGCGTTAAAAACATTAGCTCAAACTAAAACTTATGTTGGTCTTAACAGGAAGCAGTTGGATTCAGCCATGTGAAAAGAGGCAGACCAGAGGGCAGTGTATCCACCCTAATCACTAAAACTAAATGCAAACACTTTCAAAATAAACCATTATAACACTTTTTAATTAAACGAATAAAATTTAATTTGAATACTTTTTTCTAATCGAATACTCGAGTTAATCGATTAATCGTTGTAGCACTACCCAGGATGCTTCGATAGTGGCCTTAAGCTCATCCACAGTGTTGGGTTTGGTGTCTCTCAACTTCCCACAGTATCCCACAGATTCTCTATAGGGTTCAGGTCAGGAGAGTTGGCAGGCCAATTGAGCACAGTAATTCCATGGTCAGTAAACCATTTACCAGTGGTTTTGGCACTGTGAGCGGGTGCCAGGTCATGCTGAAAAATGAAATCTTCATCTCAATAAAGCTTTTTAGCAGATGGAAGCATGAAGTGCTCCAAAATCTCCTGCTAACTAGCTGCATTGACCCTGACCTTGATAAAACACTGTCGACCAACACCAGCAGCTGACATGGCAACCCAGACCATCACTGACTGTGGGTACTTGACACTGGACTGAATTGTCAAATATAAAACTATTGTCTTATTTTTTTCGATTGAATGTTCATCCTAACAAGTTGAATAAATATTATGAAGCTTCAAAATGGTTCATGGCGCATGTTTGGATGTCAATGGGACATCAATATTACAAATTTTGACAAAAGATTTTGGGATTTTTTTGTTTTTGTTTGGGGTCCAAAATGTTGATTATACAGTAATTGGTCAGTGAAGAAAACAACAGTTTGGACATGAAGGTTATGGTGTCCTGAAAAAAGGGACTGGACCAGGCCATTGTTAACAACGTTTTTCTTTGAAATATAAAGGCAACGGCATGCAAATTCGGACAAAATAGGCTCAGGTGTTAAAGGGTTAAGGAAAACATTTTCAAATGCGATTTTTACCAAATGAAATCTTGAGAGGTTGTTAAGTGGACAAGTATGGAAATTCCAAACGCTAATCTTCAAATCCATTTAAAAATGTACCCCAATAATGAAATGGAACCTTTTTTTAAAGGTCATTGTCCATAAATTTTTTAGTCCACTGCTTCATGTAAAACAGATCAAAATTAGTGTTTAACTTAATAAAAGGTGTCATTTACAAAGTTTGCTAAGTGATTTCAACCGCTTTGAAAGTCAAACTTCTCTGCAAGTAAGCGGCTTTTAAATGGGTGATGATGTAACGTCGCATCGGCACCTTATTGTGCAAGTACCTTCCCACATGCCCACTCATGTTAAGAGATGAGGAGGCAGTGCAAAGCTGCATTCATATACAAAATCTAAACTCACACGAGTTTAAAAATGGCCTCAATTTTTTGCTACTAGGATTGTGCCATCTTCGGGCCCATTTCGTGAAAGGTGATGTATTCGATGTTAATACTGTGTGTAATTATGGATTAAATAACAAAGGATGCGGTCAAACAAAGAAATTCCTCTCAATATTCATAGAACCGCTGCTGTGATTTCAGGTCCATCCAGTCAGGCAAAATTTACAAATGACCAAAGAGTAACTTTTGAACTGCTTGTTTGGGGTGCATAGTTGTTATCTTGAAGAAACCTCGAAATGGCCCGCAGGGCCTCTTCCTCTCCTGACTCGTCAAGTGTTTCTGCTCGAGCGAATGCGTCACCACGTACTCGGCAGCTCGTTCGGCCGGATTCCACAGAGAGCAAGAAAATAAGAAAGAAAAAAAAAGTAAAAGAAAAGGCAGCGTGAGCTGCAAACCTGTCTGGGAAGGAGGAAAATCGTGTCACATGCTGTAGCAGCGGGTTTGCCAGCAGGAAATAGTCATTGGTGATTCATCGTGAGATCATTGGCATTTAATGATCATGTGTTATTGCTATCGATTGACTTCCAATCCATGTCTCTGCGAATCGCTGCTTGTTTCTCACCGTCAGTGGCAACCAATGAGTTCATTTATGAAATAACATAAAAGCCCTTACAACGGTAGGAAGAATGTTCGTGTGTTTCCTGGGTTTCAGTGTTGTAAGTGGTAATATGCCAGTCACTGTGTGGTCAGTGTAAAAACAAATCATTTTTAGAGCACATCTGGTTTGTCAGTGTCAGCCAGAAAAGTCTGATTTAGTTTGGTTAAGGCCCGCCAGGTTTAGAAAGCACAAAGGGAAACTTAGCATTAGTCATCATAAACTACGTTCATGGTGAGTGTTAATGAGAAGCGTGGCTGCTGTTAGAAGGAAATTGTATCTTTTGTCATGAGGAAGTAAAACAATCAAAGAGGGAGCACGTAGTTATTGCGTGTGGGCCGACTTGCCGTCCCGACCTGTCTGAGCACATCATTCCTCCCACTAGCTTCCCGTTACTTGATGCAAGAGCTTCATCCACAACTGTCTCGCTAGATTGACTGTGACATCACTTCCTGTCGATATTCCTATCTTCACAACTCTTGTAGAGCTTGCTTAGTTTGTAAAACTGTGGCTATAAACAAGTGACGGCGAACTCTCATGCTGTGGTTCGGACTCCCTCTGATGTTTTATGCATTTGGTTGAAATGTGAATTGCACAAGCTGAAGGTACTTTCGACTCGACTGATCAACTTTGGAGTCAATTTTTTTCACTCTTGGATTATGCACACTGTGGGCATGCGCTGGTATGATATTCTGACGATATGCTAATCTCAAACCAGAGTATCACGGTATTGCAATTACAGCTCTAAAATGTGGGTTAAAAAAAAATCCATTGAACAGGATTATTTTTCAAGCAAATTGGAACCTAAGTATAATGTTAGAGTACATTAAAAAAATAACAAAATATTCTATATAAAATAAAAACAAGTGCAGTGGGTGTAGGTGAGCCTAAACCCACAGCCACAGCTCAACATTATTACCATCAGAACAAAAATAATTGAATTATTTTCCATAAAAAGCACATGTGTATGACTCGTATCATGTTTACATTATACACACACGCTTTCTCAACACAGTTGCCAGAGATAAAATAACACTGCACGTATAACCACCGCTAGACACACCAAACATGCTGGAGTTAACTCTCGTAGCTGGTGGGAAACGGTTCATGACAGTGTTTACTAATCTTTAGTTTTGTGTAAATGCGAAATCATATTGGAGGTATTGCCTCTACGGCAGCTGCCCTCCACAAACCTTTGAAACCTTAACGTTTCATACCACGGTATTCCTTGAAACCAGTAATTGGCACATGTCTTGTGCACAGTATACAAAGACGGGCTTTTCCCCCTCACTGTCTAATATGAAATGAGAACAACATTTGCTATGTTAGGTCATTGTGGATGACTAAATTGAGTTGCCGGAATGAGGAAAGACATATTTCTGTTGCCTTCACGTATGATAATTGATTCATTTGTCAATTAACTGCTCAATATATTAGCTTTTCGACAGATTAAAAAAACAAAACAAAAAAAACTGTTGTACCGTGTCGAGTGTCCCTTCCTAGTACAGTGGTACCTCTGCTTACAAAATAAATAGGTCCTGGAAGTAGTTTCGTTAACTGAAAATTCTGTAAGTAGGGACACTTTTTCCATGTAAATGCCTTAATCCGTTCCAAGCCCCCGTTCCAAGATTTATTTAGACATAAATCTTTTATAAAGAATAAAAATGCATCAAAACATGTAACAAAGATGTTATGATTAGATTATTGCACAATAAACATTACCGTATTTTTCAGACTATAAGTCGCAGTTTTTTTTTTCATAGTTTGGCAGAGGGTGCGTATTATACTCTGGAGCGATTTATGTGTGATTATTTACGGTCGGGTCGGGCCGACTTCTCTCTCGCTACCTTTTTAATAAATAAATATTCATATATTTACTCCAAAACGATGTATGGATGTTAAACAAAATCATTTGGATAAAACGGAGAAGGCGCTGTGCATGCCTGCGCACGTGAACGCAGTGGCTCTTTTCAATCTTCCCCTCCAGCGCCCTGGCGCCTTCAGCAAGCATCCTGGTATTTCCTTTTGGAAATGGAGCAGCTATAGGAGTGAAAAACAAACTAAGAACAGGGGAATTGAAAAGCAAACAACTGCGGTAGGTAGGGATGGGAATCGAAATCCGATTCCAATTCGGAACCGGTTCCGAGTGTTTCGAGGCCTCGACATCACAATGAAAAAGCCTTAACGATCCCTTTAACGATTCCTAAAGACGCGTATTGCGTCGTGACGTGTAAGTTGTTGTCCAGACGCATCAAACTAGCATGGCGCCAAGAACCACTCGCTCCAAAGTTTGACTACACTTCACCAGGAAAGAGTGTGAAAATGAAAGGTTATGACGGGTAAGCACGAGCATTGCAGCCATAAACATAACAATGACAGCACGCAAGTTCAAACGCTCAAAAGTGTGTCTTCACTTCACGAGGAAAAATTACAACAAAGCGACTTGCAGTCATTGCAAGGTGGAGATAACTGCATCGGGAGGGAATACGATTGCGCTGTCCTCACAGAGAGGATAAGGCTCAGTCCTGGCTATAAAAAAAAAAGTCCCGGCTATACAGCTAGCTAAACTCCCAAATGACGATGCAGAAGACGTTGGTATAATTTGCTGACTTCAACCATATTCAACCATCACTTGAAGAGTGAAACTAAGAATAGAAATGAAACAAATCAATTTCGTCCCCAATAACAAACAGGTTTGCATCAACGTAAATCAGCGATGATTAGCTGCTAATAACAGTATGGTTAGCATTCGTTCGCTAGCATTAGCACATCGTTCAAACCACTACACAACTGGATTTAAGTGTCCGATCGCGAGTGGAAACACAACAACAACACAAAAGATCATACATACAGGCGTTGCCTCTGTAGATATTAACATTAACAAAGAACGTAGGCTCGTAGAAGTGTTTCCCTCTCTCACTCACTTGGATGCGGCATTTCTTATTTGGGTGTATGCGCGCTCCAGGAGTCCTCAAACTGCGGCCCGCGGCCCAAATACGGCCCGCCTCCACATTTGGTCCGGCCATTTTGAATTTTTTTTTTTTTTCTCAATTGTGTTATTTATTTTCTGGCCTTTTCCTTGAAGAATTCAGAGAGGGTTATTTGGTTATTATCTATTGAATTAATAGTGTTTTTATTATTAATTATTATTATAACGAATCCAGAAAGGGTTATTTGATTGTGGCTTTCTGAAAAACAATATTTTTTTACATTTATGCACTTCTGCAATCGTCACACTTTTTCTGTAACAAACTGACCCCGGCCCCTCATCAGAGAAGGGAAAAGTTATGTGGCCCTCACAGGAAAAAGTTTGGGGACCCCTGCTTTAACACATATTGCCAAAGGCAGAACAAAAACCTATCTGCCAATATATACCAATATTTTTTATTTCTATTAGATAAATGTTTCAGTAAAATGTTACACATTCTTGTGTATTTGTCACTTATTGCCACAGTTAACATTGAGGCTTTGGGCCTCTTTTGATCTCGTTGTGAGTTTGTAAGGTTGTGACTTCTGAATAAACAAACTCGATGCCAATCAAAACGTTTGTTCTTTTCCCCCAAATTAGAATTGATAAGAGAATCGATAAAGAATCGAATCGTTAAGCAATATCGATAATGGAATCGGAATCGTAAAAATCCTATCAATTCCCATCCCTAGCGGTAGGAGTGGGATATGGAAAGGATTCAAATTGATTGTTGAAGATGCTATACGTAAACCTGTCGGCTTCGCTGAATGTAAACGAATGTGGTGCTTTGGTCTCATACGAGAAATATATCTAACAAAGCTTTACAGCATTATTTCATTGTGTAAATGCATTTATAATGATCATAAAAATATGTAGACTATTTAAACATTGAGAACTTTTTTTCTCACGTTCTTTTCCTGCCAACTCGAGGAAATTCAAATAAATGTCAAATCCACTATCCGCCTGTTAGAACAGACATGCAAATTAAAAGATATAAATATTTATTGAATATCCATTTTACAATCTTGTTTAACTGGGAAAATTCATTATAAAAGACAGGCTTTAATTTGTTATCATTATGCATATATGCACCGATCACAAGCGTGATCACACAAAACGCAACCACGCATCGTATCCCCTCATTTCCTCCTCCTCCTGAGTCCCCACAAATAAAACATAAAATTTAGTTTTTTCGGGCTCGTTCCTCCAAATATAGAATTTCGGGTTTTTTTCGGGGTCGGGCAAACAAATCAAGTTAATTGATCGGGCTCGGGCCGCGTCGGGCTTTAATACCCGCGGGTCGGGCTGGATTTTTTTGGCCCAATCTAACTTCTAGCATCATGTAATGTTAGCATACCGTACACCTATTCAGCCTGTTGTTCTCCATTGTATTTTAAATTGCCTTTCAAAATGACATGTCTGGTCTTGTTGCTGGTTTCTATCAAATAAATTTCCCCTCAAAAATGCGACTTAAACTCCGGTGTGACTTATGTTTTTTTCCTTTTCATTGCACATCTTTTGGCTGGTGCGACTTATACTCAGGTGTGACGTAAAGGCCAAAAAATATGGTAAATGAGAGTTGTGCATCATGTGAAAAACAAAGAATAAAAGTTAATACACATGTAAAGCTGTCGGAACACCTCATGGCGATTGAAGTGGAGGCTGGGATACAGACATACACATACAGTAAAGTTCCTTTTTAGTCAGTTGGATGCCAGGAAGATGCTAGGCAAGAGCCAATGGCAGAGCAGCTATAAATATGTTATTGTCAGTAAACTCCAGGAGCTGCGAGTAGCAGCCAATACTGTATTTTTGCCTTCCTTATCCTAAATTTTTTTTTCCCATAGCAGCAGACAATATTTCCACCGTTAAGTCGTGTCGTAACCTGAAAATTCCGTACGTAAAGACGTTTGTAAGTAGAAGTACCACTGTATACAGTGTGTAATGTGATGTTTCTGTTGTTGTTTTGTTTTAGGAGTGGGAGCGTATTGAGGCAGCAGTGGCACTGAGGTACAGTGTCCCTAAAGAAAAAATAGAAAGTGCCAACAGAGGGACAGGATGCCCTTTCCTCCCCCTCCCCCGCCTCCCCCGGGACCCCCGCCTCCCCCTACCTTCCATGAGGTGAGTGAGCTCTCAGTCCAGCACTGTCCCATCCTGCTTCAAGGCTTTTAAGGCTCCCCTTCCTACAGGCCAATACCACCCCTCCTAAACTGAGCTCATCAGAAGCTAAAGGCAGGGGGGCTCTGCTATCCGACATTCACAAGGGAGCCAGGCTGAAGAAAGTTGGTGTGATCAACGACCGCAGCGCCCCTATCATTGAGAGTAAGGCACAGCTTGTTGGCAGCAAGCCAACACAAATCTTTATTTTGTAATATGGGCATTTTTGTCCCTTGAATAGTTCCCAAATGAGTCCAAATATGCTTCAAAATTAGGGCACTCATGTAACGAACATCACATTTGCGCACTTTTCCCAAAATGCAATATTTTAGTTGTCTGAAAACATTTTATTCATATGAATCTAACAATTTTCAAATGTTTATTATTTTTTTATGATTTTGGTATATCTTAAAGGAATCAACTAAATGAACTCAGTCATTTTCCAATTGCAAGCAATCTTGGTCATTTGATTGGTGGTGGGCTGCAATGATGCAAAAGAATTTGCGTCATGACTTTATCTGTGCGTTGCAATTTTAATTGGAATATATTGATGGATTATAGTTGCCATTTTACCGAAGTATACTTTTATGAGCAAGCATATTAGAGCAGGGTTCACTGAAAGATGACTACAAATACGGCTGCTCCTTCAATTTTGTGTGCTGTGTGACCAGCTGAAAAAGATCACTATTATTATACAGATCGTTGTCACTCCCGCTCCTGCACGCTCCCGTTGACTTTCATTCACATCCCGTCCCGATCATATTGATCCCGTCCCGTGGGATTCCCGCGTGAATCCCGTGCCATGATGGGAGTCCTGACAAAATGTCATGCACTACACTACACAGACGGAGATTTTTTTTTTTTACACCTAGTCATACATTTCAGAGAGATGGGGAAATGTAAGTTCAACAAAGCGTGGTTCCCTTTTCTGAAACCAGTCGATAGTAGTTTGTTCGAGGCTTTTTGCATCATTTGCAAAAACAAAAAACAGCCGGGTACAATGGGCATGAAGGCACTAGAGTCCCATGCTCAATCATCCAAGCACATAAGCTCCATGAGAGGAAAGAAACAAACTCCCTCCATTACTAGCGTTTATCACTCTGCCTGTTTAAGCCAGCCAGCTGCTCACGAGCCTGAAGAGGCTGAAGCTAAAGCCAGCCAGCAAGCTGCTAATGTAAGCGAAGCGACAGCAGCTAACACTAGCCAGCTAGCTGCTAGTGCTGCCCATTTAGTTTTTGTCATCGTCTAAATCTTTTGGACGAAAATACTTATGTCTTATTCATATTTTAGTCATTTTAAAATGTGTTTGTCTTCGTCTTGTTTTTGTTGACGAAAGCTCAGACTAATTTTGTCTAGTTTTAGTCGCCGTTTACTTAAAATGTTCTCGTCTCTAAAATGCAAAAGTTTTAGTAGTAGTTGTAGTTATGTTGTAGCGTGCACAAGGACAACCCCAACTTCCTGTTGATAAAACACTCTAAGCAGCAAAACAGTACATTATTTTCACTGGCCTAATGATAACGCGAATGCAATGGTAACGTTTACGAGTTACATTTAACGTGTGATGATCACTCAGCATAGACCTTTAATGGCTAAAACAAAATTGTATATTCTCTATTGCCAAGATAGGAAAACAAAACCTAATATGTGTTGCAAAACAAGTAAGCCTGGAGATGCGAGGACACTGGTGAGTTGGGGGTGGAGGGTTCAGTACGTCACATGTCACACAACCAGACACTGCTACAATGCAGGCGAACTACACATAAAATTTCACACATTGTGAACATGTGTTGGAAACTATGGCGTAATTTCCTCTCAATCTCATCTCGTCAGACGAAAACTGACATTCGTGTCGTTATGTTTTAGTCTCCCAAGACATGCTTTTAGCTTATCATCTCTTCACTGTCATGAAAAAATTGTTCATCAACGAAATATTTTTGTCATAGTCGTTGACGAAAACACTTCTTTGTCGATATGGCTGTTGATTGGTATTAAGTTTTTTAAAAATTAATTGGGTCTTAAATATAACTTGAGGAAACCTGTAGGAACCTTGGAGAGAGATTAAACACTAGAGGTTTGTGAAGTTTCCGATTCTCCAATTAGTCACGATTCGGCCGTGGAAGATTCGAGAACTATTCACAAACATCCAAATTCCGATTATTGAAATATGTCAAGTAAAGTGGAACTAAAACACAGTTAGCGCAGTCTTTGGGACGCAATGAGGACGGACAGAGAGTAAACATCAAGCAACATCGATTTACCCTATTGAACTCTCTTAACAATAAACACAGCCGCCACCACATTTCTTGTTCTAGACAATAAATATAAAACTCACATGCTTACACTCTTTGTACATGGCCAAAAACAAGTTATATGAACCACTGACTGTTGAAGAAAAAAAAAAAAAAACTTCTACTCTTCTCTTTGAAGTGCTGCCTAAATGGTAAATGGTGTTATACTTATATAGCGCTTTTCCACCTTTCAAGGCGCTCAAAGCGCTTTACGCTATCTCGCCATCCACCTACTGGTGACGCAGCACCAGGAGCAACGTAGGGTTCAGTGTCTTGCTCAAGGACTTCTTTTTATAAATTAACTGCATTTTGATGAATAATGATTTTTGGATTTTTTTGCATTGTTGAGCAATTATGTTTTTTTTTTTTATCTATTTTTTAAAAACCACTTAGAAATACTGTTGTGAGAGAAAAACGGTGCTGCAATTTCACGTTATGGTCTTTAACAGTCTTTTCAATTTTGGCCAGACATATTTTCAGTTTATTAAATGCATTTGTTACATGGTAACAATATTTGCACCTGTGCATATTTGATTGTCGTGCAAATTTAAATTTTCAAAAAATGTACTAGTATTTTTGTGACAAATAATTTTGTGCGATCATTGAAATGGGATTAATCAAGATGTATTTTTTTTAATCATGGTTCAACCCTAATAAAAACATTGACTAAATAGCGACCCGTTAATCCACACACTTATTTTTTAATAACAGTTCAATTCTATTGCTAATTAGTTATTTCTATTGTATTGGCTGCCATTTATGGCGCTAAGTGTCCAATCTGTCTGGACTTAGAGAGCTGACAGCGAAGGAATGTCCATCTTAGCAACACTCATCTTGTCTTTTTGCAGAATCCGGGGGTGGAGGTGGTCATGGAGGAGGAGGAGGAGGAGGAGGTCCAATGGGAATGGGGGGACTCTTTCAAGGAGGTGTGCCAAAGCTGCGACCAGTTGCAGGTAACATTCAAAAACAAATAAAATAGTTTTGTGACCATAGAGGCACAAAATAAATCTTAAATGGCTAGAACAATAATTTTTAAAAATATATTCAATTTGGCACTGTAGAGTTGAAGCATATAGTAACCCATTAGATGTCGACGTGTTTGACTGACCCCTGTCTTTCAGATGGTTCTTCAGGCGGCTCGGTGGGCAGGTCTGCCCTGAGGCCGCCAGGGTCAAGGCCATCGGCTCCTCGCCCTCCATCTGGCCGCTCGGCATCACCGTCTCCCCCTGAGCATCAGCGCTCCCACCGGCCCTCCCTGCCCGACATCACGCGACCCCCCAACAGCAGTAGCGGCAGCTCCTCCTCCAGTGGTGGCATGAAACACAGCACGTCAGCCCCGCCCCCTCCACCACCCTTTAACCGGGGCGGGCGCAGCAATGCCCCGCCCACCCCCAACCTGAAGGTGTCAGCGCCCTCGTCCTCAGCACAGAAGCCCTTACCACCCACGCCTAATCGAGGCGCCGCTCCTTCCAACGCCCTCAAGAATGCCCTTTCCTCTGCCCGGATCCCCAGTGGCGGGTCCTCCGCCCCACCCCCTCCGCCGCCCTACAGGATGCACACGACCAACGGGCCGTCCCATGTTGATGGGGGCGCAGCCCCGGAGCTGCCGCAAAGGCACAACTCGCTGACCAAGAAGCATACAGCGCAAGGGCGCAACCACGCCCCACCTCCGCCGCCATCTTTATCGCCCTCCCCGCAGGTTAGCCGACCGCCACCCCCTGCCAGGGAGCCACCGGGGCGCAGAGCAGGTAACCAATACAGTACATCAAGCCTGATTCATTTTTCTCAACTTTATTCACAGCAAGTGTAGAGTTTAAAGTCGTTCATTCCACAAAACCACAACAGCTAATATTCCCTTGGAGCACATGCTTTTCATGTTGACACACCATCTGAGGTCTAATTTAACTCGAATGCTGGCTCCTTGTTGGCATATTACATATTTAATTGTTTCACTCACCTCATTGTGACTTTAGTATGATGCTAAGCAACAAGGTTTCACGTCAGAGACCTTTCACTGTTACACTATGTATTAATCTGAACGTGATTCATCTGTCGTGCACGTAGTTCTTTGTGCTGTTGTTGCAATTTTCTTTTGATTGTCAGAGGAGGTATCGAAACTTTGCGCAGAACGCTGAGAGGAACTTTATGCAATTAAAACATGTTTTTTTTCTGATGTGCTTTTTTTGTGGGACAACTAACTAGCATTGGGAAGTCATTCCAAGTCTTTTTTATTTTGCCTTCAGCTATCAGCTGCCTGTTCGAGTGTTCAGTACCTTGACATGAGGCTGGTATCTGTGCGATACTGATACCTGGTATCTCTATTTTACCATTATTTATAGGAATTGGTTGTGATGTTAGATGTAAAAGTGTTTTAAGACGTACTTGAAAGCAGCAGAAGTGGCAGGAGTAGAGTGCCTTGCAAAAGTATTCGGCCCCCTTGAATCTTGCAACCTTTCGCCACATTTCAGGCTTCAAACATAAAGATATGAAATTTAATTTTTTTGTCAAGAATCAACAACAAGTGGGACACAATCGTGAAGTGGAACAACATTTATTGGATAATTTAAACTTTTTTAACAAATAAAAAACTGAAAAGTGGGGCGTGCAATATTATTCGGCCCCTTTACTTTCAGTGCAGCAAACTCACTCCAGAAGTTCAGTGAGGATCTCTGAATGATCCAATGTTGTCCTAAATGACCGATGATGATAAATAGAATCCAAATGTGTGTAATCAAGTCTCCGTATAAATGCACCTGCTCTGTGATAGTCTCAGGGTTCTGTTTAAAGTGCAGAGAGCATGATGAAAACCAAGGAACACACCAGGCAGGTCCGAGATACTGTTGTGGAGAAGTTTAAAGCCGAATTTGGATACAAAAAGATTTCCCAAGCTTTAAACATCTCAAGGAGCACTGTGCAAGCCATCATATTGAAATGGAAGGAGCATCAGACCACTGCAAATCTACCAAGACCCGGCCGTTCTTCCAAACTTTCTTCTCAAACAAGGAGAAAACTGATCAGAGATGCAGCCAAGAGGCCCATGATCACTCTGGATGAACTGCAGAGATCTACAGCTGAGGTGGGAGCGTCTGTTCATAGGACAACAATCAGTCGTACACTGCACAAATCTGGCCTTTATGGAAGAGTGGCAAGAAGAAAGCCATTTCTCAAAGATATCCATAAAAAGTCTCATTTAAAGTTTGCCACAAGCCACCTGGGAGACACACCAAACATGTGGAAGAAGGTGCTCTGGTCAGATGAAACCAAAATTGAACTTTTTGGCCACAATGCAAAACGATATTTTTGGCGTAAAAGCAACACAGCTCATCACCCTGAACACACCATCCCCACTGTCAAACATGGTGGTGGCAGCATCATGGTTTGGGCCTGCTTTTCTTCAGCAGGGACAGGGAAGATGGTTAAAATTGATAGGAAGATGGATGCAGCCAAATACAGGAACATTCTGGAAGAAAATCTGTTGGTATCTGCACAAGACCTGAGACTGGGACGGAGATTTATCTTCCAACAGGACAATGATCCAAAACATAAAGCCAAATCTACAATGGAATGGTTCAAAAATAAACTTATCCAGGTGTTAGAATGGCCAAGTCAAAGTCCAGACCTGAATCCAATCGAGAATCTGTGGAAAGAGCTGAAGACTGCTGTTCACAAACACTCTCCATCCAACCTCACTGAGCTCAAGCTGTTTTGCAAGGAAGAATGGGCAAGAATGTCAGTCTCTCGATGTGCAAAACTAATAGAAACATACCCCAAGCGACTTGCAGCTGTAATGGGAGCAAAAGGTGGCGCTACAAAGTATTAACGCAAGGGGGCCGAATAATATTGCACGCCCCACTTTTCAGTTTTTTATTTGTTAAAAAAGTTTAAATTATCCAATAAATTTTGTTCCACTTCACGATTGTGTCCCACTTGTTGTTGATTCTTGATAAAAAATTTAAATTTTATATCTTTATGTTTGAAGCCTGAAATGTGGCGAAAGGTTGCAAGGTTCAAGGGGGCCGAATACTTTTGCAAGGCACTGTAGTTCATTTGATTGTAGTTTGTAAAATTAGAGGAGGTACTAGCATTGGCATTACTAGTAGATGTAGTCGCTACAGAAGAAAGGGAAGTTGATGTAGGATTTGGTTATAGGTAGGGTTGGCCATCGTTTGAAATTGAACGATTCCAGTTCCGATTCCGGGTCCATGTTTCAATTCCGGTTATGAACGATTGTCGATTCAGATTCTGATAAGAGACAGGGTCAAAAAATGTTTTTAAAAAAAGGTAGGGTCAAAAAATGTATAGTTTAAAAATGTATTAGTTTATATTAATGTCTTCTCAATTTAAAAAAAATATATATGAATTTAAAATATATTATTATTACTATTTAATATATGAATTTGAAATTATTATTTATTGTTAATACAATTGATATGAAATTTATAGATTATTCGAACTTCTCACAGGGTTATTTTTAACCTGTATATAAATATCAGTCTTTTAACTCGAATGTGATGAAGTGTCTTTCCACAGGAGTGCTCTTTCACAAAGATGTCAATTTTTCATAGCTCACAGAGAAAACATTTACTTACATTCTTTTGCCATACATGTACCTTTAGCTGGAAGCTACGACGAAGCATTAGTATTAATTCTTCTATTGATTATATTTGATATAGATGAGGAAAAAATGTTTCCTTATTTGTAAAACCAATTCTGTTTTATTTACATACACATGCAATGTTTATGTTGTGACAATACCAGTTAGGCCAGTGAGTGGCGCTGTAGGAGTGTACGTATAATGAGGAGAAGCGATGAGAGCGTCTGGCTAAGATGCTTTGTGATGTGATGCTATGTTTTCACTGCTACGAGTTCATTAAAAAAAAGTAATCGAATGCTTCATATAGCTGCTTCTCTCTAAATAAGCAACACAACAGATTCCAAAACAAAAATCCTTTTCATACTGTTGATTTTAACGGAGGCGTCTACTGCTTTAAGATGGCGGCTGTTTACTACCGCCAGCTATATGTTCTAACGCTGCAGTCTGTCATTTTGCATCTAGTTCTATATACATGATATCGACTATAGCCGAAGTAATAGTACGACTTATTCTCGTACTATTTTCCATCCATCCATCCATCAATCATCATCTGCTAATCCGGGGTTGGATCGCGGGAACAGCAGAAAACAGATGTAATGTATTGTTTTTCTTACCTGGTTCTGACGGCGCAGCGTGTCGACTACATAGCACCCGGCTAGCTTTGCACTTAGCACTTAGGCTATATTCCATGAAGCCGGTCGTGCAACCACCTTTGCATGATATAGTTGTGTTGCAAATGGTGGACTGAGCTGGCTGGTCTTTTGTTTTTGAATGGTCTTTTTCTTGTAAAGTTAAGCCAAACTTTTGAACGCTGCGGCAACGTGTCCATGGTTGTTATCAAGTTGCAATGCACAAAGACGCGCTTCTTGTGGCTTCTTCGTGGTTTTCGGCAGCTTTTTTTTTTTCTGCTCTGCGGTCAGGGCATCGAAACATGGAATCGAAATGAAAAATTTCGAACGGTTCCGAGAGAACCGGAGTGGTAGAATCGGGTCCCATCGATGCACGATGCCCAACCCTAGTTATTGCACATGTAGCGGCCATAGAGGAAGTAGTTAAACTAAAAAAGTATCTGGGTTGGATCTTGATCAATTAGAAACATGTTATTAGAAGCCTTTGCTATTGCTCCACTATCTGTGC
The DNA here is from genome assembly GCF_030265065.1 of Corythoichthys intestinalis. NCBI lineage: Eukaryota > Metazoa > Chordata > Actinopteri > Syngnathiformes > Syngnathidae > Corythoichthys > Corythoichthys intestinalis. The sequence goes on from NC_080402.1 coordinate 48,912,384, forward strand.
ATAATCAGCAAATTGTTGATCCTCTACCCATTGTAACTTCTGTTAGACACTGCCACTTTTAGGGGCCGTTTACATGGTGAGGCTGTGACACTAGACGCAACGATTTTGTTGCGGAATGCCTCGACGGGAAAGACGCAGACTTTCGATTCTGGCCTCCAAAGCGGAAGGATTCAATTGCGGGGCTTGCTCCGCAACTATATACAGTGGGGCAAATAAGTATTTAGTCAACCACTAAATGTGCAAGTTCTCCCACTTGAAAATATTACAGAGGTCTGTAAATGTCAACATGGGTAAACCTTAACCATGAGAGACAGAATGTGGAAAAAAAAAACAGAAAATCACAGTTTGATTTTTAAAGAATTTATTTGCAAATCATGGTGGAAAATAAGTATTTGGACAATACCAAAAGTTCATCTCAATACTTTGTTATGTACCCTTTGTTGGCAATAACGGAGGCCAAACGTTTTCTGTAACTCTTCACAAGCTTTTCACACACTGTTGCTGGTATGTTGGCCCATTCCTCCATGCAGATCTCCTCTAGAGCAGTGATGTTTTGGAGCTGTCATTGGGCAACACGGACGTTCAACTCCCTCCACAGATTTTCTATGGGGTTGAGATCTGGAGACTGGCTATGCCACTTCAGGACCTTGAAATGCTTGTTACGAAGCCACTCCTTTGTTGCCCTGGCTGTGCGTTTGGGATATTTGTCATGTTTAAAGACCCAGCCACGTCTCATCTTCAATGCCCTTGCTGACCGAAGGAGATTTTCTCTCAAAATCTCTTGTTACATGGCCCCATTAATTATTTCCTTTACACAGATCAGTCGTCCTGGTCCCTTTGCAGAAAAACAGCCCCAAAGCATGTTTCCATCCCCGTGCTTCACTTTGGGTATGGTGTTCTTCGGATGCAATTCAGTATTCTTTCTCCTCCAAACAAGCGAACCTGTGTTTCTACCAAAAAGTTCTAATTTGGTTTCATCTGACCATAACACATTCTCCCAGTCCTCTTCTGGATCATCCAAATGCTCTCTAGCCAACCGCAGACGGGCCTGGACGTGTACTGGCTTTAGCAGGGGGACACGTCTGGCAGTGCAGGATTTGAGTCCCTGGCGGTGCATTGTGTTACTTATAGTAGCCTTTGTTACTGTGGTCCCAGCTCTCTGTAGGTCATTCACTAGGTCCCCCCATGCGGTTCTGGGATTTTTGCTCACGGTTCTCGTTATCATTTTGATGCCACGGGGTGAGATCTTGCATGGAGCCCCAGATCGAGGGAGATTATCAGTGGTCTTGTATGTCTTCCATTTTCTAATAATTGCTCCCACAGTGGATTTCTTACCACCAAGCATTTTACCTATTGCAGATTCAGTCTTCCCAGCCTCGTGCAGGTCTACAATTTTGTCTCTGGTGTCCTTCAACAGCTCTTTGGTCTTGGCCATAGTGGAGTTTGGAGTGTGACTGACTGAGGTTGTGGACAGGTGTCTTTATACCGATAATGAGTTGAAACAGGTGCCATTAATACAAGTAACGAGTGGAGCCCCATTAGACCTCGTTAGAAGAAGTTAGACCTCTTTGGCAGCCAGAAATCTTGCTTGTTTGTAGGTGACCAAATACTTATTTTGCACTCTAATTTGGAAATAAATTCTTTAAAAATCAAACAATGTGATTTTCTGTTTTTTTTCCCACATTCTGTCTCTCGTGGTTGAGGTTTACCCTTTGTTGACAATTGAAGGCCTCTCCAATCTTTTCAAGTAGGAGAACTTGCACAATTGGTGGTTGACTAAATACTTATTTGCCCCACTGTAAATGGAACGCTCTCGCTCCGATGACGTCAGCACTCGCACACGTCACTTTGGGTGTGCGCTGTTGCCGCAACTAAAGATTCAAAACCTCAAACAGTCGGCTTTAATTTACTGTTTTTATTATATTTCGTAAATAAAATGTATTTAATGTTCGCATTTTTGTGCCTTTTGAAGCAAAAGAAAAAAATGTGGGGACGCCGTTGCTTGGAGTGGATGGGTATGTTGTCTTCTAGGCTGAGGAGGTTGTTGTCAAGGAAGTGCATCATTGGTATTTGTCTTGTAAAACTGCACAGCTTCCTAGGCCTGGCATGAATACAATATCGTTGTCACGCTGATATTGCGACATTGTTCGAATGGAGATGGAACCAAGACGGAACCATGTAAATGCAAACATTGAATGTGTTGTATTCTTGGGGCATCACCATGTAAGTGGCCCCTTAGCTCTTTTTATATTCAATCTTGTTTGCAATAGCCTTCGTGTTAATTGGTCTTTCAGTTTTTCATTAATGTGCAACTGACTTTTCCAGGTTCGTATTGCTACCATCCTAACTTTTAGAGATTTTTTTGACACTTATGAAATTTCAAATCATTGTTTCCCTTAAAATCATCTGTTTTAGTTTGAACCTTCGGTGCCATCTAGTCAGATTAATGTATTGAAATTTGGCAGTCTCGCATCATTTTATTCAATTTATTTCAATTTTATTTAATTTTTAATTTTTTGGAATCCGGCACTATATGTGGTAGTCGAAGTAGTTTTAGTAGTAGAAATGGTGATGGAGGTGTTATCTGTAGTAGCACAAGAAATAGAAGTGGTTATAGTGAGGAAAAAATAGGATTATTTGTAGAACTGATGCTATTTGTTAGCGTATTGGCTAATTATTCCCAATTATTTTCAATGCTGCTAGGTTCAACTTTGTCAATAGAAGCATTTTCAAATGTTGAGCACACTCAACGTTTGTGAGCAACAGTGGAGAAAAGAAAGCCGTTTGCCTCACGTTTGTCGGAACATGTACATGTTTGAACTGGTCGTTGTGTTGTTTTTGTCGTATGAAGCTGGCAGATTGAGAGCAACTAGAGTGCTCGCCTTTTTTTCTTGGGTTAGGGTTTTTGTATCTTTGAATTTCAATGTCTTTGAGTTTGAGTTGATTTGGAATGATCAGGGACAAACATATCCTATCACAACAGGTCTGCATGACTGCTGCTTGTTCGTCAGCATTCCTCGCCTCGCGCCGCTGACATTCCCCTCTCGCATTTGCTGACTTTATACATGTTTTAGATTTCCATTCCAACCAATCTTTGTAGTATAGTATTTATATTTATTTGTGAGGATGCTTTGCAAGGATAATAATTATATCCTATAATATAATCCGTCCACTTTTTTTGGCGCACCACACAGCCCACAAGCTTTGACTAATTGACACTGATCCGACTTCCAAACGTGAAATTCACGCGACGCAGACTGTATTTAGATTTGGACCTTTTGTGGTTAAATAAACAAACAAACAAAAAAAAAAGCCCCCATTTCAAATATTCCTACATTTTTTATTCTGAAAATCAAATCGCACAAAAGTTGCATACAGTTTTTGCTAAAAATGTACAGTTTTAGCAAAAGTTGACCAAAAACATTCCCATTTATTTCCAATGCCCCCATTCCTTTCCAATGGGGAAAACATGGAGTAAACGTCTAGCATCACCAATGAGTTAATAAGTAAATGACCGGACAATGATCCAAAATGGATAGCAAATTACAGAAAATCTACATAAAGTGACCCATTTCTCCAGAAATTGCATTTTCAACTTTGGAATGAAATACGGCATTGTTATCTTTAGCATATAAGGTCGAGTGTGTTGCCCGACCTCATCTTGTGTTTGTGTCGACCCCCGCAGCTCCCCAGGCTCCCCTTTCCAACGCCCGGAACGGCAACCGCGATGCCCCGCCGCCGCCCCCGCCATACCGCGGCCACAGCTCAGCCCCGTCGGAGCCCCCGGGCCGGGGTGGTAAGCCTCCGCCACCGCCCTCCATTTCCACTTCGTCCTCATCCTCCCGTAACCCCGCCGGACCCCCGCCGCCTCCCCCGCCCATCCGGAACGGACACTCCTCAGTCTCCGCCTCCTCTAAGTCCATCTTGGGTGAGTCCTGCTTCAATCGCATGTAGCTTGGCACTCGGAGTGTGCTAAAAGGTTCCGCCTTCCTTTCACATCCTGCTGTAGATGATTTTGAATCCAAGTTTAACTTCCACCCCATGGAGGACCTCCCACCTCCAGAGGAGTATCGCCATTTCAACAAGGTCTACCCCAGCAAGAGTGGCAAGGGTAAGCTGGCAGTGAATGATCATCTTTCAGTGTTATTGACAGCCGTAGATGTCTAATCATTTCAACCAAAATGGATGCCAATGAGGGGGAAAAAAGACAACACCTTTAATATGTTCATGCCAGCAGAAAGAATCATGTCAAAATAATTTAAAAACTACAAAATTTCATTTCTATTTCATTCCTGCTGACCGCCAGAGGCGGTGCTGTAAGCACTGTTTGATCCCTTCGCGCATGCGCAGTGCGAGTAATAATTCCAACGAAGTCACCGGTGTCCCCAGGTTGACCCCCGGCAAAGGTGCAACTTCCAGTGTCAACAGAGATCCAGTCCCTTTTTTTCAGCTCAATTGACAAAAGCAGTCTGAACAGGCAGCCAAAAAGACAGATTTGACAAAAAATCGGAATTGTGCACTAAGACCTGCGGTATGAACCTAGCCTAGGTGTTGTCTGTCTCTTTCAGTATACACTCGTTTGGGTGTGTCCATTACTGTAACATTTTTTTTTTTTTTCAATCTCCCCACAGCCATTTTGCGAGGAGCCCCCCCTGCACCTCCGGTGGGAAGGTGAACGCACCTCAAAGCTCATGACTTGAACTCGTCAGCCAAGCGTCCCCATCTGGTGTGCCGTGGTGGGGGAGTGAGGAGGTCCACTCATGCACACAAATACACACATACACTCACAGCAGCAGCCGTTTGGATTTGACGAGAAGACACCTCATGAGACTCTCTGACGTTTGTTTGACTTCAATGTTTGAGGAGCAAAAACAACTCCACAAGGGTCCATAACTGCACATTCCCTCTTTTGATACATTTTTTTCCTTTTTTTTTTTTTTTTTTTTTTTTGTCGGGTGCCAGCTTTGATCTTGTGACACACATGCACACACGATCACGCATGAATGTGGGCTCCATTTTTTTTTTTTCCCTTCTTGATTTCGTTGATGTCGCTCCAGGGTGCGCTTGGAACCACGATGTCCGTGTGCCAAAGGCGGGTGGAGCTTAAAAGCACCCGGTCCAAATGTTGACTTGACGGGCGCATCGTCTGCTTGTTGGGCTTCACATTCCGAAAGGTGTCATAGTTTTTAGGTGTCAGTTCTTCTTTGAACCCTCCTCGTTTTCTGTTACCCTCAACAGTGGGGGTGGGGGGGTGTTTGTATTCCTGTTTTCATGTTGCACAGCGGCCAGCGGAGACGCACGATGCCCGTTTTTTGCACTCGCGGGATCAGGACATGGGTCGTGTCATAACTGTTCCAAGCACGTCACATCAGAGCCTCACTTTTGAATGACTGCGTTTGTTTACTGGGCCGCCGTCAGCCAGCTTTTCGTAAAGGGATCATTCCGGGATTGGGGTCTGGGGGGGCTGGGAAGTGACCATCAGCTGCTTTTCTATGCAAGAATTTGTACAGGTCGTAGTTGCTAGCAGCTAACCCCAAATTAAAAAAAAAAAAAAAAAAAAAAACACTAAAGTGCCAGATGGAGTATGTAGCGGACGGAGCGTTTTTTTTTGTTTTTTTTTTATGTTGTTGTCACTTTTAATGATCATTAAGCTTAAACGAAAGAGTTAAACACTAAAAAAAAAAACGATTCAACTGTGAATCCACAAGATGAATAAAAACACTTTGAGAAGCAGCGCCTCCTGCTGCCGTCGGTTGCCTTACACGAGTTTCGTCCCGTAACGGTACCTGTGCTACTTTGTATTTTTCCAAAAACAAACAAACATAAAAAAAAAAAAAAAAAAAGATATCGGAGTCTATTTGCAAATGTATATTTACACCATAGAATATGATAATCCTAGTTAGCGTTGATCTATTTTTGTGCTGTACAAAGCGTGTAATATAGGAAAGTTCTAATGAGGAGCCGCGCACATAGATGACATCATCATCATCATCAGGGTCATGCCGGTGTCACGTTTGCCGCCTCACGTTGCTTCCTGTTAATCAGCCATCTTTTATCACTTGAAAATGTTTTCAATAAATATATTCCTGTTGGGGGAAAAAGGGGACCTGGAGTGGAAAGTTTTCTTATTTCGTCAAGTATTTCAGCTGTGAATTTAATTGAGTTTATCACTAGTTGATGTCCATTCCATTTGAAGTGGGAGGTTGGCAGTGAATGAACGTTCAAATGAAATGGACGTCTGTCGCCGCCAATGGCAGTGCTCACTTTTCGTTGACGGTCAATGAATTGTTGAGCTATACCGGGGTCATTTTTTTATAGGGCGCCATTTGTGTCCCCAGTATAAATTAAGCTGTATTTTCACTAAATTTGCACAAATACTCATTGAACTTTTTTGTGTGTGTGTTATCAATTATAAATTTAATAGTACAGGCTCCTAAATTACATATATACTAGTATATATATATATATATATGGCGGAAAACACTCAGGCGACTTGAAGTTCTGCTCTGAGACCCCCAATTTGGCCAACTTTCAAAATTGTCCGATATGCATGTGTGATACATCATTGGAAAGCTTAAAATCTCAATTTTCTGGGAGAAGAAAAATTTTGACTAGGAGGGCTTTTTTTTTTTTTTTTTAATGTTTTTTAAACAGCAAAACCCTATCTGGAGGTGAGAACACACGAGAGCAGAATTACAGACGCCATGATTTTGACGAGATATCACATAGTTACCTTGTTTCAATTCAAAAAAATCAATTTAGCATGTATCACTGAGTGTCAAGACACAGGTGTGAATGGCCACAGCTGGATTTTTGGGGGATTTTATGGGTGAAACATGGTAATATAACAAGGGTCGCGATGCAGAAATCGCAGACATCAAGGAGTGGTCGAGATTTTCTTTTTCATATATTTACCCTTTTAAACATTTTTTTTCAATGTTTCTTTTTTTTGATCGATTATCATCTAAGATATCGGAGAAAATGCACAGTAACACAAAAAAAATACATTTAAGCGACAGTTATGAGGTAGATATCCGTGAGTTTTTTTTTACAGATGCCATTTTTTTCATTATGACATAATTTGTTGAAAAGTTTAAAATATGTGAGTGAAGTCTTTTTTCTTTTTTTTTTTTTTTTTACCCCAAATGAAATATGAGACATCAATTCATGATTCTAAACTAAAAACGACATTTTGAATAAGAAATATAATTACCTCCGTTTTAAGGCTGGGTTTAAACAAAAGCGGTTGCGCGACGTCTCTAAACGGGGGTTTTCAGAGTAAACCCGACAAATTAAAAATAGTTTGGGGGCTTAATGCGCCATGAATCTGCTATGGCAGCATATACAGATACAGTTCTATCAAACACAACAGTTGTTTTGGCTTAAAATACAGCAGTTTCTTTTAAAGAGGAGTGCAAGAGCAGAAACTGCTTTTTCAGTCTTGTCTGTGTTTTCCGCCATATATATATATATATATATATATATATATATATATATTTTTTTTTTAAAAGGATTTTTTGCAGAGGTGGGTAGTAAACGTGTTACATTTCCCTGTTACATTTACTTGAGTAACTTTTTTTCTTATAGTAGTTTTACCTTGCAATACTTTCTACTTGAGTAGATTTGTGAAGACGAAACACTACTCTTACTCTGTTAGTCAAGGCTACACTACAGTAGTTACATTTTACCATTTTTATTTTACATATTGACTTTATTTTTGCCAGAGATGCTGACATAACTCCGATCAGAGGTAACAATGTTTTTTTTTCTCCACTAGAGGGCACTCATGCTCTTTGGATGGGTGATAAAAAAAACATCAGATATTGTAAGCAGTTACTTGCAATGTAACTCATTACTTGAGTGTTCTTTTAAAAAAAAAAAAAAAAAAAAAAAACTTGTACTTGAATACATTTTTGGATGACTTTTACTTGAGTAACATTATTTAAAAGCAATGCTACTCTAACTTCAAAATTTTCACTTTTACTCTAGCCACATCTGATCAAATTTTACAAATAAAATTAGTTCTCATCAAGTATCCAAAGTCATGTTAGCTATTATACTAACAAAGTTAGGCTGAGGGCTAACTTAAACACAAAATGTCACCTCTGTCATAGTCCACTTTGTTACAACCAAATGGCACGCTATATATATATAAAAAAAAAAAAAAATTACCCGCCTATTTTAATAAGGTAGCTTGTGTAGCAGATTTTAATACTAACATTGAAGGTGGTTTGACTTGCTAATTTAGCACAGCAAATCATTTTTTGTAGCTTTTCTTAGTGCCATTTTAAGATGTGGAAGAAGCACTTTTCCAACAGTCCAATTATGACTGTAGGACATGTAACTGGGTTGACCCTTAGTGTGTGTTTGCCCAAGTGACAGTTTTTAGTAATTATAAAATTTAACCATATAAGGACCCGGCATGCACATGTGTTGACATCAAATTTTGGGCCCACAATATTAACATTTTTGGTAAGTATGTGTGACCTACATGACCCAAAATGTGATATCCACATACCGTAATTTTCGCACTATAAGGCACACTTTAATATAAGCTGCCACCCACCAAATTTGACACCAAAACCGCATTTGTTCACGGATAAGCCGCACTGGACTATGACGCTACTCTCCTCACTGTATTATGGGATATTTACACCAAAAGATATCAACCGGTAACACTTTATTTGACAGCGGCATCATAAGACCAAATTAACCACCATGAAGCTTTTAACCAATTGGCTGCAAAGCTTCATCGCTTCAAGAAGCTTCATTTGACCATCACTGTTCTCTTAGGGGAGACATTCAACCTCTGCCGCCACATGCTGTCAACACTGTTGTAGTCCATCATGCCTCCTAGCATGCATTGCAACGGTACAGATGAAAAAAAAAAAAAATTCATGTTCTATGCTAATTTCTTAAGTTACTGTTCTAGTTGTTTCATTAATTGCTAGTTATGGAATTTGGTAAAACTTTAAGTTGACAGCGGTGCCATCAGACTGTCTTAAGATCATCATAATTATGACATGACACTGCCATGAGCATTAATGAATGCTTATGACAGGTGGTATTTTGTGTCATCTGGCAAATTCTTCCTTTTGAATGGATGTAAAAGATCCAAGCTAGACATAAATGGAGTTAGTGACATAATTTGCCAGATGACACTTAATGATATCTGTCATAAGCATTTATTAATGTCGATGAAAATGTCATGTCATAATTATGACAGTGTTATGACACTCTTATGACACCGCTGTGAAATAAAGTACCTATTAGGCTCGAGCGTTTACGTCACAGCAACACGGGATCATGCGAGATTTGCGACAACGCAGCCATATTGGAAGCACGTCTGCATCACGGGACATTTAAACTTAAAACGGCAAATACAATTCAACTACGAGTGTTGACCCTTACGAGCAAGCCAAACACAAATGGAATAAAGATGTCGACAAGCTTCCACCACTACGCGAAATGGACACCATGCTGTATTTAGTGTTTGGTGTAAGTTACTACACTTATCAGCAATTCCGAAACTACAAATCGCTACAACGCTACGAACAGTTTTGCTGCAGATATGTGCAGGACCTGCACATTATGACCGTAGCAAACGGCAAAACCATTGTTCTTGCAAAGTTTGTCAATGTGTGTTTACATTTTCATTGTCATGAACATCTGAATTTGTGCTGTGCTAAGCTGTGATAGTTAAGTGACAAATCAATGCTGTGTTTTAGAAAACAGATTTACCTTGCTCAATGTTCCCATGCCATTCTTCAACGTTTGGTAAGTTCAGATATGACCTTTCCCTCGCCTTTTCTCCATGTAGAGATCTAGAAGAAACTCAATCGGGTTCCGTCGAGCTGTACTTACTACCTTCTATTTGATCGGTTGTTGCGATTCTTTACCAAACAATAATTTCCAACCATTTTTGAAGCGCGACCTGTGTCGAAATGCCTCACTGTTTGTTTCCTGTAGTTCTGACACTGAACTTCCTGCTTCCAACATGGCGATAGGGGCGGAAACATCGTGAGTGCCACGTCATACGCTCGAGCCTCATTAACACAAATCACCAAATACATGCACTGGACTATAAGCCGCAGGATTCAAAATGAAGTAAAGTAGCGGTTTATAGTCCAAAAATTACGGTATGTTTACACCAGATCTCAATTATAATTTTTAGTCGCCACTTCTGTTGTTTTTAGTGTTGCACTGGCACGACACTGAAATAACATCATTCGTATCTGCGGGTACTAAGAAATGATGTCCTGATGTAGTGCCATGTGTACTTTTCAAGATCTACAGTAGTTTCCAGCCACTGGCCGCCCTACCCAAGATGGTCACCATCTATATATGCCACCGCAAAAAAAAGGAGCGCTGGTCACCCTTCCCAAGATGATGATAGCAAGGCAGGGCGTAAGTTTGCATAGGGACGGTAAGGACGTAACACTACCAGCTTTTCAGGGTGCTCAAATTGTCCCCACCAACCTTTAAGCAGCCTTTTATCCATAATACAGTATAATAAGTTGTTATACAGATAATTTAGATTGTCTTCCATTATATTGTAAGGATAAATTTGACCCATTATTTTGTGAATTATTTTCATGTTCAGACTTCGATTTACCCCGTTTCACTTGCTGAATGAGCCGGTCACGCACACTCACACAGCCCCTTCGGAAATACATGTTGACAACATGCCGCATCCTCCGCCCCAATTGAAGAGGAGGGATATCAGAAGGTTTCTTTTTCAGCCAGCGTCAGCAGCCTCTGTAAAAACAATGTAAAAAGATGTCAATGTCATGAAGGTGGGGAACACACCATAAATTTTGCTATTGGAAGTCCGACCTGCATCAGAGTTAGCATAACATTAAACTGTGAATTTGCTAACCTGCCAAACTCGAGAAGGAAGCTGCTGAGAGAGAAGTGTCCTTCTGTTTGTGTTTTCAACTGTTAACGTTAATTGAAGTGTGAGAAATGTAGTGAACTGTGCTGGAAACTATGGAACCAGAAAAACGTGAGCATGACGCTGCATAGAGAGAGACTGGTGCTGCCTAACCTCAAATGTTACTCACACAACACAACATGCACAAAACATAATCATAATTAACCATGTTCATGAAAAAAAACCTTTTTGGATGCCGCGAGCTACCCACCCTATGGATGCGATCAACTGGTAGATCACAACATAATGAGCACCCCGGATTTAGCATATCAATTAATTAGCTTCATATTTGTGAGAAATGTAGCCCCGACCCCCATTCACCCAAACTCTTGGTCTTATTAATGTCCCATCCTGAGCAAAAAATCTACATGTACGTTATGCTATTATAGCGTCCCTACCAATGTTGAGACCAAATGGATGGACCAATTGGATGTTAGAACTCCAATCGTATGGCGACCACTCACCCTTGTCCTGTGAATTTCAAGTATTTATCACGAGTAGACGTTCAATCCATTTGAAGTGGGAGGGCTAGCAAGGAAGGTCTATGAAAAACAATGAATTAAGCGGTGCCTAACCAGGCCTAATGGTGTTTACTTTAAATTCAAGTGAGTATGCAGTAATTTAGTATTTATAGACATTTTTTCCCTCTTCCCAAAAAATGTATCAAGACTAATGTCATCAGCCGATGGCACACAGTTGGAATCATAATCGTATCGAGAACCAAAAAAATGCAACACTAGTTATTATTTTGTCATATATTTTAGAATAAATAAGTTCACTAAAATAATAAGACACAATAGTATTAACACTATATATACACTCTAGTTATGGCCCCAGTAACACTTTGTTGGGGGGTGGTTTTGGTAATATTATTTCAAAGTATTTGACTCATTGCCTATCAGTGACAACGGTAGACGTCAAATTCATTTAGACTGGGAGAACAAGGTATGAATGCTCATCTTTCAGTGCTATTGACGCCGCTTGACATTTTGACTAGGTTTGCAGCGAACGTCGAGCGCCGTCAATGGCAGCCAATGAGTGCCCTTTCAAGGGTTCATTAAAAGCACAGTAATTTTACACATGACGTTGATTCAAAAAGTCTTAATTTTAACTCCGAAACGCTAAAAAAAAAAAAACTCCCGGCAAAATGTTGTCTTCCGCCAAAACGAAGCGTTGTCGAATCTCCCGCCATTCCCGGGACTCGTCATTGTTTTACGTCATATCCGATATGTACGGGCTCGACCAATGTGCATTGAGCGCGGTTGTTACTCAACCAGCACGGACCAATCAGCGAGCGGTGTGTCAGAAACAGCTGCTGCTGGGCTGAATATTTGGCGCTAAAGTCTGCTGGGTTTGTGCGAGTCTACACGCATCATTATAAGAGGAAAGAAGAGCAAAAGATAACAAACTCGTTAAAAATCGTCACGCGCCAATCGACAGAAGGTAAGTTTACTACAAATTTCAATTATATTCGAAGGACTTTTTACGTGTTTGTCTAAAGTTACGTGTTTGTCTAAGGTGGAGAAAATCCCTCCATTTGTTTGTCCTTTTGTCTGGAAAGGATCCCCTCACATTTCAACTACGTACTGCAATGTATACTATAACCCCCCCCCCCCCCCCCCCCCCACACACACACACACACACACACGATAAACTAACTGTTTTCCAAAGTTTTTCCCCCCCATTTAGCACTGCCGATTCATTTACTTTATTCATTGACTGCGATAGATGTGTAAGCATTTGGTTCTTCTGTCCTTTTGCTGTGAATTTAAATGAGTCAGTCACTATTATTTTATTTATTTATTTATTTTTTGCACTACGGTCAAGCCAGCCTCCACTCATAAAAACGAAGTGGAGCTAGCCGCCCCTCATTTGGATTTGGTTTGCATTATGTGCATTACGGTAATGAAACGCGGTGGCTTCAGAGTGAAAAAATTATACATGGGAAAAACTGGGTTTCATCCAAGGACGGGTCCACTTTAAAGAGACACTGGAGCACCCTGAGACTCGAACTAAAGCATTGTTATATAAAAATGATTTAGGAATTCTGAGTAAAACTAGTTGCTAGTTATTCCTGTCATTTAGCCTAATTAAAAAAATTAATTAAAAAAAAAATCTGAGAAGTACTCCTATGAAATTATGATGTACCATTTTAAAATAAAAGTACTTTGAAAATTGCCCATGATATGCTGTTATTTAGGCCGATTAAAAAAAACAATCGGAGAGATACGGTATTCAAGGACCGTTCCACTTCTTAGGTATACTAGTAGAGCTCAAGACTCGAACCGAAGCACTCTAATTAAATTTTGATGTCATTTCAAAATAAAAGTACTTTAAGACATTAGCGGATTTTAAGGGGGGGTAGCCCCCCGGTGGCCGAAAAGTGTCATTACATGAAATTGACTTTCCTATATATATTTATATAAGTTGTAAAGCAATAAAACTGCAACAAAAATGAATGAAAGGGGAAAAAAAAAAATCCATAATTGGTCAAAATTATTTTTCGAACAGATCATTTGACTTTAGACTATCATTTGCTTTGCATATAATTTTCAAAAAAAAAAAAAAAATAGTTGAGGGCAATTTCATTTTTCAAATTATTTTTTTTCTTAGATTGAATTTTTTTGTTTTGTTTTTTTGATTGAAGCAACAAATGTCCTACCCATAATATGGCCCAAAAAACAAAAGGATTGCTTCAATCAAAGAAAACTTTTTCAATGAAAAATTAAGTGTTCAAATGCAAATCTTTCAATCTCAAATATTTGTTCTTATTCAAAAATGTTTTCTATGATTTTTTTTTTTTTTTTGATTGAAATGATTTTTCTTTTGAAAATATATTTTTTGTACGAAGCAACTTATTTCTTGATTGAATAATAAAGACAAAAACGTCCTAGCTAAAATGTGGCCCAAACACAAATCAACATTAGTTCAATCAAAAAAGTTGCTTCAATCAAAAAAAACTTGACCCAATCAAAAAAAAAAAAAAAAAAAAAAAAATCAAAGAAAAATGGCTTCCACATGCATTTTTTTGTTTCAAATTTATTTTTGCATTTAAACACTTTTTTTTTTTTATAAATATATTTTAATTTGAAGCGACTTTTTTTTTTTTGATTGAAAATATATATTTTGATTGAAGCCTTTATATTAGATGGTCCCAGTTATTATTTTGAATGCGTTGAATTACAAAAGGTCCTGCTCAACTTTATATTTTCATTTTTTTGCACTACGTGGGTTGACTAAGTCAAATTCGCTTGTGTAAGACCACGTGGACGAACGTCAACACGGAAAAACTTGTTTTCAACAAATATGCCAGTCCAATTCTCAAAGGTGGCGAGTTTAAAATTAACAAAAGTGCTTTATTTTTGAAATGTGGACGCATGTTTGCTCGTACGATAACAAAGTTCTGAATTTATTGACATTTTAAACATTTATCCATGTTAATCTAAGCCAATGTCCGACATTGGCTATCTATACTCGTGTTAGTTGTTATAAGCAAACAAAATTAAATCCCCTGCTCCAATGTTGGGCTGCCACTTCCTGGAAATACTGGCTTTTATTTACATTTTTCCCACTGTTAGATATTAGAAAATTGACATTCTTCAACTTAAAAATATTTTTTTTATAGTGGGATGGACATAATCAAGGTATTTTCTTTACCTTTAACCCTTTATTGGTCAGGTGAATATTTTTGACATTTTGGGCCTGCAAGCCCACCCAGTCAAAATGGATACCCTTGGTTATGTGATTTGTGGATGGTCCCTTCCACACTGGCAGGACTTTTACAAATTTGAGTACGACTTTTAACATTGACTCACAATAAAGTGAACCCCCAGATGAGTAGAATGAAATGGGCCGTTTTTGGGTCATCACACACGTGAAAGTTGCCTCGTTTACTAAAATTAACCAATGACGCCTTCTTTTCATTTGCGCTCAGTGTTTAGAAATGCCGAGCACTCGCTCCCGAGATCCCATGCAACCCACCCTGCCCTTCCCTAGACGCAAATCCGCCAGGGTGGCAAACAAGCCCAAAAGAAACCTGCCGGATAATCCCGAGCCTGCTAAGAAGAACCCGGGCCACACAAGACCGACGCTGGAGAAGCCCGTCCCACCGTCACCGAGGCGACCTGCTGCGGCGCCGCTTCCCGTCACAGCGAGGCTTCCCCTCAGCCCGCGAAAGCGCACAGGTAAGATAGCGGTGCGACTTTCGCTCGTAAACTGTCCTCCAAAACAACATTAATTTTAATACTAACAATGTTTTAAAGGTGACGACAACGCCCTCAACGTGGACGCTGCACTTTCAGCGTCACCCCCCAAGCAGAGCAAAGCATCGCCGCGGACGCCGCTGTCATCCCCGCGCCGTTTGGCTTTTGACGAAAACTCCCCCGTCTCCATTCGTCGTGGGCCGACTGCGCCGTCCTCTCCGTTTGCCGCCTCGTCACCGACGCGACAAGAACTGGTCTCGGGAAGTCCGGCGCGGCCGAGCCCCGACAAAAAGGAGACTGTAGCGTGTGAACAATTAGACCAAAGTGAGTTTTTTAAACTTATTGACTGCCATTGACAACAATTGCTAATTAAGTCATGTCATTCGTCCTTTTCGTAGAACGCAGTTTTGCGAGCGTAAAGCGGGCGCTGCATACGGCTGTGCCCGAGCGCCTATTGTCAAGAGAAGAGGAACGCGCCACCATCCGGACATTCCTGGAGGAGAAGGCTGTGCGCCGCCAGCCCGGCAGCCTTTACATCTCTGGGCCGCCCGGGACCGGAAAGACTGCGTGCCTCAACTGTGTCCTGCGTGACATGAAGGTAAAGCCCATAGCGATAAAATGAGAACAACCTTACTGTAATTTTGGGACTTTAAGCCGCATTTTTTCTTTTTTTAATCCATTGCAGCTTATACAGTGGTACCTTTACATACGTAGTCAATTTTTTTCTAGGACTTCCTGCGTTAGACTTTACTTCCTCATTGGAAAACAGGCAGCGACTTGATTGGTTGTGCGTTCACGGCAATTAAACGTAGAAATTTAACCATTTTAATTTAACCTGTAAACGAATTATTATTAACAATATACTACCAAGAATTGTACAATGACAACAGGAAAATAAAAACGATGCATACAAAAAAAAGTTGTGCATCATGTAAATCTAAATTAACTTTAGTGTGTCAACACTTCCGCTTACTGGGGAAACAGAAAATTGCGAGGCAACTTGATAGCTGTTACAAAAAGAATGAGACAACGTTAATATCTAACAAGAACTCAAGTGCTAATATGCTTCTCCAAAGCACAATACAAACTGACACTGATTAGCATAATCGCTAACTAGCTTAGCGCTCCGTGCCAAGTAGTAACGTCTCATCAACAAAGAATACAAATAATACAATTAGCTTCATTTACTCACCTATGTCGGAGGCACACTGGATCTAACAACACAACAGACGATTTAGCTCTTGACACTTCATAATATTGATTCAGCAACCCAACCTGAGTGTAGCAGTGAACTGTCTCGTGCTCTAATCATTGGCGAGCGCACAGACATAAATTACACACAAACACGGACCCATCAGGAAGGCTCATAGCTGCTGAAAAATATTGATTATCAAATTTGTTGGCAACTAATTTATTAATTGATTAGTTATTACCGCCTTACTACACAATGTACTCTTCAAGATGTAGTTCCAAGCGTTGATTGCTCCACCCAAGAGAGATGCAAGTGAACAACGCCGCCATAAAAAAACAAGCACTTCCTTCCTAAGACTGTGACAGACATCCAATTGTGTGGTGTCCAAACATCCTTCTGCTTTAAACATTGTTGTTTTTTGTTAACGGTGTTGATCACGAAAATATTTCGTCGACGAACATTTTTTCCACAATGAGACTATATTGAGCTAAAAACGTGTCTCGCAAGACTAAAACGTAATGAGACGAATGTTAGTTTTTGTGTGTCGCAATGTGTGAGGTTTTCTTAAAGTATGTGTTGTTAGTCGGCTTGCATGGTAGCAGTGTTTTGTTGTCACTCGCTTGACGTGTTGCGTTAGTGAGTCATCCATAAATATATGGTAATATTTATCATAGTCTATCATTGTCAATGACACTGAGAGTTCATTAAAAATATGTTGTTTTTTTTTCTTTTAAATTGATGTAGTACCGATATCGAGTTAAAATTTCAGTAGTAGTACAGTAGTCCCTGCGACTTGTATATGAATATTGTTTTTTCGTAAAATTTGGTTGCGGATTATAGGCCTAAAATTTGTGTTGCTGTAAGAGAGGTTTCATTGTATTCTTGACGCTTTGTCTTTAGGAAGAGTTGTCGAACGTGCAGACGTTAGTGGTCAACTGCATGAGCCTGCGCAACTCGCACGCCATTTTCCCACTGTTGGCCGAAAAGCTGAGAGTTCCTGCCGGCCAGAAAGGCCTACAAAGACACCTGACCGGAGCCGGACCAGCCGTGTGAGTATGCGCGACAGGTGTTGATCACTCATTTCATGACGATGCGATACAATACGATAATGGTTCTTTGGGTGACGATAAAATATTTGCCAATGTTAGTCACCAGTGTTGTTAATCTTACTTTAAAAAAGTAATTAATTACAGTTACAAATTACGTCTTCCAAAAAGTAATCGCGTTAGTAACTCAGTTACCTGAATGTAAGAGTAAGTAGTTAATTGGCAAAGTAACTGGTGATAATTCTCGTGTTTTTTTTGTTGTTTTTTTAATTACAGGTTACACAATGTGAAGCTAAAAGGGTTTTTGGGACAATTGACCCTAGCCCAATTCTTTAACCTAAACTTAACTAGACACAGGGGTATTGCGGATATTGCGATAGCAAGATAGTAACCTTTGCTATGTGTGGAAGTCATTTAATGTTGTGAATCCGTTAAAACAACCGTTAAAGTTGTTAAACTTGCTCCCGTTATTGCATTAGTTCCCTTCTGTCTACTTTCGACATGTGTAAGTTTTAAAACTGCTTCATCATTTAAAGATAGATTTAAGTCAAGATTTTGCCTATTTAGGAGCATTTTAGATAAAAACACTTAGGTTCGCTAGGAAGTTTCTCTACAACAGAGCCTTTCTGAGAGGTCTACTGCTTTAAGATGGCGGCTGTTTACTAATGCATCTAGTTCTTTATACATGTTGCTAATGCCACCGTGTCTGTCATTTGCATATAGTTCTTTTTTTATATGATATCTACCATATCATCACGTGGGCGAAGTTTGTAGGCTATCAGCTACAGTCGGGTATTATTGGAGCTACTTGGCATCGCGTTTGCAACGCAGTCACAAATCCCTTGCCTTCTTCCCACTCCTGCTCAGCTCTTGTCTCTGTGAGTCGGTCTCTCCCAGACTTCTCTCACGTCATTCAACCAACATAGTAACTAGAGCTTAAACGAATACTCGAGCAACTCGAGTAACTCGAGTTTAAAAACTGATCCGAGTAATTTTATTCACCTCGAGTAATCGTTTATTTTGACAGCTATAATCATCACGTTTTGCTCGGACTACTTTTAATGCGGGACAACGCGCTGATGTCACGTGCGTAGAGGAAGAAGCAGAAAAAAAAAACTTACTGCAGCCGACAGCCCCTACAAACAACGCCGACGTTGCTAAATACTAGCACGCACGAGGGTTGGTAGCAGGTAGCATCTGATGAAGTCTCACATAGATCACATGTATGTTGAACTAGATGCACTTTGACAGACTCGGCCGCGTCTGGGCAGCGTTAGTAAACAGCCGCCATCTTAAAGCAGTGGAGCGCTAAGCGCTAATAAAGAGCGCTAAAGCGCTAATAAATACGATTAACGTTACTGTGACTAGCTCACGTAACTTTAGCCCTGCGGAGGGCTAGGTTTCTATTAATTATGACCACTTTCGATGCGTGGCTAAAGTGTCTTTCATACAGGCTTTAACATAACATAGCGTTGTGGAGTGATGAGGATGTAAAATAAAAACTCAATAATGCTAACTATCAATTTTAGCTCAGTAGTCATTGCTGGATAAAACACCAAGGAGCACTCGTCCCTAATGTGCTCCAACACAGCCTGTATCATACATTTATTTTGAACACTGCAAAAACTCAAAATCCTATCAGGACTTGCAGTTGACATTTACATTTGAAATGATTTTAAATGTATTTATTTGCTAAAAATTTGTTTTATCCGATTACTCGATTAATCGATAGAATTTTCAGTCGATTACTAAAATATTCGATAGCTGCAGCCCTAATAGTAACGCACGCCTTTCCGGCCTCAGTAACTGTAACAGCGTTGCCAAGCTGAGAAAAGTAATTAATCAGATTACTGACTACAGAAAAAATAACGCCGTTAGTAACGCAGTTATATTCTAACGCCGTTATTAACAACACTGTTATTCATGAAATAGCCACGATTCCATTCAGAGGCCTTGAATCGATTCAATACAATTTGTACGCATTTGACACATTCAGTTATATTTTGTATTTAGACACAAACAGATGGCAATACAGAAATTACGGCACTGGGGACTAAATGGTGGATGGGGCACGGGCGTTGTAAAATTGAAACATAGTAGGTAGAGATTATCTTAACCCAGGGACTCTCTACAAAGTAATTTTGATGGGGTTTTTTGACGATTAAATTGATCTGTCATTTGGTTCAGTTTCGAGCGTGCTTAACAAATTACTCTATCAATCCAGAATCTCATACACCAATGTAGAGCTGAAACGAATACTCGAGCAACTCGAGTAAATCGAGTTTAAAAACTGATCAGAGTAATTTTATACACCTCGAGTAATCGTTTATTTTGACAGCTCTAAGCATCACGTTTCGCTCTGACTACTTTTAATGCGGGACAACGCACTGATGTCACATGCGTAGAGGAAGAAGCAAAAAAAAAAAAAAACTTGCATCAGCCGACAGCCGCTACAAACGACGCTGACTTTGCTAAATACTAGCCCGCACAATGCGTTGATAGCAGGTAGCGTCTGATAAGTCTCATAGAGATCACATGTATTTTGAACTAGATGCGAAATGACAGACTCGGCCGCTTCTGGGCAGCCTTAATAAACAGCCGCCATCTTAAAGCAGTAGAGCGCTAAGCGCTAATAAAGAGCGCTAATAAATAAGATTAACGTTACTGTCACTAGCTCACGTAAAGTTAGCCCTGCGGAGGGCTAGGTTTCTATTAATTATGACCACTGTCGATGCATGGCTAACGTGTCTTACATACAGGCTTTAACATAACACAGCGTTGTGGAGTGATGAGGGTGTAAAATAAAAACTCAATAATGCTAGCTATCAATTTTAGCTCAGTAGTCATTGCTGGATAAAACACAAAGTCGCACTGGTCCCTAATATGCTCCAATACAGCCTGTATCATACATTTATTTTGAATACTGCAAAAACTCAAAATCCTATCAGGACTTACAGTTGACATTTACATTTGAAATGATTTTAAATGTATTTATTTGCGAATGTAGCTACAATTATAAAGGCTTTCTTATAAAATATGATGCAAATTTTATATATACTGTACAGGAAGTCTCGGGTTACGAACAAGTTCCGTTCCTATGCTAGCGAGGTAAACAGAATTTCAGCGTAAATCGGAATTAACCCTTTAAGTACCACAAAATAACTATTCAAAAAGTACCAATGTATTGTATTTTGTTTAATGATGGAGGATACACTGCCTTCTGGTGGCAGCGTCTGATCTCGCTGGACTGTTGCCTTGTATGACTGACTCAGACATCTGACATGGATAAAGGATAGCTGCGCTCTATTTTGGCCCACATCAGGGTGTAAGTTGTTTCAGCTATTATATGTTTGTGCATGCATTTGCAATTAAGTTTACAACTACACTTTGTGCAGTTACGTGTGAGCGATTTGCTTTGAGAATTGTAAATACGGTAGCATTCATAGCATTTGCGATAGATATTTAATCCACTAAATTTACATCTTGATCAGACTACATGGACATTTGAACACCAGTTGTTTTGTGTCAAGTGTTTTATTGTCAAAATGCATGTTGTTTTGAACATAAGGGTACATATGTGTGTTACAGCTTTACAAATTGTCAAAAGTAAAGGAAGTAAAAAGCACAATTACCTTGTTTGCTGTCCCTAAAGCTGAACAACGTCACATTTAGTGAGGACAGAACACGTCGTATTAATAAAGTAAAAAATAAGATACTGTGAGGAACAATAAGGTAGTGAACGAATGTTCATTCGCTGCCAGCCTCCCACTTCAAATGGATTGGACGTCTGCAAGCGATAAACTCATTGAAATTCACAGTTAAAGTTTCTAAGGTGAGTTTATTTTTACAATTTGACTATCGCTGCCAAAGAGTTAGCGGGCCATCATTCAATATATTATAATATTCTCCCAGACTCTAGGGGGCAATAAAACCTCAGTTATAACCAGGAGTAGCTGGTCCACGGAAATTTCCATGTAGTTGAAAAACGTCATACAGTGGGCAAAATTCAAATTAAAATGGCCGATAACTTCAGCTTACAAAACGATGGGAATGTTTTTGTCTAGTTTGCTGGTTCTGGACGAGTTGGACCAGTTGGACAGCAAAGCTCAGGATGTCCTTTACACCATCTTCGAGTGGCCACACCTGTCCAAGTCCAGACTCTGTCTCGTTGGTGAGAACTACTACTACTTTGCATAGTTTTTGCCTTCCCGGGGTGACGTCTTAACTTTTTACTGCGCAGGGATTGCCAACGCTTTGGACCTGACCGACCGCATCCTGCCCCGCCTTCAAGCCAGGCCTCATTGTCGCCCCCAGCTGCTGAACTTCCCGCCGTACAGCAGAGAACAGCTGGGCGACATCGTGCGAGACAGACTGGCTCAGGTGCAGTCTTCTTACAAACAGATCCTACTTGTGCAAGTACGTTTGAAATTAATGTTTTCTATTTGGTTTTTCAGGCATGTGCTGACAGTGTATTGGACGCAGCTGCGGTGCAGTTCTGCGCTCGTAAAGTTTCCGCCATGTCAGGAGACGCCAGGAAGGCTTTGGACATCTGCAGGTACAATTCAGCGATTGTTCTTGGGATGGATTAGTTGATTTTTGTTAAATCAATTTGATTGGTGGCACGTTTTGCAGGCGAGCGGTGGAGATCGTAGAATCGGAACACCGGAAGAAGGCGGACAAGCTCAATGCGACAGGTGAGCAAGACTACCAATTGTTTTCCACTTCCTGTTAGGTCTGTGCGATATGATATACAGTGTATATATATATATATATATATATATATATATATATATATAATATACAGTATATCGCCAAAACAATAGTAAATTTACTATACTATATACAGGTAGTCTATTGGTTATGACGTACTCGACTTGCGCAATTTCGACTTTACGACACCGGAGTCTCGTCCGTCATTTTGTCTCCAGTCGTTTTTTTGGGTTGTATAAACACTACTTTATTGCACCTCACAAGATCTTATTTGTTACTTTATTAACTCATTCACTCCCAGCCATTTTCACCGGTGCAATCCCCTTCACTCCCGGCCATTTTATTGGATTTTGACAGATTTTGCAAGGCCCACAGAAAATTCTGTTCTGTTGTTATATAAACATGAAACCCACCAAAAGAAAGATTAGATTCTCTTCTTTCAGCAGGAAAAAAAGTTAGTTCATATCTTTTTCCATTCTTTAGAAATCAGCATTAGAAAATAGCTTGGTTTGAGCAATTTTCCAATTTCTGATGAAAAAACAGAGAAACTGAGCTTTTTGTAAAAGCATACATTTCAAATATAACTCTGACTTTAACACGGCTATTTTTTGCTTTGGTGACATCCCAAACATCTGAATGTTTTTCTTCTACAAAATAACACAAACAACAAGACAAATAGAATAAATTTTGTTAGCAAAGTAACAATTTATTTACACATAACTAAACTATTGAACTGAGAAATGACGCTGTTGTGGCCGTGACAGCCGGGGTAAACTTTTCCTTCATCGCTCTAATACAGTGGGGCAAATAAGTATTTAGTCAACCACCAATTGTGCAAGTTCTCCTACTTGAAAAGATTAGAGAGGCCTGTAATTGTCAACATGGGTAAACCCAGTGTTTCCCCTAGGATTTTTTGAAGCTGTGGTGGTGGGCTGCATCGGAGTCGGACAGCCTCACCATGTCGTGCCACAGCGAATTTTTTTTTCTTCATTTTTTTCCCCCAAGAAGAACCATAACAAAGATATATTTGAAATATTTCATTAGCCAGGCTAATGTTGTACCTCTCAGCTACAGTACATGTATGTAAAATGCGTAGCTGATTACAGCTACGTTACCCGATGTACTAATGCGACTTTTTTTCTCGTGGCAATAGTACGACTTACATCTCGTAGTGACTCAGGGTTGGCAACCCAAACTGTTGAAAGAGCCATATTTGACCCCCAAAAAAACACAAAAAAAACTGATACAGTATGTCTGGAGCCACAAAAAATTAAAAGCCTTTTACAAGCCTTATAATTATCGATACTAGCTATATTAGCCTACTATAGAAATACGTAATTAGCCTTCATGATTAAATGTTTGTTTTCCCTGCAGTGGATCCTATAGAGAATGACGCACCATGTGACTACTCTGTTGTACTATGCCACCACAAGTTTAACTTCATTACAATATTAATGAATTGAAAGAATGTTTGTGTCATGTTTGTCCTCCTAGAAATCCTATTAAAACAAAAAAATATATTTCCCTCCCCCATCTTTTTCCATTAAAAAAAAAAAAAAAAAAAAAAAAGCTCCGAAGCATCGCTAAAGAGCCGCATGCGGCCCGAGAGCCGCGGGTTGCAGACCACCGTCGTAGTCCTCCTTTTTCCTTTTATTTGACCCTCATAAGTACTACATTACCACAACAATAACAGTCCTTCTGTCAACTGACCCATTTAGAGCACTGGGGGAATTCTAATAGCCGTGTAAAGAGTTTTACTTGATTCGGTGAGAAGGTGAATAGTTTTTTCCCCGTTGTTCGTAAACTAAATTTCCACACAAAGGCACGTCGAGGTACCATTAACTTAGCAAGGAGAGGTATGAGAGTCATTTTTCGAGTGTCCCAGAGCTCGCGAAATTTGGGTGGGGGGGGCGCATTTATCAAAGTTTCGTCAGCCGTAATTGTCTGAAGCTGGCGCGCCGGTGTTGTGCCGAAAAATAGCCACTCCACGTGAAATGTCCCCCCTGACGGGAGCGCCCACACGTCACTCGTACAAACAGCCTTTTCTTACCAATCGATGGACACAGAAACGACGTTCTTGTACCGTGAATATGTATCATTTTACTCTGCTTGAACTGATAAATCGTTTACTGTGACCAACGCTCTGAAAATAGAGCAAGGCTTTATTTTGGGCCCCGCCTCTCCGCAGTCTCTCAGCGCAAGTTAGTCAAAGTTTGCTTTCCGTCCAAGACTGCCGTCCACCGCTCACTTTCGCCGAAAAGTCCGATCCAAATTATTGTAATGCCCCGGATATGGGCAAGAAGGAGAGAAGTCTGTATTTGCTTACCCACTTTATTGTGGTAACAATAATAAAGAAAAACAATAACAAAATAACAGCGGGCTGCTACAACATGCGACCGCTATCTCTCGCTATCTCGCTCGTTCTCCCATTCTTCCTACTCGTTCCCCTTGCGTCTCTTAAGGGGGGGCCTGCATAGTTACGAACATTAGGCTACAATACACAATGAATAGGTGTCCGCTGAACTCCTCCCACTCGGCTGCCGCTAGTTTGAAGCGGCCTTAAAAATTTTTTTTTTATTTAAATAAATAAATAAAATACATCTCATTTGCCAGGCGTGGCGGCTTTCATTTTAGTGTGGCGGTGCGCCACAATCTGTTGAATATAGGGGAATCCCTGGGTACACCTCAACCATGAGAGATAGAATGTGGGGGGGGGCAAACAGAAAATCACATTGTTTGATTTTTAAAGAATTTATTTCCAAATTAGAGTCGAAAATAAGTATTTGGTCACCTACAAACGAGCAAGATTTCTGGCTGTCAAAGAGGTCTAACTTCTTCTAACAAGGTCTTTCGAGGCTCCACTCGTTACCTGTATTAATGGCACCTGTTTTAACTCATCGGTATAAGACACCTGTCCACAAACTCAGTCAGTCAGTCACACTCCAAAGTCCACTATGGCCAAGACCAAAGAGCTGTCGAAGGACACCAGAGACAAAATTGTAGACCTGCACAAGGCTGGGAAGACAGAATCTGCAATAGGTAAAACGCTTGGTGTAAAGAAATCAACTGTGGGAGCAATTATTTGAAAATGGAGGATATAAAGACTACTGATAATCTCCCTCGATCTGGGGCTCCATGCAAGATCTCACCCAGTGACGTCAAAATGATAACAAGAATGGTGAACCACACGGGGGGGACCTAGTGAATGACCTACAGAGAGCTGGAACCACAGTAACAAAGGCTACTATCAGTAACACAATGCGCCGCCAGGGACTCAAATCCTGCACTGCCAGACGTGTCCCCCTGCGGAAGAAAGTACCGTACAGGCCCGTCTGCAGTTCGCTAGAGAGCATTTGGATGATCCAGAAGAGGACTGGGAGAATGTGTTATGGTCAGATGAAACCAAAATAGAACTTTTTGGTAGAAACACAGGTTCTCGTGTTTGGAGGAGAAAGAATACCGAATTGCGTCCGAAGAACACATACCCACTGTGAAGCATGGGGGTGGAAACGTCATGCTTTGGGGCTGTTTTTCTGCAAAGGGACCAGGACGACTGATCTGTGTAAAGGAAAGAATGAATGGGGCCATGTATCGAGAGATTTTGAGTGAAAATCTCCTTACATCAGCAAGGGCATTGAAGATGAGACGTTACTGGGTCTTTCAGCATGACAATGATCCCAAACACACAGCCAGGGCAACAAAGGAGTGGCTTCGTAAGAAGCATTTCAAGGTCCTGGAGTGGCCTAGCCAGTCTCCAGATCTCAACCCCATAGAAAATCTTTGGAGGGAGTTGAAAGTCCATGTTGCCCAACGACAGCGCCAAAACATCACTGCTCTAGAGGAGATCTACATGGAGGAATGAGCCAAAATACCAGCAACAGTGTGTGAAAACTTGTAAAGAGTTACAGAAAACGTTTGGCCTCCGTTATTGCCAACAAAGGGTACATATCAAAGTATTGAGATGAACTTTTGATATTGAACAAATACTTATTTTCCTCCATGATTTGCAAATAATTTGAAAATCAAAAAATGTGATTTTCAGTTTTTTTTTTTTTTTCTCCACATTGTCTTTCATGGTTGAGGTTTACCCATGTTGACAAAATTACAGGGCTCTCTAATATTTTTAAGTGGGAGAACTTGCACAATTAGTGGTTGACTAAATACTTATTTGCCCCACTGTATCTGCACCAAACTTCCCATGCTAGGTGAGGGTCGTACCCTGAAGGGTCCTGTAGGGATAATTTGCATCAACTCTGTAGCGCCAACTAGTGGCAACAGAAAGTCACTTATTTTACCTATTCATGTCAAGTTCTTTCCAGGTTGATCACTGTAGTTTCAAGACCTTGAAGACTACAATTTAAAGCCCATGTCCACACGTCTCAATTTGTTGCCATGACGACCCTTTGCTCGCCATTAAACGGAAGTAGATTGTTTTTTCAGGGACAGGCAGCTTATAGACCCACAAACTTGGGCACACTTGGTCGAATTGGCCCAATTAGAAGATTCATTTTGGTTTTGAATATGGGTGTGGCTAAACAGCTCAGTAGCGCCTCCTTTTTTGTAGGACTGTCTTCAATAGGGGCTTTTTCACCTAGGTGTGTGAATGCATTTGTAATCCCCCAAAAAAGAGGCTACTTCCGAGAAAGTTAGGTTCTCAGGATATGACGATCTGCCACCACCCTGACCTGCGTGCCGTCCGAGTTGCGCCAAAGTGTGAGGGCCCGTTCAGTCCTGCTTGCAGGCCTAGTTTACCATTGAGTTGCAGGGCAAGCTAAAGTATTTTAAAAAGAAAATGTGACTTATGGTCCAGAAAATACATTCAGGTATTTTAACATTTGTGCAAAAATATGTAAGGCAATCTGCTGTTTACTTCGCCGTAAATTTTCCATTAAATAATATTAGATTAAAAAATATATACTGTCATTGTGTATGTCTGGATTCAGTGTTGTTTTTACAATATTCATGTTAAATTTATGCACTATTTCAGAGTCTGGCGCTGTAGCCAGCGTCCCCCAGGTAGCGCGCGTCCTGTCCGAAGTCTACGGCGATCGTATGGCGTCGTGTAACGGCGATGAAAGTTTCCCGCTTCAGCAGAAACTCCTGGTGTGCTGTCTGCTGATGTTGGTGCGCGCCGGCAAGAGCAAAGAGGTGGTCCTCGGGAAGGTAAGGACGTTTGAAATTTTTGTTTCTACTGTTTGATGGTTCAAAGCAGTGTTTTGTTTTGTTTTTTTGACAGCCATTTTAATTTAAAGTGTATGTCAACACCTGGGGAAATGCTAATATTCCATCATTTATCCATAAACGAATGCCTTTTGGATTCATATCATGTCACTTCGTGTAATTACACACATCGCAACACCAAGAAAATGAGAGAAATTTGGGTAAATTTCAAGCTAAAAAGACCCGCCCCCGAGTTCCCGGAAATCTGGCAGATTGTGGGCGTGACATCAAAACAAGGAAACAACCGGCTCAGTGCTTTAGTACTGAATGGCGGCGATGATGGCGGACAATTACGTTTCTAGTTGCAGCGACGAATCCGACGTGATTTGGGTCTTTTTTTCACGGACCGGTGTCCCTCTTTTATATTCAGTTGGACTCTCAATGTTATCCAATGGTGCTAAAAAACTATTTACATCACAAACATACATGTGCAACACGGAAATGGCGTAAATTAACGCTTAACGACACGGCGAAGTCGTTAAGTGAGAGGGCTATGTGCAGTTGTTGTGTGCGCCAAACATGGCAAACGTAAGTTAATATTCCTTTCTTTAAAGACAGTTTGTTGTGTGTACTTAGGAATCGCTGCATTCGCGGTCCTTTTTAACGTTACGCGCATGCCAACTTTGTCAGAACACCGGCAATGTGCGTCAGAAAAATACAGCAAATATAAAATAGCATTTGTTTTTAGCCCCGTCGTGTTAAGTGCAGGGAAAAAATACAACTCACCCGCTGAATCAGTGGGAGGGCTGAGTTTGTTTCGTTGAGACGAGATGGGAGAGTGAGAGAAGCTAGCATCAAGCTAGCGATGTTGGAAATTGTAGCACAGTTTTCAGCGCGCTCCAAGCGATGTCGGGATATTCCGAAATGACTCTAATCCAGAACTTCGGTAGAGTTGTTGTCTCAAATGTACGTTTAAGTCGCCGTGATTTGCGATCTCTACAAGCTGATATTCCTGTTCCACAGACATGCTCGAATCACTCGATTTATTCACATACGGGTCACGAATTCACTCCTTCGCAGTTTGTGGGTCTTTAGTGATTGGGAAGTGGCATAAATTTTGTTTTCTTTGAGGTTGTAGGCACATCTTCTGGCTCGTCAGGTTCCCGTTTCCCTGTAAAATTGCAAAATTAGCCCTCTTAGCACTGACGAACTTTACTCATTGTCTGCGTAGTCCAGCTCTTTTTCTCGCGTTCGGGAACTCATGGGTACTACATTGCGACAAATGGCTATTTGTAAACCACATAGCATGACAGGTTTGAACCATTTTAGCGATTTTTTGATAAAACACGAACGCAACTCTCTCGTCGATAAACAACGATGGCACCTGCCTCGACCTTTTGTTTCCTTGTTATGACGTCTCCGCCCCATTCGGCTGTTTCCGGAACACTTTCGGAAATGTTCGTCATTTTCGATCTATTTTCGATAATTGCTCATTAATGTGATTGATTTTTTTTTGTTAACTTTATCAATATTTGTTATCTTGGCACATAACGGTTCTATTGATGTCTCACGCCCCCTTTGCGTTTTCATACCCTTTAATCTTAGTCTTTTGGTCAAAAATACTGATTAGTCTTAGTCATATTTTAGTCATTTTAAATGTGTTTTAGTCTAAAACTTGTTTGAATATTCGTCGACTAAAACTAGTCTAGTTGACGAAAACTCAAAATTTTTTAGACTAGTATTGGTTGACGGACAAAGTTCTGGTAAAAATAAAATAAATAAAGATTCCAACAATTTAGAATGAACATTGATAGTCAAGTAAGCACTTACTTTCCACAAGACTAGCTTTATTTTGGTGAGATTTACACAATTAATGCAGTAAAATAATATTCCTGCTGTGCAGGGAGGTACAAGTCATATGTAGCTTACAATTTATAAGGAACTTAAGGAAACATACTGTACATAACATGTATGGAAATTAAAGGGCAAATGTGAACTAAGGTTGGCCAACCATGTTTTTTAATAATATCAATGGCTAAACAATTATAAGCATATTTTCGTTTTTTTTTTTTTTTTTTTTTTTTTTTTTTTTAATGCAACCCTTCCAGATTCTTTGTTTAACCCATAGCAACGCCCTTGACAACGAAAATGCTTTTCTTTGGCAATCTTCGGAAATTATGTCACACTGGGAAGTGCGAGGGAAGACCGCCATACAACAGTATTGTTTGTTGCATTGCTTCTCGGTAAGATGCCACGGTGGTGTGTGGCGATGTTTTGTTCTCACTCAAACGAAAAGTTGTATGAATGGCCAAAGGATAGCAGGGCACGTAAATGGACATCTTTCGTTCGCACGAAGCGAATGAATTTCACGCCATCATTGAGTAGTGTTCGCTGCTGCAAACATTTCGAAGATGCCTGCTTCCTTAACCGGTCTGCTTACGATCAAGGATTTGCCAAAAAGTAAGTGTGATTTTTGGATAGATAACTGATGACTTTGTCAAAGCAGAGCTGCCAACTGTTGTGGAATGAACAGTATAAGCTAGCGACGTTAGCCGAAAGTTAACTCGTGGCAATCCCCGATCATAGTTGTTGTTGCGTTCGCTAGGTTAAGCGTGTTTAAATTGTGCGTCATCTACGATCTTGTCCGAAAGGGTTAATCCACTGTCAATCGGGAAAGGGGTGTGGATGTGCACATAAGCGGGTCGGCGCCGCAGTAATTCACGGTCAGGTTGCAGATAGCCTTCTAGTTTGTTTCGCCGCTTCGCGAGAGCCGCTGACAGGTGACAAGTGTTGCTTTTAATGTCTGGCAGCGAATCAGCGAGCGGTCAGGCCACGCAGTGAATCATGGGAAATGTAGTCTCGGGACAACACTGAAGTGGTGCTTTATAATCTGTTCACTTGTGTGAAAAAACTATATTTCCTCACGCCATTAGACGCCACTTTGTTTTCTTATTGTTGCCACAATAAAGTGGAGAAAGTCGTCAGCGACTGTGATATAGTGGATATTATTTAGTTGTAATACGGGAGTTCACCAGTAGAGTGTACGCATGTCATTTAGATGTGTTATTGTTTGTGCCTTACTCCTTCACTAAGAGAGAAACGTTGTTGTTCAGAGTCACTTGGCAAGACGTTGAGTAAAGTTGTAAAAGCCAATAAAGGTGTCGTGTGGGTCACTCGGTCAAGATATAACAACGACTCATCTCCTTCTTCCCCCCAACGTTTTTATATTATTATTTTATATGCACGAGAGCTGCCGGAGCTGCCAAAATGAACATGAAGTCAGATTTTTTTTTTTTTTTTTTTTAACAATGTCATCAGATAGACAAAAACATAAAATGTGCAAATGCCTGCATCTTCAAATCATGAAAATAATAACTGCCTATATCTTACCAATGTTGTAATCTCGATGGGTCTTGTATCCATTCCATGTCAGGAAGTCTAGGCACATTGTTTGCATCCTGATTAGCGCCTGGCTAATAACATAAAATTCCAATCTCCTCTTCTTCCTCCAACTCTTTAAAAACTTGGATCTCCTCCCTTGCGCTTGATCTATCGCTTATATCGCTGTTTGAATCGTTGTTTGAAGGGCTTTGTATGGCGGCCGTATGTATGGAGGTGCCATCGCATTCCCGGTGTGATGTATCTCTTCCGGGTTCGTCCCCTTTCAGGCTCGAACTTCGGAAACGCGATTATTTTGTCAAATATACAACATATAAATGTATTTTTTCATGCTTTATTTGTTGGACAATGTTTAATTACTTTACTTGTGACCCTATTTGGCATGTGAAGAAATTACTTCACATTACTGCTTTAAAATAGGCCAAGCCTTGACAACAGTAAAACTACAGAAAACTAATAACTAACTACTGGCCCACTCAGAACAAGTCCAAATTCAATGTGGAAAAAAACAGCCTGCACGAAACGTGCAGGTTGTTACTCAAAGTGCAAAACAATACAATACAAAGACCATTAATGGCTATCTGAATAAAAAAAATATATATACAGTGCCTTGCAAAAGTATTCGGCCCCCTTGAACCTTGCAACCTTTTGCCACATTTCAGGCTTCAAACATAAAGATATAAAATTTTAATTTTTTGTCAAGAATCAACAACAAGTGGGACACAATCGTGAAGTGGAACAAAATTTATTGGATGATTTAAACTTTTTTAACAAATAAAAAAAACTGAAAAGTGGGGCGTGCAATATTATTCGGCCCCCTTGCGTTAATGCTTTGTAGCGCCACCTTTTGCTCCAATTACAGCTGCAAGTCGCTTGGGGTATGTTTCTATCAGTTTTGCACATCGAGAGACTGACATTCTTGCCCATTCTTCCTTGCAAAACAGCTCGAGCTCAGTGAGGTTGGATGGAGAGTGTTTGTGAACAGCAGTCTTCAGCTCTTTCCACAGATTCTCGATTGGATTCAGGTCTGGACTTTGACTTGGCCATTCTAACACCTGGATACGTTTATTTTTGAACCATTCCATTGTAGATTTGGCTTTATGTTTTGGATCATTGTCCTGTTGGAAGATAAATCTCCGTCCCAGTCTCAGGTCTTGTGCAGATACCAAGAGATTTTCTTCCAGAATGTTCCTGTATTTGGCTGCATCCATCTTCCCATCAATTTTAACCATCTTC
Organism: Corythoichthys intestinalis; assembly: GCF_030265065.1. NCBI lineage: Eukaryota > Metazoa > Chordata > Actinopteri > Syngnathiformes > Syngnathidae > Corythoichthys > Corythoichthys intestinalis. The sequence goes on from NC_080402.1 coordinate 48,944,262, forward strand.
CCTGTCCCTGCTGAAGAAAAGCAGGCCCAAACCATGATGCTGCCACCACCATGTTTGACAGTGGGGATGGTGTGTTCAGGGTGATGAGCTGTGTTGCTTTTACGCCAAAAATATCGTTTTGCATTGTGGCCAAAAAGTTCAATTTTGGTTTCATCTGACCAGAGCACCTTCTTCCACATGTTTGGTGTGTCTCCCAGGTGGCTTGTGGCAAACTTTAAATGAGACTTTTTATGGATATCTTTGAGAAATGGCTTTCTTCTTGCCACTCTTCCATAAAGGCCAGATTTGTGCAGTGTACGACTGATTGTTGTCCTATGGACAGACTCTCCCACCTCAGCTGTAGATCTCTGCAGTTCATCCAGAGTGATCATGGGCCTCTTGGCTGCATCTCTGATCAGTTTTCTCCTTGTTTGAGAAGAAAGTTTGGAAGGACGGCCGGGTCTTGGTAGATTTGCAGTGGTCTGATGCTCCTTCCATTTCAATATGATGGCTTGCACAGTGCTCCTTGAGATGTTTAAAGCTTGGGAAATCTTTTTGTATCCAAATCCGGCTTTAAACTTCTCCACAACAGTATCTCGGACCTGCCTGGTGTGTTCCTTGTTTTCATAATGCTCTCTGCACTTTAAACAGAACCCTGAGACTATCACAGAGCAGGTGCATTTATATGGACACTTGATTACACACAGGTGGATTCTATTTATCATCATCGGTCATTTAGGACAACATTGGATCATTCAGAGATCCTCACTGAACTTCTGGAGTGAGTTTGCTGCACTGAAAGTAAAGGGGCCGAATAATATTGCACGCCCCACTTTTCAGTTTTTTATTTGTTAAAAAAGTTTAAATTATCCAATAAATGTTGTTCCACTTCACGATTGTGTCCCACTTGTTGATTTTTGACAAAAAAATTAAATTTCATATCTTTATGTTTGAAGCCTGAAATGTGGCGAAAGGTTGCAAGATTCAAGGGGGCCGAATACTTTTGCAAGGCACTGTAGTCCTCGAATATAGTCAACACTGTTATTCCTATTACAAGCACAACTCATGTGCTAATGCTAAATTGAAAAGTTCGCTAATACACTTTTTAAAAATTTTCACCACTCTTTAACATAACAACAGAACTCTTATGACAAATCTTTGTCCATAACAGTATTGTCCTGGATGGTTTAATCATTTTACGTGTGGATTTTTCCACATTGTTTAGCGCACATCAAACACTAACTCAATTTAGCATATATAGGAAACTCACCGGGAAACTTTCCTCTCCTTGGCTCAATACGCACTGGACTCATCTCCAACACCTTCTAGCTTAAAATAAAATGTGCATGACTAACTTCACATTATCAGGGAGTGTTATTTTTCTTAGACAACTTACTTGGAAGCTTCTGGAATTTTTTTTTTTTTAACCGTTTAACATAGGTATTTTCTTCACCAAATGTGTGGCCACAGGCGCCGCACTTGTTTCCCACGGGGACAGTGTATTGCAGTTAAGTTAAAATGCGACCATGAATCCTCGCGCTTGCAGCCACCATCGTTGTTGATGGATCCTTGCGCGTAAATTGGCAATCTTTTCGTCACGTTAGAGTCATCCAAGACTCGTTTTCGGCGCCTCATCATGACGTCATCGTCATGACAAAAATGTTCGTTAACTAAATGTTTTCGTTGTCGTCATCGTTGACGAAAACAACACTGGTTCAAAGGTGTTGAGTTTCTGTTGCGCTGACGTTTCAGCTGCACGAGGTTCACAGCCGCCTGTGTGCCAAGCGTCAGGTGGGCGGCGTCAGTCAGTCGGAGTGTTTGTCGCTTTGCGAGATGCTGGAGAGTCGAGGGGTCTTCGCGCTCAAGAAGGCCAAAGAAGCTCGACTCACCAAGGTACGAAGCCGAATAGGTCTATCTAGTTCCTGTTGGTTTTCTATCGAACCTAACGGCCGCGTGGTCGCATTTTCAGGTGTTCCTGAAGATCGAGGAGAAGGGGGTCGAAAACGCTTTGAAGGATCGCGCCCTGGTCGGCAGCATCTTGGCGGCGGGCCTCCCGTGAACAATCTTCTCTCAACTTTTAGTATTTTTGGATTCTCATTTTTGCTGAGAATTTTTTTTTTTTTTTTTTTTTAATTGATGTTCAAAACTTGAAGCTGTATGATTGAGTTGGTGTGTTAGTAAAGCAAATGATTGAGGATGTATTGAAATATTTGGTTTTATTTAAGTCAAAGGGGCACTTTTTAAGTTTTTGTTACCAGTGTTGCGTTACTGTAATCTGATTACTTTCTTCAGTAACGAGTAATCTAACGTTCATTTTTCCAAGACAGTAATCCGATTATAGTTAGTTTCCCTAGTGCCTGTGCGTTACTATTTTGTTTTTGTCTCATGATGTATGTAGAATGAAGAATACTGTCGTCATCTACGAAGAGCATTTCTCATCGGGGGGGAACGGGTCACGTGTATTACGGTGCTGTCTGAGGCTGAGCGCTGTCTGCCACGGCGGTCAACAACAGCATTCTGACGAGGCAGCGAGGCTAACAGTGAAAGGCAGGATATGTACCGCAAATGAATGCTTTTGCTCACTGGAAATACAGCCATTACATAACATTTCTGTCCAGTAAAGATGACAAAAATATCTCTGTGCATTGCAAACTTTACGCTGGCTGAAAATCATTGTCAGTCGCTAAATCAACAAAGAAGCACTTGGAATTACAGTACAACGCGACAAAACTCGAAACAGCCTACAGGTGACAAGACAGCCAGCACTTCTACAGTTTGTAACCAGCCTTTATGCACATTTTATTGTCAGTGTTTGTAACCATAGGCAGAGTTTTACTTTTGTGGGGCTGGGGGTAAGGCATGTTGATGACAAACAAAAGTCAAAAGTTTGGACACACCTAAACATTTTTACGTTTTATATATTTTCACTCCTATTGTAAATCCTCTCTGAATACATCAAAACTATGAACGAACATGTGGAATGGCCAAAAAAAGTGAAATAACTGAAAACTTTCTTCAAAGTATCCACCTTTGAGGTGTCGCCAAACTTTTGGCCAATACTGTATATATACATATTAGGGCTGTCAAACGATTAAAAATTTTTTAATCGAGTTAATTACAGCTTAAAAATTAATTAATCGTAATTAATCGCAATTCAAACCATCTATAAAATATGCCATATTTTTCAGTTAATTATATATATATTCTGTAAAATAATTTGTTGGAATGGAAAGATTCAATGGAATGGAACATTCAACATACGGTACATAAGGACTGTAGTGGGCATTTCACTCTACTGTTATTTAAATCTGTCTATGCTGTTCTCACTCCGAAGCGTTTGTCAGCCCAAAACCCTCTAAGTATATCTTAAATGCATCTTACCGGATATAAAATGACTACTACATAGTCTTGGGTGATTTTTTTGGTGCCCAGTTTTCACATCGAATTGCAGCCGTCCATTTCGCTCTCCTCTTTGGATCCCTCGGAATACGGTAAAACTTCAAGTCTCTCCTTCCATCTTCTCTGTTAGTGCAACCAACAGCCACACACGCCTTCACCATTTTGATTATTAATGTTAAGGAGCAGAAAAACACGCCGTAAATAGGAGGAATGTACGTAGCCGTAACAGATTAACACTATGTTTTGACGGACAAATGGGCGGTACCATTCAGGAGAGCGGAGTTGTGACGTCACGTGGGTAGCGTCTAGTGATACTGGCTGGGCTGTTTTAATCGAGGCATGAGGCAACAGCAAGCTTATGGAGCAGCAAAACCGGGCGCTCAAAAATACTGCGGGTGCAACGTCGCATCGGCGATTTGATGACAAATTGAGCAGACCACATCGTCATCACGAAAACAAACTGTCACCAATTGCAGAAATATGGAACAATTAGAACTTTTGGCTGCAAAAAAAGTTCTACCCCGGCCGCAAAGTCTGCGTGGATGAGCTGTTCGTTGGTTTCCGGGGGCGCTGTGCATTCAGACAGTACATGCCGTCAAAGCCAGTGAAGTGTGGACTGAAAATTTGGGAATTACTATTGCTATATGTCATATGCTTATTACATTTTGAGTTATTCAAGGCTCTAATTATGCCATGTGAGTATTTGAGTAGTTGAAAGTAAAAAAAAATATTAAGAAATGACTTGGTTATGACACCTGTAAAACATCTACCATTTTGGTAAAATATGTACGTTTCAGGGTATTTGTCTCAAAAACTGCTATTGTCAAAAAAATGGGAATGCAGGAAAAAAAGGATGTTGTTATAATTTTTTGACTTGTTCAAGGCTGTAATTATGCCATGTGACATTTTCCAATTAAATTTTGTTTTACATATATATATCAAGCATAGTTGGTTTTGGTCATAGAACAGTACCGATTTTATTCTCCATAGAGGGCAAAAAATAAAATAAAAAAATAAAAAACAATATGTGTATGGATAGCTCTGACTCCAGTGAACATTTTGAGTAGTTGAAAGTAAAAAAAATATTCAGAAATGACTTGGTTATCACACCTGTAAAACATCTACCATTTTGGTAAAATATGTACGTTTCAGGGTATTTGCCCCAAAAGCTGCTATTGTCAAAAAATGGAAATGCAGAAAAAAATGATGTTGTTATGACTTTTTGACATATTCAAGGCTCTAATTATGCCATATGAAATTTTCCAATTAGATTTTGTTTTACATATATATATATAGCATAGTTGGTTTTGGTCATAGCACAGTACTGCTTTTATTGTCCATAGAGGGCAAAAAATGAAATTAAAATAATAAAAACTACATGTGTATGGATAGCTCTGACTCCAGTGAATATTTTGAGTAGTTGAAAGTTCAAAAAATATTCAGAAATGACTGAGTTATCACACCTGTAAAACATCTACCATTTTGGTAAAATATGTACGTTTCAGGGTATTTGCCCCAAAAACTGCTATTGTCAAAAAATGGGAATGCAGAAAAAAAGGTTGTTATCACTTTTTGACTTATACAAGGCTCTAATTATGCCAAATGAAAATTTCCAATTCAAATTTGTTTTATATATATATATACATCCACCATAATTGGGTTTGGTCATAGCACAATGCTGCTTTTATTGTCCATAGAGGGCAAATAAAAAAATAAAAACAATATGTGTATGGATAGCTCTGACTTCAATGAACATTTTGAGTGATTGAAAGTAAAAAAATATTCAGAAATGACTTAGATATTACACTTCTAACACATCTACCATTTTGGTAAAATATGTACGTTCCGGGTTAGTTTTTATATGTTACCACAAGGGTTAAACATGTAAAGTGCAATCACATTCGTAAATGAATGGCTTCTGGTTTTTGAAATGTAAATAAACCAATCTATTGTGATAAAACTAGGGCTGTCAAAGGATTAAAAATTTTAATCGAGTTAATTACAGCATAAAAATTAATCGTAATTAATCGCAATTCAAACCATCTATAAAATATGCCATATTTTTCTGTAAATTATTGTTAAAATGGAAAGATAAGACACGACGGATATATACATTCAACATACGGTACATAAGTACTGTATTTGTTTATTATAACAATAAATCAACAAGATGGCATTAACATTATTAACATTCTCTTAAAGCGATCATGGATAGAAAGACTTGTAGTTCTTAAAAGATAAATGTTAGTACAAGCGATAGAAATTTTATATTAAAACCCCTCTTAATTAAAATTTGTAATGTTTTCAATCAAAAAATAAACTAGTAGCTCGCCATTGTTGATGTCATGGTGTGATGTTGATGGTACTAACCCATAAAATCAGTTGGACCCAAGCGCCAGCAGAGGGAGCCAAACACCAAAAAACAAGTAACAAGCAGACATTGCACTGTACTGTGATTTTAGTCTGTTTGAGCGGGGCATGTGTGTTAATTGCGTCAAATATTTTAATGTGATTAATAAAAAAAATTAATTACCGCCTGTTAACGCGATAATTTTGACAGCCCTATAAAACAACAAAATTTCAATAACTGCATTAACCATCAAAGTGAGGTCTAACTGTAACTGTAGTCTTGGGGAAAAAATCTGAATAAGGAAAAATAAAATAAAAAAATGATGCAATATAATAATGCAAACTCTTTAAACTTGAGAGTAGCTGAGATCTGTCATGACAACATCGCTTCAATGATATCTGGCGCCATCTAGCGTCGTGAATGGGTATAACGTCTAGACCATGAATATAGGACGACCCCCACTTTTCATTATTTCAATGCAAAAAACACAGTCTTGTATTCGGGCGAATACGGTAATATCTTCTTTCAGAACAGATATAATCTACTTAATTAGACCAACAAATTTTTTTTCTGTACCATTTTGCTACAACATAATGAACAACAATCGTACGATACAGTTGACTTACGCTGCGCAGCCAATCATAACATTGACAGTGTTCTGCACAGTGGCGTTACCAGGATGCCAGGTGTGGGTGGGCAGTAAGGGGGGAGGGGGGGCTAAAATGCTCAAGTAGGTCGAAATCCAGCGTAGGGCTACTGCACCTTAAAACCATAGGTGGAGTTTGACTTTGGGCCGGACGGGCACAACATGTTGATCACCCCGAAATGCAGTGTCAGCAATAAAATTAACTTGCAAGAATATTTATAATTGACTAGGAGCGTTTGTAGAGGGGAATTCTAAATCAGGTTTCGCCAAGATTGTCATCCATTGAATATGGTACGCCCGCTGGTGTCGTGCCAATGTAGTTACCCCAGTCAAAAATTGTATCCCCTGGGCGGAGCCGTATGGAGGTAGATTCGTCTTTATTATTCAATCAAAAATAAAAGATGCTTCAATTAAAAAAAAAAAAAAAGTTGCTTCACGGCACTGCCCACCCCTGCCCCCCTGGTAACGCCCCTGGTTGTGCATATGTGCCCTGCCCATATGCACCGTGCAAGTTAACTAGGTAACAACAGTGCAGCGAAGTTAAGGGACGCAAATGCTAACCCCTTACCATGGCGAAAGGAACGGGCAGCGATATTACACTCATCAACCCTAAAAAAAGAAATGCGGTTCTTTTAAAATGGAATTGCACTCAGAATATGTGCATAGATTATTTGTCAGATTATTCCACTTTAAGTAAGTAGATATTAACATTTGTTTTTATTTAGTCAAAACATCTAAAAGTTAGGGTTAGTCATTTTTCACCTGGCTTTCAAATAGTGTTTTGAACAATATCGATACTTGAATTAAAAACATTTCCGACAATCTTTTTATCTACGATTAAATACTGTATACTTTTTGCTCAAAACGAATCTGTTCATTATATTTTCAGTTAGCTATTTTTGTTATTTAAATAAATCTATGTGAAATTTACTTGAAGCACTGGCAAATAATTTCACTTATTTCCAGTAGATTTACACTAAAAACAAGGGAATTTTACTTGTTTGGTGTGTTTTTGCAGTGTAGCTGCTCAGACACAGAAAATAGGAATCTTGAGTGTTCTTATTGTCTGAACTGTTTTAATTAATTAAAAAGTTTGATATACTGTACTTCCACTGTGGTTGTTCGTTATGTTTTATTTATTAACTCATCTATGCCACAACTGGACCTGACCCAGGCCAAAGCAAGACTCTCACATACTGTATAACATACTACACATCCCATGAACACGATTTGTGTCTTTTTCATTTCAAGTGGGACAAGTCAATTATATTAAAAGTAAACCAAGTGAAAATTGCTGCTGTAATTTCATTCTTTTAATAAGCCATGTAACTTGCTATCATCCAAGGTTTAGAACAGGTGTGATACTAGTGTGTGGCCACAGTGTACACATCTGATGTTACTCACAGTGGTCCACAGTGCGCTCAGGAAGCTTGTGTGTCTGCTCAGACACATGAAAAATTAGAGGGAACATTGCCTACTAGTAGGGGGAGAAGGAGTAGTTCTAAGAGACCATTATGCTACTGGCATCCCTAAGGGGCTGCTATCCTTTTTCAATATGACTGGCATTACAAATATAGCGCAGAAGAAGAAATCCGACGCATCCATGTGATTTATACACTTCGCCATCCACTCGAAGGAAGAACCGGATCTAGGTTTATCTCCTATTATTGTTAGTCATGTTTCTTCTGTTGTATGTTGTACACAGAGATAGAGTGTATTGTATTAGTCTAAATTCTTGCAGTAATTGTTCTGTGTTTGTGTATTAGGTTGAATGTTAGTATTTTAATCTAAATACCTGAGTTTCTTATGCCTCTGGGTTCCAGCGTCTATGATGACGTCTTCCCAGAGAGCCTGCCCAGTAAGAGTTTTTTATGATCAATATGTATCTTATATAATCAAATGCTCATGTACCTAAAAGAGTAATTAAGTCGAAAATACCTTTATTCTACTTTGGATACAAATTTGCGCATGCGTGCGCAGTCACAGACTGTGTACATAAATGTAGATCATTTCAATGGGTCTGCATTATACTTATAATTTTTCTGTCATTATTTGATTTTTTTGCATTTTTATTGTTTGACTATTTTTTTCCAGTAAGAATAAAGCTTGTTGACTAACCTTGAATAAAAAAAAATATTGCCATATTATAGTATTTATTATATACTATATGGCAACATAAGGCGGAAAATACTCAGGTGACTTGAAGTTCTGCTCTGAGAACCCCAATTTGGCCAAAGCTCAAAATTGTCCGATATGCATGTGTGATACATCATTGGAAAGCTTAAAATCTCAATTTTGTGGGGGAAGAAAATCTGCGATTTCTGCATCGCGACCATTGTTATATTGCAATGCAGATTCTTGACTCTCGACACCTTGTCCAATGCAGATTCTTGACTCTTGACAAGGTGATGATGCTGGAACTTTGGTTTGGTGCTGTTCCAGTGAGATTTACAAAGATGACTGCCTGAAGAAAACATCAAAATTCCCTCAGTCCTTGATGATATGGGGCTGCATGTCGGGCAAAGGCACTGGGGAGATGGCTGTGGTTAAATCTTCAATAAATGCACAAGTTTACATCGAAATTTTAGACCGCTTTCTTGTCCCTTCAATTGAAAATATGTTTGTCATTTTCCAAGATGACAATGCATCATGCCACAGAGCTAAAACTGTTAAAGCATTCCTTGGAGAAAGACTCATCCAGTCAATGTCATGGCCTGCAAATAGCCCAGATCTCAACCCTATTGAAAACCTGTGGTGGGAATATATATATATTAGGGGTGTCAAATAAAAAAAAAAATATTTTTTTTTTTAATCGAGTTAATGACAGCTTAAAAATTAATTAATCGTAATTAATCGCAATTCAAACCATCTATAAAACATGCCATATTTTTCTGTAAATTATTGTTGGAATGGAAAGATGAGACAAGATGGATATATACATTCAACATACGGTACATAAGTACTGTATGTATATTATAACAATAAATCAACAAGATGGCATTACCATTATTAACATTCTGTTAACGCGATCCATGGATAGAAAGACTTGTAGTTCTTAAAAGATAAATATTAGTACAAGTTATAGAAATTTTGTATTAAAATCCCTCTTAATGTTTTCGTTTTAATAAAATTTGCAAAATTTTCAATCCAAAAATAAACTAGTAGCCCGCCATTGTTGATGCCAATAATTACTTACACAATGCTCATGGGTGCTGGAGCCTATAAAATCAGTCGCACCCAAGCGCCAGCAGAGGGCGACAAAACTCAGAAAAACACAACAAGTACACATTTCACTGTGCTGTCATTTTAATGTTTGAGCGGGGCATGTGCGTTAATTGCGTCAAATATTTTAATGTGATTGATTACCGCCCGTTAACGCGATAATTTTGACAGTCCTAATATATATATATATATATATATATATATATATATATATATATATATATATATATATATATATATATATATATATATACAGTGCCTTGCAAAAATATTCGGCCCCCTTGAACCTTGCAACCTTTCGCCACATTTCAGGCTTCAAACATAAAGATATAAAATTCTAATTTTTTGTCAAGAATCAACAACAAGTGGGACACAAACGTGAAGTGGAACAAAATTTATTGGATAATTTAAACTTTTTTAACAAATAAAAAACTGAAAAGTGGGGCGTGCAATATTATTCGGCCTCCTTGCGTTAATACTTTGTAGCGCCACCTTTTGCTCCAATTACAGCTGCAAGTCGCTTGGGGTATGTTTCTATCAGTTTTGCACATCGAGAGACTGACATTCTTGCCCATTCTTCCTTGCAAAACAGCTCGAGCTCAGTGAGGTTGGATGGAGAGTGTTTGTGAACAGCAGTCTTCAGCTCTTTCCACAGATTCTCGATTGGATTCAGGTCTGGACTTTGACTTGGCCATTCTAACACCTGGATACGTTTATTTTTGAACCATTCCATTGTAGATTTGGCTTTATGTTTTGGATCATTGTCCTGTTGGAAGATAAATCTCCATCCCAGTCTCAGGTCTTGTGCAGATACCAACAGGTTTTCTTCCAGAATGTTCCTGTATTTGGCTGCATCCATCTTCCCGTCAATTTTAACCATCTTCCCTGTCCCTGCTGAAGAAAAGCAGGCCCAAACCATGATGCTGCCACCACCATGTTTGACAGTGGGGATGGTGTGTTCAGGGTAATGAGCTGTGTTGCTTTTACGCCAAACATATCGTTTTGCATTGTGGCCAAAAAGTTCAATTTTGGTTTCATCTGACCAGAGCACCTTCTTCCACATGTTTGGTGTGTCTCCCAGGTGGCTTGTGGCAAACTTTAAACGAGACTTTTTATGGATATCTTTGAGAAATGGCTTTCTTTTTGCCACTCTTCCATAAAGGCCAGATTTGTGCAGTGTACGACTGATTGTTGTCCTATGGACAGACTCTCCCACCTCAGCTGTAGATCTCTGCAGTTCATCCAGCGTGATCATGGGCCTCTTGGCTGCATCTCTGATCAATTTTCTCCTTGTTTGAGAAGAAAGTTTGGAAGGACGGCCGGGTCTTGGTAGATTTGCAGTGGTCTGATGCTCCTTCCATTTCAATATGATGGCTTGCACAGTGCTCCTTGAGATGTTTAAAGCTTGGGAAATCTTTTTGTATCCAAATCCGGCTTTAAACTTCTCCACAACAGTATCTCGGACCTGCTTGGTGTGTTCCTTGGTTTTCATAATGCTCTCTGCACTTTAAACAGAACCCTGAGACTATCACAGAGCAGGTGCATTTATACGGAGACTTAATTACACACATTTGGATTCTATTTATCATCATCGGTCATTTAGGACAACATTGGATCATTCAGAGATCCTCACTGAACTTCTGGAGTGAGTTTGCTGCACTGAAAGTAAAGGGGCCGAATAATATTGCACGCCCCACTTTTCAGTTTTTTATCTGTTAAAAAAGTTTAAATTATCCAATAAATGTTGTTCCACTTCACGATTGTGTCCCACTTGTTGTTGATTCTTGACAAAAAAATTAAATTTCATTTCTTTATGTTTGAAGCCTGAAATGTGGCGAAAGGTTGCAAGATTCAAGAGGGCCGAATACTTTTGCAAGGCACTGTATATACGTATATATATATATATATATATATATATATATATATATATATATATATATATATATATATATATATATACATACATATATATATACAATAATAAAAATTTTTTTTTTAAAAAGGTCCACAGCAAAGCTCTGACCTGCAAGGATGATCTGGCAACTAAGATCAAAGAGAGTTGCACCAAATTGATGAAGAATACTCATCAAGTCCATGCCTCAGAGACTGCAAGCTGTCATACAAGCCAGAGGTGGTGCAACTAAATACTAGAGATGTGTTTTGATTGTTATTTCTTTGTTTTGATGAGTCCATATTTTTTCCTCAGAATGGAGTGATTCCATATATATTTCCCTGCACGTGCTCTATAAAAGTAACATTAACTGACCACCACAATGTTTTTTATTCATTTCTTTTAGTGTTTCTGAATGCTAAAGAGTTGCACTTTTGAAGTAATTCATTAGTTTTTCAAGCTTTTTATCTGAGTTTGTTCGAAATGATAAAATGTCTGAGTGAGTGCTCGTCCGAGACCGGTGATTCCATACTTTTTGCTCTGGGTTGTATACGTGGGATGTTTTGCTTTGCAAGGCATCGCTGCAATGATTGAGGATTTGTTGAAATGTTTGGTTTTATTCACATCAAAAGTCAAGTGAATGAAAGTAGAAATATTGTAAACGTCACATTCACACAGCAAAAGTAGCAAAAACAGTCAAATTGAATAAAATCAAATACATATTCAGTGTCAAGTGTAGAAACATTCTTTACAGTTACAGACAGTGCGATTTAGCATTAGTGTCTAAGACAAGCATTTCAGCAGTGACGACATTCAAAATTCTAGCTTCAATTCAAACACGATTCACATGTAAAACATCAAAAATACATTAATCACATAAGCATGATTGTTAAGAAGTTTCTTCAGCATATTCAAGACGCGTCGGTGTGCGTTTGCATAGTTTGTACGGCAGAGAAAATGCAGTTTCACAGTTAAAGGATTGAAATCAATACCGTATTTTAGGGACTATAGGGTGCATTAGTGCACTGCAATTGTTCTATGTCTTTTAACATTGTAAGTGTAATTCAATTTTGCCACTTTGATGATTCGTTGAGTTACAAAGTCATTGCCTTGGGTTGTTTTGAAAGTCTTGCATTTAGTCTCAGTAATTTTGGAGCATACACCGCCCTCTGGCGGCAACAGTGAATACGACCACTTGTGTGTCTGTCAACGGTTCAAGCAGTTCAGAATTTTTGACATTTGACTTAATCTTTCAGTTAGCGGGAGTTTAATTAGGTAGTGGGGTTGATTTCAACAAATTCCATGGAGTTTGTAAGTTACTTGTTAGTTTCAGGGCTCCAGAGTGGCTAAGCTAGCGCGAGTCAATGGGAAAAAACGATACAGATCTACGAACAGATCCAACATAGCCAAATAAATTCAAAATGCAGATCATTGTTCCAAAACACCCATGCGGCCAAAAAATGTCACCCAAAAAACTGCCGTTATTCATTTCATTCTGCAGTAGAGCTGGGCGATATGGCCTTAAGTACGTATCACGGTAAATTGAGCAGATTTACCTCGATAACGATAAAATGACGATAAATTGTAAAATGTTTCTCGTTGATTTATTTACCAGCTTTCAATCTAACATATTTAACAATTGTACACGCACTTTTAAAATTAAATATATTAAAAAAATTATTGTAAACAGAGTATTCCAGGGTATTTTTTTACTACATGCACGTACATATGCACCCCCCACACAGACACATACACATATTAAAGCTATTTTGCGAATGAAACATTTAAGATTTTGCACAGAATAAAGCAAGCACTTATAAAAGACTCACTGTTGGATTATAATTTATGATGAATGCTTTACCATCATAAAAGGGATATCAAAGAAATCACACACACACAGATACAAAATAACGCGTAACACTGATTGCCAGATACAGTCCGTGTCCAATGACTCCACTCATTAAGTTCAGCCGTTTTGACAAGGTTAGAGCCGCTATATGACTCCATCACGTTCATTTGTAGCTAGTGTTAGCCTGTGGCCTGGCTTCCAGTAGAAAGCAGTGAAAGCACCCTCTCCTGAAATCTTGTGAAAGCGGGCGAAAGCCCGTTTGGAAGCCGCTAAAAGTCTTCTTAATGTCAGGTGAAAGTTTGTCGAAGCTCCCTTAAGCCTGATTCCATCACGTTTGCTTGTAGTGGTAGCCGCTAGCGTTGACCTACCGGGCTTCTGTTTGTTTGAATTCCTGATAACCATGTGACTTCATACCAACAGAGTCAAAGTGGGATTAAAAAGACTATATTTTCTTGTTTTATTTAAATTATCGAATTTACCGATATGGTCAAAATTACGTCGGTTATCGTGAAGAATTTCGGTAACGATAATTTTTCGATATATCGCCCAGCTCTATTCTGCAGGACAATTTTTTTTTTAGATGCGTAATACGACCACAATAGAGAGGAGTGCTTCAGCCGCTATGCTCACGCTGCATTAGAGGAAGGTGGGAAGTCGGACTTATCTCGCTTGGATGGTACAGTTTCGGTGAAAGATGGCTGATTGCGACAAGTTGTTTTTTATTTTGGCCATCAAAAAACATTTTGACCTCCAGCAAACCTGCCATCTCGTAAGCGATCAAATAGTGGAGGCGTTCCAATGATATTTTTCCAGATCTGAGGTTGGAAACTCTGACTTCCCACCTTCCTCGAATCCATCCATCTGCTGAGTTAACTGACAGCAGGCAACATGGTGAAATGTGCTTCAAAACAGACAGAAGAAATGGGCAAAGGAAAGTTTCCACACATTCCCTATAAAGAACGAGGAACAACATTAACGGGTTACTTGCTGCTGGCTACGACATAAAACAATCAGCCGTGAAAAAAAACGATGTGATATCACTCTGCCCTGCTCCTCTGCAGAACTTCTGGATTACAAATGTTGCTGTTCATACCGCAATTATTGATATGCAATGGTAAGCTTAAATAACTTTATCCTGAAAACATAGCCAACACTTGATTGCATGGGTCATCGATGATTTTCATGTGTGACTATGTTGTTTTTATTGGCATACTAAGGGGCAGTTCACATGGCGACTTTGCGACACGAAGACGCAATCACATGGCGACTCTGCGACACGAAGACGCAATGACTGTGTTGCGGAGTGGCCTCGCGTCCATATGGTGTCGGCGAAGACGAAAAATTCTGAATCCTGCCTCCAAAGTGGAAGAATTCGATTGCGGGGGATTGTGGGGGGCTTGCTCCGCATGCATATCAAAGGCTCCGGCGGCGCAAGACCGCACCGATAACGTCAGCACTCATACACGTCACATTGGGCAAGCGCAGTGGTGCTACACAACATTAAAAACAGCAAATATGGCGGAATATTGGCTTTAATTTACTGTTTTAATAATTTTAAATTAAATATGTTGACTGTTTCCATTTTTGTGCCTTTTTGAACATAAGAAAAATGCCATTGCTTCAAGTGGGCGAGCATATTTTTTTCCGGGCTGAGGAACTTTGGTGGGGTCAAAGTGCATCATTCGCTGTCGCCTTGTAAATCTGCACTGCCCCCCAGGGCCTCGCATGAATACTACATCGTTTTCCTGCGGAATTGTGACATTGTTCGAATGGAGACGGGCCCATATAAATGCAAATTTGTAATTTTTCGTATTCTCGGAGAGTCACCATGTAAACGGCCCATAAATCGGTCCAATTGACTAGCGCTAGCTTAGATACTCCGGAGCCCTGAAACTAACAAATAACTAATAAATGACACGAAATTTGTTGAAATCAACTCCACCAACTAATTAATCAACCACCAACTAATTAATCACTTGCTAACTCGAAGAACTTCCCCTTCAAGGCCAACATTAGGTTTTAAGTTTTTGTTTAAGATAGTATGTCTGTTAATGCATTCGTAAATTTGTTTAGAGGTATATTTAGTAGTTTTTTTTGGTCAAAAAATATGTTTGAACGAATTGTGAAGGGAATTGTGAAGAAAAAAAAAAGTTAGCATTTTATAGCATTTAAGCTAGCGGACGTTTGCAATGCAAGAAATTCCATCTATTAATTTACATATCAGTTCAGCTAACTGGACATTTAAACTCCAACTGTGTTAAGTGTTTTATTGTCAATGTGTGTCATTTTGCTCAGACTTGTACATTTTTGTGTTGGATTAATGGAACTGATTAATTGATGACTTAATAATTGACAGCTGCTGCCAGAGTTTGATGAATGTTTGTCTCGAGTGGTAGAAAAGTGTAGAAAAATGTTATTAAGAACAACCAGAATTCATACATTAGGTTCACTGTCAATTTGGGGAATTTTAAATGCACCTTATAGTCCTAAAATAAGATACAATTAACCTTTATTTTATTTTATTTTATTTTTTTAAATCATACTTATTTTGCATTTCTCCGGAAGGGATTAAGAATACAAAAGGAGCAATACAGTGATCCCTCCTTTTTCATGGTCCCACGAAAATTGAAAATACGCAAAGTAGAGGCAGAGCTTATTTACATAAAAATTGTTATGTTTCCCCAAAGTTCATTAAAAAAAAAAAAAAAAAAAAAAAAAAAAAAAAGCTAACAAAATAAACCCAAGTATGTACACTGCTGGCCAAAAGTATTGACACCCCTGCAATTCTGTCAGATAATGCTCAATTTCTCCCAGAAATTGATTGCAATTACAAATGCTCTGGTAGTAATATCTTCATTTATTTTACTTACAATGAGAAACACAAAAGAAAATGGAAAAAAAAATCATTATCATGTTACACAAAACTCCCTAAATGAGCTGAACAAAAATATTGGCACCCTTTGAAAAATCATGTGATGCTTCTCTAATTTGTGTAATTAGCAGCACCTGTTACTTACTCGTGGCACATAACAGGTGGTGGCAATAACTAAATCACACTTGTATCCAGTTAAAATGGCTTAAAGTTGACTTAACCTCTGTCCTGTGTCCTTGTGTGTACCACATTGAGCATGGAGAAAAGAAAGAACACCAACGAACTGTCTGAGGACTTGAGAAGCAAAATTGTGAGGAAGTTTGGGCAATCTCAAGGCTGCAAGACCATCTCCAAAGACCTGAATGTTCCTGTGTCTACCGTGTGTAGTGTCATCAATAAGTGTAAAGCCCATGGCACTGTGGCTAACCTCCCTAGATGTGGACGGAAAAGAAAAATTGACGAGAGATTTCAACTAAAGATTGTCCGGACGGTGGATAAAGAACCTCGACTAACATCCAGACAAGTTCAAGCTGTCCTGCAGTCCGAGGATAGAATAGTGTCAACCCGTACTATCTGTCGGCGTCTGAATGAAAAGGGACTCTATGGTAGGATACCCAGGAAGACCCCACATCTGACCCAGAGACATAAAAAAAACAGGCTGGAATTTGCCAAAACTCGCCTGAGAAAGCCGAAAATGTTTCGGAAGAATGTTCTTTGGTCAGATGAGACAAAAGTAGTGCTTTTTGGGAAAAATGCATCAACATAGAGTTTACAGGGAATGTTGGAGCAATATTAGTCATTGGCAAAGTTGTGTTGTTTTGGTGTTAGTCACTCATTGTATTGGTTTGTTGTATTTTGGAAAGAAATTGGTTTGTTTTTTGGAAAGATGGTGCCCCCTTTTTGTAGTTGATGGTACGGTAGCTGCAAATGGTGCACCAATCAACTGACACCTATCAGGTGTGTTTAAATGGAAGTGAGAAGCCAGTTTTGTTTTGGACACAGACAGGGTAGCCACACAGTTTTTGACCACCTAAACCAGGAGTGCCCAATCCCGGTCCTCGATAGCCCCTATCCAGCTTGTTTTCCCACGTCTCCCTCCCCTATCACACCTGAATCAACTAATCAGGATCGTTATCAGGCTGCTGCAGAGCTTGCTGATGAGCTGATCATTTGATTCAGGTGTGTTAAAGGAGGGAGACATGGAAAACAAGCTGAATAGGGGCTCTCGAGGACCGGGATTGGGCACCCCTGACCTAAACCATCTGAACATTTTTAATAAACTTACAAGACATACGACCACGACTCATGACCACTGACCATTTACAAAACTTGCAATAAGAAATCCCTCACCATTATTTGGATTGTGAACAAGCTTCGAAACGCCTGGATTGCAAGAAACAACAACTGGATCATCATCAGAAGGTGCGTCTGAAATGTTATATCCCGATACGCCCGGCTACCTGGTAATCGAAAGGGAAAAAAACGAGGCCTTCAAAGAAAAGAGCAACAGTCCCCACAGTCAAACATGGCAGAGGTTCCATGATGTTTGGGGTTGCTTTGCTACCTATGGCACTGGACTGCTTGAGCGTGTGAATGGCATTATGAAGTCTAAAGACAACCAACACATTTTGCAGCACAATGTAGTGCCCAGTGTAAGAAAGCTGAGTCTTCCTCAGAGGTCATGGGTCTTATAGCAGAACAATGAGCTAAAACATACTCCAAAAAGCACTAGAAAATGGTTTGAGACAAAGCACTGGAGACTTCTAAAGTGGCCAGCAATAAGTCCGGACCTGAATCCCATAGTACACCTGTGGAGATATCTGAAAATGGTAGTTTGGAGAAGGCACCCTTTAAATCTCAGATACCTGGAGCAGTTGGCCAAAGAAGAATGGTCGAAAATTCCAGCAGAGTATTGTATGAAACTCATTGATGGATACCGGAAGCGGTTGTTCGCAGTTATTTTGTCTAAAGGTTGTGTGTGTTAGGGTGTCAATACTTTTGTCCGGCCCATTTTTTGTTTTTGTTTGTAGTTTTGGTTCATTTCCAGTTTTGTGGAAAATGATAATTCTGAATTTTTTTTTCATTATCTCTTGTGTTTTTTCATTGCAAACAAAATAAAAGATATTACTGCCAAAGCATTTGTAATTGCAATCATTTTCTGGGAGAAATTGAGCATTATCTGACAGAATTGCAGGGGTGCCAATACTATTGGCCAACACTATGTACATTTTTATAAATGGTTTATAAATAAATTTAATAATTATGATATGCATACATTCCTATATCTTAACATTTTTAAATAAAATACAAAATTTTTGTAATTAGAAAAAAGAAATAAAAATCCACGATGGACTGAGGGCGCAAAGGTTGAAGGGCGAAGTAGCGAGGGATCACTGTACTACATTTTAGAGAATTTTAAATATATGGTAGTATGTTATATTCATTGTTTTTTTATTTTATCTAAATTTGTACAATGAATAAAAAAATATTTTTACTTATTTTAAATGACCTTTTTAGATTATTTTGTTACCACATACATAGTATAATTAGGGGGAATTGTCCTAGAAACATAGCTTTTAAAATAATTACACTAAATAAATCCAGTACAATAAATATTATGCAATTTATATATTGCAAATTCTTGAATTACGTTTGTACATTTTGTACCAGTTATTAAAAAGAGTGGTCATTGAACAACAAAATATACAATCGCCAATGTATATAAATACAATCAATTGTTTAGAAATCATACTTTTCATTTATAGATGAGTGATTATCCAGCTACCATTTGGTCATATTTTTCAGAAAACTCATAAATATTTGTCTACTTCATCACAACATGTAGAATCATTATCTGATAGTGGTTGTGATGAAAGGACATATCTTTATATTTCATATATTTGTAGCAATATAGTCAGGGAAATGACAATGTTTAGTTAACATTCACGTGTGCAGCTCCGCAAAGAACCTCACTGAGTTCCAGTTCATTTGGTAGAGATGAAGAAAAAATCATTTTGCTATCTTGTGGCACTCATGCTCAAGCTTGGGTTTTGTAATGTCAACAAATGACGGGAAAGTGTTCCTACCTTCAACTTATTCGCTGACATTAACTGCGATAGACATCCAATCCGTTCAGAGATTACCCTTTTAATGCTTGGGGTGGGGGTCGGAGGCCGGTGGAGGAATGTACTAGCATCAAAGTGCCTATGACAGCAAAAAGCATGTTTACTTCATATTTCATGTGGTATTTTATGCTCCTGAATGAAGTGGACCGCTTGGATTTTTTTGGAAGCGATTGATTTATATATTCAGTTTTTTGAATCCCGCGCCATGAAAATCAGTGACTTCCTGGATTGTGGAAGAATGCGAATGTGACGTCACCGGGTCAACATCTCACAATACAGCATTGCTTTATAGCATGCAGATGGACTGTGGATTCAGCTAATTTTGCAGATTAATTTGTTTTCGCATCACGCCAGCCAAATGTGCTGCAGGGTTTTGTTGCTGCACCAGGGAGAGGCGTGTGAGCCTTTTTGGGTTTCAAAAGTTCCTGTTCACCGCGGAGATTGGTCAAAACAAGTCCGACAACTGTGGGACCATTGGACTTACGAGGAAGCGAGTAAACCGTGTTTTGTATTATGTCAAATACTGGGATCATGGCACACATTTTAATATGGAGGTGGCTTGCATCTTGTGGCTGACAATGCTCCTTGTCTACTGAGAATGCCACTCGGCCGACGACTAGCGGCTTGTCGCACACCCCCCTCGGTCCTCTTTGCGTGCCCGCCAGGAGAGAGCTTTACTCGGCTTATGCTCGTGCGGTTCTCCATATCGTCCAGACTTCCAGCCCCCTCTGCCCTCTTCGTGTGCCCGGCAATAGACAGCTATCCTCGGGTTGGGCTCGGGAAGCTACGCGCTCCTCTGACGTCGGCCGGTTTGTACGGCGGTCATTCTCCAGCTTTTTCCCCTGCAACAAGCACTCCTGCCCGCAGCCGAAACTTGCTCACCACCGGAGGATGGCCGATCGGTGAAGGCTGTCACCCTTGCCGCCGTGTGTGACATGAGTTTATGTAGTTTTGTGCTATTTTTTTATTTTCGAAAGGCGGAAAAGATTGGAACAGCCGCTCGTCAGTAACTCTCCAGCTGCTTCCCAGGCAACAAGCACTCCTGCCCGCAGCAGTGGAAGGACGAGCTGTAACTTGCTCGCCGCCAAAGGATTGGCCGATCAGTGAAGACAATCGACAACCCCGCGCCGTGTGACATGATCTGGCGTAGTTTTGTGTGATTTTTTTGTTTTCGAATGGCGAGAATAAGACTTGGAAACGCCACTTGGCTCGGGTTAGCATATCGGCTAGCTGGCATGCCTCCCGTTTTGTTTACACTCTCTGAAGGCAGGGAAATGACAAAAGCCGGACTAACTCCGGTGGCATAAAATACCGTTCGGGAGGTGCAAGAAGTCAACAGTTTTGACCATTATGCAGTAATTTTGCCCTTTTACTGAATAAATGCATTTTTAATATTTCATATTCCATTTAGCACAAGTCTTATTTGTCATGACCATACCATTTATTTAGCAATTGGGGAAAATACTTAAAAAGAATATCCTGTAAAAATATTGGAGTAGAGAGATTGAAACTGACATTTTGCTGCTCTCTTCGTCGCATGTCCCTAGTTCTGAATCTTCCCCCTCAATGGGCTGAATTCTAAATCAGATGAAATCGTGACCCTGCCGACATCATCCTCCACCTGGGGACGCTAGAGTGCTATAATGACAGGCGGGGCTAAACGTCAGATTAAAAGACTAATTTCTCGTCCTTTGCGTTTTGCCAAATAGTCGATTCGTCTCAAAATATGATTCTAATTCACATAATAATGCAATTTTTTTTCCCATGCTGTCACAGGCACTTTAAATGATCATTTTCACTTCCACTGACGGCAATGCACGTCCAATCCAATTTAATTGAAACCAATCAATCCTATCCTAATCCTATCGCTGTCAACAGCAGCCAATGAGTTAATACTTAAAAACAGAAATACATTTTAAAAAACCCAGTCTTTTTTACCGATCCTCTAAAAAAAAATGACGCGATCAGGCCCGAGTTCCCATTACCTGATGCAATTGGGGACATCCCCCACATACAGTGCTGCTCAAAAGTTTGTGAACCCCCTCAACATTTTGGAATTTTCTATTATTTCAACCTGATTTCCTAATCAATCAATTCAGTAGTTTTTTTTTTTGTTTTTTTAACAGTTGTGTTGTTGAGACTAAATTAAAAAGAGTTTTCATCAACTGATGTAGGTGCAAAATTGAACTGTTTGGTCACAACCAAAACCGTCATGTCTGGCGAAAAGTCAACACTGCATACCACCAAAAGAACCTTCTCCCAACAGTGAAGCATGGAGGTGGGAATGTCAAGATCTGGGCTTGCTTTTCATCCTCAGGACCTGGACAACTCCACATAGTCCAGGGAATCATGAATTCTGAGGAATATTGTCAAATCCTAGAACATAACCTGACGCCATCTGTTTTGAAGTTAAAGCTTGGCAGAAGGTGGATCATGCAACATGATAATGATCCAAAGCATTCCAGCAATACAACCAAGGAATGGCTGAAAAAGAAGAAGATTCGTGTTCTGGACTGGCCCAGTCAAAGTCCTGACCTAAATCCCATTGAAATGCTGTGGCGGGACCTGAAGCGAGCAGTTCATGCCAGACGCCCATCAAACCTCTCTCAACTGACTGCGTTCTGCAAGGAAGAATGGGCAAAAATCCCCCAAAGTAGATGTGAGAGGCTGATTAGTCACTACAGAAACCGTTTGGTTGAGGTAATCTCTGCAAAAGGAGGCGCAATATCCTATTAACTGAAGGGGTTCACATACTTTTGCACACATGATATCTGAGTTTTTCTTAAATCAACCACTTTTGTTAAATAAAGAATGACAATATAACTATTTCTTTTGTTTCAGTCCATTATTTGGAATGTCAGTATTGTGGATTTGGGTATAACTTAACATTTAATAAGGTTATTTTAGTTTTTTTTTACAAAAAATCTGACCATCGCTGTGGGGTTCACAAACTTTCGAGCAGCACTGTATGTACATATGCACACAAACATATATATGCATATTAGTATTAGATCGAACGATTGCTTTCAGCCCTCCAAGTCAAAATGGATCGGACGTCTATTGCCGTCAATTGCAACCTACAAGGTAATAGTAGGAAAACTTTCCTGTCATTTGTTAATGTTACAAAACCCAAGTATGACCATGACTATTTTGTTTTATTAAATATAAATGTTGCTTTATTTAGAGTCGGTCTGGTCTACCGGAGTCGTGCTGAAAAGCACCGCATGTACTCAGTCACCCAACGTTCATCCGTTGTTACCGCGGGTATGACGGTGGTGGCGGAAGCGGTCAAACGATGCTGCTGCGAGCGTCTCATCTTGTCCGGGTCGGCCGAGCGAGCGCGTCGGCGAAGACTCGTTTTCGTCGTCTGCACGCAGGCGTCGCAACGTCCATTCTGGAAGCGTGGTTGAGGTTAATTTGCGTGTTCATTCGGTCATATCTTCAGCCAATCTTGTGTTAGGAACTCACATTGTTGGGCGTGGCGGCTTTCCTGGAGTACGCGTCATTGCACCGGCGCCACAGGTTGTCGTTGGCGCCTCCTGGAGGTGGTTGGCTTTTCGCCCGTTGAGATTTGAGGTCGACAGGTGAAACGTTCTGGAGTTCCCGCTCTGAGTGAGACGGGTTGTGGCGGCGTCTCTGTGTTGGCGCTGGCTCGGCGGGATCCCCGTTCGAGTCTGGGGGATCCAGAGGTCCGTCGTCGGTGTCCGGCTCAATGCTGCTGTTCGGAGGAGCTGAGACTACATTTTCTGTCGGAGCTTCTTCTGGAACACAACAAAACAACAATGACCGACGTCTAAGTATTTGTACTATACTGTAGTCTCTAACTGTACTCTTTTAAGTACATAAGACTTGTTAAAATTTTTAATGAAGGTTCAGAGTAGAAAACATAAAAACTAGTTGTCAGTATACTAATCCAATTAAAGTCCTGTTCATTCAAATAAAAAAAAAAGTGCTGATGATTGACTTTTCTTGTGGGGGGAAAAACTGATATAAATTGCATCAATGACTCTTTTATTATCGAATTAGGAGGAGGCAGACTGTAATCAATCAGTTTTCTTAATCAAACAGTTGATCATAAATACAATCCAAATCCAATTTCAAAGCACACTCGCTTGTATGACAATTTACAGTTTGAATGGAAGTAGCCTAACGTAAAACCTGTTGTGTTTCCTTGTGTGTTATGGGTTCGTTCAGAAATTCTTTGCATTTTTGTGTTTTTAGGAGCTTGACACCGTGGTGAGTGGAGGTGTGCATCGGCACTGCCCTCACAATTCAATTCGATTACGATTCGGAGGGCCACGATTCGATTCGATTCGATCCGATTCAGAGGATCACGATTCGATTCAGTTCGATTCGGCAATGCATCGCGATGCATTAAAGCCTGGGATGCATTAAAATTCTAAAGCAAAGCATATTTTTCGGGAATCATGACGCAACACAAGCGGTCAGATATTAAACACATTTTTATTGGCTCTTGTGTCACTCCTGGTTGAAGTCAAATGAAAATAGTATACTTTCAGATATATATATTAAAAAAAAAAAAAAAAAGACAGCTATTAATTAGTACTTTGAATGAGACCAGGGCTTTCTTTCTTTTTTTTTTTTTTACACACAGTAGCAGCCTTTCACACAGTGCAACATCTGAACTTCTGTGCAAAATCAGTAATAACAGTCACTGTATTTTAGTCACAACGACCCATCCAAAAAAATATTCAAGTAAATATGAAAGAAAACGACAAAGAAAATATTGTAGTGCAGCAGCATCTTTATCGCAATATCAATCCAGGGAATGGATTGATATTTGAATGTAAAGTAGCTCCCTCTACAGTAGAGCCTAGATCTTGAGCCCGAACCCGACCTGACCGAATTTCGGGCCGAGTCGGGCCCAAAATGTCAATCATTTACGTTCGGGTCAGGTCGGACTTCTCTCTCGCTAACTTTTTAAAAAAAATAAATATATATTTGTATACTAAAACGATGTATTGATTGATGTTAAACTAAGGAATACTTGTTATAAAATAAATAAATTGGATAAAACAGGAGAAGGCGCTTTTGTAATCACAAACATGAGCCGGTGCATTGTTTGCGCACATGAACGCCGTGGCCCCGCCCTCCTTTTAAACTTCCCCACCCCCTCTTTGCGCTCTCCGCGAGTCTGCAACGCTGCATCCTGGTATTTCCTTTTTGAATTTCAATATAGAGCCGCAAGAGGTGAAAAGCAAATTAAAGACGGTGGGATTGAAAAGGCAAGAATCCACGAGTGGTGTGTGGGAAGGATTTAAATTGATAGTGGAAGATGCTAAAGAAAACTGTCGGCCTTGCCGAATGCAACAAATGTGGCGCTTTGCTCTCGTACGAGAGCAGAAAGACTGACACATTGACGCTGAGTAAGCATTTTAAAAACTATACTGGCCTAAAAGATATTAGTCAAACATCGTTATTATCATTTGTTTCGAGGGCTGCACCTCTTCGTGCTAAGCAGGACATCGTGGAGTTCGTGGTGTTCCTTAAAACGACATTATTTATTTTGTTTCAGTGCTCCTTAAGGCAGGTTGTTCTTTTGTGTGTTCTGATGTGAGTCATTAAAATAAAATAGGTTATTTAAAAGTATTTTAGTTTATTTTTGAATATGCTTTCCCCCTCCTTGTCAGATCGGCGCGTATAGTGAGCACAATATCCCACACAGAAATATATTTAACAAACCTTTCCAGCGTTATTTCGTTGTGTAAATGCATTTATAATGCTCATAAAAATATGTAGACTATTTAAACCTTAAGAAAACTTGCGTTTTTTTCTGCCAACTCAAAGAAATTCAAATAAATGTATATTGCATTTTGCCGAGGAAATGACGCATGAACTATCCACCTGATAGAACGGACACACAAATATAAAAGATATAAATCTTAATCGAATATGCATCTTACAGTCTTGTTTAACTGGGAGATTTTCGTACAAAAGACAGGCTTTAATTTGTTATCATTATGCACATAGGCATCGTCACAAATGTGATCACACAAAACGCAACCATGCATCGCGTCCGGCATTTCCTCCTCCGCCTGAGTCCCCGCAAATAAAACGGGCTTGGGCCTACAAATAAAACGTAAAATTTTGGGCTTTTTTTCGGGCTCCGGCATGCGAATAAAAAATAAAATTTCTTTTTTTTTTCGGCTCGGGGCTGCAAGTTGAGTTAATTGCTCTGGCCGGGTCGGCCTTTAATACACGTGGGCCTGTCGGGTCGGGCTGGATTTTTTAGGCCCAAACTAGGCTCTACTCTACAGGTAAACATGAGAATAATAATACAAATGGGGAAACCAAATCCGTTGCATCACCGGAATTGCGCAGGGAAGATTTTTGAACGTACAGTGGGGAGAACAAGTATTTCATACATTGCCAATGGGTTTTCCCAATGGGTACTTATATATTTTAAAATGCACTGAATCGATTCGGCTTGTTGCCCGCATCGAATCGAATCGTCCATGCCCTGCATCGGGATGCATCGCCGCATCGATTATTGTTGACACCACTAGTGGTGACCTTTATGTCAAGGAGTTCTGCCAAGACATTCGAGCCACTTTCACCCCTGGTCACAAATGAGATGTCAATCATGCAGCGTGTGTACAGCATATATCAATCCTGATGGATGTATCATTACACTTTTAGTCCACTATTTTTCTAATGAATGTGCACCTTGATATAAAATGATGACTGTTCAATTGTTTGTCTCCATTTGGCGGACCTTGCGTGACAACCAGTTATTTCACATTGACCCTTTGATTTCTCTTTTACATCATAAGAACAGCCTATCACTTCCTGTTAGCAGTGGACCAGTGCAGACCAGTCATAGTGATTACCATGGCAACGTAGAGAAGGCTGAAAATAAATATTTTTTATCGAAACAGGAGCTTTGCGGGGGTTGGTCACACAGTAGTCATCAGACGATTTGTGCCAAGGCTTTTCGAAGCGTGTGTCGGGAAATCCTG
Organism: Corythoichthys intestinalis; assembly: GCF_030265065.1. NCBI lineage: Eukaryota > Metazoa > Chordata > Actinopteri > Syngnathiformes > Syngnathidae > Corythoichthys > Corythoichthys intestinalis. The sequence goes on from NC_080402.1 coordinate 48,970,575, forward strand.
AAAGTCATTTCTGAAACACATGCCAAAGCGTGATTCGTTGTAGGCAAATGACGTCAGTAACGATGTATGATGCCTCCTCACGTGCGCTGGGAGACGTGAAAATAAAGCTTATTACATCCCCATAAATTCTGCATGTTGAGGCATTTGGAGACCAACCGGCGTTGGCATCTGTAAAGTTGATCGCTCAAACGCAACATTAGGATGCAAACCTTGATGTGAAAGTTCCAGTGGTGAGAGTGCATTCATAAATCTTTCTTTATAGATTGATTTTTTTCAGATGTGTATGCATAAAGAGTAATTTATCACTTTGTCCAGTTCATGGTCGTATGATATAAATGAAGACGGTCACCCACCTGCTGGTGCTGTGGCATCGACGTCCGCAACCTCTGTCACCTCTGTTGCCGCCGCCTCCGTCGTCGCTGCTTTCGTCGCCATCTCCTCAGCCCGCTCCGACGGTGGCCTGGCATCGGAACCAGACCTCGCCTGGTCTGCCTCATCCACGGCGACCAGCGGCGACACCCGGTTGCGACCGGGCCAGGATGCGGATTTAGGTGTGGAGCGACCGCTGGACAGCAAAGAACCACTGTCCCAGCCCTCCCAGAACCAGGGCTTGTGCGAGTGCTCCAAGACCCGCCGGGTCAGGCGGTACCTGAGCGAGTCCTCGTAGCATTTGGAGAAAGTTTCCCACTTGGGATCCCGGAACTTCTTCATGTACTCTGTTCGGACTTTCTTGGTCACCATAGCGATGGCTGATGCATCACTACAGAAACAATGATTAGACGGCTGCTGCATCACCACAGAAACAATGATTAGAACGTAATGACAATTTAGACAGGTTTTCTACCAGTATCAGCAAATCTCATTTAATGCTTTTTAATGCCAGTTTAAACAAAATGAATATCCATGCCCAACTGCAGGCAGTTTCGCATACAAATTAGAAGTACAATTGTCCGAGAATGACTTTGTAACCAATATCCTGATATATTCTATCTCCAAAAATCCAATACCAAACTGATACCGATCCAATGGCATGATAAAGTACCCTGAACCTTTTGGAATTTTTCACATTTCTGCATAAAATCATCAAATTTGATCTGATCTTTGTCAAAATCACACAGATGAAAATATAGTGTCTGCTTTAACTAAAACTATCCAAACATTTATAGGTTTTCATATTTTAATGAGGGTAGCATGCAAACAATGACAGAAGGGGGGAAATTAAGTAAGTGAACCCTCTGTCTAATGAGACATAAAGCGCAAGTGAAACCAATTTTATCAAACAATTTAAGTCAGGTGTGTGCCCAATCACTGATGAGTGGTTTAAAACTGCCCTGCCCACTATAAAACACACAACTGGTAAGAAATGTCTTGATGAAAAGCATTGTCTGATGTGCATCATGGCTCTGTCAAAAGAGCTGTCTGAAGACTTGCGATCAAGGATTGTTGATTTGTATCAAGATGGGAAAGGATACAAAGACCATCTCTAAAAGTCTGGATGTTCATCAATCGACAGTCAGAAAGGTTGACTACAAATGGAGAGTTTGGCACTGTTGCTCCTCTCCCAAGGAGTGGCCGTCCACCAAAGATGACGCCAAGAGTTCAGCGCAGAATACTCAGAGAGGTAAAAAAGAACCCCAGAGTGTCTGCTCAAGACTTACAGAAATCACTGGTACAGTTCAATATCTCTGTGCACACATCAACTAGGTGTAAAACTATGGCCAAGAATGGTGTTCATGGGAGGACTCCACTGAGGAAGCATAATGACAGGCATGAAAATGGGTCAGGGGTTAAAAAGGTGAGAAAGGTGTGGAGGAAATATGTTCCGGCATTCTGCCAAAATGTCCTCTGTCGGCGAAACGTCCTACATGTGGCGAATTTGACCATTTTAATTTTTCACATAAGGCTTAATATTCGAGCGGGGGTTTAATTAGTTGAAGGAGTTGATTTCAACCACCATTGACTCGCACTAGCTTAGCCACTCCGGACCCCTGAAACTAACAAATAACTGGCAAACTGCACAGAATTTGTTCAAATCAACTCCAACGACTAATTAAACCCCGGCTAACTCAAAGATTAAGCCTAATGTAAAAATTCTGAACTTCCCCTTTAAAATAAAGACCATTGAATATGGCCATTAAAATGTTGTCTATAAAAGTTTTAGAGCAATAAAATAAACAACAAAAATGAATGAAATGAACAAGAATCCTTCAAACTATTTCATAATGGGTCCAAATTATTTTTCGAACAGATCATGTGACTACAGCACCTTAGAGACAGCCGTTTGCATTGCTTAGCCAAAACTACAGCTGAGGAGGCAAGATGGATATTTAGAATTTCTTTAAACCTAAGCTTTCAAAACTTTCAACAACAACTGAGCTTGAACCGAGGATTGAGCACGAGCAGTATCAAAAAGTCCTGGCTTTCGTGTTACCTGTTGTGCTGTAATTCCAAGTGGTGCTTGAATTGGATGCTTATAGCGGTCGACAGTCTTTTTGAGCCAGCGCAAAGTTCGCAGCGCACGGAGATATTTTTGTCATCTTTACTGGACAAAAATGTGACGTAATGGCTGTGTTTCCAGTGTGCAAATGCAGCCGTTTGTAGTATATCTCCTGCCTATTTCATTGCATCCTGGAGGGGAACCAAGGCTGTGTTGTTTTGGCCGCAAACTCCCAGCGCTCACGGCTCACGCATCATGGTAATACACGTGACCCTTTTTTTTCCATCCTTGATTAGAAAATGTGACATGTGATGTCACTCCCATGACTACAGTATTCTTCATTCTACATACATTATGGGGCAATAACAAAATAGTAACGCACAGGCATCAAGGAAAGTAATTTTACTCAGATTACTGATTTAGAAAAATGAACGCGTTAGATTGTTCTTTACTGAAAGAAAGTAATCAGATTACAGTTACGCATTACTCACATAACGCGTTACTGACAACACTGCTTTTATATTACCGTTAAATACACAAGCTTGACGCTACCTTAACGGGAGCTATTTTTTCACTGGACGCTCTGGCAGTGTTCAACGCAAGCTGTGACAAACGGCAGTAACTTTGTCATACCGCAAAATATGAAAACGATTAAAACCATTTCTCACCAAATTCAATATGCTGGCGAATGCATTCATCAAAAAAAAAAAATTGGGAGTGAGACCTCACCTCGTCCAGCGAACGTGAATTTGTTCTTAGGACAAGATCATCTGTCGCAATTAGCGATCTTTGACGCTCTTTTTCTCCTCCCCGCATACAAACTTCTCTCTCAGCGGCTGTGATTAACCTCAATGAAGTTGCTCTCCTAACTAAGCCTTGCCTATCATTCGTCTTTGTAAGTTTTTAGTAACTTTGTGTATTGAATTTGAAAGGAAAATGTGTGTTTTGTTTTTGGCGAACTTTTTCATGAAGCTAAACTGTTGAAGCGACTCACACGTGGAAAAATACGATTGTACAACGTTTTAAATGTATTCATTTGGTATATTTCAGTTACCACGATTTGAGAGATCAATAAATTGAAGAATTTACGCCTTGCGTTTGGAGTGTTTCTTTTTGGGTTTGCTGGAATAGCGTCACTGACACTTGCACCATCAAACAGAGGAAGGGGTAAGTGCTGCCGCGCCAAGCCACTTCTGGCTGCATTTTCGACACATGAAAAATAACGAATACGTACTACTGTATGACGGAAAATTTTAGTGGTTTTGTAACCGCCACGTTTTCATAGCATGGTAAACCGTGAAGGTAACCGGCACATGCCTACACCCGAACCCCCCCCACCCCCCTTAAAAGTTTTCTCCTCGGATCTACACGATTCACGTAGGTCATCCTTTTTTGCTTCAAAACGGCGAATTTCGCCGAAAGGTGAGAGATTTTCATGCCTGATAATGGCAAAATAGTTTGTGGACTGATGAAACCAAAGTTGAATTGTTTGGGAGTAACACACAACGTCATGTGTGGAGGAAAAATGGAACAGCTCACCAACATCAACACCTCATCCCCACCGTGAAGCATGGTGGAGGGAGCATCATAATTTGTGGCAGTTTTTCTGCCTCAGGGCCTCGACAACTTGTAATCATTAATGGAAGAATGAATTCAAAAGTTTATCAGGATGTTTTGCAGGAAAACCTGAGGCCGTCTGTCAGACAGTTGAAGCTAAAAGAAGATGGCTGCTGCAACAACAAAATGATCGAAACACAGAATAAATCAGCTTCAGAATGGTTTCAGAAGAACAAAATGCATGTTCCGGAGTGGCCAAGTCACAAGTCCAGACTTGAACCCCATTGAGATGCTGTAGCATGACCTATAGACAGTGATTCATCCCAGGAATCTGACTGAACTACAGCAGTTTTGTAGAGGACAATGGGCCAAGATTAGTCCTGATCGATGTGCCAGACTGATCTGTAGCTATAGGAAGCGTCTGGTTGAAGTTATTGCAGCCAAAGGGGGGTCCACAAAATATTAAATGCCATAGTTTATTTTCTTATTATTCCCCCTTCTGTGATTGTTTGCATACTACCCTCATTAAAATATGAAAACCTATAAATGGGTGGTTTTAGTTAAAGCAGAGACTATTTTTTTCATCCGTGTGATTTCGACATAGATCAGAACATATTTGATGGTGATTTTATGCAGAAATGTGAGAAATTCCAAAAGGTTCAGACACTTTTTTTATACCACTCTATGTATATTCGGTCGTGGACTTATATATAACATATTATGGCTGGTTTTGTAAAGGGCTTTATAAATAAATTTGATTGATGATGATTGACTGATTGATGGCTAATTGTACTGAGATTCCTCACAGGTTTTCACAAATAATTATTTTTTAAATCATTTACTGTTCATTTAAATTTTGCACTATGACTGCAAATGGTCTGCTCATATAAAAAATCCCAAGCATCTTAGTTTGGAGACATCGAATGGTCAAAAAGCATAACTGGCGTGCCAAGCTGTGACCCGCCCTGACACATAGGCAGATGACTTCTATTCACTTTGAAGGCAACATGCATATTGGCCCAAAACCACTAATGAAAAAACAATGTCAATATTAACCGATAGATATCATTTTAAAATGCATTTATTAGTGGATATTATCGGGTAGCCGATAGTATATGCTCTCTTATCTCGTAATGATCTTATGTTCTCTTATTCCGGCTGCCCCAATAATATCGGACAACTCAAATTATGTTTTTAAAAAAAAAAAAAAAAAGTCAAGTTTTCATAATTTTTAATGCCTCAAATGTTAAATGTTTTTTATGGCCTGAATTTTGACAATCAATTTAATGACTTTCAATGCTTTTTAATGACCTACATTAACACTGTTAGAACCCAACTACCGGTAATTCAACTGTTGCCCTTTTAAAGTAATCAAAATCCTCTTGGATTTGATCAATTTAATGTTAATATTTTCTTATATTTTTTAAAAGATTAAGTTTGTTCTATGTGAGGAATAAGCGGCATGGAAAATGAATGAATGAATGAATGTCCCGCAGGATGATATAATGACTCCTGCTTTATTAAAGTGAACTTCTAGTGTGATTAGTGAGCAAGTCAATCAGTGATTAGTTTCCGCGGGAGCAGTAGAGTTAACTCATTATGTTCTTGTTGCCATTTTGAAGGCAAGGGGTCCTTGGTGACGTCACCTGGCAGGTAAAGATTCTAAGGCCACGCCCCCTGATTGGCTGAGCTGAGCTTAGTGGCTCGACTACACACGCGCTGTCACGTGATCAACTCAACCTGTCAACTCCGATGGAAACAACATCCATAATTGATTATTCACCTGAGCTGGCCGCGTTATTAGACAACTAATAGTGCTCCCACAGCTCCGTTTGCCGAGAAAACACCATTATTGAGGCGTGCTAATGCCTTTCAAGGTTTTGAACGCTCAACGACGGCAGGCACGTTCCCGCCTCTCAGCTGGTCTGGAAAAACGGCGTTGCGTTTCAATAGCGACGACAGGCGGGGCATATTAAATAGTTTCACTTACACAGAACTTCCTTTCGGGAAGGAGGTCGGGTCTGTTTTTCCGAACCGCTAGACTCACGTAAATCCCGCTAAAGAAACAGCATCGGTACGGCAGACCCCCAAGAGGTAGGGGCAGCTAAAGCTAGCATGAGTCGAGCCGACTGCTTCCGGTTAGGACCTTCAGCGTACTACAGGATATGAAATTGGAATTCAATACAACGATAGATGTGAAACTCAAGGCGTAGGGGCCAGGACTGGCCCGCGAATGCAAATCATGTGCATTGACACAAGTTTATTTATTTATTTTTACTAAAATAACAAACAATTCAGAGTGTTGTCACTTTCAAAAGCATTTAAAACACAGTAAAAAAATATTCATATTACCAATATCCTTCTTGGAAATTGTATATCATTTTTTACAGACTTCTAATTTCACAATCAGACATTTGTTGGGTATATATGTAATAACTTTCAAGCAATCATACATTTATATGGGTTTGCTGCCAATATGGCTCCATGAGGGAATAATGTGACCCGTAGCAATAATGAGTTTGACAGCCCTGATAAATGGGTTTCAAATAATAACACTAAGCAGCATATCTTACATACTAACAATAATGTCAAACTCATTTTCACCAAGGGCCATGCTCTCAATGCTTATAATTATTTTTTAATGCACACTACCGTTCAAAAGTTTGGGGTCACTTAGAAATTTCCACCTTTTTGAAAGAAAAGCAGTTTTTTTCAATGGAAATAATATTAAACTAATCAGAAAAACTCTATACATTATTAATGTGGTAAATGACTATTCTAGATGGAAACGTCCGGTTTTAATGCAATATCCACATAGTTTTGTAAAGAGGTCCATTTACAGCAAACATCACAGATGATTAGAAAACCTTGTGCAATTATGTTGGCACAGCTCATAACAGTTTAGGTGGTTAGAGAAGCTATAAAACTGATCTTCCTTCGAGCTATTTGGGAATCTGGAGCATCAACTTTGTGGGTTTGATTAAAACTCTCAAAATGGCCAGAAAAAGAAAACTTTCACGTGAAACTTGACAATCTGTTCTTAGAAATGAAGGCTATTCCATAAGAAAAATTGCCAGGAAATTGAAGATTTCCTATAACACTGTGTACCACTCCCTTCAGGAAGCAGCACAAACAAGATTTAACCAGAGTAGAAAAAAAGAGAAGCGCGAGACCCCGCTGCACAACCAAGCAAGAAGACAAGTACATAAGAGTCTCTAGTTTGAGATATAGATGCCTCACAGGTCCTCATCTAGCAGCTTCATTAAATAGTACCCGTAAAACGCCAGTGTCAACGTTGACTGTGAAGAGAGGACTCCGGGATGCTGGCTTTCAGGTCAGCGTGGCAAAAAAAAAAAAAAAAAAAAAGCCATATCTGAGACAGGCTAATAAAAGAAAACTATTAATATGGGCAAAAGAACACAGACATTGGACAGAGGAAGATTGGAAAAAAAGTGTTATGGACAGACGAATCATAGTTTGAGGTGTTTGGACTTTAGATCGAAGAGAACATTTGTGAGATGCACAACAACTGAAAAGATGCTGGAAGACCACCTGATGTCATCTGTCAACCATAGTGAAAGTAATGTGATGGTCTAGGGTTGCTTTAGTGCTGGTAAAGTGGGCGATTTGTACAAGGTCAACTGGATTTTAAATAAGGCTATCACTCCATTTTGCAACGCCATGCCATACCCTGTGGTCAACGCTGGATAGGAGTCAATTTCATCCTACAACAGGACAATGACTAAAAGCACACCTCCAAATTATGCAAGAAGTATTTAGGAAAGAAGCAGGCAGCTGGTATTCTATCTCTAATGGAGTGGCCAACACAGTCAACAGATCTCAAACCCATTGAGCTGTTGTGGGAGCAGCTTGACCGTATGGCACGCAAGAAGTGCCCATCAAGCCAATCCATTTTGCTTCTAGAAGCGTGGAGTGAAGTTTCTCCAGATTACCTCAACAAACAACAGCTAGTACAGTGTATCACAAAAGTGAGTACACCCTTCGCATTTCTCCAGATATTTAAGTATATCTTTTCATGGGACAACACTGACAAAATGACACTTTGACACAATGAAAAGTAGTATGTGTGCAGCTTATATAATAGAGTTCATTTATTGTACCCTCAAAATAACTCAAAATATAGCCATTAATATCTAAACCCCTGGCAAAAGAAGTGACTACACCCCTTAGTGAAAGTTGTTAATATTAACATTCCGTACAACATGTCAACTGTCAATATTTTGTATGGCCACCACTATTATCCAGAACTGCCTTTACTCTCCTGGGTATTGAGTTGACCAGAGCTTCACAGGTTGCCACTGGAATGCTCTTCCACTCCTCCATGACAACGTTGCGGAGCTGCCGGATATTTGAGACTTTGCGCACCTCCACTTTCCGCTTGAGGATCCCCTAAAGATGTTCTATTGGGTTCAAGTCTGGACACATGCTTGGCCAGTCCATCACCTTTACCCTCAGCCTCTTCAGTAAAGCAGTGGTCATCTTGGAGTTGTGTTTGGGGTCATTGTCATGTTGGAACACTGCCCTGCGACCAGTATCTGGAGGGAGGGGATCATGCTCTGCTGCAGTATTTCACAGTACATGTTGGTGTTCGTGTTTCCCTCAGTGGAAAACTCTCCCACCTGCAGCACTCATGCAGCCCCAGACCATTACATTCCCACCACCATGCTTGACTGTAGGCATGACACACTTATCTTTGTACTTCTCACCTGGTCGCCGCCACACGTGCTTGAGCCCATCGGAACCAAACAAATTAATATTCGTCTCATCAGACCATAGGACATGGTTCAAGTAATCCATGTGCTTTGTTCACGTCTTCAGCAAACTGTTTGCGGACTTTGTGTCTTCAGAAGAGGCTTACTCATGGGGTGACAGCCATGCACACCAATTTGATGTAGAATGCGGTGTATGGTTTGACCACTAACGGGCTGACCCACCACCTCTTCAATCTCTGCAGCAATGCTGACAGCACTCCTGCGACGATCTTTCAAAGAAAGCATTTGGATGTGACGCTCAGCACGTGCCCTCATCTTCTTTGGACGACCAACCCGAGGCCTGTTCTGAGTGGACCCTGCTCTTTTAAAACGCTGGCTGATCTTAACCACTGTGTTGCAGCTCAGTTTAAGGGTGTTGGCAATTTTCTTGTAGCCTTGGCCATCTTCATGTAGCGCAATGTCTTTTAAGATCCTCAGACAGTTCTTTGCCATGTGGTGCCATGTTGGAACTTTCAGTGATCAGTATGAGAGAGTGCGAGAGCTGCACTACAAATTTGATGACATCTGCTCCCTATGCACACCTGGACCTAGTAACACTAAGGAGTCACATGACATTTTGGAGGGAAAATGACAAACAGTACTCAATTTAGAGATTTAGGGATGTACGTAGTTTCTAATGGGTGTACTCACTTTTGTTGCCAGGGGTTTAGATATTAATGACTATATTTTGAGTTATTTTGAGGGGAAAATACATTTACTATATAAGCTGCACACACACTACTTTTCATTGTTTCAAAGTGTCATTTTGTCAGTGTTGTCCCATGAAGATATAAATATCTGCAGAAATGCGAGGGGTGTACTCACTTTTGTGATACACTGTATGTCATTGGTCGGCAAAGCTCTAATTGTTTCAAAGGGAGCATTATTTGATTAAAGCAAAGTTTGAAGGAGAATATTATTTCAAACAAATATCCTTACTTCTAACCTTGTCAATGGCTTTACCATATTTTCTATTCATTTTGCAACTCATTTGACAAATAAAAGCGTGACCTTTGAAGGAAAACACAAAAATCTCTGGGTGACCCCAAACTTTTGAACGGTAGAGTATTTTTGTGCATCATCTAGAATAGACTACAAAGCCCAATGAAGTAAATGTCCAGATTAAACCCAGATCTTTTGAGATGTCAGGAAATCACTTAAATAGAACCTGTCTGACAATATAAAATCAAGGGCGTAGGTTTGGCCCTAACATTGGTAGGGACGATAAAACAGCATAACCTGCACATACTTTTTGCTGGTGACGGGACATTAATCATACCAAAGAGATTGTGTGAACGGAGGTCAGGGCTACATTTCTCACAAATATGAACCTAATTAATTGATAGGCTAAATGATCAATGCAAAATAAATCTGTATTGACTTATACTAACTTTCACATGTACTGGTTCAGGTGATACACCGTTCGATTCAAACCTTTGTTTTAAAACTTTTGTTTCAAAAACTACTAAAGAAGCATTTTGAAAACTTACAGAATAAATGTCAGGACTTTATGAGCAAATTTCAATTGCAATATTTGAACATAAATTACATTAACATACACAATAAATAAAAACTTCTATCCAGGAATGCAAAAAAAAAAAATTTGTCCTAAGACTATTCAACATCGTCTTTCTAAATAAATGAAATATAACTGAAAAAACTCTTGGTCAGAGAATAACAAAAATAAATAAAAATGGAGCCTTCCTTCAGGTAAAACACTACTGCTTTTGTCCCCAAGCACGGCCAACGGCCGCCAACCTAAAAAAAAATAAAAATAAAATAAAAATAAAAAAGCAAGCTCCTTTGGGCTGCTTTAAGACCACATAAATAAAATGAAAATGACCCCCAAAAAATTTACAATGGCTGCTGCTGCTTGGCAAAAAAAAACTTCTAATATCCCTTCTCTCCCAAGGGGGGAGGAGGCACCATGTTGTCGACATCTTGTATAAGTCATCAGCCAATCAAACGTGTGTTTGAGGGAGAAAAAAAATGGACCGGTGCTGTGGCGAAAAATAGCCGCCCCGCGTGAAATGTCCCCCCTGACGGGAACGCTTATTTATAACGCTTCATTGAGCGTTTATTCGACTTATTTATTTATTTTATTATTGAGCGGCCACACGTCACTCGTACATCTTTTTCTTACCAATCGATGGACCTGGAAACTATTTTCTTGTACCGTGAATATATGTATTATTTTACTCTGCTTGAACTAATAAATGTCATACCTGTGTGATTGTCATTGAGATATGGTTGTGAAAACTTGTAGACTAATACATTTCTGTTCAAAGATGGGTTATGTGGCCCAGTCCAAGATTTGTTACTAAAATAAAGTACTAGTATTTTGTCTAATTTATTTATTTAAAACTGATTTTACAGTCCTAAATCCATTGCTGTAATGCGTCCATGAAAACATTTGATGTTTTCACCTCAATAAAGCTTTATAAATGAGCGTTCTCGTCAGGGGGGACATTTCACGCGGGGCAGCTATTTTTCGGCACAACACCGGCTCACTCAGCAAGTAAAAGGGGTAAATGTAAGTCTGGTCATAATGAAAATAATACTTAATAATCGTAGGGTCAATTCATACTGGAAGAATCTAAATTACCTATATAACTGAAGTCATGATATAATGCAAATACGGTTACTTTAAAGTTGGTGGGGACAATTTGAGCATCCTAAAAAGCTGGTCGTTTTATGTCCCTACCGTCCATATGCAAACCTACGCCCTTGATATAGATAAATAAGATGGTTGCAAAATCACAATAGCAAAATAGATAAACAAATATATAACTACAGTGTATCACAAAAGTGAGTACACCCCTCACATTTCTGCAGATATTTAAAAGGGTTAGGGTTAGAAAGACTATTCTTGCAGTGTTTGGAAAATACAGGGAGAACAGTCTGGCCGTGCCAGGCAACTGGAACCTAAGGTCTGATGAGACGGGTGGGCTTTCTTGTGTACCGTCTTCAGAAGAGGCTTCCTCCTGGGGTGACAGCCATGCACACCAATTTGATGTAGAGTGCTGCTTATGGTCTGAGAACTAACAGGCTGACCCCCCAGGCTGACAGCACTCCTGTAGCTAGTCACATGACATTTTGGAGGGAAAATGACAAACAGTACTCAATTCGGACATTTAGGGATGTACGTAGTTTCTAAGGGGTGTACTCATTTTTGTTGCCAGGGGTTTAGATATTAATGGCTATATTTTGAGGGGAAACTGAATTAACTCTTTATATAAGCTGCACACAGACTACTTTTCATTGTGTCAAAGTGTCATTTTGTGAGTGTTGTCCCATGAAAAGATATACTTCAATATCTGCAGAAATGCGAGGGGTGTACTCACTTTTGTGATACACTGTATAGTATAACATATTGGAATATATACTTAGTTTGAAAATGTAATTCCTTATTTGATTGATAGATTTAACAATTTATGTCAACATTTGAACATTAATTCATTCATTCATTTTACAACTAACCCAAAACGTTTTCCACAGGATGGTGTCCTTTTAATCTAAAACAGCAATTTCATGTAGATTAATATTCCTTTCCTATAGTTGTGTCATTGCCTCAGGTTTTATTTGAAGGCTTTGCAGTGACAGATCAAAAGTAAATCTTATTTTGTATCAAATGTAGCCAAGGTAACTTTTAAAGCAAGCACAAGCAATCATGTAACAAATCATTTCATTTCGAAAAAAAACAGTACAAAGAAAATAAGGCTGAACGTTCACATCTGCGCCTGCAAGTAATGTTCATAATTTGCCCGCAACACAAACTCAAAGTACGCTTTGGACTTGAGAGGGCTCAGTTCGTCTAGCTCCAGCAGCTCCTTGACCTCTGGCAGGTACGTCTGCAGTCCAACACCTAGAACGTGACAAAATAAAATAAATTACCAGCTAGGACGTGACGAGAAAAAGACAACGGCGGATTGGTCTGACCTTCGTCAATGAGCTTGACCAGGATTTTGACAAAAACGCTGTCCTTGGCCGCCTCCAGAGGGTCGTCGTTGCAGTCAGCGTGAGACCAACTGGAAGAGGAACAAAGAGGATGTCAATCTCAGCCTTCATCATTTCAAGGATTTTTATAGTCAAGCAAAAGAAAAAAATGCTGACAAGATTTATTTTACTTGCTGCCACTTGTCTGCAGTCATAATCAATGGATAATATTCATACTTTTAAAATATTCATCTTGAAAATAAAATCCTACTTTTGAACTTTTTATTTTTGTGAAAATTTTAGTCATGTTCTATTTATGATTATTTGTCAAAAAATATACACTTTAACAGTTTAAAAGGTGACAAAAAAATATATTTACTCACACCTAATTTTTATTTGAAAATATTTTATGTATTATGTAATGTGTATCTAAATTTGAGAAAGATATTCAAACATATAGAAAGATTGCTTTTCAATGAACAAATATTTAGATTATACATGCAAAATATCTTAAGCATGTCCCAATGACATATTTTTGCACCCGAGTCCTAGTCACCTGATTTTGAGAATATGCAGATACAGAGTTCCGATCCGATACCGGGAAAAAAAAAACTGTTCAATAAATAAAAAATATATATTTTTTAAACATGTTACTCTCCCACCATGCCACCTTCATAATGTGAATTATTTTTAAACATTAATAATGTAGAATTTTTTTTGTCTTTATCAAATGCTTCATTGAGTGAGTTTACTTAAATCCGCTCACGCTGCTGAGAACAGCCACTCACTTTCACACACACAATAAATTGCCACAGCTCTCTACTGCTACTGTTTAACAAGCTAAACGATAAGTGACGCATTTGGCGCCTTTGAAGTTAGCGCTCCCAAGCTCAAAGATAAAAAAAAGATCAACGCTTCAACGGCTGTATATCATCGTTAACTTCAAGAAGCAAACTCCAGTGCATTGCTGACCAAGAAAAGCAGCAGTACGGAGAGTGAAAGGCTGCACGAGCATGAAGCAGAAAAACACATTTTAAAAAAATCTAAAATCTGATTCTTTTCACCTGATTCCCTGAAAAATGGCGCGATCGGCCCGATTTCCGATCACGTGATCGGATAGGGACATCCCTAAAATATATCATACTTCATTTTAAGCCTGAACGATATATGTGCACATGCGCAAGGACGTGTGACAGTTTTTTGGGGTTTTTTTTCTGATCCACAAACCCTTGATCTGCTTCATTCACTCACACAGCCTCTCTCACCCCCTTTCCCAGTTCTCAGTCACTGCGGCACTTGCTTATTAAAGTTAAAGATGGCTTTGATCTGGTCAAAGAAGCCAGGCAGCAATCTGTCAATCAAACTGTTTAACTTGTTAAACAGTTTCTGCAAAGGAGCGCTGGCTGGAATGAATGTGTGTGTCTGTGGGGGGAGAATGAGGAGACGTTCGAGACATATAAAATAAACGCCAGAAGTGATTATGAGGAGTTTGTAATTTCTACATGTCACTGCAAGAGTCACAGCCACGTTAAGTAAACAAAAGCATTTAATAAAGCCAAACATTTTTCTACTACAGTATTCTTGTTTAAAAATGATTCAGTGGGACAGTTATGTTTAAAACTGATCATAATTATTACATTTAAAGTGCTTAAAAAGCATTTATTAAAAAAGTATATATATATATATTATATATTTTTTTTAAAAATCATACTTTGGGGGAAAAAAGTGAAGAAAAAACATGTCTTTATGTATCTCTTTCCAGTGCTAGATCTGAATAAATACATTGGGCACACACACACACACACACACACAAAAAATGGGGGGGGGGGGGGGGGGGGGTTATGCGCTACTTCGCGGTTTTTCACTTATCGCGGCGGGTTCTGGTCCCTGTTAACCGCGAAAAACAATGGAATACTGTACACTGTGGTCATGATGAGTCATCCAAAGTCTTTCCAAAGAGCTATTCAAGTCATCTAGTAAAAATGTCTTTAAAAAAAAATATATATATATATATTTTTTAATATCGCAATATATCGCAAACCCCCAAAAAATCGCAGCAATAGTTTTTTCCAATATCGTTCAGGCCTACTTCATTTATATGTACACTTTATCATACTTATTACGGTAGTCATTCAAGGGCAAAGATGGAATTTGTTGATTTTCAATCAAAATGTGAATAAAAATTCATCTTACTCATCCCGTCTGAGCGCTTTTCCAAAGATTTGGCACTTGAGCGAGTGGATGTTGATGTCATCTTCCTGCTGAAAGGGCAAAACATGAATAGGCAAATTGCAAAATACTGTCAAAATCATCCATGCAGGCAACAGGGAGTGACCTCTTGAATGTACTCCAGGAGATCCAAAGCCTTCTTGAAGTCATACTCATTGGCTCGCCGGTTGTCGTCGCAGATGTAAAGCTGCGCACAAGCACACAAGTTTTTTTCTTTCTCAATTTCCCGGTTGACTGAAGACCATAAAAATTACATAATGGCAAGTGTAACACCATTTACCATTCTTAAAACAAAAGCAACAAAAAAAGATTTTGAGGATTGTTATTTTCTTCAGAGATGACGATAAGGAAAATATTTCGTCACCGAACATTTTTTTCATCATGAAGACGAGACGATAATGAGCTAAAACACATCTTGGGGGACTAAAATATAATGAGACAAAAGCCAGTTTTCATCTGATGAGACGACAACGGGATGAAAATTTGCCAGTTTCCGTCATGTTATAAATAATGATGTTTTCTTCAAGCCAGGCTGCGCGCCTGTCTTGCTTATTTTGAAACACATGGTAAGATTAGTTTTCTTATCTTGGTAGGAGAGAATATGCAATGTTGCTTTAGCCTTTGAAGGTCTGTGCTGAGTGATCACATCACACATGAAATAAAACTCGTAACTCTAGCATTGCATTCATGTTAGCTTTAGCATGAACTTTAACGTAATGAGCATTCTCTTAAACTTTTGTTGTGTTATTTTCATTTTGTTGGCGTAAGCTGCTGCATCTTACACTAGTACTGCTCCATGATTCCGGTTGCAAATAAAACCATTGGGAAAAAATGCCTGCGCGATATATCGTTTACATACCGTAGGACGGTATTCGCCATTTCTTATGTCCCAAAACTGCAGCGAGAAATCCGTGGCTTAGAGCGGCAGCGCTCACCCCTCTCCATCTGGTTTTTGCCCTGTCCTGTGTCTGTCAATGACACTAAACCTGAGCTTTTTCCTCCCTCAAAAAAGACAAAGTCGCTAGTATGGGAGTACTTAAGGCTACCGGAAAGAAAGAGGCGGCCACGGCTTACAGGAGGAACGACAGCCGACATGCTTGCAGAGGGTGGTTGCCAGGAGAAGCAACGCCTCCAACATGATCATCTTCCGTCACTTTACATATAAGACGAATAAACGCTGTCATGAATGTTTCCCACCAGCTACGAGAGTTCACTCCAGTGTGTTTAGTAGAGGTGGGAATCTTTGGGCACCTAACGATTCAATTACGATTACGATTCAGAGGCTACGATTCAATTATAAATCGATTATTGATGGACCCCCCGCCCCCGCTATTAGCTGCTTTTAATGTTTTGTACATTAGTTACAAAAACTGTAAAAAAAAAAAAAAAAAAATTAAAAAAAAAGCCTTGCATGCTTAAATAAACGACTATTTCTGTATCAAGTTAACAGTTAAAAAAAAAAAAAAAAAAAAACTCCAGTCCCCATTCTGTATCAGCAGCTTTAAACTACATTCAATTAATTTAATGTTGTGAATCAACCGTTAAAGTTGTTAAAATTGCTCCCGTTATTCCATAATTTCCCTTTTGTCTACTTTCGACATGTGAAAGTTTTAAAACTATTTTAAAGATAGATTCAAGTCAATATTTTACCGATTTAGGAGTATTTTAGATAAAAAGTTAATTAGGTTCGCTTGGAAGGTTCGCTACAACAGCCTTGCAGGGAAGTCTATTGCTTTAAGATGGCGGCCGTTCACTAACGCCCACATCTAGCTTTTTGTACATGTGCTGCTAACGCCACCGAGTCGATATAGCATCTAGTCCTATATAAATATGATATCTACCGTACCATTATGTGGACGTACTTTGTAGCAGCTGTCGGCAGCAGTCAGGTATGTTGTTTTTTTTTTTTATCTCGCGGCATGAGTTGAGCTAGAGCCGTGAGTTGAGCATTGGCATTACCCAAGGGGCCGGGTAATTACAAGCATGATGTTTAGCTACTCTCGCTCCGTTCCTCATTGCGTCCCGAAGACCGCGTGGCGCACGGAGTGTGTTTTACTTCCGCTTTACTTGACATATTTCAATAATCGGAATTTGGATGTTTGTGAATCGTTCTCGAATCTTCCACGGCCGGATCGCGAATAATCTAAGAATGGGAAATTGCGCACACCTCTAGTGTTTAGTGTGTCTAGTGATGGTAAATATTATAACGTAAGCTTGTTAACGAGGCAGATAACTAGGCTAGTTAGCATGCCAAGACTGCTAACTAGTTTCCTCTCTACCATTAGTCTACTTTTGTAGTCTTCCACCATTGTAAACATCTGTTCAAAATAACATTTTCATAATACAGCCTGTGATGTTTTTTTCTCTCTGGCGACTTTGTGTTGAGAGTGTGTATGTGTGTATATAATGTGTAAATAATGATACAAGTCATACACAGGCGCTCTGTCTCTTAATGAAGCTCTCCATTAAAATTCAACTAATTAATATTAGTAGTAGCGGGAATTGTTTTACATATACAATATATGATCAAATTGATTTTAAGTCCAGTTCTATACTACCAAGGGTTCTTGTTCTAATGTTGAACAACCTGAGCTGTGGCTTTTTTTGTTATTTCATTTATTTTATTATATTCGTGTTGATGTACCAATTTGCAAATATGTTGTGAAAAATGAAAATCTGTTCAATAGAGAAAAAGTTGTTTTTTTAACCCTATATTGCCGTATGTATCACATTTGATACATCTAAAATTTCATGATTTTCAGACTCATTCAGAGTTCAGTTTTGACATTTCTTTTTGGAAAAAAAAAAAAAAAAAAATGATGGATGCAAGTCAACACATGCATCTGCAGGTTCCATGAAAAAAACAAACAGAATATAGCAAGGGTTATAGATATCTGAGCGCTTATTACACATATTTATTTTGACTTTACTTTTTACAAATTTGAAGAAAAGGTTTCATTAGGACCTTATTTTTCAAATTGTGGGATTCTCTGATAATTGCTTCATATTGCTGGCATTAAAGGGTAAACCCATACATCTCAAAATAACACATTTAAGAGCTATAATTGCAGTACCATAATACCGTGAAACCACAGTATTTTTGCTTCAGGTTATCATACCGTCAAAATGTCATACTGGCACATGTCTATTCATAACATGCATCTGTGCGATTAATGTATGTGAAAACTATTTTTTGAAACCACAGTATTTTTGCTTCAGGTTATCATACCGTCAAAATGTCATACTGGCACATGTCTATTCATAACATGCATCTGTGCGATTAATGTATGTGAAAACTATTTTTTGAAACCACAGTATTTTTGCTTCAGGTTATCATACCGTCAAAATGTCATACTGGCACATGTCTATTCATAACACGCATCTGTGCGATTAATGTATGTGAAAACTATTTTTTTGTTTAAAATATGCTGAATATTTTGTGTGAAATACAGTGTTAAATAAATCATCTATTTTGCGCAGAGACATTGTCTCCTAAACAGTGTTATATGAATACAATGTGGTCATGGTGTGTCAACCAAAGTCTTCCCAAACAGAGCTATTCAAGTCATCCGGTGAAAAGTATTCTAGTTTTAATATTGCAATATATGTCAGAAACCCCTAAAAACTTGCTATGTCAGTTTTTCCAATATTGCTCAGGCCTTTTGGAAAACCCTCACAAAGTTTGTGTTGTCCTTGTAGACGACACAATATTTCATCTGTCATTCAAAATTGTTGGAAACAATTATTTCTAAATTTTATTTTTGGACTAAAACCTTTGCATTTTTAAACGAAAATATTAAGAGTATTTGTCGACTAAAACTAGACGATAAGTGTTTTGAATAGTTGTCGACGAAAACTAGGCAGTTACTAACATATTTTGAAATCACTAAAATATGACTAAGACTAAAAAGTATGTGGTCCAAAAGACTAAGACGAAGATGAAAAAAAGTCTGCCAAACAACACTGATTTTGAGTGAGCAATTCAGTTCTTCTGAGTATATTTTGCATACTAAGTGGACTCCTGTAGAGAAAAAAAGGACTTTAAACTGAATAAGAAGCTGGTGGCATAAATAAAAGTTGAGTTAAGTTGCATTTCTGTCCACGAGCTGTGAAAAATAAACTTGGGGTGTCTTACTTGGACCAACTGGTATGCACTGAGAAGCGGCATGGTGTCAGGGTTCTGCTGCTTGTCCTCCAAAAGCTGCCTTGGTAACGTCTCCTGGTGTAGCAGGAAGCGTTCCTGCTCCACAATTTCTGAGGAGAAACCAACCATGTGTTTCAAATTCAACTTGTGTGTGGGAAAAAAAATTGAGAAAATTCTTAGAAAGAAACAAAAACAAAAACAATGCTTTTTATGTCCAAAAAATATCATAGATGGGAAAATAGAATAGTACTTTTTTTTTTTTGGTGGGGCGCCCCATTAAAAAAAAGGGGCAGGGGTAAAACTGTTGGAAGAAACTAATTAAAAAATATATGTAATGTATATATACAGTATATTAGTGCTGCAGCGATTAATTAATTTACTCGAGTAATTCGATTAGAAAAAAAGCTTCGAATCAAATTTTGCTGCTTCGAGGATTTGTTTAATAAGAGTGGCGTTGTAATGGTTTGTTTAGTTTTATTGGTCTGAGTGGATACATTGCCCTCTCGTGGTAACAGTGAATATGTCATAACCCATTTAACATGGCTGTCCAGCTTTATGTTAAAACCAATATAAAGTAAGTTTTTGTTTGAGCTAATACGTTTTTATTATGCATTCGTAATTTAGTTTTTAGGTACATTTAGCAGTTTTTGTGGGAATATGTGAACGATTTGTTAAGAACATTGTAAAAAAAAAAAAAACGTTAGCATTTGAACTAGCAAACTTTTGCTATGCAAGTTAGTTAATTGTTTATTTGCTGTACTTAGATCCTCATTTATTTTTTTATACTGTTTGGGTTTAGGAGTTTAGGAATTTTATTTACTCAATGTATTTATTGGTCTTGAAGAAACAATTGGGAATTTCAGTTTGTATTCGCATTTCATGCTCTTTTGAAAGTGCAATGTTAGCAAGCCTTTGTTCTACATCTCCTAAAATGTATTCTGCAATGCGTTAAATGTTCCTAATCCGATTACTGGATTATTCAAACTAACTAATTGATAGATTAATCGATATATATTATGGCCAAAACACTTTTGGGTTTCAAAAAATAAGTGGGAAAGTAACATTGTGATCTCTCTGATATGTTATGAAATTTTGGTTAGAAAAACACTTTAAAACACTGAGGGCAAAACAAATAGGAAAAACATTTTTTTTTCTTAGAGGAAAGATGTTCAGTACTTGAGAAATAGTTTAAGTAGTGTATTTTTTTTTCTATGCAAATAATATTTTGGATTATTTTTGTCCAAATTCAAGTGGACTCAAATCTTTTTGTTTTTAGGATAAAAATATTTTTGTCACACAGATTTTCTAGTTTTTTTGGAGGGGAGAGAAAACTTTTTTTGTGGGAAAATGCATCTGTTGGTGATAAGGTATTGTATAGTGTATGAATAAACTCGGCATAGATGCCGATTATTACATGTATTCATGTGTACTACAGATTGCGATTTTGCTGGACGAATTGGGAAAACTTTTAGCGCCATATCAACAAGCTTTATCTTCGGTTACGTTCAAGAACAGTGCTTGGAGTTTTACCGTCAACTTGTTTGCTACGCTCGTCTTCCGGGAGATCTGATGCCAGCGCCGCTAGCTTGCTGAGAGCCAGCAGTGTCTTCTTCTTGGCAAAATACCGTGTCTCCAGGTTGGCTTGTTTGTACAGCGTTTTTTGAGCCTGCACGCAAGCCAGGGAGCCAATTGAAGAAGACACGTTAGATACGGAGAAGTCATTGAGTGATTGGAATCTCCTAGTACATATATAAAGGGCTTACAGTGTGGTAGTGTTGCACATGTATGTCGTGTAGCCAGCTGAGGTGTTGATGCGCTTGGAGGAATCCCGCCAGCTGCTGGTGCTGAGTGGCCGGCTGGGACAGAAGCTTGCCTCGCTTGCCTTTCTCCATGTACCAGCGGAACAGGAAGTCCGCAAAGTTCTGCGACCAAGGGGGAGATGTCCATTATTTTCTCAGCAATTACCTACTCCCTCTTCTCGAAACCTAAACGGCTCCCTATATTTCCATGAAATATCACTGTAGAGTGAATTTGAGTGATTGTTTGGAAAAAAAACTGCAAACTGACAGTTGTCAACTGTACCATTCATCCCTATTTATATAGTGAGCAGTGTTGATAATCTTCCTTTAAAAAAGTAATTAGTTAAAAATGACTTCTAACAAAAAGTAATTGAGTTAGTATATCAGGCTACCTCTACACTAGGACAGATCATTTTCTCCAGGGTATTTGCCGACTATTTTTATACCTGTTCACACTTCGTTAAAGGTGCGTTAAGGACCTTCTCAGCTCTGCAAAGTACGCCTGCATTTGCGCAAATTATGCATGCGTAAAAAGGAGAAGCCTCATGTGTTACGTCATCGCCCGCGTGATTTACCTCTGAAACGGAAACTAATTCCTAGCCTGTGGCAAATTTTGAAATTACTACACTTTAATCTAGACTGTTATTATTTTGTGATCACCGTTTTTTCCGTGATCGCAATTACAGTGCTGCTCGAAAGTTTGTGAACCCCACAGCGATGGTCAGATTTTTTGTAAAAAAAACTAAAATAACCTTATTAAATGTTAAGTTATACCCAAATCCACAATACTGACATTCCAAATAATGGACTGAAACAAAAGAAATAGTTATATTGTCATTCTTTATTTAACAAAAGTGGTTGATTTAAGAAAAACTCAGATATCATGTGTGCAAAAGTATGTGAACCCCTTCAGTTAATAGGATATTGCGCCTCCTTTTGCAGAGATTACCTCAACCAAACGGTTTCTGTAGTGACTAATCTGCCTCTCACATCTACTTTGGGGGATTTTTGCCCATTCTTCCTTGCAGAACGCAGTCAGTTGAGAGAGGTTTGATGGGCGTCTGGCATGAACTGCTCGCTTCAGGTCCCGCCACAGCATTTCAATGGGATTTAGGTCAGGACTTTGACTGGGCCAGTCCAGAACACGAATCTTCTTCTTTTTCAGGCATTCCTTGGTTGTATTGCTGGAACGCTTTGGATCATTATCATGTTGCATGATCCACCTTCTGCCAAGCTTTAACTTCAAAACAGATGGCGTCAGGTTATGTTCTAGGATTTGACAATATTCCTCAGAATTCATGATTCCCTGGACTATGTGGAGTTGTCCAGGTCCTGAGGATGAAAAGCAAGCCCAGATCTTGACATTCCCACCTCCATGCTTCACTGTTGGGAGAAGGTTCTTTTGGTGGTATGCAGTGTTGACTTTTCGCCAGACATGGCGGTTTTGGTTGTGACCAAACAGTTCAATTTTGCACCTACATCAGTTGATGAAAACTCTTTTTAATTTAGTCTCGACAACACAACTGTTAAAAAAACAAAAAAAAAACTACTGAATTGATTGATTAGGAAATCAGGTTGAAATAATAGAAAATTCCAAAATGTTGAGGGGGTTCACAAACTTTTGAGCAGCACTGTAAATGCATCACACAGGACAGAGAGTGGAAGGGAGAGCACGCTCTGCTTTTACGAGCAGGCGCCGTATTGCGATTGAAATCTTTATGAAACAACAGAAGCCTGACATCATTACTTGGGATGTTACAATCGATGCTCAGTTGCGCTCTCACCACTTGGAAAATAACAAATAGAAGCATATGGTGTGGCGCTGAGTATATTTCCTGGAAGCAGCAACGAGGACTGCTTGTGCATAAAAGTGGCGATCCTGGAAGTGGCAACAGTTTTGACAGGCAGAAATGTCTGGGTTTAAAACTGATCGCGCGCCTCTTTGACTGGGGACAGCCCAGCAGCTGGCTGATCGGAGCCAACTCGGGAGACGAGCTCTGTTAAAAACGCTCATCTCCACCTCATCTGATATGGGAGGACCCCAAATGGGCACTGAATTGAAGCATATTATTGAGACCTAGTTTGAAGGTTCAAGAAAAATGTGTGGGGAAAAAATAGGAGCAGGAATGCCATGTCATGATCGTCCGCCTCCATTGTTTATGATGCTGTCATGCCGCACTAAAAACAGCGATGGCATTATGTCCCTTCCTGAGTATTCGAATGCTGTACGGAGACAGCAGTACATATTAGGCGGCGCGTAGGCGGCGGGTAACATTACTCGTCTACATTATCCGTCGAACAACTAATCCGGATAAGAGGCATACGAGTGTAACCGACATGTGGTATAGTCCAACTAATTACACGTTTAAGGCCATTATCCGTCCTAGTGTAGACGTAGCCTCAGTTACCTCATTGTAACAGTAATTATAGTTATTCAGCAAAATAAATGACAATACTTTTCATCTTCTACACGTTATCACAAGATACATTATATAACATCTTTAACATCAAAGATGTTCATGTTAACTGACTGAAGAATTAAAATACTACCTATATACAGCATTTTAGAACATTTGGTATTTATTTGGATCAAGTAAAGAAATGTTAAGAAAACACAAATTAACCAGTACAAATCTCTGAAACTATGTTAGTCCGACAGCACGATAAGCAGAAAACTATTCTTAAATATTCCATAAACTGACAATATTAAATATAATTCAAGTTTGAGAACACTACTTTTAAAATTCCCTGGCCTGTTGAAATTATAACTGTCTTCTTGTGTTTGCTAGAGAGTGCGGTGAAGCAGGGCATGATCCGCCCACTTAGCCAATCATCATCGCGTTTGCAACACCATCACCACCCCCCTTTCCCACTTCCCCCGCCAGCTCTGCTCTCTCTAAGCAGGCAGCTGATGTGGGACAAAATCAGACAACTCGCACTTCATTCAACCATATTGTAGTAGCGCGTCCCTTCACATCCTCAGTAACCGTAACGGTATTGCAAAGATGGGAAAAGTAATTAATTAAAGATTACTCACTACCGAAAAAAATAACGCCGTTATACTCTAACGCCGTTATTAACAACGCTGATAGTAAGTTGGCAATTTTGTATTGCTGTTGGAATGTGAAGTGAGTATAGATTTATTCCTTTTATAGTGCTCCAAGCCAGTAAAATGGGTGAACAACGGTGCTCATTAATTTTGTAAAATGCACTTAGCACAAATTTTATTCACAGTCATTGGTGGCTACAGAAGTCTTAATTATTGTTTCACCGATACCAATACTAGTATCAGAAGGGGCCTGGATACGCCATTGAAATGTTGACATTGGTATGGGCTTCGATGTATGGACTAGTGCTGCAACGATTAATCCATTAACTCAAGTAATTTAATTAGAAAAAAATATTCCAATTAAATTTTGCTGCGTTGAGTATTTGTTTAAAGTGGCGTAGTAATGGTTTGTTTTGAAAGTATTTGCATTTAGTTTTATTGATTTGGGCGGATACGCTGCCCTCTAGTGGCAACAGTAATTATGACATAACTAATTTCACATGGCTGAATGCAGCTGCTCCCCGTTAAGACCAACATAAGCCAAGTTTTGGTTTGAGCTACTGTTTTTTTTAATGCATTCGGTATTTGGTTTATAGGTATATTTGGCTGTTTTTTGTGGGAATATGTGTTCGAACCATTTGTTAAGCGCATTTTATAATAATAAAAATTAAAAAAAAAACTTAACATTTTATAGCATTTAAGCTAGCGGACTTTAGCAATGTAAGTTAGCCAACTGTTCTTTTGTTGTATTTAGATCCTCATTTATTTCTTTTTTTATACCATTTGAAGCTAAGCTCAGGTATTTTAATTGAAAAAAAAAAATTTTATGTTCCTTATCAGATTACTTGATTATTCGAACAAACTAGTTCATCAATTAATCGACTACTAAAATAATTGATACCTACAGCCCTAGTATGGACCTATACGTTACATAGTGGATACATGTACCGGTACACGTTAAAGGGTACTACCGGCCAGTTTTTAAAGTTTTATGAACACTGACATGGACATGAGCGTTTATAAAGATGTTGGTTTGTTAGAAAGAGAAAATTGGAAAAAGCAGGCTAGCGAACTTGTGCTACCATAAGTGGCATAACATGACATGACACGTAAGCTAAATTAATGTACAAACGTGGTATATTGGCACTGACTGTGAAGAGCATCAGGTTTCGTACCAATTTGAACAAACATTTAAAAAACATTTTGGCTGTGAGAGTATTCTAAAGTTTTAGACTTCATGCCAGGTACGCACAAAGGTTGTTAAACAGTGTGACCAAGCCATGATCGCAGTTATTTAACATTCAAGTGAGTATGCAGTAATTTAGTACTAAAAGGAAAAACAAATTGTGTATGTTTAAAATAAAGAAATAAACAAATAAAAGGTGGTATCAGTACAGCATCGGCTGATAGGACACAGTCGGCCGTGAACAGTATCGGGAGCCAAAAAATGGTATTGGTGCAACATTGGTCTTGGGCTGCGTTCAGAAAGCAAGCATATCCGATTCCAAACGGATTCCTTCTCAAATCTGATTTTTAGGGCTGACTGTTTACACTATTTTTAGCAAGTGTCCATATCAGAGCTGGGCCTGTTAAGACTGGGGCCAAATTATTGACACACCTGACAGGTTTCTTTGGCAAGAAAGGCGTCATCCAGCATGGAGTGACGTCATAAACAATCAAATCTCATTTGAGCTGTTCAGACTGAGAAGTATCCTGTCCATATCTGACATGAAACTACCTCTTGTATGTGGTTTCAATTCCTTTCGCAAAAATCCGATTTAGCGTAATTTCTGGACTATAAGGCGCACCTGAAAATAAGCCGCCACCCACCAAATTTTACAAAAACGGTATTTGTTCATTGATAAGCCGCACCGGACTATGAGCTGCAGCAGTCCTCACTGTATTAAGGGTACAGTATATTTACATCAAAAGGTAATAACCGGTAACAAATTGACAGTGACATCATAAGACTCTTAAGACATAATTATGACATGACACTGTCATGAGCATTAACCAATGCTTACGACAGACGTCATTTAGCGTCATCCGGCAAGTTATCTCACTTTTGAATGGATGTAAAAGACCTGAGCTGGACATAACTGGAGTTAGTGACAAAATCTGTCGGATGACACTTAATGACATCCGTCATAAGCTTTCATTAATGCCCATGACTGTGTCATGTCATAATTATGACGGTTTTATGACAGTCTTATGACGCCGCTATCAGATAAAGTGTTACCTGTTGACCCAAACAAATCAACAAACAAGCAGGACTGGATAAGATTCAAAATGAGGGAAAATAAGTAGCAGTTTTTAGTACGAAAATTACAGTATGTGCTTTGTGACTGTTCGGAATACAAAAAGAGCCATCCCGTTTCAATCTGGATTGATTTAAAATCAGAATTTGTCTGCCAGTCTGAACAAGCCCTTCATATCAATGTCACTTTTAAAAACTGATAGCTTTGTTGAGTTATCGACTCATTCCCCACAACCTGAATACTGTGTAGGCAGCATAGTGGAGTATTGTGATCATTGACTAAAAAGTCCTCAAAAATGGTCATTATAGCTCCACTTTACACTAGGTGCTACTTTATGTTGGTCAGTCAATGAATAGGGACAGATTCCCTACACAACTAGGGAATTAAACATGTTAACAAGGATAGCGAGCGGAGTCTACCTGCTCTTCGAACTTGCTCATGTAGTGCTGCAGGCGGCTCTGGTTGTCAGTCAGCTCGCACATTTGGACCAGGATGTCAAAGTCGCAGTACTTTTCAGCCAGTGCCGCCACCCATTGGTACTGACCTAACTCCACTGATGAAGGAAACAAGTCATACCATCTGTCACTACGGGTTCTGTATATAGGCCTGACAAGTATCAACAGCGTATGCATTGAAATTATGAGTGGCAAACTCAGGGTCCGGAGTAATATCGTTTAGTGTGGTCCGCGAAAGTAAATCGTGTGCGTCGAATATGTTCCTCGCTAAAATGAAATTAAAATTAATTTTCGTAGTCCTCAATGAAAGCTCAAGGACTACACAAACCAGAGAATATTTACATTTTCTTTTTTTTCTCTTTAACTGCCATTGACGATGATGGATGTCCAATTGTGGCTCTTTTCATGTTTCTGCTTTAAATTTTAATTAATTTATCACCAGCAGACATCCAATTCATTTGAACGCCCACAGTTCAAATGGATAGAACGTCTATCGCTGTCATTGGCACACAATGAGCCAAATTCAAATATATATATATTTTAATCAATTTTTAAAAACACATACTGGACTGTCTCAGGAAATTAGAATACACAATATTCTAATTTTTTGAGACAGTCCTGTGTATATATACAGGACTGTCTCAGGAAATTAGAATACACAATATTCTAATTTCCTGACTGTCTCAGGAAATTAGAATATTGACTGTCTCAGGAAATTAGAATATTGTGTATTCTAATTTCCTGAGACAGTCCTGTATATATACACAGGACTGTCTCAAAAAATTAGAATATTGTGTATTCTAATTTCCTGAGACAGTCCAGTATATTAAAAAATATATTTACTGCAGTCCCCCTGCTTTTATTTAAATAAATACATGACAATAATATAAAAAATAACTTTCATTCTTTAAACAGGTTCAAATGAAATACCATACATATATTTAAACAAAACAAAAAAATACAATACTAAAAAAGATAATATTCGCTATTAATAGGCTTATAAAAGAGGGTTGACATTTTTTAGGCCAACAAAGTGTCCAAACAACTAACCAGCTATAAAATTAGTTATCGATTCCTTTACTAGTTTATTACCAAATTACTTTCCCTTCTTTATTTTTACTATTTATTCTTAAATTCTATTAATTTTATTCTCAGCTTCTGTACATATGATGAGCAGAAGTACAGTAAGCCTTACTGTACCGCTACATTTTACGAAGTGTCTGTGTATTTGGGGCATCTAATGCGGTGCACAGCCATAGATTATATCGCTGTTGTTGTTTGTGTATACTATTTATTTGTATATCGTTAACCTAATAGCATAATTGCCTAACTCATATTTTAATAATTTTGGATTTTTTTTTTTTGCCAACACATTGACATTTTATGACTAAGGCAGAGAGGTTTTTGAACATTTCTGATCAGCTTAGGAGAAAAGCAATAAAGCAGGACGATGCAGCAGTGGTAGGGCTGTAACATTATGCATGAATCACAATTTGGCAAAAATAGGACTTTTACGTTAGTGATATATCATTCTGTGGTGTCTATGACCTGCAGCGAAACAAATCGCAATAAAAGGGTCATCTAATAACATAAACCTAACTGATTAATAGACTAAATGTAGCAGTCCTGGTTAACAGACATAAAGGCCCTTTGAATGAAACTATTAGTCCTTCTAAAAAACAATAGCATATTGTGATAAAGTTTTAGCCTGGTACACCAGACCACCACTGTTCCAGCTATTGAGTCTGGCCACCATTCAGCGGATAAAATTTCCAGGGCGGAGCAAGCCACAGCAAACAGACAGCGGAGTAGCCCAATCAGCAACAGGCGAACATGACGTTTTTAAAGCGACGAGGGACTTGCGCGCGGAAGTAAACATAAGAGTAGAGTGGAGTTTATTCAGATTGTTGTCAATGACTTGTGTTGATGTGTTTTTGGTAATTTAAAACTGATTTTACATATTCTCGGCTCTCCTGTTTGCCATCTGTGTTGTTGTGGAGACGACTTCCGACGAGGAAGAGTGACGCTGCTCTTTAAGAACATGTCACGCAAATAAACGAATCTGATTGGACGGTTCATTTTGTGCTTGCTCGAGAGGCCGTTAATGGGCTGGGTCCCAGACTATTCTCACAGTGTTTGAAAAATAAAGAGAGAAAGGTCTGGCTGCGCCAGGCAAATAAAGTTAATTATTTTCTGTAATGCACTGATAAGCATTAGACTCATATATTTTAGAATCATTACACACAACTGAAGTAGTTCAAGCCTTTTATTGTTTTAATATTGATGATTTTGGCAAAAAAAGTCAAGAAAAACCAAAAATCCCTATCTCAAAAAATTTGCATATTTCATCCGACCAATAGAAAAAAAGTGTTTTTAATACAAAAAAAGTCAACCTTCAATTAATCATATCAGCTATGCACTCAATACTTGCTCGGGAATCCTTTTGCAGAAATGAATGCTTCAATGTGGCGTGGCATGGAGCCAATCAGCCTGTGGCACTGCTGAGGTGTTATGGAGACCCAGGATGCTTCGATAGCGGCCTTAAACTCACCCACAGTGTTGGGTCTGGTGTCTCTCAACCTCCTCTTCACAATAGCCCACAGATTCTCTATGGGGTTCAGGTCAGGAGAGTTGGCAGGCCAATTGAGCACAGTAATGCCATGGTCAGTAAACAATTTACCAGTGGTTTTGGCACTGTGAGCAGGTGCCAGGCCGTGCTGAAAAATGAAATCTTCATCTCCATAAAGCTTTTCAGCAGATGGAAGCATGAAGTGCTCCAAAATCTCCTGATAGCTACCTGCATTGACCCTGCCCTTGATAAAACACAGTACACCAACACCAGCAGCTGACATGGCACCCCAGACCATCACTGTCTGTGGGTACTTGACACTAGACTTCAGGCATTTTGGCATTTCCCTCTCCCCAGTCTTCCTCCAAACTCTGGCACCTTGATTTCCGAATGACATGCAAAAATGCCTGCATCTGAAAAAAGTACTTTGGACCACTGAGCAACAGTCCAGTGCTGCTTCTCTGTAGCCCAGGTCAGGCGCTTCTGCTGCTGTTTCAAAAGTGGCTTGACCTGGGGAATGAGGCACCTGTAGCCCATTTCTAGCACACGCTTGTGCACGGTGGCTCTGGATGTTTCTACTCAAGACTCAGTCCACTGTTTCTGCAGGTCGCCCAAGGTCTGGAATCGCCCCTTCTTCACAATCTTTCTCAGGGTGCGGTCACCTCTTCCGGTTGTGCAGCGTTTCCTGCCACACTTTTTCCTTCCCACAGACTTCCCACTGAGGTGCCTTGATGCAGCACTCTGGAACCAGCCTATTCGCGCAGAAATTTCTTTCTGTGTCTTAGCCTTTTGCTTGAGGGTGTCAATGATGGCATTTTGGACAGCAGTGAGGTCGTCAGTCTTGCCCATGATTACGGTTTTGAGTAATGAACCAGGCTGAAAGTTTTTAAAAGCCTCAGGAATCTTTCGCAGGGGTCTTGAGTTAATTCGTTAATTCAGATGATAAGGTTAGTAGCTTCTTTGGAGCAGCTTTTCATGACATGCAATTTTTTTTAGATAGGGATTTTTGGTTTTTCTTGACTTTTTTGCCAAAATCATCAATATTAAACCACTAAAAGGCTTGAGCTACTTCAGTTGTGTGTAATGAATCTAAAATATATGAAAGTCTAATGAACTTTATCACAATATGCTAATATTTTGAGAAGGACCAGTATACTGTAACTACAACGTGGCCTGCAACAAATAAGAGTTTGACACACCCCACGATCGCCAAATCGGTTCAACTCCTCATTTACAGCATGTGTGTTAGTCCACTCACATAGTGGCGCCAGTAGCTCTGATCGCCGTTGACTGTACTCCATTTCCAGGGTGTTGTAGCGCTCTTGCTCCTGCTGTTTCAGAGAGTTAAGCTGAGACACATAGCTGCCCAAGTAGAAGTCTAACAGCGCCACCAGCTGCTCACACAGCACACTGCGCAGCTCCGAGTCGGCGTGGGGGTACATGGAGCGCAGGATGAGCTCGTGTTGTCGGGAGATAACTGTTCGGATGCCACCCGCGCCACTCAGAGCTAAGGGAAGAAAGGAAGGAACAGTGGACATGTTAACCTACACATCATTTGTTCTATCCATATTCAATTCATTCATTCATTGGGAAGCAAAAACAGAAAAAATTATACACTTCTTCATATTATTCAGGAGGAAATCAACCCAACCGGCCCTGCTCACCTGTCCACGGGATGTATTCTACGTCTGCGGCGGCGTGTTCAGACGCTCTATAAATGGACGCTTTGCTCTCTCTGTAATGACCGGCTGCATGAAGCATGTCCTGCAAATAAAATAAATAAATAAATAAATAAATAAAAATAAAATAAAAAGGCAAAGCGCGCACACTGAGATAAAGAAAAAACTATAACAAACATTCATCCGGTTCAGTAACTTTAGTGCAATCACATTTACAATAGGGGTGTAAATCAACAATTTCACAAAGACACGATATTGATTCTTTGAACAACATTAGGATAGTTTCCATTATTACAAACTCGGTCATGATTTTATTCAAGGGCCTTGCATTAATACATTGTGAACAAATTTAACACAATCATTTACATTTAATCTAAACCAAAAAATTAAAAAAAATTTCCCCTGAAAAATTTCAGACGTTTGAATGAAATGATTCTTTTTAACTTAACAGCAATTTTAAAAGATGACAATGTTGTTCCATGTTTTGTTTCAATTGCTTTCAATTCAATTTTGCATGACAAATAGATATATCGAACAAGATCGATGTAGCTCTAATTTACTTTACATGGGAAAGTGGCCTTTGAAAGAGTTGTATACAAATAGTAATTAGAGCTGAAACGAATACTCGAGCAACGAGTTTAAAAACTGGTCCGAGTAATTTTATTCACCTTGCGGAATCGTTAAATTTTGCCAGCTCTAAGCATCACGTTTTGCCGTTGAGGTTGACTGCTTTTAATGAGGGACAACGCGCTGATGTCACGTACGTAGAGGAAGAAGCAATTAAAAAAACCTTTCTGCAGCCGACAGCCGCTACAAACTAGGCCTGAACGATATATCGTTTAAACATCGCCATCGCGATGTGCGCATGCGCAATTGTCCCATCGCAAGGACGTGCGATAGTTTTTTCATTTCATTTTTTTAAATCCACAAACGTTTGTTTTGAGGAAGGAGCGCGAAGGAGATCGCACAGCCTCTCATCTCATTCCCTCCAACTCGCAGTCATCGGCTCCTCCCCCTCCCCTGCTACAGCGGAGTGGAGGGAGGAGGGGCCGAACAGCAGAGCGGAGGGAGGAGGGGCCGTTTTCAAAGTGAAAGCAAGCAACACGTTGAATAGGGAAGACTGTCTCCAAAAGGAGTTTTGGAAGTATTTTGGCTATCGACAAGAATATAAGGAACAAAAAACAGCCCTGTTGACAGTGCCTCGCCATGGTTGCCTCAACAAGAAGTAATCCGTCGAACATGTGGGACCATTTAAAACGCAGGTATCTATGCATTCCTGCTACGAGCTTCCCATCAGAGGCTTTTTAGTACAGGTGGGAACATTGTTACGTGCCAACGTTGTTGTCTCAAGCCTGCAATGGTGGATAAACTAGTAGTCTTGGCCAAAAACCTATGAGACCCAGTTGAGAATTGCTGAGCAAGGAAGGTGGACGATATGCAGACAAATACATAACACAGCTGCAGGAATGTCTTTTCTTCTTTTTATTCATGTGACAGCTAACAGGAAGGCAGGAAATTTGGGAGTTAAAATGGTTCTGTTATTCATCAGTTATTTGCTGTTATTCAGTTCAATTATTTACAAGTTCAATTGAGTTTCTGTTTCTTTTATATTTAAATTAATTGTAAATCGTATTTTTCAAATAACTATAGTACAGCTGCACATAAAGTTTTGATACTTAATATTTTTAAAATATTTTTACAACTTTGTTGCAGTTTTGCAGTTTTATATTGTTATATTTTGTGTAAACAACTCAGGGGACTAATGCACTTGCACTTTTATTTGACAGATTTAATATTTAAGTTCAAATATGTTGACAACTTTATTGTTTTACTGAGGTTTTTATTTATTGTTATAGTTTGTGAACAACTCTTATTTGTCATATTTAATATTTTTGTTCAACTATGTTTACAACTTTGTTGTTATTTTACAGAAGTTTTTATTTATTGTTATATTTTGTCAAAAACTTAGGGGACGAATGCACCTGCTCTTTTATTTGTCATTTAATGTATTTGCTGCTGTTGAAGTGTCAAATATTGTGTTCAATAAATTATCTATTTTGTGCAGACATTGCTTCCTGGATCCCTTCATAATAATACAGCAATCTTAATCATTCACAAATGAAACGGTATTATATGAATACACTGTGGTCACGGTGTGTCATGCAAAGTATTTCCAAACAGCTATTCAAGTCATCTAGTGAAAATTTCTTTAAAAAAAAAAAAAAAAATTATATATATATATATAATTTTTTTTTTACTATCGCAATATAATATCGCAATATATTGCACACCTCAAAAAAATCGCAACAATAGTTTTTTCCAATATCGTTCAGGCCTACTACAAACTACGCCGTCGTTGCTAAAAACTAGCTCGCATGATGCGGTTGTAGCAGGTAGCATCTGATGCGTCTCATAGATATCACATGTATGTTGAAATAGATGTGAATTGACAGAGCCAGCGGTGTTAGTAAACTATGGAGGACCAGGAGTGCAAAAATTCAATAAATAAATACACAAATAAATAAATAATTAAAAGTGTCATTAAAATGCTTTTATTTCCATAATTTATTTATTTATTTCAATATTTATTTCAATTTATATTTATTTCAATTTATATTTATTTATTTCAATTTTTATTTATTTATTTCAATTTATTTATTTATTTCAATTTTTATTTATTTATTTCGATTTATATTTATTTATTTCAATTTTTATTTATTTATTTCAATTTATATTTATTTATTTTAATATATATATATTTTTTTATTCAATTCGATTTTTATTTATTTCAATTTTTATTCTTTTATTTCAACTTTTATTTATTTATTTCAATTTTAACTTATTTCATTTTATATTTATTTATTTCAAAATGTATTTCAATTTTTATTTATTTATTTCAATTTTTATTCATTTATTTCAATTTTTATTTATTTATTTCAATTTTTATTTATTTATTTCATCATTTATTTTTTTATTTCAACATTTATTTATTTCACTTTTTATTTATTTCATTCTTGCACTCTTGTTCCCCGTGTGGCCGCATGAAATAATTTTATCTGTCATTGGCTCATCAAACTCGGTGGGCGGGCGTGAACTAGGCGGGGTTTGAGTTGATCGAGTAATAAGCGATTGCTTCGTCCTATTTCTTCCCAACATGGCGGCATTATCTGAGATTTTGCATGAGCTCTGTTGGGACAAGGTAGATTTCTCAGAACAAATTGAAGCAGGACATTTGGACCCTGAGTGCGTGTCCTACAAAACAGAGCAATTAATTAACGTTATTGGCATCATCTCGGCTCTGTCAGATCAAGACGTTGATCGAAGAGTTTTCGATAGTTTAGAACTGCGGTCAAGCCAGCCTCCACTCGTAAAAACGAAATCAAACCAGCCGCCCCTCATTTAGATTATTGTTTGCATTATGTGCATTACGGTAATGCAATGCGCTGGCTTCAGAATGCAATGACGTGGCTTCAGAGCGCGAGTCCCTTTATTAAATATATGGGGGAAAAAACGGTGACCTATTCGAAAACGGGTCCACTTTAGAGAGACACTGGAGCACCCCTAGACCCAAACTAAATCATTATCATGTAAAAATGATGTCGGAGTTCAGAGTAAAACTACTTAGAAAACTGCTAGTTATTTCTGTCATTTAGTCTTATTTCAAAACTTGATAAAAAATAAATAAATAAAATCTGGTAAATATCCAAGGATCATTCCACTTCTGAGTTATACTAGAGTTTCCCGTATGCAGACATCAGCCTGTTTAAAGGCGCTGGCCCGCGCGATGTAGAAGCCACAGACTGAACTCCACCATGGGCTGCTGGTGGAGTTCTCCTCAGAGTGTCCTCGATTAAATTTGCTGCTTCTCTGAGCAGCTCTGGGCACATTTTGGACATATGTATGTTTTGCTTGGACAACATGCGAAATGCGTCAAAGCCTACTACCGCTACACTGTCCACACTACTAATCTTAGTCGTCTTTGTGATTTTGAGGGAGCAATTATTTTTCAGATTATACGGATCTACACTGCCACCTTATGTATCGGGTGTACATAAAAATTAGCCAATGCCTCAGGCGTCAATCTATTATCTGAGATCGACTAGTTAAGACTTGCTTTGCTGAGCAACCAATCAGACGTTAGAAACTTTGATGAGCAAACGTGACAGATAAAATTATTTCATGGTTGCACCTCCAGAGGAACAAGAGTGCAAGAATGAAATAAATAAAAAGTGAAATAAATAAAAGTTGAAATAAATGAATAAAGAAAAACTGAAAGAAATAAAAACTGAAATAAATAAAAATTGAAATAAAAAAAATCTAAATAAATTTTGAAATAAATACATGTAAATTGAAATAAATAAATAAAAATCGAAATAAATAAATATAAATTGAAATAAATAAAAATTGAAATAAATATAACTTGAAATAAATAAAAAAAATTGAAATAAATATTGAAATAAAAGCATTTTAATGACACTTTTATCTATTTATTTAATTGTGTATTTATTTATTGAATTTTTGCACTCCTGGTCCTCCATAGTAAACAGCCGCCATCTTAAAGCAGTACACTTCTCAGCGCTAATAAATAATATTAGTCACTCACTCACGTACGTAACCCTTGGCTAACGTGTCTCACATACAGGCTTTATTTAATCTGTGAAACATAGCGCTGTAGAGTGATGAGGGTGTAAAATGAAAATATGATAAAGCTAACTGTCAATTTTAGCTCAGTAGTCATTGCTGGATAAAAAATACCAAGTAGCACTGGCCCCTAATGTGCTCCAATACAGCAGGTCTGTAACGTTGACAAAGAGTCACCCACTTCGTTAGGTTGCAATTATTTTGTTTTTTGCGAACGTCGCACCGCCCTCACCCCCGCACGTCACGCGGTGCATTCAGGAACGCATGCAAATATCCCCGCCATATTACAACCTGATATGTTACAAATACATTTGTTTTGAACTCTGTAAAAACTCAAAATCCTATCAGGACTTACAGTTTAAACTAACTTAGAACTTAAAAATGGCTTGACACAAATACAAATTCAATTGAAACACGTGGGGAAAACAGCTAACTATTAAGTGATGTGTGTTATCAAGCGTAATGGCATTTTTAGGTAAGAAATATATATATTGTTTATAAGATCTAAAAGTTTTTTGGAGTGAAAGCAGTGAATTGGTGTTTTTTTTTTTATTCTAGTCACATCTGAGAGGCAATTGTTGGCTGTTTTCAACAATGTACATCGAAAATAAAGACATTGATTGACTGAAAATTGTTCAATATTAAATGAAATGTCTTTTTTTTCTCATGTATATTTATAATTGCTCTGCCTAAAAAATATGTTTTATCCGATTACTCGATAGGATTTTCAGTCGATTACTCGATTACTAAAATATTCGATAGCTGCAGCCCTAAAATAGTTACGTGTCTCGGTTATGGTGGCAAATGGATGGTAAATTGTGATGAAAAATAACAATGGAGTATGATGTGTACTCAAATTTGTTTGGCTATATTAGCATTAATAATAAACATTGAGTGGCCATTTCCTGGAAATACTGGCTTTTGTGTTTTTCTCCACTAATACACTTCAGAAAAATGAAATTACATGTCTTTTCAATTACTTAAATAAATTTCTTTCTGCTGTGATGTGCTTGATAAACGTGTTATTTGCCTTTAGCCGATAAGTGTTCAATTCAAAGGAATAAAAACACATCGTTTTGGTGTAAGCAGTGATTTATAGCAAATTGTGCAGCTAGTCCTCCTTGTCTACATGCGGAGGCATTAAAGCACCTTAACTGCGCCATTTTTAGCAGTGATGTAATGTAACAAAGTAAAAGTACTTTGTTACTGTACATAAGTACATTTTTGTGAATCTAGAATTTACTTGAGTACAAATATGAAGTGGTGCTTTTTACTTTTACTTCACTACATTTTACAGCTCGTAGCTGTACTTTTTACTCAACTACTTTTCAACCTGTCACCATCATTAAACGTTACTTTTGTTTTTCTCTCATTGTGAATTGATAGTTTCGTTTTCATGTTTACAGCGCAATCAATAAGCCCCATGCAACTATACAGTTTTTGAGCACTAGAGGGAGCAACACAAGTACAAGCAAGATTAGGCAGGTGAACAAGATATTGACCAATAAAAAACAAAAGAGGGCGCAGCGCGCCTTCAAATGGGTGCTGCACACTGTTGTACAGTAGGTGGGGGTATGCACCTGATAGTTGCTTGCAATCCGCCAGTAAGATAAAAACTTGCTTGCTAAGCTTCTGTTTAGAGTGCAGTCAATTTTGTTACTTTTCTTCCCCATTCTGCACAGTTATACTGTATATTTAAAATATATACAGTATATCACATTTTTGCATCGGGAGAAAATACTTTTATCTTTTACTAGTGAATTTTAAAGCAAGTACTTTTGTACTTTTACTTAAGTAATTCTTTTCTTAGATACTTGTACTTTAACTTAAGTAATTTTAGGCTGTAGAAGAGGGCTAACTGTGTTGATGCTCACCTTGATGATTGTGTTGACAGTCAGAACCACCTCAGCCCACTGCACTGAGTCCACAGGGTTCTCCTTCAAGCTCCTCTCTTCCTCTTCCAGGAGACAATCAAAGATGGTGGAGATCTGTGAAACCTGACACACAAACACACAAACGCATACAGTCACGCTCCATGTATCACGAGTCACGACCCATCTGTTTTTGCCACTTGTAAACTAATCACTTTACTGATTCCATCATTGGAAACAATCAACTAAGGTCTTTATTAGACAAAGGATGTTATAGCAAGCCCATCCTGCCTCACCTCCCGGAAGAAAATATCAGCCCCAGTAAGACCTGG
The DNA here is from genome assembly GCF_030265065.1 of Corythoichthys intestinalis. Taxonomy (NCBI): domain Eukaryota; kingdom Metazoa; phylum Chordata; class Actinopteri; order Syngnathiformes; family Syngnathidae; genus Corythoichthys; species Corythoichthys intestinalis. The sequence continues at coordinate 49,008,303 of NC_080402.1, forward strand.
TGGCACGGTGGCGTTGCTCTTGTGCAGTGCGATGCCGATGGCCCGATTGACCAGCTCGCCGTGTTTGCTGTGGTGGTTTTTCAGGACCACGGCCGCCTGCAGCTTCTCGGCGTGCTCGCACAGCAGTAGCCGCGTGGCCATGGGTGACGAGCGTACCCAGACGTGTCCCAGACGCTCCAGGAGGCCCACCTGAAGGGGAAAGCCATTGAGCAATCAACTAGGGATGTCACGATACCAGAAAATTAGTAGTCAATGCCGATACCATTGAAATTCTACGATTCTCGAGAGCATTCGGATATCAAGGTAAAAATAAAAAATAAATCCCATGTACTTAAACGTATACTCCTTTACTAGAAGTAAACCACAATACTATGTGCTTATACCGAACAATCGGTATGTAGTTTTAAAGTATCAAACAATAGAATAAACAAAATAAAATATTGTGCATGTACTGTAGGGCCGCCTTCGAGTACTAGACAATAAAATGAACGGTCATGTACAAGTACAAAAAAAAAAAACTGTTTTTGCAAACCATTTGCAGAATGTAGCTTTTAAGTATAAAACAATAAAATAAAATAACATGCATCAGTGCGTGTAGCCTTCAAGTATAAAACAATAACCTAAAATACCCTGCATGTTGCCGTCAAGTACTAGTATATAAAAAAATATATATATACTGTGCTGAGCTAGTGGCATGTAACCTTCAAGTATAAATAAAATAGAATACAGTGCACATAGGCTTTAAATAACTAACATACTGTGCAAAAGTGTGCATATACAGTGACTATGAACGATAGCCTATTGTAATGTCTGTAAATATGCCCGTCTCCTTTAAGACCGGCTCGGGGCACGTGAAGCCACATTTACGGAAGCGATTAAGTGAAGTGGGAGCTAAAAGCTGGCGTGGATTGCGGCCGACAACAGCCCGTTTGTATTGGGGTGAATTTTGGCCCCAACGATACTTTGGGTATTGCAGAAAAGGCAGGACAGTCACATTTTCAGAATCTTGGTATAGACTTGCTACCGAAGTATCGGCTCTCGTTACAATCCAAGTCAGGTATAACAAAATTGGCAAGTTTTAAATTTTAGACCAGAGACTTCATGATGTATTGCCGGGACACGGGGCCGATTCATAGGGGGGCTGTCTTCGTCAAAGCTGACCGGGTTTCCGTTGAAAGTTCTTGTAAATAAACATTTAAATCCCTGAATTCTTTTTAGATATGGACGTAAAACAGTCTCGAATCTTGGTTAAAAGCAAAAAAAAAACAACAACAAAAAAAAAACGTGCAGGTAGCATTTATTTTATGTAAATATTGCAAACTATGATGCTAGTCACTTAGCAAATTAGTGGCCACCATATCACAGACAAACAGCTTTTTCTGTTGAAAATTATTGTGAATAAAGGCTTAAAACATTGAATTCTTTATAGGTATGGATGTAAAACAGTCTCGATTCTTGGTTAAAAGCCAAAAAACGGGTAATTAGCAGTTATTTTACGTAAATATTGCAAATTATGACGCCAATGCCGTAGCGGTTAATTTGTCCCATAATTTGTTTTTACAACGTTTCAAAATGTATGCATGGTACGAATGATATAATAATTACCTTGAATCCTCGAACAAATCACTCCTGAGACAATCCTTCCTGTTTGTATGCACTACAGCTTTCGTACTTTTTCCAACCTAAATCCGACATTAGATCGCTGCATGTGACCGACTGCTAATAAAGGAAGCGGAGTGTGGGACGGCCCCCGTCCAGAAGGCATGACGCAGTGAATGGGGAATGTGTCATGTCAATATATTATGAAGTCTATGTTTAGACACCTGTACGCAAAACTGAACACTGCTCCCAACAGTACCCAAATTGCAAGTGTGAAAGGGGTCCACAGGACCATGGAGAACGAGAGGTACCTGCAGAAGGAAGTCCATGAAGCAGCTGTGGGCCTTCATCTTGTCCTCCAATTGATGGAGAATGATGAGGGACGTCAGTGGGAACCCAGCGATCTCTAGAAGACAAAAAAAAAAGATGAGTTAGTAGTATGTCATATTGAATATGACATATTCACTGTTGCCACTAGAGGGGAGTGTATCCACCCAAATGAATTAAGCTAAATGCAAACCCTTTCCAAACAAACCATTACAACGCCACTCAAATTAAACGAATCCTCGAAGAAGCAAAATTTGATTTGAAGCTTATATCTAATCGAATTACTCGAGTTAATCGATTAATCATTGTAGCACTAATATTAATGCCGTCTTTCATTGAATATTAGCATTAAGCTAGAGGACGTTAGAAAAACAATGTATTTTGTGTGTGGTATGAATATATGTATATATTTGTGTCTTTAGTAATATTTTTTATCAACTGAAATGTAATAAACTGCTTGAAATCCATCAAGATTGGACTCCTTTTGAGAGACTGTTCAAAATCTGCTATATTTAATATGCATCTCCAGTTTGATCAATTAAATACCGCACATAATGGCTGATCAACGAGATCCATCTAAAAAAAATTACGATTTAATCTTAAAAGCGCTCAGCCTTCATGTGTCTCTAATATGTAATGGTCTATCCTCCTGGTCCTCACCATCAGGCACAGACTCAGCCCAACGGGGGTCTGAAGCTGGGTAGTCATCCAGCAGGTCCAGGTCGATCTGGGTCACCATGGCGTCCAGTTCGCCGCCCTCCACCTCATCGTCACCAGTCGAGAAGAGCTCGTCGATAAGTGCCTGAGCACCCAGGAGATCGTTACTGAGGTGGAAGTAAAAGATGATACTGGAAATTAGAATGTCCTGCAACATAACGCCTTGAACTTATTCGGTGAAGGGTTAGGGGAAAAAAAAGCTTCCGACACTAGTTTTGCTGAAGACCAGTAAATTACGCGGTACAATAAAGAAGATACCAAAAAAAAAAAAAAAAGTCTAAAAGAATCATGTTAAAAAATTGAATGGGAAGTGGACCATTTAGGTCTGATGAAGACAATTTTTGGTGTGTTCTTTAATGAAGATGCTTGGAAAGCTAAAAAATTTAATTGTCCGATATTATCAGATAGCCGATAAAAGAATTTTAAAATGATATCGGATAATAGTGAATTCGATTTTTCATGATTGGTTTTGGGCCATTGTGCAATTGGCAGTGCTGTCATGCCCACTTATTGGCCCCGTTTTTCTGGTGCTTCGACACCCCCTATAGACCCTACCCGCGTGACGTCACAACTCCCCTCTCCTGAATGGTACCGCTCACTTGTCCGTCAAAACATAGTGTTAACCTGTTACGGCTACGTACATTTCTCCTATTTACGGCGTGTTTTTCTGCTCCTTAACATTAATAATCAAAATGGGGAAGGCGTATGTGGCTGTTGGTTGCACTAACAGAGAAGATGGAAGGAGAGACTTGAAGTTTTACCGTATTCCGAGGGATCCAAAGAGGAGAGTGAAATGGACGGCTGCAATTCGACGTGAAAACTGGACACCAAAAAATCACCACAGACTATGTAGTAGTCATTTTATATCCGGTAAGATGCATTTAATATATATTTAGAGGGTTTTGGCCTGACAACCACAATTAAGATCATTGCTAGGCTAATCGCCGACAACATACGACGTAGTACGACATAGTTTCAAATTCAAGATGTTTGTGACTTCCCTTTCTTCCACCATCGTTATTTTTTGAATAATATTTAGCTGGTACCAAGTGAAAGAAACTGGCCTCGTCTACGGGGCTGACAAATAACCACAATTAAGATCATTGCTAGGCTAATCGCCGACAACATACACGTATGTATGTAGTGAGAGTGCTATCGCTAAACCATATAAACATTAAAAGCCTTAACTCCATTGACAAATGACATGAAATACATTAGACTTGACTGTGGATGTTAGCAAGAACAAAAGATTTTGAATTGAAAATTTCGTAACTCACCTTTCCAAGCACAAGATAGATTCCTGCCGAATTTTCGTGGACGAGGACCTGTTTCACCCAACCAGCAATGAAGTATTTATAAGCCTCCAAGCTCTTAAAGTTTTTCAAACTTTCGTGAGAATAGGCTGATTTTGTGTGGACAAGATAGTTGTACAGTTCAGGGTAGCTAGCAGATGTCAGGCAGACAGGGCGAAGACAGTGGGTCGAAAAACATCGATTTGGGCATCAAATATGGATCTGGCGACTGTATAGAACGAAGCTTTTCCTCATAACGCCTTTTATGCAACAGATCCAGTGAGTTTGCGGCATCAGAAAGCACCGGGTCTTCCATGAAATGCATTTTAAATTCCGCCATCAATTGAAAACAACGCTAATACAGAGTCAAAATGACGGACAAGTGGGCGGAACCATACAGCGAGCACGTGGTTTTGTGACGTAGGTGGGTAGGGTCTATAGGCGTTGGCTGTAATTAGTTTTGAAACGTTCAAGCACTTTCTGCTGAAGTCATCATTTGTCAATGCGAACTCATTGCAAATAGAGAGAGCTAAATGGATTAGCTAACGTCTGCAGCCAATGTACCATAGCAGTTCTTGCCATCTCACCAAGTTGTTTGTGCCTTATACAAGCATTGCTTTTAAGTTATTTATTACTGTATATTTTCCTTCATTTTATATTCATGAGCATTGTTTTTGTGTAGTATATTGGAGAAGTGTGTATTTCGTTTGTTTGCATTTATGGTAAAATGTGGTTACAATTTTATTGCTTTAGGCTGTACTACCGGTTGCTATTCAAATTGACACTTTGCTTTATTTGTGGCTTTGTTACACATTATTGGCACAATGTTTTGTTGTTTTCAGTTTTACAAAATAAGTATCAGTACTCTTGTCAAGAGAAAGATGACCACAGTAAAGCAAATTCTAATTTACTCTAGCGTCTGACTTCTCTTTAGACCCTGATTTGTTCGTGATCTGTCAATTTGTTTACCCACACAAACATTGAGGACAGAATAAGTGCCTTACTGGTACGTTGCACTTGCACCAAAAAAAATCTGATGTTTGCACTATTTTGATTTCAAAAATAAATATAGTGGTACAATGTAGGCAATTTTCCAAAAATTCAGTTGAAGTTGTTCTCATTTTTCACAGAATGTTTATTTCGAAAATCTTGAAATACTTACGTTTAGAGTATCATTAGTAAAGCATCCAATGGGGCATCACAATACATCAAGCTATAAAGTCCACAATCGCATAGTATATCGTTATCAGATTTTTGGAGCTGGACAATATCAGAATTTCGGTTAAAAAGTCGTTATCGGACAACTCTACATTGAACGTTAGCGTTATTTCGTGTATTTTCCCAATTTTTTCACCATCAAGTCTTTTGACAATTTTAAGATCTTTTAATATTTCCGGCACATTGTTCGTCTCGAATACAGGCGAGTTGGGTCTACCCTGTCTTCCGCTCGCTTTGCTTATACTAGCTTCCCAGAATAACAGAAATTCATATACTGACGTCGCTGACATGTGCGGTAAAGACGATTTGTTCCGAAATTTTGGAATAAAGTGTTTTCATACTTGACGATTGGATTATCAATAGACATAAACCCCCCCTCTCATTCAGAACAGAATCTTGATCGCAATGGGCTGGATCAGGTTAGAATATTTCGAATGGTGTGTGATGAAGCATTTTATTCTGATCAGGCTTTTAATCCGAATAAAAGTGTCCACATAAACGTAGCCATTGTCTGTGCATTTGAGTTCCCCGTGCACCGTCATTCCTTGTTGCGTCATTTTCGATGTCACTTGTGTTCCAGATTCCCAGCTCAAGCTTTGTTCGTAGTGTGTGTATTTTGATACTTAGTCTTTTGTTTGCACTTTGTTTTTTGGGATTTTGACATAAAAATATTTCGAGTTATCCACTACCCTGCCTGGCCTTCCAGTTTTCCTGCGTTTGGTTCCATCCTCCCTAGTTCCTCACTTTCTTGCTCTCGAATCCTGACAGAATCAAAATGAAATAATATCAAACATCTGGTTTTGCTTTGGAAAACATTGATAGTCACATAATTTACATGGTACTGGTAATATTCAAAGTCAACTTTTCTCAGCGCATACTTATTGGTTCCAATCACAGAAAGAAGTCTCTATGGGAATACTCCAAACTAAACAGGAAGTGATCCATTTTTGTTAGAAGCACAATTTACTAACCTAACAGAATACTGCATTAAATGAAAAGGTGCTGAATACCGGGAGAACTGCAGAAACGCTGCCTTCAGGAGCCTAGGTTTGTCCTCTTGAGGTACCGGCTCAGCTCGGCTGGGCTGCTCCATCACGGATACCTTTAATAGGAACGCCATTACTTACAAAAAGTATACAAAGTGGTACCACCATTAGTTAGGAATTCACCATTTGACAATGTTTATGCTTTAACATATTATGAAGTGCGCAGGCAAAACCAGCTTCTGTCTTTGACCTCTCACCTCCGGTCTTGCCGCCAGAGACGAGCACAGCGAGTCCTCCACGGTCTCGGGCAGGATCGAGGCGCGCTCCCGGGCCACCACGGCTACCAAGCCGCTGTTCAGAGAGAAGAAGACGGGCAGGTTGGCGCAGCAGCCACCACCGCGCACGCCATCACCTACGGTAGATACATGTAATCCAATCACCTCAAGAAACCTCATGCAGAGCTTGTAGTCTCGTCTAGGAGCTCACCAGGCGAGTTGAAAAGGATTTTCTCGTCAGGAAAGTTCACCCTGCTGCTTCCTGTGGAACAGGCGAAGACGAGCTCCCTGTTGTAGAGGAAGGCGGTGGTGCCAGGAGAAGGTGGTAGCAAGAGACGTGTGGCGTACAGCTCTGACTTGTTCTGAGGAAAAAATGTCATGGCCTCATCAATTATGATTTTAAAGGCATCCCCTATTAAAGACAATTTCAAAATGAGCTACAACCGGCCAGCTCCCTCTACTGGCTAACTCAGAACCTACAGGCAACAATATATTCATAGTGAATTATTCTAATCGCTCAGCCCAGAGAGGAGGGAAAAAAAGCACCCAAATCTGCCTACGAGGATCGCTGCATCTGTACATTACAAGAATATACAGACCAAATTTCACCGTTATGCGTCCACTAATAACGAAGGATTAGCAATTTTAATATCGCAATTAATTAATCAGCTCTGAGACTTTAAAAAAAAAAAAAAAACTAGTGATGCACGATAATGCATTTTTCAGCCGATTCCGATAATTTCCTCCTCGTTCCAACCGATAACCGATAATGTCAAGCCGATAATTTTATTAAAGATTTATGTAAAATTTTAAAGTATACACAAGGGAAAATATTGCTGTGCAAAAATAATATTGCTCTTTTTTTTCAACATCAAATGTGAACAAGTAGTAGTAGTAGTAAATTCCAACATCTAAATAAAGACAGATTGTCTGACATTGTGTAATGGTAAACTTTTGGCAACAATTACTTACAGAGTAAATACATAAGTTGCACAAAAATGGCTTTAAAAGTATGCCATTCCTAAAGTATAACATTACTACACAGCAAAAACACAGCTCCTTAAGACTAGTTAAAGTCCCTTGTTTTCAGTGTAAATCTATTGGAAATAAGTTAAATTAACTGCCAGCACTTCAAGTATATTTCACTCAGATTTCTTGAAGAAAAATGGCCAGCTGAAAATAAGGTTAACAGCCTTATTTTAAGCAATAAATTATTATACATAATCCTTAAAAAAAAAAAAAAAAAAAAAAAAAAAACCTTGTCAGAAATGTTCTTTATTCAAGAATATGTATGGTTCAAAACATTATTTGAAAGCAATTTTTTCTTGATTTAGGTGAAAAATGACCTTATTTTTTTAGATGTTTGGGCATAATAAAACCAAATTGCAATATTTAGTTCAAGTAAGTGGAATAATCTGGCGCATTCAACTAGTCTTCAACACTCAAACAGGATGGGGAAAATTATTTGACTAGATTTAAGAAGAATGATCTGATTAAGACGTCATAAATTTAAAGCGTACTGAATGCATTACTGACTGGATGACTTCTTTGTGTCGTTTGGTGCATGTTACAATTATCAATTAACCACTGTGCCGTCATGATAAACACGGTTTGTTGACATCACCTGTGTAAATGTCCGTGGTAAAACTGATGTGATCGGCATGTCTTTCACGAAGAATCGTGGTCGTATAAACTGCATTATTTTTTCATCCAGGGGTTTGGCTATCGGGTCATTTCGGGAATTTCCTCCCGCCTGTGCCCTTCAGTCCGTCCGGCTGCCAAATTAGCACCCGCGCCAGGCCTCTGTCTCGAACTGGAGTGGCGGCGGCAGCTAAGTTCGTACCGGATATCCGCCCGCCACGGCCGGCTCGCTGCGGCGCATTCGGTGCATGGCTCTGCTCTGATGCTCTACCCGCCTAGGGCGAGGCGGCGGCGGCCTGCCGGACCAGCGGGCTCCGTCGCAAGAGAGCTACTTGTCAACTATCGATCTCGTGAGGTGTTTAGCCATAGATGGGAGTTTACCACTCGCTTTGGGCTGCATTCCCAAACACCCCGACTCCGGGAGGACCGCAGCGTCTCTGTATTGTCACAAGCCCCGTAGCTTCCTTTATAGTTTATTTGTTAACAATAGCTTTAGCATTCGTGCTAGCAGCAGCCTCATATTCGTTCCAAAAATCATTGTGATGCAGTTTTAAATGGCTGCTGGGTTAGTACTAGTGGTGTTCAATGAGGACGCTTTCTTTAGGCCTTGAGGAACTGTTTTTGTAGATGGCGAGAGCCACACTGGAAAAGCAACGCACGCTAGTGAGAGCGCCTCAACACTGATGTGTAACACCGCCTCCTCTATGACGCCGTACTCCTAAACCCCTCCTCCCACAGGGGCTTCAGAGAGGGGAGGGGTTGAGCAGGCGGCAGTGAAGAAGTGGAGAAAACTGCTTGGTTGCACACATTTGGAGGCTAAATCAAGTATATAATTATCGGATTGCATTATCGGTTGATTTTTTTATTATCTGTGTGACGTCATAATTGCCATTATCGGCCGATAATTATCGGTAGCCGATATTATCGTGTATCTTTAAAAAAAAACTCTGGCTCCAAGGATCGATACATATAGTCCTAAAATATTCCTCTCACCCATTACTTACCAAGTTGTCCACAAATAATGGAGGAGTGCCAATTATAGTTCGCGTCCTCCCCAAGAAGAACAACAAGAACAAAGTAAAGTAGACAATTTTATAATAGCCCAGCAATCCAAGTATTTATGCTTGATTTTTTAACTAAGAAAATTACTAACAACCAGTGTTGTTAATAATGGCGTTAGAATATAACAGCGTTATCTTCTTTAGTAGTGAGCAATCTAATTAATTACTTTTCTCATCTTGGCAATGCCAAGGCGGGAAAGGCGTACGTTCCTATGCGTTACAATGTTGGTTGACTGACGCGAGAAAAGTCTGAAAAAGACGGACTCACGGAGACGAGAGAGCAGAGCAGGAGTGGGGAGGAGGCAAGGGAGTGTGACGCTAGAGCTGGGAATCTTTGGGCACCTAACGATTCGATTACGATTACGATTCAGAGGCTCCGATTCGATTATAAAACGATTATTGATGCACCCCCCTCCTTTTTCTTTTTTTTTTTTTTTTTTTAAATAAAATTTTGTACATTAGTTCCAAAATTGTTCAAAAATACTCTCAGGCTAAACCAAACTACTATTTCAGTATCAAGTTAACATATAGCAGTAAACAAATATACAAAAATAACATTAAATAAAAAAACTCCAGTCCCCATTCTGTATCAGCAGCTTTAAACTACATTCAATTAATTTAATGTTGTGAATCAACCGTTAAAGTTGTTAAAATTGCTCCCGTTATTCCATAATTTCCCTTTTGTCTACTTTTGACATGTGAAAGTTTTAAAACTATTTTAAAGATAGATTCAAGTCAATATTTTACCGATTTAGGAGTATTTTAGATAAAAAGTTAATTGGGTTTGCTTGGAAGGTTCGCTACAACAGCATTGCAGGGAAGTTTACTGCTTTAAGATGGCGGCCGTTTACTAACGCCCGCATCTAGCTTTTTGCAGATGTGCTGCTACCGCTACCGAGTCTATAATCCATCTAGTCCTATATAAATGATATCTACCGTAACATTATGTAGCTTAGCTGTACTTGTAGCAGCTTTTCGGCAGCAGTCAGGTATGTTGTTATGTTTTTTTATCTCGTGGCATGAGTTGAGCTAGAGCCGTGAGTTGAGCGTTGGCATTACCCGAGGGGCCGGTTAATGAGAAGCATAATGTTTAGCTACTCCCGCTCCGTTCCGTCCCGAAGACCGCGCGGCGCGCTGAGTGTGTTGTACTTCCGCTTTACTTGGCATATTTCAATAATCGGAATTTGGATGTTTGTGAATCGTTCTCGAATCTTCCACGGCCGAATCGCGAATAATCTAAGAATCGGAAATTTTGCACACCTCTATGTGACGCCGTTGCAAACGTGATGCTACTATGCTAGGTGGCTCCAATAATACCTGACTGTAGCCGATGGCCTACAAACTACGCCCACATGATGCTTCGGTAGATGTCACATATATACAGAACTAGATGCAAATGACAGACACGGTGGCATTAGCAACATGTATAATAAAGAACTAGATGCGTTAGTAAGCAGCCGCCATCTAAAAGCATTAGACTTCTCAGGAAGGCTCTATTGTAAAGAACCTTCCTTGCGGACCTAAGTAACTTTTTATCCAAAATGCTCCTAAATCGGCAAAATCTTGACTTAAATCTATCTTTAAATGATGAAGCAGTTTTAAAACTTACACATGTCGAAAATAGACAGAAGGGAACTAATGCAATAACGGGAGCAATTTTAACAACTTTAACAGTTGATTCACAACATTAAATGACTTCCACACATAGCAAAGGTCACTATCTAGTTATCGTAATATCCGCAATACCCCTGAGTCTAGTTAAGTTTAGGGTAAAGAATTGGGATTAGGGCCAATTGTCCCAAAAACCCTTTAAACTTCACATTGTGTGATTGTCCCAAAAACCCTTTAAACTTCACATTGTGTGGCCTGCTTTTTTTTTTTTTTTTTTGAAAAAACATGAAAATTATCACCAGTTACTTTGCCAACTAATTACCCTTACATTCAGGTAACCGAGTTACTAATGCCATTACTTTTTGGGAGAAGTTATTTGTAACTGTAATTAATTACTTTTTTAAAGTAAAATTAACAACTTTGCTAACAGCACCATCAAACTTGGCTCCTTGGAGCATTTTTTTGTGGCTTCCCTTTTTGTAGAAACATGTACGGTACCAAATTTCACATGCCTGCAATATGCAGTGCAGGGTAGAAAAGATACCTTTAGAGTCTTTTTCCTAATGACATACCTTTCTCGCTCGCACACACACATTTACTTGCTGCAGTTTTAGAAGTTGCACAGGGACATAACTTCATTATGACAGCCAGAAATGCTTCGGCGTTTCACCTGGAAGTTGGGGTTGAAGTTGCTGACTTCCACAATGAACTGGTTAGAGATGGCGGCACCGAGGTCCTGCACGGTGACCAGGACATAGTAGACAAGGCAGGGCGTGTCAGATGGGTGCCAGGCGGCAGCCAGTATTACCAACCCGGTCCTGAAAACACAAGTTGCAGTTTGATGACAAGAGAAGGAGAAGATCTAAAAAAAAAAACAAATTTCAAACTCACTGGCTAAACTTCATGTCCAGAAAAGATACGTTGATGCCGCTTCGCATCTCCTCGTAGTTACCCTCCGAACCCTGGTGGAGGTAACAAAGCATTTACACATACCAATACATGTTTAACTTGCCGAGAACACACTCATAACTCAAAAACACTCTTACAGTATCCGATACGACCTTTTCACAGCTAAGAACAGCAAGTTGTTTAACAAGTTAAGAATGACATCTTTTCCAAAAAGTGAGCTTAAACTAGACCAAAGGCACTCTATGAGCAGCCTGCACAGTTTTTCCGGTGTGATTGTGTTGGAGACCACTGTTCCGATTTGGCAACCCTTGTCCTGCTTACTGACCCAAATGGCGTCGGTGATGCTTTCGGTCAGAGCTCGCTGGGTGTCCCAGCTGACCGTCTGTTGCTCCGAGCTCTCGTCCACTTCCCATTTGCTGAGGCGTGAGTTAGTCAGCGCGTAGAGGGAGCTGGTAGCATCCACCCACAACAAGCTTTGCAGCTGCAACAACAACAAAAAATGTCAACCAGCAAAAGTCACATCCATGTGTTTGCCCTATATGACTCTAAAATAAAATAAACCCCTCTCAAATCACAAATATCCCAAACTTTTTTCCCCTTATTGCTTTGAAACATTTCTACCTACAGTAATACATGGATGAATGAGAAAAATAACAGACAAGCCAAGGTTCAACTGTACAATGGAAAATATGTGAATAACTGTCATTTGATTGAAAAAATGTTCATATGGTAACACGGTAAACACTTTGAATGATGAAAACACCCACATCGTCGTCTGAAGGGGGAGACAGGATGCCGAACAGGCTGGACATTCGGCGCCCGATGCCGGACAACATGCCCTGGCCCTGTTGCAGCGCTCGGTACTGAAGCCTTCCTGAAGCATCTGCTGCAACGCGCAACATGCGACTTTTAGCCGAGGACACCACAAAGCTGCCGTCCTAGCAAGGAGACACACCACCATAGGGATAAACATCAGCCATCATTAATCTAGATAAATTCACACAAACTTCTGGTAGGTTTTAGAAGCTGTAGGCGTGTCTGCTGACTGTATTTGAAACCACGCCGTGCACAAGTGCCAACTGTCAATGAACTCACTGAACTTGTTACGACTTGGAAAATGGACGCTACTTTGTCTAGCTTTTTTTTCTAATGCCAGCATGTGCTCATGGCGAACCTCCCTTTTCTGATGATCTTCAAGTTAGATTCACGATTTCGTTCCCATTCACAATGGAGCCAACCTCTACCTCTGGAAGTAAAGCTAGCATTATAGCCTTAGTTTGCTCACCTAACTATGTGATATAGTGCTTGGGAAACATGCCTTTTGTGTAACTGAAGCTTACTATGGCTCAGATTAAGGAACAGTAAAACATCTACTATCACACCTATTAAGATGACATACAACTCTAGATTTCAGTGTCACTGCAGCAAGATATTTGTTTTTAATGTGAACTTTTCCCACTGTATTTGTAGTTTGTTTTATGTACTTTAGGTCTTATAATGGTGGATTTCTTTTAATGTTTTATTTTGAATTAATTTTATATGTCACACAAACCTGGTATTCTAACATGGTGATGTTTGAACATTTTAATATCCAGTGCATCCTGCTTTACTGACTGGAAATCCACCTTTCGCACATAGTTTTTTACTTACAAATGCTGTCAAAGCTGTGCGTGATAAAACACAGTACAGTAAGGAAACCTCCACTTGTTCATGTTTTCTCTAAGCAATTCTCCATTGTTCACAAAAAAAAAAAAAAAAAAAAAAAAAAAAAAAAAAAAAAAAAAAAAAGATACTATACAACTACCACCTAGGGATGGGAATCGAAATCCGATTCCAATTCGGAATCGGTTCCGAGTGTTTCGAGGCCTCGACATCACAATGAAAAAGCCTTAACGATCCCTTTAACGATTCCTAAAGACGCGTATTGCGTCGTGACGTGTCTTGTTGTCCAGACGCATCAAACTAGCATAGCGCCAAGAACCACTCACTCCAAAGTTTGACTACACTTCACCAGGAAAGAGTGTGAAAATGAAAGGTTACGACGGGTAAGCACGAGCATTGCAGCCATAAACATAACAATGACAGCACGTAGGTTCAAACGCTCGAAAGTGTGTCTTCACTTCACGATGAAAAATTACAACAAAGCGACTTGCAGTCATTGCAAGGTGGAGATAACTGCATCGGGAGGGAATACGACTGCGCTGTCCTCACAGAGAGGCTAAGGCTCAGTTCTGGCTATACAGCTAGCTAAACTCCCAAATGACGATGTAGAAGACGTTGGTATAATTTGCTGACTTTATTCAACCATCACTTGAAGAGTGAAACTAAGAATAGAAATGAAACAAATCAATTTCGTCCCCAATAACAAACAGGTTTGCATCAACGTAAATCAGCGATGATTAGCTGCTAATAACAGTATGGTTAGCATTCGTTCGCTAGCATTAGCACATCGTTCAAACCACTACACAACTGGATTTAAGTGTCCGATCGCGAGTGGAAACAAAACAACAACAACACAAAAGATGATACATACAGGCGTTGCCTCTGTAGATATTAACATTAACAAAGAACGTAGGCTCGTAGAAGTGTTTCCCTAACTCACTTCGCTCACTCACTCGCTTGGATGCGGCATTTCTTCGGGTGTCCAAACTGCGGCCCGCGGCCCAAATACGGCCCGCCTCCACATTTGGTCCGGCCATTTTTTTTTTTTTTTTTCTCAATCGTGTTATTTATTTCCTGGCCTTTTTCCTTGAATTCAGAGAGGGTTATTTGGTTATTATCTATTTAATTAATAGTGTTTTTATTATTAATTATTATTATTATATTATTATTTTTATTTTATTTACTTTCATTCCGTGAAGAATACAAAAAGGGTTATTTGATTGTGGCTTTCTGAAAAACAATAATTTTTTACATTTATGCACTTCTGCAATCGTCACACTTTTTCTGTTACAAAAAGACCCTGGCCCCTCATCAGAGAAGGGAAAAGTTATGTGGCCCTCACAGGAAAAAGTTTGGGGACCCCTGCTTTAACACATATTGCCAAAGGCAGAATAACAACCTATCTGCCAATATATACCAATATTTTTTATTTTTATTAGATAAATGTTTCAGTAAAATGTTACACATTCTTGTGTATTTGCCACTTATTGCCACAGTTAACATTGAGGCTTTGGGCCTCTTTTGATCTCATTGTGAGTTTGTAACGTTGTGAGTTCTGATTAAACAAACTCGATGCCAATCAAAACGTTTGTTCTTCTTTTTCCCCAAATTAGAATCGATAAAGAATCAAATTGTTAAGCAATATCGATAATGGAATCGGAATCGTAAAAATCCTATCAATTCCCATCCCTACTACCACCTAACTAAAACGAAACAGATGATTGCTACTTACTGTGACTGTCACCACAAAGGAACACAGATCTCCCAAGTCCAGGTCAGCCTCGGAATAGTTGCCCTCCTGAGACAAGCTGGGCCACAAGCGAGCGGTGCCCTCGGCAGCCACGGCCAGCACAGACAACCCCTGCACTGGCGCTACTTCCAATGGCCCGGTCGACGTGACGGCCACATGGTCGGCTGTGTAGTTGTACTGGCTGTTGGGCAGCTGAAGCTCTTTACACACACTCAGCTGCAAAAACAAAATTACGTTACTGTGGCCGCTTTGAGACATTAAATGTTTATGGAAAAGCAAGGGACGCCATAGCTATAGCGAGTTTGAACACTAAATGCTCAGCTGGCAACATTGAAAAACCAAATGTGTTGTTGTTTTGCCTATGCCTGCTCTATGCTCCTTAGCGAAGGTAAACATGTACAAAATAAATGTACACCTTGGTCACTGCTGTCTGGGATATCTTCCAGATGATGAGTCTGTCTCCGCAGACCATCCAGGCCCAGCCACTCTCACTCACTTTCACAGATATCTGCTCCTCAGCTGGAGGAAAAGGACCAAATCCAAAAGTAAGTCAGATTTTTAAGTTTTGTACTCAATAGACTAAAATAAGTCTTCCTTGAGTCAAGTTATGTGACTCAGGTGCCCCACTTCTACCATGAACACACACATACATAAACAAACTTTTACCGTTAAGCACAGTCAGCACTTCCATCACTTTGACAGGGAGTGAAGAACCGAACGTTTGCACGTCATAGTTGAGGCCGTCCGAGGGGGCGTTGCTTTGATCACGAGTGGGCGTCGGTCTGTGACACACAAAGACAGGCTAAAAAAAAAATTTAAAAAAAAACCCTGCCAATATATGAATTCTGAACATGAATATGTAGAGGGTCACTTAACTAATTTACTATTATGACCAGGTTTTGATGGATTCTTATGGCATCTTTGGTAACAGACCAAATTATGGGATTATTATACTCAGAACTTCTACAACATCCAGGAGACACTTACTGTAATTGTCCATAGATGTGATTGTAAATATCTATCCTTAACAGTATACAATATTCTGTATTAGGGCTGAACGATACTGGAAAAAACTGACATTGCGACTTTTTGGGGTTTGCGATATACAGTGCTGGCCAAAAGTATTGGCACCCCTGCAATTTTGTCAGATAATGCTCAATTTCTCCCAGAAAATGGTTGCACTTACAAATGCTTTGGTAGTAATATCATCATTTATTTTGCTTTCAATGAAAGAAAAAACACAAAAGAGAATGAAAAAAATAAATAAAATCATTATCATTTTACACAAAAATGGGCCGGACAAAAGTGGTAGCACACTCAGCCTAATACTTGGTAGCACAACTTTTAAACAAAATAACTGCAAACAACCACTTCCGGTATCCATCAATGAAATTCTTACAATGCTCTGCTGCAATTTTACACCATTCTGCTTTGGCCAACAGCTACAGGTCTCTGAGATTTGAAGAGTGCCTTCGCCAAACTGCCATTTTCAGATCTCTCCACAGGTGATCTATGGGTTTCAGGTCTGGACTCATTGCTGGCCACTTTAGAAGTCTTCATTGCTTTCTCTCAAACCATTTTCTATTGCTTTTTGAAGTGTGGTTTGGTTCATTGTCCTGCTGGAAGACCCATGACCTCTTAGGGAGATCCAGCTCTCTCACACTGGGTCCTACATTATGCTGCAAAATTTGTTGGTAGTCTTCATAATGCCATGCACACGGTCAAGTAGGTCAGTGCTAGAGGCAGCAAAGCAACCCCAAACATCAGGGAACCTCTGTCATGTTTGACTGTGGGGACAGTGTTCTTTTCTTTGAAGGCCTCTCTTTTTTTCCCTGTAAACTCT
Source organism: Corythoichthys intestinalis (assembly GCF_030265065.1). Lineage (NCBI taxonomy): Eukaryota > Metazoa > Chordata > Actinopteri > Syngnathiformes > Syngnathidae > Corythoichthys > Corythoichthys intestinalis. The sequence continues at coordinate 49,025,194 of NC_080402.1, forward strand.
TATGTTGATGCCTTTTCCCAAAAAAACTCTACTTTTGTCTCATCTGACCAGAGAACATTCTTCCAAAACGTTTTGGGCTTTCTCAGGTAAATTTTGGCAAACTCCAGCCTGGCTCTTTTATGTCTCTGGGTCAGAAGTGGGGTCTTCCTGGGTATTCTACCATAGAGTCCCTTTTCGTTCAGACGCCAACGGATAGTACGGGTTGACACTGTTGTACCCTCGGGCTGCAGGACAGCTTGGACTTGTTTGGATGTTAGTCGAGGTTCTTTATCCGCCGTTTCCACAATCTTTCGTTGAAATCTCTCAATCTTTCTTTTCCGTCCACATCTAGGCAGGTTAGCCACAGTGCCATGGGTGTATTGATTACACTTATTGATGACACTGCGAACGGTAGACACAGGAACATCAAGGTATTTGGAGATGGACTTGTAGCCTTGAGATTGCCTGAGCTTCCTCACAATTTTGCTTCTCAAGTCCTCAGACAGTTCTTTGGTCTTCTTTCTTTTCTCCATGCTCAATGTTATACATACAAGGACACAGGACAGCGGGTGAGTCAACTTTAATCCATTTTAAATGCCTGCAAGTGTGATTTTGTTATTGCCACCACATGTTATGAACCACAGGTAAAGTAACATGTGCTGTTAACTATACAAATTAGAGAAGCATCACATGATTTTTCAAAGGGTGCCAATACTTTTGTCCGGCTCATTTTTGGAGTTTTGTGTAAAATGATAATCATTTCATTTTTCCCCCCCCATTCTCTTTTGTGGTTATTTTTTCATTGCAAGCAAAATAAATGAAGATATTACTACAAAAGCATTTGTAAATGCAATCATTTTCTGGGAGAAATTGAACATTATCTGACAGAATTGCACTTTTGGCCAGCACTTTATTGCAATATTAAAACTAGAAGAATTTTCACCAAATGATTTGAATCGCTCTGTTTGAGAAGACTGGTTGACTCACCATGTTTTTGTACTATTGTATTGCATTCAGTATTTTATTTTATTTTCTTCCTCATGTATCCTTTTATTTTTAATTTGTATTTTATTTTATATTCTTCAAGCAATTTATCATATTCTTCATTATAAAAATGTTATTTTAGTTTGTTTTTTATTGTTGCATTATAGATAGATTTAAAATGCTTCAATTTACCTCAATTGTATTTATTTATTCACTATTTATTCATATAAAAATAAAAAATGCAAAACTGCAATTTATTTTGGTATTCATTTAATACCGTTTAATCCAGGCTAAGGGTGTTTGTCTGTGAATAATAATGAAGATTGCTGTATATAAAAGGGATACATTAAGCCATGTCTCTGCACACTTATTGCTTTTAAGAAGCAAACCAACGTTTTACGTGTTCAAAAAATAACAATGATCGCACATCCCGTGATAGTATTGTTGCGCGTGCGCACATTGCGCTGGTGACATTCAAAGGATATATTGTGCAGGCCTATTCTGTATTTATAGGGTTCTCCTAACCCTTTGTATGTGATTGCCTATGAACTATCACTGACACCTGCTCTCTCTCTTACATCTATCGATCTACTAGTATGATTTTGAAAAGTATGGTCGTTTGAAAATTAACTCGTGAGTCAAAAAAGTGTGGGCACCCGTTAGGTAACATATTAGAACATCTCATCACATGCTTGCCTCCTTCGAAATGAGTCAGAGGCATCCAATTGTTTGTCGATGAAAATGCAATAACATAACCGATAAATGATTAATATAAAAAAATAAATAAATAAATAAATAAAAAGTATGCGGGGAAAAAAAACTCGAGAAAGTAGAGTACAACAAGTGGTCGTTACCTCCCCGATAGAGTCGTCCTCCTTGGGGTGAGCAGAAGGCTGCTGGACGTTCTCCTGGCGGGTGTTCTGCTCTGCTGCCGGCGGGCCGAACTCGGGCCGCCACGCGGAGAAAACATCAGTGTCCTGCTGAGGTTCAATAATCCAGAGAACAAGGTTGTTGTCCGCTAATTAGCTCCAAATTTTCTTTTTCTTTCCCCACCGCGAGTTCGTTTCTCCGAATAGCGCGCGGAGAAGTCGCTTGGAGATGACGTCAAACACGTCACGGAAATACACTTGCCTCATTTGCCGTTCAAATTAATTTCAGTCGTATTTTATGCAACGATAGAATTAATTGTATCGTCTAAATGAAATCGTCACATCAAGGATTATTTCCATTATTATTTAAAAAATATATTTGTTGTTGTTGTTGTTGTTGATGGTAATTCGTAAGGTTAACTTTCAAAATATAAAGTATTTTGATTGGCTGACAACCTGTTGGGCGGCTCGAGTGACACTTGTGAAGATAAAAAAATAATTTTAGGGGAATTTCATCATATTGTAGATTTGGTTTCGAATTTGCATAACCTACAATTACAAGGTAGCGGCAAAAAAAAAAAAAGTTAAAATACCAAATTTCGCATGTCACATATCGTCCTAACCCGGTCTTTGTCAGGTGACGTAACGCTGTCAAAAGCCGCAGTGCATTGTGGGTTGAATCGCCATTTTGAGTGTACACTAATTGTAAACAACTGAGCAGTGAGAATCGTCTTTGCTTTCATCATTGTCTTTGATAAATGGGACACTCGTGTTGTTTGAAAGGCTGCCATACTAAATCACATGACAAAAATGGCAGCAAAGTTGACCACGACGTAAGATTTTTTCGTTTTCCCTCTTGGAAAAGAGGTTATAGACAGCAGGTTGAGGAACTAACGAAGCGGCGTCGGATGGCCTGGGTCGCAGCGGTGAAACGACTTTCTACACCATATCTCCCTTCCGGCGTGTTTGCTCTCGGCATTTTCATAAAGGCAAGTCAGTTTTTTTCAAAGTATTGATACTGAATATGCTGTTTTTTTGCTTTCTAAAGTCGCTATTTTCTCCTTGGCTAACCTTAGCTAGCTAGCCTCACTTGTAAACTACAGGCAAAGAGGGAGGGCAGTTGAAATGGGTTAATCTGTACGTGATAAATCAGTGTTTAATTTATTCAGTCACCGTTTATAAAAACATTATAGAGTGAATGATTTAAAAGATAAAGGTAAACAGCAAAAATGCACAGAAATATTTATCAATGCGCGAGATTTCCTTTTGTGATCTGAGAGATCTGATGGGATGGTAGCATGTCTGATTAAGTGTTTACGAAAGTGAAATGCCATGGAAATATCCAATCTTACCTAGCTTTCTAAATAAAACCTGTGATTGCAGGTGAACCAGCTTATGAAATGATGGAGACTGACCCAGACTGGGCACCATCCCTACATCTGGGACACACATCTGTTACACCGACAAACACTGCACGCTCTGCAAGACGAACGTGAGCAGCTACCGAAAGAGACACTGCAAGCACCAGAGATGGGGGTCCAGCAGGATGCAAACATTGAAGAGCTGCAGACCAAGGAGGGACCATCTGAGCCTGGTGAAATAAACAGTCACCAAGAGAATGAGCAAGAGACACCTGACGCAGGAGAAGAAAGTGGTCAGCTACAGACTGAAGAGGGGACACATGACGCTGGAGAAGAAGGTGATCAGCTAATCACAGAGGATGTGACACAGACTGTGATTATTGACCGTTTTGAAATTTTCACAGAAAACCCATCAAATCTGAAAGCACGTGCCCAAATGTTTTCCAGCTACAAGCACCACCACACTATGAAGTATTTAATATGTATTACACCCAAGGGAGCCATTTGTTTCTTATCAAAAGGCTGGGGAGGGTGTACAAGTGACAAACATATAACCCTGAACAGTGATTTTTTTTTTTTGATAATTTGTTACCTGGGGACATTGTCTTGGCTGACAGAGGTTTTGACATACAAGAATGTGTGGGCATGTAGTGTTCAGATGTCAAACTCCCAGCATTTACAAAAGGCCGCTGTCAGCACATTTCAGAATCCATGTTGAAAGGGTCATCGGAAATGTTTGTCAGAAGTATAAGATCTTAACAGGAACCATATCCATAAACATGATTCTTCCACGTGAAGGTGAAGAAGCCACAATGTTGGATAAGGTCACTTTCTGCTGTGCCCTGATAAGCCATTGCCCAACAGTAGTATAGTACAATTTTCTTTTCGTGGTGTTTGTACAAGCAGTTATTTTATACGTTTGTAGATGACTTAAACCTGTTTAATAAAGTATGTCAGTGGCAATTTTGAAGTCTTGACTCCTTGCCTCTCTTAGGTACGTAAAACACTAGTGTTGGTTTTGATAATGAAAAGTACTGTTGTTTGTACTGTTGTGTCAATCAAAACACAGCAGCACAATGGTAAACAGAAAATAGCAATACAAGGAAATATAAAACATGTGCATATGAAGTAAAATAACACTAGTTGTAGAATAACGTGTTCAAGTCAATTTGTCCCACTTCACATGATAAGTCCTGCATTGAGAGAATTGCACATCTTTGCATGGCAATGTCAACACTGAAACAATATATTGTGCAATATACATGAATTTGCATGTCATTATGACAGTTCCTTCACCTGTTTTAGTCATGTGATGTTTAAGATGATATTCAAGGTACAATTCAAGTTCAAGGATGTTCAAGTAAGAGCTGTATCATGTTTCTGAGAGTAGCAACGAGTGACGACTGTGTTGTCGCAGTCCAGCGGTCGAAATGCGAAGATCCTGCACCGAGCCATTCGTTAAATGTCCGTGAGCTTCGAGAGATTTATAGTTTTTAAAATGTAAGCGCTGATACCGTAAACGAGGGACTTTTTTTTTATATCCAGCGATGAAGTTGGAGGCAGTAATGTGGCGTCGGAGCTACTCCTGTTCTGGTTTGTTTACATCCGTGATACACTCAAAATGGCGCATGGGGGCGTGTCCGCTAGTGTTGTATCGGTCGTGAACGATTCGTTCTTTTTGAACAAATTGTTTTGGTGAACGAGACCGAACTAATCATCATCTGCACTGATTCGTTCTATGAAGGTGGTGCTTGTTCGCTGCGTGGGAGGGCGTTGAGCAAGCGGCAGCGTCTTCTGACATCGCACACGACCAATCAGACGCCAGCCTCATCGCGGGCAGGGGAGGGACCGGAAACAGAATCAGGGCGTTTGTCACTCACGTCCACGTGTGGCCAATAAGCAGCCAGCGTGCAGGCAGGGGGGCAAGACTGAGTTTTGTCACTTCCCGTTCAGTGACTCGGTCCTCCGGTTCCTGACCTAGCTTGCTGCTAACTTGATTTTCCAGTAATGACTATGCGGTGAATGAATCAGAAAATGAAAGGAAATGACTTTGTCACATATTTGTTAACGTGGAGCCTATCAAATGCTGCTCAAACAGACAAAAACACCACACAAATCTAGCGAGCATTGTTTAGAGTAGTACTTTTCTCAACAAACTCGTGACTGCCTATGACGACATACTATCAAATTTACAGTAATTTAAAACACGGGTTGCTACGAGGCAAGCAAAAGCTGAGCTGCGGTCGCGTGACGGCAGTGAAGCGGGCAGAGAACTGTCACTATATGGAGGCTTCATGGCAGCGATATTTACCTCATATGTGCACAGAAAAAAATATTTAGTATGATCACCATAATACTGATTTGCAATGAAACTGTATATACATGTCAATTTTTCCCCGAGTGTTTTATTTTTTTTTTCGTGTCAGCGTGTCGGGTGTTGGTTGGTTTGACAAATTATGTCAATCCGTCCATCATGTGCTACTCAAGCGCCCAAAACAACGCACGCAGACACGGGAGATGTCGCAATATGTCTACATTTTTCTTAACAGACTAATGAGAGTAGAAAGGCGACATCGTAAAGAGCTAACAATTATTTCTCGTCAGCATTTGACGAGCTGAGATGCGGGGACGACAGGGGAGCTGACCGGATTATTTTATTTATTAATACCAGTGCAAAAAAAACAATATGATCACCATAATACTGATTTGCAATGAAACTGTATATACATGTAATTTTTTTCCGAGTGTTTTTTTTTTTTTTCTTCGTGTCAGGTGTTGGTTGGTTTGACAAATTATGTCAATCCGTCCATCATGTGCTACTCAAGCGCCCAAAAACAAAGCACGCGGACACGGGAGATGTCGCAATATGTCTACATTTTTCTTAACAGACTAATGAGAGTAGAAAGGCGACATCGTAAAGAGCAAACAATTATTTCTCGTCAGCATTTGACGATCTGAGATGCGGGGACGACAGGGGAGCTGACCGGATTATTTTATTTATTAATACCAGTGCAAAAATTCAACACGATCATCTTAATACTAAAAAACAAAAATACAACAGAGCGAGATGTAAATATGATGTGTTGGTCGTTCCATATTCAGAAATTAAACTTTCGATGTATTTTTATTTTCGTGACAGCAAACATGCTGTATATGTATGTGTGATCAAGAACCTGCTAAAGAAAGTCCGTGCGCCCCCGCCCCCTACTCCCCTCACAAAAGGAAAATGTTTAACCGTGTCCTAAATCGAAATGCAAGCACGAGCCATGACTTTGAGCCCATAGAACTAGGACAGACGACGCAGAAGTTCTCCCTCGCTTTTGCAGCAGCAGGAGGGAGACGAGGCTGTCTGTGAAAGCAGAATGATACCGCCTGTCACTCATTTCTGAATCTACGACGAGTGGTCAATGTGGAAGAGAGGGAGGGACCAAGCAATGTCACTTCCCGTTCAGTTATACTGCGAACTTGCGTGTCATTACCCGATCGTGACGGGTGCATCGATTGTGACGGTTTGCTACTGCGCACGCGCAGATCAACGCCATTTTCTCCCGAGGGATGACGGGAGATATAGATTTATGCGTTAGGCTCGGACATTGAGGGTTTTTTATGCGTGTGTGTACGCCGCTATCTTCGAGTAGCATGAAATGCTTGAATATGTCTTAATAGATACTTCGAGTGATCCGAGAAGATGAATGTGGATACCTAGCATCTTCCAAGGTACCTGGTCGACGGAACGCTTCCAACTACTCAAGTGGGCGCCGTAAGATTCGACGAATGGTGCGTGATTTCATTGTTAAAGGTAAGTAAAACTGATGTTATACTGGCAATTTGTGTTATAGGTCTGAAAAGAGGGTCATGAATATATGAGCCTCTACGTTTTTTTAATCCTTTATAGGCCAAGTAACTATTTTTTATGCCATTTAAAAAACGCAGCTCCATAAACTATTTATAAAGATATTGAAATCATTGAAAAAAAGAGGCACTTTTTCTATTTTTGTTTTTTAAGTAGAAAATGAGAAAGATATGAGATGTTATAATAAAAATAAGTGAAACTGTTGTGAATGTCAGGTGGGAGAAGGTCCAGAGCTGAGTTTTATTTATTTATTATTATTGATCTCTGTCAGGTGGTGGTCATTTTAATCTACTGAATTTTAAGAATCTCTTTGCTTTTTTAATTTTCGTCCAACAGATAAAAGACCCCCCAATGAAATATATGCGCCTGGTCATCAAGTCAAAGGGGAAGCAGACTATCCTCATGGAGTGTCAAAATAACTCTGGGAACTAGAGCGGCGTCGAGGCCATTTCTAGCTTCTATTGGCCAACAATGATTCAGGACATCAATGAATGGGTAAATGCCTTAATTGAGCAACTAAGTTAAATCAGAAGCGTTACATGAAATTTATTTCATCTAAAGTAATGATTTATATTGAAGCACAAATGGATTGTTTTCACTTCTCAACAGACATTACGATATTAGACCATCCTCCTTTTCAGAATTGTAGAAATATTGTAAATAATTTTTTTTTTTTTTTTCTGAAAAATTATCAAATATTGTCACATTTTTAAAGCCTTTTTGGTGGTCTGTTTTTCATTTTGTGACACTTATGTCAAAGAACATTGGGAGGTATTGGGCATGGATTTATTTGCATTTCTTTTTAAAGGCATGGGCACAGATTTGCCTTCTGGACAGAGAAAGCGTCCCCTCTTCTTCAGGGATCTCTACAGCCTGTCTTCAGGGTTCCAAAGGCAACCCCCTCTATATCTTACTAAACTTCAATCAGACAGGTAAAAGAAAACTACAAGATAATCAATCAATGTTGATAAGGGGAATGGTCATCACTGCAATTGATTGCTTACCTGGTCATAACGTTCACCTGCATGTCATGTGTAAATTATGTCTTCTTTGAAAGGTTGAGGATGACACTGACAGCTGCCTAATCCTGGACATAATTTCCTTTGATCTAAATTGAGGACATAACTGCTATACTAGTAATTATAATTAGAGACAGGGCCCAATGAGGCAGTATTGCGCAGGGAGTTTAGTAATTGTCATGAGAAGCCAATTACATTTTAAACGTTTGTTTTTTAATAAATTTGATACTTTTTCATTGTCGGCTCACCTATATTACAGTTGCCAGAAGTATTGACTGCCAACATACATGAAAAAGTTGTCCTTCGGGAAGGTGACCGTGCTATATGCACATTGGCGCTTGTGTGGTCCAGAATCAGAGACCTTGGTTCTCCAGACTCCTTCAGAAGACGGCCACATTTTAAATGGCTTAACAGTAAGTACTTCAGTAAAATGCAATGACATGTACTTTTTTTGTGCTGTTGTCACATTTGTCTACAAGCTATTTATGTAAATGTGATTTTTTTTTATCCCACAGGTGTCTGGACATGGAGCAGGTTCTGTGCAGAATTCAGGAGAGAGTATTACAACATGTACACCATTGAGATCTGCCATGGGTATGGGGAGCAGTTCAAACAATCCCCACGAGGTGAGTTGCACTGTGTAAGCTTATCTTGGTGTCATTAGAGACACTTAATATCTCAACAAAGCATAGACATGGTGGAAAAGCCACAGTGCTTGGAAACGGTATTTCTCAGTGTTTTTATGTTCTTTTATAGGATTTGTTGGAGAGGAGAAAAGGGGTAAAGTAACGGCGTTTTACTGCGAGGAGGAAACACCTACAGGATACTGCAGTTGTTCCTGCTGTCCAATGCATTAAACTTTAATGTTTTTGTTTGAGTTTGTTCTACACATGCACATTAAAACTGTTTCAGCTTAAGGCATTTTGTTTTCTTCAATCTACGGCATAATCATTGGATGCTTTCCTATGAAACTTTTTTTTTCCCCCTAAATTTAATACAGCAATAAATGTCACCTTACAGCTTTTATTTGTTTATTCACCTTCTCTACTGTTTATCCTCAAGAGTATTTCTAATTATATTTATGCATTTGTAGGTTTGTATTATGTATTTTGGACTAAAGAATGACTGCCACATAGTTTTCAGTGTTGTCATAAATTTTCTGTTGTTCTTCCCTAAAGCTGTCAGACTGTTGAACTCTTGCCATGCTCCGTAGACCCCCAATATTACTGGACTACTATGATCATGTCTATATACCTCACTAACATCTTAGCCCCTAACAAGCTCAAGTCAGCCAACTGCTAAATTGTTTTAGTAGTTACATATTTTTATACTTCTATCCAGCGTTTTTGTCTTTCTTGCTTGTTATTTTTGTATGCACCTTACAATTTTGCTCTTTTATACTCACTCTGCATTTATATTTGCTTTTAAAACGGGACCTGAGTTCTAATTTCTCACCATTAACATGTAAATGTGAACTGATGAGACAATAAAAATCCTTGAATCCTTATAAAATGGTCGAAATATTACAACAATAAATTTGACAGTGATAATGTTTTGTTTTTTATAATCACAGCAAATTACATGAAACTACGAATATACCAAAATATATACAAAACAAAAACATTTTATTGTTGGATTTAGCTGCAGAATTAAATCAAAGCATGGGCTTTAACAAAATTTTGTATATATACTAAATATAAAAAAGTCAAAATAGAGGCTCTTTTTAATTGTTACTGTTAAGGACTAAACTATACTCACCATATAAATCTAGGACTCTGAAGCCTTCGTACATTATTACAATAACAATTTCTATTTGTAATACCATTGAGAAACGTATGTTATAACAGTCCGTAAGGTTTAAAGTTTTTCTTTTAAATTTAACCAGCGTGAATGGTCTCTGAAGGGGTTACTGGGGGTGAGGGGAGGGGAGGGGAAGACATTTAAGTATGTAAGGGAAGCACTTTTTCAATTCTTTTAAAGAATTATTATTACTATATTGATACACAGATAAGGGTGGAGGCAAACTGTAGATGATGTACATTTTTATACAGTAGATGGCAGTATGCACTAAAATTCGCGATTAATAAAAAAAAAAAAAAACGAAGAACTTTAACGCGCATGCGCAGATAGCTACCCGCTCGCGACTGTCTCTCACGTGACTGCATCACGTCACTTCCTTCAAAGGCTTTACGCTTATAAACGCAAGAGATTCAGACATAAAAATTCACTATTCTTCGATGTCTTTAGGTTGATTAATATTTTTTTATGTCAGAATCTACCACATAAATCACTCTTGCGGCATCGTGACTCAAGTGGGGGCGGTGCTCTACGCGCATGCGCAGAACCAATCGCGGCTTGCCTAAGATTTATTCATGATTAAATAAAGTCTTAAGGTTTTCTTTTTGTGTACACATGAATTGCTTGGATCAGGGTGTACCTCAGATGCCCTACCGATTAAAAAAAATACATTTTAAATGTATTTCGATCATTGAGTCTCTCACATATATGTCTATATCTCCCGTCATCGCTCGGGAGAAAATGGCGTCGATCTGGGCGTGCGCAGTAGCAACCGTCACAATCGATGCACCCGTCACGATCGGGTAATGACATTGCGAAGCGGTCTTTGGTGATTCGTTCGGCAACGTCACTTCCCGTTCAGTAACCGAACGATTCGTTTGGGCGGGGAGGGAGATGAGGGGGGCGAACGATTCGTTGAACGATTTGTTTGAACGAATCTTTTTACTGAACGAACCGGAATGGATTCGTTTGCTCAAGTGAACGACAAATCTCGTCACTAGTGTCCGCTAGTTTGGGCACGTGACTGACAAAGACCGATACTTCTATAACTTTTAAACATCTTTGATAAACCCGACTAGGCGGTCTTAATGCATCTTCATTTGGTACAGAAACGATTTACCCAGTAATATAATTACTGTATAATATTAACGTCTGAAACAGAAAATCCTGTGATTTATAAATTCAAATAGTGTAACATCATTGATGGAAGCGTTGAGAAAAAAATCCAGTAATTCATCCAAATCGATGCAGAAAAAACTTGGCTAGAACTTTAAATCGTTTATTAAAACATTTACCGCCAGGATGCATCTCGTTTATGGTTCCAAGGCATGTTTGTTTAGTTGTCCGACTTTTGTGATCAATGCCAAATTTAGGTCAGACAGAGTTTAGTTTAGTCCCCAGACTCCCCATATTTAGGTCAAATAAACAGGTTACGTTTAATACTCCAAGTGGCCAGCTGGTAGCAGTCGTGAGTCTCAACCTAATGTAGCGTTAACAGCCGGATACGAAGAAGAAGCAATTCTCCCTCAGCGTGATGGAGGCTGAGCTAGAGGGGGAAAGACGAGATGGAGCCAAAGAAAAACTCTCTTTCCTTGTTTTGCTGAACCCGTCCGGAGTGGAACCAGTACTGGATCACTGAAACGACCGGACGAATATGCAGTAAGTTCTGTGACTGGTGCACGAAAACCCCGTTAAATGTTACAGCCGCGGGCCAGGGTGGGCCCATTGACAACAAAACTATATTAGCCGTTAGCTAGGCGGGAATATCATTGATCAAAAATTGAATCATGGCAGCCTTTAAATTTGCACTACTTTCTCTACTTCTATTTATATATACATTGATGCACTTACTGGATTTTAAAAAACGACTTTGAAATGAGTCATTCTGACATAAACACTTTGTATTTTAGAAAGGACTTTCCCATCAGATATAATATTGATAGTTTAGGTATGCAGGGACCCAGTAATGCTAGACTCTATTGCTGCCATTTACGGAAATACACGTCAAGTCCTTTGAACTGGAGGGATGGCAGCATTTAAAGGAATTGGCATCTTCAATGGCACTGAAATATGATCATTCACTGTCAGCCCTCCAGGTTAAAATGGATTGCACATCTTTCGCCGTCAATGGCAGTGAATGAGTTAAGAATAATCCATGGTGTTGATTAAAAATGTTGATTATGTTAGGAGCCCCATGTTAGTGGAGGAGTAGCTAAGTTCTGCCACCAGCTGATGGCCGGCCAATTTAACGACGAACAGCAGAGTAATGGAAGAATCCTGCAGAAGTCCAAAAGGTGAGGAAAAAGTAGTGAAAGTGTCAAGAGCATTCAGGAAAAGGTTCAGATTAGGGCTACAACTCATAGTTACAAAGATAAAATAAAGCCTAATTGAAGAGTATATCACAAAATAGCCACACTTTATTCAATAACAAGATTTGAAATAAACAGGGCAGAACATGCACAAATAAACTGATCATAATTGATTTACTTTGACATTTAAGAAAAAAAAAGGCCAAAAAGGTTGAATAATGTGTTCTAAAGTAAAAGCAAGTGTCTTATTTGATTAAACTAGCAATGGGACGTGATTTCCCTGGATTGACAGCAGTGTTGTTTTTGGCAGCCATTTTAATTTTCGTCTTAGTCTTTTGGGCGAAAATACTTATTAGTCTTAGTCATATTTTAGTCATTTCAAAATGTCTTTGTATTCGTGTAGTTTTAGTCAGCGAAAACTCAAATTTCGCCTAGTGTTTGTCGACAATTCTCAAAATGTTTTCGTCTATAAACTTCAAAACAATTTCGAATGAACATGACAGATGAGCACATAACTGTACAAGGATATCAACATTTTCATGATGATAGTAAACACTCAGCAAGAAAACAGCACACTTTTTGCAATTAAACTCACCTGGACACCACGAACTGTATGTAAAATGTTTTCCAAGAGTTTAAGAGACACCGAGTTCCAGCGCTTAATGTTAATGCTATCGCGAATGCAATGCTAACGCTACAAGTTAGTTTAGTGTGTGATGATCACTCAGCACAGACCATTAGAGGCTAAAGCAATATTGCATATATTATCTAGACAAGATAAGAAAGCAAAACTTACCAAACAGCACCTGACGCATGTTTCACAAAAGGAGCCTGGAATGGGCACAGTGTGTGTGTGTGTGTGTGTGTGTGGGGCGGTGGGTTCGGGGGGAGGCGCAGCACGTCCCATGAGTGACATGACCAAACCCTGGTAAATGCTTGCTAACTACACATGCAATAAGAAAATATCACACATTGTGAATTAAAGACGGAAACTATGGTGAATTTTCATTTCTTTCTCGTGTTGTCAGACGACAACTGGCATCCAACTCGTTATGTTTTAATCCCGAGTTATGCTTCTGCGTTGCGGTGACGGCGAAGCTTCTACGGCGTCAATGATCATTCGATAGTTCTGTGGCAAGGGAACGCGTTGCTCTTTAATTCACCACCAAGCCACTAGAGGGGTGTGACGTTGTATTTGTATGGTTTGGGGGGGGGCTCTTGTCGACTTCCTCTAGTTTTCTTACGGTTACGCAATAATACTAATGTTGATGGAACGGTTGAATGTGGATCTTCAGCTCATCAACATTGAATAACAAATGTTGATCATACTGTAATGTCCGTAACTATGCGCGGGTCCTTTAAGAGGCGATCAGACAGGGAAGCGGTGACGTAGCGGAAAGCGAGTGGAAAGAACGGGAGAAAGCGAAAGTTAGCAGCCAGCTATTATTTTGTTGTTTATTTTATTGTTGCCACAATAAAGTGGGGAAAGCCGTCATCAACTCCCCCCATCCCTATCCGTTATCATAAAAGCACTGAGGCACTCTCAATCAGTGATGATGTATCAAGTGTTTGAACTGTTGTTGAAAATTAAACATCAAAACAACTCTTTTGACACCAAACCTGTACTTTATTCTTCATATACTTGAAGTGTGAAATGTAAATAAGTAGAGGTGTGCAAAATTTCCGATTCTTAGATTATTCGCGATTCGGCCGTGGAAGATTCGAGAACGATTCACAAACATCCAAATTCCGATTATTGAAATATGCGAAGTAAAGCGGAAGTACACAACACTCAGCGCGCTGCGCGGTCTTCGGGACGGAACGGAGCGAGAGTAGCTAAACATCATGCTTCCCATTACCCGGCCCCTCGGGTTCACGGCTCTAGCTCAACTCATGCAACGAGATAAAAAAACACAACAACATACCTGACTGCTGCCGAAAAGCTGCTAGAAAGTACATCCATATGTTACTGTGGATATCATTTATATAGGACTAGATGCAATATAGATTTGGTAGTGTTAGCAGCACATCTACAAAAAGCTAGATGCGGGCGTTATAAACGGCCGCCATCTTAAAGCAGTACACTTCCCTGCAAGGCTGTTGTAGCGAACCTTCCAAGCAAACCTAATTAACTTTTTATCTAAAATACTCTTAAATCGGTAAAATATTGACTTGAATCTATCTTTAAAATAGTTTTAAAACTTTCACATGTTGAAAGTAGACAAAAGGGAAATTATGGAATAATGGGAGAAATTTTAACAAATTTAACAGTTGATTCACAACATTAAATTAATTGAATGTAGTTTAAAGCTGCTGATACAGAATGGGGACTGGAGTTTTTTATTTAATGTTATTTTTGTATATTTGTTTACTGCTATATGTTAACTTGATACTGAAATAGTAGTGTGGTTTAGCCTGAGAGTATTTTTGAACAATTTTGGAACTAATGTACAAAACATTTAAAAAAAAAAAAAAAAAGAGGAAAAAAAAGGAGGGGGGTGCATCAATAATCGTTTTATAATCGAATCGGAGCCTCTGAATCGTAATCGTAATCGAATCGTTAGGTGCCCAAAGATTCCCAGCTCTATAAATAAGTCACAGACTCACAGAAACATATGTATTTACACAATAAATGATGAAGTGCACCAACCAAAAATACAACATAGTGATAAAAAGCTGGCAGTGTTTGGCCAACTGTGGGTGGCCATTCGCTTCCGAACACACACATAGTTGTCTTGGCGGTTCTTCCAATTTTTTATGCAGTCGCTGACCTTGCCATTTGGCAATCTTTATAATGTCTTGACGAGACATTGTAGAAGTTGTCGTACTTGCTCTTTGATGATACTCTCATCGGCTCCATTTTTGCATGTTGCAAAACAATGTTTGAAAATGGCGGTGATTTCGCGCTGAACCGGAAACAACAGTCTGAGCGGACCAATCGCAGTCCATTTGCGCCACGTCACCAAGCGTCGACCAGTCAGAAAATTGTGGAGATGCACATCAGGCTACAGAATCGGGTCTACCTTGGTGGTGTAGGTAGGTCTGCCACAGAAGCATAACTCAGCCTTTAGTCTCCCAAGACATGTTTTCGACGCGTCATCGTGACGTCATCATCATGAAAAAAATGCTTGTTGATGAAATATTTTCGTTATCGTCATTGTTGACGAAAACAACACTGATTGACAGTCTGGGAAAATGTCCAGTCTAATCCAGGTGAAATGGCAGTTTCAACAGTGCTCCAAGAAGTTTGAAGATTGGATGGCCGGGTCGAGAGAAATAAATATTTGTGGGGTTTAATGGCCTTTTTGTCATTTTATCAATGGACGCCTTGTAATGTGAGTTGCTGCACCTGTGAATATTTTGAGGCTTCAGGTACATTGTTTCACTATATAGCTAAAAAAAAAAACACCCACAAAATGTTTAGGTGTTGTTAAGGAAGATGTGATTTGCGACGGAGAAAATACAAAAAAGAGACAAAAAAATCCACCAACAAAGTCAAACTGTTTTGCCGACAGATCATCATGAAGCGGGTCCGCACGGAGCAAATCCAGTATGCTGTGGCTCAGTACCTCAAGCGCAGACAGTATGTGGATTCCACTGACGGCTCACTGAAAGGCGCCAAACTCTTTCAGACAGCGGAGGAGATGGCTGCTAACCTCACTGGTGAGCTAAGCACACAGATGAATGAACATGAATAAGAGTGAGCATTCAGTTTTTATTTGTATATTTGTAGAAATGTTCCAGATTACTTTATGCCATAGCTATGCTATTCATCAAATACCCATATAAATTTGTATTTTTGTACTACCCCAATTCATATTTTGGGTGGTAACAATTAGGAGTATGACAGTACTGTATATTGAAAAGGTGATATATCGCAATACTTTGTAGCCCAGAAGGTGATCGATGTGCTCCCGCCAAGAATCGTTGTATTTAAAAAAAGTGTCAGTGTTTTAAAAACTAAAAAAGCAACCAACAGGTTGCTACCAACATCTTCCATTAGAATAGTGTCAACGTTAGCTCACTGGCTGCCATTGAAGGCCCTAGACATCCAATTCATTTTAATTGGATTGGATGTCTAGCGCTGTCAATGGCACTGAAACCAGAGCATTCACAGCTTTCAGGTTTTGTAGGCATTTGCAGGTTATTTCCTGATCATTTTGGGGCATTCACAGGTTACTTCCTGTTGATTTTAAGTCACTTTCTAATAATTTGGGGACATTCTCGAGTTACTTCCTGTTCAGTAATCTAAAATCAACAGGAAGTGACCCGTAAATGCCCCAAAATCAACAGGAAGTGACCGAAAATCAAGAGGAAATGACATAATAGGCCCCAAAATTAACTCGTTGCCTGCCATTGACCGCCATTGACAACGCATCCGTTTGAAGTGGGAGGGATGGAAGCGAATTAATGAACGTTCATTCACTGTCAATCTCCCAGTTAAAATGGATTGGACATGTAGTGATACTCATTTCCATTCAAGGCAGAAGAATGAAAAGAGCTTGTTTTTCTGTATTAGCTGTATTGTAGAATATCTGAGAAGTATTTCCTCACCCATGTATCGATCATTGTTGTATTACCATATCGTGAGATCATCATTATCGTGAACCTTGTATCGCAAATCTTACCGTATCGTGAGGTTCCCATAGGGATGTCCCAATCGCATATTTTTGCATCCAAGTTAGTCACTTGATTTTGACAATCTGCTAATAGCAAGTCCTGATCCAATACGGGGGAAAAAAAGTTTTTGTTTTTTTTTTCCCCCTAACAAAGGTTCATGTTGCTGTACCACTGTGCCGCCTCAAAAAATGTGAATTATTTTTAAAAAAGAATAATATAGGAAATGCTTGTCTTATATTATGGTAATGATTCATTGAGTGAGTCCACTCAAATCCACTCACGCTTTGACGCTTGCGCTGCTGAGAACAGCCTCTCACTTACCCCGGTAACACACCAGGCACGTCTACTGTGCGTCAACAATGCCGGCGCGATAATGCACCAGTGACGCTCGGCGTCAATTTCCACAGGATATGTTTTACGAGCAGCGCGTCTGTGGAGCGGTTAGATCGGTTTACGCGAGGATTCCAAGATCGCGCAAGAGTAGCGGGTATTTAAAGATAAAAATACAACAACCTTTCAGACCCTGCGTATTGGTCAGCTTTCTTAAAGAAAGAAGAAAAAAGTCCTGTGGTAAAGAGAAAAGCAATCCCAATGACAGATTTTGTATTTTACATATGAAATGCCTCAATGAATCATTTTTATTTCTTATGAATATTTTTCTAAAGCTTTATTGATGATTTTTCTCAAGTTAAAGCGCCATGCAAAAATTAATAAATTTAATTGTGGAAGCAGGATTTGTGTATTATTCTTATTATTTTATTACAGGTGTTTTAATTCATTGCAATTTGTTATTTATATGGGCTAATATATATTTTATTTTGTATTTGTTTTACAAATGTGATCTAGTATTCATTTATATTCTATATTTTATGTTGTATAATTTTAGTTCCTATGTGAATATTAGTTCCTACTTGTTTTGTTGTGGTAGGACGGTTTTGTGCTGAACACGGGGTTACTGATGCGCCGAGATTAAAAGCAGAGTTAATTCTGTCCTGCTGTGTTGGTTATTATTATAGCAGAGAAGACAGCATTAAATCAACAACAAGTAAACTGTGACCTGATCTACCCACAGTCTCGAGATCTGATGGACTCGAAAAGTAAGTTACGAATGCACATTATTTTGAAAATCGACCGTATCCACTGTAGTTTTACACTAGCTACTTCCGGTCCGCCCGATCCTACCTAGTAGTATTGACGCAGGAGGGCCGTGGCTCGCGTCAATTAATAAACTGCTGTTCTTTTTCGCGTGCGACGCGATGAGCCGCTTCTGGAGTGTGTCTAAAACGCGGCCGCACTGCGACTGGTGTGCACTGGCTGATTGACTTTAACGGCCGTGTTTCACTGCGTTATCGCGGCATCATCGTTGACGCGCCATTGACGTGCCTAGTGTGTTAGTTGCCACAGCACACGATGAAGGGCACATTTGTGCCTTTGATCGTAGAGCTACCAAACTTCTATGGCAAGATCAAAGCTACAAACCTGTCAGTCATCATCAAACTTTGAGTACCAAACGCAAGCTGAACAGTTTGGCCGCACTGCTTAACAGGAGGTAGCGTGTGGCGCTGTACGAGCATGAAGCAGAAAAACACATATTTTTAAAATTATAACCCAATGCTTTTCACCCTTTAAGAAATCTGACCTTTTCAGCCAGATTGCCGGAATCACGCCAGCCGAAACCGCCGGACCCGCGCTGGCGCAGCTCCAATGACCCGGGCCGGCGAAATGCCGACAAAGAGGCCAAACTCCGCGCGTTCACCTTAGTCTTAACCCCTTGTACTGACTCCATTTTGAAAACTGGAAAAAGGCTTCGAAGCAGAAGTTGACGATTTATTCAGATCGACAGCGATCAAACGGCAAGGCGAAACAGAAACAGACTCAGGCGTAAAGCTGGGCGGTACACCGAAAATTTACCGTTACCATCACGATGACCGACGTAATTTTGACCATGTCGGTAAATTCAGTAATTTGATCAAACAAGAAAATACCGTCTTTTCATCTCGCATTGACCCTGTGCTGTTTGGCTATGTTAATTCTCCTTTAAGAAAGCAGTCAGTGTGCTTACGTATGAAGTCACGTGGTTATCAGGAACTCAAACAGAAGCCGGTAGGCTAACGCTAGCGGCTAACACTACAAGCAAACGTGATGGAGTCAGGCTTAAGGGAGCTTCGCCAAACTTTCATCTGACGTTAAGTAGACTCTTGGCGGCCTCCAGGTGGGCTTTCACCCGCTTTCCTCCCTGGTTCTCACAATTTCAGGAGTGTGTGTTTTCAGTGTTTTCTACTGGTAGCCAGGCCACAGGCTAACGCTAGCGACTAACAGCGGCTACATGTGAACATAATGGAGTTGGATAGTGGCTCTAACCTTGTCAAAACGGCTGAATTAATGAGTGGATTGTGCACGGACTGCATCTAGCAATTAGTATGTCGCGTTATTTTGTATCTGTGTGTGTGATTTCTTTGATATCTTTTATCATGGTAAAGCATTCATCACAAATTATAATCCAACAGTGACCGTTTAATGGCCACAGCTATTTTTCTGTATGTGCTTGCTTCATTCTGTTATTCTGTGTCATTACTGCCATCATAAAGTCTTAAAGAGCATATGACACGAGAAAAAAAGTCTTAAATGGCATTATTATGTGAATTAGAATCATATTTTGAGACGATTCGACTATATACAACAATTTAGAAAAGCACAGATGACGATAAATTAGTCTTTTAATCGGCCGGTTAGCCACGCCTACCATTATAGGGCTTTAGCGTCCCCAACAGGTGGATGACGTCAGCGGTAGACTGGGCTCATCGGTTTTACTATTCAGCCCATTGAGGGGGAATTATTCAGAACGAGGAAAACGCGACGAAGAGAGCCGCAAAATGTCATTGTTTCAGTCTCTCTACTCCAATATTTTTACAGAATATTCTTTTTATCCAAGTATTTTTCCCCAATAGCTATATAAATGGCTTGAGAAGGACCAGTCAGCCCGTCGAGGGGGAACTATTCACAACGAGGAAAACGCGACGAAGAGAGCGGCAAAATGTCATTGTTTCTGTCTCTTTACTTCAATATTTTTACAGGATATTCTTTTTATCCAAGTATTTTCCCCAATAGCTATATAAATGGCTTGAGAAGGACCAGTCAGCCCGTCGAGGGGGAACTATTCACAACGAGGAAAACGCGACGAAGAGAGCGGCAAAATGTCATTGTTTCTGTCTCTTTACTTCAATATTTTTACTGGATATTCTTTTTATCCAAGTATTTTCCCCAATTGCTAAATAAATGGCATGTTCATGACAAATAACAGTATTGTGCTGAATGGAATATGAAATAATAAAAATGCATTTATTCAGGACGACATGGCAAAATTACTCCATAATGGTAAAAATGTCGACTTCACCTTTACTGTCGCACCTCCCGAACGATATTTTATGACACCTAAATCGGACATATGTCATTTCCCTTCCCCGGCTTCGGAGAATGTAAACAAACCAGAAGCCGTGACAGCTAGCCGACATGCTAACCCAAACCGAGTGATGTTTCAAAGTCTTCGAAGTGGAAAATCACACATAACTATCCTGGATTATTTGACATGACGACCTGGTTGTCAATTGTCTTAGTGGATCGGCAAACCGCCCGGCGGAGAGCAATTTACAGTTCGTTCCCCGGAGGAGGGTGGCTGGATTTGTTGTGCAGCTAACGTGGTTCTGCTAATGACCATTAGGAGAGCTTTTTACATGCCTATCAATGATCAAACGTAAGTAGTCCTTCATTTAAAGGAAGTTTGTAGTGTTTACTTTGTAATCGCTGTATTCGTTTTTGACATAATACAAAACAAGATGTTTACTCACTTCCTCATAAGTCCAGTGGTCCCACAGTAAATATCCACGGTGAATGGGAACCTTTTGAAACTCCAAAAAGGCGCATACGCCTCTCCCTCATACAGAATGATTTTTCTGCAGCCGTTTGGCTGGCGTGATGCGAAAAATAAACGTATTAATCCGCAAAATCAGCTGTAGCGTGAAGAGGACGTCTTCTACCGTACACGTCACAGCGCCCTCCTCCTCAATGCAAGACCGAAGCCGGAAGTCACTCATTTTCATGGCGCGGGATTAAAAAAACTAAATAAAAATAGCGATCGCTTCCACACACATCCAAGCGGCCCATATCATTCAGGGGCATAAAATACCGCGTGTATTATGAAATAAACATGCTTTTTCGTGTCACAGGCACTTTAAATGTTTCATTCATAAGAGCAATATAGCTTTTAATATGTCTGTGTCTGCGTAGAGGGTGCATGTGTGTGCGTGCATGTATTAATAAATGCTCTGCTAAAAAAAAACCTGAAACCTTGAAGTAAACACTTGTGTTGACTATTGAGTAATTATGTCAAAGCAGCCATTAACAATAAGTTGAAGTGTACTTTTCGGGCTGTAAGGCATTTGTGTTACAATGACATGTTTGCACAGTCGTGATTTTTATAATATACATTGTTCAAGTCATACAAGCTGTTATTAATGTTGAAACAGTATTTGAATTTTTATTGTTTACAATAATTTTTTTATATACCTAATGTTTAGACTGCATGTACAATTGTTGAATTGAAATCTGGTAAATAAATCAACGAGAAACAGTTCATTTGTATTTCATGCATTCAGATTTTCAAATTATATAACAGCCCGCTTGGGCGAATTTATCGTCATTTATCGTTATCGAGGTAAATCGGCTCAATTTACCGTGATACGTAATTAAGGCCATATCGCCCAGCCCTACTCAGGCGAGGAGGCAGACTCGTTCCAAGGTCACCATATCACAAGTCAACAAAAGGTTCCCGAGAAAAATGACAATAATTAGTTAAACATTGTCTTTTTGAAGGCTCTCGCGGGGTGGGCTGTGGCAGAAGAAGGGTCTGTTTGTGGATTGGACAGGAGGATTCGGGAGTTACTGTTGTCAGGGCAACGAGGGTTGTGGATTTTGCCACCTCAGCGCAACTTGAGTGCTGAGAGTTCACTTCTCGGTCGCGGGTTCTTCCTTATCGGATGTTTCTTGTGATGACAAGATGTCCTGCCATCTGGTCTGGACTGACCGGAAGAACTGATTGCGGGAGTTGGTGGTGCAGACGGTGGGCTTGTAAATGTCTTGCCTCTTCAGCGTCAATCTTGTTCAGTCAGTTGCAGGACACACACGTTGGGCTGCCGTGATACGAAAGCGTTATGTATCTCTTATGACCTATGTCAAATATATTCTGCTTGTTTTCCTTAAACTATGATGTAAGTGCTATTCATTTTACATTGGGTGTGTTAGAGTAATACAAACAGTCAAACAGTAAATACGAGAAAAGATACTATTCCCTTCACCCTATTCTGACCCTCTGAAACATAGGGCGATCGACCCGATTTCCGATCACATGGTCGGATCGTGACATCCCTAGGTTCCCACCCAGTGGTAACAATTTTCTTGAATGTGATTTAATTGCCAGGACTATATTCTTTAACAGTCCTCTTCCACCACTGTATTTTCTTATTTTTAAAATCTTTGATGGTTTTATATTAGATTTTCAAAATCAGTGCATTAAAGAGGCCCAGAATGCCTTTCTACAAGCTGTTCTTGTTTACCTTT
Organism: Corythoichthys intestinalis; assembly: GCF_030265065.1. Classification (NCBI taxonomy): domain Eukaryota; kingdom Metazoa; phylum Chordata; class Actinopteri; order Syngnathiformes; family Syngnathidae; genus Corythoichthys; species Corythoichthys intestinalis. The sequence goes on from NC_080402.1 coordinate 49,047,598, forward strand.
TTAGCTTGATTCAACCCATATTATTGAAAATCCAACTTAAAAATGGGATAACACTTTGCTCTGATTGGCCATTGGCGAAATTTGGGCGTTTGCTATGTACTAACTGCATTTTAATCATTTGATGTGGGCTGGTATGAGTTTTCCCTTTAAAAGCTCATGAAATATCTGTGAATTTGATCTAAAAGTTTACATAATAAAATAGTGCAAATTTTAAAGTGTTTTCTCGAGAATTGTTTAGAAGTGCTTTTCCAATATAAAAAACATAAAAATTAAAATTAATTTAAATAATAATAGTAATTAATGTGTAAATGCTTGCTCGGCAGTATATTGTGTGAGAATAAAGTATTTAAAAATGTGTAATTGCAACCAGATGGACTAAACTAAAGATTTATGTTGCTTGTGGGTAGAGCCGGGCGGTATACCGAAAATTTACAGTTACCGAAATTCTTCACAATGACCGACGTAATTTTGACCATATCGGTAAATTTGGAAATTTAAGAAAACAAGAAACTACAGTCTTTTCATCCCGCTTTGACTCTGGGTTGTTCGGCTATGTTCATTCCCCTTTAAGAAAGCAGTCAGTGTTCTTACGTATGAAGTCACCTGGTTATCAGGAAATCAAACAAACAGAAGCCCACAGTGGCGCCTCCAGAATTTTTTCATAGGGGTGGCCAGATGGGTCCACTTAAAATCTTGGGGTGGCACACCTAAGCTGAAAGCCATAATTTTAGGTTTTCATTATATTATTGCAGTAAAAAGGTCAGGGGAAAACTATCAGAAAGACTTAAGGACACGGCTACTGATATACTTTAGTGTATTGTGTAATATTTGAGTTTACTAATGATGATAAGCAGGGTGGCCAGTTGGGTGGCCAACAAATTTATAGGGGGGGTCGTGGCCACCCCTGGTGGCACCACTGGAAGCCCAGTAGGCTAACGCTAGCGGCTAATGCTACAAGCAGACGCGATGGAGTCAGGCTCAAAGGAGCTTCGCCAAACTTTCACCCAACATTAAGTCGACTCTTGTCGGTCTCCAGATGGGCTTTCACCCGCTGTCCTCCCTGATTCTCATGATTTCAGGAGAGCGTGCTTTTGGTAGTTTCTACTGGTAGCCAGGCTACAGGTGTGATGGAGTCTAATAGCGGCTCTAACCTTGTTGAAACGGCTGAACTTAATGAGTGGAGTGGGTACGGACTGCATCTGACAATCAGTATGTCTCGTTATTTTGTATCTGATTGTGCGTGTGATTTCTGTGATAGTTTTTATGATGGTAAAGCATTCAGCATAAAGTATATTACAAGAAATGTTTATATACTTAATGTTTAGACTGCATGTACAATTGTTAAATTGAAAGTTGGTAAATAAAGCAACGAGAAACGGTTCATTTGAATTTCATGCATTGATTCAGATTTTCAAATTATATAACGGTCTACTTGGGCAAATTTATCGTTATTTATCGTTATCGACCACCTATTTGTGGGCCATGGTTTTCCCCCAACCTGTTTCAGAGTATTCTTTTCTTGAAACACGAGTCAAAAATTTAAAACAGATCAACTGTTGTATTAAGCTTTGAGCATTTGAAGTCATCACACCTCAATTTATCCGTCTGTGTTTGTGCACAGTCCAGAGTGAGTCGGGGTGCGCCAACGTGGTGTCAGCGGCACCGTGCCAGTCGGACCCTCAGCAATATGAGTCGCAGTACGCAAGGCTGCGCTGTTTCTTGTCAGGTAGGCCGTCTCACGTTCTTGCCACACCACATTCCACACGCTTTCTGTATGCACAATACACTTAGCGAATGCTTTTTACCAGACTGAGTTGAACTACGTGTTATCATAATGTTGCCAAAGTGGATGTAGGTTGTTTTTAGGATAAACATCCCCCCCAAAAAATTCCCAAAACTTCTGTTTTACACTTTCTCCATCCAAAACAATAGTGGAGCTGGAGTAACATTACTCATCAAAATCCCTCAAAAAAGACAATTTAGAAATGCCGCATACATCTGCCAACATTACAACATGGGAGGACAACATGTTGCCAAAATGGATTTAGGTTGTCTTTAAGATATATATCACAAAAAAAAAAAATACCCAAACAAATATTAAGAATTAGAAATAAAGGTGGGATGAACGACTCTTTGTTTTCTGATGAAAATTGTGAACTCGGACAAAAAAGTCCTGTTATTTGTTTTCCAGGATGACCTCAATAAAGGAAAATGATATCACAAGTTGAGCTTTTAATGGTTGTCTTGCAGAAGTAGACATCTCATGGGCGAAAGAAGTGAGCGTGATCCTCTACCCGCTCTTCGTCTACCTCCATCTGGACATGGTGCGATGCGGCCTAAAGTCGGCGGTGGACGGCTTCTACGCACGATTCCATGCCGCCTTCTTGCAGGATGGCGAACAGCGCGCGACTGTGGAGCAGCTGCGCCATGTGCTCAGCGCTCAGGACGTGGCGGCAAGCCCGCGGCTCACCGCCTTCCTACAGCACAAATACGTGGTGCGTCTAACCGAGGGCGCCCACGGCTATCTGCTACGTTACCTTCAAAGCGATGACAACGCTACCATCTGCAGGGTACTCGTTGCACACTTGCAGCTAGAGGTAAGCATGGAAATCTATTTGATTTATACTTTCCGTAACCCTTTATAGGGCCCTCATTTAAGTCATTAGCTGCCATTGACAGTGGTACACTTAAATGAATATAGTGGAAAAACTGGATTGTGAGGGAAGAAATGTCTTTTGATACAGTGGATGTCACGTCATGTTTCAGCTATAAAAAAACGACTTTCAACAGGTAAGCGCCTCTAGGCGAACTGACTACCAACTTTACGGGACGGCAGGCGGATCCACCCCATCCACCGGTGCCCTTAACTCCACCTGGGTGGGAGCTGATGTCTGCGAGGGCAGCGAAACTGCCGCTTCGGACGCAGATCCAGCTAGCGCCCCGCAGAGCGAGGCGGCCCTGGAGGCGTTGCGCGACTGTATCAAGAAAGTTCGCGAGGGGCCGCCGTCCCTCACCACCGTGTGCTTCTACGCCTTCCAGCACACAGAGCAGCTGCTCAACACGGCGGAGGTGTCGCCCGACAGCCGCCTGCTAGCCGCCGGATTCGACAACTCTGCCGTTAAGTTGTGGAGCCTCCACGCACGTAAACTCAAGGCCAAGCCACACGTGACTGATGTGTCGCAAGTGCGCTTGGCTTGCGACGTCTTGGAGGAGCAAGTGAGTACTTCCCACACACTGTTGTTATTGAAAATTAAATTAACTAGTTTTTACAGGCTGATGGCCTGTCAAGTCACCACTCAGGTTGTTGTAACTTTGAAGTCCTACTTCTTAATCATTCATGAACTGATTGTCTTGAAAATTGCTAGCTAAGTAGAATGGGCCCATATCTAACGATCCACAGAGCACAATTCTTTATTTTTATCAGGGCTTATTAATTGCGGAATCATAGTTAGAAGTTAGCCAGTAGAGGGGAGCCTTCTGAACTTTAGGAATTTGCCAGTAGAGGGAACGTGTGCACAATACATGGACTTATTGTTGCCTGTTTTGCCTGTAGTTTATGAGTTAGCCACGTAGCCTGTAGTTGCACATATGTGCTTATTAAATAAATCTTATATTTAAAAAACTGTATATCGACTAATCATTTAATACATTACAAAATACTAAATATTTATGTAAAATTGTTTATTTAGCTTTTTATCACTTGAAATAAAATGACTCCTAAAACCCGCCCATGTCCTGCCCACCCAACCCAAGTTTGATAGCCCAAATAGAAGTTGACATTTTTTTTATTTCAAAAAACATTTAAATAATTAAATACAAATTTAAATAACTGTTGAAATAAATACATAAACGTTGAAATGAATGACTAAATATTGTATTAAATTGATGAATATTAGCATATAGACATATTGTTCTATCAAACACAACAGTTGTTTTGGCCTAAAATACAGCAGTTTATTTTAAAGAGGAGTGCAAGAGCAGAAACTGCTTTTTCAGTCTTGTCTGTGTTTTCCGCCATATATAAATAAAATAACCACACTAATCAAATAAAATGTGGAAAAAAGTTTTTTACCAATATATTTCCCAAAAGTACATTATTTGATATAAAGCGCTGAAAATATATGAAACTGCTTATTTGATTATGTATTGATTACCTTGATAATATTTTGGGATTGTGTATGGTGGTCTGCTGTCCTTGTTTTGACTTTTTGGCATCATGCGCACTTATAGATGGACGAGGAGGAGGCGTCGGGCAGCGAGATAAAGATGCTACGCGGACACAGCGGCCCCGTATTCCGGACCGCCTTCCTGACGGATAGCTCCGGCCTGCTCTCATGCTCGGAGGACACAAGCATACGCTACTGGGACTTGGGCAGTTTTACAAACACGGCTCTCTACCAAGGCCACGCCTACCCGGTTTGGGACGTGGACGTCAGTCCGTGTAGCCTGTACTTCGCTAGCGGCTCCCACGACCGAACCGCCCGCCTCTGGACCTTCTCGCGCACATACCCGTTGCGCCTCTACGCCGGGCACCTTGCGGATGTGGACTGCGTCAAGTTCCACCCCAACTCCAACTACCTGGCCACAGGCTCTAGCGACAAGACAGTGCGGCTGTGGAGCACGCAACAGGGAGCGTCGGTGCGCCTCTTCACCGGCCACCGGGGACCCGTCCTAGCGTTGGCCTTCTCACCCAATGGCAAGTACTTAGCGTCGGGCGGCGAGGACCAGCGTGTTAAACTGTGGGACCTGGCCTCAGGGACACTCTTCAAGGACCTACGGGGCCACACGGACAGCGTCACCGGCCTGTCCTTTAGCCCGGACAGCAGCCTAGTGGCGTCCTCGTCCACCGACAACTCTGTACGGGTGTGGGACGTTCGAAACTCCCACGGTGCCACGCCGCCTGACGGCTCGTCTGCCGAGCTGGTGGGCTCGTACACGGGAAACACTAGCAACGTTCTCAACGTGCAATTCATGGCATGTAATCTGCTGCTGGTGACGGGCACCGCGCAGGATAAAACGGAAGCATAGCCTGGTGGATGATCTTGTTGGACCAGGCGAGGGAAAAAACAACCAATTATGAGATGCGGACACTTAAATGGTGTGGGACATCCTTGCCAGTTCATTTACTTGTTTACTAAGGGAAAAATAATTAGAAGTAAACATGAGCTTTGCTATGCGGTGTTTAACATCCTTGCAAAGCAGCACAATATACATTCTCTTGGATGGTTAGGATGTTCACGTGAGTCAAGGGAAAAAAATATTTGTCAAAAAAAAGTACAAGACTTTTCATGGATAGTTAAGTGTGAATACCAACAAGTGGATGCACAGGATCACCCTTTATAGGGCAAGTTAATGTCCACATAAGTGGGCATCACATTTTGAGTCATTGAGGCCACATCATTACCAATTGCTATATAAGTGTGGCCTCCTTGACCCAAAATGTTATGTTCACATATGGACGCAAGGTCTCAGTTAAAATGATATATTTTTGTTTCATATTTTATAAGACAAAACTAATACAGTTAAGATTATTTAAAAAAAACAAAACAAAAAAAACAGTCTGACTATGTCCCCAAGCAACACTATAGTTGTTTTTTTTTTGTTTTCACTCAAGGTATTTAACATTTTGCCAGCATTGACAACGATAGATGTCTAATTTGTTTAAACTGGGAGGTCACTGCTCATCTTTCAATGCCACTGATGACGCTTGACGTTCAATTCATTTGGATTCCCATTCCAAATGGATTGAATGTCAAGCGCAAGCAAGCAAATGATCACTGAAGTCCTCCCAGTCAAAATGGATTACATGTCTAGCGCTATCAATGGCACCCAATGACTTGAATGCCCTATAAAGGGTTAAATGTGCCTTCTGCCGTCTAGTTATTCTGTCACTGGCATATTGAAAGACAAGAGCTACATTATTTGTAGTCAATTATCAGACCACTTACGTGAAATTGGTTAATTTATCGCGGCACACTTTATTACGTGTCTTGCACAGTGGTTAGGAATCACTGATGTCAATGTTTATTTCTGTAAAGAGAAATTTGTCACTAGTGGTGTTTGTATATTTAAACACAGTTTCACAGGTGAAGTATGTAAATATCATAGTTTATTTTTGTAAGATGTTGCTTCGCCAGCGCTCCAAAGAAGCACATTTTTCTTTTTACTCCCAAGTTGTTTGGATGTTTGTTACCTCTTTGTTTCTCAGTCAACTTTGGTTTGTTGCCTCTTGTGACTTTAAAATAAATCATGTGATTTTTTTTTTCTTTATTATTACTTATTATACAATCTGTCAGAGCTCAGGCTCAAGAGTTTTAATGGGGTTTGTCAACCTGGGGATTGAAAATGTAATTATGAAATGACACAAACCTACAAAAATGCGGCCGAGTTTGTCCTCAAAATCTGTCAGAGGTTGAAAACCGGACAGTTTCAGAATGTTTTTTGTTGAGTACAGGGGTACTCTAACATGAAGAGTCGCAAAGTGCAGTGCCCAAGAAATACCCAGCTTACATGCTGCAGAGCTCCAGACTGTGAGCAAATGGTCACATTTTTCGACTAAAATTAGAGCCAGAATGAGTGTTTTCTTCATCTACTCGCACATGCGCGACCAGCAATATTTCCTTTTTAAAAAATTTTTAAATTTATTTTTTTGCTGACAAACTCCTTCACAGTTAAATCCACTAGTTGGCGATAAAGTAACGAGGTGGTTTGCCAAGGGGAAATACAACAGAAAAAAAATGATGGAGGTGGGTGATGTGTTCAGTGGGTTATAATGGCTTACCGCAAGCAACACATCACTTTTGCTCATTAATATTCGTGATGTTAGCAATTGTCGGGAAGCGGGTCAACCTCCCGTTTGTCCCTAATATTAAATGAATGGAAATACTGAACGAAGGACATGTTTATTGAGTTAAACCAACCAATTGTGTCCGAAAATGATGTCCGTGGTGCCAAATTCACAGGTAAAGATGTGAAAAAACATATGTTCAGTTAAAGAGATGGCTTGAGTGTCGAGGGCTGAAAAAGAGCCGACCTCATCCACAGTTAGCTTTTTCATTGACACGTTTTTGTTGTGTGCATTGCCTTACGCCACTGACAATGACATTCTCCTGTTTCCACAATCTATGCTTTATCACCATATACCCTGTCTTATATATTATATCCTCTGGTTGTCTTATGTGTGTATGCACAAAATTAGCTTGGACCATGTCACACGGCGGCGGGGTTGTCAATTGTCTTCGCCGATCGGCAATCCGCCTGTCGGTAAGCAAGTTAGAGCTTGTTGTACCCCTGCTGCGGGCAGAGGGCTTGTTTGTGGGGAAGCAGCTGGATAATGACCTCTGGACAAACCGGCTGACGTTGGAGGAGCGCGTAGCTGCCACTTGGTCAACACGAATATGGCGTAGAATAATGCTTTACTAAACGGCAAAAATGTAAACGGTGTGAGAGTCATACGAGCGTAGCGTGCAGTTGTGCCGCTAACATACAGGATGTGTCTGAGGAGAACTTTTTCTTCATGTCTGTCCATGATCAAACTTAGGTAAATAGTCCTTTATTTAAAGAAAGTTTGTAGTGTTTACTTTGTAATCGCTGTATTCGCGGCCATTTTTAACACAAAGTTGCAGTTTCTGATGGGGTTGAGAATTTGACAGAACACCGGGCACACGAATAGGGCAATAAACTTGGTGGACATTTAGCCACAAAATGCAAGCCACCTCCGTATTAAAACGTGTGCCATGATCCCAGTATTTGAAATAATACAAAATACGATGTTTACTCACTTCCTCGTAAGTCCAATGGTCCCACAGTAGTTGGGCTTGTTTTGGCCAATATCCGCGGTCAGTGGGAACCTTTTGAAACCCAAAAAGGCTCACACGCCTCTACCTGGTGCAGCAACAATTTTCTGCAGAACTTTTGGCTGGCGTGATGCGAAAAATAAATGAATTAATCCACAAAATCAGATGAATTTGCAGTCCATCTACATGTTATAAATGCTGACCTGGGTGACGTCACCTTCGCATTCCTCCTCAAAACAGGAAGTTATTCATTTTCATGGCATGGGATTTAAAAAATTGAAGAAATAAAACAATCGCTTCCACACACATCCAAGCGGTCCATTTTATTCAGGAGCATAAAATACTGCGTGAAATATGAAATCAACCTGCTTTTTGGTGTCATAGACACTTTAAGTCGCTTTACACTTTTATTTTAAAGTCAACATACAATTGTTATTAATCCTTTTTTGTCACAAAAATCTTGTCACTAATCTCCTTCCACATTTGACACCTGATTTTATACCGTTCCAACTTCAAAATGTTCCAAAATTTCGTGCAAGGCAGGGTAATGCTTTTACTATTCCAAAAGTTGATGTCTATATTTTTTCACCAAAAAGTCCCATTCATTTTCAATCATACACTCAACCTAACATTAATATTGCTGCTTCAATTCTCATTGCACTGATAAACAGCCACAAAATATTTTTCTTTTCACTTCTATTGACTTCCAGTGGAGGGCCTGAGGTAATATTTAATTTTTATTGCAAAATGGATCTGAAGGGGTGCCATTCGTTCGTGCTACATTTGCTACATTACTTGTTAGGACATTCCTCTTTTACTAAGAGAGTTTATATGCTCTGTCAGCCGTGCCGAACAAGCGCGAAATTCATATCTCAATATCTATAAAGTGACACACTGCAAATTTATAATGTCTTAATTAGGGGTGTGACTAAAAAATATCGAAATGGTGATATATCGTGATACTTGGCACCTCAAAAGGTTATCGATACGCTCATGCCAAGAATTGAGATATCGTTTTAAAAAGGTGTAATTTGCTTAAAATAAATAAAGAGGGAACCAACTAGGCATGTGCCGGTTAACGGTTTCAAGGTTTACCGTGGTATGAAAACGTCACGTTTCAAAACCACTCAATTTTTCACTCATTCCGTAATACGGTATTAGCTATTTTTCACGTCCCAAAAAATGCAGCGAGAAATCCATGGCTTGGAGCTGCAGCGGTCACCCTGCTCCCTCCGGTTGTTGCATCGTCCTGTCTCTGTTGGTGACACTACACCTGAGCTATTTCCCCCCTCAAAATAGACAAAGTCGCTAGTATGAAAGTACTTCGGCTTCCGAAAAGAAACAGACTGCTGCAGCTTAGAGGAGGAAGGACAGCCGACATCCTTGCGGAGGGTGTTGCCTGGGTAAGCAACATCTCCAACATGATTTCACATTTATGTGACCATCATTCGTCACTTTACACAAAATTTAAGGTACGTAGACGCTGTCATGAACGTTTCCCACCAGCTATAAGAGTTCACTCCAGCGTTTTTAGTGTTTCTAGTGATGTTAAAACATACTTTTACGTAAGCTTGTGAACAAGCCTAATAATGTGGCTAGTTAGCATGCCAACACTGCTAAATAGTTGCCTCTCTCCCATTAGCCTACTTTTGTAAAGTCTTCCGCCATCTTTTCAAAATAACGTTTTCATAATACACCCTGTGTTTGTTCTCTCTGGTGACTTTCTGTGTTGAGGGTGTGCGTGTGTATATAATGATACGAGTCACACACACGGGCGCTGTCTCTTACTCTCGCTCTACATTAATATCAAACTAATTAATTTTAATAGTAGTAGTAGGAATTGTTTATACAAAATCAATTTGATCACGTATTGTTGTTTGAGTGATTGTGTATAATGTGTAGATAATGATACGAGTCATACACATGCGATTCGGTCTCTTGCTCTCTTTGATCATACTGTATATATTTTGAGTCCAGTTCTATATTACCAAGGGTTCTTGTCCTAATGTTGAGCAACTTGAGCTGTGGCTGTGGATTTCGTCAATAAGTTATATTTATTTCAATTCTATTTAAAATATTTCAGTTATTTATTATTTGTTGCATTATTTATTTTAATATTATACTCATGTTGATGTTCCAACTTGCGAATAAGTTGTAAAAAAAAAACCTTTTCAAATTTTTTTTTTAACCCATACATCTCAAAATAACACATTTTGGAGCTATAATTGTGTAACAAGGTGGAAAGTATATCATACCGTCAAAAGCTCATACGGGCACATGCCTAGAACCAACAAGTTGCGACCAAAATCTACCACTATAATAGTGTCTCAGTTAACGCTATAGCTGCCACTGACGACGCTCAATCCATAAAGACCGAGAGGGGCGAAATAACGTTCGTCCATTTGAAACCAGAGCATTCACTGTCACTCTTTCCGATTTTCAAGGCATTGACTGCTCGTCACTTCCTGTTCTCTAACCCAAAATCAACAGGAAGTGACCCATAAAATAACCCCAAAATCAAAAGGAAGTTACTGAAAATGTCCTCATTGCCTGGCATTGGCTGCCACTGATGACCATAGAAGTGGGATGGGTTAATTTGCTGCCACCCTCCCATTTCAAATGGATTTTACGTTTACTAGAGATGAATTAACAGCAGAAGAATGAAGATAGTTTGTTTTTCAGTTTAATAGGTGATTTGTTGAACATCCTAGAATGATTTCCTGACCAATGCATCGACAATCGTTGTATTGCCATATCGTGAGATTGTTATCGTGAGCTTTGTATCGCAAACCATATCGTATCGTAAATTACTAAGAGGTTCCCACTCCTAGTCTTAATAAGATTATTTTTCCTAAATATAGTCAAATAATTTTCTCCATCTTGTTTTGAGTGTGAAAGATTATTTAACGGATTAATGTGTCATGCGTTATTCCACTTACTTGAAATAAATACTGTATTACTATTTGTTCTTATTAGGCTCATACATCTAAAAGTTTTTTTTCACTTAAATAAAAAAAAAATGCTTTCAAATAATGTTTTGAACCATATTTTTGAATTAAGAACATTTCTGATAAACGAGCTTTAAGATTAAATATATTCATTTATGGCTTAAAATAAGTGTTAAAAAACGAACAGTTTTACAGTGCAAACCTAGAACGAATGGCACCATTGCGGTTCCGTTCAGCCGTAGATGGGGGGCTGCGTGACGTCATCACTCGAAATTAATGTCTCAATATCTCAAAAATGATAGCAGCACAAATGAAGCATAAACAATTAACACCACTTTTAGCCATTTTAATCAAGATGGGGAGCTGGTTGACCTCAGATTGACCTTTAAAAGAATTGTAAATATCATTTTTTAATATAAATTTGCGTTTAATGGGGAGGTCGATTGCCCCACCCACAATAGGTCTTGGTGGTAATGTTTTGGCCAAATCGACAGAAAAGACCCAAGATTTCCCCAAATCTGAAGGACGTGACCTGGAAATGCCCCAAAATTAACAGGATGTGACCTAGAATTGGTCCAAAATTTACAGAAAGTGACCCATAATTGCCCCAAAATAAACAGGAATTGATCCAAGATCCAGGGCATGGAATCATTCCCACCACCTATCTCCAGTATTACATTCTAGTTGGAATAATATCATTTAAAGCCAATTTATTTTCTAAAATACAATAATCAATCATTATTTTTTATTACCATTTTTGTGCTGAATATTTAATATCAAAATTGAGTGATGGATGACATTACAGGTGTAAAAGAAGTCATGAATGGCAGCAAGTGATTTTTAGTCTTAATAATTGCTTCTCATTGCTCCTTGCCTTCATTCCAGAGTGCAGAATGCGGCGGGGCGAGGCCCGAGAGGTCAAACCTGTTTGCGAGGAGGGCGTGGAGGAGGCCATCCGCCGTCCCATCGTGTAGGCGACATACGGCCGCACTGTGCTGCGGTTCTTCACTTCTCCTCAGAGTCGTCTACCAACGAGGACAATGCCCCTCCATTCCACCCTGGCGGGGGGCCGCGCCGGCCATGCCGCCATCGACACGCAGATGGACGGCCGCTCCTTTGAGGAGCTGCGTCGAGAATGCCTGCAGAGGCAGGTCCTGTTCGAGGACCCTGACTTTCCTGCTGAAGACTCCTCGCTCTTTTTCAGCCAACCCGTTCCCGTCCGGATGGAGTGGAAGAGGCCCCCGGTATGTAGAGCTTTTCTATCACGAGGGTCTGACTTTGAGGGACTTTGAGATTGCATTTTAAAGTGATATTGGAATGTCGGGTCATTGATCAAAGACCCACCTGTTGCATCTTTTTACCTTTAAACTACTTCACATGATTTATCAAAGATGTACCTGTTGTATGAGTGTTTGAATTGTCAGCCATTTGAAGAGTCAAAGACAACTTTTTGTGTGTAAAATGCCTACTTGACATAATACATCAAAGATGACTGTAGACTACTGGGAGGACGGTAACCCCTAACCTAAAAGTTTCAGAGCGCAAGAAGAAAATTTAGGGGCACACATTGTAAATCGACCCGTGGAATAAATATTCACAATTTCACTCATTTTCACTGCAGTTCTGATAAATACTTTTGAAAAACTAGTTAGAAGTGTGGAGCAGAGATTTGCCAGCAGGAAAGAATATTGAAGAAGTCTCATTTTCAAAAGAAGAGCAAATTTACTGTTCGCAAAAGGTTTTCCCACAAATGTGTAAATATACGTGCACTTTGACAAATGTTAATCACCCTGATATTTGTTGCACAAAGCCATCTTAATTTATGTGTAAGCAGTGTGTTTTATGCATTGTATGTTATACGACACATCAAAGACACAACTGTTGCATACGTTTGTGCATGTGCTTTGCATGAATTGAGTACAGTGTTTGTTTCAACAAGTTCAAAATGAACTGATTGTATCCCTAAACTTCTGATCAGCCCAGAGACATGAAAAGCACAAGTGAAGTGCGCCTGCCTGCCCTCTGTTGGCTAACTCAGAACCTACGGACAACAATAAGTCTGCAATTAATGACTGTGATTCATCTGCTTTGAGATAAAAAATAATAATGGAGGAGTAGCAATTTTAGCTGATGTCCTCCCCAAAAAGAAAACCAACAAGAACAAAGTCAGTGAGAACTTGGGACCTTTCTCCGGCGGTCTAAAAGCCATCTTGCAGGAAAAAGGTGTAGCTTCATTCACTTGACGTGATTGGTGGGAAGTTACTACACACACACGCCCCACTAAGAAATGTGTAGTGTATGTGTGTTTTGATTAAAAAGTTTGGAATGTGACACACCTGCCAGCTGACACGTCACTCGACCTGTTTTTCGTCTTCTCCCCCGTTCTCTTCATTCTTGTAATTCTTTGCCACCTCCTCTTTTTCTCAATCAAACATACTCTGTCCTCTTCATTTTGCCACATCAGGAGCTGTGTGCCAACCCAAAGTTCATCGTGGGCGACGCCAACCGGACAGATATTTGCCAAGGACAGCTCGGTGTGTATTGACTAGCGGTTGCTGAAGTGTGCATATTCAAGTACAGACAATTGTGTTAAAGCCAAACCTGTCGACAGGGAGTGGGGGGGCAACCGGGTATGTTGTACCTGGCCTCAGCACCATAGGGGCCCCTAAATGACTCTTAATTTATTGTACTTTACATTCACATATTTATTTTTTATTTAAATCATTGTGTGGTTAAATATTATGTTGTACTCGATATACTGTATACTTAAAAACTTTGACATATTAAATATTTCAAATATACATTTTTTCCTTTTTTTTTTTTTGCACAACGTCCCCACCCCCCCTCTGTCTTAGCAGAGAATGGTTTGACCCCTTTCTGGCGCACTCAAGGCTTGACTACGTACGTGCCCTGAAGCGGGAAATTAAAATCTGTCATTGTTATAAACTGTAAACATGGCGAGTCGTCATAAATCGGGTGCGCAAAAAAGAAAAGAAAAAAGAAAAAGAAATGACGATCATAGGGGTGAACAAGAAAAAAATGATGAATTTTTTAAAACGGGTACAAGAAGCCAGAGAATTGGTGCTAGAGTTGGCTGTGGACGGTGATGTCGGTAAGTGAATAACAGCCGCTAACATTGAACGTTTACATTCGCGATCACCGTACCAAAGCCTGATTCGAGTCTGTCACCGGCTGCTTGCAGCCTATTGAGCTGCGGTATGACAAGACATGCTGCTCGCGTTGAGCCGAGGAGAGAGAAGGTGATAGGTGATCAGGCATATATGTCAGTCTGTGGGGAGCAGGTGCGCGAGGCTAAACAGACTCGGGTCCCGCGGCTGGTAAAGTATTTATGTTGATCTCAGCACACTGCTACGCATTTTCTTGTCTTTGCCAGTGACTGTAGCTGGAGGAGAGCGAGCCTTAAATAAAATGAAAATAATTTTAAAAACTACCTACGCTCACCCATATCATAGGGCAAGCTTAACAACCTAGCTATGCTCTCCATTGAGCGTGAGCTTGCTCAAAAACTGGAATGACTTTGCTGTCAAAAAATCTAGGTGCTTTACTGTTTTAGGGCTTCATGACCCCAGGGATTTGGAGGGGACAGGCACAGGATGTTTATTTATACTGTTTTGTTGCTTAGCAGGCGGGCATACACTCTCAGTTGTATTGTATTGTAGCCTACATGGGACAATAGATGTAAATTGTTTGTTTATATTGTGTCACATGACATTACGGTCTGTTAAATTTAACGGTCCATGTCAAATGAAATCATTTGATAATTTACAATGTCATTGCTCGCAAAGCGTCAAAAGTGCTGCGTATGTTGTCGTGACAAGCCGGTGGCTGGGGTGGGCTGGGGGGGCACTATAATGGTCTCTTGTCCCCGGGCCCCTGCAAGTCTGTTGACAGCCCTGATTAAAGCACACACAAAATTGCTGTGGTAGTTGGTGAAAGAGGGAAATTGATACAGAAAACACCTATTGACAGCGAAAGAAGTCCAATCCATTTCAACTGGGGTATTAAAAAACTGGATTGCTTTAAATGGATTAGACGTCTATTGCCGTCAATGACAGAGTTAGTGAGATTGCAAGAGAATCATGAAACGAAAGAAATAAAATTCCCAGAGCAATAAAGACACAAGCCACACTTATTTGAATTTATGTCTTTATTCTACTTCTTTTTTTTAATTAGTTAATTTATTTATTTATTTTTAATACTGTATATTTTTGAGGTTTTAATCATTTTAATTAAATTTTATAATTATATCTTTTATTACTCATGGCTTTGTTTAATTTGCCGTTTTTTAATTCAAATTCTTTTGTTCACTTAATACTGTTTAAATAATTGTTTTTTCCTGAAAATGATCTTTTAATTAAGTCATTCAATTGATTTTAAATTATTTACATGTATTTTTCATTGCAAAATACGTGCAGGCAACAATATTACAATTGAATGTCAAATGGGGTTGCAAAATATTTTCCTGTCAGCCGCAATTCTGACTATAAGCCGCCACCGGCCAAATTCTACACGAAAACGGTATTTGTTCATTGATAAGCCGCACCGGACTATAAGCCGGAGCTGTCCTCACTGTATTATGGGATATTTACAACAAAAGATATTAACTGGTAACACTTTATTTGACAGTGGCGTCATAAGATTGTCATAAAACCGTCATAATTATGACATAACACTGTCATTGACATTAATAATACTTATGACAGATGTCATGTAGTGTCATCGGCCAAATTATCTCATTTTTGAATGGATGTAAAAGAGCCAAGCTGGACATAAAAGGAGTTAGTAACAAAATTGGCCGTATGACACTTAATGACATCTGTCATAAGCATTCATTAATGCCCATGACAGTGTCATATCATAATTATGACGGTCTAATGACGCCGCTGTCAAATAAAGTGTACCTATTAACCCAGATAAATCAACAAATAAGCTGCACTACACTATAAACTGCAGGATTCAAAATGAGGGGAAAAAACGTAGCGGCTTATAGTCCGAAAAATATGGTAATTAATTTTTTTTTTTTTTTTTAGTATTTAGAAAAATATATATTTTAAAATTTGTAAATTTTGTAACAAAGTAAGAAGTAAATGTGAAAAAGTTGTTCAATAAAATACTCAACCAGCCTCTGGCTTTATGGTGTCTTCCCTTCTGTCTGTCCACTTAACCCGCAATGCATGTCTTCAGGTGACTGCTGGCTCTTGGCAGCCATCGCGTCCTTAACTCTGAAAAAAGATGCCTTGGCCCGGGTGGTCCCCCATGACCAGTACTTCGATCGCAACTATGCTGGCATCTTCCACTTCCAGGTACATATCGTCTAATTTGCTTTTGGGAAAATGGGGTGACAGGGAAGTAATGCAAGGACATATAAGCAGCGCAAAATACTATTACCTAACAGTTGAGTAGGGTTGGGAACCTCTGGGTACCTCATGATATGATATGATTTGTGATACAAGACTCACAATAACGATCTCACAATATGGCTACATAATAATGATCAATACATAAGTCAGGAAATAATTCTACAATATTTTACTATACAAGTAATAAACAGAAAAACAAGCTCTTTTCATTTTTCTACTGTGAATTAAATTGAGGTTATCTCTAGTTGGCGTCCAATTAGTTTGAACTGCCATCCCTCCCACTTCAAACGCATTGGACGTCAATGGCGCTCAATTGGAACCATTGAGTTTAATTTTGGGGCATTTCAGGTCATTTGCCGTTGATTTTCAATCACTTCAAGTTGATTTTGGGGGCATTTCTGGGTCACTTCCTGTAGATTTTAGGACATTTATGGGTAACTTCCTGTTGATTCTGGGTTACAGAACCAGGAGTGAACCAGGAATCTCCCCAGATGAAAAGGCAGGGACTCAAACTTAACAGGAAGTGACCTGTAAATGCCCCGAAATATTGAAAAACTGACTGTGAATGCTCTGGTTTCGAATGAACGAACATTCATTCGCCCCGCCCAGCCTAAATAGATTGAGCGTCCAGCGCCCTCAATAGAAGATTTTGGTAGCAACTTGTTCTCTCCTTTTTTTTTTCTTTTTCTTTTTTTAAAGCAGTGACACCATGTCAAAACAGTAAATTGATTCTTAGCAGGAACATATCGATAACCTTTTGGGATACAAAGTATCACGATAAATCACCATTTCAAAATTTTGTGACACACCTGCAATTGAGTGTTAAAAAAAAAAAGCTCATTGAAAGAAATGTTTTTTACGAACTATTGAGTGACATGTTTCCATCTCAGTTTTGGCAGCACAACAAGTGGCTGGACGTGGTGGTGGATGATCGTCTGCCGACGGTTCGCGGTCAGCTCATCCTGCTTCACTCGGCCTCCAACAACGAGTTCTGGAGTGCCCTGCTGGAGAAAGCCTATGCCAAGTAACCACTATTTGCGTTACAAATATTACTTGAACACAAAACTGCCTACTTCTGTTCAAACCATCATGTGACCAACCAGCTAGCTGTTATGCATTTACAAAACTGCATTTCAAGCAAAACGATTATTTTTCATGTATTTATTTCTAGAATTTAATTATTTATTTATTTCTAGAATTTATTTATTTTTCTTCCCTATTCTGTTCAGCTATTTGGACATAGAGAATAGTAAATTTGGGAAATACAGTGGGGCAAATAAGTATTTAGTCAACCACTAATTGTGCAAGTTCTCCCACTTGAAAATATTAGAAAGGCCTGTAATTGTCAACATGGATAAACCTAAACCATGAGAGACATAATGTGGAAAAAAAAAAAAAACAGAAAATCACATTGTTTGATTTTTAAAGAATTTATTTGCAAATCATGGTGGAAAATAAGTATTTGGTCAATACCAAAAGTTCATTTCAATACCCTTACATACCCTTCGTTGGCAATAACAGAGGCCAAACGTTTTCTGTTCTCTTCACAAGCTTTTCACACATTGTTGCTGGTATTTTGGCCCATTCCTGCATGCAGATCTTCTCTAGAGCAGTGATGTTTTGGGGCTGTCGTAGGGCAACACGGACTTTCAACTCCCTCCACAGATTTTTTATGGGGTTTAGATCTGGAGACTGGCTAGGCCACTCCAGGACCTTGAAATGCTTCTTACAAAGCCACTCCTTTGTTGCCATGGCTGTGTGTTTGGGATCATTGTCATGCTGAAAGTCCCAGCCACGTCTCATCTTCAATGCCCTTGCTGATGGAAGGAGATTTTCACTCAAAATCTCTTGTTACATGGCCCCATTAATTCTTTCCTTTACACAGATCAGTCGTCCTGGTCCCTTTGCAGAAAAACAGGCCCAAAGCATGATGTTTCCACCCCCATGCTTCACAGTGGGCATGGTGTTCTTCGGATGCAATTCAGTATTCTTTCTCCTCCAAACACGAGAACCTGTGTTCCACCCAAAAAGTTCTATTTTGGTTTCATCTGACCATAACAATTTCTCCCAGTCCTCTTCTCGATCATCCAAATGCTCTCTATCAAACCGCAGACGGGCCTGGACTTGTACTTTCTTCAGCAGGGGGACACGTCTGGCAGTGCAGGATTTGAGTCCCTGGCGGCGCATTGTGTTACTGATAGTAGCCTTTGTTACTGTGGTCCCAGCTCTCTGTAGGTCATTCACTTGGTCCCCCTGTGTGGTTCTGGGATTTTTGCTCACCGTTCTTGTTATCATTTTGACGCCAAGGGGTGAGCTCTTGCATGGAGCCCCAGATCGAGGGAGATTATCAGTGGTCTTGTATGTCTTCCATTTTCTGATAATTGTGCCCACAGTTGATTTCTTTACACCAAACGTTTTACCTATTGCAGATTCAGTCTTCCCAGCCTGGTGCAGGTCTACAATTTTGTCTCTGGTGTCCTTCGACAGCTCTTTGGTCTTGGCCATTGTGGAGTTTGGAGTGTGACTGACTGAGGTTGTGGACAGGTGTCTTTTATACCGATAATGAGTTAAAACAGGTGCCATTAATACAGGTAATGAGTGGAGCCTCGTTAGAAGAAGTTAGACCTCTTTGACAGCCAAAAATCTTGCTTGTTTGTAGGTGACCAAATACTTATTTTCCACTCTAATTTGAAAAGAAATTCTTTAAAAATCAAACAATGTGATTTTCTGTTTTTTTTTTCCACCACATTCTGTATCTCATGGTTGAGGTTTACCCATGTTGACAATTACAGGCCTCTTTAATCTTTTCAAGTAGGAGAACTTGCACAATTAGGCTCGAGCGTATGACGTGGCACTCGCGAGGTTTCCGCCGCTATCGCCATTTTGGAAGCGAAAACATAAATAGTGAGGCATTTCAACACAGGTCGCCCTTTAAAAATGGTTGGAAATTATTGTGCGGTAAAGAATTGCAACAACCGATCAAATAGAAAGGAGAATGTACAGCTCGACGGAACACCATTGAGTTTCTTCCGGATCCCTACATGGAGAAAAGGCGAGGGAAAGGTCATATCTGAACTTACCAAACGTCGAAGAATGGCATGGGTGGCCTCGATCAGAAGGAAGGGCATAACGTTTGATTCTCCAGTTACACACAGAGTTTGCTCTATGCACTTCCACTCCGGTAAGTTAATTTCGTTTGTTTTTCGCAAATTTCGGTAACTTTATGCCCGAAGTCGGCCTGTTGTTAGCTATAGCTACAGCTAAACAACTAGCATGCATACATGTGCATTGTCTTCATAGGACATAATTCCTGTCGTTGCTAAATGAAAAAGCTGTAATATTTTGACGTGAGAGAGTGGCAAAGAATTGGTACACAGGCTACATTTTCTGCAACAAAAAATTTGTACATCCGTGGTCACAGACTAATGTAAACACACATTGCCTACCTTTGCTAGAAAGATGGTGTTGCCGTTTGCTATGGTCATAATGTGCAGATCCTGCACCCAGCCGCAGCAAAACTGTTCGTAGCTTTGTAGCGATTTGTAGTTTCGGAATTGCTGATGAGTGTAGTAACTTACACCAAACACTAAATACAGCATGATGTCCATTTCGCGTCGTGGTGGAAGCTTGTCGACATCTTTATTCCATTTGTGTTTGGCTTGCTTGTAAGGGTCAACCTTGTTCACATCCTTAAAATTGCTCACATATCTGTCCTTCACCGTGGTAACAAGTTTGTCTCTGTATCGAACTGGCAAGTTTTCCTTACTTTTTTCCATCTTTGGCACTCGTAGTTGAATTGTATTTGCCGTTAAGTTTAAATGTCCCGTGATGCAGACGTGCTTCCGAAATGGCTGCGTTGTCGCAAATCTCGCATGACCCCGTGCTGCTGTGACGTAAACGCTCGAGCCTAATTGGTGGTTGACTAAATACTTATTTGCCCCACTATAAATGCCGAAATAGTTTTAATGTGCTGCATGAAGGTTTGGTCTAGACTTCATATATATTATGAGACTTCATATATTTGATTAAGTCTATGGTTTGGTATACTAAATTTGGGGTTAGTTTATATTGTGTTTATTAAGCAAATGCAACTAGACAGACAGCCGGAAAGAAAACTGGAAATAGACAGAAACATGTTTGTATGCTTCCTAGCTATAAGTAGAACTACAAGCTCTTTACGACTTCATTTACTGAACAGAGACTATGTGAAGAGGCGATACACCTACTATTATGCTTTTAAATAGGGCAGGAAGACTGAAGACGAGACAGATTCGGTCATAGAATTCACGGTGATATAGACGGGACACCTTCCCCAGACACTGCGCCACGCCTTTAAGGAGGGGGTTGTCCCACTCTCCACTTCAGTCGGTCGAAGTCATTCATTCATTCATTCATTCATTTCATTTTCCATGCCGCTTTATCCTCACGAGGGTTGCGGAGGTGCTGGAGCCTATCCCAGCTAACTACGGGCAGTAGGCAGGCGACACCCTGAACTGGTTGCCAGCCAATCGGAGAGCACAAGGAGACATACAACCATTCACTCACACACCCACACCTAAGGACAATTTAGAGTGCTCAATCAGCCTACCATGCATGTTTTTGGGATGTGGGAGGAAACCGGACTTCCCGGAGGAAACCCACGCAGGCACAGGTTCGGTGCCGGTGTCGGTCGAAGTCAGTCGCAGTTATTGTCAAACACATGCAGCGATCAAATGCCGTGTTTAGGTTGAAAACGTATGAAAGCTGTACCGCATACAAACGGGAAGGATTGTCTCAGTAGTGATTTTTTCGAGGATTCAAGGTAAATATGATGTTTTTCATACCATGCATTGCATTTTGAAACGTTGTGAAAAAAATCAATGGGAGAAATGAACTGTTATGGCGTCATAATTCGCAATATTTACGTAAAATAAATGCTAACTGTCCGTTTTTTTTGCTTTTAACCAAGAATCGAGACTGTTTTATGTCCATATCTATAAAGAAATCAGGGATTTAAGCATTTATTCACAATAATTTTTAATGTAAAATGCTCTTCGTATGTGTTTCCACTTGGTCAGCTTTGATGGAGTTAGGCCCCCTATTCAGCCCCGTGTCCCGTCAATATATAATGAAGTCTATGATTCGGGTATGACAGTGTAATTATTTTATTATGAGAGAAGAACCTAAAGGTCATTTTAACATTTAGCTTACACATATTGAAGATCTCCTAAAAACAGCACTGCTAAAATAACATACATCTGCCTAAAATAAGTAATAATGAGTTTGATTCACTTGGGATACAAAACAATTTGATCTCAATTCATATTACCCTATTGAAATGAAAATAGAATGTCATCTGTCCATTCCACCTTTTCCTACGACAAAAAATGCATTGACTATGTTTGCCCTTTATTAAATGTGACACAGGAATTTTTAATAGACTTAAGTCAACCATATAAAAATTCCTGTACAGTTATTAGAAAGTATGGAATTGAGTTTATAATTTCCAACACTTATTTGTGTGTGTATTATATTTTTAATTCCAGGGTGCACGGCAGCTACGAGTCATTGAAGGGCGGCAGCACCATGGAGGCAATGGAGGACTTCACTGGCGGCGTGGGCGAGATCTACGAAACCAAGAAATCCAATGAACAACTCTTCCATATAATGAAGAAGGCCCTGGACCGAGGATCCATGTTGGGATGCTCCATCGATGTAAGCATGTTTTGAGCTGTTACTTTTTCCATTTTTGTGCTGTGTTGCGAGCAAAATATTTTCTTTATGCGCGTTTTTGAGATCCTATGGTTGACAGATTCTATTCCAGTGATTTCTTAATTACTGGGGGTAATAATTGATTATTGATAATTGATTATATAGCATGACTCGGCTATTGTTTCCATTTTGTGAGCCAGATAGCTTTTAATAGTTAATTACATTAATATAAAGTCTAATTTTTCTTTATTCATTTTGTGTTTACTTGGGTTGTTTGATCATTCATTTAAGGCAAGAAGCCATACTAAAGGAAAATAATTGAAGGAAGGGGCAAATACTTTTTGACGGCACAAAAATGCTAGTTCAGTACTCCTTTAAGTTCACGCTTTCTTAAAACTATAAAATATGGCAAATGAACTGTTTTTGCCCGAGTTGAAACATATTTGTGTTGTGTTTTTTTTTCCAGGGAAAGTGGTCACAGCTATTCAAAAGTTGCTTTTTCTTTCATGAAAAATAAATAAATAAGTGACTCAGGACTTCAGAATTTTGAACCCTTTACCTTTTTTGCACCATCGACTAGTGTAATGTGGGCTTTTTTTTTTTCATGGACCAACAATGTGTGGCAGAAAAATACAGTAAACAACACAACGGGGCTAAAAACTAACATTAAGTGCAGGGAAGATATAACTCACCAGATGCTGAGTCAACTTTTTTTTAACAGCGGCCTCTCCTAAACCTTGACGGCAAATATCCTTGGTGGCAGGCATAATAAGTTCTTCTCCAATTGAGAAAGGTTTCTTGGCTTTAGCATTACGGTTAGCCAAGAGGTATGATGCTCTCAATGCATTCACTTTTGTTGATGTGGTAGCCCTCACTAATTGTTTCTCTCCTTTGTGCTCGACTTTTTTTGTTTTAAACAATTCCAAAGGCTTATCTACTGTAATTTAGTCTCTATGTTCCAAAGCAGCTTTGAAGGCTTCATTACCTTGTTTGCCAACTTTTGGCCACATATTAGGCAGAGTGGACTTGGCGTAGGCTCCTATTCTGACTCGTCAGGTGGCCTTTTCCTTGTATAGTATAAAGCTGTCCAAACTTAAGACATCTGGTTTTCAGTCATCTTCGCTAGCGTGTGGCCTTATTATCTCCGGGAACAAATCTGATGCGGCTACATCATACGTCATTATCGAAGACATGCGCACATAGATATAAAAAAATAGATGCTAGCTCCAGTTGATTTTTATAATGATATCATATCCAGTTTTATTATTACATCTACTGACTAATTCGAGCAAAAAGACCTCAAGTACCCCGTCTGCCATTCCTGAGGTGTGCTGCCCGCAGCACACAGCCAGCTAACGTTAGTGTTTACATTGACTGACGCTGGGCAGCTGCTGAGGTGTGTAAACACCCCAGTAATGGTGGCTGTCACTAGAGGGTGACGTCCACATATCTCTACTCGGATTAGTCAATAGTGTAGGCAAGCAGATTGGTTCCACCAGTCCCTGGCGTGGTGGTTGGGGACCACTGCTTTGTAGGGCAAGTGACTATTTTTGGTCATTTAAAAACTCAAAAAAAATTTTTTTTTATTAACGATATATATTTATATGAATTAATGCAAGGTTGATTAAAACTAACTTAATGAAATTAAAAATAAAACATAAATGCACAAAGTAACACGTTAATTCTAATTTCTAAAGTCTATTTGCATGCCATTGACGGCAATCGACGTCCAACTTAAACTGGAAAGTCTGGCTGTAGATGCTCATGTTTCAGTGCCATTGACGGCGCTAGACCTCCAATTCATTTTGACTTTGAGGGGCGAATGAACAATTGTTAATGGCAGCCGATGAGTTAAATGAGTGCCCTGCAAGGGTTAAAAGAAATTGCAATCATGCATGAAAATTAATTAGAAAATTTGATTTTTTTTTTCCCAAAGTTTGAGGCAGTGCTCTCTCACTACACTTCATGAATAACAGGGAAAACTGTTAAAAAAAACATTTTAGTCATGTCTAAAAAAAAAGTGAATGTGTGTAACGTCTTCAGGTTTTTTTTTCTTTTTTTTTTCTTTCTTGCAGATCAGCAGCTCTGCAGAGTCAGAGGCCAAGACCAGCAGCGGCCTGGTCAAAGGTCATGCTTACTCCATCACAGGCCTGCAGGAGGTACTGTAAGTGTAATGGCGATGACTTCTGACAATCAAGGTTGGGATGTGTTGGGCTTCACTTCTTTCAGGTCAACTTCCGAGGACAAAAGGTCAAACTGGTTCGCGTGAGGAACCCGTGGGGTCAGGTGGAGTGGAACGGACCTTGGAGTGACAGGTACGACGACAGAAGCACAGCCATTCAAAATGATGTTTTTGTTGAGTTTTGTTTCCGTGTGTAAATTTTGGAAATAGATGAAGTTCAAATTCTAGTCAG
This sequence comes from Corythoichthys intestinalis, assembly GCF_030265065.1. Lineage (NCBI taxonomy): Eukaryota > Metazoa > Chordata > Actinopteri > Syngnathiformes > Syngnathidae > Corythoichthys > Corythoichthys intestinalis. Next base: position 49,071,828 of record NC_080402.1, read on the forward strand.
AAATTGTCAGAGGTTAAATGACATGGCAAAGCGGTTGATATGTCATTGCAAAGTAGAAAATTTCAGCTTTGAAAAAATGGGTCACTATCACTAGGTCACATATGAGAGATCACATATCCCCACTTCCCCCTTGACCCTGAAGAGGAAATCATTCTATAGAAAGTGGATTGATCAATAAGGAAAAATTGAGCGTAACTTAGTGTAAAAAGAAAATGTCTTTTTTGCTCGGTTTTATTTTAACTCATTCAGGGACACTGGGCAGCTAAAAGTTGACATTTAAGACACTTTATAGAACCAGTGACTATTTTTGGTCACTTGAAAATGCTTTTTTTTTTTTCTTTCTTTTTTTCCTAACGCTTGAGATCTTTAACCCATTATAGGGAAAGTGATTTTATTTAACTGAAATATTAGCAATTATTATTAAATTCGTATACAGTATATTTTAATTATTAATCATTATTACATTTTTTATATAGGGATCCTCAGACCATCGCGAATTTTTTTCAATTAAAAAAAAAGTTAAATACTGTATTATTATTATACGTATGTTATATTCATTGTTATCATTTATTATTTCAAAATGTTAAGATACATGCATGTGTACATGTACAAATCATTGTTTTCTTATGGCGGAAAACACTCAGGCGACTTGAAGTTCCGCTCTGAGACCCCCAATTTGGCCAAATTTCAAAACTGTCTGATATGCATGTGTGATACATCGTTAAAAAGCTTAAAATCTCTATTTTCTGGGGAAAGAAAAATTTTGAACAGGTCTTTTAAAAAAAAAAAAAAAAAATCTTTTTTAAACAGCAAAACAACAGCAAAACCCTAACTGGAGGCGAGAGAACGCGAGAGAAGAATTAAAGACGCCACGATTTTAACGGGATATTACCGCATACCTACCTTGTTTCGATCCAAAAACTCCCATGTAGCATGTATCACTGAGTGTCAAGACACAGCTGTGAATGGCCACAGCCAGATTTTGGGGGGATTTTATGGGTGAAACATGATGATATAATAAGGGTTGCGATGCAGAAATCGCAGCCAACAAGGAGTTGTTGTACCCTTTTAAATTTTATTTTTCAATTTTTCTTTGTTTGGAGCAATCATTTATCATCTAACATATCGGGGGAAATGTGACAGTAACAAAAAAAAATACAGTTAAGCAATAGTTATGAGATAGATATCCGTGACTTTTTTACAGACGCCAAATTTTTCATTGTGACGTAATTTGTTTAAAAGTTTAAAATATGCGAGTGAATCATTTTTTAAAGTCGTTTTTTTTTTTTTTAAACTAAATATTAGACATCAATTAATGATTCTAAGCTAAAAATGACATTTTGAATAATAAATATGCTTACTTACCTTCTTTTTATGGCTAGGTTGAAACAAAAGCAGTTGCGTGACGTCTGTAAACGGGGGTTTCCAGGGTAAAACGGACAAATTAGAAATAGTTCAGGGGCTTAATGCGCCATGAATCTGCTGTGGCAGCATATAGACATATTGTTCTATCAAACACAACAGCTGTTTTGGCCTGAAATACTGCAGTTTCTTTTAAAGAGGAGTGCAAGAGCAGAAACTGCTGTTGTGTTTGATAGAACAATATGTCTGTATGCTGCCATAGCAGATTCATGGCGAGCGAACAAAGAAAAATTGGAAAAAAAAAAGTTTAAAAGGGTTAATATATGAAAAAGAAAATCTCGACCACTCTTGTTATATGACCATGTTTCACCCATAAAATCCTCCAAAAATCTAGCTGTGGCCATTCACAGCTGTGTCTTGACACTCAGTGATACATGCTACATTGAGTTTTTGGATTGAAACAAGGTAAGTACGCGATAATATCTCGTTAAAGTCATGGCGTCTTTAATTCTGCTCTTTCATGCTCTCACCTCCAGATAGGGTTTCGCTGTTTCAAATTATTATAATCTCTAATCTTATAATTTTTTTTTGAATGCCCTCCTGTTCAAAAATTTCCATCCCCCAGAAAATTGAGATTTTAAGCTTTCCAATGATGTATCATACATGCATATCGGACAATTTTGAAAGGTGGCCAAATTGGGGGTCTCAGAGCGGAATTTCAAGTCACCTGAGTGTTTTCCTTCATATATACAGTATATCATAAATATTACATCTGCAGTGCTTAAAACCCATTTATTGCATTATACATGTACATTATATAAGCCTTAAAAAAAAAATGTTTATTATACTTTGGGAAAAATGGGGGGAAACACATTATATGTATCTACTTCTAGTGCAGTTAAATCTGAATAAATACCACACACAAATAACACACCCCCAAAAATTTTTTAAATGTAAATTGCCGCTACATAGCGGATTTTACATTTTCGCGGTGTCATTAACCGTGAAAAACGAGGGATCACTGCATTATTTTTTTATAATTATAAATTCATTTACAATATGAATGTTGATAAAAACTAAATCAATAAAATTAATCTGAATATAGACAGAAATACGTACACACTGGTTACCGTCCCAAGTGTTACTCTAAAGTTCATTTTATCTATTAATTTTTTTATGCCCTTGATTCCGATAGATGTCCAATTCAGTTAGGTCAGAAAGAGTAGCTGTAGATGCTCATGTTTCAGTGCTATTGACGGCGCTAGACGTCCAATCCATTTTTAATGGGAGGGGCAAATGACGTCAATAGCAACCAATGAGTTAAACTCTGTATGGCTTTTAATGTTAATGTTTACATTTTTTTTAAGTTCCAAAGAGTGGGACTATGTCGACCGAGCGGAGAAAAACCGGATTCTGCAACATGCCAGTGAAGACGGCGAATTCTGGTAAGTAAATGTATTTTCGTATTACTCTTGACTAAGGGTCGGCAACCCAAAATGTTGAAAGAACCATATTTGGCCCAAAAAAAACAAATACGTCTGGAGCCGCAAAAAATTAAAAGCCTTATATAAGCCTTATAATGAAGGCAAGATATGCTGTATGTATCTAATAGCTATATTAGCCTACTATCAAAATAGCTAAGTTGGCTACAAATACATAATAAACCTTCATGATTAAATGTTTATTTTCCCTGCAGTGCATCCTATAGAATGACGCACCATGTTACTATTCTCTTGTACGAAGCTGCCTCAAGTTTAACTTCATTACAATATTAATGAATTTGAAGAATGTTCGTGTCATGTTTGTCCTCATGTAGAAACCATACTAAAACAAAAAATATGTTTCCCTCCCCCATCTTTTTCCATTTTCAAACATTTTAGAAAAAGCTCACAGGAGCCACTAGGGCGGCACTAAAGAGCTGCGTGCTGTTGACCTCCGCTCTAGACTTTTGCTTGCATCAATTTTATAAAAGTATTCAAAATACTACACAAAGTGAAAGTAATGAAATGTTTGGATGATTTTATGTTGCCGTTATTTCAGGTTTTTTTTCCTTTCAAACGTTTGGTGTGATTGTGAAGTTATTTTATTTAATTCTTTATTTGCCAATGCAGTATGTTAGAAACACATGGAATTTGTTTTTGCTGGTTTTACTGCAAATAACAGCATAAGATAGAACAAAGAAAGGAGTCTAGTCTCTTATTTGATAGTCTCCGTCTTTACATACATAATCATGAAATACAATATTCATACCTGTCAACCCGAGGCATAATCTTACAACGTTTTATATAGCGTGCAATATGAAACAAGAATAAAACTCACTTTTTGAAATAATATGAATTGATTGGAAATATTGTAACATATAACCTGGTGCAATCAAAGAACAATCAATATTTTCAGCTACATCATGATTACTAAAATTTAACAGTGACTTTTGTTATAATTGTATGTAGCACTTTTGGCAATTTCTATCATGTCTTGATGGCTGCACTTCATGGCACTTCAGCTCGCAATTCAGTTTGACTTGAAGATAGTTTGTTAGAGTGTCCAATTATAAAGACTTCATCTTTATGACCAGTGTTGTTAATCTTACTTTAAAAAAGTAATTAATTACAGTCCCAAAAAGTAATAGAGTTAGTACCTCAGTTACCTGAATGTAAGAGTAATTCGTTACTTGACAGAGTAACTGGTGTTACCTTTCTTTTTTTTTTTTTTTTTTCATAAAAAAACAAACAAACAAACAAACAAACAAAAAAACATAGTAACCTTTGCTATGTTTGGAAGTCATTTAATGTTGTGAATCAACTGTTAAAGATGTTAAAATTGCTCTGTTTCTGTCCACTTTCGAACATGTGAAAGTTTTAAAACTCTTTCATCATATAAAGATAGATTCAAGTCAAGATTTTGCAGATTTAGGAGTATTATAGATAAAAAGTACTTAGGTCCACTTGGAAGGTTCACTTCAACAGAGACTTTCTGAGAAGTCTACTGCTTTAAAATGGCGGCTGTTTACTAACGGAGCCGAGTCTGTCATTTCGTCTGTAGTTCTATATGCATGTCATATCTACTATAGCATCAAGTGGGCGTAGATTGTAGTCTGTCGGCTACAGTCAGGAAATATTGGAGCCACCTAGCCTAGCATCGCGTTTGCAACGGCGTCACAACACTTCACTTCCCTCCTTCCCACTCCTGCTCCTCTCCCTCCGTGTCCCTGACTTTTCTCGTATCATTCAACCAACGTAGTAACGCATAGTAACGCACATTGCCTCGTTGCTGAAACGGTGACAAAATCCGAACGGAAAAAAAACATAATGCACGAAAAACGTATAGATTTTGAACGTACAGCGTACACATTTAAAAATCAGTGCTCACTTGTAGAAATTACGCCGAAACCGTACAACTTGACAGGTATGAAATATTATACAGTATGTGTGAACTTACTATTTATTTATTTATGGCATTTAAAAAATGATATAAAAATACATAAATGAATCATTTTAAGACTATAGAACTTTTGAATAGCTGCCATTGTAGTGATTACTACCCCTGAATTTTTCATGTGCGTCATGCCAGGATGGAGTTTAATGACTTCAGGTCCCACTTCGACAAGGTGGAGATCTGCAATATGACGCCTGACGCACTCACTGACAATACCAAGCGCCACTGGGAGGTGCAATTGTTCGAGGGCCAGTGGATCCGCGGTTCCACCGCTGGGGGCTGCAGAAACTACATCGGTGAGCTAAACAATCAACAATACAAAAACAAAAAATAATAATATACAAACCTCTGTTTGACTTGAACCAAATTGGGAATCAGATTTTTTTTTTGTGTGAGGTAGCAATACACTTGCATAATTTAACTAACGCAAGTGCATCTCTAGTGCCGTGTACTTGACACTTTTTTTTTTTTTTTTGCATGATTCTCCCCCCAACTTTGGTCAATGGAGTTTTACGTTTGCTTTGGTCCACAGACACTTTCTGGACCAATCCGCAATTTAAGCTGAATCTGGTGGATGCCGACGATGATGACGACATGTGTAGCGTGGTCATCGCGCTCATGCAGAAGAACCGGCGCCAACTGAGGAAGGAGGGCATGGACCTGGAGACCATCGGATTTTCCGTCTACGAGGTCTGGGCTCGTCCTCTTAATTTCTAGTAGTTAGCGCTCCTACTTCACCGAACTGGAGAATATACACTACAGCGAATCAGAATTGAAAGAAAATTGTATACAGTGATCCCTCACTTATCGCAATTAATGGGGACCAGAACTGACTGCGTAAAGTGGAGAACCGCAAAGTAATGTCACCACCCTACCCCCATTTATAACATACATTTTTTTCCTGTATATAATATTGATAAGTGTATATAAAACCCTATAAATGAACGTTATCATTAGAACATTAAAGAATAGTTTGAAAGTAACCTATGTATATATACCCAAGTTACCTAAGTAAACCAACCCCACCCACCAGCCGTTTGAGCTTAATATTGTCACCTGTACACCCCATAGTCATTCATCATCCAACTGCTACCAGGGGCAAGACCAGAGAGCTTTCGAAAGACACCAAAGAAAAAAATTGTTTAGCACCACAAAGCTGGAAAAGGCTATGGGACAATTGGAAAGCAGCTTGGTGAGAATAAATCAGTTGCAGCAATTATTAGAAAATGGAAAAGGCTAAACATGACTGATAATCTACCTCAAACTGGGGCTCCATGTAAAATCTCTCTTCGTGGGGCATCATTCATGATGAGAAAAGTGAGGGCTCGGCCTATAACTATATGGCAGGAGCTGGTTACTGACCTGAAGAGAGCTGGATGGACAGTTTCAAAGACTACTGTCAGTAGAACACTACAGGGCTATGGTTTTGAAGGCCTGCCTGAAGTTTCCCAGAGACCTTCTGAATCATGCACAGGGGTCATGGGAGAAGGTCATGTGGTCAGATGAGACCAAAGTAGAACATTTTGGGGCAAACTTTAATCGTCGTGTGTGAAGGATGAGTAGAATCCCAAGAACACCATCCACACTGTGAAGTATGGGGCTGGAAACCTCATGCTTTGGGGCCGCTTTTCAGAAAAAGTAGAGGATGAATGGTGAAATGTATCATCAGATTTTGAGCCACACCCTCCTTCCGTCAGTCAGAGACTTGAGGATGATTCATGGCTGGATCTTTAAACATGACAATGAGCCGAAGCACACAGCCCAGCTGACCACGGAGTGGCTGCGTAAAAAGCAGATCAAGGTTCTGGAGTGGCCTAGCCAGTCTCCAGTCCTCAATCCAATAGAAAATCTTTGGATGGAGCTGAAATCTCGCGTTTCTCAACGACAGCCCCGAAACCGGACAGAGCTAGAGAAGATTTGCATGGAGGAAAGGGCCAAATCCCTGTTTCCATAGGTCAAACCTGGTGAAGAACTACAGAAACCGTCTGACTTCTGTAATTCCAAACAAAGGCTTCTGCACTAAATATTAGCATTGATTTTCTCAGGGGTACAAATACTTATGAACCCCAGTAATTTACAAATAAATGATTGAAAAATCATACAATTTGAGTTTTTTTTTTTTTTTTTTAGATCATCTCTCTCAAATTGGAAATGCATCTCTGATTGAAATTTCAGACCTTTACCTATTTCCTAAGTGAGTGAACTTGCAAAATCACAAAGTGTGCAAATACATCTGTTCCTCACTGTATATACTACTTAGATGTAAATGAAGTCTACTTAAATATGTTTTAGAACTCTTTTAAATAATAATATAGTATTTTTAAAAATCCGCGATTCACTTAAAGCGCGATAGTTGAGGCGCGAAGTAGCGAGGGATGACTGTACTGTCATTACCCTACAGTGGATATAAAAATTCAACACGTCTCTATTCAAATGATTATACACTATATTTTGATAGAAACATTAACTAAAACAAAAAAAAAAATCACTTTTACATTATGTCCCTTTCATAGGTGGAGTTTGACTTTTGTGGTGGGGAAGGGCAAAACATGTTGATGACGAAGAAACGTTGTTTCGGCAATGAAATTAATTTACAGGTTATATGCTGGGATAGTAGCTTAGCCCATGCTCGTACATACAGGCATCCTAGCTGTGTGTGCGTGCGTGTGTGAGCGCGCGTTTTTCTGTCTTACCTAGAGGAGAAGAAGACGCCGCATCCTTTTTGACTGAATATTCCAGGCAGGAATATTTGTAATAATACGTTGAAAATGAGTTTTTGTTGTTGTTGTTTCCCATCATTTTTGAGGGGAATTTGAAATCAGGCTGCTTGAGGCAGCAATGCTTTTGGCCAAGATCGTTATCCATTGAATATACTACGCCGGATGGTGGCCCTGTTGTACAATCAACACGTCTTTAGCGAGGCAAACTGAAACTCCGCTCACCATTTTGGAGGTTGTCTCCTGGATTTCATGGTCCACATCTTCAATACTTGGTTCTTGCTCAGTAGTTGTTGTTACTTTAGGAAGCTTAGGTTTGAAAAAAAAATTACGTATATCCATCTTGCCTCTTTCATCCTCAGGTGTTTTAGGCAAAGCAAATGACTGTTTCTAAGGTGCTACTCACTTGATCTGTTCTATATATTATTAAAAAAAAAGAAAAAGAAAAGTTTTTGTTCATAGACAACATTTTACCGGCAAAATCCTAATTTTAAATTCACATTTGGAAGGTCAATTACATGCAAAGACATTTTCAGGCACTGAATCTCTGCGTATGGTCCCTTTAACTCATTCACTGACAGATGTTTCCAGCACAGCCCACCCAATATTGCAACCCATTTTTGGGCATTTTGACTGATTTTGGCCATGTGATATGTTTGGTAATCTAAAAAAAAATAACAACCCCGTCATAAGCGGATTTTCACGGGGCGTTCCTTGCATGCAATTGACTTTCCTATACAGTATATGATTTTAAAATTAAGAATTTTCCGGTAAAATATTGACTCTAAATTTTGTCAAGCTATAAAACGAAACAAAAAACAAAAATCGATGAAATGAACAGAAAATGTTATTTTTATAGTAGGTCAAAATTATTTTTAGAACAGATTATATGACTAGCACCTTAGGCGGTCATTTGCTTTGCTTAGCCAAAACCACCCGAGGACTGAAAAGGCAAGATGGATATACGTGATTTTTTTCAAACCTAAACTTTCAAAAGCGACAACAACTACAGAGCAAGAACCAGAGATTGAAAATGTGGACCGTGAAACGCTAGAGATCACCGTCAAAATGGTGAGCGGAGTTTCAATTTGCCACACTAAAGACGCTAATTGTACAATAAAGCCACCACCAGTGTCTTGCCAATGTAGATACACCCGTCAAAAGTTGTGTCCCTGGCTGCAGGAGCGCGCACACACACATTAGTTATGAGGGTTGTCGACTTAAACAATTAATTGAAGCCAGAAAAGAACCGCAGTTATTTATTTTAGACATCGACGTTTAATAAACTGTAGAAACTGCATACAGGACTTGAATTACAGTAAGAACAGTTATAGGTCATCCTATGAGTAAAACAGTGAAACATTGCCTTTTTTAACGTTCAGTACGTATGTTACGGTATACAACAGGAAAAAAAGTTTTTTTTTTGACGGATGTGCCATGTTTTAAAACCTCGTAGATAACTACCTCACCAAAACATCGAAATCAAGCAAATCAGTGCAGTGCAGTGACTCCACCCAGACTGGGGTAACTACATTGGCACGACACCGGGGGCATAACATATTAAATGGATGATGATCTTGGCGAAAAGTATAGCCTAAGCAGCTTCAATGTATTATTATAAATATTCTTGTAAGTTAATTTTATTGCTGACACTGCATTTCGGGGTCATTAACATATTGTGCCCCCCTGCCCCATTATTTTGTTGACGATGCTGACCAAAAATGATGTAATGTCCTGGTTTTAAATTCCCGTCCCAAAAGAGCGTGCCGCGTCGACAAAAAGGCACATGTCTCAAAGTGTCCAACCCGGGTAATTCCCGGTATATCTCCCCATGTCTGGAAGTCATGACACGGGTAAATCCTGCGTCACATTACACAGGAATTTAGTGGGATATAAGTCTGAAAGGGGCTTTAGGCTCCAGTTTTTTTTTTGTTTGTTTGTTTTTTTGTCGTGTATTAGCGACAGCTCTCGAATTGATGGCAAGTGCATTTTCTTATTCTTTACTTTGTTAATATGACACATAACACATGTTTTTGGATCATTATTTTCAGATTTAGGGGGTATTTACTTAAATGGTTATTTACAACTAACGGGGAAATTCGGGTTATGTCGCCAGTTTAGGAACGGAACCCATTTGTAAACCGGAGAAACCTGTACTTTGTATCACAATAGGGTATCGATATTCTCCAGCCAAGAATCGAATTATTGTTTTTTAAAAAGATGCCACTGTTTAATAAATGAACCAACAGGTAGCTACCAAAATTTTCCACTAAAATAGTATCCGTGTTCCTCACTGGGTGTCAAAATAAATTGGACATCTAGCGACGTCAAAGGCAGCCAATGAGTTTAATAAGTGCTAATAAGTTACATGAATGCCCTATACATCTCCATATAATGGGAAAACTCATTGGCAGTGTATCAAATACTTGTTCTCCCCACTGTATATATATGTATTTATACAGTATATACTTATATGAGAATATAATGAAAATCTAGAAAAACAGTCTGATTCTAGCATTTTCTGTTTTTTTTTCAGGCTCCCAACGATGCCGAACAGCAGGACAAAGTTTTCTTCCGCACTCACGCCTCCAAAGCTCGCAGCAAAACCTACATCAACTTGCGCGAGGTCACCGAGCGCTTTACGATGCCGCCCGGGCAATACCTCCTGGTGCCCACCACCTTCCAGCCGCACCGCGAGGCCGACTTCCTGGTGCGCATCTTCTCCGAAAAGAGAGTCGGTGCTCAGTGAGTATACATAAAAATGCTGGACGAGACTAACAAATTCACCAGTGTACTTTGGGGCCACTGTGGATTTTGAAAACCAGATTGTTTGTCGATGAAATAATGAAAAAATATATACTTCTTGTCCCCCAACCCAGAGGTTGTGGGTTCGATTCTCTGCCCTGATGAACTCGCCTAATTATCCTTGAGCAAGATACTGAACCCCACATTGCTCCTGGTGCTGCGTCACCAGTAGGTAGATGGCGAAGTAGTGTGAAGCGCTTTGAGCGCCTTGAAAGGTGGAAAAGCGCTATATAAGTATAACACCATTTACCATTCTTTTGTATTTCAAAATTATTATTAGATTTGTTTTGAAATAAAGTGTTACACATAATTCAAATCAAATCATTTAACCAATTATGTCATCAAAATAAAAGGGTATTGAAAATGAATAAATTTGGTGATTTCCCACTGAAAAATTGTATTTTTATTCCATTTAATGCGTTTAATAATAATAAAAACTCCTAAAACATAATTAACTTCCATTTTTTTAACATTATTGAAAATTTATTTAATTATTGTTTATTTTTTGATTACGTGAATCAGTGTGTTGGCTGTATATGTAAATTATTTTATACTTATAATATTTTTGTCATGTACTTATAATTGCTTTTAGTGCAGTATATTAATTAACATATTAGCTGCATTTGACAGTGATAGACGTCCAATCCATTTTGACTGGGGAAAAAAAAATGTTTTTAAACATTTCGATTTTCTTTTTTCAATTATATTTAATTTTCAAAAAATATTAACTCATTGGCTGCCATTTTTGGCGCTAGATGACCAATCCATTTCGACTAGGAGGACCGGAAATGATTATTCAGGTTATTTAAATAAACAGTAATTGATAGATGTTTTTCCCCCCCAGTTATTTCAATTTCATTTAATCTATGATTAAATTATTATTATATATATTATCATACATATTAAATATATTAGATTATTAAATATATTATTATTGGGATTCATTATTTAATTGAGTTAATAAATGTGTAGAATTTTCTATAAAGAACGGATTGTTTTGTGAACGGAGTGGGGTGGCGTGGCTCAGTGGTAGAGTAATTGTCCCCCAACCCAGAGATTGTGGGTTCGATTCTCTGCCCTGATGAACACGTCTAAGTGTCCTTAAGCAAGATACTGAACCCAATGTTGCTCCTGGTGCTGCGTCACCAGTAGGTGGATGGTGAGATAGTGTAAAGCGCTTTGAGTGCCTTGTTTTTAATTTATGTAATCAGAGTACCATTTATTCTAAATAAAAAATACATCAGTAGATATGTAAATTATTTTACGAAGAATTATTTACAGTCTTCAATATATATGTAAAAAAAAAAAAGCAATAAACAAGTATTTTGTAAATTACAAAAATAAAAATAATTTCAAAGTGCATAGTGTTACAAATTAATGCAACAAATACTTCAGACACTTGATACTGTAAATATTTTCATTGGGCCATACTTGTTTTTGTGAATGAGTAAATTACAATTTGAACAAATCCCCAAATGTTTTTTTTTTTTTTTTTGGTCCTCAGAGAGATGGGCAGCAACATCGATGTAGACCTCCCAGAGGTGAGCACATCATTCCATGTGTCCCTGATCCAGCGCCCTCTGACAGTAACGTTCTTTCTGATTGCAGCCTCCACCACCCAGTGCGCCAGAGGATGAGACGGATGAAGAGAAATTCCTTAGAAGGCTCTTTGAGCAGGTTGCTGGATCGGTAAGTGGTCCGTGTGTACTGACACTAAAAAACACACTGTAAATGTGCTTTGAAATTCTAAAACAAGAGACTGTAAAATAGTAGCAGAAAATATTTTTTTACACAAATCCATTAAAAAAAAAGACAGAAAAGATTTCAAAATGAAAGTAGGTCCTAATTAGTCTTCATTTCTCAACTGCTTTCCCCCCGCTCACTGAAAAAAAAATCTCGAACGATGTCACACCCGGAATGAGAGGAAGATTTTTGCAGTCTGCTAGCATACTATCCATAGGCTTTCTATTCTCTTGTTCCCATGTGACTATTGTTATTCTGTCAACATGTACAAGTCCCTGACAAAAGTATTGTCGCTTATCCATTTTGTAGAAACAATTGCTAATAACTTGACTTTTAATTATTCAATTGGTTTCAGAAATGGCTCATATGAAAGCTAAGACCCTCCCAAATGATGTCGAATGTACAAAAATATATTTGTTTTATTGAAAAAAGATTCATCATTTAGTGAAGACATAAAGGTCAAATTTTGGCAAGACAAAAATGTTGTTGCCCACAGAAAGTAGTGTGAAAATTAAACAAAAAATGTACTTCAAATACAAAAATATGTGACATAACATAAGCGAAGTAAGTAGTGGTGCTGTGAGATCCAAATGTAATGTTTTGTATGACACCCATGGGCTTGGAGGACTGCATCCATGCGGTTCGGCAAGGATTCATGCAATTTATTGATAAAGTCATCAGGAACATCAAAGAAAGCAGTCTATCATGCCTCCCAGAGTTCATCAACATTCTTTGGTTTCGTCTTTCATGCTTCCTCTTTCATCCTACCCCAGACATGCTCAATGATGTTCATGTCTGGTGACTGGGCTGGCCAGTCCTGGAGGATCTTGATCTTCTCTGCCTCGAGGAATTTTGAGGTAGAGGTTGAAGTATACGATGGAGCACCATCCTGCTGCAGATTTTGTCCCTTTTTATGGTTAGGAATGTAAGATGCAGCTAATATTTGTTGATATTTCAGACTATTTATGTTGCCTTCCACCCTGCAGATCTCTCGCACACCCCCATACTGTATGTAACCTCAGACCATGATTTTGCCACCACCAAACACTGTTTTTTGAGTGATTTCAGATGAATCTTCCATGGAATTACACCACAGTTGCCGCAAATATTGCAGGAGACATACTGGAGCCTGCATGGATCCGAGATTCACTCAGAAAGGATGAAAGAGGAAGCATGGAAGACAAAACCCAAGAATGTTGATGAACTCTGGGAGGCATGCGAAACTGCTTTCTTTGGTGTTCCTGATGGCTTCATCAATATATTGAATGAATCCTTGCCGAACCGCATGGATGCAGTCATTCAAGCCCATGGATGTAATACAAAATATCACATTTGGATCTCAAAACACCACTACTTAAGTCGCTTATGTTATGTAACATATTTTTGTATTTGAAGGACATTTTTTGTGTTTAACACTACTTTCTTAGCTTTCATTTGAGCCATTTCTGAAACCAATTGAACAATTAAATGTCAGGTTATTAGCAATTGTTTCTACAAAATGGATAAGCGACAAGACTTTTGTCAGGGACTGGTACTAGCTAGCAAAGAACTAGAAAGCTTGGCGTGATCAGAAATTATAGTTGGAATGTCACACCCAAAAATACTGAAAAAACCTTGTATTCCCTGATGCATTGTTTTGAGTGGAATAACTATGAAACAGCGAGATTTGAGTGCCGAATTAGATTTCAGCATGTGTCATTTCTTTTTACATGATCACCATTCTTGGGACCTTTAACTGATTAAAAGACACTGTTTAAAACTTGTTCCCTCAGGACCATGCCATCTCCGTCAGGGAACTTCAGCAGGTGCTCAACGGTGTCCTCAGCAGCCGTACGTAAATGCTTTCCCACTCTTTCTCCTGGGTGTGGCTACAGATACAGTATTCCCTACTAGAAAAAAATGCTTTTGAATCAAGGCTTGATTGATCAATTCAATCTTCAAATACACAACAATAAATGTGTTTAATTAGGGTTTAGGGTTAGCTTTTTTCACCCACATCAACCAAGACAAAGACATTTGTGTGAATATGAGTGGAAACAGGGGCGTTACTGAGGGGGGGCAGGGGTGGGCAGTGCCCTGTCACTGACACGCTCTGCCCACCCAAAGAAAACTGGATGTAGTCCTAACGGCAGTCTGGGCACGGTGTATGGTATCCCATTCATATAGTACTGATGTGTTCTAAGTTTTAACCTTTGCGTTGTTACCTTCTCTTTCGCCTTAAAAAAAACAAACAAATGAAATGAAATGTTGGTTTTGTTCCTAGGGGGCGCTACACACATTTAAGCATATTTAGATTTATTTATTATTATTATTTTTTTTACATTTTATCAAAGTTTTAACCAGTGTTCACCTGGCTGTTGAGTTTGGTGAGTTTTGAAGCATTCTGAGGGGGTCAAAGTAGGGCTCAATGCGTTGGCGGGACAAAAAATGACAGCTAGGGGGTGCTACATAATGTATTTGGAATTTTTCTTTACACTGTATCAAAGATTGCACCTCTCTTTACCTGCCTGCTGAATTTAGTGCATTTTGAAGCATTCTAAGGGGGTCAAATTGAGCTCAAAGGGGCTGCGGAACAAAGAATAGCTATAATAATAATAATAAAACCGAGGAACCACAATAGGTTACCTAAAAAAAACATTGTCACCTGCATGTCCATACTGTTCAGTTATGGATGTGTTCTAAGTCAAATAAAATCAAATCAACTTTTATTTGTTTAGACCAAATCACAACAACAGTTATCCGAAGGAGAAAACAAAACATGTTTTTTTAGGTGCAGTAGCCCTATGCTGGATTTCGACCTAGTTGAGCATTGTAGCTTTTTTTTTTTTTTGCCCCTGCAGGTAAAACTAATGCCCACCCACACCTGGCATCCTGGTAACACCACTGAGTGGAAATGTTTGTTTTAAACCTTTCATGGACACTGGTCACTACTAGGGGGTGTAGTAGGTAGGAACCTTTGGTATCTCACGTTACGATATCATTTGCGATACGAGGCTCATGATCACGATAATCTCACAATATGGCGACATAACAATTATCGTTTTACCATACAGGTAATAGATTATAAAACAAGCTCTTTTCATTCTTCTGCTGCAAATTGAATTGAATTTATCACTAGTTGGGGTCCAATTAGGTTGAACTAGGAGGGTGGCAGCAAATGAACATTCATTCATCCGCATTCATTCATCTCCCACTTAAAACGAATTAGACGTCTATGGTGGTCAATGTCAACCAGTGAGTATAATTTTGGAGCATTTCAGGTCATTTTCTTCAATTACGGGTCACTTCACTAATTAACTTTGAGGTGGGTGGCAGGAACCCTGCCACACACACACAAAAAACTAGAAATTTGCTGACTGCTTTACGGCATACTTCGCATCCTTCTTTCCCCATTCATTTATTAAGATGGAAGACGATGCGAATACTTTTGCGCGAATGCTGCAAAAATGGCAGAGAAAAAAAAGTTTTGTCTGAGGAAGGAAAAAAGAGAGACTATCAGGATATACAGACTAAACATTGCCCCGGCTTTCACTGGCTAGCGTGACACCCCACCTCAACTGAACTCGTCAGCGCTAACGACTTGAGGGTGGGAGGTTAGCCACACTAAACCACATGGTTGCTAACTGTCATATGCTATTGTTAAGCCACAACTGGATTCATTACCTCATTACTATTCATCTTTCACACAGCCGCTGGAAACAGAAATGCTGTTTAATCCATCTGTAGGCGACCGGGAGATTGATTTTTGTTTCATTGATGATTTTACGACACTGCTCGGGTGTGCGCTGGTCCTCATGGGAAACACAGTCTTACTTGGGCAAAACGCTACCCCTTCTGTCCACCGGCGTCACTAAAATCGACCAAAACTGAAACGCTACCAAGTGTTGCTTTAATAAAGGAACCAACAATTAGCTACCAAAAGTTTCAACTGCAATGGTGTCTGTGTAACTGACTGGCTGGCAAAATGAACTGGACGTCTAGCACTGTCAGTGGCAGCCAATGAGTTACATAAGTGTCCTGTAAGGGTTAAAAAATTAAAGAAAATCATAATTCGGTCACGAAAGGGTTAATTTGCATTGACATTGACTGACAAGGCAACCAGTCCATAATGTCTACATTATGTGCTTCCACATTGTCTGGTGACAAGTCTAACATGTAGCCTAGGATATGCTCCAACTCATTGTGTTTCTCACCTCAGGAAAAGAGATCCAGTTTGAGGGTCTGAGCCTCCATACATGCCATAGCATCATGAATCTGATGGATGTATCCTTCCTTGCCTGACTGACTAATAAGAGTAGTATTAGAGAGATGCAGGTGGTTGTAGTTGTCCCTTTGACTGAGCTTACCAGGTGGACAACACTGGGAAAATGGAGTTCCAGGAGTTCAAGGTCTTCTGGGATAAGCTTAAGAAGTGGATCGTACGTCAGCCGTCACCAAATTGGGCCATGTGGATCATGGGAGATAATAACCATGTCTTTTTATTATGTTGGTTGCAGATGCTCTTCCTGTCCTTCGACACAGACCGTTCGGGCAAGATGTCCTCCTATGAGCTCCGCAGTGCCCTCAAAGCCGCAGGTGGGAGTGTGTCACTGCTGGACCAGTGTTGCCAACTTGACAACTTTGTCGCTAATTTGGCAACTTCTTTTTTGTCAAAAGTGACTAGCGACTTTTTCTGGTGCTTTTTTTACTCACTTTTTGCTTCTCGCATGATGTTATCGCTCTCTCCTAGTGTCCATGACAATTACATGTAAATGGACACTTATGTAAATTAGGTGATGACTTCATCTAGTGATTACTAGCGACTTTTAGGACGGCCAGTAGCTACTTTCCTTTCTAAGGAGTTGGCAACACTGTTCTGAACCTGTTTGGTCAGCAAAATCACTGTGTATTTCCCAATGACAACTTGGTAAATGCAACAAAGTAACTGAAACCGGGAGCTAAAGTGAAATAGGCTTTGGTACTACAGCTAAGCTAAGCCGAGAGGCTGTCGATGCGCTAAATGTGATCAAAAATTGTGATTAAAATACTGTGCAGGCTTTGAAAGTTGAAGAAAGGTAATGTGTCACTGAAATATTTGGAGCTTGCAATGCTAAAGCAACCTAACATGAGTGCTAGCACCACATCATGAGTGACTGTGTGCAAGCAGCTAGCCGTGTAGGCAGTTTTGACATTACGTTTAGCAATTATCAAACCTTTTGAGCTGCTTTCTCTTTCTGAAGTAATATTAGTGACTATGTTTAGCCACTTGGTGAAGCTAATTGGCGGATGACATACATCCCCGCCCAAAAATGCGACTTATAGTCCGCTGTGTTTTTTGTTTTTTTCACCGTCATGACGCATTTTTTGACCAGTACGACTTATTGCCTGGAAAATACACTACATACAACACATTAAAGAGACTTTTTGCATGTCCTCTTGTAAATGTGTTTGTTGTGCAGGCATGAAGATGAACAATCAGCTGCTGCAGCTACTCGGCCTGAGGTTTGCCGACGAGAAGTACGACATTGACTTTGACGACTATCTCACCTGTATCGTCCGTCTGGAGAATATGTGCAGTGCGTACCAGAGCAACAAACTCACCTCACTTGCTGTCATCGAGATGAGGATGGCGGCAGCAATTGATCCTTTTTTTAAACTTTTTTTTTCTTATTCAGGAGTTTTCCAGGCTATGGATGAGCATGGCAAGGGCAGGATAAGAATGACAATGTTGCAGGTAAGCTCACACAAACATGCTGTTGTAAAGAAAAGACTTCCAAAATAGGAATACAGTGAAACTACATTCATCATAGGGGATATGATACTTTCCAGTTTTTGTCCATACATCCCATTTTTTTTGATGGTCGGAGTGAAAACAGGCACTTAAGGAATAGTTTTTAAAGTGTCCTGATAGGTTTGAATATGTTGTAAGTGGTGTAAAATATTTTATGTGTGTGGATGCACAAAAAATACATTTTTAAATCAATTTTTTATATGATGTCTCCATGATGGAACATTTACGCTGTGGTAAACGATAATCACCTCTCTTCCTTTTTGCTCTCTTTTCAGTTTCTAATGCTCTCCATGAACGTGTGAGAACACCCCGCGCGCAAAACAAAAGCCATCCGAAGAACAAAAGTGTCAGAGACTGTCAATCCGGCCTCATAAAATGCAGACATATTAATGCATATTCTATCTTTTATTTGATATATTATTTTGAACTTTTTTGAATCTGTCCGCTGTAAGGCAGAAATGGAGCAAATAATGTGAGAATATGGTTTGGGGGATTCTACGTGTTTCTGAGTGGTACATTTTGATTTTATTTTCGGCACCTAAACGAACCAATATATTGTGAATAAAGCTGTGAATGTTTATCGAGACTCTTCTTTATCTTGAAACTGTGCCAAATATTTTTTTAAATCACTGCTTCTGAACAATTCATCAAACTATACATCCCATAATTTACAGTACTTTCTTGCGCTGAAGTGTAACTGTCTGTAATTGACACATTGACAAGAAGGTAACAAAGTACGGGGTGCTGTTTGTAAAGCTGCACATGCAGAAAATTACAACATTTTCTGACATTTAGCGCTGCACAGTGTTTAAAGTGTGGTGTGAAATTTTTAGTCACTCTTTTTTTGCACAGTTACAACTAAGAGTGTGACAATATCTCGATACAGCGATATATCGCGATATTTTTCAACCCGATGGGTTATCGATATGCTCCCGCCAAGAATCGATACTTTTATTTAACATATTGGCCATACCATGGAGTATGGATGCTGTAAACTGCTCAATGTTTGTTGAGCAATTCCTTGGCGGTCCACTAGGGGCGCTCGGGAGTGGCGGTGAGGGTAAAGTGCGCACAAGTTGTCTAGAGAAGAAGAGAGGGAGCTCCAAGTGGGTTGAAAAAATAAAAAAGCTCCGTGAGAACGGTGGAGGAAAAAATGAGAAAAATATTGCTACAAATCACACATGGGGACACACTTTTGATTTTACACCAACAAGAAAGGAAGTAAGGTGAACAAGGACTTTGCTGTATGCAAGAATTGTCTAAGAAAAATAAGTTTCACTGGGAGCTGGTGACGTAGTGGACACTGGAGTTTGTGAGCTTCGCTTTCATCACTTGAGGTAAGAAAGTTTTGCAATGTAATTGACTTTTTAATTTACATGTGTTATTTTGATGACATTTGGTGTTGAATGATATAAAATAAACCAGGACCCTAAACTGGATGAAAATGAATATCGAACAAGCCCACATGAATTAACCGATTTATTTGAGAACCAATTTCAATCTAGTTTACTACACAAACTGTTATTACTGTCATTTGGATACAATAAGCTATAAAAATGGTTTGCATAGGTTCCAAGATATATAAAGTGATGTGCATGATAATTAATGTAGCCTACATATTAAATAAAAATAGGTAATTATAGATGTAGCCTACACATTAAAAATAGGTAATTATTGAATTTTTAATTTCTATACATTCAATTCATATTTTCTTAAATTCAATACTTCCAACACACACACAAAAAAATCAGGATTTCAACTCAAACGCTATGAAGTAGCTGATATTTTTTGTTTTATTTTGTTGTTTTTAAGGTGAGGAAGACTGTGACTGAGCAAGTCTGACATCTTAAATGCTGAAGCAGATAGCGGAAGTGCTCAAACCAAGCAACAAAGGTTATATACGAAGAAAAGACCCACCAATTTTATCATTGCCCCACTCCAAGCTCAACTGCTGACACCTACGGCACTTTTTACTTATTTATTTTTTTAAAGATTTAAAACTTTAAAGAAATTAAGGGTGCCATTCATCATGATCTCTCCAAGCGATATCAGTGGTCGTGGTTGGTTTCCTCTATATGTGCAGGGGCACAATTTGCAGTAGATTTATATTTTACAGCAATGTTGCACAGAAAAGGTGTCACTGTTTAATAAATGACTTAAACAGTATTTTTTCTATTTTTAAATATCTTTTTTTTTCTTTTTTCGTTTCAACAGTTGTATCCAATTTCTGACCAATATATCGATAATCGCTGTATCGTGATATAATCGTTATCGTGAGCCTTGTATCGCGAATCGTATCGTATCGTGAGGTGCCCTGAGGTTCCCACTCCTAGTTACAACATTGTTTAGAAATTTATATATATATTTTAAATAATAAATATTGGAGCTGAATGTTTAAATCCAGAACTAAATATTGAATTTAAATCTCAAATGTAAATCTTAAATTTATATCCTAAATATATATCTTAAATTTACACTACCGTTCAAAGTTTCGGGTCACTTAGTCCTCCTTTTTGAAAGAAAAGCACAGTTTTTTTCAATGGAAATAACATTAAACTAATCAGAAAAACACTCTATAAATTATCACT
Organism: Corythoichthys intestinalis; assembly: GCF_030265065.1. Classification (NCBI taxonomy): domain Eukaryota; kingdom Metazoa; phylum Chordata; class Actinopteri; order Syngnathiformes; family Syngnathidae; genus Corythoichthys; species Corythoichthys intestinalis. The sequence goes on from NC_080402.1 coordinate 49,092,248, forward strand.
GGTGGTAAATGATTATTTTAGCTGGAAGCGTCTGGTTTTAATGCAATATCTACGTAGGTTTGTAAAGAGGCCCATTTACAGCAAACATCACTCCAGTGTTCTAATGGTACATTGTGCTTGCTAGTTGCCTTAGAAGGATAATAGATGATTAGAAAACCTTGTGCAATTGTGTTGTCACAGCTCAAAACAGTTTAGGCAGTTAGAGAAGCTATAAAACTGATCTTCCTTTGAGCTAGTTGGGTATCTGGAGCATCACCTTTGTGGGTTTGATAAACTCTAAATATGGCCAGAAAAAGACAACTTTCAGGTGAAACTTGACAATCTGTTCTTAAAAATGAAATTCCAAAAGAGAAATTGCCAAGAAATTGAAGATTTCCTATAATGTTGTGTACCACTCCCTTCAGAGAGCAGCCCAAACAAGATCTAACCGGAGTAGAAAGAGAAGCGGGAGGCCCCGCTGCACAACCAAGCAAGAAGACAAGTACATATGAGTCTTTAGTTTGAGAAATAGATGCCTCGCAGGTCCTCATCTAGCAGCTTCATTAAATAGTACCCGTAAAACGCCAGTGTCAACCTCGACAGTGAAGAGACGACTCCAGGATGCTGGTTTTCAGGGCAGCATGGCAAAGGAAAAAACTATATCTGAGACTGGACAATAAATGGAAACAATATGGGCAAAAGAACACGGACAATGGACAGAGGAAGATTGGGAAAAAAAGTGTTATGGACAGACGAATCAAAGGTTGAGGTGTTTGGACTTTGGATCAAAGAAAACATTTTTGATAAACAAAACAACTGAAAAGATGCTGGAAGAGTGCCTGATGTCATCTGTCAACCATGGTGAAAATGTGATGGTATGCGGTTGCTTTGGTGCTGGTAAAGTGGGAGATTTGTACGATTTGTACGTTGCAAAATCAACGGGATTTTAAATAAAGAAGGCTATCACTCCATTTTGCAACGCCATGCCATACCCTGTGGACAACGCTTGATTGGACTCAATGTCATCCTACAACACAACAGTGACCCAAATCACAACTCCAAATTATGCAAGAACTATTTAGGAAAGAAGCAGACAGCTGGTATTCTGTAATGGAGTTAACAGATCTCAAACCCATTGAGCTGTTGTGGGAGCAGCTTGACCGTATGGTACTTAAGTACTGCCTATCAAGCCAATCCAACTTGTGGGAGGTGCTTCTGGAAGCATGCAGTGAAGTTTCTCTTCTTTCTCTTTTTCTCAACAAATTAACAGCTAGTACACCATAGGTCTGCAAAGCTGTAATTGTTGCAAAATGAGCATTCTTTGATAAAAGCAAAGTTTGAAGGGGAAAATTATTATTTAAAATAAAAATCCTTATTTCCAACCTTGTCAATGTCTTGACTATATTTTCTATTCATTTCGAAAGTCATTTTAAAAATAAAAGTGTAACTTTTGAAGGAAAACACAAAATTGTCTGGGTGACCCCAAACTTTTGAACGGTAGTGTATATATAAAGTGCGTACGGCAGGATAAAAAATAGCATTATTATGTGAATTAGAATCATATCTTGACACGATTCGACTATATACAACAAATTGGCAAAGCGCAGATGACGAAAAATTAGTCTTTTAATCTGCAGTTTATTGCCACGCCTACCATTATAGGTCTCTAGCGTCCCCAACAGGAGGATGGCGTCGGCAGGAGAATGGTTTAATCTGATTATAGGGGGAATTATTCATAATGAAGAAAATGCGACAAAGAGAGCAGCAAAATGTCATTCTTTCAATCCCTCTACTCCAATATTTTATCAGGATATTCTTTTTATCAAAGTATTTTTCCCCAATTGCTAAATAAATGGTATGGTTATGACAAATAAGTCGTGTGGTCAAATGGAATATAAAATATTAAAAATGCATTTATTCAGTACGACATGGCAAAATTACTCCATAATGGTCAAAACTGTCCACTTATGCACCTCCCAAACTATATTTTATGCCACCGGCTTTTGTCATTTCCCTGCCCGCCCCGGCTTCCGAGATGGAGGAAAGAGCGTAAACAACGGTGGGCTGGCAGTGTTTGTCGCCTGGAATGAACGGCGAAAATAGCCCATTCTCGGCCGACATCAGAGCACGGAGCTGCAAGCCGAGGAAAGCGCATTCTCGGCTGGCATGCGAGGAGGACCGATCGGGATGGGTCAGTCAACCTGTCGTTGTACTGGGGCCACTTCCTGATTAAAACGTGAGCCATGATCCCAGTATTTGACATGATACAAAAAACGATGTTTACTCACTTCTTCGTGAGTCCAATGGTCCCACAGCTTTCAGAATTGTTTAAGCCAATCTTGTGGTGAACGGGAACTTTTTGAAACCAAAAAAGGCTCATACGCCTCTTCCTGTTGCAACAAAATGTTTTTCCAGCACATTTGGCTGGCGTGATGCAAAAAATAAATGAATTAATCCACAAAATCAGCTGAATGCGCAGTCGTTCTGCATACTGTATAATGTATACTGAAGATGACTACTCGGAAACCTCGTCAATCCAGGAAGTCGCTCATTTTCATGGCGCGGGATTAAAAAAACTGAATAAATATATCGATCGCTTCCACACACATGCAAGCGGTCCGATTCATTCAGGAGAATAAAATACAGAAAATATGAAATACAGAATATATATATCGATCATTTCCACACACATCCAAGCGGCCCATTTCATTCAGGAGCATAAAATACAGAAAATATGAAATAAACATGCTTTTTGCTGTCATACGCACTTTAAGATTTACATTTAGGATATAAATTTAACATTTGGATTTAACATTTAAATTAAATATTTAGTACTGGTTTTAAACATTCAGGTCAAATATTTATTATTTATTTAAAAATAAAATTTAAGTTGCGAAATAATGTTGTAAATGTGGGGAGGGAAAGAGAGACTCTAAAATTTTCACACATTTTAAACACTGTGTGGCGCTAAATGTGAGAAAATGTTGTAATTTTCAGCATGTGCTGCTTTACAAACGGCGCCCCATTTTCTTTGGCATTTGGTTTGACCAGAGAATGTAAAACTAGAGCACTACCCCAAGCGTGACAGAACAAGTTTAGGACCAGGGCCGGATCTAGGTTGATCCACCAGAGTGGCACTAAGAAAACTTGAGGGGGCACCCACAATGCATATATATATATTTTTTTACCCTCTGCATTTCTCTGGGTTTGGGACCGGCGCAAGTAGGACACTGGCTTGTGTCCCGTTGAGGCTGCATTTTTTTTTTTCTTCATCTATCTACTTATCTTCGCAGTCGGCATGATGTTATGATGACGTCATCTCGCATGGCAACGTGTCGCCATTTTGAGATGGGGGCACGCACAGGTAAACAGCCGTAGACAAACGCTGTCTAAAATTCATAATTTTCAGCTGTGTTTTGCGTCTTTTTTCATAAAAACGTCTTAAACATGACTTATTATTACGAGTCACTGCCGACAGATGCGAGGAGGCAATACTACTTAAAATTGGCGTGTATTGGCCTGCAAATCTGCTCATACAAAGTCGCAGCTGATAGCTGGATACACAATCCAAAGGAATTGTCTGCAGTGGAGTTCGGAAACATCTACAAGTACCTCATAAAGAATTGTGGGATTGCCTGTGAAGACAGCTATGAAAGAGGATGTATCCGCATGTCAGTGGAAATTAAACATGCCAAGTTTTGGCTAAAAGACAACGTATTCTCCGTCAATTCTTCCTACGAATGCAACGTTGAGCTCCAACCACCTCAACACAAAATATGCACAATATATGAAATCGTATATGTACTGCACTATCTGTAGCAAATTTTGCCGACCCTCTAACTCGTGGGTAATTAGCATATCACAAGTTTCATGCAAAGTGAATCTCTCGCTTTTTTTGCACTGAAGTACACACAGTTCACATATTTACGTTTTTAAACACATTTAAACAATACATACCGGCGATGCAACTTCAAATTCAAGGCAAAGTGGTCACAGAGACGGTGCAAACTGACTGCGGCCGTCGTCGTCTGATTCTCTACTGAACAACGTCCCTTACTCCCTTCCGTGTTGCAGTTTCATTCAAATAAAGTGCGCATGAGATGCAGTAAATTAAGGCGTCCACTAGATGATGCTAATAAGATGTAAAAGAAACTATTCAATCACAAAACCCATCAATCTTTTATACATAACAACACCGTCATTTTGATTGGGTGGGCACGACTCACGTCTGGGTGGGCCGTGCCCACCCTGGCCCCCCCATACATCCGGCCCCGTTTAGGACACTTACAGGAGGATTTTTTTTTCGTTCCAAACCTTTAACTATTATTTTACCATATACGCACAATATTAAAAAAAAAAAAAAAAATACTATTACACGTATTCGCATAGAGAATTTTGTTTGCAACACCCCTTGACTGGAGAACTAATGGTTCCGTCCAGTAGTGACGACAGAGACAAAATGGAGACGCTTGAAAACAACGTGATTAACCAAGATCTCTGTAGATTTCGTGCTAGTTAATAAAAGATAGTAAATTAAAACGAACTAACTGCAGCAGGAACCAGTTTAACCATTTCCATCCATCCCACCTGAGGAAAACGAGACAAAATGGTAAGGTGGCTGCAATTTTGGGTATAAGTCTTGCGAGCGAGCAAGCTAACCTTGGTAGCAAGTAAATATGGTGCTGCTTTTCAAACACAATGTTAAAGGTACAGTCCCCATTTCACTGTGTTTATTATTTAATTATCTTCTTTCTGACATGACATGAGGAGTACAGTACTTACTCAGGTCTAACAGTCATCTAGCGACTGTGTGTACACTACAGTCAGGGCTGGACTGGGACAAAAAATCGGCCTGGGCATTTTGAGCCGAGCCAGCCCACCAGGTATTGATGAAAAGACAATTAAGCCTATGAATGAAAACAAACTTTCTTGTGACAATGCTTTCACACTGTCTTGTTGGTGTATATATACTTAAACATAAACTTAAACATACACCATCCTTCCAGTCCCAATATTCTATACAGTACTTAGCGGATATCAAAAGGCTGCATGGTCTCGTTAACCTCCTGAACAATGTACAACGTATGATGGGATCCTGAAATTAGGACAGGGATTAATACGGAATAGAGGTGAGACATGATCATTGATGAATATATTAAAATGAATAAATGACAGATTTAGTGATTTTTTCATAGACTATTTATTTACTGCATCAATAAAAGAGCAAATAAATATATCCACAGAACAGGCCCTCAAACACGGAGACCTTTAAAAAGTGAAAAGAGACAGAGGAAGATAAGTGATAAAGAATAACACTTTATGGACTTGTATGATCACAGTACTGGTTTCTAGAAAAATCTGGGAAAATAGTTGCATCATATACTCCATATAGTACTTACTTAGGGCAAACTCCTGGACAAACAATGAACAAAGTATGATGGGATCCTGAAAAATAGGACACAGAGTTGAGATGAATATTAAAATGTGTAAATTACAGACTGTAACTATAAAAACACAGAGCACAGACCTGTTTGTATGTCTGTACCCTCATCTGTTGCCTCACTGTCAAAAAAATGTGATAAGCCCCTATTTTTCTCATGTACTGGATCACAGTACCCAGAATATTGGCAGAATTCAAATCATAATGTGTCATTTCATAGCAACTACCATGGCCATGTCCTGTATTTTTTTTTTTTTTTACAAGCAATCTGGGCAATTTTCTTGGAGTTGCATACACATATGCTGAAAATCGCCCTATCCTGCAATGATAAAGAAGCCTTTAAAAAAATCCTGGATCAAGACAGTGATCCGGATCACCTCTAAATCTAAATTGAATCATCTCTTCCTTGTCCCAGAGTGGACATTTCCCTAAAATTTCATTAAGATCCGTCCATAACCTTTTGAATTATGCCGTACACAAACAAACCAACTTAGCAGAAGTAATTAAGTGATATTTTCACAGACTAATGTACTTACCATATCAATAAACAGTAACCTTGAACCTCCACTGCAGCAACACTTTGCACAGCAACACCAAATGCTTCCTCAAACATGGGAACCTTCAAAGTGAAAGGAGACAGAGGTGAAAAAGAATGTCACCTGATGGACTTGCTGTGATGATCACAGTGCTGGTATTTTTACTCAGTTGAATCATGTATTCTATACAGTACTTACTTAGAAGAATCCAAAAGTCTGCATGGTCAAGTGAACCTCCTGAACAAACATAGAACATGATGGGATCCTGAAAAAAGGACAGAGAGGAACAGAGATGAGATGAATATCAAAATGTGACCACGGCAGCCTTCCAAAAATGAGTGACAGCACCCTATAAGAGACAGTGAGAGGTTAAGGCTGGAAGAAAACAGCTGTTTGTATATACAATATCTAATTCTTATATTCATCCCACCTAGTGTCTTATGCATATGAGCCTATTGAGATGCACAAATTCTAAGTAATTATGATATAAGCATTTTCTGAGCACGTTACGTGTTTGTAAGATGCAAAACCTTTTCTTTGGACTGTACTTTGTGCAATGACAAAGTCCAACTTGGCCAATTGAGACCACTCATAAACTGTCATATAGTTGAGATTTCGCACTTTTGACAGAAGTTTGAATGGAAACTACCAGGCTAGATCTTGCCTGTGTTGTGGTACCAAAAAAAAGCTATGTGCTCGGACGCGCCGGCGCGTCCACTCGACCTTATAAAGTTTTTAACTACCTAACAAATAGAGATAATACTTAACTAACTAAATTAATAAAATAAAGTTACTTAAGCACTAACATAATTACAACTAGAATAGCATCATAGAAACCGTCCAGCATTAGAGAAACCCCATCATGTTAGTTTGCATGCACAGCTAGCTAAATTGCTTAACGGCCTTATTATAACTACTGGCGGTGTTAAGAGTTAGCGAGCGCAATGAAAATAAACTACACCCACGCTTAATTCATATCTGAACCAGATAAACTGCAGTTCAAAACTTCTTACCTGAAGTTCAGATTCCCCTCCACTCGGACCGCCGGCGGCCGCGGGTCTCTCCTCCTGCCTCCCCTTCCCCTCATCCACCTGACGGCCACTCCCGCCATCGTAACCTGCGGTTGCTGCTGTCGCTGAAGAGGAAGCTCCGCCACCGGCAAACATCTGTGTTATTTTAACACATTTAGCGGCATCCGCATGAAGGGCTTGTCTCTTTCTATCCAATTTTTTCCGCGCCTCCTTTCCTTTTCTTTTAGTTATCCTTTTTGTTTATCTCCTCTCTCTGTATGTCTGAGTGATCAAGAGGGAGGGGCATCGGCCCTCGTTTGTAATTGGTCCAGCCCATAACCAATCTTGACTGATGGGCCGATCTACCAGTTTTGAGTACCAATGTGATTAATGCCGTTAGGGGGGAAAAAAAAAAAAAAAAAAAAATTCAGGACCGGCCCAAAATCGCCATCGGCCCACCGGGCAAATGCCCGGTATGCCCGATGGCCAGTCCAGCGGTGACTACAGTCTATCCAGAATTGTTGCACTGCTAATTATTTCTATTAGTTCATTTGTCTCCCACGAACTCTGCTTTAATCAGTGTACTGTGTTTTGACTTATGTTGTTACATATTCTTGCAGAAAGACTAATGGGGATCAGTTCCCCTTCAAATCATCTGTCCCATTTTAAGCAAAATCAAACCAAATCGCTACTTTTGTGTATTTTCTCACAGCCTCACCGGAAAAAGAAGTCATTCATTGACAAGAAGAAGGCGGTGACCTTTCACTTGGTGCACAGGAGTCAGAAGGACCCCCTGGCAGCAGATGAGAAAGCACCTCAACACGTCCTGCTGCCCACCGCTAAGGTGCCATTTGCTCTCTATTCCCGTCAACCCCAGTTGTGGTGATGTGGATGAATTTTAAATGGTGACCCACGAAAAGGCGTCTGTAGACTGCGTTTTGTTTATCGTAGCAGGCGGATGCAGAGAAGCGGCGAGAAGAGCAGAGGAATTTTGGCGTCTTCTTTGACGACGACTACGATTACCTGCAGCACCTAAAGGAAGCTTCCGGGCAGACGGAGCTGCTGGCCGCCAGACCCTCGCACACCTCTAATCTCCGACATGATGATGATGATGATGATGATGACGATGACATTGATGAGAAAGATCAAGTTGTACCTGTAAGTACACTCTACTGCCCTTGCCAACACCAATACCATGTTTTAGGGATAGTTCACGTAGATAATTGCTAATTAGTATGGCCTAGAGAGTAGAGGTGGGAACATCTGGGTAGCTCATGATAGGATACGATATGCGATACAAAAGGCTTATGATGACAATGATCTCCCGATATTTTGATACAACAATTATCGATACATGGGTCAGAATATCATTCTAGGATATTTCATGATACAACTAATAAACAGAAAACCAAGACCTTTTCATCCTTGAAATGAGTTTATCACAAGTAGACATCCAATTAATTTGAAGTGGGAGTGTCTTACCCTCTGGATGCATCCCACTGTTAATTTTGGGGAATTTCAGGTCATTTTTTGTTGATTTTCGGTCCCATCCTATTGATTTTGGGGCCTTTCTGGGTCTATTTCTTTTTGATTTTGGGTTACTGAACAGGAAGTGACCTGGAAATTAGGGATGCAACGATACAGTTAAGTCACGGTACGGTACGATTTTCGATACAGGGGCAAGCCTGTCGCAATATGCAATAATTCCATTCATTGCGCGATAAATAAAAATGAAGGCGGTAATTTTTCCGCTGCGATTTATCGCCTTGCGTGCACGTGCGTGCGCGCGTGCGGCAGACGTGTTGTTAAAAGTTCGGATTCCTCGTTACCAATTGCGCAAAATGCATCTTCGTTCCAGGTCCGGCAAAAACTAGCGCCTGAGCCAATTGTTCCCATTATATCCTTTTGTTCAACGTATACAGGCCGCGTCAGTCCTCCGGAGTGACTGTGGACCATCTATGGCTCGCCGGTGTTGTTGATGTGTGGCGCTCCCGTCAGGAGTGACATTTCACGCGGGGCGGCTATCTTTCGGCACAACGCCGGATATTTACAACGAAGTCCGCCAAAACATTGTTACCGACTTGGCTGCTACGAACAACCTCGCTTTGACAACGAACGGCTGCTTCAAACTCGTCCTCTCTATGAAAGTCGATTGTCATATGCTGGTGTTGTGTAGTAATGAGCAGCTGTGACTTCAGCGGCGCTTGCTAACTTTTTTAATGCGCGCACACACTAGATATCATGAAATGGCAAACTAGATGTGCTACGTCCCATGCCATTGGCTACGTGAGCCCAGAGTGATTATGGGACACAAAGTCCATATACTACATCGATGAATTCTAAACTGTCATGACTGAATGGAAGTTAAGAAGGCCAAATCAATCCATACCAGTGACTATAGATAATGTTGCAAATATTATTAATTCAGTACGTGACACAGATGGATTCGGACCACAAATAGGATGTCTTGCTTATGTAGTAAACCTAGCTGCTAAGAGAGCTGTAGCAATCAACAGTGTGCCCTGCCTCATTTTGCAAACAGTAAAGATTGTTCTCAGCACTTTTATACAAAATTTTTTCAGATCAGTAAGAAGTAAGCACATAAATATTATGCACTAAAATGCTTGTTTATATGATGGCAATTTAATTTTTGCTCGTTAGCAAAAAACAAAACAAAAACAAAAACAAACGAAAACAAAAATATAATTGTTATTTTTTTTACAGAGCATTAAATGTATTGAATCGGATCGAAAATCGTGTCCCCCGTATCATAAATCGTACCGAACCATGACTTAACTGTATCGTTGCATCCCTGTGGAACACCATTGCAGAAGCTATGACGGGAAAGGTTTTCACTTGCCTAAATGCATAAGTTATTAAGTGCAATTTTTTTTTTTTAAACACATTTTATATATTCAGTGTTTCTGTCATGGTCTATTGTTTTTGGTTGTGATTTCTTAAAAAGTATTTTTGAATTTAAGAGTAAATATTTCTCACGTTTAAATGGGTGTACTTGATCTATTAATATATACTGTATTGTCACTGTGTTATTGTAAATTGGTAAAAAAAAAAAATTTGAGGGGGGCGCAATAATATCGCATATCGCAATAATTTATGAGAATAATTATCGCACACTTACCGCGATAGGCCTACACAGGGGACACAATTTTTGATTCGATTCAATACATTTAATGCTGTGAAACAAAAGATACAAGTGTTATTTTTTTCCGATATGTTTTTTTATTTTGCTAAGAAATAGCATTGCCATTAGAGGTGTGCAAAATTTCCGATTCTTAGATTATTCACGATTCGGCCGTGGAAGATTCAAGAACGATTCGCAAACATCCAAATTCCGATTATTGAAATATGCCAAGTAAAGCGGAAGTACAACACAGTCAGCGCGCCGCGCGGTCTATGGGACGGAACGGAGCGAGAGTAGCTAAACATTATGCTTCTTATTACCCGGCCCCTCGGGTAATGCCAATGCTCAACTCACGGCTCTAACTCAACTCATGCCACGAGATTAAAAAAACACAACAACATACCTAACTGCTGCCGAAAAGCTGCTACAAAGTACATCCATATAATGTTATGGTGGATATCATTTATATAGGACTAGATGCAATATAGATTTGGTAGTGTTAGCAGCACATCTACATAAAGCTAGATGCGGGCGTTAGTAAACGGCCGCCATCTTCAAGCAGTACACTTCCCTGCACGGCTGTCGTAGCGAACCTTCCAAGCAAACCTAATAAACTTTTTATCTAAAATACTCCTAAATCGGTAAAATATTGACTTGAATCTATCTTTAAAATAGTTTTAAAACTTTCACATGTCGAAAGTAGTCAAAAGGGAAATTATGGAATAACGGGAGCAATTTTAACAAATTTAATGGTTGATTCACAACATTAAATTAATTGAATGTAGTTTAGCCCTTTAACACCTAAGCCTATTTTGGCCGAATTTGCATGCCTTTGATGTTGCCGTTATATTTCAAAGAAAAAAACTGTTCATAAAGGCCAAGTTGGGTCCCTTTTTTCAGGACACCTTGAACTTCATGTCCAAACTGTTGTTTTCTTCACTGATCAATTTTAATCCACATTTTGGACCCCAAAAGACAGAAAAATCCCAAAATCTTTTTTCAAAATTTGTAATGTTGATGTCCCATTGACAACCAAACATGCTCGACCAAATGTTTTGAAGCTTGATAATATTTATTCTACTTGTTAGGATAGAGATTCAATCGAAAAAAATAAGATTGAATAGTTTTATGTTTGACAATTCAACACAAACAGCAAGTATGGTCTTAGGCGTTTTTGGCCTTTACACATACTATGGTCAAAACGGGTTGTATACAGTGCAAAATAGTGAGAAAAAAACCCCAATGTATATATATATATATCATCTAACACAAAAAGGGTTTGGAGGATATCTCTTTGTGAAATTAGGTATTATACCCATCACATTATCTAAAGTATTTACGTACATGCAACCAAGCTCCTCGAACACTCATCTTTATCAAATTTTCTTGAAGAAAAATATATATAACATTGAAAAAAAGTATTTTAAAAAATATTGACAAGTAGTTCAGTTCAATTCAAATTTATCTCGCATACGACCCAATAAAGTTTTTTTTTTTTTTTTGGCAAACTCAATAAAGCTTCTGCATGAACAGGTCACTGAGCTGCGTCACACACAACGTCACAGCCTACTGCGTCTCTTTCGCCGTTTGCGCGCTGCTGTCAGCCTGTCACTTCTACTCACCGAAACGCCGACTCATCCCAGGAAAACAACGACAAATACGGCTCATCTTCTTCCTTGAGTTAATGAAATAATGCATTAGCTTGCGCTAAATTTAGTTTTAGATTCATTCTGCACGTTTCAAAGTCGCTCGCTCAAATTGGCCGTTGCTTGCTTCAGCATGCCTCCTTTTCCTTAGTTGGTGCCTCGCTTGGAAATATATTTATTTTTTTATTTTTTTCAACAAATGTCCACATTCGGTTCATCCTTCTTGACATCACAACGGCTGTTGGGATATGTAGTCTTTTGTGCTGATTTCGGTTTTAAAAAAAGGACAAGAAATGATGGAAATATGGAGCTAGATACATGGTCCATGCAGCGTTTTAATGCATATTTATGAGTGCAATAAAACTATAAAACTCAAATGACAATATCTCCCGTTTTTCTTGGTCGATTGACTTCAAATAAAAACTGGTGTGGACATCAACTTCCGTACTTTCAAATGAGACCAACCAGCGGCACGTGGGTGACGTAATTACAGCGTGACGAAGCTTCAAAGACGACATGCGTAAACGCGTCGCTGCCGACACGTTCGGTGTTAAAGGGTTAAAGCTGCTGATACAGAATGGGGACTGGAGTTTTTTTATTTAATGTTATTTTTGTATATTTGTTTACTGCTATATGTTAACTTGATACTGAAATAGTAGTTTGGTTTAGCCTGAGAGTATTTTTGAACAATTTTGGAACTAATGTACAAAACATTAAAAAAAAGAAAAAAAAAAAGTGGGGGGTGCATCAATAATCGTTTTATAATCGAATCGGAGCCTCTGAATCGTAATCGTAATCGAATCGTTAGGTGCCCAAAGATTCCCAGCTCTAATTGCCATCATATAAAGACGCATTTTAGTGCATAATATTTGTGTTCCTACTCTGAAGAAATTTTGTATAAAAGTGCTGAGAAAAATCTTTACTGTTTGTAAAGTGAAGTGGGGCACACTGTTAATTGCTGTTACTCTCTCAGCAGGTATGTTTACCACAGGAGCAAAACATTCTATTTGTGGTCCGAGTCCATCTGTATCACGTACTGAATTAACAATATTTGCAGCATTATCTATAGTCACTGGTATAGACTGATTTGGCCTGCTTAACTTCTATTCAGTCATGGTGGTTTTTAATTCATTGATGTAATATATGGACTACGTGTCCTACGATCACTCTGGGCTCACGCAGCCAATGGCATGGGACTTGGGGTGATCTAACATAGCACTTCTTGGTTGCTATTTGATGATATCTAGTGTGTGCGCGCGAGTGTTGTTGGTGCATTAAAAAAGTTAACAAACGCCACAGAAGTCAGGGCTGTTCATTACTGCACAACACCAGCATTTGGCAATCGACTTTCATAAACAGGACGAGTTTGAAGTACAGCGCTCTTAATTTGCCACTCATTGTTTATCCTATAACCGTGACGTAGCTCTCAGTTCCAGTATCCAGCTGTCTGTTGTCAAAGCGAGGTTGTTCGTAGCAGCCAAGTCGGTAACAATGTTTTGGTGGACTTTGTTGTAAATATCCGGGAAGACATCTCTACCTAAAACCAACCAGAAGTGACCTGTAAATGCCCTAAAATGAACAAGGAGTGTCCTGTAAATGCCCAAGAAGACTGTCTGTGAATGCTCCGATCTCAATACCATTGACAGCACTAGACGTCTAATCCATTTAAAACTGAATTCCATGTCAAAATGAATTTGACTTCTAGCACTGTCAATGAAAACCAATGAGTGAACATAGACACTAGTGGAAAATTTTGCTTGCAACCTGTTGCTTCCTTTTATTTTCAAACAGTGACACTTTTTAAAAACGATATTTCGATTCATGGCGGAAACCTCAATAATCTATTGGGTTCAAAATCATTTCGATATATTGTCACACGTCTAATATACAGTACCGTATTTTCGACCATAAAGCACACTGGAATATAAAGTGCACCACCGATAAACAAGTTTATTTTCATACAAAAGGCTGTGGAAACTGAACGTCATTTTGCGAGATACATATCGTGTAATTTCGAATATCCCATGATTCCCAACACACCAGTAATATTATCCAGCTCTACTTCTAATATATTTGGCACTCATTTTGCCGTTAAAACATATTTTACATGTTAATTTTAAATTCCCATTAATCACATTTATCTCATAACATTTTCATATACATTACATACCACTTGTATACACGCCTTATACACTTTGTATAGTAAATTTCTGCAAGAATTCCTCAGCACAGTGGTGCATAAAAATCCACAGTGACAGATTATCCCCCCAACACACAAACACACTGACAATTTATGGATTTTGAGGTGACTGTAAAAGCTGTTTACACCTTTTATATTTAGAATACAACTTGGCATCCTGTGAAATGTCTTCCTTCCTTGTGGTCCTGAAGGCATTGCTTTTATTGTCTTGCAGGCGGCGGGCATTAAGCTTCCATCGTCGGTATTCGCCTCCGATTTCGAGGAAGCTGTGGGGCTCCTCAACAAAGCTGCTCCCATCTCAGGTGAGCTTGCGCGATACACACCTCTGACACTTTCACCTATGGCCACAGGATGGCGCCGTCACGGCAACTTCGTTTTTGGACCAATTTTTATTTAGAAACATTACAAAATCCACAACAAAAGAAAAGCCACTGGGTGACAATCTAGTGAAATATTTTATAGGGTGAACACAAATCCAATGTTCTACAAGCTTATATGTTTAAGGAATGTTTAAAAGTTGTAATATACTGCTTGTTTTCATTTTCAAATATGCAAAAAAAGAGGTTGATGCAGAATTATTTTCAACAAAATGTCATTTGGTTTAATGTTTCCCTCTGGTTAAATTAAATTACCAGACCAAGATAGTTCTTATCAGAATTGTGCAACTTCATAATCATGCAATCAGACTGTTTTTACTACAGTAATTAAAAGGTATTCCATAAAGACAAGTTGCTTTTTTTATTCATATTAAAGTTAAACATTTTCAAGAGCCACGTCAGCTAGGTGTGCCTTATAATGCTGAAAATATAGTAATTCCCCCCCAAATTGTGCGGTTTAAGGTGTTTTGAGTCTTTATTTACATATACAGTAAAATAATGTTACAGTGAGTGATATGAAAAAGTATCTGAACCTTTTGGAATGTCTTACATTTCTGCATAAAATCACTTTCAAATGTGATCTGATCTTTGTCACACAGATGAAAAAACATTGCCTGCTTTAACTAAAACCACCCAAACATTTATAGGTTTTCATATTGTCATGAGGATAGCATGTAAACAATGACAGAGGGGGGAGGATTAGTAAGTGAACTCTCTGCCTAAGGAGACTTAAAGAGCAATTGAAACCAATTTTTGCCAAACAATTTAAGTCAGGTCTGTGTCCAATCAATGATGAGTGGTTTAAAGCTGCCCTGTCCACTATAAAACACACACCTGGTAAGAATTGTCTTGATGAGAAACACTGTCTGATGGCCATCATGGCTCGGTCAAAAGAGCTGCCTGAAGACCTGCAAATCAAGGATTGTTGATTTGTATAAAGCTGGGAAGGATACAAAACCATCTCCAAAAGTCTGGATGCTCTTCAATCGACAGTCAAAGAAGTTGTCTACAAATGAAGAGAGTTTGGCACTGTTGCTTCTCTCCCAAGGAGTGGCCGTCCACCAAAGATGACGGCAAGAGTTCAGTGCAGAATACTCAGAGAGGTAAAAAGAACCCTAGAGTGTCTTTCAGAACTTTCAGAAATCACTGGCACGGTCCAATATCTCTCTGCACACATCAGCTATATGTAAAACTATGGTGTTCATGGGAGGACTCCACGGAGGAAGTCACTGTTGTCTTAAAAAAAAAAAAACAAACACATTGTTGCTTGTTAAATGTTCGCAAAAAGGCACTTGGACACTCCACAGAAGTTTTGGCAAAATATTTTGTGGACTGATGAAACCAAAATTGGTTTGGGAGTAACACCCAACGTCATGTGTGAAGGAAAAATGGAACTGCTCACCAACATCAACACCTCATCTCCACCGTGAAACATGTTGGAGGGAGCATCGTGATTTGGGGATGTTTGTTGCTTGAGGGCCTGGACAACTTGACATCATTAATGGAAGAATGAATTCAAAAGTATCAGGATGTTTTGCAGGAAAACCTTAGGTCGTCTGTCAGACAGTTGAAGCTAAAAAGTGAATGGACGCTGCAACAAGACAATGATCCAAAACACAGAAGTAAATAAGTCAAAGTCCAGACTTGAACCCCATTGAGTTGCTGGGGCATAAACCTAAAGACAGCGATTCATGCCAGACATCCCAAGAATCTGACTGAACTACACCAGTTTTGTTGAGAGGAATGGGCCAAGATTAGTCCTGATCGATGTGCCATACTGATCTGCAGCTACAGGGAGCGTCTGATTGAAGTTATTGCTGCCAAAGGGGGAGGCCCACAAAATATTAAATGTCATGATTCACTTATTCCCCCCCCCTCCCCCCCCTGTCATTGTTTGCATACTATCCTCATTAAAATATGAAAACCTATAAATGTTTGGGTGGTTTTGGTTCAAGCAGACACTGTTTCTTCATCTGTGTGATTTTGACAAAGATAAGATCATTTGATGGTGATTTTATGCAGAAATGTGAGAAATTCCAAAAGGTTCGAATACTTTTTCATACCACTGTAACATGCTTTTATATGTAAGTAAAGACTCCTTAAAACACCTTAAACGGCACAATTTTGGGGGGCATTACTATATTAGGCACACCAAAAATCCTTCAATTGTCTTGAAAGCCAACACTGTGCGTTATAATCCGTTGGCTTTATAGATGGATAAATATTACCGTAGTTACTCATGGCATGACATTCCATTTGTGCAGCTTTTTTAGAGGCTGCATAACGCAACTCCAATCACGACCACTACAACTACTGCACCTCATAATGAGGCCCATCGTATATCTTAAAACAGTTTTAAAATAGGCCATTCGATAACGTTGCGCCACATACTCTGATGCGATAACAGTTCGAAAAATGCGGTAAGTAAATAAAATAAAATTCAAGTTTATTCTATTTTGATGCAATAACAGGATACTACATCTTTTTTATGGTGTAGCAGCAATATGTTTTCATACTTATCACGTTCACAACGTGCTTTTTGCTGTTAATTGCCTAAATATTTAAAGTAATCCTTAAAAACACACCACAGATGTCTCACTTAGTACAATACAGCTTAGCTCAATAATGTTTTTTGATGTAATGATGTAAAAACTAAGCTGTATGCATATGGCAGATCACAACTGTATAGTGCGGTGAAAATCCAAAGTTTGTACTTTTTGTCAGGGCCACGTCTGGACATGGACCCTGACATTGTGGCCGCCCTGGACGAGGACTTTGACTATGACGACCCCGACAACGCGCTGGAAGACGACTTTATCGCCAAAGCCAATTGTGCCAGCGGTGCCCAACCCGGGTAAGACTTTACAACCGCCATTTTGTTTGTTTCTCTGCAAGGGTTGTAATCCAGGCTTGAAGCATTCATCGGTTGCTTTGTTTTAGCATCTTTTTGTTAGTTTTTAAAAAGTGAAATTGTATGTCAGCAAAGGGTTGAAATCGATTACAATCATAAATGTTTTTTTTTTTATTTAAGGGGCAGGGGGTCCCAGTTTTATTAATAAAGTTGTACTACACAGACTTGCCTCTGAAACTCCTCCTGTTTAACAGAGATGACGACGACTCGTGGGAGGATACGGACGATGACGAGGATGGCGAGTTTGATTCCGAGGGTGCCTTTTCCGACGATGAGGGTAACGCTATGGAGTTCCCGTTCGACGAGGAGGAGACGAGAACTCGTTTCACTGAGTACTCCATGACGTCGTCAGTGATGCGCCGTAACGAGCAACTCAGCCTGCTGGACGATCGCTTCGAGAAGGTCTGGACACACTGCTTTGTTTTCTGGATTTTTATGAACTCATGACATTTTTATACAGTCATTCAACATTATGGTGTGGTTTAGAACTATATCTCCCAACCTTTACTGAGCCAAGATACATATTTTGCACAGAGATATAAAACATACGGACCGTATTTTTCGGACTATAAGTAGCACTTACAGTCCTTGCGAGTATGCCTGAATGATATTGGAAAAAACTGTCACAGTGATTTTTGGGGGGGTTTGCAATCATATTATAACTAGAACAATTTTCACCACATAACTTGAATAGCTATGTTTGGGATGGGCCTGAATGATATTGGAAAAAGAAGCATTGCAATATATATTGCCAAGGCTCCACACTTAATTTTTGCATTGGTTGCGCTAATGCGCCTAACTTTTTTCGAAGGTGCACCAGCACAAAACGTAGGCACACACACATTTTTCATTGCATCACCTTTAATCTCTCTCCATAACATTCATATAATTCATTCATTCACTCATCTTCTGAACCGCTTATCCGCACGAGGGTCGCGGGGATGCTGGAGCCTATCACAGTTAACTCCAGGCAGAAGGCAGAGTACACCCTGAACTGGTTGCCAGCCAGTCGCAGGGCACATACAATGAAGAAAATAAGTTTTTGAACAGCCTGCTATTTTGTATTAAGTTCTCCCACTTAGAAATCATGGAGGGCTCTAAAATTTTCATCGTAGGTGCATGTCCACTGTGAGAGAGATAATCTAAAAAGAGAAATCCAGAAATCACAATGTATGTTTTTTTTATCTATTTGTGTGATACAGCTGCAAATAAGTATTTGAACACCTGAGAAAATTAATTTTAATATTTGGTACAGTAGCCTTTGTTTATGATTACAGAAGTCAAACGTTTCCTTTAGTTTTTCACCAGGTTTGCACACACTGCAGGAGGGATCTTGTCCCACCCATGAGCTCCCACCAAAGGTTTTCTATTGGGTTTACGTCTGGAGACCGGCTCGGCCATGCTAGAACTCCTCTGCATCATCCAAATGGTCATAGGCTAACTTAAAACGGGCCTGGACTAGTGTTGGTTTAAGCAGGGGAACCGTCATGATTTCAAACCATGATGTCTTAGAGGCAGTTTACGTGCCGACTCTGTGACACCAAGACGCAATGACTGTGTTGCGGAATGACCTCGCCTTTATATGGTGTCGGCGTAAACGGAAGGCGAAGATGCAAACCTTTGAGTCCGGGCTTCAAAGTGGAAGGATTCAATTGCGGGGGCTTAAGGGGGCTTGCTCCGCATCCTTATCAATGGAAAGCTCCCGTGCCGATAATGTCAGCACTCGCACACGTTACATTGGCTGTGCGCAGTGGTGCTACGAAACATTAAAAACAGCAAGCATGGTGGAACGTCTGCGTTAATTTACTGTTTTTATAATATTTTTTCATGAAATATGTTGAATGTTTCCATTTTTGTGCCTTTTGGAGCAATAGAAAAATGCCATTGCATGGAGTGGGTGTGTATGTTCTCTTCCGGGGTAAGGAGGTTGTTGGTGTCAAAGTGCATCATTGGCTGTCGTCTTGTAAATCTGCACTGCCCCCTAGGGCCTGGCATGAATACTACATCGTTTTCACGCGGAATTGCGACATTGTTCGAATGGAGACGGAACCATATAAATGCAAATTTGAAATTTGTTCTATTCTCGGAGCGTCACCGTGTAAACTGCCCCTTAGTGTATTACCATTAGTAACCTTGGACATGGTGGTCCCAGCTCTTTCCAGGTCATTGACCAACTCCTGTCATGTAGTTCTGGGCTGATTCCTCACCTTTCTTGGATCATTGAGTCCCACGAGGTGATATCTTACATGGGGCTCTACTCCGATTGAGCTTGACCGTCATGTTTAGCTTCTTCCATTTTCTAATAATTGCTCCAACGGTGGACCTTTTTTCACCAAGCTGCTTGGCATTTGCTCTGTAGCCCTTTCCAGCCTTGTGGATGTGAACAGTTTTGTCTCTGTGTCTTTGGACAGCTCTTTGGTCTTGACCATGTTACAAGTTTGAGTTTTACTGATTGTATGGGGTGGACAGGTTTCGTTATGCTGCTATCGACCTCAAACAAGTGCATCTGATTCAGGATAATGGAGTGGAGACTGGAGAGGACTTTTAATAGGCGGACTAACAGCTCTTTCAGGGTCATAATTCTCGCTGATAGACAGGTGTTCAAAAACTTATTTGCAGCTATATCAAACAAAGACATTGTTAAAAAAAATCATGCATTGTGATTTGTGGATTTTTCTCTTTAGATTGTCTCTCTCACTGTGGAAATGCACCTACGATGAAAATTTCTGAGTCCTCCATGATTTCTAAGTGGGAGAGCTTGCAAAATCTCAGGGTGTTCAAATAATTATTTTCTTCACTGTGTAGACACACAACCATTCACGCACACGTTCACACCTAACCACATCCCAGAGGTGGATCTGCCGCCTTCATAATGTGAATTATTTATTAATAAGAATAACATAGCAAAATGCGTGTCTTTTTTAGATACTTCATTGAATGAGTCTCATCATATTCACTCACGCTTTGCCGAGAACAGCATCTCACTTACACAATGAATTAGTTGCCACAGACTGTGCTACCGCTAGTGTGTAACAAGCCAGACGATGATTAACATATTCGTGCCTTTGATCGTAGAGCTACCGAGGCTTCTCTCGCCAGATCAAAGCTACAAACCTGTCAATCATTGTTAACTTTAAGTACCAAGCACCAGCTTCACTGGTGACCAACAAAAACAGTTTGGTCGCACTGATTAACAGAAGGAAAGCGAGAGGCTGTGGCGCTGTACGAGCATGAAGCAGAAAATAGTTTGCGTGTTCAAAAAAATATACATATAGTGCACGTCCTTGTGATGTGAGTATTCCGCATCCGCACATCGCTATGGCAATGTTTAAACGATATATCGATGAGCCCTACTTGAGAGAGTCTGGCAGCGTATAATATTATTAGACATCTAGCATCGTTAATGACAATTGAGAATTCTGGCAGAAATGTGTACAATGATCACAACGTATGTTGTAGTTTTACGAGCAATTTGACGACGACGAGATCGGTGCCCTGGATAACGCCGAGCTGGAAGGCTACATCGCGCCCGATAGCGCTCGTCTGGAAGAGGTCATCAAAGACTACTTCGCACAGAAAGAAAAAGAGTGAGTCATAATCGACATCATCATCAACAAATACCAACAATGATTTTTGTTTTAGGTCCTTGAGGCCTGATGACTTGGGTCCAAAAGAACTTCCTGTCCTGCAAGAGGAAGAAGACGAGGGTGAGGAGGAAGAGATGGAAACGTTGGTCATCGAAGCCACAGAGGAGAAGTGGGACTGTGAGACCATCATCAGTGAGTGCCCGTCACACCCACATTATAAAATAAAATAGAATGCCTTTATAGCCATTGGACAGAGTACAATAAGATTTAAAGCTTCGCCATAACGTGCTTCACATAAAACAAAGTACAATAAGGATAATATAAAAAAATAAAAACACAGGTAACAGTGTACAGATTGGGAATAAAGTCAATGAGTGACTAGCTGCAAGTGCTAATGTAATTGTACGTATGTGACACTTTACAGTACAGAAGACTAGGGCGCAGATGGGTGACTTGATATGATTTTGCAAATGACAGTTTGTGCATAGATATTGATGTAACTGTGCAAAAATGTTTTAATGTAACTGTGCAAATATTGGATATGCAGTACCCAAATTGAAACAGATGCCTGAGAACGTATTACTTAATGAGATAAATGTGACAATGTTTTGGCATTAGCAGTGCAATGACAGTCTATAACATCCAGACATACAGATAACACTGGGGAACACAGTTTTTGTTACACTAGGTCTTTCAGCTGTTTTCAACACATTTTTTAATGCGTAATTAAAAAACTGGTCTGTTTTTCTCTGTTACGTTACGTTTGAGGCCCGAAATCTAGCATATCTGAATATGTAATTCATGTATTCTCCTTTAGGTACCTACTCCAACATCTACAACAGACCCAAAGTCATCGAAGATCCGCCAAAGGTACAACCTAGAACAGCCCAGAATTAAGTCAGAGCTTTGCAAATTTAATTGATTCAAGGAAGAATGTTAGATTTAAAGCTAGGTTTTGTACACTTAGCTTGGCTAAAAAGAATATGCAGCCAGTTGCTGTGATAGCAACCTTCTTTATTTAGGGGAAGAAAAAAGGATGGAAGGGGCAGGAAAGTAACACAGAACATAGAATAGAATACATACACTCACCGGCCACTTTGTAAGGTACACCTGTCCAACTGCTCGTTAACACTTAATTTCTAATCAGCCAATCACATGGCGGCAACTCAGTGCATTTAGGCATGTAGACATGGTTTAAGACGATCTTCTGCAGTTCAAACCGAGCATCAGTATGGAGAAGAAAGGTGATTTGAGTGACTTTGAACGTGGCATGGTTGTTGGTGCCAGGAAGGGCTGGTCTGAGTATTTCAGAAACTGCTGATCTTTTGGGATTTTCACGCACAACCATCTCTAGGGTTTACAGAGAATGGTCTGAAAAAGAAAAAATATCCAGTGAGCGGCAGTTCTGTGGGCGGAAATGCCTTGTTGATGCCAGAGGTCAGAGGAGAATGGCCAGACTGGTTCGAGCTGATAGAAAGGCAACAGTGACTCAAATAACCACCTGTTACAACCAAGGTAGGCAGAAGAGCACCTCTGAACGCACAATACGTCGAACTTTGAGGCAGATGGGCTATAGCAGCAGAAGACCACACCGGGTGCCACTCCTTTCAGCTAAGAACAGGAAACTGAGGCTACAATTTGCACAAGCTCATCGAAATTGGACAATAGAAGATTGGAAAAACGTTGCCTGGTCTGATGAGTCTCGATTTCTGCTGCGACATTCGGATGGTAGGGTCAGAATTTGGCGTCAACAACATGAAATCATGGATCCATCCTGCCTTGTATCAACGGTTCAGGCTGGTGGTGGTGGTGTAATGGTGTGGGGAATATTTTCTTGGCACTCTTTGGGTCCCTTGGTACCAATTGAGCATCGTTGGAACGCCACAGCTTACCTTGGTATTGTTCCTGACCATGTCCATCCTTTTATGACCACAATGTACCCAACTTCTGATGGCTACTTTCAGCAGGATAATGCGCCATGTCATAACGCTGGAATCATCTCAGACTGGTTTCTTGAACATGACAATGAGTTCACTGTACTCAATTGGCCTCCACAGTCACCAGATCTCAATCCAATTGAGCATTTTTGGGATGTGGTGGAACGGGAGATTCGCATTATGGATGTGCAGCCGACAAATCTGCACCAACTGTGTGATGCCATCATGTCAATATGGACCAAACTCTCTGAGGAATGCTTCCAGCACCTTGTTGAATCTATGCCACGAAGAATTGAGGCAGTTCTGAAGGCAAAAGGGGGTCCAACCCGTTAAAAGCATGATGTACTTAATAAAGTGGCCGGTGAGTGTAGACTACATGGGGGCCACATGGACCAGGACAAAGGAAAGGCTGACTAGACAGAAGTTATCCTATCTGTTGACTAACTATGATAAAAAAAGCATAAATGTTAACTGTATGCACAACACTTCTAACAAGGAATTCTCTTTATCTTAAGGCTAATTACACATAGCTACCAAGTTTACCCCAAAATCCCATTTGAATAAAAAAAGTTGCTTATCTGCTGGTCAAAAGGTTTATTTACTATAAGTTTTTTTGGACCATGAAGTGCTATTTTCCCCGATAAAATGGTTCTTTTTTGTCAGTATAAAAAGTTTTGATTTTATTCGGAAAACAGTGGGAAATTTTCTAAGATGCAATTGTAGTCTTCTGATACTAAAAATTTAAAGAAGGTATTTAAAGAGAATGTACATTTTTATTTCAACTTACTGTACCATACAAAAGTACCATATTCTAGGGAAAAAGTGACTTTCCTCTAGGGCAGGGGTGTCCAAACTTGTTGCAAAGGGGGCCAGATTTGGTGTGGTAAACATGTGGGGGGCCGACCTTGGCTGACGTCCTTTATGTTGAACAATATATTTAAGCAAATTTTAGCGAGCCATTATGTGTGTCACATTTGCTTTATTACTTTTTTTAAATTAATAATTTCAACAATCTCGCAACTAGCCTTTGTGGCTAAGCTTTCGACTCTCGAAACACTGCTGCTGTAACATTAAACTAGCTTCAAGTTGCTTCAATTTCTCGCTACGTATCTTCCCTGTAATCTTGTCGTACATGTCAGCGTGTCTTATTTGGTAAAATCGCCATACATTGAACCCTTTAAAAATAGCGACTGTCTCTTTGCAAATGAGGCAGACACAGTTGTTGCGTATTTTAGTGAAGAAATAGTCCAATTTCCACCTATCCTTGAAGCGTCGGCCGTCACAGTCAACTTTCTTTTTTTTGTTGATTGTCGCCATTTTAGAAAATTGGGAGTAAAAGGTCACACGGGGTAATGTTGCTTAGAGTAATGTTACTTTTTAGTGGGTAAATGAGGAGCTGCATTTAGTGTGTAAGCTACCTCTTATGCTGGTAGCAGTACTGCTGACCAATTTATTAAGTCTGTGTGCGGGCCAGACGTTATTGATTTTATGACAGAGGCTTGGGGCCGGATAAAATTTGACCACGGGCCGCATTTAGCCCCCGGGCTGGACTTTGGACATGTCTGCTCTAGGGAAAAAAAACAAAATAATTTTTTCTGCTCCCTGTACCGATTCCAACATGTTAGTACACTATACTCCGCTTAATTGCTTTCTGTATTTTTAGAAGCATACATTTTTCTTTTAAAAATCAAAACAGTGCATTAAAAAAGAAAGACAAAAAAAAAAGAACTGGATTTCCACATTTTTTCACACAGTTGTTCAACCTGTGATACTGTACTGATGTTTTTTTTTTTTTTGGTTCGTTTTGTTTTTGTTAAGTAAACATTTTTTAAGAAAATGTATTACTAGATTACCGCATACTCACCTAACTGTAATTTTCTGTCATGATGTCTTTGTCAGACGCAGCTTAACTCATTGTCTGCCATTGACGGCATTAGACGTCATTTGTTTATTCGCTGCCACCCTCCCACTTCAGATGGATTGGACGTCTACTAGTGATACACATCAGCTGCCATTGACGGCGATAGGGGAGTCTATCATTGTTAATGGCCCTGAGAAGATTAACTTGACATTTTTCATGTTGAAAATTATCATTTTGATTATCAAGTTCATTTCGGCATTCAAATAAACAAAATGACGCTGGCCACAAGCGTCTTGGCACTAGAAATTGGGAAACAGAACCACAAAACGATGTTTTTTTGTTTTGTTTTGCTTTCTAGGTGAAACCGATCCACGTCTCCAGTAAGACGGGGTTCCCCCTAGATGTCCTTACCGCCAGAGGTCCCACCAGCAAGCAGGCGGAGCGAATGAGCAGGATCAACGACGCAGACCTGCCTCGCGCCGCCACCCTGCCACGTGACCGAGATGAGAGCAAGGACCAGAGGAAAGCCCGCAAAAGTGCCATCAAGGAGGAGCGAAAGGTCCACAGCAATGCAAAAAAAAAATCCTTGTTTCCTGAATTTACATTGAACTCTTTCTTTGACGATGCTACACGTCTAATCACGTGGCTTTTTTCATCTCTGCTGTAAATTTGAATGAGTTTATCACAAGTGGACGTCCAATCCATTTAATCCTGAGAGGGTGGCAATGGATTAGACATCTAGCGCCGTCATCGGCAGCCAATAACTTAATAACTGCAGTGTACATAAAGCATTGGCGGAATGCATAAATACATGAAAATTTGTATTTAAAAGATAAAATACTAAGTATAGAGAATTAAATCGAAAAATTCAGCAAAAAATTAAAAAACAACAAAACTAAATGAATTGAAAACAAAAAAATTAAAAAAACAACAAACGTAAATGAATTGAAAATAAAAGATTGTTTTGAAATTGATAAATAAAAAAACTAGTATTCTTTTACATTAAAGTTAATTTTAAAATGTTTAATTTTCAATTTTGATGTAATTTTTGATTATTGTTGTATTTTTTCAAAGGAATTTCCAATTTTTAGTTGTATTTTGCTTATGAATTTGTAGGTTTTTTTATTATTTGTTTTATTATTATTTTCATGTACTTATGTATTCACCGTATTATATATTATATATTTGTTAAATGTACATTCAAACTGTTTTAATTTGAAATTCAATTTGATCATTCAGAATTTTTTTTTTCGTTTGGTTTCAGGACAATTAAATTGACTCAGGGAAAAAGGCATTTCAAAAAAACTTTAACATTTGAAGTTTGGGCTGTAAAGCGTCCTCCAATTCTAGAAAGACCCAATAATCTGAGTCTTGATGCAGCTTTATCAATATGACTAGGGGTGTGACAATATATCGAAAAGGTGATACATTTATCCCCCGGGTTGCGAACGAGTCCCGTTGCTACGCTGGCGACGTAACCCAAATTTCCGTGCAAGTCGAAATTAACCCTCTAACTACTCCTAAATACCCCCTAAATCTCAAAATAACTATCCAATAACATGTTTTATACGTCATTGTAGTGTCCTCGCCAAGACATTGGAGCTAAGTCCTATCTAGACAGCGAGCTAAGCTGTAATCTTTCCCCTCTCGCTCTCACTCGGCTGCGGGACTTCTTCGTGGAAGCAAATTCGCTTTTCCTCGTGTGTGCGCTCTTATTCGTCTGCGCAAATGCATTCTTCATTTTGTCTCCAAGTGTCCGGGGTCGTAAGTCGAAATCAAGTCGGGTACATCGTAACCTGGGGACTACCTGTATTTCACAATACTTTATATACCAAAAGGTTATTGACATGCTCCCACCAACAATCGATATATTGTTTTAAAAAGGTGTCACTGAAAAAAAAAAAAAAAAAAGGTCGCTACCAAAACCTTCCATTAGAATAGTATCTACATTAGCTCACTAGCTGCCATTGATGGCAATAGACTTGATTAATCTAGTGCCGTCAATGGTACTGAAACCAGAGCATTGGCAGCCAGTCTTTTGTGGGCATTTACAGGTAACTTCCTGTTCATTTTAGGGCATTTACAGGTTGCTTCCTGTAGATTTTGAGTCACATCCTAATCATTTTGAGACATTGTTGGGTCACTGTCTTTTCAGTAACCCAACATTAACGGGAAGTGTCCTACAAATGCCCTAAAATCAACAAGAAGTGACCCGTAAATGCTCCAAAATGAAAGGGAAGTGGCTGAAAATCAACAGAAAATGATGGGAAATGTGCCAAAAATAACTCCTTGCCTGGCATTGGCTTCCACTGACAGACATGGAGATTCAATCCTTTTGAAGTGGGAGGGACAACAGCGAGTGAACCGATGTTCAATAGCTGCCACCCTTCCAGTTCAAATGGATTGGACGTGTACTAGTGATAAACTCATTCCATTTCACAGCAGAAGGATAGAAATACCTTTTATTCATTACTTGTATAGTAAAATATTGCTGGACCCATGTATCAATAATTTTTGTATTGCCATATCGTGATGTCATTAGGGCCCGAGCACCATTTGGCGCGAGAACACTATTGGAATGCAAAGGATTATTCTTCCTGTTTTCAGGGCAAGTGAAAATGGCCAATTTGGAGGCCCTAACATCCTTGAAAGCACACCAAAATTAGCACATACATGCGGCTTTGCGTAAATTTTGATAATGTTGCAACAATGCGAAAAAATGTAACAAAAATGTGCTCATTGGCGCGCCTTTTAATTTTTGAAAAAGTTTTTTTCAACGTAGAACGTTGAAATTTCGGGAGTCGATACCTTATGCAAAACTGCTCGAAAAAGTCTTTTGCACCCATGTTCCAAACCTAACAGGAAATTGTGTAGTTTTGGATCGAATGTGAATTTTTTTTATCGTTTTACAGGGTGCATATTAGAACTGTGTCGCCTAGGGAGTGAGTTGGATCCTCCTACAAATTGGTCAGATTGTTGATGAGACATATGAGATCGTAAGTTATCAAAATGGTGAGTTTTCATTCACGGGCCTGACCTGGGCAAGGTACCAAAGCTGGCCATTTTTTTGATAACGCGCCCAATTCAGTAAATGACTAATAACTTCCTGATACAAGGTGCAATATTTTTTCGTATCTGGCATGTATGAGAGGTATCCCGGCGGCCTGAACAAGACTGCATTGAAATATTATCCATTCGGCCTGGTGCCCTTTAGTGGGACTAGGAAACGCCATTTTTTTACGAGACAGGCTCCTCCTCCAAGGGAAAAACATCAATTGACCTCAAACCTGCATCAGGGGAGCCTAAAAACATGTGTTCAGGTGCCTGATGAAAAATATTGAGGTTTGGTTGAAGCATAGAGGTCCAAACAGGAAAGTGAAAATGACTGATGCCATTTTATCTGGCCACAAATTTTGAACAGTCAAAACTTGTCAGACATACATCATATCTGCGCCAAACGTCCCGTGCTTGGTGAGAGTTGTACCCATGAAGGGTCCTATATGGCTCATTTGCATCAACGCTACAGCGCCAACTAGTTGCAACTAGACATGTGCCGGTTACCGGTTTCACGGTTTACCATGGTGTGAAAACGTCGAGGTTTCAAAACCACTAAAATTTTCCGTCATACCTTAGTACGGTATTCGCTATTTTTCATGTGCCAAAATGCAGCCGAAGTGGCTTGGTGCGGCACCGCTCACCCCTTCCCGTTTGTTGCCGTGAGTGTCACTAAACAGCCAGCAAACCCAAAAACAAATCCTCCAAACACAAGGCGTACTTTTCTTCAATTTATTGAGCTCTCAAATCGTGGTGAAATATACAAATAAATACATTTAAAACTCTGTACAATTGTATTTTTCCACGTGTGATTAGGTTCAACAGGATAGCAGTAGCTCCATTAAAAAGTTCGCCAAAAACAAAACACACATTTTCCTTTCAAATTCAACATACAAACTAACTAAAACTTACAAAGACGAATGTTAGCCTAGGCTAAACTGGGAGAGCAGCTTCTTTTATGTCTCACAGCCGCTGAGAGAAAAGCTTGAATGCAGGGAGGAAAGAAAAAGAATCGCGTCAAAGATCGCTAATTGAGAGATGTGGTCTCACTCCTCACTTTTTTTAATTTATTTTTTTATTTTTATTTTTTTAGATGAAACCTTTCCTCAACAATATTTACATTTTAACTAATTTATAAAACTAACTTATACATTTTTAACTAACTTATTAACTTATGAATTCTTTGTTCTTTTTAACACAAAGGCATGGATGGCATCATGTAGACTAGAGTTGACACAGTGGCTGAAAATGGCGAAACTTCACTTGAGCTTCCCCCCTCAAAAAAAAGTCATACAGTATATATTTTTAATTTTATTTAGAAGTGTTTTTACTTTTTGTAGCAATTTTTTTGTTCTTACTCTAATATTGAGCAACTTGAGCTGTGGCTGTGGGTATAGTCTAGGTTCTATTTATTTTAATTTTATATAATATTTGTTATTTTTTGTTAATTTATTTATTTTCACATTATATTCATGTTCCAATTTGCAAATATGTTTTGAAAAAATCCTGTTCAATGGATTTATTTTTTATTTTTTAAACCCATATATCTCAAAATTTTGGAGCTATAATTGCAATACCGTGAAACCGCGGTATTTTTGCTCACGGTTATCGTACCGTGAAAATCTCATACCGGCACATGCCTAGGTGCAACAGAAAGTCACTCATTTTACTTAAACATGTCCAATTCTTTTCAGGTTGGTCATTGTAGTTTCAAGACCTTTTGTAATACTTCATCTTAAGGCCCATATCCACATGTCTCTGTCTGTTGCTATGACGTCCCTTTCTTCACCATTAAATGAAAGCAGATTTATTTCTCATGGACTTAGACAGTTTATAGAGTCAAGAAATTTGGCATGCTTGGTCAAATTGTCCCAATTAGAAGATTCAGTCTGGTTTTCAATAAGGGCATGGCTGTACAGCTCAGTAGCGCCTCCTTTTTTGTAGGAGCCTCTTCAATAGGGTTTTTTTCTCCTACGTGTGTGAATCCATTTTTAATCCCCCCAAAAAGAGGCGAGTTACGAGCAAGTTAGGTTTTCATGAGATGATGAGAGAGGGGACGATCTGCCACCACCCTGACCTGCATGACATCCGAGTTGGGCCAAACTGCGAGGGCCCGTTCAGTCCTGCTTGCAGGCCTAGTTGTATATTGTATCACGTATCGTATCGTCAGGTACCCAGAGGTTCCCACAGCTAAATATGACATTCTAAAAAATGACACAATGCTGATGTTAGATATTAGATATGCAGCTAGTCCCGTCCACGTGCCAAAGGTGTTGATGGTTGTCTTTGCGTTTGCAGGAGAGGCGCATGGAGAAGAAGGCCAACAAGATGTCATTTAAGGAGGAGAAGTTGCGTCAGGAAAAGCAACTGATCAACATCAGGAACAATGTTCAGGGCCTCAAACTCTCGTAGACAGCGGGCAGCTACCACTTGGTTCACTTTTGTTTTTTTTATTTGCTCAAGACTCTTCCTCAAATACAGCCTTTATATTCCTCGCTTGCTCGTTGGCTCATTGAAATATGATCTTGGTCTTATTTGTTCATTTTGTTATCAGGTATACAATGAAAGAGAGAACACTCATTTTATTATAGCCGTCCCTTTGTCCCCTGAAATTCACAAACAACATAATTAAAATAAAAAAACAACACACATCAAACCACTGTAAACACAAGTCAGTGTTCGGTATGTACCTCGTCACAAACAAAAAGGCTTTTTATATCACAGCATTTGAAAGTTGGTTCTATTGGCTAAACTAAAATGCATCTAATTGTAACGAGTCACATGACATTTTGGAAGGAAAATGACAAGCAGTACTCAATTTAGACATTAGGGATGTACGTTTTTTCAAAGGGGTGTACTCACTTTTGTTGCCAGGGGTTTAGATAATTAATGGCTATATTTTGAATTAACTCTATAAACTGCACACAGACTACTTTTCATTGTGTCAAAGTGTGATTTTGTCAGTGTTGTCCCATGAAAAATATCTGCAGAAATGTGAGGGGTGTACTCACTTTTGTGATACACTGTATATATCAGTGGCGGTTGCTGGTCTTTCAGTGAGCTGAAGCTCAACGTATGCCCGCCTGTGAATGTTTTGTGATCGTGGAGGGACTCTGTGGCACCCGCTGCTCAGTTGGGAAAGAAGCTAGAGTGCCAGAAGTCAAGTCTCCAAACATATGCAGCTACAATAAAAAAACAGGAATAGGACAATTTTTTTCACTAGTCATTTTTAACAAAGCAAGTGTCACTAGGATAATTATTGTCTCGAGTTCAACTCAGATCAACGGAATGAAAATTGAAAAATGCCTCTCGTAGATGTTAAACCGCAAGATCACTGATTCACTCATTTCGCTGTCAATCAAAAAGGTACTGTGAAGCTGTGTGTATGAATGAAGAGCACGCCGCATCATTAGAAGCTGATTCTGAACAAAAGTTGAGGGCATATTTAGTCAATGACATGTACACACAACAGTATATTCAGTAACAGTATTTGATCACTTATTTTTTTGACATTTTCGGGGAAGCTGAGCTTCCCTTGCAGTCTTACAGCAATTGCCCCTGGTAGCAGAGTAAGAGTGGTGTTTCTTCACAAATCTACTCAAGTAGAAATAAAAAGTATGGCATTGTAAAACTACACTTATCAGTACAGTTTTCTCAAAAAGTGATGTAAATGTAATGGAGTAAATGTAACGCGTTATGACCGACCTCTGTATGTATGTTCGCAGGGCTGTCAACAGACTTTCGGGGGCCCGGGGATGAGACCATTATAGGTCCCCACCCCTGCCACCGGCTTGTCACGACAACATACACAGTACTTTAATGCTTTGCAAGCAATGACAGTGTAAATTTTCAAATCATTTAATTTGAGATGGACAGTTAAATTTAACAGCCTGTAATGTCATGTGACATAATATAAACAAACCATCTATTGTCCCATGTAGGCTACAATACAATACAACTCAGAGTGCTATGCCTGCCTGCTAAGCAACAAAACAGTATACCGAAACAGCCTGTGCCTGCCCCCTTCAGATCCCAGGGGTTATCAAGCCCTCAAATAGGGATGCGCCTAGATTTTTTGACAGCAAGGTCATTTATAACATCAGTGAAATCCAGTTTTTGAGCAAGCTCACGCTCAATGGAGAGCACGGTGATACCGGCATCCCCAAGGGGCCACTGTCTTATACAATAGGACCGGCTTTACCAATCTGGCGCAGACAAAAAGATGGGTGAGCGTAAGGGGGTGAGCTAGGAGTTGAGAGTTTTTGCATCACCTTCCTGAAGGAAGACCTGGATGAACTGACGACAAACGAGCCGTCCACCCATCCACTCCACACTAAAGTGCGGAGTTGAGAGCACCGCAACTTACCATAAAGTGCAGTTTGGTAATAATGGCTAGGTTGTTAAGCCTGCCCTGTGATATGGTGGCGCGTTGGTAGTTTTTTATCATTTTCATTTTACTGAAGGCTCGCTCTCCAGCTACAGTCACTGGCAAAGACAAGAAAATGTGCAGCACTTGAGTGCGCCAGAGCGGGGTCAAAACATTCTCCGCTAAGTCAGGGGGGATGTTGTGGAAAAAAAAAAGGGAAAAAGAAATATTTTTGAAATATTTAATATGTTAAAGTTTTTTTTAAGTATAAATCAAGTAAAACAATATTTAATCAGACAATGATTTATATGAAAAGAAATCTGTAAATGTAAAATAAAATAAATTAAGGGTAATTCAGGGGCCCCTATGGTCATGAGGCCCGGGACAACCCCCCCTGTCGATGGGCTTGTATGTACGTAATATGTTCTCTTCTCAGCTGGTTTTTCCTGCTTGTCTGGTCGCCATGGCAACAGGGTGTGATGCTGCTGACTCGTGGGTGCGCGTTTCCAATCCAAAGTGGGTGAGGCGGCTTTAATTCATGGGCATAATGCTGTACCGAGATGGCTGCCAGTATGCGCGGGAAGACGTATTGGCTAAGGGCCAAGGTATGAAACCAGACCAGTTATTAAAATGTCAAAAGAAGTTATCTTCACCATGATAAACACACCAAACATATCCTTTGTCTCTTAATTGCACGCACAAACACACGTTTCACGACTCTACGGGTGGACAAAGTGTGCAGAAGGCGTTCTGTTATTTAATACGGCAAACATTTATATCCTCCTTACTGGAATTTTGTTGCATTCTATGTTATTTTATTCCAAGTCCTGTATTTATTATGGGGATGCTTTGCAAAGCAAAGCAAAATAAATTTCAAAATGTATCTTTCCCTATAACCAAAAATTCAGGAAATCACACAAAAATATGCTATTTTCATCTAATGGCAGTGAATGGATGTTCATTTGCTGCCATCCTTTCCTCTTCAAACGGATTAGACATCTGTGGCCGTCACTGGCAGCCAGTGACAGGCTATGAGTTCTTTTTGGGACATTTCACGTTATTTCCTGTTGCTTTTCGGTCACTTCTTGTCCTATTGGGGCACAATCAGGTCACTTCCTGTTTATTCTGGGTTGCTGAAAAGGATGTGACTCAAAAATGTCTCCAAATGCATAGTAAGTGACTCAAAAATCAACAGGAGATAACTAGACGTGCCGGTTACCAGTTTCAAGGTTTACCGTGGTATGAAAATGTCACCGTTTCAAAACCACAAAAATTTTCCGTCATTCCGTAATACGGTAACAGCTATTTTTTATGCCTCCATTTGGCATATGAGTCTCCATGAGCAGCGACATAAAAAAATTCAAAGTCGTTCCCTAATAAAATCCCGATCATTTTTTTTTTTTTTTTTTAAAATACAAGTAGACTGTAACGAAACTTAAAATGGCTATAAAATTGTCAAATTTTACGGCAGATGCACAAAAATCACAAAATGTGGAGATAATCATTTATATTTTCAGGATCAATAGCAATATTTAACATATAAAAGTTTTTGCCTGAAATAGCAACTTATTTTTTAATTTAGTGCAAGTTTTCAACAGCTAATAAATCACTCAATTTTCACATCAGAAACTGAATACTTGAGGAAAGCATGCAGAATCATTTTTATTTTACTCAACAAAAGCAAAATTTGCATTCTATATACAATCACAACTTATTTAGGTTGAATTCCGGTATTGTGTAAAGATACAAAATCCAACATGGCGGCCGTCACAAAACAAAGAGCTTTTTAATTTGAAAATTTTTGTAAATAAATCCTTAAATCACGGAATTTCTATAGATATGAACGTGCAACAGTCTAGATTCTTGGTTAAAAGCAAAAAACTGGCAGTTATCGTTCATTTTACGTAAATATTTCAAACCAAAGTTACGGTATTGTGTAATCCAACATGGTGGGAATCACAGGAAAAAGAGCTTTTTAAGTTGAAAATTGCTATTTAATATAATAATTACCTTAAATCCTGACCAAATAACTCTTGAGAGTCCAGAGGTTGCGCTAGACTTTTTCGTTGTCTGTCATTTTGACTGACAGGGTCATAAAAATCCGGTCATAATCTATTTTTACCCGTCACTTAAATTTTTAAAATGACTATATCTTGATGCAGTCACTATATGTATATACACAATGATACTTTATAATATAAAGTAAGTAACATTAGTGCAGTCATGGATTACAGTAAGCAGGCCAGTGCTGTGTTTCTATATATATTTTTTATTATATTATGTATATACAGGTTATATATCCCCCCCCAAAGCGGGACCTTCCATGATCCTAATACATTTAATAATAATAAAATATTATATAATTCCATTATATATATATATATATATATATATATATATATATATATATAAATTTTTATATAAATATATATAAATTTAAATTTAATTTATTATTATAATTATTATTAAATAAAAATGCACGTTGATACGACGCACATTAAGGAAACTTCAATTTTTCAAAAAATCGTTAGAAAGTTGTATGGATTTACAATCCGCTAGCTTGTTGTTTCCTGTTGTCTTCCGAAATACACCTGGGTGACGGCGCGTCAAGTGTTCGTTCATTGCCGATGTGCTACCGTGGTATGCAAGCTCAGCTTAGCAAAAAGAGTACACACAGTGGTGGCACCCTCGATATTTTCCTTGAAATAATTTCAGGCTCTGGCTAGTCTGGTCCGCTTTTTTGGCTTTATGTCGCTTTCACCGTGTTACCAATTCTGCCCTTCTTGGTAATTGGCAGCGTTTTCAAGTGTTCGCCGCAGTGAGGAGTGAACCGGCGATTCACTTGATTCGTTGTCATCCTTCATCCTCCACTGCATGAGTCCCTCTTTTTTCACCTCTTTTATCAACACCATCGTCGTTTTGGGGCTTTTTGAAGAAACTTCGGACACTCAGTTGCCTTGACATTTTTCCTAGTAAGGCCAACGACGTCATGCATCAAGAGAGACAATAGCTAATTAATATGCTCACTCGCCACCCTGTGGTCTGGGGTGTGAATTGCAACCTGTCAAAATGACAGATGGACTTCAGTTTTTTCCGTCACCGTTTTAAAAAACCGGACAACGATGGAAAATATTCGGTTAACGCGACCCCTGACTTGAGACACTCCTGCCTGCCTGTGTGCAGTAAAACCTTTGTCCTGTTTCCACCTAAATCCGGTGTTGGAACACAGCGTGTGTTTGAGTTTATCACAGTGAAAGCCAATTCAACGTTCTTGAAGGCGTGGCGCAATGTCTGTGGGAGCTGTCTTGTTAACTGATGGTGGAGTCAGTTAAGTGAGGAAAGTAAGTATTTGAACACCCTGTGATTTTGCAAGTTCTCCAAATTGGGCGGGATGATGATGATGGGCCGGTTTGAAATTTTCATGGTAGGTGTTTGTCCACTGTGAGAGACAATCTGAAAAAAAAAAATCCAGAAATCACAGTGTATGATTTTTTCACATTTATTTGTATTATACTGCCGCAAATAAGTATTTGAACACCTGTCTATTAGCTAGAATTGTGAGCCTCAAAGACCTGCTAGTCGCCTTTAAGAAGTCCAAAAGTGAAGGTGGACTTTTTGAGTCTGACCTGTTTGAGGCGGTTAGCTGCATTTAAACACCTGTTCCCACCATACACACCAAAGAGCTGTCCAAAAACACCAGAGACAGAATTGGCTGGAAAGAGTTATGGGGCAATTGCCAAGCAGCATAGTGATATACAGTGTTGTTAATCTTACTGAAAAAAAGTAATTAATTATAGTTACAAATTATTTCTCCCAAAAAGTAATTGCGTTAGTAACTCAATTACCTGAATGTAAGAGTAATTAGTTACTTGGCAAAGTAATTGGTGATAATTACTTTTTTTTTTTTTTTCCTCCAAAAAAAAAAAAAAAACACAAAAAAAAAAAAACATTGGCCACACTATGTGAAGTTTTTTGTGAAGGTTTTTGGTACAATTGGCCCGAGCCCAATTCTTTACCCTAATTTACCCTTTACCCTGAATCAGCTGTTAAAAGTTGTTAAAATGGCTCCCATTATTGCATTAGTTCCCTTCTCTCTACTTTCGACATATGAAAGTTTTAAAACTGTTTCATCATTTAAAGATAGATTCAAGTCAAGATTTTGCCGATTTAGAAGTATTTTAGATAAAAAGTTACTTAGGTTCGCTAGGAAGGTTCTCTACAACAGAGCCGTCCTAAAAAGTCTACTGCTTTAAGATGGCGGCTGTCTACTAACTCATTTAGTGCCATGTCTGTCATTTTGCATCGTTATATCTATGTACAGTACATGTGATATCTACCATGTCTACCATATCTACCATAACATGCGGGCGTAGTTTGTACTAGCTATCGGCTACAACATGTATTATTGGAGCTACCTAGCATTGCGTTTGCTCGGCGTCACAACTTTCTTGCCTCCTCCCAACTCCTGCTCTGCTCTGTCGTCTCGGTGAGTCCGTCTCCCTCAGACTTTTCGACCAATATAGTAACGCATGCCTTTCCGTCCTCAGTAACGGTAACGGCGTTGCCGAGATGAGAAAAGTAATTAATTAGATTACCCATTACTGAAAAAAATAACGCCGTTAGTAACGCCGTTATATTGTAACGCCGTTATTAACAACACTGGTGATATACGATCCACTATTGGAGCAATTATTAGAAAATGGAAGAAGCTAAACATGACTGTCAATCTCTCCTCGGACTGGGGCTCCATGCAAGATCTACCTCGTAGGGTCTCAATGTTCCTAAGAATAGTGAGGAATCAGCCAAGAACTACACAGGTGGAGCTGGTCAATGACCTGAAAGGAGCTGGGACCACCATTTCCAAGGTAACTGTTGGTACTAAGACGTCATGGTTTAAAATCATGCATTGCACGGAAGCTTTCCCTGCTTTAAGCAGCACATGTACAGGCCTGTTTTAAGTTTGCCAATGACCATTCTGATGATCCAGAGACGTCATAGGAGAAAGTCATGAGGTCAAATGAGATTAAAATGGAACTTTTTTAGTCTTAATTCCACTCATAGTAGGAAGATGAATGATAAGAACCATCCCAAGAACACAATAGTTACTCACTACTTCTTCCAAAAAAGTAACTGAGTTAGTAACTGAATTGCTCTATAGTAAAAATAACTAGTTACCAGGGAAAATAATTATTTCTGTTCCTTTAAAAAGAAGTTGTATGTCAAAGAATTTGAAATTTTCTGAGCAGTATTCGCGTCAGTTGAATAGAAAAGAACAGACAGGTAGTTGTGTTATAGAACCTTGTAATATCTATTGCACCTCACCAGTAACAGATTTATCCTACATTTGAAGTGCAACAAAAAAAACAGTAAGGTTTTTCGCCACTAGCTTTGTGGTAGCGTGTGTAGTTGTTAGGTGCTTCAGCAGATTTGAACTGCTTACCACAGATGTCAACAAAAGCTTTGCCCTGGGACACAAATTAAACATTACATGCAGGTTCTTCCCTTTAATTTCAAGCAACGTGAAATTGTGTTTATATCTCCACCTCGTAAAGGACAAATTTTCCTCTGAATGCTCTGCCATCATATCCCTCTGCATCTGTTTTGAGTGTATGTGTTTGCCGCACGCGCTGTTCCGGTTTGTGTGTGAAAACACCGGCTCTGATTGGCTTAGCATGAGACATGACTAACCCTCAGCCAATCACAATCACTTCCATAGCATCTATCCAGTGGGTGCATTCAGGTAGCCTCGTCCCCTTACTCCTCCCGTCACCCTCAAAGCGTCTGCCGTCCTCAAGATGGAAGCAGCATTCTTGCTGGCTGACAGTGGGGGATGGGAATGAGGCTAGCATTCAGGTGTAGCAAACACAGAAACGTTAGCAAGCTTTGGAAAGCATTGTCTAATTGAATGAGCCGGGACAAACAGCCTGGAGTCATAAGAAGTACGTGCGCTATTCATGAACCTGAACGCACCCCAAGTCTTGGATGACAAATAAATGCTACGGCGGGTAGTTTCTTCAATTAATTCAGACTAAGTAACGCACCGCTTTTGACCGTCAGTAACGGTAACGATGTTGTAACGGTGGGAAAAAAAAATTAAATTACCCCGTTACTGAAAAAATAACGCCGTTATGTAACGGCGTTATTCCCAACACTGATCACAGTGCAGGCTTAACAGCCTAGCCATTGTTACCAAACTGCACTATAGACCCTACCCACCGACGTCACAAAATCACGTGCTCGCTGTATGGTTCCGCCCCCTTGTCCGTCATTTTGTGTCTGTATTATCAATGGTCTCAATTGATCGAGCAATTTATAATGCATTTCATGGAAGACCCGGTGCTTTCGGATGCCGTAAACTCACTTGATGCGTTGCATAAAAGGCGTTATGTGGAAAAGCTTCAGTTTATCCATTCGCCAGATCCATATTTCATGCCTAAATCGATGTTTTTCGACCCGCTGTCTCCGCCGTATTTGCCTGACATCTGCTAGCTAGCCTGATATGTACAACTATCTTGTCCACAGAAAATCAGCCTATTCTCACAAAAGTTTGAAAAACTTTAAGAGCTTGGAGGCTTAAAAATACTTTGTTGCTGGTTGGGTGAAACAGGTCCTCGTCCACGAAAATTCGGCAGCAATCTATCTTGTGCTTGGAAAGGTGAGTTACGAAATTTTCAATTCAAAATCTTTTGTTATTGCTAACATCCACTGTCAAGTCTAATGTATTTCATGTCGTTTGTCAATGGAGTTAGGGCTTTTAATGTTTATATGGTTTAGCGATAGAACTCTCACTACATACATACGTGTATGTTGTCGGTGATTAGCCTAGCAATGATCTTAATTGTGGTTGTCAGCCCAAAACCCTCTAAATATATATTAAATGCATCTTACCAGATATAAAATGACTACTACATAATCTGTGGTAATCGTTTGGAGCCCAGTTTTCTCGTCGAATTGCAGCAGCCCATCTCGCTCTCTTCTCTCCGGGTCTCTCGGAATCCGGTAGAACTTCAAGTCTCTCCGTCTTCTCCGTCTATCTTCTCTGTTATTGCAACCGACCGCCGCACACGCCTTCACCATTTTGATTATTAATGTTAACGAGCAGAAAAACACGTCGTAAATAGGAGGAATGTACATAGCCGTAACAGGTAAACATGATGTGTTGACGGACAATTGGGCGGCACCAGTCAGGAGGAAGGAGTTGTGACGTCACGTGGGTAGGGTCTATATGGTAAGTTGCGGTGCTCTCAACTCCACAACGTAGTGTGGAGTCGACGGCTCGTTTATCGTCAGTTCGTCCGGGTCTTCCTTCAGGAAG
The DNA here is from genome assembly GCF_030265065.1 of Corythoichthys intestinalis. NCBI lineage: Eukaryota > Metazoa > Chordata > Actinopteri > Syngnathiformes > Syngnathidae > Corythoichthys > Corythoichthys intestinalis. Next base: position 49,131,609 of record NC_080402.1, read on the forward strand.
GTGGCGGTGTGCATAAAAATGCAGAGACACGTCAGATGGCTTTTTGCTGGAACATTTGTTAACAATGTGGGACTCAAAGCCACTCAACTCAGCTTTTGTACTTTTTCAAAAATCCAAGCTTAAATGCAGCTTAGGCTGCAGCGTGTGCTGTCTTCGACTGATTATTACTAAATGAAGCCGAGCCCCTACGGCACAGGTGTCAAACAGATTCCAGAAAGGGCCAAGTGGGCGCAGGTTTGCTTTCCAACCAATGAAGAGGACACCTTTTCACCAATTAGATCTTTTACATGTGTTATCAGTTAAACTTTGTCAGGTGCTGCTTGTTTCAGCAGGAAGTTCATTGGTTAAACTCTCTGCGTTGTATCGGATGGAACAAAATCCAGCACCCACTTGGACCTTTCTGGCATTGGCACCTGTGCCCTACGGGAAGGGGTGACGCAGAGAATGACGAAATGTCAGGTCAAGAGGTTTTGAAGTCTATGCCTGGAGACTGGAGAGGACACACTGGTGAGTCATTGCAGGGGGTGCAGCACGTCACATGAGTGACACAACCAGACACTGCTACGATTCAGGCTAACTAAAATGTCCCACACTGTGACCATGTGACGGAAACTATGGCGCATTTTTGTCTCGCTCTCGTCTCGTCAGACGAAACATGGCATTAGTGTCGTTATGTTTTAGTCTACCTAAACACGCTTTTAGTTTGTTATGTTCTTGTCGTCGTCAAGAAGAAAATTGTTCGTTGAAGAAATATTTTCGCCATAGTCATCGTTGACATACAGTAAAACAACACTGGGGGCTACAGTGTTACTGGTAAATTAAAAATCATACCGTCTATATGGCACACCTGCCAAGGCTATAAATTTGGCCGGGCTTTAGATTATATAAAATCTCACATGAATTTTTTTACCCCATAAAATCCCTTGTTGCACAATTGTTGACAGCTCTAATAAATCCTATAAGAATTATAAATATAGTATTTCTGTAATCTCTACAGTAGTTTACAAAGTTAATCCGAATTTGTTTTTAATCAGGAGATACTTGCACTTAATTCCAAAGTACTTTAATGCACACAATATTAATGAATTCAAAAACACTATATAGCATTTGTATTCAAATGTACGGCTGCAAGAGTAACTGTGTGCTCTTTAAAAACAAAAACAAAACAATAAAAGAGGACAATACTGTAACTGAGGTAAAAGCAGATACATATTTATTCTTTCACAGTGCAAAAATAAACAATTGATCAAACAGGTTTTAGTCCACTAAGACCGTCACAAAGTCATACAAGGTAAGTAACATTTTCATATTCTTTAGTGCATAATTCAGACATAAATCTTTCATAAAGCGCAAAAATGCATCAGAACATGTAATAAATACATGGTACAATTACATTATTGCATTATAAAAATAAAATGAGAGTTGTGTCAACCCTCCCCCACCGGTTGTTACTCAGTGTCACTGAGTCAGCTGTGCTACACAATGGCTGGAGGAGGTGAAACTCCTGATTTCTGGAACCATGTCCTATGGTCTGATGAGACGGGCGGGCTTTCTTGATATGTATGAGATGTCTCTTGCGATTGTAATGTCGCAGTTCGTTTTTAAACTTTACAGTTTCAGGTACTTTTAAATGTGCTTTGATGAATTATTCTGGCTTTGAGTACTCCACAAAAAGACGTTGGATTAAAAAAAATGTACAATTTTTCGGAATATTACTAAAGAATTCATTTTGGCTAGATATTCATACTGTAGTCACTGTTATTTATTGTGTGTTACGGCCGCAATGGTTCATGGGTATTTGTGGGTAGTGTGCCGTTGTTATGTTATGGTGTTTTCTGTTCAATAGAGGCGCTGTCTCTTGGGCTTGTGCGGTGTATAGGGCACAAGAGCAGCAAGTATGAAACATTTTACTATTACTACATTACAGCTGCATCTCTGAGGAAAGCATGTTTTATCTGCCATTTGGTTGTATTGCGTTCATGTTATACAAAAGCCAGGCCATACTGCTAGTTTACAGTGTTTACAAAACCACCTGAAGGCAGCTTTGTCATCAATTCAAACAGTTGGATGCATTTACACTGCAGTAAATCAGAGTAAAAAAATACTGTACAATGGGCAAGAACTACTTTCTTTCACGGCGTTGAATCGTCGGTACACAATTGTACGCCGCGACATGTGTAAGGCTTTAAAGAAGTCCTCCCGAATTTCTTGCAAAGAAGTTGGGATACTTAGAGCCACTACGAGCGTACTCAGAAATGACTGATATTTTTATGTCTTTAGAGTACGCAGCGAGCGAGTTGTTTGTACTAGCTAGCAGAGTGATTCCGCACGCCATTATTCATTATTATATAGTCAATATTGGACACAGGGTGCTCCTCCTGCCCTTGCGATGACTGAAAAACTTTGGTCTTTGTTAACTTTCAGCATAACCCCTAGCCACTTCATCACCCATATTTACTGTCATGTGCACATGCCGAGAGTAATAATTGGACACAGGGGGCTCCTGTCACTGAGTCCATATTATGACTTGGTTAACTTAGTTTAGTCTTTTTTCCCCTCTGAAGTAACCCCAAGCCCCTTCATCACCCATATTTACTGTCATGTGAACATGCCGAGAGTAATAATTAGACAAAGGGGACTCCTGTCACTGAGTCCTTATGATGACTTGATTAACTCAGTTAAGTCTTTGTTACCCTTCGGCGTAACCCAAAGCCAGTTCATCACCCATATTTACTGTCATGTGCACATGCCGAGAGTCATAATTGGAGACAGGGGGTTCCTCCTCTTTCTCATCTTCCTCCTGTACTTCCTCTTCCACCTCCGGAATTGGTACTTCTTCATCTTCACCGTGTATTTCAACTTTCAAAATTTGTACTTCCTCTTCCTGATCATCTAGTGAGAACTGAAGGCTTTCTATCTCTGTTGAAACGCCAGAGGATTTTTCATCTCCTGTGGAGATGAGCGGGACTCTCCTGTTGTCAGCGTCCGCCACGTGGCGAATGTCTGTCCGGTAACTGCGACTGATAAGGCTGTTGACACCGTAATTTGGATGAAGGCACTTGGGCAACTGGGGCTTTTCAGCTTTCTTGATGTACAACCTGACCTTGTAGAGGGCCACTACCAAAATAACCAGCAAGAGGAGGAGGACCACGACAATCAGCGGCATCAGGTTGAGATTGCTTGTGGCTTCGGCACAGATCCGTGGCGACGCACTGAAGACCACGGGACGACCCATCAGAGACTCCATGCTTCCCTCCACTGTGACGCACTTGGCAGACCCTGGGGTCAACGTGACGTCCACCTTGCAAGTGCTGTCCTCGTTACGGCAGGAAGTATCCTTACGCGCCTGAAAGTTAAAATGGCCACAAAATGGATATAGCGAAAAGCGTAGATGCAGCTTGTTTGACCAAGTGGTCTTACCGTATCAGACTTGACGATGAAGTGTAAGGAGATGTCCTGGCGCCAGGGGGCGCGCCACAGTCGCGTGTAGTAGTGAAGCGGATTGCGGAAGCTGACCGCGACGCCCTCCTCGATCGCCTTTACGTCCACGGGAGGAAAGTCCAACTTGCCTGGAAGACAATAAGTTCGTCAAGGTCACAGTTAGTGTCGCGACACCAACCCAAAAAGGCCAATCAGTTTATCACTGGTAGACTGGACCAGACCATTTGAAGTGGGAGGGTGTCAGCGAATGAACGAGTCTTCATCCGATGATCTAGTGGAAATTGAAGGACGGGCCTGATACTGTTATCTTTTTTTTTTTTTTGGCTTGTTCGGGTTTTTTTTTTTTTGTTGCTCTGTTAGCTTGTTTGTCTCTAGGATAAGACATTATATGCAAAGGTCTCTTGCTAGTGAAAAACTGAATAAATAACATGTTAAAAAAACCAACAACAACTAAAAAGTTAGGGTTGTACCGATGACATATTTTTGAACTCGAGTCACTTGATTTTGACGACCTGCCGCACCGATCAAGGTACAGTGGGGCAAATAAGTATTTAGTCAACCACTAATTGTGCAAGTTCTCCCACTTGAAAATATTAGAGAGGCCTGTAATTGTCAACATGGGTAAACCTCAACCATGAGAGACAGAATGTGAAAAAAAACAACAACTGAAAATCACAATGTTTGATTTTCTAGAGGAGATTTGCATGGAGGAATGGGCCAAAATACCAGCAACAGTGTGTAAAAACTTGTGAAGAGTTACAGAAAGGGTTTGGCCTCCGTTATTGCCCACAAAGGATAAATAACAAAGTATTGAGATGAACTTTAAGTATTGACCAAATACTTATTTCCCACCATGATTTGCAAATAAATGCTTAAAAAAAAAAAAAAAATCAAACAATGTGATTTTCTGTTTTTTTCCCCCACATTCTGTCTCTCATGGTTGAGGTTTACCCATGTTGACAATTACAGGCCTCTCTAATATTTTCAAGTGGGAGAACTTGCACAATTAGTGGTTGGCTAAATACTTATTTGCCCCACTGTATATGCAAGATTAAAATAATGAAATCTGGTATCTTTTTTATTGACTAAGAGTTAACTAGTTCACTAGTCCAGCCTTTTTTTTTTTTTAACACATTCTCTACCGTTGACAGTGATAGATATTGAATCTATTTGAACTAGGACTACTGGCTGGGAATGAGCATCCCAGTTGAAATGGATTGGACCTCTACTAGTGACAAACTAATTTTAATTTACACCTGTAGGATAAAAAAAAAAAAAAGAGTACAAAAAGCACATCCAAATGTAAACTGCTTTCATACTTCAGACACTATTGCGCTTGCTTAGCGTTAGCTTCCAGCCAGCATAACATTTTCCTACCGGCAGCGTTTATTTCCGCGGACCCAAAGGTGTTGCAATGTTGCATAGTACAAAAAATATATATATTAAAATAAATAAATAAATAAAATTAAAAAAAAAAAATATATATATATATATACAGTGGGGAGAACAAGTATTTGATACACAGTCAATGGAAAAACCCATTGGCAGTGTATCAAATACTTGTTCTCCCCACTGTATATGGCGGAAAACACAAACAAGCTGTATTTTAAGCCAAAAGAACAGTTGAGAACCAATGAACCAATATGTCGATATGCTGCCATAGCAGAGTCATGGCACATTAAGTCCCCGAACTATTTTTAATTTCTCCCTTTTACCCTGGTAACCCCTGTTTACAGATGTCGCGGAACCACTTTTGTTTCAACCTAGCCATAAAAACAAGGTAAGTAAATGAATTTATTATTTGAAATGTCTGACATTTTCAGCTTTGAATCATTAATTAATTTCCAATATAAAAAAAAAGAAAAAAAAAAAAGACTTTAACCCTTAAATACCTGCAACATGAAGCAATTATCAGAGAATCCCAAAATTTGAACAATAAGGTCCTAATGAAACCTTTTTTTCAAATTTCAAAATGAACATGCGTAATAGGCGCTCTAATATCTAGAACCCTTGCTAAATCCTGTTTTTTTTTTTCACATGGAACCTGCAGATGCATGTGTTGACTTGTATCCATCATTTTTTTTCCCCAAAAAGAAATGTCAAAATTCTGAATTAGTCTCAAAATCATGAAATTTTAGGTGTATCAAATGTGATACATTTGGCAATAGAAGGTTAAAAAAATTAATCACTCAGCTATTTTAAACTTTTAAACAAATTACGTCACCATTTTTTAAACGAAATATTAGACATCAAGTAATAATTCTAAGCTAAAAATGACAGACATTTTGAAGAAGAAATACAATTAATTACCTTCGTTTTATGGCTGGGTTGAAACAAAAGCGGTTGCACGATGTCTGTAAACGGGGGTTTCCAGAGTAAAACGGACAAATTAAAAATAGTTCGGGGGCTTAATGGGCCATGATTCTGCTATGGCAGCATATAGACATATTGTTCTATCAAACACAACAGTTCTTTTGGCTTAAAATACAGCAGTTTCTTTTAAAGAGGAGTGCAAGAGCAGAAACTGCTTTCTCAGTCTTGTCCGTGTTTTCCGCCACATATATATATATTGTCTCTTTCTTTTGACGATACCCTTCTACATCTTGATCATATTTTTGCTTCATATATTCCACCTGATTCCGATCTTCTCATAACGACATGATTGGGCCCGATTTTAGATCACGTGACGGGACACCCATACACAAAATTCTATTACATTCTAGCCGGTCACTTCAACATTTTATTTAAAAAATAAAAACTCATTCCAAAATAACTTACAACTACGCCATTAGACTAACAAAATGTTAACCGCCAATTGTGCCTTTTGCAAGTTTAAGTCCTGAAATAAAGGAGTGACCGAACACAAGTCACGTGATCAGAATATGGAACCCATGTGACTAGGCATGTGCCAGTATGATATTCTGATGGTGTGATAACCTTAAGTCAAAATATCACGGTATCATGGTATAGACCCTACTCACGTGACGTCACAGCCACGCCCCCGCGCCATGATGTCCGCATACTCGCCATAGAAATGCATTAGCGCTTCATAAATTCTTCCTATTATTGCACGTTTTACTGCTCGTCAACATTAATACTCAAAATGGTGAAGTCGTGTGTGGCGGTCGGTTGCAAAAACAGAGAAGATAGACGGAGAGACTTAAATTTTTACCGTATTCCGAGAGATCGGAAGAGGAGGCCGCGATGGACTGCTCCAATTCGACGAGAAAATTGGGCTCCAAACGACTACCACAGATTATGTAGTAGTCATTTTATATCTGGTAAGATGCATTTAATATATATTTAGAGTGTTTTGGGCTGACAACCACAATTAAGATCATTGCTAGGCTAATCGCCGACAACATACACGTATGTATGTAGTTAGTGCTATCGCTAAACCATATAAACATTAAAAGCCCTAGCTCCATTGACAAATGACATGAAATATATTAGACTTGACAGTGGATGTTAGCAAGAACAAAAGATTTTGAATTGAAAATTTCGTAACTCACCTTCCGAGCACAAGATTCCTGCCGAATTTTCGTGTACGAGGACGTGTTTCACCTAACCAGCAACGTAGCATTTATAAGCCTCCAAGCTCTTAAAGTTTTTCAAACTTTCGTGAGAATAGGCTGATTTTGTGTGGGTATCAGATGTCAGGCGAAGCCAGCGGGTCGAAAAACATCGATTTAGGCATCAAATACGGATCTGGCGAATGGATAAACTGAAGCTTTTCCACGTAACGCCTTTTATGCAACGGATCCAATGAGTTTACAGCGTCAGATAACACCGGGGCTTCCATGAATTGCTCTATAACTTGCTCGACTAATTGAATACAATGAGAATAGGTCTGAAAAAGAGGTACAGTATGGCGGCCGGAAACAGCGACACGCCCATTTTGTGACGTAGGTGAGTAGGGTCTATTGCAACTACGGCTCTAAAATGTGTTACTTTGGCATATCTGGGTTAAAAAACTTTTTTCTATTGAATAGGATTTTTATTTTTCTAACCATTAGGAAATTGGAACATTACAATAAATAACCAAAAATGACTGAAATATTTTAAATAAAATTTAAATAAAATGCAGTCCTTTAGGTGGGCGTAAACCCACAGCTCAACATTATTAACATCAGGACAAAAATAATTGAATTTTTTTCCATAAAAATCATGTGTGTATGACTGGTATAATATTTACATTATAAACACACTCTATTTTTCAACAGAGACAGTTGTCAGAAAAAAAAACACACACCGTGTTTTACCACCGCTAGACACACTAAACATGCTAGTGTTAACTCTCGTATCTGGTGGGAAACATTCATGACAGTGTTTACTAACCTTTAATTTTGTATAAATGCAAAATCATATTGGAGGTATTGCCTCCTTGGCAGCCACACTCCGCAAACAGTTTTCTTCGATTGGGGGAAAAAAGTTCAGGAGTTTCACCTCCTCCAGCCATCGTGTAGCACAGCTTACTCCCTTACATTGAGCAACAACCGGTGGGGGAGGGTTGAGCCTTGTAGCTCCATGCATTTTGGGACATAAAAAATAGCTAATACCTTAGGGATGGTCTGACGGAAAAAGTTTGCTGTTTTGAAACCTTGAGGTTTTCATATCACGGTATACATTGAAATCCGTAATCGGCACATGTCTACACGTGACTCACATTTGATGGTAGCCATCCTTTCGTCGCTGTACGTGAAGGCGACGGAGGTATTTTTCGACCGCCTCCCGCTGGATGCCTTGGCCACCACGGTGAGTTCGTGCACAGCCAAAGCGCTATCTAGCGACTTCCACACTGTGTCGCTGAGGTTCGCATAGCGGCGCTGCGCCGGGATTTCCCACTCCTTTTCCATGCTGACCAGGAAGCCGTCTGGTTCGTTCCCGAAGAAATCCCAGTGCGCAATGACCGTGGTGTTGTGGCACGTTATCGTCAGATTGCTGGGCGGAGGAACAGCTGAACACAAAAGCAAAAATTGATCAAGATCCATACACTGTAAATGCAAAAATTGTCCTGACTCAAGATTAAATAGTTCATATCACTTAATTCATACTAGTTTTTAAAGTTTACTTTCTCATATTGAGTTGTCTGCACTTTTTACCTGCTTACTTGTTTTATTAAGTTGTATGAACTTGAATCTACTAAGTGAGTAGCATGGTTTGTGGTATGAGAGCTGCTCACCTGTGGTGCGCATGTCCATTTCCGGGTGGCGCGAATCTACCTCGGGAGGAAAATTCGAGAAAGCGGTCACAACAGAACCATTACGCCAATTGAATGTTGCCCTGACTTGGTTTGGGTAAGTAAAGCTTTTGTTTCTAACCTTTTCAATATCATTTAATGTTTAAAATGAGAATTGTTGGAAGGAAGTCCACTCTTAGACTTCGTGTTGGCATGTTCGCCTGTGTGTGTCTGCCTGCGGGTTCATAGACCAGTCGGTGTAGCCGAGCTACGTGCTGTGCTAACATGTGTCCGCCGGCCGGTCCTGTCTGTTAGCTGTTTGCGTGATGCTTCTGGGGTTAACTGGTCAGCTCAGTGTAACAAGCTGTAATGTCGGGTGAGAAGTGTGTGTGGACGTGGGGGTGCGGGGGTGTGCGCGCGTGCGTGTTTGGAGGGGGGGGGGGGGGGGGCTCCGTGAAATCATGCTAGTGCTGGGATGTAAACGTGTGTAACGTCAGTTATGTTACATTTATAAGCGCCTTTTCTCTGAATCAGTACACGTCCAAAAAGTTGTTAAAATTAGGATATCGTCTGACACGATATCTTTTGAAGTGCACCAAATGCGAAAAAAGTTGTATGGGTGAGTAAAATGATGTGTTTTACTTAAAAAAATAAGGTGTCAAATGATAAAAAAGTGATATGAGTGAGTTAAATGTTTTTACTTCAAAAATAAGGTGCCAAATGCAAAGGAAAAAAAATACTTTTTCCAATTTAAGTGGGGATGTCACAAAAAGTGACGTATTCTGAATCATTTGGGAGTTACAAATTTGATGTCCCACATGTGATTTTTTTCAAAATCTTTTTGTGCATATTTAGTGATGAAATGCAGCCATTTCCACCTGCTCGTAATCTAAAGAGGTCTCTAAGACTGTATTACAGAGTTTTGGTTTGTTCTCTGTGATTTTGTGCAGGCACTTCAATAAGCAAAGTGAACACACTATAATGTGTGTGTGCTATCTTTCCATCTTAATTGAATTTGTGTTTTTATTTTAAATGCAGGATTCAGACTATTCCGATGACTTTGTCCAAGTTCCTGTTGGGGTTCTGCAAGTCATACCGGAGGACATGCCACTAACGCCATGCAGCAATGTGATCATCCTTGAAGGGAACCTTGTTATGAATGAGGTTCCCAACAATGTCGAAAGCAATTTGTCTTGTTTTTGCTTTAAGTTTTGCACTGCATTTTGAATACCCAAAAACTATGAAAAACATGTTTGAGTTCTTTGAGAAGGTTTTGTTGAACATGGGACACCAAAAGCTAAGCCCAAAACTGCAAACGTTAAAGAATGCACTTTTGGCCTAAGCCTAGTGTTTGCAGCTTGCAGCTCTAGGCCGTAGATGTTGTGGCAAGGAATATGTGTAATGGGAAACGATGTGTTCTGAATGTTAGTTTTTATTTATCAGTTTGTATTTTTATTTTTACAGACTAAATGTTGCCAAGCCTTTTTGTTGCGAAGTCTGTTTGTTGCTGTGTTGTCATATTGTTTGGAAATACTGAAGTAAAAAAAACACAAAAATAAAACATGTTCATAATGCCATTTTGTGAATTCTTTTTTTAAAGTTGGCGAAACGAGGTATGTTATAGATTCGGCAATTTCGGTAGAAATTTTTCTGGACTTTGCTGTGTCAAGATGAAGATCTTAACCCCGCCCACATTGGTGTATGGACATTTCAGAGACAATTTCTGGCCAGCTCCTGCTGATTTGGGGTCATTTCTGGGACATGTCATGGTCATATTAGGTCACTTCCTGTTGATTTGGGGACATTTGGGGGACATGTCCTGGTCCTATCAGGTCACTTCCTGTTGATTGGGGGGACATGTCCCAGTAATATCAGGTCATGTGGGGACATTTGGGTGGCGTGTACTGGTCATATCAGGTCATTTGGGGACATTTGGGGGGCGTGACCTGGTCATTTTGGGACATTTAAGGGGCGTGTCCTATTGATATTTGGTAATTTCCTGTTGATTTGGGGACATTTGTTTTTTTGCCATTGAAAATGAATGGGCAGACAATTTAAGTACTGCCCACTTACTTCGGCATAGTATATTAAGTTATTGTTACTTATCTTAATTGAGTTTCTGTAAACTTTATTGAAGTGGCTTACACTAAGATACCTCAAGTAAAGTAATACAAATTTCAAGTAAAGCCCACTTGATTTGGCACAATATATTAAAGTTCATTCGACTCAAAGTAATTGCGTTGTATCAACTTGATATGAATTTAACTTTACTAAGATACATTAAGTTCTCACAACTTAAAAAAAAAAGTACCACTCACTTAAATTTGATAATTCCACACTACTTAACACAATAAGTTTGTTTACTTACTTTTCCCAAGGTAATCGGTTTCCTCAATTTATTTAAGTAAACTTAACTTGTTAGAATTTACAGTGTAGGCAGAGTTTGACTTTTGGGGCAGGGGGGGCACAACATGTTGATGACCCCGAAACGCAGTGTCAGCAATAAAATTAACTTACAATAATATTTATAATAATATTTATAATAAGAAGTTGACAATAACCGTTTTTTGTTTCCCATCATTCTTGAGGGGAATTCTAAATCAGGCTGCTTAGGCAATACTTTTCGCCAAGATTGTCATCCATTGAATATGGTACGCCTGCCGGTGTGGTGCCAATGTAGTTACCCCGGTCAAAAATTGTATCCCCTGGACGGAGCCATGTGGAGGTAGATTTGTGTCTTTATTATTCATTCATTCATTCATTTTCCATGCCGCTTTTCCTCACGAGGGTCGCGGAGGTGCTGGAGCCTATCCCAGCCAACTACGGGCAGTAGGCAGGGGACACCACAGGGCACAAGGAGACATACAACCATTCACGCACACACTCATACCTACGGACAATTTAGAGTGTTCAATCAGCCTACCATGCATGTTTTTGGGATGTGGGAGGAAACCGGAGTTCCCGGAGGAAACCCACGCAGGCACGGGGAGAACATGCAAACTCCACACAGGAAGGCCGAAGCCCGGGATTGAACCCTTGATCTCAAAACTGTGAGGCAGATGTGCTAACCACTAAGCCACCGTGCCGTCTTTATTATTCAACCCAAAAAAATGTTGCTTCAATTAAAAAGAAAAAAAGTGTTTGAATGCAAAAATAAATTTGAAACTCCAAAAACTCCACCCAAAAAAAAAAATGCACGTGAAAGCTATTATTATTATTATTTTTTTTTTTTTTGTTGTTGATTGAACTCGTTTTTTTTTATTGAAGCAACTTTTTTGATTGGAGTAATGCTGATTTTTTTGGGGGGGGCCACATTTTGGCTAGGACATTTTTTTTTTTTATTATTCAGTTAAAAAATAAGTTGCTTTCAAAAAAATATAGATTTTAAAAAAGAAAATCACTTCAATCAAAAAAATTTCAATCATAGAAAAAGTTTTTGAATGTGAAAAAAATATTTGAGATTGAAAAATTTGCATTTGAACACAATTTTTCATTGAAAAAGTTTTTTTTATGATTGAAGCAATCTTTTTTGTGTTTGGGCCATATTATGATTAGAACATTTGTGTCTAAATCATTCAATCCCCCCAAAATGTTGCTTCAATTAAAAAAAAAAAAATTTCGGTCAAAGAAAAAAATCATTTTTAAAATATTTTTTTTCAAAAACTTTTTTTTTTTTTAATTATATGCAAAGCAAATGTCCGTCTAAGGTGCTCGAAATTTTTTTGTGTTCATTTCATTCATTTTTGTTGCTTTTCAACTTATACATATATATATATATATATATATATATATATATATATATATATATATATATATATATATGTATATAGGAAAGTCAATTACATGCAATGACACTTTTCGGACACCATAAAATCCGCTTATGTCAAGATCTGCTGCCAATTGGCCAATTCCACAAGAAATCACCTCTCTCCTACCCCAAATAGTTAAAAAAATTACCTTTAATACTTTAATACTCAAAGAGCCATTTCGACCACGTTTCCACAGATAAGACAACATTGGGAGCTGCATGTACATGTTGAAATTTTAAATGATCATCTGTTTGACTGTATATATATGTACAGTAGGCTACTCCCGAAAAATTAGAATATCAAGTAAAAGGTATTTCATTTTGGCAATTTATCATAAAAGATTAAACCAACAAATTTTATTGATCAAGCAGCTCCTTGTTGCAACTTTGCTGAATAAGATTTTACCGAGTCTTAAAACCACAAATCCACTCAGTTTTGTATGCATTTGGCACATGTCTAATTCAAATCACTTGCAAAAGGTTCCAGAGCCTTTAAGAAGTCAGTCTTAGGTTGGTTCAGAAGAGTTCCGATTTGGACATTCTAGGTTTTCTGAATACTGCTGTATAATGTGCATATTATAGCTAACAAAAGTGCAGAGAGAATAAGTACTCGCTTTTTCCACACTTTTTAATCACAGAACACTCACGCAGGTGTTGAATTCACCAACCATGTAAAGTCACGGTTGGCACTTGTACAGTGTACACTCAAGTCTTTGCAACTGCGAATGGCACAAAAGACGAGTGGCAACCATGACTTTACATAGCTGGTGAATTCATGACATGAGTATTAACACATAACACATAAAACAGTTAGCCTGGCTTGGTCCACCTACTTAAGGGATGTTAAACTTCTTTGTTAAATCTTACGAGCGCCAGATTAAATTTTAATCAAATAATCATTAATTTAACATTAAATGCGCCAAATCAGAGGTTTCAAAGATCTGCGGGCTGGAGACCCCTGGTCTAAATGAATCTCATCTAGTCACTTTAGGAGTTCCTCAACAGCAAAGATGATGATATTCAGTACCCTATTCTTCACTTTCGTATGTTCCGTCTGCTGTTGTAGTGTATTTTATCTTTCATTCATTGTACTTAATGGGACCTCTGTTGGGTGGGTGATCGGAAACTATTGCGGATTCACCAGAAATTAACCGATTAAAGGATTGATAACACTGGGCAACATAATTTTTATTGTCTTAGTTCTGACACTTGTTTTTATTTCATTTTTAGGTGCGGAACAAAAAAACTCATCTCAGTTTTTGACTATCACATGAAGTTGTTGAGCTATAGGATCCCTGTTTTCTTCAAATAATGAGAAACTCTGCACTTAACATTTTTGCTTGTTTTATTAAAAAAAACAAAATAATAATAATAATCAAATATTGACGTACAATTAAATATGAAAGAAACAAGCATGATCATAATGTTTATTATGTTTTTTTTTCTACAAAGAATAAGATTAGTTGTGTGCATGCAGTAAGTAGTAACTACTAGTGTTGCACCGATACAATTTTTTGGCTACTGATACCGATTCCGACACCCAGCTGCGTGGTATCGGCGGAAGAAATGTTCATTTGCTACAATCCTGTCAGAGACGCGGGCAGGCAGGTGGTGTGGACCCAAATGCAGGGAAACAAAAACGCAGAAATGCAGGTGGCAGTGAACTCAAAAAACGTTTTAATAATAACTAACAAAATCACAAAGTACAACCAAAAGGACTAGGGATCAAAAAGGCAATGTTCAAACAAAACTTACTTAATCGGAGGGACGGATACACGAGGGCTTGGACAGGACTGGACTTCAACATTGACAATGACACAACAAGGAGTGAAAAGAAACTGGGTGCTTATATACACACATGCAGACAAGGGGTAACGAGACAACGAGGAACAGCTGGGTAACACAGGAGGATGCAGGTTGGAGGAGACACTAGGAGCAGCCACTACAGGTGAAATCAATGGGCAATCACAGGGACAAGTCAAACTAGGAGAAAACCAACACAAAATCTAACAAATCCCTCCCACCTCAAAAGGATTGGACGTCTGTAGCAGTCAATGGCCAACAATGAGTTTAATTTTGGGGCGTTTCAGGTCATTTGCCTTTGATTTTCAGTCACTTCCGGTTATTTGGGGGCATTTCTGGGTCACTTCCTGTTGATTGTGGGTTACAGAACAGGAAGTAACTCAGGAATGTAGAACCAAGTGCACATAGTAAGAGTCCAAAGGAAGTGACAAAATGTGAACTTGAGAGTAGAAGGTATCCCTCAAGAGAGAGGAGAAAACCGAGTCATTTAGAAGACTTCATAACAGAGGACAGAGATAGTGATGGAGTTAATAGACCCTACCCAGGAGTTAATAGACCCTACCCACCTACGTCATAAAACCACGTGCTCGCTGTATGGTTCCGCCCACTTGTCCGTCATTTTGTCTCTGTATTAGCATTGGTTTCAATTGATCGAGGAATTTAAAATGCATTTCATGGAAGACCCGGTGCTTTCTGATGCCGTAAACTCACTGGATGTGTTGCTTAAAAGGCGTTATGTGGAAAAGCTTCATTCTATACAGTCGCCAGATCCATATTTGATGCCTAAATCGATGATTTTTGACCGGCTGCCTTCGCCGTCTCTGCCTGACCCTGATATTTACAACTAATTTGTCCACACAAAATCAGCCTATTCTCACAAAAGTTTGAAAAACTTTTAAGAGCTTGGAGGCTTATAGACCCTACCCACCGACGTCACAAAACCACGTGCTCGCTGTATGGTTCCGCCCACTTGTCCGTCATTTTGTCTCTGTATTAGCATTGGTTTCAATTGATCGAGGAATTTAAAATGCATTTCATGGAAGACCCGGTGCTTTCTGATGCCGTAAACTCACTGGATGTGTTGCATAAAAGGTGTTATGTGGAAAAGCTTCGTTCTATACAGTCGCCAGATCCATATGTGATGCCTAAATCGATGATTTTTGACCAGCTGCCTTCGCCGTCTCTGCCTGACCCTGATATTTACAACTAACTTGTCCACACAAAATCAGCCTATTCTCACGAAAGTTTGAAAAACTTTAAGAGCTTGGAGGCTTATAAATGCTACGTTGCTGGTTGGGTGAAACAGGTCCTTGTACACGAAAATTCGGCAGGAATCTTGTGCTCGGAAGGTGAGTTACGAAATTTTCAATTCAAAATCTTTTGTTCTTGCTAACATCCACTGTCAAGTCTAATGTATTTCATGTCATTTGTCAATGGAGCTAGGGCTTTTAATGTTTATATGGTTTAGCTATAGCACTCTCACGACATACATACGTTTATGTTGTCGGCGATTAGCCTAGCAATGATCTTAATTGTGGTTGTCAGCCCAAAACCCTCTAAATATATATTAAATGCATCTTACCAGATATAAGATGACTACTACATAATCTGTGGTAATCGTTTGGAGCCCAGTTTTCTCGTCGAATTGCAGCAGCCCATCTCGCTCTCTCCTCTCCGTGTCTCTCAGAATCCGGTAGAACTTCAAGTCTCTCCGTCTATCTTCTCTGTTATTGCAACCGACCGCCACACACGCCTTCACCATTTTGATTATTAATGTTAACGAGCAGAAAAACACGCCGTAAATAGGAGGAATGTACGTAGCCGTAACAGGTCAACACGATGTGTTGACGGACAAGTGGGCGGCACCAGTCAGGAGAGCGGAGTTGTGACATCACGTGGGTAGGGTCTATAAATGCTACGTTGCTGGTTGGGTGAAACAGGTCCTCGTACACGAAAATTCGGCAGGAATCTTGTGCTCGGAAGGTGAGTTACGAAATTTTCAATTCAAAATCTTTTCTTCTTGCTAACATCCACTGTCAAGTCTAATGTATTTCATGTCATTTGTCAATGGAGCTAGGGCTTTTAATGTTTATATGGTTTAGCGATAGCACTCTCACGACATACATACGTGTATGTTGTCGGCGATTAGCCTAGCAATGATCTTAATTGTGGTTGTCAGCCCAAAACCCTCTAAATATATATTAAATGCATCTTACCAGATATAAGATGACTACTACATAATCTGTGGTAATCGTTTGGAGCCCAGTTTTCTCGTCGAATTGCAGCAGCCCATCTCGCTCTCTCCTCTCCGTGTCTCTCGGAATCCGGTAGAACTTCAAGTCTCTCCGTCTATCTTCTCTGTTATTGCAACCGACCGCCACACACGCCTTCACCATTTTGATTATTAATGTTAACGAGCAGAAAAACACGCCGTAAATAGGAGGAATGTACGTAGCCGTAACAGGTCAACACGATGTGTTGACGGACAAGTGGGCGGCACCAGTCAGGAGAGCGGAGTTGTGATGTCACGTGGGTAGGGTCTATACCACTGTAGACTACTGCTACAAGATGGTAATTGGTATACCTCAAACATATGAGGAAGCCATGAGTTCAAATAACTCAAAAGATTTGTCAAAAGCCATTGATGAAAAAATTCAGTCACTAAACGAATCTCCCCAAATAAATAGGCAGTGACTTAAACTCAACAGGAAGTGACCTGTAAATGCCATAAAATGAACAGATTGCCCTGTGAATGCCCCAAAATTGGAAAGACTGGCTGCGAATGCTCTGGTATTGTATGAACGAATGTTCATTCCCCCCTCCCAGTCTAAATGGATTGGGCGTCTAGCGTCTTAAATGGCAGCCATAACGTTAACAGAGACTGGACTAGTGGTCTAGTGGAAGATTTTGGGAGCAACATTTTCATTCGCCCCATTCAGGAACAAATGTTCATTCGCCCCCTCTCAGTTAAACAAATTGGATGTCTAGCACGGACAATGGCAGCCAGTGAGCTAACATATTCTAATGCATGTACAGTGGGGCAGATAAGTATCTAGTCAACCACTAAATGTGCAAGTTCTCCCACTTGAAAATATCAGAGAGGCCTGCAATTGTCAACATCGGTAAACCTCAACCATGAGAGACAGAATGTAGAAAAAAAAACAGAAAATCACATTGTTTGATTTTTAAAGAATTTATTTGCAAATCATGGTGGAAAATAAGTATTTGGTCAATACCAAAAGTTCATCTCAATACTTTGTTATGTACCCTTTGTTTCCAATAACGGAGGCCAAACATTTTCTGTAACTCTTCACTAGCTTTTCACACACTGTTGCTGGGATTTTGGCCCATTCCTCCAAGCAGATCTCCTCTAAAGCAGTGATGTTTTGGGGCTGTCGTTGGGCAACACGGACTATCAACTCCCTCCACAGATTTTCTATGGGGTTGAGATCTGGAGACTGGCTAGGCCACTCCAGGACCTTGAAATGCTTCTTACGAAGCCACTCCTTTGTTGCCCTGGCTGTGCGTTTGGGATCATTGTCATGTGTCTCATCTTCAATGCCCTTGCTGATGGAAGGAGATTTTCACTCAAAATCTCTCGATACATGGCCCCATTCATTCTTTCCTTTACACAGATCAGTCTTCCTGGTCCCTTCGCAGAAAAACAGCCCCAAAGCATGATGTTTCCACCCCCATGCTTCACAGTGGGTATGGTGTTCTTCGGATGCAATTCAGTATTCTTTCTCCTCCAAACAAGAGAACCTTTGTTTCTACCAAAAATTTCTATTTTGGTTTCATCTGACCATAACACATTCTCCCAGTCCTCTTCTGGATTATCCAAATGCTCTCTAGCGAACCGCAGACGGGCCTGGACGTGTACTGGCTTCAGCAGGGGGACACGTCTGGCAGTGCAGGATTTGAGTCCCTGGTGGCGCATTGTGTTACTGATAGTAGCCTTTGTTACTGTGGTCCCAGCTCTCTGTAGGTCATTCACTAGGTCCCCCCGTGTGGTTCTGGGATTTTTGTCTCACCGTTCTTGTTATCATTTTGACGCCACGGGGTGAGATCTTGCATGGAGCCCCAGATCGAAGGAGATTATCAGTGGTCTTGTATGTCTTCCATTTTCTAATAATTGCTCCCACAGTTGATTTCTTTACACCAAGCGTTTTACCTATTGCAGATTCAGTCTTCCCAGCCTGGTGCAGGTCTACAATTTTGTCTCTGTTGTCCTTCGACAGCTCTTTGGTCTTGGCCATAGTGGAGTTTGGAGTGTGACTGACTGAAGTTGTAGACAGGTGTCTCTTATACCGATAATGAGTTAAAACAGGTGCCATTAATACAAGTAACGAGTGGAGCCTCGTTATACATCGTTAGAAGAAGTTAGACCTCTTTGACAGCCAGAAATCTTGCTTGTTTGTAGGTGACCAAATTTGGAATTAAATCATTCAAGAGAGGGGAGAAAAAAAAGCGCATGAATGTCCTGCCCTTTAGTGGAGAAATAGCTCCTAGTTTGAGTAGTGAATACTGTAGTTCCTTCATAGTTACTATTATGAAATGAAAAGGATCAAATCTCCGGTTTTCTGTGGTCAATCGGTGCCAAATAAAAACCAGGAGAGAGTTTTAAATCAGCGATTCCGATGCATGTTGAGGGCAGCGCTCTATGTCAAATGCCTCATTTGTTACGGTGCTTTAAAGATGAGTGATTGAACAGGCTTGCGTGATCACAGAACGGCAAGTTTGCGTCTGATTGGTGTAATGGAGTCATGTAATTATTGTTGCGACGTCTTATACGTGAAATTAGTAGCGCTACTCTTGGCAAAAGCATCGCTAGCAAAAAAAAAAATCTAGCAGAGTCAGGGTAGCTATTTTTCTTCACAAATCTACTCATGTAAACGTAAAAAGGTTGGCTTCGTAAAACTACTCTTAGAAGCACATTTTTCTCAAAAAGTTACTCATATAAATGTAACGGAGTACATGTAACGCGTTACTACCCACCACTGCATGTAAACAGCCCATAATACTAATACGATATGGTATCGGTGCAACACTATTGCCCTCAAAGGAAATAGGTAAAGGATTAGAGAAAAAACATGACCTGATAGAGAAAAACTGAGATCAGGTTTGAATAATGAGCCCAAAAATGTGATAAAAACAGCTGTGAGATCTAAAACAACAGGTTTTCTCTAAATGGCTGCCCAGCATATCTAAAACAACTGAACGCCAAGGTTGAAATTTTGCCCCAGGCGGCGTGGTGTGCTGTAAGGAGCGACGGCGTGCTCGGTTCTTGTCATGCGTAGTGCCGGCTCCACGACATTCCTGCTGACTCAACAGTCAACACGCCTTGTTTTCTTTAGCTAACGCTTCTCAACGCAGCAGTATTACAAAAGCATCACAGGAATTCTCAACTCTGTTTAGTATTGCATTAAATTGTCCTGTATTGTACTTGTTTTATAGAGGGTAATAAAAACTGTTGAAATTCAGTCATTGCACTATGAGCTCAATAAATGATGAATGAAGGTGAGATGAGAGTCTCTTTCAGACTTCTGCTTATGCTTGTTTGCTAATTCTTTAACTCATTCATTGCCATTGACAGTGATAGATGTCCAGTCTATTTGAACTGATTGAGCATGGCAGTGAACGGTCAATAGCATCTGAAACCAAAAGGAGAAGAAAGTTGATTTTTTTCACTTTTTACAGGTTCTTTAATTCGCTTAACAAACAGGAGATGATGACACACAATTCAGAAACAAAAAGAAAGGATTAAGCAGCTAAGATATATTCATTCATTTAGAAAAAGGTAATATAAAGCTGGTCGACCAGGAGACATCTCTCCCCCACCACAACGAGGTGCTTCCCAGAGAAAAAGTCTCCCGACCTTCGACTTCCAACAGTTTATATACGCTGTTTAAATCAAGAACAGGGCTGGGAGCGGTATCTCGCTCCCCTTATCTATAACAGAAGGCTACTCCTTGTCCGGGACAAAATAGAAAAAATGTAGTAGCCTACTGTGGGGTAATAAATGATTATGAGTGACGATGTGAAATGAACAGATATACATATTTGTGTGAATAAATGGAAATACAGTATACAGTGGTATGAAAAAGTATCTGAACCTTATGGAATTTCTCACATTTCTGTATGTATTTCACCATCAAATGTGATCTGATCTTTGTCAAAATCACACAGATGAAAAAACAGTGTCTGCTTTAACTAAAACCACCCAAACATTTATAGGTTTCCATATTCTACTGATGGTAGTATGCAAACAATGACTGAAGGGGGAAAGATAAGTGAGTGAACCATCACATTTATTATTTTGATTAACTTTTGAATTCATTCTTCCATTAATGATTTCAAGTTGTCCAGGCCCTAAGGCAGAAAAACAGCCCCAAATCATGATGCTCCCTCCACCATGCTTCACGGTGGGGATGAGGTGTTGATGTTGGTGAGCTGTTCCATTTTTCCCTCCACAAATGACGTTGAGTGTTACTCCCAAACAATTCAACTTTTGTTTCATCAGTCCCCAAAATATTTTGCCAAAAATGTTGTGGAGTGTCCAAGTGCATTTTTGCAAACATTAAACAGGCAACAATGTTTTTTTTTTTTTTTAGACAGCAGTGGCTTCCTCCATGGAAGAATTCGGGCATTTAAGCATTTTTTCACAAGAATTTTCAACGTAAAAAGCTGTTTGTCTGTGTTGCCACTCGGTCAGCTTTGACGGAGATAGACACCCTATTAATCGGCCCCGTGTCCCGTCAATACTATTATGAAGTTTATGTTTGTGGCTATTTTAGACAATGTTTTTTTTTTGCTAATTTTGATTATAATAACTAGATACTGCAATTAATTTGCCATCAAATCCTGGAGGACCTTCTTACCTTTAATTTAGATGTTGGAGACTCTTCAGAGGATGACTTTAGATGACATATGCTGCTCTTCAGTGCTTGTTCTTAAACCTACGTTGGGATTTATGTCTCCCAATTTATAAACATTAACTTAATTAAGTCTTACTCATATTACCTAAAATATTTGGTATCAAACTAATGTTCATGGAATTGCTGGCAAGCGATATGTAATAATGATGTGTATTTCCCTGGAGTGCCTGTAGAGGGCAGTTTTCTACTGTTTTGCAAAAGATGCTGCTGAATGTTTTGGGGGAATAAATAAAAGGAGTTTGCAGGTGAGCGGTTAAAAAGTTCTTCTTATTTTTCACGAGACCAATTAGCGTGTGTTGAAATTAACTGACGCTTTGCACAGAGTACTACGGTACTGTGCTGTCTGTGACGTGTTCCAAGAGAGTGGTTGGTTCTGTTGTGCTCAGTAATAGAGACAAAGAAGATGAGGAAGAAAAGCAGGGAGAAGAATATAAGAGGGACGAGGAAGAGTACTAAAGACTAAAGTGACGTTTTTTGTTTGTTTGTTAAATAGTATTGCTGTGAGGCTACTATTTGATTGACATTATTTCAGTGAAAAGAGAAAAGTGTTTTTTGTTAAAGCTGGATTTTCTACAGAAAAGGCATTATTTAGAACATTGTTTACACGAAGAAGAGCACTCACACGCCAGAAGAAGACGGACAGCTCAGCGTCTCTGAGCGAGTGGGTGAGAGAGAGAGAAACTCGGCTGCGAACCTACGTTCATTGTTTATGCTTGTAAAATACCTCTACAGAGGCAACTCCTGTGTGTATCATCTTTTCTGTTGTTGTTGTGTGTTTTCCACCCGGACACTTAGGCTACGTTCATACTACAGGTCTTAATGCACGAATCCGATTTTTTCGTGTTTTTCCGACTCGAGTGAGGCATTAACTTGACGGTCTGAACGTGACAAGTCGCATAGAACGGGACCATTTCAAATCCGATCTGGGTCACTTTCGTATGTGGTCTAAATCCGATCTGGGCCACATTTTTCCAGACTGTCGCGGCGGTCTGTACTGTCCAGTCCCGCAAATCGGATTTAATGCAGCAATTACGTCATCAAATAGCGAGAGAGTCGTTACCGTAGTGATGCACCTGTGCGTTATTAGCGCCTAGCTTGCAGTGAACACGGCTTTTGAGGAAGAGCTGAGCTTGACAACAGTCATAAAAAATAAAAATGGGTTGAGGATAAGCCTGAGAATGCTCAGTTTTCTCTCTGTTCCAAGTGAGCAATATTTCAACATTGCCTCCACGGCTGAGAGTCGGGACAAACTGCCCGTATGTGTGTGTGACGTGCACGGACAGTGCGTGTATGCTATCGATCCATATAAACTTTGAATATTTGCCTAAACGGGGATTATTTATGTCTGTTATTTGTGCCCACCTTTTGAAAAGCAAAATATGATAGCCCTTGGAATGACGTCTGTCATTTGTTTTGATGGTTCTGCGCATGCGGGTCTTCTTGCTTAGCGGGTGTCGGACTGCGAATTAGTGCGCATGCGTAATACTTGAACGGTCTCAATGGATAAAGGCAGTCTGAACGGGCACGCCAAAAAAACGGATATGACAAAAAATCGGATTCGTGCATTAAGACCTGTAGTATGAACGTAGCCTTTGAGCCAGTTGTGTGGTTGTTTGAACGATGTGCTAATGCTAGCGAATGCATACTAACCGTTTGTGTCATTGCTGTAATAGCACCTAATTATCATTTATTTACATTGATGCGAACCTGTTTGGTATCGAGGACGAAATTGATTCAGCAAATTATACGGACGTCCAGCATCGTCATTTGGGAGTTTAGCTCGCTGTATAGTCAGGACTGACCCGCAGCATCCTGGTGAGGAAAGTATATTTGCATTTCGTTGTTCATGCATCATACAACATCATACTGTACACTTATTCAGCATGCTGTTCTCTATTGTATTTTTATATTAAATTGCCTTTCAAGATGACATATCTGTTTTATGTGTTGGATTTTATCTAGTAAATTTCCCTCCAAAATGCGACTTATACCCCGGTGCAACTTATATATGTTTTTTTCCTCTTCGTTGGGCATTTTATGACTGGTGCGACTTATACTCTGGTGCGAGTTATAGTCCAAAAAATACGGTAATAATAATAAAGTCCGACATGGGTGGTGGAGCGAGTCAATGTAACACCTTGTACATTAGACAAGGAGTTTTAGAAATTTTTGAATTCTCAAGGCTCAATAAATAGTACTTTTTAAAAATGTTACAAACATGGAATGACCTTGGTTTTTACTGGTGAAGACCTTTAATTATTTCTTGTTGAGTGACTCTATGTTGCTGCATGTATTAACACCTGCCAGTTGGCAACAAGTAATGCAATATTCAATGTGTGATAAATCACTGAGTGTAGAAACATTCTAGCAGCCACAAGTGTTATAAAAGATCTTATTTATTTAAAACTGTTCAGGTTGAATTTTGCAGCATTACATATTCTTTTAATATGGCTTTTAAAAGACTGTGTGGAATCCAGTGTCACTCCAAGGTAATTGAATTCAAAGACAATTTGTTGTTCCTGTCCTCCCGAAAATACACCTGAATGTTTGATGTCCAAAGGTTTCTTTGTAAACATAATACAAACAGTTTTAGGTGTATTTAGTAGAAGGCAAGATTTGTTGAGCCAATCATTTATAGGAACCATAGCTCATGTGAGAGCAGAAGCTGCGTCTTGAAATTTTGCACGAATGAAGATGACGGCGTCATCAGCATTACATTATTTTGTTATAACACTGGATTTTCTGTGAATTCTGAGAAGGCATACTTTAGATATATTAAAGTGATAAGGCATCTTTCAGTGAACTTCGAGTAGAATTTAATTATCTCGAGTCCAGGCCAAGTGTCCTCTTTTTTGGAAATCAAAATATGATCACCCTAGCATACAGTAATCCCTCGTTATTTGGCGGCTCAACTTTCTCGCCCTCAGTGCATCCCGGCTTTTTAAATCTTGTTATGAACATCTTATTATAAGAATAAAAGAGTTCTAAAAACATATTTAGTACACTTTATTTACATCTATGTACGCATGTAAGTACACTTACACACACGCACGTACAGTATCATATGATGAGTGAATGTACAGTATTTATTATTTATTCTATTTATGCATTATTTAATGTATATTATTTAGATTTTTAATATTTTATTTATATGTTTCAACTATTCCTTAATGTTCTAATGATACCATGAATTTGTAGGGTTTTATATACTGCACACTTATTTAATTATATATCCACATATATAAAATAAAATAAATAAAAAAATAATTAAATAAATAAAATGAAAAATAATTAAAAAAATAATTTGAAAAATAATTTGAAAAATCAAATAAAATTAAACAAAATAAAAATAAATAAATAGATAAACGCAAAAAATGTATGTTAAAAATGGGGGCCGAATGAGTGACACTACTTTGCGTTTTTTTCCATGATAGGGTAAATTTTGGTCCCCATTAACCAGAGTGGGTAATAATGCGTTAAATTTACTACATTACATTTACTTGATTAACTTTTTGCGGGAAAAAATGTGCTTCTAAGAGTAGTTTTACGAAGCCATACTTTTTACTTTTACTTGAGTAGATTTGTGAAGAAAAAACGCCGCTCTTACTCCGCAACTTTGAGCTACACTAGTCGTTACATTCTTCGTCTTTATTCTATATACCATAATTTCCGGACTATAAGGCGCAGCTGACTATAAGCTGCCACCCACCAAATTTGAAATGAAAATGGCATTCGTTCATAGATAAACCGCACTGGATTATAAGCCGTAGCTGTCCTCTCTGTATTGTGGGATATTTTCACCAAAAGACCTTAACCCGTAACACTTTATTTGACAGCGGCAACATAAGACTGTCAAAAGACCAAATGAACCACCCTGAAGCTTTGAACCAATTGGCTGAAAAGCTTCATTGCGTCAAGAAGTTTCATTTGGCCAGCACTGCTCCCTTGGGGGAGACAGCCAACCTCTGCTACCACCTGTTGTCAACACTGTTGTCATCCAACATGTCTCCTAGCATGCATTGCAGCGCTACATATGTAAATAACAATCAAAAATTAATATTCTGTGCTAATTATTTCTACCAGTTACTGTTCCAGTTGTTTCATTAATTGCTACTTATGGTATTTGGTAACAGTTTACTTGACATAAAACTGTCATAAGACCATTATAATTATAACATGACACTGCCATTAGCATTAATGAATGCTTATGACAGATGTTGTTTTGTGTCATGCGGTATAATGATCTCACTTTTGAATAGATGTAAAAGTTCCGAGTTGGACATAAATGGAGTTAGTGCAGTACTTCTCAACTAGTGGGGCGGGCCCCCCAGGGGCGCGCAGAGCGATGCTGGGGGTAATTGCACATCCACTCAGTGGGTGGCAGTGCCGCTCTCGTTTTCAGTGTGTGCGTAATATTTTTGAACCAAACAAGAGCACACAGCAAAATGCACTGGAGATATGAAAAGCTAAGACAAGGAAATATGACGAAGCGTATGTAGCATTTGGCTTTTGGCTTTGACTTTTAGTACAGTGGGAGACGAGGAAAGGCCACTCTGTTTACTTTGTCTAAAAATGTTTGCAGCAGACAGCAGGAAATATTTTTTTGAGCCAAAACGTGCCGAATATTGCCAACAATCCTCCGGCTTTGTCAGTGTTACATCACTAAACCAGCGAGCACTGTCACCATCATATAAGGTGGGATACCAAGTTGCTCAGTGCAAAATAACCCCAGACCATAAGAAAGGAGCTGTTACCGCTTGCAGCAAAAATAAAAACTGCCCCTATGTCCAATGACATTGTCGTTTTTGTTCGATAATTTTTTTTTTTTTTTTGGCCTAATTGTTTGGCATATTGTCCTCGTGAGTTAATAATAAATTCAAATTGATTACCAACATTATTAATTGATTCAATTAAATTTTATTTTTCAGTATCAAACGGTCAAAAAATGTATCCCGAGTGTATTTTAACAGTATGGCTGTGTTTTTTAAAAAAATTAATTTATTTATTTTTTACACTTTTGTAAGTTGATCTATATTACTTTTTTCTTTAATATTAAAAAGAACACATTGTTGAGCAGAGGTGTACTTATAATACATATAAAATATACAAACATATATAAATATATATATATAAATATATAAATATATATATATATATATATATATATATATATATATATATATATATATATATATATATATATACAGTGGGAAGAACAAGTATTTGATACACTGCCAATGGGTTTTCCCAGAAAATAATACAGAAGCACTGAGTTAGTGACAGAATTTGCAGGATGATACTTCATGACATCTGTCATAAGCATTCATTAATGCCCATGACAGTGTCATGTCACAATTATGACGGTCTGATGGCAGTCTTATGACGCCACTGTCGAATAAAGTGTTACCTATTAACCCAAATAAAACAACTAATAAGCTGCAGTGGACTATTAGCCGCAGGATTCAAAATAAGGGAAAAAAGTAGCGGCTTATAGTCTGAAAATTATGATAATAAATTAAACTTTTTTTTGAGAGAGCGAGAGAGAGAGAGAGAGAGAGAGAGAGAGAGAGAGAGAGAGAGAGAGAGAAATGAGCCTTTTAATTTCATTAAATGATATATGTTTTCTCCATTAGAGGGCACTCATGCTCTATGGACGAGTGATGCTTCATTTCAGTAGATTTTTTTTTCTCTTGCTGGAATTCAGTATTTTTATTTCTATTTCTTTGACGTAATGTGGTTATGTAATAGGTTATTTACAATATAATAAAAACAGTTCATATCGATAACTGTGCTTTGAAAAGAAAATATTGTTTAAAATAAAAACATCATTACCAGTTACTCACAATGTTACTCATTGGATGACTACTTATACTTGAGTAATATTGTTTTGAAGTAACGCTACTCTTACTTGAGTAAAATGTTTGGCTACTCTGCCCACCTCTCCCATAAACAGCAATGAGTGTAATCACTTACAAATCACTGTACAGCAATGAGATTTACTGCGCACCCTCAAAGTTTGTTTGAAAATTAGTCTTTATGATCGCAATTATTTTAGATTAAAGTGAGTATGCATTAACCCTCTATGCATTAACCCTCTGACGCATAGTGCCACTAGAGAAAAAAGATTTTCCTCATGTTGTAAGACGAATAAAACACTTCAGAAATTTTTTTTGACCAAGGATTTCAAAATTATAATATTTAAAACGCAAACAAATTTGTTATTAATAAAAAAATAAAAAAAATAAATTTAAAAGACAACAACAACAAAAAAACATGGTACCGGTACAGTATCGGCATCGGCCTATCACACATAGCCAGGTAAGATGGTATAGGTGAAACACTTCACCGTATTTCATAAACATTAACTTTTATCTCTATTTACGACTGCATGAGGAATGTACTGTAATTATGAATGTTGGCTCAAAGGTCAAAGAAACATGGGTCACATCATTTTTTGTAAACTTGTTAACTTTTAATCTCAATTGTAATGTTACCATTAACAAAGAATTGATTTGAATTTAAAAAAAAAAAAAAAAAAATTTCAAATCATGTGAAAACGTTTGACTTTGAATTTGTACTCAGACCAACCAGTTATTTAATTCAGTAAATAATTGTTTAAAAGAAATTTAAAATTGAACAGTTCCATTTAAATTTTTTGAAGCTAAAAAGTCTCGGAAAAGACTAGAAAAAAAGATAGAAACGTGAAGTCAACGTACCAACAGGCTGGGCTGATTGCGCAAATCCCAGCAGCACCAGGAGGACCGTGAAGGTGGCACAAACCAGCATTGTTGTGGCGCATTCATACACCAATCAAATCCGAATCAAAGTACGTGGGTCTCAGCACGAACCAAACTTCGAAATTAGACTAAAAGATATTGAGCTCCAACAAGTGTTCGTCTTTTTAGTCCGGCTCGTAAATTTTGGCGACCATTGCCGCCGACGGGTTCCTCCAGTTTGCCGGTGTTGAAACCGGAAAACACCTGGATGACGTCAAACATACGTTTACAACAGGGAGTTACGGACGCGCTCCATTTATAACAGACAAACGATGGAAAATAGTAAATAAATCATTTACCGCATTCACAATTCGTATGAGCAATGGAGACTACGGTTTTTAATTAGCTTTTATTATACATCAAGACTGATCAATCATTTCTACATGTTTATACGATTTAACCCTTTACAGAAAAAATCATTCAAATATGAAAATAAAAGAACAACAACTACAACTTTAGAAGGTATTTCTATTCATTTTAATTTTACAATTAAAAAAATTATATTTTACAAATTTGAAATGTTATTTATTCATCAACAATACGTATAAATTATAAAATATAAAAAAGAAAAGAAAAAATAATATAATTATAATTGAGACCTAGCAATAAATTAAATACTTACATTTAGAAAAAAAAAAAAAAAAACTTTAGAGTGCTGTTGGGGGCCAAAAAGATAATATTTTTATTCATTTAAATATTATTTACTTTGTTTATATTAACATTTTTTTACGTTTACAATGTTATTCATTAAATATGTAAAAAGTATAATATATGAAAATATAATATTGCTTCAAAAGGGGGGAAAAAAACAACATTCACTGCTGGCCAAAAGTATTGGAACTCCTGCAATTCTGTCAGATAATGCTCAATTTCTCCCAGAAAATGATTGCAATTACAAATGCTTTGTAAGCAATATCTTCATTTATTTTGCTTGCAATGAAAAAACACACAACAGAATGATTTTTTTTTTTTTTTAATAATTATCATTTTACACAAAATGTCAACACAAAAGTATTGGCACCCTCAGCCTAACACTTGGTAGCAAAACCTTTAGACAAAATAACTGCGAACAACCGCTTCCGGTATCCATCAGTGAATTTCTTACAATGCTCTGCTGGAATTTTAGACCATTCTTCTTTGGCCAACTGCTCCAGGTCTCTGAGATTTGAAGGGTGCCTTCTCCAAACTGCCATTTTCAGATCTCTCCACAGGTGTTCTATGGGATTCAAGTCTGGACTCATTGAGGGCCACTTTAGAAGTCTCTAGTGCTTTCTCTCAAACCATTTTCTAGTGCTTTTTGAAGTGCATTTTGGGTCATTGTCCTGCTGGAAGACCAATGAACTCTGAGGGAGACCCAGCTTTCTCATACTGGGCCTTACATTATGCTGCAAAATATGTTGGTAGTTTTCAGACTTCATGATGCCACGCAAACGGTCAAGCAGTCCAGTGCCAGAGGAAGCAAAGCAACCCCATGCAGAACATCAGGGAACCTCCGCCATGTTTAACTGTGGGGACCGTGTTCTTTTCTTTGAAGGCCTCGTTTTTTTCCCTGTAAACTCTATGTTGATGCCTTTCCCCAAAAAGCTCTACTTTTGTCTAATCTGATCAGAGAACATTCTTCCAAAACATTTTTGGCTTTCTCAGGTAAATTTTGGCAAACTCCAGCCTGGCTTTTTTATGTCTCTGGGTCAGAAGTGGGGTCTTCTTGGGTATTCTGCCATAGAGTCTTTTTTCATTCAGATGCTGATGGATAATACGGGTTGACACTGTTGTACCCTCGGACTGCAGGACAGCTTGAGCTTGTTTGTATGTTAGTCTAGGTTCTTTATCCACTATTTGCAAAATCTTTCGTTGAAATCTTTTGTCAATTTTTCGTTTCCGTCCACATCTAGAGGGGTTAGCCACAATATCATGGGCTTTACACTTATTGATGACACTGCGCACGGTTGTTACAGGAACATTCAGGTCTCTGGAAATGGACTTGTAGCCTTGAGATTGCCCATGCTTCTTCACAATTTAGCTTCTCAAGTCCTCAGACAGTTCTTTGGTCTTCTTTCTTTTCTCCATGCTCACCGTGGTACGCACAAGGACACAGGACAGAGGTTGAGTCAACTTTAATCCATTTTAACTGGCTGCAAGAGTGATTTAGTTATTGCCACCACCTGTTATGTGAACCAGGTAAGTAACAGGTGCTGTTAATTACACAAATTAGGGAACATAAACATACATACAGTTGGGTTTGATATTTGATACACTGCCAATGGGATTTGATACACTGCAATCAAATACTTGTTCTCCCCACTGTATATATATATATATATATATATATATATATATATATATATATATATATATGTATATATATATATATATATATATATGTATGTATATATATATATATATATATATATATATAATATACTAGTATCTTTAAAGAAGCCGCCCTTTGCACAGATTACTTTTTTTGCACACTCTTGCCATTCTCTTGATGAGCTTCAAGAGGGAGTCACCTAACATGTTTTTTTTTAACTTCACAGGTATGCCTTTTCAATGTTAATTAATGGAATGTATTGCTTTAACAATGCGGTTGGGACATTCATTTGCGTTGCATTGAATGAGGTGTGTCCAAACTTGTTAATTGTTAAATGTTAATTGAGTCTGACACTAGGACTTAATGGGGGTTCTTTTTTTTTAATTAACAAAAATAGTTACCATATTTGCCCTATAAAGGTTTAAAACTGGCAAACATCAAGAAAATATGATAATCCAGAGGCTTTTTTTTTTCTGGTATGAGAAATCAAAAATTGTACTGCCCGAAGTTTTATGAGACGATGTTTTTTACTATGTGAGTTGACTGTATCTATTCTATAAACAGATAATAATATGAACAACAATTGTTTTTATTCATAGTAAATATGTATGGCCCCAGGTTCAGGGAAACTGAGGTCTTGCGCAGGTTTTGCTGTTGTTTGTGTGTCAAGCGGCGCCCCCTGCTGCTGGCAGATGAGCTATTCATCATCCAATGCGTAGACGGACGGACGGATGGACGGGCCTGAGGAATCGGATTAAGCGTGCTGGTGTCATGACAGGTCCTGCACGCTAGCCGAGCTGCGAGTGGTCGCCACGTGACGGGAGCGCCCCGAGCAGTAATTACACGGGCACGCGAGAGATATAATCCAGCGGGCACATTCCCGAGGCAAAGTGACGAGACGAGACCGACAGGCCACTCGATGTGGACGCCGGAGTTCGCTTATACCGCAGTTTTCTGCCTCTTCCAATTTATTTTTCCTATTGAAATGGGTCATTCGAGAATGATTTTAAAAATATTCATTAGACGTCCAATCCATTTGAAGTGGGAGGGATGTTGTGTTCGTTCATTCGCTGCCACCCTCCCACTTTAAATGACTTGGACGTCTACTAGTGATAAACTAATAGGTGGGAGGGTGCATCTTGGCCAGAAGAAAAACACATTTTATTTATTTATTTATTTTATTTTATTTGCTGCCATTGACAGTGCTAGATGTCCAATTCATTTGGCAGTGAATGAACAAACCCTACAACAAAGGGACAGAAATCACTCACAGCAGGGGGGTGCTGAAGATCTTTTTTAGTTTTTTAAAAATTAATCACGTTAAAATGTTTAACGCAATTAACGCATGCGCGGCACGACCCACTCACGCATTGCCGCAAATAACCTATAATGCAGTATAATAACCTATAATGATACAAGCAGTCATTGGAGCCACGCTTTTAATTGGCTAAAGCTTTAACATCTCTCCCACATCAACTAGAAATATTGTGAGAACAGACGTAGGAAGAATGACAAGAGTTGATCTTTTTCTTATCACCCTGAATTGTTCCCAACGTAGAGAAGGTATATCAATTGCTGCCACCACACACAGTCATGGTTGCATCACTTCCCATCATGCATTTGGGCAGAACAGTTAAATCACTACAGGATCATTTACTGAAAGCTCAACAAATACACTAGATGGCAATATTTAGTCACAATGTCCAAATTCACATTTATCCTTTAAGAATTACAAGTCTTTCTATTCGTTGATCCCTCCCACAGAAAGAATGTTGATAATGTTAATCCCATTTTGTGGATTTATTGTTATAATAAACAAATACAGTACTTGTATTTGCACTGCCCTCCACTGGCACATTCCTAACTAACTAATTCCACAAATAATGGCGAACCGCACGCAGGCTATTTTTAGACCGTGACGTCGCATCGTAAAGCGGAAGTAAAGCCGAAGTGGGACATTATAGAATCGCCCTCGCATAGACCCAAAGTAAAAAGTGCTACTTTTCTCCGGTAATCTTTCAAAAACGAACATGCCGATCACGCATTGCTTTTTTGGAACTTGTAGAAATGACTCTAGACATTACGACACATGAAGGATGTATCTTCATACGTTTCCGGAAACCAAAAACTCGGGAGGAAAAAATGTGAAGACCGAATCAATTTGCGCGGACTTTAACACCAGCTCGGAGAATCCATTCACGTTTCACATGCAGTAAACATTATGTTGGGTTGGCATGGTCTTTCAGAGGACAAAGAGGTAAGCCATTTTTATATTTTGAACTTATTTTTTTTGCGTAACGTTGTGCCATACTGCTTCTGTCTGACAATGAATGACCTGAAAAGAATTACAATGGTATCTGACTGCCACTGTTACCGTTTCTGTTATATATATATATATAAAAAACAACTTTAGTAAGGGGGAAGTGTAAATAAATTATAGGATTAAGATGTGTTATCAATGAAAAAATTAAAAGTGTTCTTTGGCTGTCACTGAGTAGCATTTGCGATCGCTACACAAAACTAACTAAATTACCCCCAAGAACGGTAAGAGACGTAGGACAACCAGAGGATATATAAGAAAGACAGGGCTGATGGTAAAGGATAGCTTGTTGAAACAGGAGAATGTCATTGTCAGTCGCGTCGATAAAAAAGCTAAAGCTATGCTTAGGTTGGCTCGTTTTTTTCGTCTTTTCCTTCGACACTAAAGCCATCTCTTTAACTGAACATTTTTGTGTTCTTCCACATCTTTGCCAGTCAATTTGGCACCAGGCACATCATTTTCGGAGAGAATTGGTAGGTTTGGCACTGTAAACATCTCCTTCGTACACAATTTCCATTCATTTCCCATTAGGGACAAACGGTGGCTTGTCCCTACTTAGCAACAGTAGCTAATGTCATGAATATTAATGAGCGGAAGTGACATGTTGCTCGCGGTACGCCATTAGTCATCCATGATACCAAAAAAGGACTTTGAGCATCAATAAATACCGGCCCATGCTGCATAGTTTCCAAGTTTGAAGACAAGTGGTTCACAAAAGGAAGAGGAGTACAAGTTCAAAGTTTGTGTCTACAAGAACAACATTAACAACCTGAATGTCTACCTGACAGGCCTTCGGCCAGTAAAAAGAGAGCGTTAGTTGCCGTGTGCAAATGTGAATGTGTATGCATTACTATCAATGGAGTTTCTGGGGGGTTCGCGATACATTGCGATATTATATTGCGAGATTAAAACTACAAGAATTTTCACCAGATAACTTGAATTGCTCTTTTTAGGATATACCTTGAAGGGATTAGTATTTACTAATTCCTTCCAGTACTTTTCCCATATTTACTGTTTGGCTGTTTGTATTACTCTAACACACCCGATACAAAATAAATAGCATTTAAATAATTGCTTAAGAAAGCAAGTAGAATATATTTGAAGTATGAGTAGTTGGACTTGGAGTGACTGGAATTTGCAGCGCCAAGACAACAGGCAGATAAGAGCGATAACAACTACAGGATGCCTGCTGACTACGGAAGCCCACTACACGTGTCATGCAGCTGACTGAGCGAGATTGACACTGACGGAGAGAGGCAAGCAGTGGATGGCCATTTGACAAGCCCACGTCTGGACCACCAAATCCCACCATCAGCTCTTCTGATAACCAACAATGGACAGTCCAGAACAATGAATGGACATCCTCTCCTCACACAAGGAACATCTGATAATAGAGGAAACCACGACTGAGAAGTTGGCACTCAGGACTCATGTGGCACTGAGGCTGGCAAAATCCACAACTCTCGTTGCCCTGACAACAGTATCTCCTGCCCAATTCACAAAAGATAATAACCCTAAACAACGCCCAAACACATCCTTCTTCCGGCCCACAGCCTGCCCCAAAAAGCTTTCAAAAGACTGAATTCTTTAGCTAGCGCTGTCTTTTCTCGGGAATCTTTTCTTGACCTGTGATTTGGTGACCCTGGATCCAGCCTCCTCTTCATCTGGGTCTGTTTGCTGTTTTTACTCTGCTGTCTGATTGCTTTCAGAATAAATTGTCAACTTATGTTTATAAGCCTTTTTCCAGCTTTTAAAATGGAGTCATTACAAGGGGTTAAAACAAAGGTGAACGCGCAGAGTTTGGCCTTTTGGCCAGGTTGTTGGTGTTGTACCGACCCGGGTTGTTGGACTTGCGCGGTTCCGGTGGTCCGGCTGGCGTGATTCCGGCAATCTGGCTAAAAGATGAAATTCCATTAGACTGAACTATATTGAAAATAATTAACATTGCGATACATATTGCCAAGGCTCCATACTTACTGTTTGAATTGGTTGCACTGGTGCACCTAACTTCCTTTTTAATATGCACCAGCATAAAATGTAGGCGCACCCACATTTTCCATTGCATCATCTTTAAAGTAGGGCTGTCAAACGATTAAAATTTTTAATCGAGTTAATTACAGCTTAAAAATTAATAATCGTAATTAATCGCAATTCAAACCATCTATAAAATATGCCATATTTTTCTGTAAATTATATATATATTCTGTAAAATAAATTGTTGGAATGGAAAGATAAGACACAAGATGGATATATACATTCAACATACGGTACATAAGGACTGTAGTGGGCATTTCACTCTACTGTCATTTAAATCTGTCTATGCTGTCCTCACTCCAAAGCGTCTACTTTTTCCAAAGCTAGACAGCTAGTGAACGACGCCATAATAATCAGACTTCTTCCTTTTTCATCTGATTTATTAATAAAATGGCCTCAAACCATTGTCCTATTTAGACCGTCGTAAAACTACAAAAAAAAAAGTACACAAGCGTTGCATTAGCAACAACATTAGCTTAGCCCGCTATACAGGTTCACTAAACATGCACAAAAAGCGTCTCATACAAAAAATATAACATTTCGCTCACTAACATAATATGTACATTATTTACAACAACCATACTTACGGACAAATCTTGTCCAAGGATCATATAAGCACAACATTACAACGTAGACGTCAGCCCGAGACGTCGTGCAGCCATATTGAACTGGCAAGACAACGATAAACCATGTCGCAAAGCGACCACAAGAGTTCGCTGTTAGACAGCACAAAAAGCCTTTCTGTAAAACTTACCAAAAGGCAGAATACTGTCTGAGCGGGACATGTGCGTTAATTGCGTCAAATATTTTAACGTGATTAATTTAAAAAATTAATTACCGCGCGTTAACGCGATAATTTTGACAGCCCTACTTTAAAGCCATACTTTTAATCACTCTCCATAACAATCATATAATTCACTCATTCATTCATCTTGGGAAATCGCTAATCCTCACGAGGGTCTCGGAGATTCTGGAGCCTATCACAGCTAACTCCAGGCAGAAGGTGGGGTACACCCTAAACTGGTTGCCAGGGCACATGTAGACACACAACCATTCACACATACACACTCACTCCTTTGGACAATTTGGAGTGTACAACCAGCATACCATGCACGTTTTTTGAGGATATGGCAGGAACCCGGAGAAAACCCATGCATGCCACCTTTGTAAAGTGAATTATTCTTGAACAAGAATAACGTAGAAAAATGCTTGTCTTTATTAAATGCTTCATGGAGTGAGTCCACTCAAATTCCCTCACGCAGCCTCTCATTCACACAGAGTTCCCACAGTACACTTCAGATTGGGCTACCGATAGTATGTAACAAGCTTAACGATCATTTACACATTTATGCATTTGATCGTAACGCTACTGAGTCTTCTCTGGCCAGATCAAAGCTACAAACCTGTCAATCATCATTGACTTTAAAGTGCGTACGACAGGAGATAAAAAGTCTTAAAAAGCAGTATTATGTGAATTAGAATCATATTTTGAGACAATTCAACTATATACAACAATTTCGCAAAGCGCAGATGATGAGAAATTAGTCTTTTAATCTGCCGGTTAGCCACGCCAACCATTATAGGGCTCTGGCGTCCCCAACAGGTGGACGACGTCAGCAGGAGAATGGGCTCATCGGTTTTACTATTCAGCCCATTGAGGGGGAATTATTCAGAACGAGGAAAACGCGACGAAGAGAGCCCCAAAATGTCATTGTTTCAGTCTCTCTACTCCAATATTTTTACAGGATATTCTTTTTATCCAAGTATTTTCCCCAATAGCTAAATGAATGGCATGGTCATGACAAATAACAGTCTTGTGCTAAATGGAATATGAAATAATAAAAATGCATTTATTCAGGACGACTTGGCAAAATTACTCAATAATGGTCAAAACTGTCAACTTCACCTTTACTGTCGCACCTCCCGAACGATATTTTATGCCACCTAAGTCGGGGCTTATGTCATTTCCCTTCCCCGGCTTCGGAGAATGTAAACCAGGGTTAACTAAATCCGAAACTCGTTGCTAGTTTTACTAGAACTGAGTGATGTTTCAAAATCTTCGAAGCAGAAAATCACACATAACTGGACCAGATCATTTCACATGACGATTGGGTTGTCGATTGTCTTCGCCGATCGGCAACCCGCCTGGCGGTGAACAAGTTAGAGCTTGTCGTTCCCCTGCTGAGGGCAGCGGCTCGTTTGCGGGGAAGCAGCTGGAGAATGACCGCCGGTGTTCTGACCGGCCGACGTCAGAGGAGCGTGTAGCTGCCAAATGGTTAACACGAATATGGCAAAATAATGCCTTTACTACACGGCGACGTCGTAAACAGTTAGAGACTCATAGGAGGGCGGCTGCAGTTGGTATGCAGCTAACATGACAATATGTGTATGAGGAGAGCTTTTTACATGCCCATCCATGATCAAACGTAAGTAGTCCTTTTTTTAAAGAAAGTTTGTAGGGTTTACTTTGTAATCACTGTAGTCGCGGCTATTTTTAACACAAAGTTGCAATTTCTGATCGGTCAGAAAATTTGACAGAACACCGGGCACATGAAGAGGGCAATAAGCCGAGTATAGCGCTCTCCCGGCGAGGGGATGTGCGACAAGCCGCCGGTCGTCGGCCGAGGGGACAAGGAGCATGTCAGCCCCAAAATGCAAGCCACATACATATGAAAATGATCCCAGTATTTGACATAATACAAAACATGATGTTTACTCACTCAAGTCCCATGGTCCCACAGTAGTAGGGCTTGTTTTGGCCAATATCCACCAGTGAATGGGAACCTTTTGAAACCCCAAAAAGGCTCACACGCCTCTCCCTCGTATAGCAAGATTTTTCTGCAGCCGTTTGGCTGGCGTGATGCAAAAAATAAACGAATTAATCCGCAAAATCAGCTGAAAACTTAGTCCTTCTCATACAACAGTACGGCTGTATGGTGAAGAGGACTCCTTTTCCCCTACACGTCACAGCGGCCTCTTCCTCAATGCAAGACCAAAGCCTGTCATTTCGTAGCGCGGGATTTAAAAAATTGAATAAATACAGTGCCTTGCAAAAGTATTCGGCCCCCTTGAATCTTGCAACCTTTCGCCACATTTCAGGCTTCAAACATACAAGATATGAAATTTATTTTTTTTGTCAAGAATCAACAACAAGTGTGACACAATCGTGAAGTGGAACAACATTTATTGGATAATTTAAACTTTTTTAACAAATAAAAACCTGAAAAGTGGGGCGTGCAATATTATTCGGCCCCTTTACTGTCAGTGCAGCAAACTCACTCCAGAAGTTCAGTGAGGATCTCTGAATGATCCAATGTTGTCCTAAATGACCGATGATGATAAATAGAATCCACCTGTGTGTAATCAAGTCTCCGTATAAATGCACCTGCTCTGTGATAGTCTCAGGGTTCTGTTTAAAGTGCAGAGAGCATTATGAAAACCAAGGAACACACCAGGCAGGTCCGAGATACTGTTGTGGAGAAGTTTAAAGCTGGATTTGGATACAAAAAGATTTCCCAAGCTTTAAACATCTCAAGGAGCACTGTGCAAGCCATCATATTGAAATGGAAGGAGCATCAGACCACTGCAAATCTACAAAGACCCGGCCGTCCTTCCAAACTTTCTTCTAAAACAAGGAGAAAACTGATCAGAGATGCAGCCAAGAGGCCCATGATCACTCTGGATGAACTGCAGAGATCTACAGCTGAGGTGGGAGAGTCTGTCCATAGGACAACAATCAGTCGTACACTGCACAAATCTGGCCTTTATGGAAGAGTGGCAAGAAGAAAGCCATTTCTCAAAGATATCCATAAAAAGTCTCGTTTAAAGTTTGCCACAAGGCACCTGGGAGACACACCAAACATGTGGAAGAAGGTGCTCTGTTCAGATGAAACCAAAATTGAATTTTTTGGCCACAATGCAAAACGATATGTTTGGCGTAAAAGCAACACAGCTCATCACCCTGAACACACCATCCCCACTGTCAAACATGGTGGTGGCAGCATCATGGTTTGGGCCTGCTTTTCTTCAGCAGGGACAGGGAAGATGGTTAAAATTGACGGGAAGATGGATGCAGCCAAATACAGGAACATCCTGGAAGAAAACCTGTTGGTATCTGCACAAGACCTCAGACTGGGACGGAGATTTATCTTCCAACAGGACAATGATCCAAAACATAAAGCCAAATCTACAATGGAATGGTTCAAAATAAACGTATCCAGGTGTTAGAATGGCCAAGTCAAAGTCCAGACCTGAATCCAATCGAGAATCTGTGGAAAGAGCTGAAGACTGCTGTTCACAAACACTCTCCATCCAACCTCACTGAGCTCGAGCTGTTTTGCAAGGAAGAATGGGCAAGAATGTCAGTCTCTCGATGTGCAAAACTGATAAAAACATACCCCAAGCGACTTGCAGCTGTAATTGGAGCAAAAGGTGGCGCTACAAAGTATTAACGCAAGGAGGCCGAATAATATTGCACGCCCCACTTTTCAGTTTTTTATTTGTTAAAAAAGTTTAAATTACCCAATAAATTTTGTTCCACTTCACGATTGTGTCCCACTTGTTGTTGATTCTTGACAAAAAATTAAAATTTTATATCTTTATGTTTGAAGCCTGAAATGTGGTGAAAGGTTGCAAGGTTCAAGGGGTCCGAATACTTTTGCAAGGCACTGTATATCGATCGCTTCTTCACACATCCAAGTGGTTCATTTCATTCAGGAGCATAAAATACCGCGTGTATTATGAAATAAACATATTTTTTTTCGTGTCACAGGCACTTTAAGTACCAAACACCAGCTGCACTGGTGACCAGAAAAAACTGTTTGGTCGCACTGCTTAGCAGGAGGGAAGGTGAGAGGCTGTGGTACCAACATAAAGCCAGGGGTGAAAGTGGACGGGAACAGTCTGGAACGCAATTCCGGTATAAGATTCAGGGCTGGAACGCAGTTCCGGTATATGGTGCTTAGATTCCGAAAATATGACGGCAACTGTCAAAACGCTATGTAAAAAAATAAATAAATAAATACAAAGCTGCCACACATGCATTTCATCTCCAAGGAGAAAACAATCTACCAACATCAGATTTACATACACAAGTGTTAACAACACGCATTATAAAGTGCTTGTGTAGCGTAATCCGTTCCCACCGATATTTATTATTTATTTTACGGACAGCATGGAGGTTTCACCAGCTGCTGCAGTTATCGGAGTCTGACGATGACGAGTCACGTAAATGTGCGAATTCACGCAGCAAAGCAAAATGCCTGGACTCATTTATCCGTTCAATTGGCTGACATACTGACATGTGATCACCATAGATAGTCAGCTCTGATTGGTTCAAATGTGCATGTTTTCTGAAACAGCAAAAAAAAAAGTGCACTTTGGACTTGTATTTGTTCATTTAGGCTTCTTATTCATTTCCATATGATTTAAAAAAGTCAACGTTTGCGCGATCTTCAAAATATATTCCATTTCACTCTGCATAATATAAGTAATTTGCACCGTAATTTCCCTAATATAACGCGCACTTTTTTCCGCCAAAATTAACTTGTAAAATCAAGGTGCGCATTATAAACGGGTACATGGATGGAGACAGAAATATATATATTACATATATACATATAAACCGATTTTTTTTTATTGACACGGCCACGTTGTGTTGAAGAAACGTATGCAGCGACTCGTTGCCGACCATTACGGTACGTGACGTCACCATTTTGTTTCGGTAATACTGTACTTCACTCTAATCGGCCGAATGATTTCGTCTGTGTTAAATTCTGCTTTTTTCACACTTCATTAAGCACAGAATTTAGTTTCTTGAACTCATTTGAGTTGATGTTTATTGCAGCTCCGCAACTCGGACCATAACAAACGTAAGCACACACACTTCCTGTGTCCGTCAACTATATCGGTCCCTCGGGAAACTCAAACCCAAATAACAATAGTTCCTATTGTTACTGTCGTGTTGACAGCGATGAGCTCTCACGGATTTCCAACTTAGGTTCTCACTTTCATTTTACCGTATCAATCCATGGAAGAAACATTTATTCATCATGATGAAACGAGCAAGTTATACAGCAGCCTTTAAAAGAAAAGTCACATCTGTTTTGTTTTCCCATAGATTCTGGTAAGTTGGAGAAGTTGTCAAATCATATTATTACCGTAAATATTGTCAGTTTATGGTAATGTTTTGAACTATCAATGTGCTATGCTTGTGCTGTGTTTCACCAGTCAGTCAAATGACATTTCTGTATCTGTACACGAGCTCTGTTTTCTTGTATTCTTCTATTTATTGGTGCTAAAATTAGGGTGCGCGTTATAAACGGGTACAATAATTTTCCGTATATTTTACAAGTAAATTTGGGGTGCGCATTATAAACGGGTGCGCCTTATATTCGGGAAATTACGGTACCTATTTTTCTGCATGTATGTTACTTTTATCTTTAATATTAAAAACACAACAAAAAGTAAATGTCTACATTATCTTCAATTTTAATATAAATCCTATGTTCTACAGTAGTTAAAATTGAGATTTGGCATTTAGTATGTGGGGATATGAGGGAAAATAAAAATTAGGAGACGGAAGTCGGGGTTATAGCTGTTTTTGTTAAGTTTTATTTTGCAAATCATTGAAAAAATACAATTTTGAATGAAAATCAGTTTTTGTATGTGTTATAGAAATAACTGACCAAAACAGTTTTCTTTGCATTTCAGTAGTTTTGACCGCCCCCCCCCAAAAAAAACAAATACGTAAATAACATTTCCAGCTCCGTGGCGACCTTCACGTTGGGGAGTTCTGGCAAGAAATTCTAACCACTTTCACCCCTGTATAAAGCAGAAAAAACAAGTTTGCGCGTTCAAAAGAAAAAATATTGCATGTCCTTGTGATGCGCATCCGCACAACGCGATGACGCTTTTCAAACAAAATATCGTTCAGGGCTATTCTAGAAACAACATTTTTTTCTCACTTCAGAAAAGAAGGATTCATCGATTGCCATGCTTTGTGCTAAAATGGGAATAGGGGCACTTCAGGGGCGGGGGCAGAGGTGGGGCCAGTGTCCCTGTGATCCCACCCCTAAACACGCCTCTGTGTACATACTGTATGAGTGTGATGTGAGCTGGTGTACTATGTTTTTATGTGCATGGACGCGCGTATGTGTGTGTGTCTGGTGTGACCGAAGGCGTCTGCATGGAGGATTTAGGCCAGAAAGATTTAAAGGATCCACTTGTCTGGCAAACTTTCATTAAGTTTTTCATTAATGGGACCACTGACCTCCCGCTAGTACGTCATTTACATATACAGGATAAGATCTTGTTCCATATTTCTATTTATGTATTGTAAAATTTCATTTCTAATGAATCTGAGTGAGCCAGATGCAAATGCGGTCTGGTGTCAAATCCTACAGATGCTCATATGCCGCAAACAACATTTGTGTGCACGCGTGTGTTTGCGTGTCATGAAATATTTCAATCAGGATTAATGGAGGTCAGCAGCACGTCAACGGCCCATCGCAGCTGTTTCGGTGTGAACCGACAACATCATGAACGCTGGAGTGGGATTTTGAGTGAGAGGTTGACAAGTGGGATGATATGGACTGACATTGTTTGAATGTCAGCGTAGCAGTGAGTCAAAATTACCAACGGCGAGAGAATGAAAGTAGGTCGACGTGTCATAGAAGACGGAAGTGAGCGTGACACACTGCAAAAACACACCTCCTTAAAACTAGTTAAATTCCCTTGGTTTCAGTGTAAATCCACTAGAAATAAGTGAAATTATCTTCCAGTGCTTCAAGTAAATTTTACTCACTTAGATTTCTTGAAGTAAGAAAAATAGTTCACTGAAAATAAGCGTAATAGACTTATTTTAAGCAATAAATTAGTATATTTACTGTAGTTTTCAAACTATCAAGCGCTACATTTTTCCCTATTTTTGAATCCTGCGGCTAATAGTCCAGTGCGGCTTATTTTTTATTTATTGGGTTAATAGGTAGCACTTTACTTGACAGAGGCGTCATAAAACTGCCATAAGACCGTCATAATTAAGACATGACACTATCATGGGCATTAATGAATGCATATGACGAATGTCATTAAGTGTAATTCGCCAAAATATATCACTTACTTCATTTATGTCCAGTTCGGATCTTCTACATCCATTCAAAAGTGAAATAATTTGCTGGATGACACAAAATGATATCTGTCATAAGCATTAATTAATGCTCATGACAGTGTCATGTCATAATTATGATGGTCTTATGACAGTCTTGTGGCGCCACTGTCAAATAAAGTGTTACCAAATACCATATGTAACAATTAATGAAACAGCTGGAACAGTAACTGAAGAAATAATTAGCACAGAACAGGAATTTTGATTGTTATTTACAGTGGGGCAAATAAGTATTTAGTCAACCACTAATTGTGCAAGTTCTCCCACTTGAAAATATTAGAGAGGTCTGTAATTGTCAACATGGGTAAACCTCAACCATGAGAGACAGAATGTGACCCCCCCCCCCTCCAGAAAATCACATTGTTTGATTTTTAAATAATTTATTTGCAAATCATGGTGGAAAATAAGTACTTGGTCAATACCGATAGTTCATCTCAATACTTTGTTATGTACCCTTTGTTGGCAATAACGCAGGCCAAACATTTTCTGTAACTCTTCACAAGCTTTTCACACACTGTTGCTGGTATTTTGGCCCATTCCTCCATGCAGATCTCCCCTAGAGCAGTGATGTTTTGGGGCTGTCGTTGGGCAACACGGACTTTAAACTCCCTCCACAGATTTTCTATGGGGTTGAGATCTGGAGACTGGCTAGGCCACTCCAGGACCTTGAAATGCTTTGTTGCCCTGGCTGTGTGTTTGGGATCATTATCATGCTGAAAGACCCAGCCACGTCTCATTTTCAATTCCCTTGCTGATGGAAGGAGACTTTCACTCAAAATCTCTCAATATATGGCCCCATTCATTCGTTCCTTTACACAGATCAGTCGTCCCGGTCCCTTTGCAGAAAAACAGCTCCAAAGCATGATGTTTTCACCCCCATGCTTCACAGTGGGTATGGTGTTCTTCGGATGCAATTCAGTATTCTTTCTCCTCCAAACACGAGAACCTGAGTTCCTACCAAAAAGTTCTATTTTGGCTTCATCTGACCATAACCCAGTCCTCTTCTGGATCATCCAAATGCTCTCTAGCGAACCGCAGACGGGCTTGGACGTGTACTTTCTTCAGCAGGGGGACACGTCTGGCAGCGCAGGATTTGAGTCCCTGGCGGCGCATTGTGTTACTGATAGTAGCCTTTGTTACTGTGGTCCCAGCTCTCTATAGGTCATTCACTAGGTCCCCCCGTGTGGTTCTGGGATTTTTGCTCACCGTTCTTGTTATCATTTTGACACCACGGGGTGAGATCTTGCATGGAGCCCCAGATCGAGGGAGATAATAAGTCTTCCATTTTCTAATAATTGCTCCCACAGTTGATTTCTTTACACCAAGTGTTTTACCTATTGCAAATTCAGTCTTCCCAGCCTGGTGCAGGTGTACAATTTTGTCTCTGGTGTCCTTCGACAGCTCTTTGGTTTGGCCATAGTGGAGTTTGGAGTGTGACTGACTGAGATTGTGGATTGTGGTCTTTTATACCGATAATGAGTTAAAACAGGTGGCATTAATACAGGTAACCAGTGGAGCCTCGTTAGACCTCGTTAGAACTCGTTAAAAGAAGT
Source organism: Corythoichthys intestinalis (assembly GCF_030265065.1). NCBI lineage: Eukaryota > Metazoa > Chordata > Actinopteri > Syngnathiformes > Syngnathidae > Corythoichthys > Corythoichthys intestinalis. The sequence goes on from NC_080402.1 coordinate 49,175,933, forward strand.
AAGACCTCTTTGACAGCCAGAAATCTTGCTTGTTTGTAGGTGACCAAATACTTATTTTCCACTCTAATTTGGAAATAAATTCTTTAAAAATCAAACAATGTAATTTTCAGTTTTTTTTCCCACATTCTGTCTCTCATGGATGAGGTTTCAAGTAGGAGAACTTGGTGGCTGACTAAATACTTATTTGCCCCACTGTATATAAGGCGCACCGGATTAGAAGGCGCACTGTCGGCTTTTGAGAAAATTTAAGGCTTTTAGGTGTGCCTTTCAGTGCGGCAAAATAGGGTAATTGGAATAATCTGACGCATTAATATGTTAACTAGTCTTTAACACTCAAAACAAGATGGAGAAAATGATTTGACTAGATTTAAGAACAATGATCTGATTAGGACGTTCTAAATCTATAGCGCAGTAAACATGCGATTTTTTGAAGTTTTCATGAGAGTAGAAGGTGTGGCTGAAAGTCAAATAACTGACATGATTATGACTGAGTGTGTCAGTGTGTGTCTCATTAAAGGACTACGATCGTGGAGTACCTACAAGAGTGAGAGAGTGAGATTTGTGTCTAAATTAGTATGTCAATTAGGCAGTAATAAAAATGAAAGTGATGACCATCGATCGATGACAGTGAGAGAGTGACTTGAAGAGTGAGGTTGCTCGTATGAATGTGTTTGGTGCAGAGCATGATAGTGAAAGAGGGAAAGTGTGAATGAGACAGCTTGTGTACGTAATAGCAAATGAGAGTACATCACTGTCGAATTTTAGCATGAGGAACGTCATTAGAATAGTTTGGAGTGAGACAATAGGTGTAATGGTGACTGTGTGTTTGAAAGTGTGCATTTAGGCCTTTTGACACTAGCACAAGAAGTTGGGGCCCCCTTTGCAAGCATGACCAAATTTGGAAGTTCTGACCCAGTAGCATTTCAGGAAATAAACATTGAGGTCTTTTTTCCATGACGGCTATGGTCCACTGTATTTTTTTGCTGTTACACAAAAAAGCCACGGCTCTGCTCATTTTAGGTAAGAAGAGCCCCTTTCACACACATATCCCGGTAAATTCCTGTGTAAGGTGACGCGTGATTTACTCGCGTCATTACTTTCACTCATTGAGAGATATCCTGGGAGTGACGCGGAAATGTATGGTTTATTTTGTTGCCAATGTTAGGGTACCCAACTGCGGAAATAAGGTTGTACCTCAAAGCCCAAAACAATGGAGAGACGCGTTCAAGGGTTTATTAAATACAAACAAAATTACATGTGATTGCGGAAAAGGGGAAATGCCACAATGGGTCCGTGACAGTAGGTCGACGGGGACCACTAATAATAACCTAAGGAGAAGGCAGAGAGCTGATAAGACAACAAAACAAATACACTCAAATACTAGCAAAACGTAGGGGATTTCAAAACAAGGGCGTCAGACAAACAAGCTAGTAAATGCATGAAAATTAAGAGTACAAGGTGTCGAATAGCGCAGAGCAAGTTAATATCTCGGCACCCTTCTCTTGGACCGATTACGCTTGACTATAGTCTTGATGAGATTGAATTGGCAGGTACGTTGTAGGGAACGCTCCCACAACCGGCTCTGTAACAAAACATGATCCGACCAACAGAAGGTGAAAGCCGACGCCGACCAAAAATGATGTTATGTCCAGGTTATAAAATCGCGCCAGCAGTCCTCCACGCATACAGAGCGCCAAGTAGGCAACACGGGACAAGTCTGTGAAAGTGCCGATACATAACAGCGTTATTTTTTTCAGTAACGGGGCAATCTAACTAATTATTTTTTCCGCCGTTACAACGCCGTTACCGTTACTGACGGTCAAAAGCGGTGCGTTACTTACTTTGAATAAATTGAAGAAACTACCAGCCGCAGCGAGTCTGCTCTGCTCTGTTTATTTGTCATCCAAGACTTGGGGTGCATTCTGGTTCATGGCAATGAAAAGAGTAAACACACATAGCCTACCTTTGCAAGAACGATGGAGTTGCTGTTTGATACGGTCATAATGTGCAGGTCCTGCACCCATCCGCAGCAAAACTGTTCGTAGCTTTGTAGCGATTTGTAATTTCGGAATCGCTAATGAGTTTAGTAACATACACCAAACAATAAATACAGCAGAATGTCCATTTCGCGTAATTTTGGATGCCCGTTGACATCTTTACACCATTTGTCTTCGGCTTGCTCGTAAGGGTCAACATTGTTCACATCCTAAAGTTTGATCACATATCTGTTCTTCGCCTTAGTAACGAGTTTGTCTCTTTATCGAACTGGCTAGTTAAAGTTTAATGTCCCGCGAGCCAGACCTGCTTCCAATATGGCTGCGTTGTTGTCAAATCTCACGTGCTCCCCCATTCTGTGACGTAAACGCTCGAGCCTCATAGCGCACGTACTTCAGAGACGGTGTTTTCACACACAAACTGGAACAGCGCGTGCGGCAAACACACACACCCAAAACAGATGCAGAGGGATATGATGGCAGAGCATTCAGAGGGAAATTTGTCCTTTACGAGGTGGAGATATAAACACTATTTCAAGTTGGTCGAAATTAAAGGAAAGAACGTGCATGTAAAGTGTAATTTATGTCCCGGGGCAAAGCTTTTGTCGACATCTGTGGTAAGCAATTCAAATCTGTTTATTTTAGTTGCACTTCAAGTGTAGGATAAATCTGTTGCTGGTGAGGTATAATAGATATTACAATGTTCTATAACACAACTACCTATCTGTTCTTCTCTATTCAACTGACTCGAATACTGCTCAGAAAATTTCAAATTCTTTGACATACAACAACTTCCTTTTAAAGTAACGGAAATAGTTACTTTCCCTGGTAACTAGTTACTTTTACTGTAGAGTAATTCAGTTACTAACTCAGTTACTTTTTTGGAAGAAGTCGTGAGTAACTATAACTAATTACTGTTTTAAAGTAACGTGCCCAACTCTGGTTAGAGTAATACAAACAGTCCTACAGTAAATATGAGAAACGATAATATTCCCTGATTGATTATATTAAGTGTGTTAAGAGTAATGCAAACAGTTATATGGTGTGTGCGAGAAAGTTAACTATCCCCTCCAACAACCACGTCGCACAAAGTTTGGCGAGTGAGAATTTCTGCTTGTTGTGCCATATAGGACGATACATCCTATGTGTTCCTACTATTGGTAGCTGAATAATTACCAATAGTGTAACTTTGAGACTGGGGGATGCTTTCTCTTGTGCTCTCTGTTCATGTTTCGCCGGCAGCGTGTGACACCTGCACGTTGTGTGTGCGTGTGCTTTCCATCTTGTCTATAGCGAATAAGTTGATCTCAGACAGGAAAATCTTCAACATAATATACACAGTGCTCCATGGCCATTATGGATTGACAGCTGCTTGCTTCGCCTCCCAACGACGTCAGATGTGCTCTTCGCTGCAGTACATGATGATCAAGCAGGCTTAGGTTTGTAACTCATGTGTTTTAAGACAGACTGCGACATCATGACACAATGTCATGTAATCTGAGACTGCGATTATAAGGCAGGATAAAAACACCTTGTAGTCTAGGGAAGGCATAAAAGTGCTTAAAGTTGAGGATACGGTGAATGAATGTGAGAATTGGACAGCTGGTGTGACAAAGTGATGGTGGGTGAGCGTCTACGAAGGAGTGTCAAAGCAAGCATTCACGTGAGAACATTAAATTGAGATAGGTAGTATGAGAGTGATAGAAGTGTTAGAAAGTGACCCCGAAAGTGAAAGAGTGAAAGCAATAATGAGAGAGCTCCCATGATAGCAAGTGCAAGAGTCTAAGCGTGTCAAATTTAGCATAAGTGTGAGAGAGTGATGGTCAGAGTCAGACATGTGGTGTCATAGTAAGTGAGAGGGTGACGGGAGTGATCCAAACACAAATATAAAAATATTTTGATTGTGTTTGAGATTGGATTCCTGAAAGCGCATTCCACGTGAGGAAAGATGACAGCGGCATTTCTTCTCTGGCTCTTTGTAACCCACACGCGCACACGCACATGGCCAGAGAGTGATGTGGGGCAGCAGTAAATCTCCCGGCTGGCCTGAATCCTGATGTTGCCTTGCATGCATGTGTACGCACGTGACACAGTCGCCTCCCCCTGTTTACCGCTCAAAGCGGAGTCCGCCAGCGGGGCTCCATCACATCATCATCTGGGGGGCAGCATGCGCAGGCTCCTGGAGAGCAGCTGGCGGCGCTTTGGCCCCGCGGGTCGCGGTTCGTACGACTGGGTGACGCCGGCGCCCTCTGCGCGCGAGCAGCAGGTGAGGCCCAATAGAAAGAAGAATGTGTTTTTCTCTTTGTTACGGGCAAAACTAGAACAGGTGATAAGTAGCAATGCACAAATACTTTTTTTTTTCAAGGTAAATGTTAATTTCTTTCAAATTTGAATTTAAATAATATTAAATCACTCATTTTTTCCCAAAATATCAGCTTTATTCAATTAGGTTTCATAAGGTATCATACAGTACAAGTGAACTTTAAATTCTATGTATGAATGTTACAAGACATCAGCTAATCCTTTATATTGTGTGTTGAAAGGTATTATAATTTTTAAGAGGAAAAAAAATGGGATGCTACACTTTTTTTTTTTTAAATTGTAATTGCAAAAAAAAAAAACAGTCTTTTGTTTAAAATATTTTAAATCTCAAAAGTTTTAAGATAAAACACAAATTATAGATTTCCAAGAAAGTTTAATGTTGTGAGATATTGCCTCATTTTCAAGCAGAAACCTGTTAGTTTACACCGGTCAAATGTTACAATTTACAATATATTTATCCTATTTTGCACACTATAAGTCGCAATTAAAAGCCTTCAATTTTCATAAAAGTGCACCTTGTAATCCGAAGCGCCTTATATCTGGATCATTCCCTTTAGCGCAGCACCATTTAGTGGATATATAACGCCTTATAATTAGGGCGGTCAAAATTATCGCGTTAACGGGCAGTAATTACTTTTTTAAATCAATCATGTTAAAATATTTGACGCATTTAACGCACATGCCCCGCTCAGATTAAAATGACAGCACAGTGTAATGTCCACTTGTTACTTGTGATTTTTGATGTTTTGTCGCCCACTGCTGGCGCTTGGGTCCGACTGATTTTATGGGTTTCAGCACCATGAGTGAGCATTGTGTAATTATTGACATCAACAATGGCGAGCTACTAGTTTATTTTTTGATTGAAAATTTTTCAAATTTTATTAAAACGAAAACATTAAGAGGGGTTTTAATATAAAATTTCTATAACTTGTACTAACATTTATCTTTTAAGAACTACAAGTCTTTCTATCCATGGATCGCTTTCTGAGAATGTTAATGTTAATGCCATCTTGTTGATTTATTGTTATAATAAACAAATACGGTACTTATGTACCGTATGTTGAATGTATATATCCGTCTTGTGTCTTATCTTTCCATTCCAACAATAATTTACAGAAAAATATGGTAGATTTTATAGATGGTTTGAATTGCGATTAATTACGATAAATTGATTTTTAAGCTGTAGTTAACTCGACTAAAAATTTTAATCATTTGACAGCCCTACTTATAATCCAATGCGCCTTATATATAGATCCGTAGACTTATAATATTGACGGGACACATTCCCCAGACACTGTGCCACGCCTTCAAGTAGGGGGCCGTCCCACACTCCGCTTCAGTTGGTCGAAGTCAGTCGCAGTTATTCTCAAACACAAGCAGCGATCCAACGCTGGATTTGGTTGAAAAAGTAGGAAAGCTGTATTGCATAAAAACAGGAAAGATTGTCTCAGGAGTGATTTGTCCAAGGATTCAAGGTAATTATTCTATTTTTCGTATCGTGCAAGCTTTTTGAAAAGTTGTGAAAAAAATAAATGGGAGAAATGAACCGCTACGGCATTGGCGCCATAATTGCATATGTATTGAATAGTCGAAATAAACACATTCAATCAATCAATCAATCAATCAATCAATCAATCAATCAATCAATAATTCGCAATATTTACGTAAAATAAATGCTAACTGCCTGTTTTTTGCTTTTAACCAAGAATCTAGACTGTTTTACGTTCATATCTACAAATAATTCACGGATTTAAACATTTATTCACAATAATTTTCAACATAAGAAGCTCTTTGTGTTTCCACTCAGTCAGAGATAGGCCCCCTAATAATCAGCCCCGCGGCCGTGTCCCCTCCATATATTATTAAGTCTATGATGAATCATTATTTGTTAGTCATGGCATGACATTCCCTTTAGCACAGCACCATCTAGTGGATGTATAACTTAACCCAAACCACTACTACTACTCCGCCTTATAATGCGGCGCGCCCTATATATGGAAACAGTTTTAAAATAGGCCATTCATTGAAAGTGCGCCTTATACTCCGATGTACCTTTTAGATCATAACATTCAAAATAAACATTGAATGACACAAATTTAAATAAAATGTTTGATGTTGCAATTAATTTTTTTGTTTTTTTAATTATGAAAAAAGGAAACGTCAAATGTCACCTGACAGCACATGTTCTTCAGTACGTAAAAGATGTTTTAAAACTTTGTAAATGTTTTGCAAGTTGTAACTGAACTGACAAAACTCTTATTAAATTGAATCGATTCAATTCCAAATGTTGAATCACAAAAAAAAATGTCAAAGGTATCACATAGTTTGTTTTTAATTTATATGTTTTTTAAAAATTGGCTGCTAGGTTTGTGATAATGTTGCTGGTATTTATTACTTCCACCAAGGAGATTTTGTTGTCATCCCATTGTGATTACTTCATTTGATTTCACTAATAATTAAACTTCAAACAATGCGATTTAACACCCAAAATGCACTAGATAGATGGATTTGACAGTGAAGTGTTTGTGTTTGTCTTGTCTGTTGTTGTCGGATCAGACTTTTGCGTGTTGATCGCTTGAGATGAGAAGATTTGCAGCTGCACGTCCTCATCAGCGAGGATCAACGAGTATATCCACACCAGTCAAAATGAATACTGACACACTTCGGTTAATGAAATGCACCCGCTTTTAAAGCGCCAATCCATCGAGAAATGGGTGACTATCAGATTGAGAGAACACATAAAACCTATGAAATATAATTTTACCAACACATACTCAAACTATCGCAGATCCTGGCTTTTTAACTCTAGGCTGTTTCTGTGTGGAGCTTTTCCTCTTTAGCCCAAGGAACTGAACATCTAAAAAAGGGTTCACGCAGTTGTTCACAAACTGGTGAACCTCTCTCCATTCCTTGCTTGTTGATAACTGAGTCATTTTAAATCCAGATATGTTCCAAACAGGTGTTTTTAGCATTCATAATCTTTTGTTGCCTCTTCAAGAGCTTTATTTGGAACCCACTAACACATGTGCTCGCACGCAGGGATTTAATTGGAACGACCTAGGCGACGACAGAAAGTATGAGCTGCTGGTGTACGTGGTCCTCCCAGCAGTGTCTGTTCTCCTGCTGGTCCTGGTGGCGGTCGTGGTGTTCCGTCGCTGCTCCGCCTCCACCCCTAAGCTCAGCCTGGCCAACGTGATCACATTGGACCTGCAGGACGGCGAGAGCGGGGCAGAGATCTTGTCGTCGCTGACCCGTAATGCCGAACGCCACGCCAGCACCAGCTCGACGGGCTCGGACGGGGTCTTTGTCATGGTCTACCTGCCGCCACCCTACGAGGAGACGCTTACCAAGATCACCAGGGCCGCAAGCCTCAGCAGCTCCAAGGACGCCGAGTCGATCAAGATCGAGGACCTGGAGGCCAAGCTGTGCCCGGAGATCAAGTCCAGCGGACGATATGTGTGACCAGATGTTCCTGTTTCAGTTTGTGACTTTGATTTTGTCATATCTCGGACCCCGCTTCTGCACTCAAGTCAGTTCCTCGCAGTAATCCACACAACACTTTTTATTACTGCAATCCACCCTCCATCACAGCTTTTCAGTCCTGCTGTGTTACTTTACAATACGTTTGTTCTGTCCCCCATTTATTTTGAGTGTAAAAAAAACAACAACTTGAAACACTGTCAATTTGCCTAAATGCGAAGAATGAAAACAGGAAGCACTTCAGCTCAGCCTATTATTTTTCCCGAAGATAACATAATGCCACAATATTCAGTCCTGCTTTTATCGTTTGTTTTATGAAACATCTTTGGACAGAATTATAGATATGTATCATCATATGATAAATTTGTCAGTTTGGTGTGAAACATAATGCGATGATCGAAGGAGGGATTAACATTTTATAGGGCAGTCATTTAACTCAGTAGTTGCTGTAATGGCGAAAGACCATCCAATCCATTTTGAATGGGCGGGACAGTGGCGATCATTCGTCAATGGCACTGAACCATGAGCATTCACTGCTTGTCCCCCCCAGTTTAAATGAAATGGGTGTTTATCATTGTCAATGGAAGGCAATAACTTAAAAACTAAAATCTTTTAAAAAGATCAGATCAGAGTGTTACTGGGGCAACAACCACAGTGTACTTCTTTTATTGATTTTAATCTTCTTCTGTCTGTAATAACATTTTATTCATTAAAAAATGCATTCATAGTATTTAAAAATGTAATAATGATGAACAATAATTTAAAAAATTCATTATTATAATGAGATTGAGAAACTATATCAAAAAAAAAAAAAAAAAAACCTTGCTGGATTTACTTGATGAAATCATTGTAACAATTTGCACTTACTTTTGTTAAGTAAATTTTACTGCTTGCACTTATTTTTATTAAGTAAATTTGGTGAAATTTACTTAATAGAAGTAAGTGCAAATTGTTACACTGATTTTATCAAGTAAATCAGTGTAGCATCCCATTATGGGGACATCACATTTTAGGTCATGTAGGTCACATTTGTATATTAAATGTTAATATTGTGGCCTATATGACGCAAAACGTGATGTCTCCCTATGTGGACGCCACGTATTTAGTTTTTTTTTTAAATGACCAAAAACAGTCACTCGCCTTATAATGAGTGTTCATTTGCTCCATGACCAGTGGTGGATGAAGTGCTCAGTTTTTTTTTTTTTACTCAAGGAAAAGTACAGATACAGGTGCAAAAAAAACAAAAACAAAAACATAACTGACATAAAAGTAGAAGTATCTAAGAAAAAAATTACTCATGTAAAAGAACAATAGAACTTGCTTTAAAATTTACTTTGCAACCAATATTCAAAGAAAGAACCAGAAAATTCATTGACTGCTCAGTTTCATTTAAAACTGTGCAGAATGGGGAAAAAAAACAAGCAATAAAATTGACTGCACTGCAAACAGAAGCTTAACCACCTCAAAAACTCCAAAACTTAGCTTAATGGCGGATTGCAAGCAACTATCAGGTGCATACCTCCACCTAGTGTACAAGAGTGTGCAGCACCCATATGAAAGCGCATTGCTCTCATTGTTGGCTTTTATTGGTCATTATCTTTTTCATCTGCCTAATCTTGTTGTATTCGTCTTGCTGCCTCTATTGCTCAATTACAGCATAGACGCATGGGGCTTATCGATTGCGTCGGAGGCATTAAAACAAAACTATCAATTCACAATGAGAAAAAAAAGAAAAGTAACATGTAACACAGGCGACAATTTGAAAAGTAGAGGAGTAAAAAGTACATATAAGTGCTGTAAAATGAAGTGACGTAAAAGTAAAAAGTACCTCTTCATATTTGTGCTCAAGTACAGACACACAAAAATGTACTTAAGTACAGTAACAAAGTACTTTTACTTTCTAACACTGTTAAAGACAAAACTCATTCTACCCCATTGATACAGAATGTTACAATATTGACATATTGCTGACCCCAACAACATACTCCCACCAGAATTTACACTTCTAAACATTCAAGTGGACCGGACTAGGACCTCTTGGTGGAAAAACCACAATAATGACTTGCTCATGAGCTTCTGCCTGTGTTGTCTCAGCTTGTTTGTCATGTTCTACTGCCCCCTGCTGCCCGATCAAACAATAAAGCAATCCAGTTGAAAAAGTGGCAAAGTGGTCATCAATTTGTGACAATTTGAGATGAAATATGAGGAAAATTTGCTTATAATTAATTAACCAAGTATTCAATAGAATAAATGGGTCATTTTTTATTGGATGACATTTGTGTCTCCAGTATAAATGAAGCTGTATTTTCACTAATATTGGACAAAGACTCATTCAACTTATTTGTGTATTATTAATTGGAGTCTATTATAAATGCAAGGGTACGGGATCCTAAATTATACTTTTTAAAATTTAATTTACCTCTGGTAAAAGGTTGTTATTGAATTTTGCTTTGTCCACAGTGTGTTTCAATCAAATTCAGTCTATAATCTATAATTTAACTAATATAAGTAGACAATTTTATTGATTTTATTGTCTTTAATCAATCTTTAATTATGTGTTGGGTTTAAATTAAAATGTATTTTAAAATTAATAATAATTATAATAATGGACAGTCCCCAGTCACTGTCCACTCTGTTAAGCTGTGTTAGTGTCCCTTTAAGACAATTACCCATTTATTAATGGTACCACTCTACTGCGGTAACATGACACCAGTGGCGGGAAATTCAACTGTGGTAAGCAATTTTACTTTTTACCTCCTTTAAAAATCTGATTTTGCTGTTTTACAAATTACGTTCAGTGTGGCTGATCATAAACTGTCCACTCTGTTAAAGCTATATATCAAAGCAATTCATTAAATTGAATAATTTCGAAAGGTTTATTTGTAAAATGATACACTTCTCATCAAGTATCCATGTCATGTTAGCAATTATGCTAGCAAAGCAAAGGGCTAACTGTAGAACAAACTAGCATGTTCAATGGCACCCTATAGACAAGTTTCCGAGGTACTTCTGCTTTACTTCCACATTTCTGCTCGCAACTTACATTTTACATTTTCTCCATCCAAAACAACAGTGGAGCTGCAGTAACATTATTCATCAAAAGTCAGTTTGGAAATACCGCATCCATCTGCCATTATCACGACAGGGGAGGACAACATGTTCACGAAGGCAGATGTGGAACCAAGACCAGGCGTTTCTCTAGCAATGTTGCCGCTGTGTTATGGAAGGTATATTCTTCCTATCCCTGCATTTTCATGTGTCCGGTGCTCGAAAAGTACTAAAGCTAAAATGTTACACATGAAACGACTGGTTGCCTTTGATATTGCTATTACGATGATGATTGTAATTATGATGATCTTTAATACTATTTACTACAACTACACTGCACTGCTGTGGCTGCAACACATGCTATCTTCTGCTAGCTTGTTGCTAATCATCACGTGTATAGGATGGCACAATTATGTCAACCCATAAATGCAAGTGTTAAAAGTTTTTTGTTCATTTGTTTACAGGTGGAAAACGCTGTTAAGTAAGACAAGACAAGTTGATGTGCCTAACAACAACACTTACTGTACGTTGATGGACATACTGTATATCAAGACTACGTGCGTTCTACTTGCTTGCTGAGAGGCTGGGCCTGGGACAGACAGTGGCTCGCCTCGCAGCGGACCGTCAACTCAATCCCGAGATCCAACTACGAGATTTTTATCTGCAGCAAGTTTAAGATACGCTTTTGGAGCTGGAATTATCAAGGACAGCGAGAGAAAGCTAGTGTGGAGGACGCTGAGTAGGCTTGCCACCCGTCCCTAGAAATACGGAATCGTTACGTAATTGGGAATTAAAAGTTGCATTCCGTATTGAACCAATACGGAACGCAGTTTATTCCGTATTTCACAATTGTCCCATGGGGCGACCCCGCGCGACCCGCGGCTCCGGCGGTGGGGAGAGGCGGGCGGCGGTGCGCCCAGCCCATGCACGTCTGTCACACACCAACACACACCTGCGCTCATAAGTGACCACTGAGCCAACAATAATGAACAAAAAAGGGTTCACTCTGCTCAGTGCACCGCCCCGCGCGTTTTCACAACTAAGATGTCTTCTTCAACATTAGAAGCTTAGGACACCCCATGTCATCCTCAAAAGGGGAACCGTCTCCAAAAAATAGACTGGAGTGGGAAGAGGGTAATCCGTGGCTCGATAGAGTCACTGATGATGATTATAAAGCGAACTGCAAGGCAGGCAGGAAAGTTTTTGCAGTGTCTCACGGAGGTGTAGAACAGCATTCTGCAGGGGACCTCCACAAACGGAATATAAGATCCCAGAAGAGCCTTCGTCACAATTCTTTGTACCTGAAATATCCCCTTAGCTTGATTTGGTATGTTATTATGCTCTTGTATATGGATAACCTGTAGGCTATATTTATATTTACCTTCATACATCTTGCATTGGTAGGAGCATAGCTAGGCTATTTTAGTTGCTACTATGGTTGATTATTTTCAGGAATGTTTTTTTTTTTTTTTTTTTGGGAAACATGCATTTATTATCAATCAATATGGAATGAATTTATGTACCCATAAAGAACATCTTATTTTGTTACGCTAACTAATGCTCCTCATTTGAAATTATTCCTAATAGATTAACAGCAAATAAACACTGAAAAAAATAGTCCTACTGCAAATATATACTATCCAGTGATTGATTAATAGTGAATTTGACATCATCCCACTCCTACCCTCTAAATTACTGCAGCTGAGGTGACACAGGTATACCACACAGTAAAACGTAGCCAGCGAGAGCTTCAATAGTGCTGACTGTGGACAAAGGCTCAATCAGAAGATTTTTATGTGATTCCAAAATGGTGAAGAAAATGACTTTGGGGAGAACAAAGCAAGAGGCACTGTCGAAACAAGTCCTGGGTCCAAAGGCAGTGGGTGATGTGCTCAAGATCTTAACGTCACCCATCCCATTCTTAAATGTTTCCCCTTGCTTTCCAGTACTTCAGTCCAGAGTCTGGGCTCACCAACAAAATGTTGGACTTCATAGAGAATGCAGATGAGTCAGCTGCTGGAATTGTTGCTCTCCTGGAACATTCCCTTACGAAATTTGGCTTGTCAATGGATCACGTGACCGGATTCAGTGCAGACAACACAAATGTTAATTACGATATTCACAACTTCGTTTTCACTAACCTGCAGAAAAGAAAAAAAACAATCTGCTGCAAGGAAACTGCCATGCCCACACAGTTTTCTCATTTAAAAATACATACATTTCTATGCATTTTAGGAGTTTTGGGGATGACCCGTTTGTCGCCAGTAAGGCTTTGGGTGCGAGGGGGGCGTCCCTTGTTGCTATTTCTGAAAGGTGGCAACCCTAACTAACGCTGAGGGTCTCTGTAATGTCGGGTGAAAGTTTGGCGAGGCTCCCTTAAGCCGCTCCGGACCTCTGCTGTCTGATATCAAATTCTAGTATGCTCCAACTTCGTTAATATATTTATAATAATTTTATAAATTGTGATTTATTGACCTGTTTTGCACATGCACCAATCGGTTGAAATAAAACAAGAAATAGAATCATGTTGTCCAAATGTTTTATTGCGATCAATATCTGCAATAAAAAAAAAAAGACTATTTTTGTTTATATGTAGATACCTTGTAGTATTTCCTCGTAACAATAAAATCCGTGTCAGCCCTTCTGCATTCGGCAACTGTAAATATTATTTGTAATTTCACCTCATTTTGGTCAGTCAGGTGGCCGGCGTATCAATCCACACCTCACGTCAACACAGGCTGACAGGTTGTTATAATTTGGTCCACGAATGATCAACAAAGTGATTACAACAAACATACAATCTTTTAGATGGATCCTTTGGGGTTAAAGCACATCCTACTTTTTGTCTGCTGTTGGTTTTGATTTAAGGCTGTTCAAAACATTCCACTTCCAAGCATATATATAGGCGCTTCCAGGAGTCTACACAACCAAGCACAGTTCAAAAAGTCCCGGAGTCTAATCTACGTCATGCTGAATCTATTTTTAGAGATTCCGTGGGTTCCTCTGGCTTGATTTGGCAGTTTAAACTTTGTCTACTCCAACCGCAATTCATGGTGTTCTGTCTAAACTGGAAGTCCATAGCAGAAAATGTCAAAGATGGCGGCGCCCATGTTTCGCTTAGGAAACTTGTGTATACTTTTCAAAACTGGCACAGTAGCAGCAAGTCGACACTGTTTTATCTAATAGTTCTGTGTCTCCATCTGTCCTTAAATTGAACGAGCATGAGTCACGAACAAAGAGTCTGCACTGCCCTCTACTAGCAAATTCCTAACCCACAGCAGGATGCCCTCTAGTCTACTGGCTACTAATTCCACAATTAATTAGGTTTAAAGCACATCGTTAACTTATTGTCTGCAGCTGGTTTCGATTTAAGGCATATGGCAAGGTAGAGCCACACTGGTGCTTTAAAGCTGGACTCTGTTCAAAACATTCCACGTCCAACCGTATTTAGGCGCTTCCAGGAGTTCATGCACAGCATAGAAAGGTCTCGAGGTCTCATCTACGTTGTGCTGAATCCATTTTTGGAGTTTTCATGGGTTCCTCTGGTTTGATTTTGCAGTTTTTGTCAACACAGTGCTTATTTCAATCATGTTGTTCTGTCTAAACCGGAAGTTCGGAGCAGAAATTTTCCAAGATGGCGCCGCCCATATTTCACTCAGAAAACCTGTCTATAAAAAATGATCCAAATTACTTGCAAATGTTCATGTTGTTAATATACCTTGTATATGCCCAACAAAAATCACTACCTCTGAGTATTGGCTGTGCATTTTTAATGAAGATGGGAAAAAGAAAAAGAGCTGATTTTTTTTTTAAAACAAGTTAAATATGTGCATTTTGGTGTCGTTTGATGCTTGTTTGAGTTCAGTCACATTTTTCAAAGAGATTGGTGGCTTCAAAACACTCCCTGGTGGCACCCCGGATGATTTCCCTGTTGGTTGGATAACAAAAAAAAAAAAAATCAAGAGCAGATAGATCACATAGACAAAAGTATTGAGGCACAGCTCTATTTGAGTTTTGAGAGCCAATGAAAAACTTGCGATGATGAGCGTGCAATCATCTGGCTCTTTTTTTTTATCCTACAGGTGTAAATTAAAATTAGTTTGTCACTAGTAGAGGTCCAATCCATTTCAACTGGGATGCTCATTCCCAGCCAGCAGTCCTAGTTCAAATAGATTAAATATCTATCACTGTCAACGGTAGCAAATGAGTTGAAGAAAAAAAAAAAAAAAAAAGGCTGGGCAAGTGAACTAGTTAACTCTTAGTCAATAAAAAAGATATCAGATTTCATTATTTTAATCTTGCATATACAGTGGGGCAAATAAGTATTTAGTCAACTACTAATTGTGCATGTTCTCCCAGTTGAAAATATTAGAGAGGCCTGTAATTGTCAACATGGGTAAACCTCAACCATGAGAGACAGAATATGGGAAAAAAATCACATTGTTTGATTTTTAAAGAATTTATTTTCAAATCACGGTGGAAAATAAGTATTTGGTCAATACCAAAAATTAATATCAATACTTTGTTATGTACCCTTTGTTGGCAATAACGGAGGCCAAACGTTTTCTGTAACTCTTCACAAGCTTTTCACACACTGTTGCTGGTATTTTGGCCCATTCCTGCATGCAGATCTCCTCTAGAGCAGTGATGTTTTGGGGCTGTCGTTGGGCAACACGGACTTTCAACTCCCTCTGCAGATTTTCTGTCGGGTTGAGACCTGGAGACTGGCTAGGCCACTCCAGGACCTTGAAATGCTTCTTACGAAGCCACTCCTTTGTTGCCCTGGCTGTGTGTTTGGGATCATTGTCATGCTGAAAGACCCAGCCAGGTCTCATCTTCAATGCCCTTGCTGATGGAGGGAGATTTTCACTCAAAATCTCTTGATACATGGCCCCAATCATGCTTTCCTTTACACAGATCAGTCATCCTGGTCCCTTTGTAGAAAAACAGCCCCCAAAGCATGATGTTTACAGCTCCATGCTTCACAGTGGGTATGGTGCAATTCAGTATTCTTTTTTCACCAAACGAGAGAACCTGTGTTTCTACCAAAAAGTTCTATTTTGGTTTCATCTGACCATAACACATTCTCCCAGTTCTCTTCTGGATCATCCAAATTCTCTCTAGCGAACCGCAGACGGGCCTGGACGTGTACTTTCATCAGCAGGGGGACACGTTTGGCAGTGCAGGATTTGAGTCCCTGGCGGCGCATTGTGTTAGTTGTGATAGTAGTCTTTGTTACTGTGGTCCCAGCTCTCTGTAGGTCATTCACTAGGTCCCCCCGTGTGGTTCTGGGATTTTTGCTCACCGTTCTTGTTATCATTTTGACGCCAGGGGGTGAGGAGGGAGTTGAAAGTCCGTGTTGCCCAATGACACCCCCAAAACATTACTGCTCTAGAGGAGATATGCATTGAGGAATAGGCCAAAATACCAGCAACAGTGTGTGAAAAGCTTGTGAAGAGTTACAGAAAATGTTTGGCCTCCGTTATTGTCAACAAAGGGTACATAACAAAGTATTAAGATGAACTTTTGGTATATACCAAATACTTATTTTCCACCATGATTTGCAAATAAATTCTTTATAAATCAAACAATGTGATTTTCTGTTTTTTTCCCCCACATTCTGTCTTTCATGGTTGAGGTTTACCCATGTTGACAATTACAGGCCTCTTTAATATTTTCAAGTTGGAGAACTTGCACAATTAGTGGTTGACTAAATACTTATTTGCCCCACTGTATAGAACTACTGCACATATTGGTATATATGCTACCTCGCTATGAGTAGCATTACAAGTACATTATGACTTTATTTACACGAGGGAATACACCTGTTAACTGATAGGACAGGCAGTGGACATCAGTACACTGCAAATATATAATGTCTTAATCAGACTATTTTTCTTAAATCTAGTCAAATCATTTTCTCTTGTTTTGAGTGTGAAAGACTTGTTAACAGATTAATGAGTCAGATTTCCACTTTAAGTAAATATTACAATTTCTTCTTTTTAAATCCATACATCTAAAATTGGGTAATTATTCACCTAAATCAAGACAATTTTGCTTTCAAAAAATGTTTTGAACAATATCTGTTCTGGAATTAAGAACATTTCCGACAAACAAGCTTTTTTTTTAAGATTAAATATACTAATTTATTGCTCAAAATAAGTCTGTTAAGATTATTTTCAGCTAGCTATTTTTTTATTTCAAGAAATCTGAGTAAAATTTACTTGAAGCACTGGCAGATAATTTCACTCATTTCTAGTAGATTTACACTGACTGATCAATCAGCCTATCGTGCATGTCTTTGGGATGTGTAGAAAAGTACCCGCAGGAAACCTACGCAGACACTGGGAGAACATGCAAACTCCACGCAGGACTGCCGCAGCCCAGGACTGAACCCTTGTCCTCGGAACTGTAAGGCTAACCACTCTCCCACTGCGCTTTATGTGAATGTTTAGTTTGTTTTTAACACCAGTTTTCATGAACTCTGATGTCATGTTATCGGATTTGTGAAAAAAATTAAAAATGCCAACAATGTCCATTTTTAAACTACTTTAATTTGTCATTTTTGCTTGCATCTGCAAACAGACAGATTCTTCATTTTGTGTGGTTGACTGGAACAAATTTCAATACTGTAATTTGATTTAAACTCACCCCTCTTCAGAGAGTCGGTGTGTTGATGTGCCAATACTTTTGTCTTTATAAAATGTACATATTTACAGTCATAACTACTGCACTGGTATGAAAAAGTATCTGAACCTTTTGGAATTTCTCACATTTCTGCATAAAATCACCATCAAATGTGATCTGATCTTTGTCAAAAGCACACAGATGAAAAAACAGTGATGCTTTAACTTAAACCACACAAACATTTAACATTTGATAAGTTTTCATATTTTTATGAGCATAGAATGCAAACAATGACAGAAGGGGAAAAATAAGTAAGTGAACCATCACATTTAATATTTTGTGGCCCTCCTTTGGCAGCAATAACTTCAACCAGATGCTTCCTGTAGCTGCAGATCAGTCTGGCACATAGATCAGGACTAATCTTGGCCCATTCTTCTCTACAAAACTGCTGTAGTTCAGTCAGATTCCCAGGATGTCTGGCATGAATCGCTGTCTATAGGTCATGCCAAAGCATCTCAATGGGGTTCAAGTCTGGATTTTGACTTGGCCACTCTAGAACTTCTTCTGAAACCATTCTGAAGTTGATTTACTTCTGTGTTTTGGATCATTGTCTTGTTGTAGCATGTATCCACTTTTTACCTTCAACTGTCTGATATCCTGGTAAACTTTTGAATGCATTCTTCCATTAATGATTGCAAGTTGTCCAGGCCCTGAGGAAGCAAAACAGCCGCATATCATGATGCTCCCTCCACCATGCTTCACGGTGGGGATGAGGTGCTGATGTCGGTGAGCTGTTCCATTTTTCCTCCACACGTGATGTTGTGTAGTCCCAAAAAAATTCAACTTTGGTTTCATCAGTCCACAAAATATTTTGCCAAAACTTCAGTGGAGTGTCCAAGTGCCTTTTTGCAAACATTAAACGAGCAACAATGTTTTTTTTTTAGACATCAGTTGTTTCCTCCATGGAGTCCTCCCATGAACACCATTCTTGGCTATAGTTTTACATATAGTTGATGTGTGCACATAGATATTGGACTGTGCCAGTGATTTCTGTAAGTCTTTAGCAGACACTCTAGGTTTCTTTTTGTTTTTTTTTAACCTCTCTGAGTATTCTGCGCTGAAATCTTGGCTTCATCTTTTGTGTGCGGCCACTCCTTGGGAGAGAAGCAACAGGGCCAAACTCTCTCCATTTGCAGACAACTTCTCTGACTGTCGACATCCAGACTTTTAGAGATGGTTTTGTATCCTTTCCCAGCTTCATACAAATCAACAATCCTTGATCGCAGGTCTTCAGACAGCTCTTTTGACCAAGCCATGATGCACATAAGACAATTCTTCTCATCAAGACAATTCTTACCAGTTGTGTGTTTTATAGAGGGCAGGGCAGCTTTAAACCACTGACCAGTGATTGAGCACACCCCTGACTTAAATTGTTTGGTAAAAAATGTGTCACAATTGCTCTTTAAAGCCTGAGTTATACTCCCGCGTTGCGGTGACGGCGTAGCGACTACGGCGTCATTCGACATTCGATAGTTCTGCAGTGAGGGAACGCGTTGCTCTGTAATTCACCGCCAAGCCACTAGAGGGACGTGGCGTTATGTTTGTACGGTTTTGGGGCATGCTTGTTTACTTCCGCTAGTCGGAGAAAAATAAACAATGCAAGATGGAACTCTTGAAAGTAAATATTCTGCTCATCAACACTGAATAAATATGGAACATACAAATGTTGACGGGCAGGCGACGCAGAAGACGGTTTTGAGGCGGTCTGGCCGACTTTTGATGCCGCATAGAGAGTTTTAGACTCGGGTGGAGAGAGCTAGCTGTGGCGGCTAGCTTCAAACTGGCGTCGAGCACTGCGTTCAAGGTCTGCAAAGCCCTCCAGCCTGATTTGTTTGCCGTGTCCTACAACCAGCCAGTGGGAAGCCATAGCAGATTTCTGGCGTCTAGGGAACTTCCCAAACTGCGTTGGGAGGCTTGATTTTAAGGTTATCATAAAAAGCACCGAGGCACTCTCAATCAGTGATGATGTATTGTGTGTGTGAACTGTCTGTTATTGAAAATTAAAGATCAAAACAACTCTTTTGACACCAAATCTGTGCTTTATTCTTCATATACTTGAAACATATGTACACAGTAAATGATGAAGTGCACCAACCAAAAATACGACATAAAGTGATAAAAAAGTTGGCAGTTTTTGGCTGACTGGGTCACCGCTTCGTGTGGCCACTCGATTCCGACCACCCACGTCTCGGTGGTTCTTCCATTTATTTATTTTTTCGATCGCCGACCTTGCCATTTGGCAATCACAATAATAATTTCTTGACGAGACTTGCTCTTCGATGATACTCCCGTCGGCTTGGTCCATTTTTGCGTGTAGAAAACAATGTTTGATTCTATTGTACAATGGCGGTGTTTTCGCGGTAAACCGGAAACAACAGTCTGAGCGGACCAATCACAGTCCGTTTTCGCTACGTCATACGCGTCTACGCGACGCGAAGGTTACAAAAATCGAGAGGTGCGCGTCAGGCTACGGCGTAGGGTCGTAACTCGATTCTTCCTTGACGGCGTAGGTCTGACGCGGAAGTATAACTCAGGCTTAAGTCTCCTTAGGCAGAGGGTTCACTTACTTATCTTTCCCCTTTCTGTCATTGTTTGCATATGATTCTCATTAAAATATGACAACCTATAAATGTTTGGATGATTTTGGTTAAAGCAGAGACTGTTTTTCCATCCGTGTGATTTTGACAAAGATCAGATCACATTTGATGGTGATTTTATGCAGAAATGTGAGAAATTCCAAAAGGTTCAGTTGCATTATCA
The DNA here is from genome assembly GCF_030265065.1 of Corythoichthys intestinalis. Taxonomy (NCBI): domain Eukaryota; kingdom Metazoa; phylum Chordata; class Actinopteri; order Syngnathiformes; family Syngnathidae; genus Corythoichthys; species Corythoichthys intestinalis. The sequence continues at coordinate 49,196,224 of NC_080402.1, forward strand.
TACCACTGTATTTGTCATGAGTTGACATGTCGATCACTTACACCCAAAAGTGACTGTTCACAAAGCAGTTGACGTCATCCGTGATGTCGTCATCGATGAACGCTTGAAAAGGAAAAACAGCTCGTTATATACAAAAAAAGCACATTGATACATAGTTAATCCCTATTGATTGACCATATATCATCTTTTGTGAACTCACTAACTCGCAAAATTTTCAGTTAAAAAAAAAAAAATAACAACGGGTTTATCGAAAAATTCACCTATTGGTACCTTATCCGGGGCCCAAAAGCTTGGCTTCTTATCAGACATGCTAATAGAGGAGTAGTTAACGTCACTAGCCGGCTGATAAACAGCAAGCTTGACAGCAGACAACAACGTGATAATGGAAGATTCTAGTAGAGATCACTCGTAAACCTGACAAGATGTTGTAAAAAATAGAAACTACTGGAGATAAGGTATAATAAATGACCACGTAACGATAAAAACATCCCGTCTAACGAGTTTTTTACACTGGACCAAATAACATAATAAAATGTCAATGAACATACAGTACATTTCCATGTTTGAGCTCTGAAGAATTGTTAAATTTGTTGTTTTCATTGGACCTTTGACCATGCAATTCTGTCTATTTTTACTGTTTAGGCGATTAACCTTCTTTTTGTTGTCTTTTCGTAGTCTTGCTAAATACCTTTCTACTCACTTTCTGGCTTGTACTTGTATTCTTGTCAAGTAAAAGCACTTTTCATTAAAGATTTGTGAAGATTAGCAGGAGGGCCAAGCTGTGAATATCTTATTATATCAATTTACATATTACAAAATTTTTAAAGTTCGTAAAAGTATGTACAAAAGTTCAGAGATATTACCAATATCTATTGTTTTGTTTTACAATGTAACATCTTCATTGGCGAAGGCGTCACTGTAGCAGCCGTTGGTGATCATTTGCGGTAACTCATAAAAGTCTAGATTATGTGATTTATGTTGTGACAAGCAAACCTCCGTTGCACAAGGGAATCAATTATTGTCGGTTGTAAATGAGCAGCATCAAACCATAGGCGTAGGACGGTAGGGACATAACACTGCCAACTTTTCAGGATGCTCAACTTTTAAGTAGGGCTGTCAAAATTAATTAATTTTTTAAAGTAATCACGTTAAAGTATTTAACGCAATTAACGCATAGCGGAATGACCCACTCAAGCATTGCCGCGAACACACGACAATGGCGCCGTTTGAAGTATATTGAGAGCGAAGGGCAGAGACAAGCAAGTGGAGTGGACGCAGGTGTTACCGGCACCCGCCAAGGGGGCCGCTGTTATTTTCAATGTGACCGGCATTGCCAGATTGAGCAGTGAGGAAGAAAGTGGTCGAGCGAGAGAGTAGAGAGTGTGCGCAGTTAGCGCAGGCTCAAGTGCTGTGTCCCCCACATGCTTTTGTTTTGTTAATAAAAGTACCCACAAACAGCCATCCAACGCCTCTCGGTGTTTATATATACGCCGCCGTCTTCCTCAGGAGGAAATCGGACGAACCGAGCCAATCGACGACAACGAACCAACATGAATCTCCGGTCCATAGCACCACCAATTACCAAGAAGGGCGAATTGGTAACGCAGGCATTTATTAGAGCCGCGCTATTTAACGGAATAAGCGGCGGCATTTCTTCCACAACTGTTATAACGATTGTGGCAAGCGACATGGGAGAGAATACCTGGAGATGATCTCTTTCTGAATACCATGTATTGTACTCAACGCAGAGAAGATTTACCATTTGCAGCAACCACTGTGACTCATGGTTGCTCAAAATCCCATCATGCATTTGGGCAGTTAAGAACATTTATGTCGCTACAGTATCATTTAGTGAAAGCACAACAAAAATAATATTCTTATCTCTCAAAAATAAAATAATGTTCACAAAAAGAAAAGCGCTCAATGCAAAGAGATCTGGCATTCCCAATCAAAATAGCTTTGCAAAATAATACTCTATTCAAACATTAAGTTTAGCTCAACAAATACACTAGATGGCAATATCAAAATTACTATAACTTGTACTCACATTTATCTTTTATGAATTACACGTCTTTCTATCCGTGGATCCCTTTCACAGAAAGAATGTTAATGTTAATGCCGTCTTGTGGATTTATTGTTACAATAAACAAATACAGTACTTATGTACACTATGTTGAATGTATATATCCGTCTTGTCTTATCTTTCCATTCCAACAATAATTTACAGAAAAATATGGCATATTTTAGAGATGGTTTGAATTGCGATTATTTAATTTTTAAGCTGTGATTAACTCGATTAAATTTTTTAACCGTTTGACAGCCGTACTTTTAAGCAACCTTATTTATTTAAGTTCAGTTATGTAAGTAATTTTTTGTAATTTCGTTTTCCTAAATACTGTAAGGATAGTATTGACCAACCCATTATTAAGTGAATTATTTTCATTATGTTAAGACCAGTGTTTTCGGTAACACTGTAATTTGATTATTTTCTTTCAGTAATGAGTAATCTAACGCATTATTTTTCCAAACCGGTAATCTTATCAAAGTTAGTTTCCTTAGTGTCTGTGCATTACTATTTTGTTATTGCCGATAATGTATGTAGAATGACGAATATTGTTGTCATATACGAAAAGCCTTATGATTAGAAAAATGCTTGAAAGGTTCCCGGTATGTGTTTCCATGGTAACCACTCACAGCTACTTCCTGTTTTGGTCTCAAGTCACACGCAGCGTGGGCCAAGCTGCCAGTTCGTGTGCACATTCGATCCGAGTGTTGAGATGTGTGAGGGAATGTTGATCTGTGTACATCTACGAATGAATGTGAGTATTTTTCATTTATTCTGGAGCGTATCAGCGACAGTTTGGACCCCTTACATGTGGGGCCGTTTCGTAGCTTTCGTTGCAACGACAGGCAGTCATCGCTCCAAGTTGGCAAGCATTGTTTACATCAGGGTTGCCCAATCCTGGTCCTCGAGAGCCCCTATCCAGCTTGTTTTCTGTGTCTCCCCTCCTTTAACACACCTGAATCAAATGATCAGCTCATCAGCTAGCATTGCAGCAGCCTGATAACGATCCTGATTAGTTGATTCAGGTGTGTTAGAGGGAGACATGGAAAACAAGCTGGATAGGGGCTCTCGAGGACCAGGATTGAGCACCCCTGGTTTACATCATATTCGTGTTGCACATTTATGCCGTGAGGTGACGTGTTCGTTTAGCATCTTTGGGATGTGTTGTAAGTCCGATCGAGTGTAAAGTGCTTAGTTGCCGACACGTTTTGTGGCCAAATTGACCGCTTGTGTACGGCGTACATCCGGGTTGTGCGCGTGCACCGTGCGCCCGCCCCCACCTTTTTTTTTATTGCACTGTGCAATTCATTTGTGTGTTGTTGACTATTGTGCAGTCAATTTGCATTATTTTACAATGACACTGATATGCTGTTAACCATAACTTGAAATTCAGAATTTTTGACATTAGGCTTAATCTTCGAGTTAGTGGGGTTTAATTAGTCGGTTGAGTTGATTTCAACAAATTCCATGCAGTTTGTCAGTTGTTAGTTTCAGGGCTTTAAAGGTACTAAGCCAGCGCGAGTCAGTGGTGGTTGAAATCAACTCCATCGACTAATGTAGCCTTATGTGAAAAATTCAGATCTTCCCCTTTAATTAAATTAAATTATCGGTAAGTCAATTACATGCGATGACATTTTTCTGTTGTCATTCTTTTATTGAGGTGGCATAGGAAGAAAAATTGGTAAAAAGGAACTGATAAATTACTTTTAAAGTAACTTAGTTACTTTGATAATTAAGTAATCAACTAAATAACTAGAATACATTTTTCAGGCGTACTCACTAATTAAATTACTCTTTCAAGTAATACATGGCAACACTGGTTAAGGCTTACATTTATCTCTTTTCACTTACTGAGTCTGCTGTGGGTGTTCTGCCAAAATCTTCTACATCGGTGAAACGTCTACATGAGTCGAATATTGACACCCAAAGTACAACCGTGCGCTTTCAACTTGTTTTGTTTGGATCCATATAGGCAGAACGTACTAAAAAAATGCCTTAAGAAAATACATAAATGTAGTTATATCAAATAAGGACGGTTTAAATATGCTACGTGACTAATGTGGTCACTGCTTCAAAGCTAACACAAAAATCACAATGGTTAAAAAAGTATGAGAGGGTAATACATGCAAAAAGTATTTTTCAGGCAATGAAAAGGTACTAAAAAACAAAAGAAAAACATAAATAGTGAGTATTCACCGCTTCTAACCGATGTGCGCACGTGTGCGGATGCTTGCGCAAGCGCGCTGAGCATTGTGTAGCACATTTCGCCGCGTAGTAAGGAATTGCCAAACACCGGTCCATTTTTTTCCCTCAAATGCATGTTTGATTAGCTGATGACTTTTATTTAAAATGTATTTATTTGTTTTCCAAATTATTTATTTTAAAATACTTTATTTGGAGCCTTTACGCAGACATTTTTCAGATAATCGTACATTAATCACAGCCGAGGTAAAAAGTATGTATGTGAGTATGTTAATATAATTTGTGTTCAAATATTGCAATTTTAATTTGCTAATAATGTCCTGACATTAATTCTGGAAGTTTTCAAAATGTTTCTTTAGTAGTTTTCGAAAACAAAGGTTTGAATCAAACGGTGTATCACCTGCCCAATACATATGAAACAGTATAAGTCAATACAGATTTATTTTGCATTGATCATTTAGCCTATCAATTAATTAGGTTCATAGTAGGGCTGTCAAACGATTAAAAATTTTAATCGAGTTAATTACAGCTTAAAAATTAATTAATCGTAAATAATCGCAATTCAAATCAACTATAAAATATGCCATATTTTTCTGTAAATTATTGTTGGAATGGAAAGATAAGACACAAGACGGATATATACATTCAACATACGGTACATAAGTGCTGTATTTGTTTATTATAACAATAAATATACAAGATGGCATTAACATTATTAACATTCTGTTAAAGCGATCCGTGGATAGAAACACTTGTAGTTCTTAAAAGATAAATGTTAGTACAAGTTATAGAAATTTTATATTAAAACCCCTCTTAATGTTTTCATTTTAATAAAATTTGTAAAATTTTCACTCAAAAAATAAACTAGTAGCCCGCCATTGTTGATGTCAATAATTACACAATGCTCATGGGTGCTGAAGCCCATAAAATCAGTCGCACCCAAGCGCCAGCAGAGACAAAACTCCAAAAAACACAAGTAACAAGTGGACATTGCACTGTGCTGTCATTTTAATCTGTTTGAGCGGGGCATGTGCGTTAATTGCGTCAAATATTTTTCAATTATTTCCTGCTTTATTTTGTAGGTCTTTCCCTCCTTGTTTCAGAGCACTTGCCCTGCCTCATGTCCTCCCTAATCACCAATTGCTACGAACGCTATTTTTAGACCATGACGTCGCCATCGTAACGCGGAAGTGGGTCATTATAGACACGCGCTCGGATACAATCCATGTTATTTCTGCTTGTTATCTCCGGTAATCTTTCAAAAAAAAATAAAAAAGAACGTGCCGATCAAACACTGCTGCTATGGAATTTGTAGAAACGACTCTAGACATTACGACATGTGAAGGATGTTTTCTTCACTCGTTTCTCGAAAAACTCGGAAGAAAAAAATGTGAAGAATGGATCAACTTGCGCAGACGTCCAAAAGACCAGTTTAACGCCAGCAAGGTGGAGCCATTCATATTTAATATGCAGTAAACATTTTGGCCATGGTCCTTCAGAGGACAAAGAGGTAAGCCATTTTGATATTTTTACTTATTTTTCAATGTGATGTTTTTCTGTGCTGCTTCAGTCTGACAATGAATGACCTGAAATTTAAAAAAAAAATCTTTCTGTTGTAAAAAACAAAACTTTTTATTAAGGGGGAAGTGTAAATAAATTATAGAATTTGTTATGAATGAAAAAATTAAAAGTGTTCGTTGACTGGCACTGGGTAGCATTTGCAATCGCTACACAATAATAGCAATGTAAATTACCCCCAAGAACGGCCAGAGACGTAAGATAACCAGAGGATATAATATATAAGAAAGTCAGGGCATATTGTGGTAAAGGATAGATTGTTGAAACAGTAGGATGTCATTGTCAGTGGCATAAGGCAATGCACACAAGAAAAAGGTGTCGATAAAAAAGCTAACTCTGGATCAAGTCGGCTCTTTTTCCCGTCTTTTTCAGCCCTCAACACTCAAGTCATCTCTTTAACTAAACATTTGTTTGTTCTTCCATATCTTTACCAGTGAATTTGGCACCAGGGACATCATTTTCGGACATAATTGGTAGGTTTAGGTCAGTAAACATCTGATTCGTACACTATTTCCATGCATTTACTATTAAGGACAAACGGGAGATTGACCCGCCTAGCAAAAATTGCTAACGTCATGAATATTAATGAGCAAAAGTGACGTGTTGCTTGCGGTACGCCATTGTTTCTACCTGTTCCCCATTACCTTCTGTGTGTGTATATATAATCAGTCTCCCCTTTGTTTTGTGCCAAACTGTAATCGTCCGCAGATGTGTCACCCAAGCCAACCTTTTGTCCACAGCCTAAGAAATGAATCTGACCCTGAATAGTATGTAAGCCTTTTTGTTTGCTACTTTGTGTTTCGGATAACGTTTTTGCCTTCCTTGATTAAGTGAATTTTTGTTTAAGAACCTGCCTAGTTAGTTTTTACCTGAAGTGAGAAATTTTGAAATACAGTAATTTTTTTTTTTAACCAAGAAAACTCTGCGTTTCAGTCCTGCCTTGTCCAGTCTTGACACAATCAGACTCAAGTTTGCCGTTCTATGATCATGCCAGCATGTCAATCACATGGCGTCTTTATAGCACCGTAAAAAAGTAAGTATTTGACATAGAGCGATTCCATCTCCCAGGTTTTAGTTGTTACTAGGGGTGTAACGGTACACAAAAATCTCGGTTCGGTACGTACCTTGGTTTTGAGATCACGGTTCGGTTCATTTTCGGTACAGTAAGAAAACAAAATGCAAAATATAAATGTGCTAGTTGTTTATTACACACCCTTGTGCTTTCAACAATGCGAACATTAGCCTATACAAAGCTAGGATTCTGCTCAAAAAGTAACGGGTATTTATGGATAATCCAACAACAATTTGCCTTTCAGACCCTGCGTATCGGTCAGCTTTCTTTCTGAAAGAAAGAAGAAAAAAGAAGTCCTGCGCTAAAAAGAAAAGCAATCCCAATGACAAAATTTTAACATGTATTTTACAAATGAAATGCCGCAATGAATCATTTTTAATTTCTTATGAACGTTTTTCAAAAGCTTTATTGGTGGATTTTCTCAAGTTCAAGGGCCACACAGAAATGAATAAATTTAATTGTGTAAGCAGGATCTGTGTATTATTCTTATTATTTATTTACAGGTGTTTTAGCTTGTTTCAATTTATTTTATTTAAATGGGCTATTATTTATTTTATTATGTTTTTATATTTTACAAATGTGATGTAGTATTCATTTATATTGTATATTTTATGTTGTATAACTTTAGTTCCTATGTGAATATTAGTTCCTACTTGTTTTGTTGTGGTAGGAGGGTTTTGTATTGAACACGGGGCCGTGTTGGTTATTATTATAGCAGAGAAGACAGTAGTAAATCAACAAAGACAAGTCACCTGTGCCCCAATCGACCACTCAAGAGATCTGATGGACTCAAAAAGTGGGTTACGATTGCATATTAGTTTGAAAATCGACTGGATCCACCGTATTTTTACACGAGTGACTTCCGGTCTGCCCGATCCTAGCTACCGGTAGTAGTATTGACGCAGGAGGGTCGCGTCTCGCGTCAAATAATAAACTCTGCCATTCTATTCGCGTGCATCGTGTCGAGTCGCTTCTGGGACGCATCTAACACGCGGCCGCACTGCAACTGGTATGCATTGGCTGATTGACTTTAACACCCGCGTTTCATTGCGTTTTCGCGGCGGCCATGTGTCGCGCCTTTGACTTTTCTGGGTTATACTGTCCTACCGTGTTGGTCCTCATTATAGTAGAGAAGACGGAGTAAATATAATCTACACAAAGAAACTGTAACCCGATCGACTCACAGCCTCGAAAAGTAAGGGTTACATTATGTCAAAAACTCGTTCGGTACGCCACCGTTCCGAACCGAGCACCACGTACCGAAACGGTTCAATACAAATACATGTACCGTAGCATTAGCTTAGTTGTTACCGATTGATAACAGAAAACCGGAGATATGATCCTTTTAATTTCACAATAGGACCTTTTGAAGGAACTATTCAAATCATTAACTATTTTCTCCACTGGAGAGCACTCATGTTCTTTGGATGAATGACGGTTCAGTTCTGTAAAAAAAAAAAATCTCTCGCCGGAATTAAATGATTTTTTTGGGGGGGGGGCTTAATGTGCTTATATAATGGGTTATAGTCAGGGGTGCACATAAGTGGTCCGCATGCGCGCATGCGTACTGGACGTAGACAAATGCGCTGGCCCTCAACGGCTTCCATACGCTTTTGCGTACCGATGGCTGACCAGTGTATTTGCGGCGGACACGAGAAAATAACTTCTCAAAATTTTGAAGAGGCAGGCCACACTGAGTAATTACTTTAGTGATGGGACGAAATGAGCCGAGGTTCCGAAGCTTGTGTCGAGTAATGGGAGGGGGGTTTCCACGAAGCTTGTAGCGAGGCGCGCTTCATTTCGGCAAAACCCGGAAATGATGACGTGGGAAGCCTTGCCGGCGGCCGGCGGCCGGCTGAATCTCGTGAGTGCTTCGGAAGTGATCCAACGTTTGGCGCACATTGCAAAAACAGGACAGACTACGGTATAGACCCTACTCACCTACGTCACAAAATGGGCGTGTCGCTGTTTCTGGCCGCCATATTGTACCTCTTTTTCAGACCTATTCTCATTGTTTTCAATTAGTCGAGCAAGTTATAGAGCAATTCATGGAAGCCCCGGTGTTATCTGACGCTGTAAACTCATTGGATCCGTTGCATAAAAGGCGTTACGTGGAAAAGCTTCAGTTTATCCATTCGCCAGATCCGTATTTGATGCCTAAATCGATGTTTTTCGACACGCTGGCTTCGCCTGACATCTGATATCCTGATATTTACAACTATCTTGTCCACACAAAATCAGCCTATTCTCACGAAAGTTTGAAAAACTTTAAGAGCTTGGAGGCTTATAAATGCTATGTTGCTGGTTGGGTGAAACAGGTCCTCGTACACGAAAATTCGGCAGGAATCTTGTGCTCGGAAGGTGAGTTACGAAATTTTCAATTCAAAATCTTTTGTTCTTGCTAACATCCACTGTCAAGTCTAATGTATTTCATGTCATTTGTCAATGGAGCTAGGGCTTTTAATGTTTATATGGATTAGCGATAGCACTCTCACTATATACATATATAATACGTAATAAATATGAAGTGCGATAGCACTACTCCAGATTGTCCTTAGTTGAATTTATTTTTTGGCTTTTGACCTCAATAGTGAAATTGTAAATTAATTGTATGACAACTGTCTGATTATCCCCTTATAATTATATATTTTCAGGTAGTTCATTCACAACGTCTGAGTGTATGTTGTCGGCGATTAGCCTAGCAATGATCTTAATTGTGGTTGTCAGCTCAAAACCCTCTAAATATATATTAAATGCATCTTACCAGATATAAAATGACTACTAAATAATCTGTGGTAGTCGTTTGGAGCCCAGTTTTCTCGTCGAATTGCAGCAGTCAATCTCGGTCTCCTCTTCGGGTCTCTTGGAATACGGTAAAAATTCAAGTCTCTCCGTCTATCTTCTCTGTTTTTGCAACCGACCGCCACACACGACTTCACCATTTTGATTATTAATGTTAACGAGCAGAAAAACACGCCATAATAGGAGGAATTTACGAAGCGCTAATGCATTAACATGACTAGTATCCGGACAACATGGCGCGGGGGCGTGGCTGTGACGTCACGTGAGTAGGGTCTATAAATTGGTTGCAAAACGCAATGGCGATCGCCTGTTATCTCACATTTTGTGGATTTCGGGCTCCTGTACTTGTTACATCTGTGCGCAACAGTGCAACCAGTGCAATCTTTTTTCGAGCCTTGTCCTTTGCTTGTGATGGAACCTGCGCGAAAAGCGCGATCCTCCCCTGTATGGGAACATTTTGATTTGATTGCTTTCAATAAGGTAAGGGAGAAAAACTACTTTAATATAAATGTGAGTGTGTGTGTGTACCTATCTGAACCAAACATCAACAGAATGAACAATCCATTAGTGTACTGGGAGGCACAAAAGAATACCTACCCAAATTTATATAAACTGGCACTCACATTTCTCTGCACCCCAGCTTCATCTGTGTCTTGTGAAAGAATATTTTCTAAAGCTGGTGAAATATTTTCCCAAAAAAAAAGAAACTGTTTAAAGCCAGCCACTGTGGGAAAGCTATTATTTCTAAATAAAAATGAATAACAAATTACCCTTAGCACTTGTTATATTTTGTTCACATACTAAATTACTAACACAAGCACATTCATATCTTTTGTCTTAAGCAAATAGCCATTGAATTCTTAACAGTGTTGACCTCTTGGGCTTCTAGACCACTTGATGGCGCCATAGGGTAAATGAAGCACCATGAAGCTTTGCTACATGTGCAAACCAATTGGCTGCAAAGCTTCATTGCTTCATGAGGCTTCATTTGGCCATCACTAAATTACTTCCGTGTTCCCCCACCCCCGTCAAAAGACAGACAGACGACAGAGACGTCACCGGAGCTACCGAAAAAAAGGACTTTTGCTGAAAAGTGGCTACAGGAGGTACCATGGCTAGAAGCAAATGATGCTCGCACGGAAATGCGGTACAAAATGTGCCGTGAGAATCCCAATGTCGCCGATAAGAGCAGCGCATTTTATGTAGGGTCAAAGAATTTCAGCCATCCAAACTTTGAAAAGCACGAAAAAAACAGAGAGCATGTGGCAATTAAGCAAACTATCGATATCAAACAGGACCCCACTCGCCCTATGGACAAGTGGCGGAATAAAGGTAATGAACAGCGACATGCACTGACAAACGTGTTTTTGCTCGCATTTTACAAAGCTAAACATGCACGTTCAATGAGGTCTTATGAGGAGGATATCCCACTTTTAAAAAGGCTTGGAGTTAATGTGGGAGCCGCATAATGCCCTTTATTTTGAATTGGTGCTTCTTATTTCTTTACATTTCACTTTAAAGTAATGGCAATTTTGTTGTGCCAGTTGATGTTAATCAAGCATTAATTGTTAATATAATTAATTAAAGTTAATTGGCTCTAAGTAAAGCTTGTCATGAATTTATCGCATCGGGCGGGTCGGCTCTCAAGCTCAATGAGGACCAAGTCACATCTCCAGGTCCTCCTCTGAGAACCTGGGCAAAAAAATTATGTGCACCCGTGGTTATAGTACAGTATAATAATAACAGTTCATTTAGATAATTTTGTGCCGAGAAAAAAATACCATTGTTTAAAAAAATTTTAAACATGGTACTCACAATATTACTCATTACTTGAGTATTCTTTTCACCAAATACTTTTTTACTTGTACTTGAATACATTTTTTTGGATGACTACTTTTACTTGAGTAAAAATATTTTGAAGTAACGCTACTCTTACTTAAATACAATTTTTGGCTACTCTACCCACCTCTGCTATACAATTTGCATAGGAAAAATATCATAGCCTTAATCAATTGCATATTGATTCAAAGAATCCTGAGTCCCTATAATACAGTTTATGCACCATTTCACAAAATAGTGCCATTTGTGTATGCTATCAAATAACAATTTTATTAAGTGAACAAAAATTTCCATTTATAGTCGGGAAGTCCAATATCTATGACAGAGTATTACACAAAGAAAGACAAAAAATAAGACTACGAGAATATGATTTAATGTGATAACACTGTAATATTACAAGATTTAAAACATAATTTTACGTATTTCTACATGTGAGAAAAAAGTCAAAATGTTAACGTAATTTATTAGATTTATTAGATTCAAGAGAAAAATGAGAATGAGAAAAAAAGTCATAATATTACATATTCATTCATTCATTTTCCAAGCTGCTTATCCTCATGAGGGTCACGGGGGAGCTGGAGCCAATCCCAGCTAACTATGCTCAGTAGGTGGGGTACATCCTAAATTGGTTGCCAGTCAATCGCAGGGCACAACGAGACGAACGACCATTCGCGCACACACTCATAACTACGGACAATTTAAAGAGTGTTCGATCAGCCTACCATGCATGTTTTTGGGATGTTTGGGGGGAAACCGGAGTACCCAGAGAAAACCCACACAGGCACGGGGAGAACTTGCAAACTCTACACAGGAAAGCCGGAGCCCGGGATTGAACCACTGATCTCAGAACTATCCGACAGACATGCTAACCACTATGCCAACGTTTCTAATATTCAGATGTGGGTAGAGAGCCAAAAAGTTTACTCAAGTAAGAGTAGCGTTACATCAAAATAATATTACTAAAGTAAGAGTAAAAGTAGTCATCCAAAACATGTACTCAAGTACAAGTAAAAAAGTACCCAGTGAAAACAATAGTCAAGTAATGAGAAACATTTTGAGTAACTGCTTTTTTTTGTTTGATTTTTTTTTTTCAATGTTTTTTTTTCTCACAGCACAAACTTATCTAAATAAACTGTTGTTATAATGATGCTGTATAATAACCCATTACATGACCACGTTAAACCAAAGAAATTAAAGAGAGGGGGGAAAAAAACAGTAAGGAGGCATTATTTGTCCAAAGAGTATGAGTGCCATGCCCTTTAGTGGAGAAAATAGATCCTAGTTTGAATAGTGAATACTGTAGTTGCTTCATAGTTACTATGATGAAATTAAAAGGATCATATCTCCGGTTTTCCGTGGTCACTCGGTGCTAAATAAAAACTGGAAGAAAGTTTTAAATCCGCGCTTCCGATTCATGTTGAGGGCAGCGCTCTATGTCAAATACTTCATTTGTTATGGTGCTTTAAAGACGCAAGATTGAACAGGCTTGCGTGATCATAGAACGGCAAGCTTGCGTCTGATTGGTGTAATGAAGTGGTGCGATTATTGTTGTGACGTCTCATTGTTGAAATTAGTAGCACTGCTCTTGGCAATAGCATCGGGAGCAAAAAAAAAAAAAAATCTAATGCTGTATGTAGAATAAAGAGGAAAAATGTCACAACTCTTGTGTAGCCCAAAGTAGCGGAGTAAGAGTGGCGTTTTTTTGTTTTTTCACAAATCTACTCAAGTAAAAGTAAAAAATATGGCTTAGTAAAACTACTCTTGGAAGTACATTTTCCTCAAAAAGTTACTCAAGTAAATGTAACGAAGTACACGTAATGTGCTACTACCCACCTCTGCTAATATTACATATCTGTATGTAATTATGTACAGTGGGGTAAATAAGTATTTAGTCAACCACTAATTGTGCAGGTTCTCCCCCTTGAAAATATTAGAGAAGCCTGTAATTGTCAACATGGGTAAACCTCAACCATGAGAGGCAAAAAAAAAAAAAAAAACCAACAGAAAATCACAGTTTGATTTTTAAAGAATTTATTTGCAAATCATGGTGGAAAATAAGTATTTGGTCAATACCAAAAGTTCATCTCAATACTTTGTTATGTACTCTTTGTTAGCAATAACAGGGGCCAAACGTTTTCTGTTACTCTTCACAAGCTTTTCACACACTGTTGCTGGTATTTTGGCCCATTCCTCCATGCAGATCTCCTCTACAGCAGTGATGTTTTGGGGCTGTCGTTGGGCAACACGGACTTTCAACTCTCTCCTCACCGCGTGGCGTCAAAATGATAACAAGAATGGTGAGCAAAAATCCCAGAACCACACAGGGACACCTAGTGAATAACCTACAGAGAGCTGGGACCCCAGTAACTAAGGCTACTATCAGTAACACAATGCGCCGCCAGGGACTCAAATCCTGCACTGCCAGACGTGTCCCCCTGCTAAAGAAAGTACACGTCCAGGCCTGTCTGCGGTTCGCTAGAGAGCATTTGGATGATCCAGAAGAGGACTGGGAGAATGTTTTATGGTCAGATGAAACCGAAATAGAACTTTTTGGTAGAAACACAGGTTCTCATGTTTGGAGGAGAAAGAATACTGAATTGCATTAGAAGAACACCATACCCACTGTGGAAACATCATGCTTTGGGGCCGTTTTTCTGCAAAGGGACCAGGACGACTGATCTGTGTAAAGGAAAGAATGAATGGGGCCATGTATCGAGAGATTTTGAGTGAAAATCGCCTTGCATCAGCAAGGACATTGAAGATGAGACGTGGCTGGGTCTTTCAGCATGACAATGATCCCAAACACACAGCCAGGGCAACAAAGGAGTGGCTTTGTAAGAAGCATTTCAAGGTCCTGGAATGGCCTAGCCAGTGTCCAGATCTCAACCCCATAGAAAATCTGTGGAGGGAAATGAAAGTCCGTGTTGCCCAACGACAGCCCCAAAACATCACTGCTCTCGAGGGGATCTGCATGGAGGAATGGGTCAAAATACCAGCAACAGTGTGTGAAAAACTAGTGTAGAGTTACAAAAAATGTTTGGCCTCCGTTATTGCCACCTAAGGGTACATAACAAAGTATTGAGATGGAACTTTTGGTATTGACCAAATACTTATTTTCCACCATGATTTGCAAATAAATTCTTTAAAAATCAAACAATGCGATTTTCTGCCTTTTTTTCCACATTTTGTCTCTCATGGTTGAGGTTTACCCATGTTGACAATTACTGGCCTCTCTAATATTTTCAAGTGGGAGAACTTGCACAATTAGTGGTTGACTAAATACTTATTTGCACCACTGTATGACTGCAGTTTGGCTCATTTAGCAGACTTGGTATGTGATCTGGTAGGAAGGACAGGTTAATTGGGTGGTGAAAGCACATGGAGCCAAAATGGAGTGAAACACTGGCAGGACTGAGCAAAACAGCCCAGGATATAAGAAAATGAAATGTGATATAGGAAAAGATGAAGGTATCAAAGGCTAGACAAGATATCTATCAAAGCATGGGCTGTACCAATGGTTGGTCAGACAGAGATCGAAAATTATCTGCAGCAGGATGGAAATGTATTGACCGTTGACCGGTTATGGAATCAGTTGCGGGCTGGATTGATTAGAAAAAAAAAATACTTTGAGGAGTTGATCAATGAGGAAAATAAAAGAGGTAACTGTGGTGGACCAGGAGGAGTTCGCATTGTTCATTAAGGCAGGTGTTAGAAAAGCACTAAAGAGGATAAAAAAATGGAAAGGCATTTGGTCCTGGTGACATACTTGTGGATCAAACATCAACTGCAGGGACTCACTGTATGTCAAATCAATATAAAGTAGATTTGATAACTCACCAGTGCAGGATGTAATGCAGAAGTTGTATGTCCAAGGATTATTGTAGAAACAGAAATCCGCATCTGACAGCTGGAAGAGTCCATAATAAGTGCGGGAAGACCCTGAGAGATCTCGCCTTGGCCGCCGCGCAGGGCCACCTCTCCCTGTGTCTTCTGTGCTCCACAATCCATCCACGTGCTTCATCAACGCATCCATCTCAATTTGCTGTGCCAAAGGGATTGAGTCAGCGTCAATGAACTCTATGGAGGCGTTTGACAGTTCAGAAGGTTCTATCGGCTGAGGGGGCGGCACAGAGGGTCTTATCTGTCGAGGGGGAACCCTGGTGGGTCTCACGAAGGGACTCGTGATATTGATATTTGTCGGTTCGGTGGGTCTTGTGATACTGATGTTTGTTGGTTTGGTGGGTGTTACGACGTTGATATTTGTCGGCTGAGTGGGTCTTGAGGTGTTGGTGGCTGTCGACTCCGGGGGACTTGTGGTGTTGGTGGTTGTTGGTTCAGTAGGTCTTGTGGTGCTGGTGATTGAGGTTTCTGTTGGTCTTGTGGTGTTTGTCAGCTCCAGGAGTGTTGTGGTATTGGTTGTTGGCAGTTCGGTGGTTCTTGTGGCGTTGGTAGTTGACGATTCAGTAGGTCCTGTGGTTGTTGTGAGTGCAGTAGGTCTTGTGGTGTTGGTGGTTATTTGTTCAATAGGTCTTGTGGTGTTGGTAGTTGTTGGCTCTGGGGGGCTTGTGGTGTTGGTGGTTGTCGGTTCGGTAGGCCTTGTGGTGTTTGTCAGCTCTGGGGGTCTTGTAGTGTTTGTGGTTGTGGGTTCAGTACGTCTTGTAGTGTTGGTGGTTGTTATTTCGATAGGTCTTGTGGTGTTGGTGGTTGTTGGCTCTGGGGGTATTGTGGTGTTGGTGGTTGTTGGTTCAGTAGGCCTTGTGGTGTTGGTGTTTGTCGGTTCGGTAGGTCCTGTGGTGTTTGTCAGCTCTGGGGGTCTTGTGGTGTTGGTGGTTGTTGGTTCAGTGGGTGTTGTGGTGTTTGTCAGATCTGGGGGTCTTGTGGTGTTGGTGGTTGTTGGTTCAGTAGGCCTTGTGGTGTTGGTGTTTGTCGGTTCGGTAGGTCCTGTGGTGTTTGTCAGCTCTGGGGGTCTTGTGGTGTTGGTGGTTGTTGGTTCAGTGGGTGTTGTGGTGTTTGTCAGATCTGGGGGTCTTGTGGTGTTGGTGGTTGTCAGATCTGGGGGTCTTGTGGTGTTGGTGGTTGTCGGTTCAGGATAGACCGGCAGGGTAGACGTAGTCTTGATCAACTTGGTATTCAGACTTGACCTCTTCTCTACTTCACATATCACTGCATGGCAAAAACGTTTTATTCATAGATTCATGTTCAAACCCTTACATTTCAGTCTCCTTTGCTGAATATGTCAGGAGTCAAAATACATACAGTATGATGACACCACTCAACAATGTTCTCACCTACTGACGTGATGATCTCTCTGAACTTTTCAATGCCTTGAGGAAGCATGATGGCCTTTTCAAGCCTCCTCTTGAGTTCACATCTGGAGACGATGCGGCCTTGGCTCGGAACCAGAACTGCCAGGAGCAGATGCAGCATAAACACCAGCCTCATCTCAGTATCTTTTGGGAGAATAAAAATACTCTTTTAGGACTGGACAGTTCTGAAAAATATTTTATGATGGACCCAAACAAACCAACCAGTTCAAAATCATCCAGTTGATAAAACGTCTCGAAGAGGGGGGAATCTGCAGCCCAACCTGGGCGAAGAAGTGACTGTGTCTGCCTTTTTCCTTGACCTCCAGGCAAATTACTTTAAGTCACTAACTGCATAAAAAGAAGGATTCCATCGAACACTGACACGGAATTGATGTTGCAATACCTGTTGTTGTGTTTTTATATACTGTTCTCATACTAACAGCAGAATTGTTTTTCTTTGTGATGCAGTACTTTGAAGAATAAAGTCATTTTCGTTCCTACTTTTTTTTTATGACTGTCTCACTTTACATTTGCACATATTGATAAAAAGTACAGTACCAGTACATTGGGTTTACTGAGGTGTTTCATGCACAAGAGTAGAAACACATTTAATTATCTGTTCAAAGGATGCAAAACCTGATCTAGAGTTTGGGCAGAGCCACAATTGGACCTGTCAAAGTGCTAAATGCCATGGAGTTAAATGCGTCTTTTGGGAGGAGTGCAGTATACTAAAAGTACGATGATTAAACAACAACGTGGTTAAGCCACGTCAACGTTCAGTATTGTTCCATGACTAAATATATTTCAAATTCATGCTCATATTTTCCTCAAAGTGTCCAATGATTAAACATGATCTTACCAAAAAATATGAGTATAAGGTCCTGTGTATTTGTAGGTGATTATACTGTATGACACACTTCTAATACTGTATAAATATATACATGCCACTATGATAACACTGAATGAATACACTATGCTTTCTTATACAAAGTTGATTAATCACTTGATGACTGAATTTACATTTAAGAAATATACATGAAAATACGTTGGGGAATACATAGGTAAATGAAAAGTGAAATAAATAAAAAAATACATATATAGTATATATATGTTCTGTATGTGAAAAATAAAACTGAAGAATTGAACAACTAATTAGAGATTCCTAAATAAATATTAAAAATTGTGAGAGTGATAAAGAGAAAAAAAATTCAAAAAAATGTGAATCATACTTTTTTTTAAATGTAGGAAATAAATAAAAAGGAGGAGTTATAAAATCATTTTAAAATATATTAATAAATTAAAAAAATATACATTTCTTAAACTTTTATTTCTCCATTTCTATCTTTTCATGATTTTTTTTTTTTTAATTTATGATGTCCCAATTTTGTGGCTGCGGCAATTTTATTTTCTATATTTAGTATTTTGTACCTATTTTTTAATGTATTATTTATTCCTCTAATGCTTTATGTTTATCTGTTAACTCTTTGGCTGCCATTGACGGTGCTAGATGTCCAATCCATTTGAAGCTTCAAATGGATTGGACCCCTACTAGTGAGAAACTAATTTTAATACACAGCAGAAGGATGTGTGGACACTACGTGATTGGACGTCTATCATCGTCAATGGCACTTACAGAGTAAAATGTCAACAACTTTGTATAAGTCAACAACATACAACAAACTTTTTTAACAAATAAAAAACTGAAAAGTGGGGCGTGCAATATTATTCGGCCCCCTTGCGTTAATACTTTGTAGCGCCACCTTTTGCTCCAATTACAGCTGCAAGTCGCTTGGGGTATGTTTCTATCAGTTTTGCACATCGAGAGACTGACATTCTTGCCCATTCTTCCTTGCAAAACAGCTCGAGCTCAGTGAGGTTGGATGGAGAGTGTTTGTGAACAGCAGTCTTCAGCTCTTTCCACAGATTCTCGATTGGATTCAGGTCTGGACTTTGACTTGGCCATTCTAACACCTGGATACGTTTATTTTTGAACCATTCCATTGTAGATTTGGCTTTATGTTTTGGATCATTGTCCTGTTGGAAGATAAATCTCCGTCCCAGTCTCAGGTCTTGTGCAGATACCAACAGGTTTTTCTTCCAGAATGTTCCTGTATTTGGCTGCATCCATCTTCCTGTCAATTTTAACCATCTTTCCTTGGTTTTCATAATGCTCTCTGCACTTTAAACAGAACCCTGAGACTATCACAGAGCAGGTGCATTTATACGGAGACTTGATTACACACAGGTGGATTCTATTTATCATCATCGGTAATTTAGGACAACATTGGATCATTCAGAGATCCTCACTGAACTTCTGGAGTGAGTTTGCTGCACTGAAAGTAAAGGGGCCGAATAATATTGCACGCCCCTCTTTTCAGTTTTTTATTCGTTAAAAAAGTTTAAATTATCCAATAAATGTTGTTCCACTTCACGATTGTGTTCCACTTGTTGTTGATTCTTGACAAAAAAATTAAATTTCATATCTTTATGTTTGAAGCCTGAAATGTGGCGAAAGGTTGCAAGATTCAAGGGGGCCGAATACTTTTGCAAGGCACTGTAACTTAACATTGAGTATTTAATGTTTAGAATGCGGAAATGTGATAGGATAACTAAGCAAAATGACATAACAAGAAAAGTATGTGTATGAATGCAATATACATAAATGTAACACTGGCCAGTCCAATTTTATAATGTGCCTTAAATATTGTTTGACCTTATGATATGCAATTACTTTCAAAAATAAAACCTCAAAATGTATTGAATTTATATGAATTCATGCCAGTTGCATGCAAAATGAAAAATGTCCTAATAGCAGGATGATTAAACATGACAATAATACTTGTAAAACCCGAGAGTATTCATCTGGTTATCGATAACTATGCTGACAATTAGACCAGAATATGACAGAAGCACTTACATGCAGATAAATCTAAAAGTATTGTACTTAATATGTATATATGCACACACGATAGAACTTACCAATTAGGTGCTAATGGAAATGCAATAAAAAAAAGTGTTCTCACCACAGCTGAGTGTTTCCTCGTGCGTGAGCCGGCTCGTTTGGTCTCACGAAGTTGTACACAAGGTATAAGGGTGAGCATGATTAGTGTGGACTAACCTGTTTGTATTTTTGGACTTGCCACATCCTTATCCGTCATTTCAACCACCAGTTTGGATCCGAGTCAAAAGTGCATGCCTGCAGTGCGCTCGGGGCTATCTAATAAGCTTGGTACAGTGGAATGAAAAAGTATCTGAACCTTTTGGAATTTCTCACATTTCTGCATAAAATCACCATCAAATATGATCTGATCTTTGTCAAAATCACACTGATGAAAAAACAGTGTCTGCTTCAACTAAAACCACCCAAACATTTATAGGTTTTCATATTTTAATGAGGATAGTATACTCACAGTGACAGAAGGGGGAAAAATAAGTAAGTGAACCATCGCATTTAATATTTTGTGCACCCCCCCTTTGGCAGCAATAACTTCAACCAGACGCTTTCTGTAGCCGCAGATCAGTCTGGTGCATCGATCAGTACTAATCTTGGCCCATTCGTCTCTAAAAAACTGCTGTAGTTGAGCCAGATTCCTGGGATATCTGGCTTCTAAAGCCATTCTGAAGCTGATTTACTTCTGTGTTTTGGATCATCGTCTTGTTGCAGCATCCATCCTATTTTAACTATTATAACTTTTGAATTCATTCTTCCATTAACGATTGCAATTTGTCCAGGCCCTGAGGCAGCAAAACAGCCCCAAATCATGATGCTCGCTCCACCATGGTTCACCGTGGGGTGATGCGTTGATGTTGGTGAGCTGTTCCATTTTTCCTCCACACATGACTTTGTATGTTACTCCCAAACAATTCAACTTTGGTTTCATCAGTCCACAAAATATTTTGCCAAAACTTCAGTGGAGTGTCAAAGTGCCTTTTTGCAAACATTAAATGAGCAGCAATGATTTTTTTTAGACAGCAGTGGCTTCCTCCGTTGAGTTTTACATATAGTCGATGTGTGCACATAGATATTGGACTGTGCCAGTGATTTCAATAAGTCTCTACTTCCGCTCTAGGTTTTTTTTTTTTTTTACCTCTCTGAGTATTCTGCGCTGAACTTTTGGCGTCATCTTTGACTGGACGGCCACTTCTTGGGAGAGAAGCAACAGTGCCAAACTCTCTCCATTTGTAGACAACTTCTCTGACTGTCGATTGATGAACATCCAGACTGTTAGAGATGGTTTTGTATCCTTTCACAGCTTTATACAAATCAACAATCCTTGATCACAGGTCTTCAGACAGCTCTTTTGACCGAGCCATGATGCACATCAGTCAATGCTTCTCGTCAAGACAATTCTTACCAGGTGTGTGTTTTATAGTGGGCAGGGCAGATTTAAACCACTCATTAGTGATTGGGCACACATCTGCCTTAAGATGTTTGGTAAAAATTGGTTTCAATTGCTCTTTAAGTCTCCTTAGGCAGAGGGTTCACTTACTTATTTTTCCCCATTCTGTCATTGTTTGCATGCTATCATCATTAAAATATGAAAACCTATAAATGTTTGGGTGGTTTTAGTTAAAGCAGACACTGCTTTTACATCTGTGTGAATTTGACAAAGATCAAACATAGACTTCATAACAGATTTTTCAAGTCTATGGATCAAATCACATTTGAGGGTGATTTTATGGAGAAATGTGAGAAATTCCAAAAGGTTCAGATACTTTTTCATGCCAAGAAGATGCTGTGTGAGGAGCAAAAATATGGCACATGGATTAAAATAGTTCCACTGAGCAGTTTTATCGGGCATCTCAAGAAATTTGAAAGCGGAAAAATGATATTTGTCATATGAAGAGATCACAAACTGAAGCAAAATTAACCTTCTGAAGTTGTTTTTCTCTGTATAAGAATAGTTTGCTTCAGATTCTATCCATGAAATGCTATTTCTTTGCATCAAACATAGGGAAGAATACCAAATTGTTTATTGGAGAAAAAATTCAAATAAATAAATTAGGAGAACTCAATTAAAAAAATGTAATCTAATTAATTTTGGTTAAACATATAGTGATATTTGTTCCAAAAAGTTGTTATAATATAACATAGACTTTGAAATTAATTCATCTTGATTAATCGCATTTTAATCACAATTTGTCCCCAAAAAAAGTCACATTTAAAAAATTTTCAAAGGATTTTGGTGGTCGAATGAATTAAATAATAAATCCTGGAAAATCATGAACTGGGAGATGATCCTAGATGCGAAGTCAGAAAAAAAAAGTACCCCGGCTTCACGAGTTGCTTCAATCTGACGTCACTAGACAAAATGGCGCTCAACACAACGTATTGATGACACAATAATGGAGTTAAATGAAGTTTCTTGGAGACGCCATCTATTTTTTTCTCATACAGTGAATTAGCTTAAAGAATTTATAGATATTTTATATCGACTTTTAGCAAGGATATAACTAAAGAAGGCATTTTGCAGTGTGTGCTATTTTTCTCGGTTGTCATTTTTCCTTCACTATTTAATCACTTACCAGAAGGCAGGTTTGCTGGAGGTCAAAATGCATTTCAATGGCCAAAATATATATATATATATATATATGTATTTTTTTTTTAAAACGTCGTAATTCCAGAGTTGCTAATCTTACTTTAAAAAAGTAATTACTTAGAGTTAGAAATTACTTCTCCCAAAAAGTAATTGAGTTACTAACTCAGTTACCTTGACGTAAGAGTAATTAATCGGCAAAGGTACTGTCGTTACTTTTCATGTTCTGCACGTTATTACATGATCCATTCTATAACGTCTTTCACATCAAATTTGTTCAACTGATTGAATTGAACTGTCTTTTTCATTTAAAAAAAACATAGGTCACCCTTTTTACATTTTCTTAAATTTCACCTATCATAAAGTGTAATGGTATACAAACTTTTAACTTTTAAATGCTGGGGAAAAAAAAGACTTTGTTTTTCCTGTTGGACTGAACCCGCACCAAACCGTGAACCCTGTACCGGGGTACATACTGAACCGTGACTTGTGTGTACCGTCACACCCCTAATATATATAGATATATTTTTCAATATACAGGTGAGGCTCTGAAACTCGTCCCTCTTCTATCTTTGCTCTCATTGTTTTGATTTTGTTTTTAAAATCAGAGTTTTATGAATGCGTCATTGAAGAGAAGTTTAGGGCAAGGGACTATTTTTGGTAATAAAAAAACAAAAAAAGAATTATAATTATATTGTAGCATCTACAAGGACAACGCCCACTAGGTGATGATAACGCATACTGAACACGAAAACAGTCCAATATTTTCAATTACAGTGGTATGAAAAGTATCTGAACCTTTTGGAATTTCTCACATTTCTGCATAAAATCACCATCAAATGTGATCTGATCTTTGTCAAAATCACACAGATGAAAAAAAACAGTGTCTGCTTTAACTAAAACCACCCAAACATTTACAGGTTTTCATATTTTAATGAGGATATGCAAACAATGACAGAGGGGGGAAAAAGCTT
Source organism: Corythoichthys intestinalis (assembly GCF_030265065.1). Classification (NCBI taxonomy): domain Eukaryota; kingdom Metazoa; phylum Chordata; class Actinopteri; order Syngnathiformes; family Syngnathidae; genus Corythoichthys; species Corythoichthys intestinalis. The sequence continues at coordinate 49,219,599 of NC_080402.1, forward strand.
CCTGTAGCTGCAGATCAGTCTGAAATACCGATAAGCCCATTCTTCTCTACAAAACTGCTGTAATTCAGTCAGATTCCTAGGATTTCTGGCATGAATCGCTGTCTTTAGGTCATGCCACAGCATCACAATGGGGTTTAAAGGGGAACTTTGAAGTAAGGTTGGCCAACCATATTTTTGAATAATATCAATGGCTAAACAATTATAAGCATATTTTCTTTTTTTTTTTAACGCAACCCTTCCAGATTCTTTGTTTAACCCATAGCAACGCCCTTGACAACGAAAATGCTTTTCTTCGGCAATCTTCGGAAATCTTCGGAAATTACGTCACACCTAGATGTGCAAGGGAAGTCCACCATAGAACAGTATTGTTTGTTGCATTGCTTCTCGGTAAGATGCCACAGCGGTGTGTGGTGATGTTTTGTTCTCGCTCAAACGAAAGGTTGTATGAGTGGCCAAAGGATAGCAGGGCACGTAAATGGACATCTTTCGTTCGCACGAAGCGAATGAATTTCACGCCATCATCGAGTAGTGTTCTCTGCTGCAAACACTTCGAAGATGCCTGCTTCCTTAACCGGTCTGCTTATGATCAAGGATTTGCCTAAAAGTAAGAGTGATTTTTGGATAGATGACTGATGACTTTGTCAAAGCATAGCTGCCTACTGTTGTGGAATTGAACAGTATAAGCTATGAGAGCCGCTGACAGGTGACAGCTGAAAAATAGCGTGTTGGTTTAGCGTAGCCATTGAGTCAATCTCGCAGCGAATCAGCGAGCGCGCAGGTCACACAGTGAATCATGGGAAATGTAGTCTCGGGACAACACTGAAGTGGTGCTTTGTAATCTGTTCGCTTGTGTGAAAAAACTACATTTCCTCACGCCATTAGACGCAAATTCCTGCCGAGAGCTGTGCCGAGCTGTGTTCTAACTTTTCCATAAGAACTGCTCCATGTGTTAATAAAGAGACAAGGTTGTCAGCGCGTCGTGTGTTGGATACATTTGTAAACAAAAAGCTCATAACAAGACACTATGCACAATCCGTTTAAGAGACGCTGGAGTGGGAGGCGAGGAGGAGATCGGCGAGAAGCAAAACTTCGCGGTCGAATGTGGCGGCAGTCCGCTATTATTTTGTTTTCTTATTGTTGCCACAATAAAGTGGAGAAAGCCATCAAAGACTCATCTCCTTCTTTCCCCCCAACGTTTTTATATTATTATTTTATATGCACAAGAGCTGCCGGATCTGTCAAAATGAACATGAAGTCTGATTTTTTTTAACAATGTCATCAGATAGACAAAAACATAACATTATGTGCAAATGCCTGCATCTTCAAATCATAAAAATAATAACAGCCTACATCTTACCAATGTTGTAATCTCGATGGGTCTTGTATCCATTCCATGTCAGGTCGTCTAGGTACATTGTTTGCATTGTGATTAGCGTCTGGCTAATACATGTTAGATCCAACATAAAATTTCAAGCTCCTCTTCTTCCTCCAACTCTTCAAAAACTTGGATCTCCTCCCTTGCGCTCGGTCTATCGCTTATATCGCTGTTTGAATCATTGTTTGAAGGGCTTTGTTTGGCGGCCATATGTATGGAGCTGCCAACGCTGTTCCCGGTGTGACGTATCACTTCCGGGTTCCTCCCCTTTCAGGCTCGAACTTCGGATACGCGATTATTTTGTCAAATATACAACATATAAATTATTTTTTCATGCTTTATTTGGTGGACAATGTTTAATTACTTTACTTGTGACCCTATTTGGCATGTGAAGAAATTAGTTCACACTACAGCTTTAAAGTCTGGACTTTGACTTGGCCACTCCAGAACGTGTATTTTGTTCTTCTGAAACCATTCTGAAGTTGATTTAGTTCTGTGTTTTGGATCATTGTCTTGTTGCAGCATCCATCTTTTTTTAAACTTTCAACTGTCTGACAGACGGCACAGTCAGGTTTTCCTGCAAAACATCCTGATAAACTTATGAATTCATTCTTCCATTAATGATTGCAAGTTGTCCAGGCCCCGAGATAGCAAAACAGCACCAAATCATGACTCTCCCTCCACCATGCTTCACAATGGGGATGAGGTGTTGAAGTAGGTGAGCTGTTCCATTTTTCCTCCACACATATTGTGTGTTGTTCAAAAACAATTCAACTTTACTTTCATCAGTCCACTAAATATTTTACCAAAACTTCTGTGGAGTGTCCAAGTGCCTTTTTCCAAGCATTAAACGTGCAACAATGTTTTTTTTTAGACAGCAGTAGCTACTTCCGTGGAGTCCTCCCATGAACACCATTCTTGGCCATAGTTTTACATACTGTATGGCGGAACACACTCAGGTGACTTGAAGTTCCGCTCTGAGACCCAAATTTGGCCAAATTTTAAAATTGTCCGATATTCATGTGTCACATACATCATTAGAAAGCTTAAAATCTCAATTTTCTTGGGGAAGAATTTTTTTAACAGGAGGGCATTTTTTAAGAATACAAAAAAAATGTTTTGAAACAGCAAAACCCTATCTGGAGGTGAGAGCCCGCGAGAGCAGAATTACAGACGCTATGACTTTAAAGAGATATTATCACGTACGTTACCTTGTTTTGATCCAAAAACTCAATGTAGCATGTATCACCGAGTGTCAAGACACAGCTGTGAATGGCCAGAGCTGGATTTTTGGGGGATTTTACGGGTGAAACATGGTCATATAACAAGGGTCGCGATGCAGAAATCACAGACATCAGGGAGTGGTCGAGATTTTCTTTTTCATATTATTTACCCTTTAAAACTTTTTTCCCCCAATTTTTCTTTGTTTGGATCGATTATTTATCATCTAAAATATTGGAGAAAATGCGACAGTAACAGAAAAAACAAAAAACAATTAAGCGATAGTTATGAGGTAGATATCAGTGACGTAATTTGTTTAAAAGTTTAAAATACGCGAGTGAATAATTTTTTAATTCGTGTTTTTTTAAACGAAATATTAGACATCAATGAATCATTCTAAGCTAAAAATGACAGACATTTTGAAAAATAAATATAATTAATTACTGTTGTTTTACGGCTGGGTTGAAACAAAAGCGGTTGCACGACGTATGTAAACGGGGTTTCCAGGGTAAAACGGACAAATTAAAAATAGTTTGTGGCCTTAATGCGCCATGAATCTGCTATGGCAGCATATAGACATATTGTTCTATCAAACACAACAGTTGTTTTGGGTTAAAAAACAGCTTTTTCTTTTAAAGAGGAGTGCAAGAGAAAAACTGCTTTTCAGTCTTGTCTGTGTTTTCCGCCATATATATACACACTGTATATTCTATGGTTTGTTCCCAGCTTGTATGAGTTCATTTTGTGAACACTGTTGTACGTTAGCCCAGCAAAATAACTTTTATTCTCGTATTAATAGTACGTAAAATTAAGTCATACTATTACTACGGGAAAAAAAGGTCCAACTGTTACTACGGGAAAATAGTCGTGCTATTCGTATGAGAAAAAAATGTTGTAATGTTGCTGAATGAACTGCTACTTACTTTATGTCGCGCTTTGCCTCCATTAAAATCCACAATATTGAGGGCATCTTGTGATTTAGAATCGGTTTTACAAATGAGGAAAAGGACATCCTTTATAGTTTGGCTCATCTACATCAAATCATTATCAATACAATGATTTATAGGCTACCAAATTTCGTCATAGCTCCCAGCTACGTAGTAGCTGTACGTCGACGTGAGGTATTCGCGAATTGGAATAATATTGTGCATCTCCTGAGTCTATATTTTAGAATCTGCTTCATAAAACAGGAAATCCTTTATTTTTTTGGCTCGTCTACATCAAATTATAATCATTACATGGCTTTATTTTGATGCTTCGTCGTAGCTCCCAGCTAGAGTACATGTACGTAAAGTGCGTAGCGGTTTATACTATGTAAAAATACGACGTTTTTTCTCATAGACCAGTACAACTTTAGTCTTATTGTCCTTTCTTTTCCTCGTCGTAGCTTCTTCTTTTGTTGAAAAAAAAAAAGGTTTTATACTTTCATACATTTTTTTTTTTTTTTGCGGCAATGGACTTCCATATTTAAATGCTCAAAAGAAGACAAAAAAGAGCAAAGAGCACATCTGTGCGCATCATTTGAAGCTAGGTTTATGTACACCTAGCTTGGCTAAAAAGAACACGCAGGAAGTCGATGTAGCTTTTGTGGAGGTTGGTGGCTGCTCCCCCAGCTGCTGTGATAGCAACCTTATTTATTCAGGGGCAAACAATCAGATGGGAGGGGTCAGGAAAAAGACTTACATGGGGGCCACATGGCCCAGATCAAAGGAAAGGCTAACTAGTACCTCTGGTACTAACTATAAGGAAAGCATACATACCTGTCAACTTGAGGCCGTTGGCAATCTTACAAATAGTGACGTATGCCCTTACAAATTGGTGACTAATATTACGTTTTATATTGCGTGTAATATGAAACACAAATAAAACTCAATTTTTAAAATAACATGAATTTATTGGTAATATTGTCACATATAACCTGGTGTAATCAATATCTTCAGCTACATCATGACCAGTGTTGTTAATAACGGCGTTACAATATAACGGCGTTACTAACGGCGTTATTTTTTTCAGTAATGAGTAATCTAATTAATTACTTTTCTCATCTTGGCAACGCCGTTACCGTTACTGAGGCGGGAAAGGCGTGCGTTACTATGCGTTACTAAGTTGGTTGAATAAAAAAAGTCTGAGAGAAACGGACTCACAGGGACGAGAGCAGAGCAGGAGTGGGGAAGACGCCGTTGCAACCCCGATGCTAGGTGGCTCCAGTAATACCTGACTGTAGCCACAGCCAACAAACTACGCCCACATGACACGGTAGATATCATATTATAGAACTAGATGCAAATGGCAGACACTGCTGCATTGCCAACATGTTTTAAGGACTACATGCGTTAGTAAACAGCCGCCATCTTAAAGCAGTACACCTCTCAGGAAGGCCCTGATGTAGAGATCCTTCCTAGCGAACCTATGTAATTTTTTTTAATCTAAAATGCTCCTAAATTGGTAAAATCTTAACTTAAATCTGTCTTTAAATGATGAAACAGTTTTAAAACTTACACATTTTTAAAGTAGACAGAAGGGAACTAATGCAATAACGGGAGCAATTTTAACTACTTTAACGATTGATTCACAACTTTAAATGACTTCCACACATAGCAAAGGTTACTAGCTAGTTATCGCAATACCCTTGTGTCTAGTTAAGTGGAGGGTAAAGAATTGGGCTAGGGCCAATTGTCCCCCAAACCCTTTAAGCTTCACATTGTGTGACCTGTTTTTTTTTGGGAGAAAAAAAATAATATATATATATCACTAGTTACTTTGCCAAGTAACTAATTACTCTTACATTCAGGTAACTGAGTTACTAAGGCAATTACTTTTTGGGAGAAGTAATTTGTAACTGTAATTAATTATTTTTTAAAGTAAAATTAACAACACTGATCATGACTACTAAAATTTAACAATGACTTTTATAATTGTATGTAGCACTTTTGGCAATTTCTATCATGTCTTTTGATGGCTGCACTTCATGGCACTTCAGCTCGCAATTCAGTTTGACTTGAAGGTAGTTCGTTAGTGTGTCCATTTATAAATTAAAAAGGTTAATTGATAAAATGAACTTAACGATGCAATCTTTGAGCCGGAGAACATTTATTTTGCTAATTCTGAGAAGTGATCAGCAATAGTTGCAGGCAAATTGTGTTTGGCAACAAATTGGCAGAATAAAGCCTCCGGTTTCGTCACTTTTCATTCTGCAGACTTCATCTTTATGACCAGTGTTGTTAATTTTACTTTAAAAAAGTAATTAATTACAGTAATAAATTACTTCTCCCAGAAGTAATTGAGTTTTTTTTCATTTTTTCCAAAAAACAAAAACAAAAAAACATAGTAACCTTTGATATGTTTGGAAGTCATTTAATGTTGTGACTCAACCGTTAAAGTTGTTAAAATTGGTCCTGGTTTTGAATTACTGTAGTTCCCTTCTGTCTACTTTCGACATGTGAAAGTTTTAAAACTGTTTCATCATTTAAGGATAGATTCAAGTAAAGATTTTGCGGATTTAGGAGTATTTTAGATCAAAAGTTACTTAGGTTCGCTAGGAAGGTTCACTACAACAGAGCCTTTCTGAGAAGTCTACCGCTTTAAGATGGCGGCTGTTTACCAACGCCGGCAAGTGTATCATTTCGCATCTAGTTCATATACATGTGATATCTAGCGTAGCATCATAGTTTGTAGGCTGTCGGCTACAGCCAGGTATCATTGGAGCCACCTAGCCTAGCATCGCGTTTTCAACGGTGTCACAACTCCTCTTTCCCACTCCCGCTCTTCCCTCTCCGTGTTTCTGACTTTTCTCGCATCATTCAACCAACGTAGTAACGCATAGTAACATACATTGTCTCGTTGCCGAAACGGTGACAAAATCCGACCGGAGAAAAAAAACGTAATGCACGAAAAACGTACAGATTTTGAAGGTACGGCGTACACATTTATAAATCAATGCTCACTTCTACAAATAACGCTGAAACCGCACAACTTGACAGGAATGAGCATAAATGTTAACTGTATGCACAACAATTCCAACATAAATGCTTACAAGTAACCTTAGCAATGAATTACTTAAAGACAAACATATCATCTGTATTTGCATTAACCCATGTTTTTTAAATCAAGATATAATTTTTGGATGAAAGGGCCTATTCAATCGGATTTTTCTATTTTAGTAGCTGTTAGCTAAGCTAATGTGTGCGTCAATTTAGTTGGTGTACCAGAAAATTGTGTGCTAACATGGGTTCCGTGTTTGGAACGGAACCTGCGATTGAAATGCGTTATTTATTTTCAACTCGTTAAATCTTTTCTAATAAATAAATTTATCAATATATATATATGTTAAAGTCCCCCCCCTAAAGAAAACAACTACCGTACTTAATTTAATGATGTAAGATCTCTGCGCATGTAATCAAATGTGCGAAACTTTATTGAACAGACTTTAAATCATTACCAAACACTTGTGAATTCATCTTGTATTGAGACATCAAACGTGCAACAGCATATCAGACATCAAACACCATTTTTTTTTCAACTTTTACATGGCGGAAAACACTCAGGTGACTTGAAGTTCTGCTCTGAGACCCCCAATTTGGCCAAATTTCAAAATTGTCCGACATGCATGTCTGGTACATCATTGGAAAGCTTAAAATCTGGGGGAAGAATAATTTTGAACAGGAGGAAGTTTAAAAAATAAATAAATTTAACAGCAAACCCCTAACTGGAGGTGAGAACGCGCGAGAACTTAATTAAAGACGCCCGAGAACTTAATTAAAGACGTCATGATTTTAACGAAATATTATCGCGTATTTACCTTGTTTCGATCCAAAAACTCCATGTAGCATGAATCATCGAGTGTCAAGACACAGAAGTGAATGATCACAGCCGGATTTGGGGGGATTTTATGGGTGAAACATTTTCATATAACATGGGTCGCGATGCAGAAATCGCAGACCTCAAGGAGTGGTCGAGATTTTCTTTTTCATATATTTACCCTTTTAAATGTTTCTTTTTATTCAATTTTTCTTTGGATCAATTACTTATCTCACATATCGGAGAAAATGCGACAGTAACAAAAAAAAATACAATTAATGGATAGTTATGAGGTAGATATCCGTGACTTTTTTACAGACACCATTTTTTTCATTGTGACGTAATTTGTTTAAAAGTTTAAAATATGCGAGTGAATAATTTTTAAAGTCGTTTTTTTTTTTTTCATCAAATATGAGCTAAAAATGACATTTTGAAATAATAAATATAATTAATTACCTTCGTTTTATGGCTGGGTTGAAACAAAAGCGGTTGCGCGACATCTTTAAACGGGGGTTTCCAGGTTAAAACGGACAAATTCAAAATAGTTTGGGGGCTTAATGCACCATGAATCTGCTATGGCAACATATAGAAATATTGTTCTATCAAACACAACAGTTGTTTTGGCTTAAAATACAGCAGTTTCTTTTAAAGAGGAGTGCAAGAGTAGAAACTGCTTTTTCAGTCTTGTCTGTGTTTTCCGCCATATACATTTCAAAGTTTAGTTTAGTTTAGTTTAGTTTAGTCACCCTGCCATTATATGTTACGTGAAGCGCACTAGTTGTTCCTAATGTTTTTTTTTTTCCCACTTGTTTTTTATTCCCTTTTACAAAACCAATCACACTTACACCCAGTGTATTGAAATGACAAACAACAAACCAAGGCAAGATACACCAACAAATCAGAAAGAAAAACATGCATATATAAGTTAAATAAGTAATAAAAAATAATAATAAATAAAAATAACACTAGTCTACAGTATCGTGGCCCAGCCTTCAATCTCTCCTTGAATAATCCAGTCCATATCAAAGTTCTTGTTTATCGTTTGAAATTGGTACCCTCTTTTATTTTCTAAAGTCTCTCCATTTCTTCCATTTCTCTTCAAATTGACTTTCTATCTGACGTTCCTAATGTTTTTTAGGAGGATAAATGAAGTTTCCTAAAGAACTGGTATAGCATTTGGCTGTATGTGACTCTGAACTACTAGTTCCTTCAAGTTATTTTTAACATCCAATCACGCGTTCAAATTTATTACCTGTTTGGCCAAATACAAAACTGCTCCGATGTTGAGGGCTGGGAAAGAAAAGGCCTTTCATTTGCGCAACAAAAGCATTCTCCAGCGAGGTGTGTTCATCATATTTCTTGCTTCCCCGACAACGGCAGATATATTTTTGGTTTTATTTTGTTGTAAGACAAAAGCTGAATTTTCCAAGAGTGTTGACAAGAGTGACTTTAATGATTCATTTTGACAGATTAAACAAGTTTTCAAAGGGTGCTTTGCGACGGCGACTGATGTCACGTGGGTCGTTGAGCACAAATCAAGCAGACAACATACATTGTAGCGTCAGTTTTATCAAGATAATACTGAGCTCAAAGACTAGTATGAATTGGGAAAGGCAGCATTTGTAATTTGTTTTTCTCATTAATTAAGTAAGAGAGTAGCAGATGAAGACTTAGTTGCATTTGCTGAAGAAGTCGTCGGGCTCTTGGTAGCATTTGAATCCCACTGACCTCAGCGCGCACCTGACAGGGGTTGAAAAGCACAAATGGGTTAGCAACAACAACAAACACGTGGCGTCGTCTTGCATACAAAATTTCTTCAATGTAGCCCACATTTTTTTGGCCTCAAGAGGCGTTTTTTTTTTTGTATTTACCTAAATTTTGTTCAAATGGTATTCTTTGAGCCACTTAGGAGTAAATATTTTCATATTTGCCTTTTTTTATTATATCATTATTATTATTACGGTAATGTTTGGACAATAAGCCGCCACACACAAAATTTGAAATGAAAACGGCATTTGTTCATAGGCTGTATAATGGAATATTTACACCAAAAGATATTAACCGGTAACACTATTTGACAGCGGCGTCAAGATTGTCATAAGACCGTCATAATTATGACATGACACCAGTGTTGTTTTCGTCAATGATGACGATAACTAAAATATTTCGTCAACAGACGCTTTTTCACAAGGATGACGAGACAATAATGCGCTAAAAACGTGTTTTTGGGAGACTCAAACAAAATTAGATGAATGCCAGTTTTTGTCTGACGAGACGAGAACACGACGAAAATGTGCAATACTTTACGTCACATGTTCTCAATTCGCATTAACTAATGAATTACCTAATGCATTAACTAATGCATTAGCTAATGCATCAACTCATGTTACTTGATATATGAATAAATGATAGATAAGCAATTATATTAATTATTGTAATGTTACTTAAACATTAGTTATTGTCTAAAAATGCATTCACTAATGTTAATTAAGGGACCCTTAAAGTGTTACCTTTTTTAAAATTGAATTTATAAATTTCTGAAGCAGCCCACTTTTGCAAGAAGGGGGATGATTTTTTGGGGGGGGGGGGTTAGTAAAACAAAAATCATGATACACATAATACAACAAGCAAATTGGGAGTGTGCACAAAATAATATGAATACAGTACATACAAAATCTGCAATTCAATTTGGCGGAGAGCAATATACATGAGGGTGTGTTGTACTAAGCACTTGCCCTAATTCCTCCACGTCAAATACAATGACACAAGTGCAACTGAAGTAGCCGAACTGAATGGAATATTCTATTGTGCCATTCCAGTCAATTGATTGTGTTTGAAACATTCCGTTCATTTTAAGGCGTCTATTTGGAGAACCCTTTCATGGTCGGTTCTTGTATGGAAAGAGTGTTTTCAAGTGAAGACTTTGCTGTACTGGTACATGAATGTATTTAGTCATGATGGAATTTACCTGGGGAATTCCATCATGCTCCATCGTATTTATATTGTTTGTTTGTTTGTTTGTTTTTAAGTTCTTATTCCCCAGGTTTTATAATTTGCTTTTGAGAACTTTTTATGGACAGTGGCTATAACAGTAGCAACCATAATCGGATTTTAAGGGGGGGGGCCTGGTGGCTGAAAAGTGTCATTGCATGTAATTGACTTTCCTACATATATATAAAAGTTGTAAAGCAATAAAACTTCAACAAAAATGAATTAAATGAACAAAAAAACATTTTTATAATGGGTCGAAATTATTTTTCGAGCACCTTAGACAGTCATTTGCTCTGCATATAATTAAAAAAAAAAAAAAAATATATATATATATATATATACATGTTAGAGAAGAAATATTTTTTTAAATGATTGTTTTCTTTGATTGAAAATATATATATATTTTTTGATTGAAGCAGCTTTTTGGGGGATTGAATGATTTAGACACAAATGTCCTAATCATAATATGGCCCAAACACAAAAGGGTTGCTTCAATCAAAGAAAACTTTTTCAATAAAAAAATGAAGTGTTCAAATTTTTCAATCTCAAATATTTTTTCGCATTCAAAAACTTTTTTCTATTATTGCAAATTTTCTTTTTTTTTTTGATTGAAGTGATTTTTTCTTTGTGAAAATCTATATTTTTTGAAGCAACTTATTTTTTGATTGAATAATAGAGAAAAATGTCCCAGCCAAAATGTGACCCAAACACAAATCAACATTACTTCAATCAAAAAGTTGCTTCAATCAAAAAAAAAAAAAAAACAAAAAAAAAAAAGGACTTGAATCCCGAAAAAACAAAACAAAACAAAAAAAAAATAAAATTAATCAAAGAAAATTAGCTTTCACATGCAGTTTTTGGAGATTCAAATTTATTTATTTTATTTTTTTATTTTTATTGAAGCAACATTTTTTGATTGAATAATAAAGACACAAATCTACCTCCATATGGCTCTGCTCAGGGGATACAATTTTTGACTGGGGTAACTACATTGCACGACACCGGCGGGCGTACCTAATTTAATGGATGACGATCTTGGCGAAAAGTATTACCTAAGCAGCCTGATTTAGAATTCCACTCAAGAATGTTGGGAAACAAAAAACGCTCATTGTTAACGTATTATTATATTCATGTGAGTTAATTTTATTGCTGACACTGCGTTTTGGGGTCATCAACATGTATTCCCCCTCTGCCCCAAAAGTCAAACTCCGCCTATGGTAGCAACAAATAGCACCTCTACAGTATGACACTCTTGAATGCCATTATTGCCTGCCCCCGCATGCCCATTTTGCTTATCATGTATGCAAATATGCATGAGTTTGGAATGAAGTTGGTTTTGTTACGTCAAAAAATATTGTGCTCAAACAAGTTGAGCATGCTCCCTGCTTACCCAACTCACAATACAGTGTACTAGAAACAATAGTGTCACCAAGAGAGTAAAATAGTCATTACATGCGCTTACACCCTTTTTCCAATAAGTGCTTTTTTGTCTTGAGTGGCAGCGTGTATGAATCTAATTATAGTGGGGAATTATGCGGGGGTTTTTTTCTTCTCAGTTTTGTTATCTGATTATTGCTGTCACGTGCTGTCACACCAGAAAAACAACGGATTAGCATTCTACTGTGATTCATTTCACATCAATCAGTCATCATCATCAATTTTACGTTTTAAAGAGATTAGTTCACATTCTTAACGTAAAAAAAATGCTATTTTAACATTATGACTCATTATGTTACAATATGAATTTGACGTTGGGCCAAACAAAAAAAGAATTCCTTCCACTGGCAAAGCCCTGCATTGGTATGCGAGTCTTATTTTTTAAAATCTTTTGAACCCTTTGACGGCCTTTTTCAAAAATTACAGTATATTAGAAGAATAGCGTAGTTACGTAGCTTGTAACTTTAATTTACAGTATTTCTCAATCACTGCTACATTTCTGAGATCAGAATTGAGATTCTCAAAACTACTCGTTAAAATCTTCATAACGTTATGTCACTTGTGCACATCAAAAACACAGGTTCTGGTTTCGTTGAGGAAGTTCAAATGCATTTTTGTACCCAGCGTTCTTTGGGCGTTCTGTCAGACATGCGCAGATCTGCCTCGTCTATTTTGTGCTTTTCTGATACCAAAAAATTCCTGCACACGTCCACGGTGAACTGCACCGTCAACCAGACCTCTTACTTTACTTACTTCACATCGATTTGGTAAGTAAATATTTTACTCTTGATAAAAGAGTAAAATATTGTAGCGACTGTTATTCATCTGTTCCCCCGCAATGGATGATGGGTAGTTGTGGAGCGCATGACTGAGAATAGTGATTGCTGTTGTTATGTCATGTGTGTTCTAATTTTTCATTGGGTCGTGCGGTGTTTGGGGGTTCAAGAACAGGAAGTGTTACGTCACTCGCCACAATATTTACTTACCAAATCGATGTGATGTAAGTGAAAGTGTTGAAAAGAGTATGATATAAAGTTATACTGCTTTTTCACACCAAGCATTAACAAAACATTCAGCAGCATGGCAAGAGCCAATGTCTCTTACGTCTTAAACGCATTGTTAAACATTTTAAAAGTTTAATTCCCCTGAGTTCATCCATTAAATGTCCATTTATTTGGGGGGTAGGGTCATTACTGTTTAAAAATGTTATTAAATAGCATGTGCTGTTTATATTTTTTCAAATTTTTGTGGGTAGTAATTATTATCCATTTAAATTGTATAAATTATACTAAGTATTTGGGTAAACAAGTGAACTGTTTTAAATTGGTTAAAATTTACTCTACCTAATTTTAATCAGTAAAAACTTCAACTCGAACAAACAAGATAATATCTACCCAACCGAGTCTGATATGAAGAGCATTTAATTTGGCGGGACACTCCAACTTGGATGGCATCGTTCAGTAGCAGGTACCTTTGAACTTACTGTTTCTTTTAAAATAGACAATGCGAAAACAATAACAAGCCTGGTATGTTCAATAGCCTGATAATCATAAGCGGATTTTAAGGGAGGCAACTCCCCCCCCTGGTGGCCGAAAGTGTCATTGCATGTAATTGACTTTCATATATATATATATATATACATACATATATGTAGTTCTTAAAAGATAAATGTTAGTACAAGTTATAGCAATTTTATATTAAAAACCCTCTTAATGTTTTCGTTTTAATAAAATTTGTAAAATTTTCAATAAAAAAATAAAGTAGTAGCCCGCCATTGTTGATGTCAATAATTACTTACACAATGCTCATGGGTGCTGAAGCCTATAAAATCAGTCGCACCCAAGCGCCAGCAGAGGGCGGCAAAACTCCATAAAACACAATTAACAAGTGGGCATTTCACTCTATATCTTGCTATAACTTGTACTAACATTTATCTGTTAAGAATTACAAGTCTTTCTATCCATGGATCGCTTTAACAGAATGTTAATAATGTTAATGCCATCTTGTCGATTTATTGTTATAATAAACAAATACAGTCCTTATGTACCGTATGTTGAATGTATCTATCCGTCTTGTGTCTTATCTTTCCATTCCAACAATTTATTTTACAGAATACAGTATATATATAATTTAGCGAAAAATATGGCATACAGTGGGGAGAACAAGTATTTGATACACTGTCAATGGGTTTTCCCATTGGCAGTGTATCAAATACTTGTTCTCCCCACTGTATTTTATAGATGGTTTGAGTTGCGATTAATAGCGATTAAATACGATTAATTAATTTTTAAGCTGTAATTAACTCGATAAAAAATTTTAATCGTTTGATAGCCCTAATATATATATATGTATATATATATATATATATATATATATATATATATATATATATATATATATATATATATATATATATATATATATATAATACATATTATTTATATTATGTAAGTTGTAAAGCAATAAAACTGCAACAAAAATGAATGAAATGAACATAAAAACTGTTTTTATAATGGGTCGAAATTATTTTTTATTATTTTTGATTGAACTTTTTTTTTTTTGATTGAAGCAACTTTTTGGGGGATTGAATGATTTAGACACAAATGACCTAATCGTAATATGGCCCAAACACAAAAAGGATTGCTTCAATCAAACAAAACTTTTTCAATGAAAATTAAGTGTTCAAATGCAAATTTTTCAATTTCAAATATTTTTTCGCATTCAAAAACTTTTTTCTATGATTGAAAATTTTCTTTTTTTGATTGAAGTGATTTTTCTTTTTGAAAATCTATATTTTTTTAAGCAACTTATTTTTATATTGAATAATTTAAAAAATGTCCTAGCCAAAATGTCACCCAAACACAAATCAACATTACTTCAATCAAGTTGCTTCAATCAAAAAAACAAAAAAACAAAAAAAAAAACACTTGACTAAAATAAAAAAATGAAAATTGAAAATTATTCAAAGAAAAATAGCTTTCACATGCATTTTTTTTTTTTTTAGTTTTTTGAGTTTCAAATTTATTTTTGCATTCAAACACATTTTTTTATTGAAGAGACTTTTTTTGGTTGAGAATATTATATTTTAATTGAAGCAACTTTTTTTGATTGAATAATAAAGACACAAATCTACCCCCATATAGCTTTGCCCAGTGGATACAATTTTTAAATGGGGTAACTACATTGGCACGACATCAGCGGGCGTACCAAATTCAATGGATGATGGTCTTGGCGAAAAGTATTGCTTAAGCAGCCTGATGTAGAATTCCCCTCAAGAATGATGGGAAACAAAAAATGCTAATTGTCAACTTATTAATATAAATATTCTTGTAAGTTAATTTTATTGCTGACACTGCGTTTTGGGGTCATCAACATGTTGTGCCCCCCCGCCCCAAAAGTCCAACTCCACCTATGCTGATAATGATCCTGATTATTTGATTCAGGTGTGTTGGAGGAGGGAGACGTGGAAAGCAGACTGCCCTCGAGGACTGGAGTTGGTGACCCCTGCTCTAGGAAGTGTTTTCTGCTGCTCAAAGTGTATTTCATTTACATTTGTTCCTTAAATTTGCACACCTATTTCATGACACTATTTTGCACTGTAGTTTATCATGCTATAACATAGCACCCCAGTGGGGTTCAAACATTTATGGTACAATATTTTTGTGTTTTTTTTGTATCTCCAACTGAAAGATGCACTCGTGTTGTTCACTGTTCTGTTAAAACTGTTCTTAAACTCATGTTGTTTGTATATGACTTATTTTGGACTGATGCCCTCGTGTTCTTCACTCATCACTTCAATGTACTTGAACTCGTACTATGAGGAAAAAATGTTTGCATGCAATTTATATTGGGTAGACAATTTGTCAAATGTTTAATGAGCAAATTGTCAATAAAAACAGTTGCCAATCAAATGTTTCTCTTGTGTGCAACGACTTTAGGCTAATAGAAACTTATCTAGAATATTAATGATTAATTTGATATTTTAATTAATATTGATTAAAAAAACATTCAGTAAAATATACAATTATACAATATAAATCCGCTACAATCATGAGTAAATAATACTCAATTTTATTAGGTATTAAGTGATATAATGTTTCAAAAGGTTAAGTAAACCTTTAGTATATTATTGTTGATGCAATTAGGTAATATTTACTCAGTAAAACTGGCTAAATTTTACACCATCAAACTAAGTGTAAATTGTTACCTCGATTTTATTGAGTAAATTCTATAGGCTATTTTTTACAGTGTAGAATTATTTCAAGTTAAAAAAAAAATGTTCACCTGCATATGTTGAATGAGCAACACTAAAGCTAACTAAGGTATTGCAATCTCAAATAAGTAATCTAATTCATCCAAGTTAATTCAAGTACTGCAAACTCAAAATAAACGATTGAATTTTTAAGGTTAATTTGAGTCCTCAAAACTTGAAATGATTAAAGTACATCTAATGAATTTTAGCAACAAATTACATTTTCTAAGGCAGCAAGGTGGCATTCTTAGTTTTAAATATAGTCAACTTCTCATATTTTCCAGTTTATTTTATTTATTGCTTGTGTCGCATTGCTTCAAATGTAGTATCACAGGTCTCTGTTAAATACTATCACACCCCACAACAAATAGGTTTTAGTTCATTCATTGCATAAGTCTTTTCATGGAAAATTGCTAAAAATGTTATCATAATATGTTGAGCATATTTCTTGACATTTTCATGACTATTTTATAAATCTGCCCTGATGGGTAAATTGCTTTGACTGTCTTGTTTAAGAACAATCACACAATGACTATCATTCTGATAGCAGATATAGAACATGTGTTCCTTGACATAGGAATTTAATTTTGAGAATTGAGGAATAAGAACTAGATTTTGCAGGTAATAAATGGTGTTTAGCTACCTGTAATAATTGTTTTAAGAATTGTTATGCAAATGGCAAGGATTATTCAAGAAATGTACCAAAACTGTCTGAGAAAAATTGTACTAAAATCTAAATGAATAAAACTCCTTTAACATCCTAATGTTAAAGTGGGTGTGTTGAAGCTGTGTGATGTGACTTACAGCCAGTAACCACTGTCGATGAAGCAATCCAGGTCGTCTGTGATGTCATCATCGGTGAACGCTATGCAGGGATTAGATAAAGATCATTCAATATTACTTGCAAGAATTAAAAAAAATCTTACACAGTGGAAATTTCTCTGAGGTTGTATCTTATACATGTAAAAGTCACCCACAACTATCTTTACCAAATAAGGTGCATGTGCTTTCTGACTACTATTTTTTTCCTCAAACTAACTCATCTGGTGATCGTTAGGAAAGAATATAGGTGGGTGTGGGAATTAAAAAAAAAACTACCACATTTTCTGGACTATAAATCGCACTATTGTTCATTGTTTGGCTTGGCTTGCGACATACTCAGGAGCGAGTTAGATAATATCAAAATATAGAATTTTAAATCATCTCAATAGCCGACCGCGAAGTGAACATTAGCCATTACCAGCCACTAGAGGGCACTCTTGTCTTGTGATTAAGAGGCACTGAGAGAGAATGCGCTTAGAATGATGACAGACAGGCAGACAGATAGGTAGGTAGAGAGATGGATAGACAAATAGATACATAGATCGATAGATACCGTAATTTTCGCACTATAAGGCGCACCTGACGCCACCCACACAATGTGACACGAAAACAGCATTTGTTCACAGATAAACCGCACTGGACTATAAGCCGCAGTTGTCCTCACTGTATTATAAGTGTCTATCATGAGACCAACCACCATGAAGCTTTGAACCAAATGGCTGCAAAACTTCATTGCTTTAAGAAGCTTCATTTGGCCATCACTGCTCCCTTGTGGGAGACAAGACAGTCAACCTATGCTGCCACCTGCTCTCAACGCTGTTGTCGTCCAACATCCCTCCTAGCACGTATTGCAGCACTAGAGATGTAATTGCAATCCAAATTCATGTTCTTGCTCATCATTTCTTCTGATACTGTTCTAGTTGTTTCATTAATTGCTAGTTATTTAATTATTTGACAGTGGCGCCAAAAGACTGTCATTAGGCAATCATAATTATGACATGACACTGTCATGAGCAATAATGAATGTTTACAACAGATGACATTTTGTGTTGTCCGGCAAATTATTTCACTTTTGAATGGATGTAAAAGATCAATGACAATGAGATCTGTCATAAGCTATCAGTAATGCCCATGATAGTGTCATGTCATAATTATGACGGTCTTATGACAGTGTTATGACGCCGCTGATTTAAAATGAAGGGGAAAACTAGCGGCTTATACTCTGAAAATTACGGGTTGGTAGGTAGAGAGAGAGAAAGAGAGAGAGAGAGAGAGAGGGAGCGAGAGAGGGACCGAGAGAGAGACATACTGTAGATAGATAGTCTGCTGGTCTGAGACCCTTGCTCTAACATGTAGTTTTGTTCTTGGTCATTAAGTTTTTTTTCTGCATGCAATTCTAGGAAAGTTACTGTACAATGGTAATTCTACTTAAGGATGTTTCTACATAAATAATGTTCAGGTTAAGAGACGTCTCACCGGCAACATATTGCCTCTTGTTACAAAAAAAATTTCAGGATACGAAAGGCAAAAATGCAGAATGGCTGGTACTCCTAGCTCTCAGTTTACTGA
The DNA here is from genome assembly GCF_030265065.1 of Corythoichthys intestinalis. Classification (NCBI taxonomy): domain Eukaryota; kingdom Metazoa; phylum Chordata; class Actinopteri; order Syngnathiformes; family Syngnathidae; genus Corythoichthys; species Corythoichthys intestinalis. The sequence goes on from NC_080402.1 coordinate 49,238,063, forward strand.
ACGTAACATACTTTTCGCTGCTCTGCCATTGGCTATTGCCTGGCATTCCTGGCATCCAATTGGCTAAGAGGGACCTCTACTCTATGTGTATTTTTGTATCCAAGCTATATGTTCCGATTACCGGTTTCAAGGTATACCGTGGTATGAAAACGTCATGGCTTTAAAACCGCAAAATTTTCCGTCATACTGCTGTAAGGTAATAGCTATTTTTATGTAAAAAAAAAAAATACATGGAGAAATCCCTCGCTTGCAGCTGCAAGGCTCAACCCTCACCCACCGGTTGTTGCTCAGTGTCAGTGAGTCAGCTGTGCTACACAACGGCTGGAGGAGGTGAAACTCCTGTACTGTTTCCTCCATCGAAGAAAACAAAATCACCGGTATGGGAATAATTCGGCTACAGAAAAGTTACGGTCGGCCGCGGCTTAGAGGAGGAGGGCCAACCGACATGTAAAACATGTTTGCGGAGTGTGGCTAGCGAGGAGGCAATACCTCCAATATGATTTCGCATTTATACAAAATTTAAGGTTAGTAAACACTGTTATGAGCGTTTCCCACCAGTTTAGAGTTCACTCCAGCGTGTTTAGTGTGTCTAGCGGTGGTAAAACCTGAGTTTTTTTCACTCTGGCAACTGTCTGTGTTTAGAAAGAGAGTGTGTGTATAATGTAAACATGATACATGTCATACACACATGCTGTTTATGAAAAATAATTCAATTTTTGTTCCGATGATAATAATGTTGAGCTGTGGCTGTGGGTTTACGCTCACCTAAAGGACTGCAGTTATTTTAATTAGAATACTTCAGTTATTTTTTAATTTTTTTAATATTATACCTATGTCCCAATTTGCTAATATGTTTTGAAAAATAAAAATCCTGTTCAATGGAATTTTCTTTACTGTATTCTTGGTTTTCTACACTATGCACAACTCCGATTCTATGTTTAATGTACAATAATCTAATTGTAACATGTATTTGTTACATGTTTCTATATTCCTATTTTGGTTGTTTAGTTGTTAGGTCTTGTGTGTGCTTCTAATTCATTATATTGAATCAAGCAGTTACTATATGATTATAAAGAACTTCCAGCAGGCTGGCACTCACCGCTGCAGTTGCTCGTACAGTTGTTCGCACTGTATCGAGCCGGTGACTGGCAGAAGTAGCTGTCTGAGAGCTGGAAGAGGCCATGGTAGCCCACCGACCATTCCTTGACAAAATTCGGGTGTTCAACGTTGTCGTTATCATCGGCGCTGAATTTATCATCAGCCTCATTCAGCTTATCTTCGTCAAAATCGTTCTCTTGTTCATTCAGCATCTCCATCAACTTCCTCCAGTTGTCCAGTCGGACATTGTATTCCTTTTCATGGTAAAAGTATTCGCCTTCCTCGTCATAAACTTCACCACAAAACTGGTCAAATGGTTCTTCCTCAGGTAAAGGTTGGTCATCTTCTTCCTCCTCTCCATCAGCTGAAGGTTCTTCCTGTTCTTCAACTGAAGGTTCTACCTCTTCCATTCCTTCTTCCTCTTCTACCTCATCTTGGCCGCCATCACTGCTCGTCTCATTATTATTGGGGTTCTTGGTAGAGCTGACTGTTTCGTTGCTTAGGTTGATTTCATTTGCTGCTGTCGTGGAGCCTGTGGTGGTGGTGGGGGTGGCACGGTGACCACAGATGTGTACAGTGCTGGTTTCTAATTTAGAGAGCCTTTCGATGTGGCAAACAACTGTGACAAAAACAACAAGGAGAGATTTAGGATGAACTCAATCAATACTGTAGATCTTGTCATCGATAAATAGTTTCATTATTTTTTTTTTTCTAACAGGCAGAGTCAAGCTTGTCCATGAAATTCCGGTTTGTAAACCACCATAGTGATCAACACATTCTTGTGCAGCGTCCAGGGGTGCTGCCAGGGATTTTGGGCCCCATGAAAAGCTATCACCGGGACACACACACACATTTAGGGTATCAACTACGTAATTTCCTGCATTATGGTGAATCTTTACACATTAATTTGTACATTTTCTGCATTAATTTAAGATGAAAATATATTTATGTAAACATACAGCGTATAGAGCAATAATGAATCGACTGATATCATCTATAAAAAAATGTACTGAAGGCCAACTTTTACAATCTAAATATATTTTTGTTAGAATTATTCTCAAAGCAAATACCATAATGAATGACTTAGAATTAGGGCTGTCAAAATTATCGCGTTAATGGGCGGTAATTAATTTTTTAAATTAATCATATTAAAATATTTGACGCAGTTAACACACATGCCCCGCTCAAACAGATTAAAATGACAGCACAGTGTCATGTCCATATGTTACTTGTGTTTTTTGTCTCCCTCTGCTGGCGCTTTGGTGCGACTGAATTTATGGCTTTAAGCACAATGAGCATTGTGTAATTATTGACATCAACAATGGCGAGCTACTAGTTTATTTTTTGATTGAAAATTTTAAAAATTTTATTAAAACGAAAACATTAAGAGGGGTTTTAATATAAAAGCTCTAAAACTTGTACTAACATTTATCCTTTAAGAACTACAAGTCTTTCTATCCATGAATCGCTTTAACAGAATGTTAATGTTAATGCCATCTTGTTGATTTATTGATATAATAAACAAATACAGTACTTATGTACAGTATGTTGAATGTACATATTCGTCTTGTGTCTTATCTTTCCATTCCAGCAATAATTTACAGAAAAATATGGCGTATTTTATAGATGGTTTGAATTGCGATTAATTACGATTAATTAATTTTAAAGCTGTGATTAACTCGATTAAAAATTTTAATCGTTTGACAGCCCTACTTAGAATAAATGTTTTGTTTTAACTTTACTACAGTGTACATTACAGTATACAGTATACAACTGTTTTAGTATGAAGAGCTTGCTAAGGGTTTGCCTGCTGTACTGATTAAATGTAAGCTAAAAGTGGAGCAAACACTAGCTAGCAAACAATTACAGTATTTCATTATGGAGTAGGCTTAGCCTCATCTGGAAAATCGCGATCTCCACTATAGGCTACACCTCCAAAGCGAGGTCTCTTGTTAACAAACTAAATTCAATTGATGTCAAACTAAATTCAATAAATTCTTGACAAACTGGATTCAAGCCGATTTTAAAAAAGAACATTTCCACACCAACTTTCAAAATCTGTAGGATACCAAAAAATGCCATCATGATTTGAAATTCATGTTTTTCAATAGGTGAACGTCGCTCATTGAGGCCGGGAAAATCCTGTATTTCTTAAGGAGTAAGCTGGGACCTCGCTTCGGAGCTTTGTAATAGAAATCGCGAAGTTCCAGATGGGGCTGGAGTGGGCTAAGATAACAGGTTAATGTTCATTGCTACACTGACACAAGACACCGACCTTCCTTTGTTAAGTACTTTGTCACATCCTGTTGGCATTTTCTACCCCTCTCCTGTTTTGCTTTCTTTTCTTTCCTCTTTTGATAACCCGATTTTTGTTTTGAAAACATTTCTGCAGTACCGCGCACTCCGAGTCATTGACTAGTGTAAATGTGCACCGCTGCTCCCGGTCTGATCGAAGGAAGGGCGGACCAAACAATTCAATATAAATACGGGGGTTGAGGGGGAGGCTGGCAATATATGTGCTCTCTGGGTCTTTACTTTTTGCCAAAAACAAAACAAGAAAAAGATCTCTTCGTTGTATTCCTATTAAAATTATAATGATTAATATTTAAATTTGCAAACGGTTACCCAATGTTCTCATTTTCTTTGTGGGGCCCATCGGGGCATGGGCCCTTAGAATCAATATCACTTTTCACCCCTATACGGCGCCCCTGGCAGCGTCACATCACTTTGGATTTGTGCTTTTGATTAGAAGATAAAGATGAGCTGGTCAATGTCGATTTGTCTCATCAGTTAGAAGCGAGAGTCATGTCAACAAGTTGAAAGTCAGACTCACACACTGCAAATGTATAACATTTAATCAGATTATTTTTCTTAAATCTAGTCAAATATTTTCTCCATCTTGCTTTGAGCGTTAAAGACTAGTTAACGGAGTAATGGTTCAGATTACTCCACTTACTTGAAGTAAATATATTGTATTTGTTCTTATTAAAAGTTGGTATTTTTCACCTAAATCAAGGAACATTTGCTTTCAAATAACGTTTTGAACAATATTTATTCTTGAATTAGAAAAATTTACAAATTACATAGCTATTTTTAAGATTAAATATACTAAATTATTGATTAAAATAAGTCTGTTAAGCTTATTTTCAGCTTGCTATTTTTCTTATTTCAAGAAATCTAAGTAAAATTTACTTGAAGGACCGGCATATAATTTCACTTGTTTCTATTAGATTTACACTGAAAACAAGGGAATTTAACTCGGTTTAAGGAGTTGTGTTTTTGCTTGAACAACACACGTACTTATGTGTGTTGTATACAGTATGTAGAAGACTATCCGTTGGGATAGGTAGTACTAAATAGGTCATGATCATGGGAAAGGATGTTGCAGTTTGTGCTAGTGCTGTACAATATGATGAAATATATATCGCCAAAATGATATAAAACTTTCTATCCACATTTTACATGTCTATCATCTATGGGGCGCCGTTTGTAAAGCAGCAAATGCTATACAAACACTGCAAAATTTTCTCACATTTAGCGCCACACAGTAATTAAAATGGTTTGAAATTTTGAGTCACTTTTTTTGTGTGTGCATATTTACAACATTATTTAGCAACTTAAATATTTATTTTTAAACAAGACGTTTTGGACCTGATTGATTAAATCCAGAACTAAATATTTAATTTAAATCTTAAATTTATATCCTATATCCTAAATGTTAAATCAGGAAACGGTCAGAACTAAATATTTAGCTTAATATGCGAATTCACATGACTGGAGACCGGAAATAACAAAATAAAAGCTGGTGGAGCAGCTCAGACTGTCTTTTTACGTAGCTTGAAAATGAATAAAACCTACTCAACGTTTACAGTCTGCTCTTGGACATGAGTCATTGTGATAATAACAATATATAAGTAAAATACATATTTAGGAGAAACTATTTAAAGAGTTTTTTTTGTGTGCTCCAGCTTTTATTTTGTTACTTCCGGTCTCCTGTCATGTGAATTTGCATATTAAGCTAAATATTTAGTTCCAACCGTTTCCAGATTTAGCATTTAGGATATAGGATATAAATTTAAGATTTAAACTAAATATTTAGTTCTTTATTTAAAAATTCAGTTCCAAAACGTCTTATTTAAAAATGAATATTTAGGTTGCTAAATAATGTTGTATATGTGCAAAAAAGTGACCCTAAAAATTTCACACCACGTTTTCAACACTGTGTGGCGCTAAATACGATAAAATGTTGTCATAATTTTCAGCATGTGCTGCTTTACAAACTAAACAATGATAATTATCATATCAAATCTCATAATTATCATCAGACATAAATAGACCTTTCCCTGCAATGCACCTTTTGACCAGCAGATTACGTCCAATTTCCTCTGACTTGCTGCATTCAATACCACCAATCGGCCTCAAGGTGTCCCCATTTCCACTCAATAGTTAGCCAGTTGGCTCCCCCTGCCAACCGTACACGAGTAATTCATTCAAGACAATTGTAAATAACGACACATGTAATCAACACAGAACACTGACAACAGAATTCACTCAAATATCTCTCAGAGGGACAGTGGTTACTACAGTGGACAGCTGGATTATTATTTCTTGTTGTATTTTTGAATAAAAATGCATTCTGCTAAAGGTAAGAGGTATTTTCCAATTGCAATTCTTTTTTGATACTTAAGACTACTTTCACATTAGTGAGCTGGAGCATTCACAGTTTGTGTTGTGGTAGTTAGTAAAAGAAGTATTACGTTTACGGTATGTTAAAAACACCCATTGATGGCGCTAGATGTCCAATCCATCCCCTTCCAGTCAAAAATGAATTGGACAGCGTCGGTAATGGCAGCACTCTCAAGGTTAAACTACGGATTCAGATTAAATGAATTAGCTGTCTGTATACAATTTGGATGGTTTTGCAAATGCGTGACATTGGACTGAACGAGTGTCCACATGTGTGTAGATAATGGACGTGAAGGCAATCAGAATCTTCGGAATGACAATAGCTTTGGTCAATTTAAAAATGACCATAAATTCATTATGTTTTGTGGCAAAATTTATGCTAATTCATCTTAACTAATTTTAAAAATGTGTCACTTTGACTCATCTTGCTGTTCCGGGTCACTTTAAAAAAATGTTGTTGTTTTTTTTAACAATTCAACCAAGTCAAGTTTTCAGCTTATTCAATTATTTGTTGACATTCCCCAAATTTGCCAGATGAAAAATAATATAAAAGACATTTTTAGACAGTTCTAACTCCAAAATGTTCACCTCATGTTGATATACTATTTCAAGCGATACCCACGCATTGCTAGGACAACGTCGGTGAAGTTCTTTGTGCTCTCTGTGAGGGTGATTCGCTCCCGCAGCTTGTCGCGCAGCTCGCACCTGGACACTGTCCGGCCCTGGCACTCAAACAGCATCACCAGCCACAAAAACAGGAACGCTGAGGTTAGCTTCATTTTCGATACTTCCTGTCAACAAACACATACAGTCGGTAAACTTATTTCATCACAATTTTCAAATTTTTATATTGAATACAAATTGATGCTTTCAAACAAAACACAAATGAATGGATCATTTACTCTAGTCTTCACCAGGGGGGTCCAAAGTCCAGCCCTTTTTTATTTTAATTTTTGGCAGCCTACAGCATGCACCAAAATGAACATTTGATTATGCTCCGTCAGTGCCCTTGGTGATGTTAGACGTCCAATCCATTTTAAAAGCATTTAAATTTAAAGCGTTTGTTCATTCGCCCTGTAAAGAGTTAAGAATAATACTGAACTAAAATAAGTACAAAATAAGTAAATAGAATATTAAAGAACATAAAAAAAACTTGAATGGCTTTCTGTGTCACCTCCATTTTCAAACGGATTAGACGTCATTCACCATCAGTGGCTGTGAATGAGTTCGCAAACACATAAATACATAAGAATAGTATTAGTACAGAAATTCCAAATATAGAAAATTAAATTGGAAAAAAATAGAGCCAAGAATTAGAAAATCGTATAATATAAAAAGGTTACAAAAAAATAATACTAATAATAATAATAATTTCAAAATGAAAAAAATAATTAAACAAACATACTAAATTAATATTTTTTAAACTATAATTTTGGCCAATTGTCAAAAATCGTCCGATATGCACGTGTGATGCATCATTGGAAAGCTTAAAATCTCAATTTTATGGGGGAAGAAACATTTTGAACAGGAGGGCATTTTTTAAAAAAAGAACATTTTTTAAACAGCAAAAAACCCTAACCGGAGGTGAGAGCATGCGTGAGCATTTTTAAAGACACCATGGCGCCATTGCGTACTTACCTCTTTTCAATCCAAAAACCCCATGTAGCATGTATCACCGAGTGTCAAGACACAGCTGTGAATGCAGCCGGATTTTTGGCGGATTTTATGGGTGAAAAATGGTAATATAACAAGGGTCGCAATGCAGAAATCGCAGACATCAAGCAGTGGTCGAGATTTTCTTTTTCACATATTTACCGTTTTAAAGTGTGTTTTTTTTTTCAAATTTTCTTTGTTTGGCTCTATTATTTATCATCTAAAATACTGAGGAAAATGCGACAGTTACGAAAAAAATACAATTCAGCGATACTTATGAGGTAGATAGATAGATAGATAGATTTTTGCTTAGTATACACAAAATGTTACTTAAAATGAGTGTTTAAAGTTTGAAATAAGTCTGTTAAGCCCCCTTTTCAGCTTAATGAAAGCATAGCTATTTTTCTTATTTCAAGAAATCAAAGCGAGTCAAATGTACTTGAAGCACTGCAGATAATTTAACTTCTTCTGTAGCAGATTTACTCTGAAAACAAGGGAATTTAACTTGTTTTAAGGAGGTATGTTTTCCAGTGTAGAAATTCAGGCATCCAGCGGTTAAACGTCCTTACTCAGTCTTTATTTTGTATATAACTTGTCATAAAAGTCTATAGGTTGAATTTAGTCCACGTTCTACTGCTGATGACTAAACGATAGAGCAAAAGTAAAAACATTCTTTTCCTTGTGAACCAAATGGTAGTTTCAATGCTTATATTATTCCATAACGAAATATTCTATTTGTCTTTATCCAAAATGGTCTGAAGCAGTTGAGAGCGAATGAGATAATGACCCTAAAGTAACTGCTTTAAAGATGATCAACTGACTGCAGATTGTCCTCCTTTTTTAGTTCTGAATGTGGAATTTAAGTTAAAGAAATTCAAAGTGCACCTCAACTCATTTTATTACTCAGAACGTAGCTGACAAAAAGTTTGAACACCCCTGATTGAATTCTCCTTGTGTCATAGTACCCTAATGTACGATAAGAGGAAATATAGTAGGAAGCTTACCTTTCGGGAGTTTCTTCTGAGTGTGCTAGTGCCGGCAGACAAGCATTTATAACAATGTGTTTTGGTGCGCTATGGACTAACCTGTTTTGTCTTCTTGGCTGCAACAGTCTTTAGCATTTACTGCAAGCCTTTAAGGAAATAAAAGGAAGGCTAAAAAAAGGCAGATGTTTTCATTTTGATGAGATAAGAGTGGCGATAAGGACAGGAAACGTGCATGAATATTTTAATCAGGAAGGGACGAAAATATCATGGCCAGTTTTTCAAGTTTGTATTTGTGGTATAATTTTCTGAAATAAGATGGATTTATTTATTTTTTTCTCAAACAATGGTCGTGGACACATACAGAGAACATGACATAAGTTTATTTAACTGTATGGCATTCAATTAGGCAAGTGGACACAACAAAATAAAAATACATTTTGCACTGCAAAAAAATTACCAAAAATATGTCAAGTTTCTAGTTAAAATATATCTGATCAAACTTAAAATAACGTAAAATTCCATTTCAGTGAGATATTAAAGATGACTTTGAGACATTTTTTTCTTTTTTATTTATTTACTTGTTATAGGCAAAAAGTAACATGCTTTTAAAAAAATTTTTTTACACATTTTTGATCCGACATTTTTTTCCAGTCTACCAGTAGTTTTGAAACGACAATTTCAAAAATGGGCAAACAAAACTAATGGGTGTACCCAGAGGTTGAAAGAGCAGCCAAAAATGTTACTCAAGTAAGAGTAGCATTACTTCAAAATAATATACTCAAGTAAAAGTAAAAGTAGTCATCCAAAAATGTACCCAAGGACATGTAAAAATGTATATGGTGATAAGAATGCTCAAGTAATGAGTAACATTGTGAGTGACTGCTTATGATGTTGGATTTTTTAAAAGCATTTTTAAAAATCTATATCAGGGTTCACTAAATCTGGACCTTGGTGCCACTTTTCCTGTCGTGTTTTCCATGTCTCCCTCCTCCAACACACCTGAATCAAAATAATCAGGATCATTATCAGGCTTCTGGAGAGGTTGCTGATGACATAATCATTTGATTCAGGTGTGTTAGGGGAGAGAGACGTGGAAAACACGACAGGAAAAGTGGCACCGAGGTCCGGATTTAATGAACCATGATCTATATGAACGGTTATCATTATACTTTAAAGAAGAAGACTATAACCTTTTACATAAGCACATTAAGCCAAAGGAGGGAAAAAAATAATTGCATTTGGGTGAGAGAAAAAAAATACTGAAATGAAGCCTCATTCGTTGAAAGAGCATGAGTGTCATCTAGTGGAGAAAACATATTTCTTATTATGAAACCGAAGGATTATAACTCCAGTTTTCCGTGGTCAATCGGTGCCAAATAAAAACTAGGAGATTAAAATCTGCACTTTCGAGTCATGCTGACGGCAGTGCTCTATGTCAAATACTTATTTTTTACTGTGCTTTAAGGATGGCACGTGATTGAACTGGCCGGCGTGATCATATAACGGCAAGCTTGAGTCTAAATGGAACAATGGAGTCATGTAATATTTTAATTTTTTTTGTAATAGATCTCCTGTTCAGCTGATTGACATGAAGAATGGAAATCTGAGTGTCCGATTGGTCAGAACAGTTTTAATGTATCACACGGGCGTATCACATACTCCCATTGTGATCATTCAATGTGCCCCGTTTATTAGGAGAAAGCAGTGAACAGGAAGGGGCTATGGGGGGACAGAAAAAAAGATCATAGGCGAGACCGACAGACGAAGCACAAACTACAACAAAAAATACATTGAATGCCTACACTAACATGGGGTGTGACAAAATATCGAAATGGGGATGTATCGTGATACTTTGTATCCCAAAAGGTTATCGATATGCTCCTGCCAAGAATCGAGATATCGTTTAAAATAAAGGTGTCAATGTCTAAAAAAATAAAAATAAAAAATGAACCAACAAGTTGCTACAAAATCTTTCACCATAATAGTGTCTCAGTTAACTCTAAGGCTACATTGACTATGTTCGACGCCCAATCCATTAAGACTGGGAACGTTCGTTCATTCGAAACCAGAGCATTCAGTCATTCTGTCCCATTTTCAGGGCATTTACAGGTCACTTGCTGTTCATTTTAGGGAATTTACAGGTCATTTCCTGTTGAGTTTGAGTCATTGCCTATTCATTTGGGTGATTCCTAGGTCACTTCCTGTTCTGTAACTCAAAATAAACAGGAAGTGACCCATAAAATACCCCCAAATCAACAGGAAGTAACTGAAAGTCAACAGGTAAATGACCTTAAATGGCCCAAAATGATCTCATTGCCCGGCATTGGCTGCCACTGACGGCCATAGACGTTCAATCCATTTGAAGTGAGAGGGATGGCAGCAAATGAGCGATTCCACCCTCCCAATTCAAATGGATTGGACGTCTACTTGTGATAAACTCATTCCAATTCACAGCAGAAATTTGTTTTTCTGTCTATTAGTTGTTTGTAGAATTTCTTAGAATGATCTCCTGATGTATCGATAATTGTTGTATCGCCATATCGTCAGATCATCGTTATCGTGCACTTTGTATCGAAAATCGTATTGTATCGTGAGGTACCAAGAGGTTCCCACTCCTAACACTATGAATATGTTGGAGCTATCGTTAGCTAGTTGTATTTATAGTTGACACCATGTGTGTGTGTGTGGGGGGGGGCTGATGACCAAGAAGAAAGAGGAGGGGTCAGGGGGTCAGAAAGATAAGTGATTGGGAGGGGTGGAGTGTACACAAATCAGCCATGTGAGGTGTAGAACCCAGTGTTTGTGTGAATCCCTTGTGAGTGTGAGTATGTTGGCATCCTATTCTATGCTTCCTGATCGCTAATCCTAACACTGAGTTTTTCTGCTTGAGTGTGTCTTGCACCTAATCGTGGGTGAATCCCATCAGACATGTGATAGTCCTGGAGACAAGTGAAAACGCTGCGGATGAGGCGGCTCAAGGCCACGGCCCTTCCCCAGCCAATTGGAGGGGGGGGCGAGCCAGCGCAGTTCATCCCTCCTCCCGCAGGCCAGCAAGGGGGCCACTGTTATCCCCCCGGAAACATCTGCACCCCCATCAACCGGCCTTCAGGGATAGGATGAAGGGACACGCCACCACCAATTCCAATTCCAAGCAGTTCTTGAACGCAAGACGAGCAATAACCTCGCCGAAAACCTTCCTTGTGATGTACACGGAAGTCATGGTGTCAGTCATGTATATGTTTTTAAAAAGGATAACTTCGAAATCCAAGCTGAGCCCTGGACAAGATTCTGACACAGATGAAGGCTGAAGTATGATTCGTGGTTAAAAAAAAAAAACAGAGATAGAGAGCTCAAAGGCAAGGCAATTCAGTTAAAGCTATGTTTCGTTCAGATTTACTTACACCGGGGATGAGACGAAACCTACTTCATTATGTTTCACGTTCCATCAATTATCACACTCGGAGTAAATAAAAATATTGAGAGATTATATGATAATTTATTATACTGTACAGAAAGTCATTTTTGGAACATTGTCAGTTTGTGGTGTGTTTTCCCAATGTAAAAGCATGCCGTGACTCAGAAAAGGTTGAAAAATACTGCCTTAGAGACTGCGGGTCCCACCTACCGCCCTATTACTGTGGCTGCCAGGTCCCTGACGGGCAACCATTACCCAGCACCATGATGGGATTGTGTGCAGTGTCTGCATTAAAATAGGAGAGACCGTCTTAGGGCAGTGGGACCACCGCTGGGAAGTTCTTCCCAGTCGCCCGTCCCACCGCCCCTCACCGAAACTCCCCAGTGGAATATGGTGTATGTGGTGCATTCAAAGAGGAACAGGAATGGAGTCATTTGATTATTGCTGCAACGTCTCATTGGTGAAACTGGTAATGCCACTGTTGGCGTTTCTGTCAACAAAAGGAAACTAAGTAAACTGTAAAATAAAAAGGAAATGTAGTGACTAGTGTAGTCCAAAATAGCGGCATAACAATAGCGTTTCTTCTCCACAAATCTACTCAAGTAAAAGTAAAAAGTATGGCTTAGTAGAACTACTCTTAGAAGTACATTTTTCACCAAAAGTTACTCAAGTAAATGTAACGTGTTACTACCCACCTCTGGGTGTACCACAATGTAAAATTTAAATTTGCTTTTAGGCAAAGCTTGGAAGTCAATTTACCTGTAAATGAATTAAAATTCCATTGACGCATTGGCTGAACGATACCAGCCCTCCCAGTTCAAGTGGATCAGACGATTATCGTCGTCAATGGGTATTTTTAAACATTCTTTTTTTACCAACTACCACATCACATACTCTTTTTGAGACAAGATAAACTCACACTGGGCCTCATCGTAGTTGAGAAACTTGTTTAGTTTCACTTGGTTTCACTCCAAAGTGGTCCTGATAAGTAGTCTGAGGGGGGTAGGGACCAGGTCCGAGTGTGGCGAATGCTCGTAGGGAGCGTACATCAAAACTTTCTGGGATGTCTTTGGTTGAACGTTTCGGAAATGAGCGGGAACCACACCTGAAATAAAAAGTAAAGACAGGAAACAACATTGAGTCACGTCACACATAAAGTGGGACAAATAAGTATTTAGTCAACCACCAATTGCGCAAGTTCTCCTACTTGAAAAGATTAGAGAGGCCTGTAATTGTCAATATGGGTAAACCTCAACTATGAGAGACAGAATGTGGAAAAACAGAAAATCACATTGTTTGGTTTTTAAAGCATTTATTTCCAAATTAGAGTGGAAAATAAGTATTTGGTCACCTACAAACAAGCAAGATTCCTGGCTGTCAAAGAGGTCTAACTTCTTCTAACGAGGGCTAACGAGGCTCCACTCGTTTTGTATTAATGGCACCTGTTTTAACTCATTATCGGTATAAAAGACACCTGTCCACAACCTCAGTCAGTCACACTCCAAACTCCACTATGGCCAAGACCAAAGAGCTGTCGAAGGACACCAGAGACAAAATTGTAGACCTGCACCAGGCTGGGAAGACTGAATCTGCAATATGTAAAACGCTTGGTGTAAAGAAATCAACTGTGGGAGCAATTATTAGAAAATGGAAGACATACAAGACCACTGATAATCTCCCTCGATCCGGGGCTCCATGCAAGATCTCACCCCGTGACGTCAAAATGTTAACAAGAACGGTGAGCAAAAATCCCAGAACCACACGGGGGGACCTTGTGAATGACCTACAGCTGGGACCACAGTAACAAATGCTACTATCAGTAACATAATGTGCCGCCTGAGACTCAAATCCTGCACTGCCAGACGTGTCCCCCTGCTGAAGCCAGTACACGTCCAGGCCCGTCTGCGGTTCGCTAGAGAGAATTTGGATGATCCAGAAGAGGACTGGGAGAATGTGTTATGGTCAGATGAAACCAAAATAGAACTTTTTGGTAGAAACACATGTTCTCGTGTTTGGAGGAGAAAGAATACTGAATTGCAGCTGAAGAACACCATACCCACTGTGAAGCATGGGGGTGGAAACATCATGCTTTGGGGCTGTTTTTCTGGAAAGGGACCAGGACGACTGATCTGTGTAAAGGAAAGAATGAATGGGGCCATGTATCGAGAGATTTTGAGTGAAAATCTCCTTGCATCAGCAAGGACATTGAAGATGAGACGTGGCTGGGTCTTTCAGCATGACAATGATCCCAAACACACAGCCAGGGCAACAAAGGAGTGCCTTCGTAAGAAGCATTTAAAGGACCTGGAGTGGCCTAGCCAGTCTCCAGATCTCAACCCCATAGAAAATCTGTGGAGGGAGTTGAAAGTCCGTGTTGCCCAACGACAGCCTCAAAACATCACTGCTCTAGAGGAGATATGCATGGAGGAATGGGCCAAAAAACAGCAACAGTGTGTGAAAAGCTTGTGAAGAGTTACAGAAAACAGTTGGCCTCCGTTATTGCCAAAAAAGGGTACATAACAAAGTATTGAGATGAACTTTTGGTATTGACCAAATATTTATTTTACACCATGATTTACAAATAAATTATTTAAAAATCAAACAATCTGATTTTCTGGTTTTCCACATTCTGTCTTTCATGGTTGAGGTTTTCCCATGTTGACAATTAGAGGCCTTTCCAATATTTTCAAGTGGGAGAACTTGCACAATTAGTGGTTGACTAAATACTTATTTGCCCCACTGTATACGTCTAAGTTACTAGTGGGATTTGTTGTGATTATATTGTGTAGTTTCAAAATATTCCAAGCCCGGCAATCGGGAGGATGTGGTCAAATCCCGGGGGGCCAGCCGGCTGGGTTTCAAGCATTTTAATACTACAGTATTATATATATTTTTTAAATTATTATTACATTTATATACAGTACAGGCCAAAAGTTTGGATACGTCTTCTCATTTTTGCGTTTTCTTTTTCATGACTATTTACATTGTAAATTCTCACTGAAGGTAATAAAACTATAAATGAACACGTGTGGAATTTTGTACTTAGCAAAAAACAGTGAAATAACTAAAAATATGTATAATATTCAAGTATCTCGAAAGTAGCCACCCTTTGCTCTGATGACTTTTTTGCACATTCTTGCCATTCTCTTGATGAGCTTCAAGAGGGAGTCACCTAAAATGGTTTTTGACTTTACAGGATGCCCTTTCAGGGTGTATTCGTAAAATTTGTTGCTTTATCAATAGGGTTAGGACATTCATTTGTGTTGCATTGAATTAGGTGTGTCCAAACCTTTGGCCTCTACTGTATATATAGATTTTTTCAGACGCATCTTGACGTGTGCAGGCGACAAAAACATGCAGCTCCGCCCGCTAATCGGAGTCTGTATTAAGCCAAATTTGGTACTAGCCCGGCGCTCACCTGGATCATGGATAAAAGAGCAAGGGTGGAGTTGTCAGGAGTGGGGGGCATGGAGGACCAAAACGCAGGGAAAACAAAAGATGGAGGCAGGGCAGGGTGGTGACAAACTCAAAAATGCTTTAATAATAGTTAACCAAAATAAAGTTCAAACAAAAGACCAGGGGATTAAAGAAAAGATTTCAACATTTACTCAGGAACTTGAACACGAGGGCTATGACACAGGAATCAACAACAATTCGACGATGACGCAACAAAGACTGACAGCACATGGGGTACCTAAATACAGACATGGGGTAAAGGGACAATGAAATACAAGTGGTTGATACAAGAGGAAGCTGATTGGTGGATACACAGGGGGCAGGCCACAACAGGTGAAATAAAAGGATAATCACATGGACAAGAAACACTAGGGCAAAACCCAAACGCAACTTAACTCAAAGCATAGCAGGAGTCAAAAAAATAAAAAGAGAAAATGGCTTGAAAAAGAATCGGCAAAATGTGCAAAAATAGCAATTTTTTTCATACAAAAAGGTTGCGGCCTCAAAAGACAGAGGATTACAATGAAATGGGTAAGGCAAGAAAATAAAATTCAACTTGCACCGTGTGATACGACAACAACACATAACTTTGGAAACATTGCCTTGTAGCACCTCATGAGGGAGATGCAGCAGCAAGCACTAGCCATGATGAGACCAGCACCGGTGCAGGGCAGGCATGTAGGACTGCAATCTTCAGTGAGTGAATATTAGAATTATTATCATGAATTATGTGGTGTCTTTAAAGTACCATTGATCAGAATGCTTTGTAAAAAAATAAAAAATAGGGGTGGGGGTGCGTTCTGTCACTTTTACAGGCTTGTCCCGTGTTGCCCACTGGCTATTTCTGTACGGGAAGGGCTGCTGGCGCGATTTTATAACCCGGACATTACGTCATTTTTGGTCGGCATCGGTTGTTTCAATGTCGGTCAAATCGTGTTTTTTTACAGAGCCTTTTGTGGGAGCCTTCCCGACGTCGTAACTGCAGTCAATTCAAGATCATCAAGATTGTATTTAAGCCCAGTTGATCCAAGAGAAGGGTGCCGAGAAGTCCCGTGTTGGTCGCCATTCGACACCTCTGCCACCCTTGTTTTGGAATCCCCTTTGTTGTGCTGGTATTTCAGTGTATTTGTTTTATCGGCTCTCTGCCCACCGGTTAGGTTAGTATTATTAATCCCCGTCGACCTACTGTCATGGACCCATTGTGCTATTCCCCCTATTCCGTGATCGCATATATTTTTGCTTGTATTTAATAAACCCTTGCATGCATCCCTCCATTGTTTTCTGATTTGAGGTACAACCTTGTTTCCGCAGTTGCAGACCCTAACATTGGCAGCAAAATAAACCCCGCATTTCCCAAAATAGACGATGGACTCTCTTCCTCGGCTCTCCAATCCAGTAGCAATTTAATTTCGCTATGTTTTCAGTTTAATTTAACTATTCCCATCTTGCTATGTTGATAATTGCGATGTTTGTTTACCGCTTTTCGTCTTACTGCGAAGAAAGAAGAAGTGACAATCGGCCCCCCATGATATTTACGTCATCAGCCATTGTCCTGTGACCTGGGAATTTAACGCTTGCTTTCACATAAGCCTCGTCCCTGGACTTTCCCGGGCATTATACTAAGACGTTACATGTGAAATGCCCGCGTAATCTCCTTGTCAGTTGACCCGGGAAATTTCTTTCACATACAAGGGCAGCCTGTTTAAATCCTGGGATTGTGACGCTGTTTCGGTGTGTGTGAAAGGGGCTTATGTTTCTATACCAGGGGTGGGCAAACCACTGTGGCTGTAGTGGGTCCTGGTCTTTGTTCCAACTGATCCAGAACAGACAGTTTAACCCTTAAAAGTTGTTGGACGTGCCCACGCATCCTACGTGCATGTCATCTTTAAAGCCTCGTCACGTAATGACGTCACCCTCGTGCCGATGGTTGGGCTAGTTTAAAAGTGCAGAAGTTGAGGTTCACTCTCGTTTTTACTTTAAGTCAATCGACCAAGTACAAAAGGAAATAATGTGATTTGAGTTTTATAGTTTTATTGCCCCCATAAATACACATTAAAACACTGCATGGACCACGTGTTTATCTCCATATTTTCCATCCTTTTCCAAAATGGAAAGCACCACAAAAAACAACATATTCCAGGAGCCATTGGGAGGTCATGATGGACGGACATAATGAGAACATTTTTAATATATTGCCGAGCAAGGCGCCACAACGAGAGGGAGGCGAGGTAGTTTTCTGGCAAGACACCCGACTTCAACGCCCAACTTAACCGCTGCTTCAACACTCTACCCTACTCTACTTTTTAAAATTCTATTGATGATTTAATGTGAACAAATAATATATTTTATAATATTTCCTGTTTTGTCTTTGTTTTTAACTTTCTTTTGTTTAAATGTGATTTTTACAAATCATTTTATCTCTGCTCGTGGATCATTATGTGATGTGAAGCACTTTGAATAGCGTACCGCACGAAAGCTAATTTTAAACCATGACGTTGCCATCGTAACCCGGAAGTGGGTCAAAATAAACACACCTTCACATACAACTCATGTAATTACTGCCTGTTTTCTGCCGTTATTCTTTCAAAAAAGAACATGCCAAGTAAACACTGCTGTTATGAAACTTGTAGAAACGTTAATACATTACGACATAAGAAGGATGTTTTTTTTCATATGTTTCCCGATGCCAAAAAAGAGGAAAAAAATGTGAACAACAAATGGGATCAACTTGTGCGGCTGTCCAAAAGACCAGTTTAACGCCAACACCATTCACCTTCAAATGCAGTAAACACTTTGTTGATGAGCAACTCACATTAACTAAAGGGGACAATATGCAAAAAAAAAAAATAGACTGAAAAAACAAAAATTAATAGAACAAAAACGACAGTGTCATTGGACAGAGAGACAGTTTGTTTGTTTTTTTATGTGGGCAGTGTCAGCTCCTTTGCTGTGGTGATGGGTTAGTTTGCATTGACCAACTTGGTATGCCACCTTATTTGATGCTAACAGTGCTCCTGGTTTACTGCTGTAACACTGCTTTTCATATCTCCAGTGCTCTTTGCTGTGTGCTCTTGTTCGGTTAAAAAATACTGCGCACATCCTGAAAACGAGAGCGCCACTGCCACCCACTCAGCAGATATGCAATTACACTTTATTCTAGTATGGCAAAAAAGGATGTTGCGCCAGCCCAACTATTTGAGAAGTACTGCTTTAACTGAACATTTGTATGTTCTTCCACCCAACTCAAACCCACCAGTTCAAACTCCCAATTCAAAATGTGTTTGTGTGTTTTATGTACTAACCTCGTAAATTGAAGCCTGCCCACAAACTTACCCACAATTCCCAGGAAGGACGACGTGGACTCTGCCAAGCTGCCCTGGATATAAACCACCTACATCCCTTCCCTTACGCCAGGCTCTGGAAAGATACAAGAACATCAGGTAATTTTGGTGGGAAATACCTAACAACAACAACAAAAAAACCTTAGCAATACTTGACAATGTGCAAAAGGTTCCTCAAATATTTGCCTCTGATTGGCTGCTGCCATAAATTGGCACTAAATTAGTAGAATTTGAGGTGGTGGCTCACTTGGACTCGGCAGAGTGGTCAGTAGAACCTCTGAACTCGTGGAGCCTCACGGCAATGCCAGGGCCTGCCATCGCTATAACACCACCAACAGATGAACATATAAATATAACATTGATTAATGATCATATTCAGTTTAAAAAATTATTCAAATTCTGATTTTAGAAGGACTGAAAGCCTGTAACGTTATTTCAAATTGACAATGCAGAAATGCACAAATGGAAACTTATAAGATTCAGTTACTGGTTAAGCTGGTTTACCACCAACAATTGGCAAACATGTTATCATTGTTTTCAAAGGGAAAGCGGATATTTCCAGATGTATTATTTTTGCAAAGTGTTAAGATTCATTTGCTAATGCACAAAAGTAATCCTCACGTGAAGCAGACAGGAGAACTGCCACTTCTTTTCTTGAGCTATCGCCCTCTGGTCTGTTCCAAGGTCCAAATGGAGGCGATAGAAACCTAACCCTGTGACGAGAGCAGCAATCGGACACGTCAGTCTCGGTTTGCTTGCTTTGACAGGACCATGTGTTGGATTACATTCAAAGTAAAGTAATTCCCTGCTAAGAAACTGTTTCAGTGCCAGCAAGACCAGTATCAAAACACAACAAATCCTTTGCTGGATTTGTTGTGTTTTGGTACTAGTCTTGTTAGTTCAAAACCCATATGCTGGATTCCATTGCATGGATTTGTTGTGTTTTGGTACTGGTCTTGCTGGTTCAAAAACCAGCATATGCTGGATTCCTTGGGATGGAATTTTTTGTGTTTTGGTACTGGTCTTGCTGGTTCAAAAACAAGCATATGCTGGATTCCTTTGCGGGGCTGGAAGTGTGGACTTTTCCTGTTACCTTATTGGCTTGGTTTGACAACAATAGACATCCAATGTATTTGACCTAGAATGAACAAATGTTTATTCGCTGCCATCCCTCTAAGATCAAATGGATTGGACATCTCCTAGTGATAAACCCATTTAGATATGGCGGAAAACACTCCTGTGACTTGAAGTTCCGCTCTGAGACCCCCAATTTGGCCGACTTTCAAAATTGTCCAATATGCATGTGTGATACATCATTGGAAAGCTTCAAATCTCAATTTTCTGGGGAAAGAGAATTTTTGAACAGGAGGGCATTTTGGGAAAAAACTGTTTTTTAAACAGCAAAAGTTTGGAAGTCATTGTATGTAGTTTTGAAAATTTTAATTGTTTTTGTTTTATTGGGGAGCCTGTGTGGAAATTTCGAAGACAGAGCTGAAATGGAATGTGAGTACACAACAAGCTACAATTAAAATTATTTCCCTGAATGTCAACGGCCTGGGTAACCCAGATAAGAGAGCACGTGTCATGACTAAATTAAAAAAAGGAAAGGGCTGAAATAAATTTCCTACAAGAAACACACTTGCCTAAAACAGAAGTTTGGCTTTAAAAATACATATTACAGCTCACATTCTAATCCGAGGAAAAGAGGAGTAGCAATACTCATGTCTGATGTAATTAAATTTAAACTTAAAAAGAAAGAAAAGAAAAAGAAGGAACTTTTATTCTGGTCAAGGGAACAATAGGCCAATCAATGCTAACATTAGTGAACATATATGCTCCACCAGATAGTAACAAGGATTTCTTTAAATGTATATTTGACATCATAATTATGGAAGCTGAAGGAATTTGCATTTGTGGGGGCAATTTCAATGTGGTAATGAACTATGACCTGGGCAAAAATAGCAATAAGAGAACTAAGAAATCAATTTCTAAATTAATACAGTGGGGAGAACAAGTATTTGATACACTGCCGATTTTGCTGGTTTTCCCCTTGCAAGCCATGTAGAGGTCTGTAATTTGTATCATAAATTCTCTTCAACTGACAACTTGATCCAAGGCGCCATGAACACCTGGCCATTCCTCCAGACATTCCACCAATCGACCTACCAGAGCATCAATGTGAGACCGGCCCTCCAACATGGAAGGAGGTGGAGAAGATTGTCCATCGAGTGAGATCAGCATCCGCTCCTGGGCCAAACGGAGTCCCATACAAGGTGTACAAAAATGCACCAGATGTATGTAGGTTTCTCTGGAGCCTCATGAGGACGGTGTGGCAGAAGAGGTCAATTCCCAAAGCATGGCGCAGGGCGGGCGGGATCCTTATCCCAACGGAGAAAAACGCAACGAACATCAGTCAGTTCCGCCCCATTGCCTTGCTTAACGTGGAGGGTAAAATCTTCTTTGGAATCATCGCTCAAAGGATGGCTGAGTACCTAACCAGAAATGGGTATGTGGATACATGTGTCCAGAAGGCAGGAATACCGGGTTTCTCGGGGTGCTTAGAACACACCAGCATGATTTGGCACCAGATCCAAAGGGCTAAACTTGAGAAAAGCGACCTCCATGCAATCTTTTTGGATCTTGCAAATGCCTTCGGCTCTGTGCCCCATGAACTCCTTTGGACAGCCTTCAAGTTGTGACGGCCCCTGGCCGTTTAACAGTTAATTTCTGAGATTTTTCCAGTCAGCTGATCGTCGCCTCCACCAGCTGGCTGCTTCCCCTCCCACTGTGACGGAAGCTGATCGACGCAGGACGGACCAACGACGTCGCCGCAGCTGATTGGCCAAGAAAAAGGCGCCAAGCTTCATAAACCTGCCGCTGTCAACGTTCTATGAGGTCGCAATTTGGCAGTATTCTGTCGCGTTCCTCCTCGCTAGCTGTTTGCTCGCCATTCACGCTCGTTTGCACTTTGATCGCTAGTTTGATACACTCCCGCTTTTTCGGTGAGATCTTTTGTGTTTATTCGTTATTGGATCGTTTTTGTTCACCACTGTAAATAAGAGCACTGAAGCAAGTAAGGGTAAGTCGCCATTTCTGTTCAACCCGTTTTCTCCTGTTTTGTATAGAGTAGGAAGTTAGGTTAGAAGCTGTCTTTTCTTTGTTCCTTTTACATGATCAGGGCTTAGTTAGCGGGTGGGGTTTAAGTGTAGTTGCTTTTGTTTGTTGTTTTGGCCTGGGCTTACCCTGAAGTCACGCTTCCTCGGCATTTTGTACATATTCATTGCGAGTTTGATTATTGTGTAAATAAATTTGTGTCCACTTGTCCATTTGTGTGGATTGTTTTATGTTACGCCTTTCGCGAGCCATCTTTGGCACGTAACAAAGTTCTTCAACATCCCGGACACCATCACTACCCTGGTCAAGGACTATTTTCAGGACCTGCAGTTCTGCTTCTCCACGCCTGAATTCACCACCTCGTGGCAGCACCTGGAGGTAGGCATCATGGCTGGATGTACCATATCTCCCTTGGCATTCACCTTGGCAATGGAAGTCATTATCCGAGCCTCAAAGTGGGTTGTGGGAGGACAAAAACTTGGTTCTTGCCGGCGCCTTCCTCCCCTGAGAGCCTACATGGATGACATAACCACCCTGACTACCACAGTCCCATGCACCAGGAGGTTGCTCAGAAAACTTGCGGAAAACATCAGTTGGGCCCGTATGAAGATTAAGCCATCCAAGTCACGCAGCATCTCGGTGGTGAAGGGAGTGCTGACTGACCTGCAGTTCTTCATCGGAGACGACCCAATCCCCACTGTGTCTGAGCAGCCAGTCAAAAGCCTTGGAAGGCGCTATGATGCGACCCTGAAAGACAAGGACCAGGTCGAGCAACTGGTCAATGACATCAGCGCAGGCCTACTACCTATTGACAACACCCAACTACCTGGGAAGCTTAAGTGCTGGTGTTTCCAGTTTGGGCTACTACCAAGGTTGTTGTGGCCCTTGGCAATTTACGAGGTGCCTATCTCAACAGTGGAGAAGATGGAAAGGAAAGTCACGGCTCACATCAAAAAGTGGCTTGGAGTCCCGCGCTGCCTCACCACCATAGGCCTTTATGGAGACAGTGCCCTCAAGTTGCCTCTTACCAGCCTTACGGAGGAGTTCAAGTGTGCTAAAACACATCTGCATTTGACACTGAACGAATCCAAAGACCCAGTTGTTAGGGAAAATGCACTAACCTTGGCTACAGGCCGAAAGTGGACTCCAGCAAGGGCAGTGGAAGAAGCAACAGCACCTCTCAGTCACGCTGACATTGTGGGGATTGTTCAGCAAGGAAGAGGAGGCCTTGGATTAACAACTAGCCGTCCAGCCTGGAGAAGTGCCACTGTGTCAGCACGAAGGAAGATGGTGGTGGAGGAAGTGCGGCGTCAAGAGGAGGCAGCAAGAGGGGCCAAGGCAGTCGCTCTTGGCAAACAAGGCCTGTGGATACGGTGGGAGGGTGTTGAAAAGAGGAAGCTGAGTTGGAGGGACGTACTGGCCATGGACGCTACGAGCTTGAGCTTCGCCATCAGAGCAACATATGATGTCCTCCCAACGCCAACTAACCTCCACCAGTGGTTTGGTAAAGATCCTGCATGTGTCCTGTGCACCAAGCCAGCCTCCCTTAGGCACATACTTACAGGGTGTAAAACCAGCCTCACCCAAGGACGGTACACTTGGCGCCACAACCAGGTCTTGAAGAGCATTGCTTCTACTCTGGAGGGAAAGCGAGTTAACATCAACGCCCTACCACAGAGATCTAATAGCTCCTGGGGTCCTGCCTTTGTTCGTGAAGGGGCCACAGCTGCCATGAGGTCTACTACACCATCAGAGAGAAGCCAGTTGTTCCCAGCACGTGACTGGCTGATGCTGGCAGATGTTGGCAAACAGCTGGTGTTCCCCTCAGAGATTGCCACTACCACCTTGAGGCCTGACCTGGTGCTCTGGTCCCCCTCCTTAAAAAAGGTATTTATCATCGAACTCACTGTACCATGGGAGGACTCTATAGAGGAGGCATATGAGCGAAAACACCTGCGGTATTTCGAACTAGCTGCTGAAGCTCAACAGCGTGGCTGGAACACTGAAGTCAGCCCAGTGGAAGTCGGGTGCAGAGGCTTTGTGGGAACAACTTATACAAAGCTGCTGAGGGACTTGGGAGTCAGGGGCCAGAGCCAGCGCACAGCCATCAAAGCTGCGTCAGAAGCAGCTGAAAGAAGCAGCCAGTGGCTATGGCTAAAGAGGAACGACCCAAGCTGGGCCCACAGGTAGTGCGTCAGGAGGTATGCGGTCAGCCTTAGCCTGGCTCAGGGAACTGGACACCCCTGCCATGCATAGTCCCCCTGAGGTTTTTTTTTGCCACCTTGCACCAAGGCGACTGCCTTGGCTAATTGGGCTTGGGACGCAAGCTCAGGGCTGATCACCCTGCAGCTGGCCGCCTCTGGGGAGGGTGTATAGTGTCAAAGGCCGAAACACCCCATGACCCAGTGGGACACTACTGAGGATGCGTACCCAAATTAATTCCCCTATCTTTAATACCAACATTCATCGAGAAGTCTTTTGCATGTGCCCGCACAGGAATTTTACCATCCCATTCTGTGTTTTCTGGAAACTGTGAGGGACGTAATCTAATACAAAAATCCAGAAAATCACATTGTATAATTTTTAAATAATAAATTTGTATTTAACTGCATGAAATAAGTATTTGATACATTACCAACTAGTAAATATTTCGGCTCTTAGTTCTTTTTTAAGAACCCCTCTTGTTCTCCACTCATTACCGGAGGTAACTGCACCTGTTTGAACTTGTTACCTGTATAAAAGACACCTGTTCACATGCTCAAACAAACAAACTCCAACCTCTCCACAATGGCCAAGACCAAAGAGCTGTGTAAGGACATCAGGGATAAAATAATAGACCTGCACAAGGCTGGGATGGGCTACAGGAAAATAAGCAAGCAGCTTGGTGAGAAGGTAACAACTGTTGAGCGATTATTAGAAAATGGAAGAAGTTCAAGTTGACGGTCAATCTGCCTCGTTCTGGGGCTCCGTGCAAGATCTCACCTTGTGGGGCATCACTGATCATGAGGAAAGTGAGGAATCAGCCCAGAACTACACGGCAGGACCTGGTCATTGACCTGAAGTGAGCTGGACCACAGTCTCGAAGAAAACCATCGGAAACACATTACGCCGTCATGGATTAAAATCCTACAGCGCACGCAAGGTCCCGCTGCTGAAGCCTGTGCATGTCCAGACACGTCTGAAGTTTGCCACTAACCATGTTGATGATCCAGAGGCGCAATGGGAGAAGGTCATGTGGTTGGATGAGACCAAAATTGAACTTTTTGGTCTAAACTCGGCTCGTCGTGTTTGGAGGAAAAAGAAGGATGAGTACAACCCCAAGAACACCATCCCACCCGTGAAACATGGAGGAGGAAACATCATTTTTTGGGGCTGCTTCTCTGCCAAGGATACAGGACGACTGCACCGTATTGAGGGGAAGGTGGATGGGGCTATGTATGGCCAGATCTTGGCTGACAACCTCCTTCCTTCAGTGAGAGCCCTGAAGATGGGTCGTGGCTGGGTCTTCCAGCATGACTCAAAGCACACAGCCAAGGCAACTAAAGAGTGGCTCCGTAAGAAGCATCTTAAGGTCCTGGAGTGGCCTAGCCAGTCACCAGATCTGAACCCGATAGAAAATCTATGGAGGGAGCTGAAAGTCCGTGTTGCCCGGCAGCAGCCCCGAAACCTGAAGGCTCTGGAGAAGATCTGCATGGAAGAGTGGGCCAAAATCCCTGCTGCAGTGTGTGCAAACCTTGTCAAGGACTACAGGAAACGTTTGGTATCTGTAATAGCAAACAAAGGTTTCTGTACCAAATATTAAGTTCGAATTTTGTGTGAGTATCAAATACTTATTTCATGCAATTAAATGCAAATGTATTATTTAAAAATCATACAACATTATTTTCTGGGTTTTTGTATTAGATTCCGTCCTTCACAGTTGAAGAGAACTTATGATACAAATTACAGACCTCTACATGCTTCGCAAGTGGGAAAACCAGCAAAATCGGCAGTTTATCAAATACTTGTTCTCCCCACTGTAAGTAATACATGGGAGGAGATGGGCTTATTTGATGTCTGGAGAGATTTAAATCTATCACGAAAAGATTTCAGTCACTACTCAGCCACACTTTCTGTTTACTCCAGAATTGATTATTTTTTTCATGCAAAAAGAAAATAGAGATATAGTACAAGATTGTAAAATTGGAGTGGCAGATGTGTCTGACCATAGTGCCATCTACTTAACAATTTGTTTGAATACCAGAAGGATGAATACAAAATGGAGAATGAAAGTGGGGATATTGAACAATAATTCAGTCATTGAACAAATTAAGGAAGAAATAAAGACTTATGTAAAAGAAAACAATAACGGGGAAACAAACCCAGCTATATTATGGGATACTCTGAAGGCAGTAATAAGAGGGAAACTGATTGCACTTACAAGTAACCTCAAAAAAGAAAAAATGAAAAAATATAAAACTTATATTGCAGAGTTAGAATGTCTAGAAAAAACACATAAGGGGAACTACAATCATGACCCCAAAAATTAAACAGAGCCTTAAGGAAAAAAGGAAGGCAATCAATGATTTGCTTCAATCTGAAATTGAAACAAAAGCAAGGTATTTAAAACAAAATTACAATGACTCAGGCCCCAAAGCAAAAAAATTGTTGGCGAGACAATTACGAAGACAACAGGCTGAAAGGACAATTAACAAGATATATGATCCCAAAGCAAACCAACTTAAATATGAACCAAAAGAAATAGAAAATATTTTTAGAGATTACTACAAAACTCTTTACCTTCAGTCATCTTTACTAGAACAGAGTGTTGTCAAGACTTTTCTTGACTCCTTGGATCTACCATCCATTGGCACACAACAAAATGAGAAACTAACAGCAGAGATTACAGCTGGTGAAATTAAAAAAGCAATTGGGAAATTAAGATTGAATAAGATGTCTGGAAGTGATGGCTACCCGTCAGAGTGGTACAAGGCATTCAAGGAAGAATTGACACCCCTCTTATGTGACGCTTTTAATTGGATTCTAATACAAGGAAAAAATCCCCCCAACCTGGACAGAAGCGATAGTTACAGTTCTTCCCAAGCCACAAAAAGATAAAGATTACTGTCAAAATTATAGACCAATATCAGTTCTGAATATAGACTACAAGTTATATACGTCAATTTTATCAAATCGTCTCCAAACTTTTTTACCAGATCTGATAGACGAAGATCAGTGTGGGTTTGTTAGAAACAGGCAAACACATGACAATGTTAGAAGAACGCTACATATCATACAGAAAATAAGAAAGGACAAAATACCATCAGCTTTAATTAGTCTGGATGCAGAAAAAGCATTCGACAGGGTCAGTTGGGAATTTTTATATTTGACTTTGGAGCGATTCGGTTTTAATGCTAAATCGATCCAATGTATTAAATCGATTTATTGCAAACCCACAGCAACAATAAAAGTGAATGGTTCACTGTCACAAAGATTCCAGCTAGAAAGGGGGACCAGGCAGGGTTGCTGTCTTAGCCCCATACTATTTGCTCTGTATATAGAACCATTGGCCCAAATGATAAGACAGGATACATCAATAAAAGGGGTGATGGTTAATAGTCAAGAATATAGATTGAGTCTATTTGCAGACGATATTATGATTTATTTAAAGAACCCAAATGACTCCTTTTTATATCTTACACAAATACTTGATACATTCGGCTTGCTTTCGGGTTATAAAATAAACATACCCAAAACCCAACTCCTTATGCTCAATAGTTTACCATCTCAAGAATTAAGGAAATGGCAAATAAATTGGGATGCAAAATCAGTTAAGTACTTAGGTATAAACATAACTAAAGATTTTTCAAAATTATATAAAAGTAACTATCCACAAATAGATAAGACCATAAGAGAGGACATGGAAAGATGGTCTACCTACCCACTGGGATTGGGCGACAGGGTAAATGTGGTAAAGATTAATATCATGCCACGTTTACTCTATCTATTTTTGTACTTGCCTGTTCATGTTCCAAAAGACTAATTCAGTAAATGGGATAGGTGCATATCTCAATTTTTATGGGAAGGGAAGCGGCCACGAATAAGATACACTACATTACAAATAAGAAAAGACAAAGGTGGGTGGGCACTTCCAAATTTGAAATATTATTTTCAAGCTGCACAGTTGAGACATTTGATTTGTTGGTGTAATAAGGGATATACGGCAAAATGGATGGATATAGAAGTTTTTTCACAGAAGTACCCGTTACAATCACAAATTGGACAAATCCAAAACCTAACTCAAAAAATCGAGGATGGAGCTACCAATGCGGTAGTGTCTTTTACATTGGACGTATGGTATTCTGTAGTAAAACTTTTAAAGATAGATAAAGAAATAGGTTTACTAAAATGGATATCATCCAATGATAAATTCATACCTGGAAAATTAGACGATGGGTTTAAGATGTGGACAGATAAAGGAATTACAACTACTGTATAAGTAAAGTGGTTAAAAGGGGAGAAATAAAAAGTTTCCAAGAACTGAAAAATACATACAATCTTACTAAGCAAGACTTTTTTAGATATCTGCAAATACGTGATTACTATAATAAGGATGTTAAGCTAGGTGGGGACGAAGTACACCCTATAATACAGATGCTGGTACGATCCTATGAGAATGTTATCCCTAAAACTGTGTCAACTATATATCGCATATTAAGAGACTCTGTAACTGAGTCAACACTATATGTGAAAATGAAATGGGAAAGAGAGCTGGGTGAACTGATATCAGAGGAGAAATGGAACAACATGTGGCGGTCACACTTATCAACATCACAATCACCTAAATGGAAGGAATTCAATTGGAAAAACTTAATTCGATACTTCATCACACCTAAAATTTAAAGTAAACAAAAAAGTAGCCAACAATCTTGCTGTAGACGATGCAACGACTTGAATTCAGACCATACACATATATTTTGGACATGTATTAATATTCAATCATTCTGGGAGAAGGTTCACTCAGCTCTCTGTGATATGTTGAGATATACAATTCCCAAATCCTGTCAGGTATTATATCTGGGACTTTTAGAGGACGTAATATATAAAGAGGACCAGTATATTGTGAAAATTCTCCTTGTGGCTGCAAAAACGGCCATAACAAAGAACTGGTTAAGAACTGAATCTCCAACATATGAACAATGGCTGCTAATAGTGGATGAAATACTCGACATGGAACGGCTAACATATAGGCTAACGATAAAAGAATATTTGTTTTGGAAAAACTGGGGGAAGTGGCTGAGTTACAGGGAAAAAGGGGTATAATATGGATCTCTGGCTCATCATGATGGAGGGGAACCCAGGCCCATTTGGTGCTTATTAGTTATATTTTTTTTTATCTTTGGTGGTGGTGGGGAATGTTGTGTTTGTGTTTTTGTGTGGAAAATTAGAAATAAATTTTTTAAAAAATTGTTAAAAAAAAAAAAAAAAAGCAGCAAAACCCTATCTGGAGGTGAGAGCATGCGAGAGCAGAATTACAGAGGCCATGACTTTAACGAGATATTATCGGGTACTTACCTTGTTTCGATCCAAAAACTCCATGAAGCATGTATCACTGAGTGTCAAGACACAGCTGTGAATGGCCACAGCTGGATGTTGGGGGGATTTTAAGGGTGAAACATGGTAATATAACAAGGGTCGCGATGCAGAAATCGCAGACATCAAGGAGTGGTCGAAATTTTCTTTTTCATATATTTACCCTTAGAAATGTTTTTTTTTCCCCCCTTTTTTATTAATTTATCATCTCACATATCGGAGAAAATGCAACAGTAACAGAAAAAAAATACAATTAAGCGTTAGTTATGAGGTCGATATCTGTGACTTTTTTACAGACGCCAGTTTTTTCCATTGTGACATAATTTGTTTAAAAGTTTAAAATATGCGAGTGAATAATTTTTTAAAGTCGTTTTCTTTTTTTTTTTCCAAACGAAATATGAGAGATCAGTTAATGATTCTAAGCTAAAAACGAATGACATTTTGAATAATAAATATAATTAATTACCTTCGTTTTATGGCTGGGTTGAAACAACGTGACGTCTGTAAACGTGGGTTTTCAGGGTAAAACGGACACATTAAAAAGACCGATGAAGGTGCAGGTGCTCATAGATTAAAAGGGGCACATGAACAAGTATTCAACATAATTTCCATTTTAACCAGCTTTACAGTATAATTGGCTGTGACTGTGAGAGACTTTAACTGGGAGGGGGGTAACAGTGAATAGAAATCAACACTGTCATCAACACTTTCTGGCTGTGAGTCTTTGCCTCTTTTCTTCCTTCAACCTCTACATCCTTCCTCAACTTGTTGTTCATCTGAGAATAAACCACATCATATGGTCACTGGGCCGCCATCAGCACAGTTTTTTCAAAAGTATCATTTTATTATTATCCATATTTGACAACTCTAGCACCTAAAAATTGGGTCATTATCAATATAAAATGCCTTTTGGTGTCCTCATCAGAAACACCCAGTTATCATGAAAATGTATATAAATAATTAAACTCTTATGTCTTATTATAGGAGAACAAAGATTTTCACACATATCTGGACAACTATATGTCTCTTAAAATGTGTTTCCTTTATTTTATGTGTACTTTTTCCATTATATAAACTCCATTTTGGCATGTCCCACACACTGCACTGCTAACTTCAATGTGTGTAATAAATGGTTAAATGATAAAAAATTAAACATTTTTGCATATGAACGTACTGCCACAACAAGTTATTTGATAGAATTCGTCATTTTGACCATATATATTCTTACTTTCATCATAATATTTAAGATTTTTCCCCCAAAATACAATGTCCCTGAAAAGAATTGTCCACCCTGTCATTTAGGAAAAACTGCCTCATTAGGAAACCTGCTGATTTTTTCAGTGATGTCACAAGACCAATTTTGTCTTCTTTTATCGGTGACTGAAACAGAGACTAGTTGCAGAGTATGTATTTACACTTATGTTTCGCAATTTTTGTCATATTAGGTGTGTAGTCAGATGTTGTCAAGGTTAACGTGTCCACTCTGTCATTATGAAATATCAATTATTATAAAAAAATTTGATATATATGAAAGCTATATGTTAAAAAGTCCACAGTCTGCTTGCTAATTGAACCATTTTGCTTACTGAAGGTCCACCATTTGGTTATTAAATACCAATATTAGACAAAAATATCCACCCTGTCATTGTCCTCCCTGTCAGCAAAGCTTCCATAACAGGGTGGACAGGGTAAAGTTTAAGCCACATACTGATAATGTCAACGTGCTAATATGATAAGAGCTATTACAGACATTTCATAATGGGTCATGCTAGACATGGTAAAAATGGATCAGAGCAGCACTACAGAAAGCCTAGTTTGATTGGGCAAGGCAGATTTACTCCCCATTAAATTGGTTAAGTTACACTTTTTGTGTTGAACTTTTCAAGGTGTGAGATCAAAAGGAGCTGAGATAGTAAGGAGATAATGTCGAGGAATGTCGTGATGCTGACACTGAAAGAAGAAGAGAATATCTGGAGAAAGAAAGGGCCTCCAAATGACCCTCCAATAGACATGATCCCTTGGCCGTCTGGGCCTACCTCGATCCAGTTTTGAAGGTAGTGAGAGAACGACACCTACAAGTCACAATAATTTTATTAGTTATGGGCCTGCTATTCGGTATCGACAAAGGACATATCTCCTCCCTCTCAGCAAAGCCCTACTACTATTATGGCTTCAAAGAAATTACATGGAATTACTTTGCGGAAAGTCATGGCAAAGGGGCACCATAAGCTGTGGGTGGGGTCCTCAAGAGCTCAGCAGATACAGACATCCCTGATGCTCAGACCTTGTATGACAAGCTGAAAAGCCTTAACACATCTGTCGAGTTGTTCTTCATCTCAGGAAAGGATATTGTATCCAAAAGTGAAGTACCTGCAATAACTGCCATAAAGGGCACCATGAGAATCCACCAAGCAATCAAGAGGTCACTCCTGCTGATTCATCCAACGAGTCTCCAGCATGTGGAAAGACATCTGAAAACACTTGAAGACCAAAAATGATTGCGGTGAAACACATTGGAAACTGGTGTGTCGTTAATTATGACAATGAAACATATTCAGATGTCATCAGAGAGGTCTAAGGGCACAGTGTGAAAGTTCAGTGTATGCGCCGCCATGGCATAAACAAGTTCAATTAGCCAAGTACCTGGGATGACATTTGTTGGTACCATGACTGGCAGGTACTTTGCCGAATACCAGAACCACATGCTGTGAACAAGCGCTCTGCACAGATTGAACCATCTGCATTGAAATGTGTGGCACAGCAACGTAAGAATTGAGCCATGCCTCTGCAGAAATAAAATTTGTTTAGAGATGTGTCTCAGTGGTGTTCAGTTATGTTCATTTGTTTCTCTTCAGGTCAATCATTATTCACTTCGCAATTTACCATCTCATTGTACAGTTCAATGTTTGGCTGATTCAGTAGAATCAGCCACGGAGTTAAGCTGTAGAATGCCACAATTATGGCTCATTTTGGTGTTTTGGTAGGTTCTGGTAGTTTCCATCTGAAAGGGATAGGACCCCTGGTATATGTATTTTAATTTAAATTCTTTGATTCATTCAACGATCTTTCAGAATTTGTCCACTCTGTCATGCTAGGTCAACCCTGTCAGGTTACTGTCCACTCTGTTATTTTTTATATTCTAGGAAAATAAAGCTTTTTTTTTTTTTTACAAGTTAGCAAACTCTTTGTGAGATTTCTGCATGAACAAGTAAGGGCCTTATAGTATCGGCTGAAAATTTGACCACATATCTTTGTTGACAGATTTTATTAAGAAAAGAATGTAGAATTTTTGCTGATTTTAAGGAAAATCAAATAATTTGCCCTAATTTAATTACCATCCAAATACTTTTCCAATTAAACAAAACGTAGGCTGAAGATAAGGACAAAAAAATCTTCCTGAAAATATACATTTTATAATCACTATGCAAATAGGATATATTTATTCTGCTTTGAATTTGTCCATGACAGAGTTGACATAATTTGCTGTTTACGTATACTATGTCTGCTTGTAGTTATTATCAAAAAAGTGTGGGAGCTTGACCGACGTGCATTCCTAACAGTATAACAGCTAATTGATTCTATAAATGTGAAGTTGAATGGAAAATCTCAGCTTTTTTGGGGGCAAGTTGGAAGTTCTCAAAGGCACCGTATATTGATAATGACCCAATTAATAAAGTAATGACATAAAATGTTATAGAACACTAACATTGTAATTGTGTTTATAATTGTTGTATTTTATACCTGAATATCCTTGCAAACTGTGTTATTTTATCAATTGTGGTATTCAATTTAGCAACCTCATCCAGCTCCTTTTTTATTTACTTTTTTATCCCTCAACCTCCTTTATGTTCAACCTACATAATGAAATATAAATCTAATATTTAAAAAATCTGATTCCCCGGTGGCTTTTATTTTTTAAAGCTTTCTTAATTTCTTTCTCTCTCAATAACTATGGAGGTAAATTTGTGTCTTTATTATTCAATCAAAAAAAAGTTGCTGCATTTAAAAAAAATCACTTCAATCAAAATAAATATTTTCAATCAAAAAATGTCACGTCAATCAAAAAAAAAAAAAAAAAATGTTTGAATGCAAAAATAAACTTGAGACTCATAAAGGAAGAACATGGTAGGTGCTCAAGAACCCTCGGCCCCCCACCCACTCTGTACGTGCTTGCCTAAGATAGATACATTCATTAAGGAAAGAGTAATTTAAAGTTGGTCGACACATGAAACTAGGGTTGCCACCTTTCAAAAATAGAAATAAGGGACGCCCCCCCTCGCGCCCAAAGCCTTACGGGCGAAAAAAAGGGGCATCCCCAAAACTCCTAAAATGCATAGAAATGTATGTATTTTTAGATGAGAAAACTGTATTGTGCACTTTGTGGGCATGGCAGTTTCCTTGCAGCAGATTGTTTTGGGTTTTTTTCTGCAGGTTAGTGAAAACGAAGTTGTGAATACCGTAATTAACATTTGTGTTGTTGGCACTGAATTTTCCAGCAGCTAACTCGTCTGCATTCTCTATGAAGTCCAGCATTTTGTTGGTGAGCCCAGACTCTGGACTGAAGTACTGGACAGCAAGGGGAACATCTTCCTGCTCAATTTATTCGAGGCATCGGTCTGTATAGAGAATGGGATGGGTGACGTTAAGATCTTAAGCACATCACCCACTGCCTTTGGACCCAGGACTTGTTTCAACAGTGCCTCTTGCTTGTTCTTCCCAAAGTCATTTTCTTCACCACTTTGGAATCACATAAAAATCTTCTGATTGAGCCTGTGTCCACAGTCAGCACTATTGTAGCTCTGGCTGGCTACGTTTTAGTGTGTGGTATACCTGTGTCACCTCAGCTGCAGTAATTTAGAGGGTAGGAGTGGGATGATGTCAAATTCACTATTAATCAATCGATAGATAGCATATATTTGCAGTAGGACTATTTATTCAGTGTTTATCTGCTGTTAATCTATTAGGAATAATTCCAAATGAGTAGCATTAGTTAGCGTAACAAAATAACATGTTCTTTATGGGTGCATAAATTCATTCCATATTGATTGATAACAAATGCATGTTTCAATTTTTTTTTTTTTTTTAAATCAACATTCCTAAAAATAATCAACCATAGTAGCAACCTAGCCTAGCTATGCTCCTATCAATGCAAGATGTATGAAGGTAAATATAAATATAGCCTATATCTTACACATATACAAGAGCATAATAACATACCAAATCAAGCTCAGGGCTGTTTCAGGTACAAAGAATTGTGACGAAGGCTCCTCTGGGATCTTATATTCCGTTTTCGGAGGTCCCCTGCAGCATGCTGTTTTACACTTCCGTGAGACACTGCAAAAACGTTCCTGCCTGCCTTGCAGTTCGCTTTATAATCATCATCAGTGACTCTATCAAGCCACGGGCTACCCTCTTCCCACTCCAGTCTATTTTTTGGAGACGTTTCCCCTTTTGAGGATGAGGTGGGGTGTCCTGAGCTTCTGCTGTAGAAGAAGACATCTTTGTTTAGAAAACACGCGGGCGGTGCACTGAGCAGAGCGAGCGACATAACTAGGCAACGAACCCGGAAGTGGAGCGCAGTGCAGGGCAGACAGCAGCGGGCAGGCAGATAACTATCTTGCTGTCTTTAATATCTGCTGCCCTTTTTGTTCATTATTGTTGGCTCAGTGGTCACTCATGAGCGCAGGTGTGTGTTCGTGTGTGACAGACGTGCATGGGCTGGGCGCACCGCCACCCGCCACGCAGGAGCCGCGGGTCGCGCGGGGTCGACCCGTGGGACAATTGTGAAATACGGAATAAACTGCGTTCCGTATTGGTTCAATACAGAACGCAACTTTTAATTCCCAATTACGGAACGATTCCGTATTTCAAGGGACGGGTGGCAAGCCTATATGAAACACATGAACACATCATGCATGCAAGATATAAAAAAAAAAAAAAATCGGACAATATTTATAAAACAGGCAAGCCTGAAGCTTCCTGTCACAGCCTGCCTTCAAGCTGCTGCAGGGTCCTTCCGGGGTCCTACCGTCAGTCAGCGGCGGCCACAGTTACCCACACAGATGCCTGCTCCAAATCCTTTTTTTAATCAGCTTATTTTTTTGTTAATCAGCCGATGTTGGGAAAAAGACTAAATATCAGCTCGATACAGTGGTATGAAAAAGTATCTGAGCCTTTTGGAATTTCTCACATTCTGCATGTAGATTTTCATATTTGAATGAGGATAGCATGCAAACAATGACAGAAGAGGGAAAAATAAGTAAGTAAACCATCACATTTAATATTTTGTGCTCCCCACCCTTTGGCAGCAATAACTTCAACCAGACACTTCCTGTAGCTGGAGCTCAGTCTGGGACATCGATCAGGACTAATCTTGGCTCATTCTTCTCTACAAAACTGCTGTAGTTCAGTCAGATTCCTGGGATGTCCAGCATGAATCGCTGTCTTAAGGTAATGTCACAGCATCACAATGGGGTTCAAGTCTAGACCTTCACTTAGCAACTCCAGAACATGTATTTTGTTCTTATGAAACCATTCTGAAGTTGATTTACTTCTGTGTTTTGGATCATTGCCTTTTTTCAGCATCCATCCTCTTTTTACCTTCAACTGTCTGACAGATGGCCTTGGGTTTTCATGCAAAACGTCCTGATAAACTTCTGAATTCATTCTTCCATTAATGATTGCAAGTTGTCCAGGTCCCGAGGCAGCAAAATAGCCCCAAATCATGATGCTCCTTCTACCATGCTTCATGGTGGGGATGAGGTGTTGAATTTCATGAGTTGTTCCATTTTTCCGCCACACATGACATTGTGTGTTACTCCTAAACAATTTAACTTTGATTTTATCAGTCCAGAAAATATTTTGCCAAAATGTCTGCCGCAGTGTCCAAGTGCCTTTTTGCGAAGATTAAACGGGCAACAATTTTTATTTTTTTTTTTTTAGACAGCAGTAGCTTCCTCCTTGGAGTCCTCCCAGGAACAACATTCTTGGTCATAGTTTTACATATAGATGATGTGTGCACAGAGATATTGGACTGAGACAGTGATTTCTGTAAGTCTTTAGCAGACACTCTAGGGTTCTTTTTTTACCTCTCAGAGTATTCTGCGCTGAATTCTTGGCCTCATCTTTGGTGGACCGGTACTCCTTGATAGAGAAGCAATAGTGCCAAACTCTCTCCATTTGAGAGAACCTCTCCGACTGTCGATTGATGAACATCCAGACTTTTACAGATGGTTTTGTATCCTTTCCCAGCTTTATACAAATCAACAATCCTTGATCGCAGGTCTCCAGACAGCTCTTTTGACCGAGCCATGATGCACATTAGACAATGCTTTTAATCAAGACAATTCTGACTAGGTGTGTGTTTTATAGTGGGTAGGGCAGCTTTAAACCACTCATCAGTGATTAGGCACACACCTGACTTAAATTGTTTGGTAAAAATTGGTTTCAATTGCTCTTTAAGTCTCTTTAGGTCTTTAGGCAGACGGTTAACTTACTTATCCCCCCCCCCCCCCCCTTCATTGTTTGCATGCTATCCTCATTAAAAATGAAAACCTATAAATGTTTGGGTGGTTTTAGTTAAAGCAGAAACTGTATTTTAATCTGTGTGATTTTGACAAAGATCAGATCACATTTGATGGGGATTTTATGCAGAAATGTAATAAATTCCAAAAGTTTCAGCTACTTTTTCATACCACTGTATATCGGCCGGACGATACAGTGCCTTGCAAAAGTATTCGGCCCCCTTGAACCTTGCAACCTTTCGCCACATTTCAGGCTTCAAACATAAAGATATAAAATTTTAATTTTTTGTCAATAATCAACAACAAGTGGGACACAATCGTGAAGTGGAACAAAATTTATTGGATAATTTAAACTTTTTTAACAAATAAAAAACTGAAAAGTGGGGCGTGCAATATTATTCGGCCCCCTTGCGTTAATACTTTGTAGCGCCACCTTTTGCTCCAATTACAGCTGCAAGTTGCTTGGGGTATGTTTCTATCAGTTTTGCACATCGAGAGACTGACATTCTTGCCCATTCTTCCTTGCAAAACAGCTCGAGCTCAGTGAGGTTGGATGGAGAGTGTCTGTGTCTTCAGCTCTTTCCACAGATTCTCGATTGGATTCAGGTCTGGACTTTGACTTGGCCATTCTAACACCTGGATACGTTGATTTTTTAACCATTCCATTGTAGATTTGGCTTTATGTTTTGGATCATTGTCCTGTTGGAAGATAAATCTCCGTCCCAGTCTCAGGTCTTGTGCAGATACCAACAGGTTTTCTTCCAGAATGTTCCTGTATTTGGCTGCATCCATCTTCCCATCAATTTTAACCATCTTCCCTGTCCCTGCTGAAGAAAAGCAGGCCCAAACCATGATGCTGCCACCACCATGTTTGACAGTGGGGATGGTGTGTTCAGGGTGATGAACTGTGTTGCTTTTACGCCAAACATAACGTTTTGCATTGTGGCCAAAAAGTTCAAATTTAGGTTTCATCTGACCAGAGCACCTTCTTCCACATGTTTGGTGTGTCTCCCAGGTGGCTTGTGGCAAACTTTAAACGAGACTTTTTATGGATATCTTTGAGAAATGGCTTTCTTCTTGCCACTCTTCCATAAAGGCCAGATTTGTGCAGTGTACGACTGATTGTTGTCCTATGGACAGACTCTCCCACCTCAGCTGTAGATCTCTGCAGTTCATCCAGAGTGATCATGGGCCTCTTGGTTGCATCTCTGATCAGTTTTCTCCTTGTTTGAGAAGAAAGTTTGGAAGGACGGCCGGGTCTTGGTAGATTTGCAGTGGTCTGATGCTCCTTCCATTTCAATATGATGGCTTGCACAGTGCTCCTTGAGATGTTTAAAGCTTGGGAAATCTTTTTGTATCCAAATCCGGCTTTAAACTTCTCCACAACAGTATCTCGGACCTGCCTGGTGTGTTCCTTGGTTTTCATAATGCTCTCTGCACTTTAAACAGAACCCTGAGACTATCACAGAGCAGGTGCATTTATACGGAGACTTGATTACACACAGGTGGATTCTATTTATCATCATCGGTCATTTAGGACAACATTGGATCATTCAGAGATCCTCACTGAACTTCTGGAGTGAGTTTGCTGCACTGAAAGTAAAGGGGCCGAATAATATTGCACGCCCCACTTTTCAGTTTTTTATTTGTTAAAAAAGTTGAAATTATCCAATAAATGTTGTTCCACTTCACGATTGTGTCCCACTTGTTGTTGATTCTTGACAAAAAAAATAAATTTCATATCTTTATGTTTGAAGCCTGAAATGTGGCGAAAGGTTGCAAGATTCAAGGGGGCCGAATACTTTTGCAAGGCACTGTATATCGATTGACTTCTAGAAAAGAAGATTGGACGTCTAGCATCGTCAATGGCACTGAAAGAGTCAGAGATGAGCCTACACGGGTTTGTAATTCATTCCAGTGTGTTTCATGCATGAGAATTTTGATGGTTGAAACGTTTCATTTACATCCATTCCGTGGCGATAAAAAAGATGGGAACCACTGCTCTAAAGTGCAAAGAAGCCATTTCTAGTCAGGACCCAGAAGTGACCGATGGCGAGTGTCATGTCATCTGGACTAAAGGGGAAAAAGACAAGCTAATTTTTCCTCAGCACACAGTTCAAAAGGCTGCATCTGTAATAGTAGAGTGTTGCATGAGTGTGTGCGGGGGACATGGGCAGCTTTCACATCTTGAAAGGCAATGAACTAAGGTATATTCAGATTTAAGATTAGAGCAACATATGCTCCCGTCTAGGTGTTGTCTCTTTTAGAGAAGCATTTTTCAACATGATAATGCCAAACCACACACAGCATTAATTATAACATGGCTGTGTAGGAATCCAGAGCTTTAAAATGTAGAGGACATTTGGCACAACATAAAGAGGAAGGTGCGACAAAGTAGGTCCAACACAGTTATTGTTTAGGGGTGTGTGTTAGAAAGGGTCAGCATTCCTTTTTCAAAACATGTGAAACTTGTCTTCTCCGTCCCCAGGCATTTGCAGATTCTTGTAAGAACAAAGGATTCCTTACATTGGTAAAAATGGCTTTGTCCCAACTTTTTGGAGATTTGTTGAAACTGTGGTCTTTAAAATCAACTTATTTTTCCTTTAAAATGATGCATTTTGATCAGTTTGAAGTTTTGATCTGTCATCTATGTTCTAGTCTGAAAAAAATATTGAAATTTGGCACTTCCACATCATTGTATTCAGTTTTTATACACAAATTGTATTGCATCACAACTTTTTGGGAATCAGATTTGTACAGTATGTGGTTTGCGATTTGATTGCAATAGCTTTTGTAATAAGCCAAACCATTCTGTAAACAAGCACATTTCAAATATGTGATGACGTGACATTACACCAGGCCCTATTACGCATGTACCTGTCCGTTTTATGTCACATGACCCATTCAAGTCTTTATCTGTTATTTTTTCTCTTTGACCGCCGCTGCCAATGAGAAATACCTCGGTTTAGTCAGCTCAAAGGCCAGTTCTCCAATCTCTTGCATTCGGAGGCCAGCCCAAGGATGCTTTCATATATTAGTGGCCATGTCTTTGCGGTTTTATTTTATTCATTGCATTGCTTTCATCGTAATGGTTTTGGATTTAGAACACTGATTTCTTAAGTTACAGTACAGTATCATCAACTTTCAGTTTCACTTTAAGAGAATTATTATCTCTTTCAGACTTCTGTGCATTACACCGACCCTGGACGCATGACTCAATCGTCCTGGATTGTGGATTTTCCGGAGACATGTCAATCCGTCTAGATTCATTTGGAAAATATGTCTCACTTTAAATTTGATATCACCTTTCATAGTGGAGGAGGAAGTTCATCATTGCTGTTTTGCAACTGACATGCAGTACTCACTGCTCCATCTATAAGCAATACTGCATATGTTCATGGCCCAATGCATGAGGCGTGTCAATTAAAGAGGGGTGAACCCGTCATTCTACATGTCGCACACTTGCACCACAGACTACGAAAATGGGGAATTTTTTTTTCCATATATCGTCTGATATCAATTCTTTTCATATGTTTTTTTTTTTTTTTTAAAACCAATTTTTTTTTTACTTGTAGTATTTATACAATGGCATCTACAGTGGTATGAAAAACTATCTTAACCTTTTGGAATTTCTCACATTTCTGCATAAAATCACCATCAAATGTGATCTGATCTTTGTCAAAATCACACAGATGTAAAAACAGTGTCTGCTTTGACTAAAACCACCCAAAATGTATAGGTTTTCATATTTTAATGAGGATATAGCATGCAAACAATGAAAGAATCGGGAAAAATAAGTACGTGAAATCTTTGCCTAAGGAGACTTAAATAGCAATTGAAACCATTTTTTAGCAAACAATTTAAGTCAGGTGTATGTCCAATCACCGATGAGTGGTTTAAAGCTGCCCTGCCCACTATAAATCACACACCTGGTAAGAATTGCCTTTATGACAAGCATTGCCTGGTATGCATCATGGCTCGGTCAAAAGAGCTGTCTGAAGACCTTCAATCAAGGATTGTTGATCTGTATAAAGCTGGGAAAGAATACAAAACCATCTCTAAATGTCTGGATGTTCATCAATCGACAGAGAAGTTGTCTACAAATGGAGAGAGTTTGGGACTGTTGCTTCTTTCCCAAGGAGTGGCCATCCACCAAAAGAACCCTAGCGTGTCTGCTAAAGACTACAGAAATCACTGGCACAGTCCAATATCTCTGTGCACACATCAACTATATGTAAAACTATGGCCAAGAATGGTGTTCATGGGAGGACTCCACTAGGAAGCCACTGCTGTCTAAAAAAACATTGTTGCTCGTTTAATG
This sequence comes from Corythoichthys intestinalis, assembly GCF_030265065.1. Classification (NCBI taxonomy): domain Eukaryota; kingdom Metazoa; phylum Chordata; class Actinopteri; order Syngnathiformes; family Syngnathidae; genus Corythoichthys; species Corythoichthys intestinalis. The sequence continues at coordinate 49,279,228 of NC_080402.1, forward strand.
TTCCCAAAAAGGCACTTTGACACTCCACAGAAGTCTTGGCAAAATATCTTGTGGACTGATGAAACCAACGTTGAATTGTTTGGGAGTAACACACAACGTCATGTGTGGAGGAAAAACGGAACAGCTCACCAACATCAACACCTCATCCCAACCGTGAAGCATAGTGGAAGGCGCTTCATGATTTGGGGCTTTTTTTACTGCCTCGGGGCCTGGACAACTTGCAATCATTAATATTATTATAAAATATCAAACGTGATGGTTCACTTACTCATTTTCCCCCCTTCTGTCATTGTTTGCATACTATCCTCATTAAAATATGAAAACCTATAAATGTTTGGGTGGTTTTAGTTAAAGCAGTTTTTTCATCCGTGTGATTTTGACAAAGATCAGATCATATTTGATGGTGATTTTAATGCAGAAATGTCACTTGCCTCGTTTTCAGTGTAAATCAACTAGAAATAAGTGAAATTATCTGTTAGTGCTTCAAGTTTTTACGCACTTAGATTTCTTGAAATAGGAAAAATACCTAACTGAAAATAAGCATAAGACTTAAGCAAAAAGTTTGTATATTTAATATTAAAAAAAAAAACTTGTCAGAAATGTTCTTAATTCAAGAATAGAAATTGTTCAAAACATGATTTAAGGTATTTTTTTCTTGATTTGGGTGAAAAATGACCAACTTTTAGATGTACGGCCTTAAGAACAAATACTGTAGTAATATTTACTTAAAATAACTGGAAGATTGTGACACATAGCTGTCAGTGAGAAAATTAGTATAAATCAATACAGATTTATTTTGCATTAATCGTTTAGCCTATAAATAGGTTCATATTGGTGAGAAATGTAGCCCTGACCCCCGTTCACCCAATCTGATTGGGTTTATTAATGTCCCGTCCCCAGCAAAAAGTGTAGATGCAGGTTATACTGTTATATCGTCCCTACCAATATTGAGACCAAACCGAGCAAAAAACGAGCACACTATTGATAGGTAAATTTGGCATTTGGGCGGGATTAAATTGAATTGATGGATCGTGACAAAGAATCAAATTTTGGCTAAATCCCTGGATTACAAACCAGACAGTTGTCACTGAGTGTTTTAATTCATGGAGCCTCTAGAAGACGCTGTTGGCTATGTAGATTTAAAGCGAATTGATTGGTATTGTTTCACTGTTTCAGTCACTTTTAATGTGAAAATGTGAGATATTTAATCAGAGATTATTTGTTGATATTTATGATGGGTTTTGTCTTTTATCTGGTCAAACTGTCATTTTTGTGTTTTAATAATTATTTATAACTGCTTGAAAGCAACGTCCGCAGCCCCCTGAGAGATTGTCAGACAAAAGAGTTCACTCCTTTGGGGAGGCGGGGGGTGCAAATGAGTGCTTTAGATTTTGGTAAAACAAAAAGTACAATGATGACTAGAATAATCAAGTACTGGCACTTCGAGGCGTTGTATTTACTCATTATTAAATATATATGAATATATTATATTTTCAATTATATTCATATATTGAAAGTTCCCAATAAGCAGCTGGGCGAGAACAATCAGCTGCACACAAAGTGAACACACGCAGACACACATGGGGGGAGACAACAAAAGCCAGGGACCAACAAAAGCCCTGGATGCCATGAGGAGAGGGATGCTGCCTTCACGTGCACTTCGTCGAACCCAATTTGTGGTGCATCTATGGATTCAGCGCAATTGTAAACCATATTTATTCCTTGATTGCTGCTTCGGTGTGTACATTTTAACATTATCTGGGAACCTGACGCGATTTTATACAAAACAGACACGGGCTAAACTCCGTTTGTGTGGTCTCGTGGGGGGCGACAGCGTTCTCGTCCTACAGACATTGAAGGCATCGGCAGCAGCAACCTTCCCGGTCGGTCGGATCTGGCTGGCTGGTCGTGACGTGCCAGCTGAGCCGAGCGTGAGCGACTTTTCCTGGCGGAGCAGGGGAGGGACACGAGCGGCGTTTGTCTGACGGTCTGCCCGCCCGTCCGTCCGTCTCTTCGTCCTCCGCCGTGTGTCGGCTTCGGGCCTCGCGACAGGCGGCTATGGATCCGATCGCCTTCTGCTCTCGCCACTGAGGGACCGTCGGATGCTCCAGTGGCCGTCGAGGCGGAGGGGAGGACTGGGAGGGGGCATCCCGGTCAATCTTCCAACACCAGGTGAGACGCTTGTACCGCTCGATGAAGACTCCCTTCATCCTACCGAAAACGGAGGAAGGTGGCTCTTCGTGCCGGGGCCGTGCGAGAAGAAGCAGACGTCGGGTTTTTTGGGGGGTGGTGGTGGGGGGTAGTTGTGGCGGGTGGGAACGGAGGTTAGCACGCTAGGCTAGCCGCTTGCTCGGATAGGGGATCTCGCTCGTCGACCCCTGGGAGGGCGAGTCACAGCCTCCCCAAGCTTTGGCCCCCTCATCCTCCATTTTCCCGATTGATAACACCCCAACTGGGACACAAGATTAAAGCAGCATCACCGCTACTTTAGCTTAGCATCAAACCCTGCTAATACCCGTCGGCTCCCCCCAGTCCACCCCGCTCCTCCCCCCGCTAGCATCCTCAGCTCGAGCCACCGTCGGCGCCGCACGAAAGGCACCTAACGGCCGGCGAAACGCCACCTTGTCTCCCGCTTCGCCACGCAAGGCCGGGCGACGTGTTGAACGAACACCGAGCGGCTCTCCGGTGGCCGACATTTGCTCGCCTTGAAATAAAATGGAAGCACGCCTAGCGGATGTTGTTATGTAACAAATAAATGACACCACACACGCCCTTGAAACAAAAGCTCTGGTTCCGTTTGTTTGTTTGTTTGTTGGGTACACATCGAGGCCTCTGGATGCGAATCAACCATATTGCTAGTGTCATGGTGGTCACATGAGGGTTGCGACTCTAAAACTATAAAAAATAGTTGATTGGACATTTCTGTTGGGTTTGTTGTCATCCTCCACTTAGGCATAGTACGGCCCAAGCGTTTAATGACCACCTAAGCATAATTGTATTTGTTTAAACTCAGTGGCTACCATTTAACGGCAATAAACGTCCAAATCATTTGAACTGGTAGGGTAGCAAATGTTCATTCGTTGCCATTCTTCCAGTTTAAATGGATTTGACTATGGCTGCAGCTATCGAATATTTTAGTATTCGAGTAATCGACTGAAAATTGTATCGATTAATCGGATAAAACTTTTTTTTTTTTTTTTAGGTAAAGAGCAATTATAAATATACATGAGAAAAAAAAGACATTTAATCCAATATTGAACCATTTTCAGTCAATGTCTTTATTTTCGATGTACAGTGTTGAAAACAGCTAACAATTGCGTCTCAGATGTGACTAGGGAAAAAAAATTCACTGCTTTCACTCAAAAAACTTCTAGATCGTATAAAAAAAAAAATTCTTACCTAAAAATGTAATTACGCTTGATAACACACATAACTTGAAAGCTATGTGTTTTTCCCACGAGTTTCAATTGAATTTCCATTTGTGTCAAGCTATTTTTAAGTTCTAGTTAAGTTAGTCTAAACTGTAAGTGCTGATAGGATTTTGAGTGTTCAAAATAAATGTATGATACCTGCTGTATTGGAGCACATTAGGGACCAATGCTCCTTGGTGTTTTATTCAGCAATGACTCCTGAGCTAAAACTGACAGTTAGCTTTATTATGTTTTAATTTTACACCCTCATCACTCTACAGCGCTGTGTTTTTACAGATTAAATAAAGCCTGTATGTAAGACACGTTAGCCATGCATCGACAGTGGTCATAATCAGTAGAAACCTAGCCCTCCGAAGGGCTGACATTACGTGAGCGAGTGACAATAAAATTATATTTATTAGCGCTGAGAAGTCTACTGCTTAAAGATGGCGGCTGTTTATTAACGCTGCCCAGACGCGGCCGAGTCTGTCATTTCGCATCTAGTCCTAAATACATGCGATATCTATGAGACTCATCGGACACTACATGCTACCACACTAGCATCATGCAGGCGTAGTTTTTAGCAACGTCGGCGTAGTTTGTAGCGGCTGTCGGCTGCAGTAAGTTTTTTTTTTTTTTTGTAATTGCTTCTTCCTCTGCGCATGTGACGTCGCCGCGTTGTCCCCCATTAAAAGTAGTCCGGGCAAAATGTGATGCTTAGAGCTGGCAAAATTGAACGATTCCTCGAGGTGAATAAAATTACTCGGACCAGTTTTTAAACTCGAGTTACTCGAGTTGCTCGAGTATTCGTTTCAGCTCTAGATTGGACGTCTACTCGTGACAAACTCATTTAAATTCACAGCAAAAGGATGAAGAGAAACATGATTGGACATCTATTATCGTCAACGGCACTGAAAGAGTATCCTTAATTTTTTTTTTCTTAATTTTCAAAGTAGACGTGGCTGCAGAGAGCAGAGTAATAAAAATAAATACTGTGTATGAAGAGCAAACTACAGTGGGAAACAATTACACATGTGTATAATTACTTTACATAGAATATGATTTAGTGCTGCAACGATTAATCGATTAACTTAAGTATTCGATTAGAAAAAAAGATTTGGATTAAATTTTGCTCCTTCGGGTATTCATTTAATTAAAGTGGCGTTTTACTGTATTGGCCCGAATATAAGACGGCCCGGATTATAAGAGGACCCCCTCTTTTTCAAGACTCAAGTTTGAAAAAGGACTTTTTGAACACCAAAATAATTTCTATACAGAAAATAATTACAGTACATCCGAAACAAATGATTATAACAATATATTTGAGAGCAAAAGCATGTTATTTTGCCTCATTCAAATCTTAATATCTGAACATTTAAATGTCTAAAGTGCAATCACATTTATAAATTAATGGCTTCTGGTTTTTGAAATGTAAATAAACCAATCTATTATTATGATAAAACAACAAAATTGCAATAACTGCATTAACCATCAAAGTGAAGTCTAACTGTAACTGTAGTTTTGAAACAAATCTGAATAAGGAAAAACATTGCAATAATGCAAACTGGTTAAACCTGAGAGTAGCTGAGATCTGTCATGACAGAACATGGCTTCAATGATATCTGGCGACATCTAGCGTCGTGAATGGGTATAATGTCTAGACCGCGAATATAAGACGACCCCCTCTTTTCTAGTATTATTTCAATGCAAAAAACACACTTATATTCGGGCCAATACGGTAATAGTTTGTTTTTAAAGTGTTTGCATTTAGTTGTATTGATTTGGGTGGATAGACTTCGCTCTAGTCTGCCTCATTTAACAAGGCCAAATCCAGCTGCTCCCTGTTAAGACCACCATCAACAAGTTTTTGTTTGAGCTAATGTTATTTTTTAATGCATTCGTAATTTAGTTTATAGGTATATTTAGCCGTTTTTTGTGGAATGTGTCTGAACCATTTGTTAAAAACATTATTTAAAAAAAAAAAACGTTAGCATTTTATATCATTTAAGCTTGCGGACTTTTGCTATGTAAGTTAGCCAATTGCGCTTTTATTGTAAATAGATCCTCATTTATTTATTTTTCTATACCGTTTGAGGCTCAGCTCAAGTATTTTAATTTTTTATGTTCCTTATCCGATTATCGATTATTCGAACTAACTAGTTCATCGATAAATCGACTACTAAAATGATCGATAGCTGCAGCCCTATTATGATTAACATTTTGATGACTATTTTTGGTAAAATAATAAGAATAAAATTAAACCTAAGGACCTTTCATCCACATGTGGACATCACATACATATACATACCTGTCAACTCGAGGCCATTGGCAATCTTAAAAATAGTGATGTGTGCCCTTACAAATTGGTGACTAATCTTACAACTAGGGGAATGGCAAAATATCAAAATGGGGATATATCGTGATACTTTGTATCCCAAAAGGTTATCGATATGCTCCTGCCAAGAATCGAGATATCGTTTTAAAAAGTTGTCAATGTCTAAAAAAAAAAAGAAAAATGAACCAACAAGTTGCTGCAAAATCTTTCGAATTCGCTGCTATCCCTCCCACTTCAAACAGATTGAACGTCTACTAGTGATAAACTCATTCCAATTCACAGCAGAAACTTTTTTTTCCGTCTCTTAGTTGTTTGTAGAATTTCCAAGAATGATTTCCTGACCAATGTATTGATCGCCATATCGTCAGATCATCGTTATCGTGCGCTTTGTATCGAAAATCGTATCGTATCGTAACATGCGGTACCAAGAAGTTTCCACTCCTACTTACAACGTTGTATATAGCATGCAATATGAAACAAAAATCAAACTTAATTTTTAAATAATATGAATTTATTGGAAATATTGTAACATACAACCAACCTGGTGCAATCAAAGAACAATCAATATCTTCAGCTACATCATAATTACTAAAATTTAACCGTGACTTCAGTTATAATTGTATGTAGAACTGGCAATTTCTATCATGTCTTGATGGCTTCACTTCAGCTCGCAATTCAGTTTGACTTGAAGGTAGTTTGTTAGTGTGTCCAATTATAAATTAAAAAGGTCAATTGATAAAATTAACTTACCGATGCAATCTTTGAGTCAGAGAAAATTTATTTAGCTAATTCTGAGAAGTTATCAGCAATAGTTGCGGGCAAATTGTGTTCGGCAACAAATTGGCAGAATAAAATCTCCGCTTTCGACACTTTTCATTCTGCAGACTGCATCTTTATGACCAGTGTTGTTAATCTTACTTTTAAAAAGTAATTGATTACAGTTACAAATCACTTTTCCCAAAAAGTAACTGAGTTACCTGAATGTACAGTTGTGGTCAAAAGTTTACATACACTTGTGAAGAACATAATGTCATGGCTCTCCTGAGTTTCCAGTTATTTCTACAACTCTGATTTTTCTCCGATAGAGTGATTGGAACAGATACTTCTTTGTCACAAAAAACATTCATGAAGTTTGGTTCTTTTATGACTTTATTATGGGTTAACAGAAAAAGTGATCAAATCTGCTGGGTCAAAAATATACATACAGCAACACGAATTAGTAATTTCTTGTGAGTGATTATTGACTTGAACAATCATTGACTTGAACAAGTCAGGAAAGTCACTTGGAGCCATTTCAAAGCAGCTGCAGGTCCCAAGAGCAACAGTGCAAACAATTGTTTGTAAGTATAAAGTGCATGGCACTGTTTTGTCACTGCCACGATCAGGAAGAAAATGCAAGCTATCACCTGCTGCTGAGAGAAAATTGGTCAGGAGGGTGAAGATTCAACCGAGAATCACCAAAAAGCAGATCTACCAAGAATTAGAAGCTGCTGGAACACAGGTGTCAGTGTCCACAGTCAAGCGTGTTTTGCATCTCCATGGACTGAGAGGCTGCTGTGCAAGAAGGAAGCCCTTGCTCCAAAAGCGGCACCTTAAGGCTCGACTGAAGTTTGCTGCTGATCACATGGACAAAGATAAGACCTTCTGGAGGAAAGTTCTGTGGTCAGACAAAACAAAAATCGAGCTGTTTGGCCACAATGCCCAGCAATATGTTTGGAGGAGAAAAGGTGAGGTCTTTAACCCCAAGTACACCATGCCTACCGTCAAGCATGGTGGTGGTAGTATTATGCTTTGGGGCTGTTATGCTGCCAATGGAACTGGTGCTTTACAGAGAGTAAATGGGATAATGAAGAAGGAGGATTACCTTCAAATTCTTCAAGATAACCTAACGTCATCAGCCCGAAGATTGGGTCTTGGGCGCAGTTGGGTGTTCCAACAGGACAATGACCCCAAACACACATCAAAAGTGGTAATGGAATGGCTAAATCAGGCTAGAATTAAGGTTTTCGAATGGCCTTCCCAAAGTCCTGACTTAAACCCCATTGAGAACTTGTGGACAATGCTGAAGAAACAAGTCCATGTCAGAAAGCCATCAAATTTAACTGAACTGCACCAATTCTGTCAAGAGGAGTGGTCAAAGATTCAACCAAAAGCTTGTGGATGGCTACCAAAAGCGCCTAATTGAAGTGAAAATGACCAAGGGACATGTTACCAAATATTAGTGCTGCTGTATGTATATTTTTGACCCAGCAGATTTGATCACTTTTTTCTGTTCACCCATAATAAAGTCATAAAAGAACCAAACTTCATGAATGTTTTTTTGTGACAAAGAAGTATCTGTTCTAATCCCTCTATCAGAGAAAATCAGAGTTGTAGAAATAACTGGAAACTCGAGAGAGCCATGACATTATGTTCTTCACAAGTGTATGTAAACTTTTGACCACAACTGTAAGAGTAATTAGTTACTTGGCAAAGTAACTGCTGTTACCTTTCATGTTTTTTTTTTTTTCCATTTAAAAAAAAAACAAACAAAAAACATAGTAACCGTTGCTATTTTTGGAAGTCATTTAATGTTAAAGTTGTTAAAATTGCTCCCGTTTTTGCATTAGTTCCCTTCTGTCTGCTTTTGACACGTGAAAGTTTTAAAACCGTTTCATTCAAGTCAAGATTTTGCCCATTTAGGAGTATTTTAGATAAAAAGTTACTTAGGTTCGCTAGGAAGGTCCACTGCAACAGAGCCGTTCTGAGAAGTCTACTGCTTTAAGATGACTGCTGTTTTCTAACGCCGCCGAGTTTGTCATTTCGCATGAAGTTCTATATACATGTGATATCTAGGCATACTGTAGATTGTAGGCTGTCGGCTACAGTCAGGAAATATTGGAGCCATTTAGCCTAGCATCGCGTTTGCTACAGCGTCACAACAAACACTCATCTCTCTCCTCGTCTGACTTTTCTCGCGTCATTCAATCAACGTAGTAACGCATAGTACCACACATTGTCTCGTTGCCGAAATGGTGACAAAATCCAAAAGGAGAAAAAAAAATGTACAGATTTTGAACGGACGGCGTACACATTTAAAAATCAGTGCTCACTTGTAAAAATTACGCCAAAACCATACAACTTGACAGACGGCGTACACATTTAAAAATCAGTGCTCACTTGTAAAAATTACGCCAAAACCATACAACTTGACAGGTATGCATTTGGTATACAAGTGTGGCCTACATCAGTGGTCCCCCAACCTTTTTTGCACCATGGACCTATGTAATGTAGGACTTTTTTTCACAGACCGGCGCTGTGTGGCAGAAAATGACAGTAAATTCAAAATAACATGACGGGGCTAAAAATTAATGTCATTATCAGGGTAAATGTCACTCACCATACGCTGAATTTTTTTAACAGCGGCCTCTCCTAAAACATGACAGCAGATATCCGTAGTCGCAAGCAAAATGACGTTTCTTGGCTTTAGTGATACGGTTCGCCATGAGGTATGATGCATTCAGTGCATTCGCTTTAGTTGCCTCGTTTTCTATCTTTTAGCTACATATTATGCAGAATGGACTTGGTTGTAGGCTCCTCTTCTGGCTCAGCAGGTGGCCTTTTCCCCATAAAAATGCTGTCCGAAGACGTCGCTGCCTGACACACACTACCAACAGCTGCTGAAGTTACTGTTTACATTGACTGGCGCTGGGCTGCTGACCACTAGATGGCGACCTACACAAAGCTTTACTCGGATTAGTCTATCGAGTAGACAGCGATTGATGCGTCGATGCCATAGTCCCAGGCTAGATTGCGGTCATTAACAAATGATTTATTATTTCTCTGCGTCCCGGTAGCAAATGGTGGTTGGGGATCACTGGCCGACATGACCCAAAACGTGATGCCCACCTATGTTGACGCCAGGTCTCAATAGTTTTAGTAGTATTTGTAATAGTATTAATGTTCATTACTTCATTTTTTATGTATATTTTATGGCTAAAACATTTACAAATTTATAAAATGTCCATAAAACTAAATTAATGACTAAAAACAAAAATACATTTTTGAAAAATTTATTGCATGGTATTTAGCTCATTGCCTGCCATTGACAACGATCGACGTCCCGATTCGTTGAAATTAGGGATGTCCCGATCACATATTTTTGGACCCAAGTCCGAGTTATCTGATTTTGAAGATGTGCCGAAACAGAGTTCCTATCCGATACCTTGGCAATGTATTAAGGAAGGGGCGGGGGGGGGGGGGGGGGCAGCACACATCCAAATGTAAAATATTGCCATACTTCAGAGAGCGTTTCGCGACAGCTAACAGTAAGTTGGCCTTCTGATGATGTTTACGTCCACTTGTGCGGTTTCTGCCTGTGTTGTGATGTTTTGTAGTATTAAACATCATTAGAATTAAACATATATTAAATATACTGTATATTTGCATCTTTTGGCAAGATCTTTGTACATCTAAAAAATTTTTTGCTTTGAACTAGGGGTCGACCAATATGGGATTTTCAGATCCCGATATAGACATCTAAAACTGGATTTAAATGATTAATTTGGTCTAGTGCTACCAAACCAACGAACGCAGCACTTTTTTTCATGATTATACACACTCAGCAAGAACAGTACATTATTTTCAAATAATTAAACCCACAAGGACGTCACGTCACGTCACGATGAGATGTAAACAAATGAGAGTTTAAGAGGATGCTCGCCATGCTAAAGCTAATGCGAATGCTACGCTAACACTACGAGTTACATTTAGAGTGTAAGGATCAGTCAGTAAACAACTTAATTAAAACGCTAAAGAAACTCATGCAGGATAAAAAAAAAAATCTTACAATATTTACAAAACAGGCAAGCCTGAAGCTTCCTGTAGCACTCTGCAGGGTCCTTCCGGGGTCCTACCATCGGACAACAGCGGCTGTAGTCGCCCACACAGATGCCTGATCAAAATCCTTTTTTCCGGCTTAGTTAATCGGCCCATAGCCAATGTTGGAAAAAAGTTTTATCTATCAGTTGACCTCTACTTTGAACCCTTAACATTTTCAAATAAATACTAACAAATACATCTTTAAAACATGATCTTTTTCACCTCCGATAATTTCACATTCCGATAATCAGAAAATTCTACGATTGAGCCCGATTTCCGGTCACGTGATGGGACCTGTGACATCCTTAGTTTAAATTGGGGGGGACTAGTTGTGAATGCTCATCTTTCAATGCCATTGATGGCGCTAGATGTCCAAACCATTTGGACTAGGGGGGCTGATTGCTGCCAACCTCTCCTTGTCCAAATGGATTGGACATTTCACGCTATCAAAGTCAGTCAATGAGTTACATAAGTGTTCATGATAGCCTGAAAATGGATGTTGCAAAAATTTTTGCAACCAAATAGGTTCATAAAACAGAATGCATAGTGGAGGAAGCGGTATGCATGGTGAGCAGGAATACTAGATTGGGTGTGGTGTTGTCAATGAGAGTTTTATCGACATGGACAATTTATGTGAGAATTGATGGTAGTGACCTCCCCTTACTCTATATGTTAGGGCCTTCCCACACATTGATAAATTATGAAAGTATTTATTTTGGTATTTTAATGCCATTGATTGACATTGATGTGAACTGAGGAGCTTCATTTAGACAAAATGAGTTCTTTGCCAACAGCTCGTGGTTTCTTCGTGCGTTTTTTTCATGTCATGTTTTATTTTTAGTTCATCAAAGACTGAAATGTCTCTAGGTGGGAACGTTGGTGTGAATAATTATTGTCTATTTGTCCTCTGTGATTGACTGTCGACCAGTCCAGCGAGTTCCCTGCCCCACGGCCATAGCCAGCTATGCTAGGGTCCCCCCACACTGACAACCCTAATGAGGAGAAGCGGTGTAGAAAATGAGGAAATTGAATGCTATGACAAAAATAACTTGCTTCACAGCATCATTTTTCCCAGTAATTTTTGCGTTAATATCACAATATCGGATTACAAGTACTTAAGTGCTTGCCGATAAGTTTTTGTGTGTGTGTGTAAATTCAGGTCATAATAATCTGGAGAGGTTAGGTTAGGTGAATCAAAGCAACTGGACTGTATTTTTTATGTGTCGATTTGTTTTTTTCTAATTTTTGGGAATAATTCATAAATAATAACTTACCATATTTAGGGCACTGTTGTCGGATGAGATAAAATAGTTTCTAAAATATCAAAATACAGAATTTTATAAATATTTGTGCAGCCAACATTTATTTGCAGATTGTTGACTACAAAATAAATGTTAAAGGATTGTGGAAGAAATGTTTGGGCTGGTTAAAGACGCTTGTAAGAACCATCCTTATATAAATGTTCTGTTTCTGCGTTGTGTTGGTCTCCTGCTTACATTGTTATATGGCCTTGAGTAAGAAACACTTGAGCTTCAAGACAAAAGAAATTCAATTATCTTTTGATTTTTTATTTTCTTAAATAACAATTGTTCACAAGATGTCAGGAAAATACTCCTTGACACTGCAATATGTGCAATGCCGTTCCAAATTGTTATTTTTCGCAGTCCCCTGCATTTTAATGTTTTAGATTATCAAACAAATGTAAATATCAAACAATAGTAGTAGACATTACATGTAGTTGTTAAATGTTGATTTTATTTCATAGGTAAGGAAAAAATTGAGCATAGCAACAACTCCTCCAGGAGGTCACAAAGGAACCCAGAACAACATCTGAAGAACTGCAAGCCTCAGTTAAGGTTACTGTCCATGACTCAAAAGTAAGGAAGAAAAACTAGTCAAAAATGGCTTTTATGGCAGAATTCCAACTTCTAAGGCAAAAAGAACCGAAAGTCTTGTCTTGCAACATACAAATATGGTATAATGTGATAGCCTGGGGCTGTTTTCCTTCTTCGGGACCTGTATGACTTGATGTGCTTGTAGGGTGGTCATGTCCGGACTTGTCGGGAATTTCAAAGCCTTGTCCGAGTTTCAGCACAGCCTCAAGCTGGACACTTATCATCTTTGTTAAATGGTAGAAAATGTAGACTAGCCACATTCTGTTTCCAGGTGCTTGCTTGCCATGTTATTGTCACTTATCTCACGATGGGTTGACTGTTATATTAACATGCTGAAATGAAGGATCTCCATTAATGTTGAATGGATAAAGATAACCCTTCTTTAAGCAAAAGCAACAAAGACGACTTTGATTTTTTTACCATGTTACACAAAGGCTTAAAGCATAAGGCATATCATAGTCACATTTTACAACATGTCTAAGAATCACTGTTTTCTTGTTCAAAATTGTTTTTGGAGTACAGTAGAGTTGCCGTTGCAAATTTTCTTTTCTCATTAAATGCCATAAAGTGTCCTCTTTTTTAATGTTGTGGAACTGGTAACCCTAAGTGTTGAATGGAACCATGAATTGTGTTTATTTGAGCGTCCTAAAGGTTTACTGCCAGTTTTACGTGTATGTTAGCTTCATACTGGATGTATTTAATTCACAATACGTCACAATAATAAAATGATACTGTCACTAAAAAGTTGTATTGCTACTGTTGTGATATAACAGAACAAAATTCTGACATGTATAATAGATTACATATCTACAAAATCTGTTAGCCATGTATTTGTGTCATGTTAGCCGATTTCTAAGGGCATTTTAGCTCCATGTTACCAATGAGAGTGGGTAACTTTGGGTACCCTACAATACGATTTGCGATACAAGGCTCACGATAACGATGATCTCACGATATGGTGATACCATAATTGTCAGTAGGAAATAGGGGTGTGACAAAATATCGGAGTGGTGATATTTTGTGATACTTTGTATCCCAAAAGGTTATCGATATGCTCCTGCAAAGAATCGAGATCGTTTTAAAAAGGTGTCAATGTCTAAAAAAAAAAAATGAAAATGAACCAACAAGTTGCTACCAAAATCTTCCACCACAATAGTGTCTAAGTTAATTCTAAGGCTGCATTGACGGTGCTTGACGCCCAATCCATTTAGAGTGGGAACCGTCAGTCATTCGAAACCAGAGCATTCAGTCATTCAGTCCGATTTTCAGGGTATTTACAGGTCACTTGCTGTTCATTTTAGGGCATTTACAGGTCATTTTCTGTTGAGTTTGAGTCAGTGCCTATTCATTTGGGTGATTCCCAGGTCACTTCCTGTTCTGTAACTCAAAATACACAGGAAGAGACCCATGAAATACCCCAAAATCAACAGGAACTAACTGAAAATGAACAGGTAAAAAATTACCTAATTGCCTGGCTTTGGCTGCCACTACCCTCCCAGTTCAATTGGATTGGACATCTACTAGTGATAAACTCGTTCCAATTCACAGCAGAAGCTTGTTTTTCTGTTTATTAGTTGTTTCTTGAATATACTAGAAAGATATCCTGACCATATCGATAATCGTTGTATCGCCATATCGTCAGATCATCGTTATCGTGAGCTTTGTATCGCATATCGTATCGTGAGGTACCAAGAGGTTCCCACTCCTAATAGGAAATCACGCTACGATATTCTACAATATATCTAATAAACAGACGAACGAGCTCTATTCATACATTTGCTGTGAATTTGAATGATTTTATCACTAGTAGACGTCCGATCCGTTTGAAGTGGGAGGGATGGGAACGAATAAAGAAATGTTAATTCGCTGCCACCCCTCCTAGTTCAAACAGATTGGACGTCTATGGCAGCCAATGCCGGGCAGTGCGTTAATTTTGCGGCATTTCCTGTTGATTTTCAGTCACTTCCTGTTGATTTTGTGTTACTGAACAGGAAGTGACTCGAGAATGTCTCCAAATGAATCAAAAGTGAATCAAAATCAAGAGGAAGTAACCTGCAAATGCCTTAAAATGAACAGGAAGATACCTGTAAATACCAAGCAAGACTGGCTGAGAGACAGAATGTTGAAAAAAAAAAACAGACAATCACATTGTTTGATTTTTTAAAAATTTATTTGCAAATCATGGTGGAAAATAAGTATTTGGTCAATACTTCATCATCCCAATACTTTGTTATGTACCCTTTGTTGGCAATAACGTAGGCCAAACGTTTTCTGTAACTCTTCACAAGCTTTTCACACACTGTTGCTGGTATTTTGGCCTATTCCTCCATGCAGAACTCCTCTAAAGCAGTGATGTTTTGGGGCTGTCGTTGGACAACACAGACTTTCAACTCCCTCCACAGATTTTCTATGGGGTTGAGATCTGGAGACTGGCTAGGCCACTCCAGGACCTTGAAATGCTTCTTACGAAGCCACTCCTTTGTTGCCCTGGCTGTGGGTTTGTGATCGTTGTCATGCTGAAAGACCCAGCCACGTCTCATCTTTAATGCCCTTGCTGATGGAAGGCGATTTCCCCTCAAAATCTCTCTGATACATGGCCCCATTCATTCTTTCCTTTACACAGATCAGTAGTCCTGGTCCCTTTGCAGAAAAACAGCCCCAAAGCATGATGTTTCCATCCCCATGCTTCACAGTGGGTATGGTGTTCTTCGGATGCAATTCAGTATTCTTTCTCCTCCAAACACGAGAACCTGTGTTTCTACCAAAAAGTTCTATTTTGGTTTCATCTGACCATAACACATTCTTCTGGATCATCCAAATGCTCTCTAGCGAACCGCAGACAGGCATGGACGTGTACTTTCTTCAGCAGGGGGACACATCTGGCAGCGCAGGATTTGAGTCCTTGGCGGCGCATTGTGTTACTGTTGGTAGCCTTTGTTACTGTGGTCCCAGCTCTCTCTAGGTCATTCACTTGGTCCCCCCGTGTGGTTCTGGGATTTTTGCTCACCGTTCCTGTTATCATTTTGATGCCACGGGGTGAGATCTTGCATGGAGCCCCAGATCGAGGGAGATTATCAGTGGTCTTGTATGTCTTCCATTTACTAATCATTGCTCCCACAGTTGATTTCTTTACACCAAGCATTTTACCTATTGCAGATTCAGTCTTCCCAGCCTGGTGCAGGTCTACAATTTTGTCTCTGGTGTCCATTGACAGCTCTTTGGGCTTGGCCATAGTGGAGATTGGAGTGTGACTGCCTGAGGTTTTGGACAGGTGTCTTTTATACCGATAATTAGTTAAAACAGGTGCCATTAATACAGGTAACGAGTAGAGCCTCGTTAGACCTCGTTAGAAGTTAGACCTCTGACAGCCAGAAATCTTGCTTGTTTGTAGGTGACCAAATACTTATTTTCCACTCTAATTTGGAAATAAATTCTTTAAAAATCAAACAATGTGATTTTCTGGGGTTTTTTTCCCCCACATTCTGTCTCTCATGGTTGAGGTTTATCCATGTTGACAATTACAGGCTTCTCTAATCTTTTCAAGTAGGAGAATTTGCACAATTGGTGGTTGACTAAATACTTATTTGACCCACTGTATATCAGTGAAGTCATTATACAGTGTAATGCAAATAAGGTTGCTTAAAAGTTGGTGGGGACAATTTCAGCATCCTGTAAAGTTGGTAGTGTTATGTCCCTACCGTCCCTATACAAACCTACGCCCTTGACTTGCATGTTATCAGAATGTTGTGCACATTTTAGTAATATGTTACTGACACTTTGATTCATACTGCATTTTAGCTTCAGGCTAGCATGTTGGCTCATTGTCAGAAGCAGTTTGGTCGAATTTTAGCATTGTTTTTCCCAGATGCTAGTGAAAGGTTAGCAGCATTTCAGTCTGTTAGTTGGAAGAATGTTAGTTGGAATTAAGCAGCATGTTGGCATAATTTGAACTCCATGTTATCAGCGTATTGTTAGAACGTTGTACACATTTTAGCAGAATGTTGCTGACACTTTGGTGCCTACTGTTAGATGCCTTTTGAACATGCTGAAGTTGACCTAGTTTTTGTCTCCTTAGAAACTCTGGCAAAGATTCCTAACATGTGCGAGGTGACAGGTGGGAGAGACGGAGGAAAGTGAAGGAAGCTAGACCTAGAAGCAAAAGATGGAGGAGGAAGTTAAGGGTGGGGGGGAAGAGGAAAAATGTGAAGAACACAAAAAAGGGAGGAGGAAGCAGTCGAGGGATGGAAAGAAGGAATCAAGGAGACGGGAAGTGTGAGCTGCCCTACGAAAGGAAACAATCCACTGACCTCGACTTTGTTTTATTTCCTTCCAGGCTGACTCACCAGGGCTGCGTCTAACCACAGAAGACGAAGAGGAGGAATAAGAAGAGAACACGAGAAGAGAAAGGAAGGAAACGAGGGAGGAGGTGACGAGAAAGAGGCGAGGACAGGTCTTCATCCTGGGAGAATCTGTGACGAGGAGGAGGAGACGCCATCATGAGCGACCAGAACGTGGTCAAGGAAGGATGGGTCCAAAAAAGAGGTGATGTCAACGTCAATCAATTCTATTTAATTCTATATAAACCTACATCTATAGGCAAATTAACAACCTTATAAATAATTCTATAATATTTGACTATACAAGTAATAAACAGAAAACAAGCCGTTTTCATCCTTGCGCTGTGAATTGAATGAGTTTTATCATTAGTAGACGTCCAATTCATTTGAAGTGGGAGGGTGCCATCCCTCCACTTCAAACAGCTTGGACATCTATGGCAGTCAATGGCAACCATTGAGTTTAATTTTAGGGCATTTTACATAATTTGCTGTTAATTTTTAGTCACTTCCTGTTGGTTTTGGGTCATTTATAGGTCATTTCCTGTTGATTTTGGGTTACAAAACAGGGAGTGACCCCAAAATCCCCTCAAGTAAATTGCCAGTGACTCAAACTAAACAGGAAGTCATCTGTAAATGTCCTAAAATGAACAGAAAGTGACCTATAAATGTCCTGAAAACCAGAAAAACTCTGGTTTCAAATCAACGAACGTTCATTCGCCCCTCCCAGTCTACGTGGATTGGGCGTCTATTGCAATCAATGGCAGCCATTGAGTTAACAGAGACACTATTCTAGAGGAAGATTTTGGTAGCAATTTGTTGACTCTTTTTTATTAACAGTCACATATTTTCAAAACGATATATTGAGTCTTGGCAGAAGTATATTGATAACCTTTTGGGATACAAAGTATCACGATATATTAGGCCTGTCGCGATAACAAATTTTAGTGGACGATAAATTATCTCATAAATTATTGCGATATGCGAAATTATTGCCCCCCCCCCAAAAAAAAAACTTTTTTTAACCAATTTACAATAACACAGTGGTAATACAGTATAAATTAATAGATCGAGTACACCCATTTAAATGCAATAAATGTTTACTCTTACATTCAAAAATTCTTTTTAAGAAATCACAACAAAAACAATAGACTATGCCTCTTTTAAGTAAAAGACAACAATACAGGGTTTCCCCCTAAACATAAGAGATTGTGGCGCACCGCCACACCAAAATAAAAGCCGCCACGCCTTGCAAATTTTTCAATTTTATTTTTAAGGCCATTTTAAACTAGCGGCAGCCGAGTGTTTATTCATTGCGTATTGTAATGTCCGAAACTAAGCGCGGCCCTCTGAAGAGACGATCGGACTTGGGAGCTGTGATGCGAGAAATAGCGGTCTCACGTCGTGGCAGCCCGCTGTTATATTGTTATTGTTTTTCTTTATTATTGTTACCACAATAAAGTGGGCAAGCCAATACTGATTCCTCTCCTTCCTCCCCATATCCGGGGCATTACAGTAGTTTGGATCGGACTTTTCGGCGAAAGTGAGCGGTGGACGGCCGTCTTGGACGGAAGGCAAAGTTTGAATGAATTTGCGCCGAGAGGCGGGGCCAGAGCATCGCCGCGCTAACGTCAACAACGAGGGGCAGGCATACTTATATATCTGTGCTATCAGGCTGTTTCGGCAGACTGATATACACAATCACAGCTGATGAAACTTTGATAAATGCGCTTTTTTCAAGTTCCGCAAGCTCTGGGACACTCGAAAAATGACTCTCATACCTCTCCTTGCTAAGTTAATGGTACCTCGATGTGCATTTGTGTAGAAATGTAGTTCACGAACAACAACAAAAAACTATTCACCTTCTCACCGAAACTAGTAAAACTCTTTACACGGCTGTTAGAATTCCCCCCCCTACTCCTTGAAATGGGTCAGTTAACAGAAGGACTATTATTATTGTGGTAAAGTTGTACGTATTAGGGCCAAATAAAAGGGGGGGGAAACAGGACAAATGACAGGGGTCTGCAACCCGCGGCTCTTTATCGCTGCCCTAGTGGCTCCCTGGAGCTTTTTCAAAGATTTTTGAAAATGGAAGAAAATGGTGGAGAGAAATATATTTTTTGTTCTAACATGGTTTCTGTAAGAGGACAAACATTCTTTCGATTCATTAATATTATAATGAAGTTAAACTTGAGGTGGCATCGTACAACAGAGTCGTCACGTGGTGCGTCATTCTCTACAGCATCCACTGCAGCGAAAATAAACATTTAATCATTAAGGCTAATTATGTAATTTTAGCCAAATTAGTCCTTTTGATAGTAGGTTAATATAGCTAATATCGATGCATACAGCCGGTGTTGCTTTCATTATAAGGCTCTTCAAGGCTTTTAATTTTTTTTGCGGCACTAGACATACTGTATCAATTTTTTTTTTTTTTTGGATCAAATATGGCTCTTTCAACATTTCGTGTTGCTGACCCCCTGGGTTACTTCGAGATGTAAGTCGTACTATTGCTACGAGAGAAAAAAAAGTCGTATTATTACGTAGGGCTATGCATTTTACGTACATGTACCGTAGCTGAGAGCTATGACTTTCGCCTGGCTAATGAAATATTTCAAATATATCTTTTTTATGGTTCTTCTTGGGGAAAAGAAAAAGGTGAAAACAATTTTTTCGCCGTGGCACGACATGTTGAGGCTGTCCAACTCTGATGCAGCCCACCACCACAGCTTCAAAAAATCCTAGGGGAAACCCTGCAATATTATTACTGCACAGAAACACAAAATAAATGTCTTTTTCAAGAAAAAATAAAAGTGCACTTTAATAACTTAAGCATTTAGGCACAGAGGTATAAAGTTGTAGGAACACGAACAATTGCACTTCAACAACAACAGAGAAAAATTAAGTAATTAAGTAGCAGTACGGTCACATTTCTTCAGCAATGTAGCGTACTACACTTTCCGTGAGGGAACGTCAGTTTGCGCGGTCTCGTTTGTATTGCACACATCAAGCGAACGCCTCTGTAATTGACGTGACGAGGAAGGCTCCGCTTGTTGCGATGCACTTTGCGTTCCAAGTAGTGAAAACTATAGAGGGTGATGGTGTTTCAAATGAGCATGTAGATTAGTTGTGTTGGCCCTCTTTGTTGAAACAACCTCCAAACAAATTTTGCAGACTGGTTCACTCAAATGTATAAAACGAACATATCTACAAGTCAATAAAACAGTGAGTCCTCGTCACAGCATATTGCGTAGTTGGTAACGAAGAAGCCAAACTTCTAACAGCACGTCTGTCGCACATTTGCCGCACACACATGCACGCGAACGATAAATCGCAGCGGGGAAAATTATGCCTTCATTTTTATTTATCTTGCAATAAATTGAATTATTGCATATTGCGACAGGCTTACGATATATCAACGTTTCTATATTTTGTCACACCCCTATTTCAAATAGAATGTCATTATCTTAGCGTCACTTACAAAATGTTTGCGAAGCTCTGATTTAATCAATCGGAGGTCGGCTTAGAGTCTTTAAGTTGTACATAAATATTAAAGACATTTGAGGTAATTTACTAATTGCTTACAAATTTTATACTGAATAAAAAGCCTGTTCTAAGAATAAAACTTGGTATTTAATGTGTCACACTCACTGCCTGCGTCACTTGCGGACAGGCGAGTACATCAAGAACTGGCGTCCTCGCTACTTCCTGCTGAAGACCGACGGCTCCTTCATCGGCTACAAGGACAAACCGCAAGATTCGGACCTGGCTTACCCGCTCAACAACTTCTCAGTCGCAAGTAAGACACAAACTGACGTATGTTCCAGGACCACCAGCGATAGCTGCAAATCTGGTTTACAGAGAGACTTTTGTTTACTTTAATATTGTCCAAATCCTGAGGATTTCAGCCTCTGTCATCCTGCGTGAAAGTAGATTGATTGTCTTTGTGTTGAATCAAAATAAGACGTTATCTAACATCTGCATTTATTTTGGAAAACAATCATCAACATATTTGTTGATTTTCTGACCAACGTAAAAAATCAAACCAATAACAGAGTTGTAATTTCACTCTCTAAGGTCGGTGGACACGCCGGTGCGTCCTGTGTGGACGCAATCTTACAAGCTTGGTGATAACACCCATGCGATATCCCTCATTTGAACGTGTTTGGGTGACGAGTAGTGCTGCGAGGATTAATCGATTAACTTAAGTAATTCGATTAGAAAAAAGCTTCGGATGAAACTTTGCTGCTTCGAGGTTTTGTTTAATTAGAATGGCGTTGTATTGACTTGTTTTGAAAGTGTTTGCATTTAGTTTTATTGATTTGGTTGGATACTCTGGCCTCTAGTGGCAAAAGTGAAATTTGCCACAACTCGTCTAACATGGCTGAATTAAGCTGCTCACTGTTAAGGACAACATAAGGCTTAAGTACATTTTTGTTTAAACTAATATGTTTATGCATTCGTGATTTAGTTTAGAGGTATATTTAGCAGTTTTTGGTGGGAATATGTATTTGGATGATGTTTGTTGCCTAAAATGTTGATATACAGTGATCCTTCGTTTTTCGTGGTAAATGGGGACCAGAACCCGTCGCGATAAATGAAAAACTGCGAAATGAACTTTTTTTTTGTTTGTTTTTTGGGGTGTGTTAAATGTATTTATTCAGATATAGCATTTGAAAGAGATACGTACATATAAGACAAGTTTTTTTCACTTTTTTTTCCAAAATTATAGTGGTACCTCTACATACGAAGTTAATTAGTTCCAGAACCTTGTTTGTAGTCGAAATGGTCAGGGTTTTCCGATAAGAATACGTTATAATTCCATTCATTTTTTCACAGCCCGAAAACCTACACTAAATCATTAATAAATACTGCTGGTACTATTGCAAATAGCAATTACACAGAGCAAAACAAGTAAATTATGAATAAAAATTGGAATAATAATATAATAGTAATAATAATAGTAATAATACCTGTAATAATGTAACGAATCGAGTTCTAATGTGGCACATGTATTTTTGCGTGGTGTACCTGAACGTGGTTGACAAGTCAGAGTGAGAGAGGACACTTTACTTTCACTTTACATGTTCAGCTGCGACGTTCAGTAGGGATGTTGTGTTGTCCAAGTTCTGAAATAAATGATCAAAAACCTAATGAAGCTGGCGATTTCTTTGGCGATGTTACAATAATAATAATTGTCACCTTAACTTGTAAAGACTGGCGAACGGAGGAGGACCGCCGAGATGATAGATCGTCTACGGCCTCATGTTGAGCCAGTTCACGGATGTGCACCCCACGCTCATATTTTCCTATCATTTCCATCATCATTTCAATGGTCAGGCTCACCTTTTACCTTTATTCACCACCTGCACTAACATTGTTGGAACCCATGTTGATTTCTCTCACAAGAAAATCCGTATTGCGTCCGTCTTGCAGGAAAACAAAGAAACTGCGGCGCTGTCATAAATCGTCGTATTTCGAGCCTGTAGTCGGATGTAAAAACAAATGGCGAGTCAAATTTTACGTTGGATTTCGAAAAGATCGTTTGTCGAAGCGAACGAATGTCGAGGTACCACTGTATAATTAAAATAAACTTTTATGTATCTGTACCACCGAATTATTTTTAAACAAGAATAGTTTAAAAATGCCTGTCTTTATTAAATGCTTCATTGAGTGAGTCCGCTTAAATCTGCTCAAGCTGCTCACTTACCCACAATGAGTTGCCACAGCAACTTTTTAACAAGTTAAAGGATGATTGACACATGCAGCACTTTGAAGCTTCAGGTTCCAGGCATCTGTGGCAAAATCAAATATTAAACGTTTGTCAATCATCATTAACTTTAATGAGAAACTCCAGTGTACTGCCTGATAACAAAGAGCAGGGGGAGGGAGGCAGAGTGAGACTACACGATTTGCTCAGGACAGTTCATCTGTAATCTTTTATAATTTATTTAATTGAAAAAAAATCCGTTATGGACTGAAGGCACAAAGTTTCAAGTGCGAATTAGCAAGGGATCACTGTGGTTGGTCAGAGTGAAGAAAACAAACAGTTTTGTACATGAAGGTTATGAAAAAAGGGACCAATCCAGGCAATTGTGACCAATTCTTTCTTTGAAATATAAAGGCGACATCAAAGGCATACAAAATCAGACAAACCAGGCACGGGCCTTAAAGGGTTAAGTCCATTTCAAATAAAGTCCTGGTTTTTGTAAAATTACATTAGAAAAAAAATCCCAATAGATAATACTGATAACACTGGTGGAAAGTTTAGAAAAGACAGTTGTTAGAATTTTTTGCAGATCAGAATGAACATTGGCGTGCAAAATTGCAATGGGGCAATTTTTTTTTTTGGTTTTTTTTTTTTAGAAAATGAAAATATTGTAAACCTTTTGAGAAACTGCGACACAAACAGACATATTGTATAATGTTTGATCACTGGACTTCCTGTGCGTGACTCAGAATGTCAGCTGATGAAGACAGAGCGTCCCAAACCCAACACATTCATCATCCGCTGCCTGCAGTGGACCACAGTCATCGAAAGGACTTTTCACGTGGACACGCCGGATGAGAGGTAAGCCTTCATCGGCTTGACATTTAAATCATCTTATTAATGAAATTTCTCAGAATGCAGTTTTTTCTTTCCCCGCTCACTTATAGAAAAACACAGTGACACTATTGAATTTTTTCTTCTTTTTATCCTAATACAATACAAGCTTTTTTCTCAGCATTGACTTGCATCCTCTTCCACATGAATACATTCATTCCTATTCTGTACCACTTACTAGTATATTCTCTCTCATGGTAAAAAAATAAAAATAAACGATCAATATGGTAATTTACACCTATTGGTGGAGTTTGACTTTTGTCTGGGCAAAACAAGTTGATGACCCCGAAACGCAGTGTCAGCAATAAAATTAACTTGTAACATACAGTATATGTATATGGCGGAAAACACTGAGGTTACTTGAAGTTCCGCTCTGAGACCCCCAATTTAGCCAACTTTCAAAATTGTCCGATATGCATGTGTGATGCATCACTGGAAAGCTTAAAATCTCAATTTTCTGGGGGAAGAAAAATTTTGAGCAGGAGGGCATTTTTTAAAAATATATTTTTTAAACAGCAAAACCCTATCTGGAGGTGAGAGCACGCGAGAACAGAATTACCGACGCCATTACTTTAACGAGATATTATCGCGTACCTACTTTATTTCGATCCAAAAACTCCATGTAGCATGTATCACTGAGTGTCAAGACACAACTGTGAATGGCCACAGCTGGATTTTTGGGGGATTTTATGGGTGAAACATGGTAATATGACAAGGGTCGCAAGGCAGAAATCGCAGACATCAAGGAGTGGTTGAGATTTTCTTTTTCATATATTTACCCTTTTAAATGTTTTTTCCAACTTTTTTTTTGTTAGGAGCAATTATTTGTCATCTAACATATCGGAGAAAATGCAACAGTAACAAAAAAAATACAATAAGCGATAGTTATGAGGTACCGTAGATATCCGTGACTTTTTTACAGACGCCATTTTTTTCATTTTGACATAATTTGTTTGAAAGTTTAAAATATGTGAATGAATAATTTTTTAAAGTCTTTTTTTTTTTTTTTTTTTTTTTAACGAAATATGAGACATCAATGAATGATTCTAAGCTAAAAACGGCAGACATGTTTGAATAAAAAATATAATTAATTGCCTTTGTTTTATGGTTGGGTTGAAACAAAGGCACTTGCGCGACGTGTGTTAACGGGGGTTTTCAGGGTAAAACGGACAAATTAAAAATAGTTCGGGTGCTTAATGTGCCATGAATCTGCTATGGCAGCATATAGACATATTGTTCTATCAAACACAACAGTTGTTTAAGCTTAAAATACAGCAGTTTCTTTTAAAGAGGAGTGCAAGAGCAGAAACTGCTTTTTCAGTCTTGTCTGTTTTCCTCCATATACATTAGAGCTATCCCGACTAGTCGACGATGTCTTCGATGTTGTAAATGCGTCGACAAGCACAACATCCCGTCGATGATTAATGAAGTGTTAGAAAGATATATGCGTGGAAAGTTGAGAATGTCGGACGCTCGGTATGCAAGCAGGGAAAGCGGCAAAAAGTAAAAAAGCGCACCAGAGTGGCCAAAACATTGATTTATTTCAACAAAACAAAGGAGGGTACACTGTTGTGTCCTGTCTCTTCAATGCCAAGCTTGGCTGCACCTCAGCCATGAATGAACACCTAAAGCGGCGTCACCCAGTTGGAATTTTGGAAGACGACAGGAGACAACAAGCTGACAGATCGTTAGTCCATCTAACTAACTAATGACATGTTTTATTGAAGTTCCTAAGCCTGTCACGATATGCAATGAGTCCATTTATCACACTGTAAATAAAAATGAGTGCGGTAATTGTCACGGCTGCGTTTTATCACCACATTCGTGCATACATTTGTGCTTGCGTGTTGATGGCATATGAGACTCCAGTTCCCTTCACAGATGTTTGTTGGTCATCAACACGCCGTAGAAGTTCAGACATACAAAATAAGGAAACACATCTATATTAATCACTGATAAACCTTAGCATTGCTATAATGAGGATAATGGGGAAAAAAGACAACCTACTTTAGCCTGCTAAAAAAAACATTGGCAGTCTTCTCCAAAACGCAAACTTGTGGTTAAAAGGTGACACTTCAAACATGAAAAATCGCTGGTTAACAGCATTTTCAAACGAAAAAATGAAAAAAAATCTATATTACTGACACCACATGCAATGACGACAAGTGCTTTTTTTTTGCAGAGTGTAAAGCTTACGGTTAGCAGTTTACCGAACGTACTTCTGGTGAACATTTCAAAATAAAGGCACGTAATGTTCGTCATGTAAACAAGGATTTCTGGAGTTAATCCCACATACGTCAGAATTCAGATTCTATACTAAGAATAGCTTTAAAATGACACCCTTTATGAAAAATCTGATCGGCAATGAATAATTTTATAATACTATTATATAAGCCTGTCGCAATATGCAATAATTCCATTTATCGCGCGATAAATAAAAATGAAGGCGGTAATTTTTCCACTGCGATTTATCGCCTCGTGCGGCAGACGTGCTGTTAAAAGTTCGGATTCCTCGTTCCCAACTGCGCAAAATGCATCTTTGTTCCAGGTCCGGCAAAAACTAGCGCCGGAGCCAATCGTTCCCATTATATCCTATTGTTCAACGTATACCGGCCGCGTCAGTCCTCCGGAGTGATTGTGGACCATCTATGGCATGCCGGTGTTGTTGACGTGTGGGCGCTCCCATCAAGAGTGACATTTCACGCGGGGCGGCTATTTTTCGGCACAACGCCGGATATTTACAACGAAGTCCGCCAAAACATTGTTACCGACTTGGCTGCTACGAACAACCTCGCTTTGACAACCAACGGCTGCTTCAAACTCGTCCTGTTTATGAAAGTCGATTGTCATATGCTGGTGTTGTGTAGTAATGAGCAGACGTGACTTCAGTGGCGCTTGCTAATTTTTTTAATGCGCGCACACACTAGACATCATGAAATGGCAAACTAGATGTGCTACGTCCAATGCCATTGGCTACGTGACCCCAGAGTGATTATGGGACACGTAGTCCATGTACTACATCGATGATTTCTAAACTGTCATGACTGAATGGAAGTTAAGAAGGCCAAATCAATCCATACCAGTGACTATAGATAATGTTGCAAATATTGTTAATTCAGTACGTGACACAGATGGATTCGGATGTATTGCTCATGTAGTAAACCTAGCTGCTAAGAGAGCTGTAGCAATCAACAGTGTGCCCTGCCTCACTTTACAAACAGTAAAGATTGTTCTCAGCACTTTTATACAAATTTTTTTCAGATCAGTAAGAAGTAAGCACATAAATATTATGCACTAAAATGCATGTTTATATGTTGGCAATTTAATTTTTGCTCGTTAGCAAAAGAAAAAAAAAAACCAAAAAAACGAAAGAAAATATATAATTTGTATTTTTTTTACAGAGCATTAAATGTATTGAATCGGATCGAAAATCGTGTCCCCGTATCAAAAATCATACCAAACCATGACTTAACTGTATCGTTGCATCCCTATGGAACACCATTGCAGAAGTTATGACGGGAAAAGTTTTCATTTGCCTAAATGCTTAAGTTATTAAGTGCATTTTTTTTTTTTTTAAACACATTTATTCTGTGTTTCTGTGCGGTATCAATATTGTTGTTTTTTACTTAAGAGGCATGGTCTATTGTTTTTAGTTGTGATTTCTTAAAAACTATTTTTGAATTCAAGAGTAAATATTTATCGCGTTTAAATGGGTGTACTTGATCTATTAATATATACTGTATTCTCGCTGTCTTATTGTAAAGTGGTTAAAAAAAATTGGGGGGGCGCAATAATATCGCATATCGCAATAATTTATGAGAATAATTATCGCGCACTAAAATTTGTTATCGCGGCAGGCCTACTATTATATATAGTAGTGGGCTATACTATAATATTAATGCTAGATTTTTTTTTTTTTTAATTATTTTGAATCATGGTGGAAAGACGAAGTCAATGTTCTGAATATGTTTACATTCCTTTCTTTTGCAGTAGTTAATGCATCAACATTTGACCTCATTGTTTATTTGTGATTTATTATTGTTATTTACGTTTTTGTTTGTACTTTAAAAAGAATTTAAGTGCTCCAAAATGTTTTTCGTGACTTAATAATCGTCAACTAATATACATCATGACAATGTTGTTGTTCAATCCTGGGTTCAAGCTCAGTTGGTGTTGAAGCTTTTATTTTAGCTTTTTTAACGTAATATGAAGAAATTCCGAATTTATATCCTGCATCCTCAGGTGTCTTTTTGGCTAAGCAAAGTAAAGGACCATCACTAAGGTGCCAGTCACATGATTTGTTCGAAAAATAATTTTGACCCATTATGAAGTACTTTGTAGGATTCTTGTTATTTTAATCGTTTTTGTTGTTTTTTTTTTATTGGATGTCTATTATCGTACATGGCAGTGAAAAAGTTAATAATGGTGTGGTCTTTATGACGGAGTATTAGAGCAAAAAAAGAAAGTGGGGGGAAAAAAATCAGTCATACGTCATAATATTGTCTTGCGGTACCACAGTACTTCATCTTAGCTCCCAGCCAAAGTAAGATAATTTACGTAGTTTTACGTAATATTTGGCTACATTAACCACACTGCATCCATACATGTTATGCCACGTAAAGATGCATAGTGTAACAGCTTTAATATTTCCAATTTTAATCCCCTAACATTACGTAAAATTAGATGACATTACGACTTTTTCCTCATAATGTTACATGAAGCTATGTACTATCAAGTTTAATCTCGTAGTATTATGACTATTTTCTCGTAATATTATGAGATTTAAAGTCGTAATATGAGGGGGAAAAATATTGTAATAATAGGATGTATAACTCTACTCTCGTAATATTTAACTTAATATTAACTTTTAACCCATAATATTGTCTTTTTCCTCGTAGTATTACAACTTAGATGCTGAAATATTAAGACTTTATTCTCTTAGCCCAATTTTTTTTTTTTTGTGTGGCCCGCTTAATACTATATCCTGTATAAATTTGATGGGGAGAGGCTTAAAAAGTTTCCCTTATTACTTGTAATCAACTACAAAAATGTGCCATTTCCATTGTAGCTTGTTGGTTTCTTTCTTGCCCGGTCGGTGGTTGGCATGCCTGCTGGTGGTGAGTCAATTGTGACTTGTTGTTTTCCTCTGTTGGGGGACCGAGAATGAGAAGTGCGAAGAAAGACAGGAAACCGAGGGGCGTGTGGACCATGATATGGCTGGCGCGCAAAAACATCAAAATATGGTCATAACATTGCACTAATGACGCTAAATGCGACTCTACCATCATATGACCCGGCAGGGACGAGTGGGCGGAGGCCATCCAGATGGTAGCGGAGTCGTTGGCCAAGCAGGAGGAGGAGGGCATCCTGTGTAGCCCCACCTCGCAAATAGAGAACGTCAACGAGGAGGAGATGGACACCTCCATTAGCCACTACAAACGGAAGGTAACTGGTTCTGGAGATTCCTCATTACCTCATTGGCTGTTGTTTATTGTATTTTCTGGACTATAAATCACACCTATTTCCATGGTTTGTTCTTTTCAAACTGACAACTGGGCACTAGGCGGTGATACGCTTATCACTTCTATAGATATCTTATAAGAACACTAGAATGCATATGCACGCTGTGAGCTAATGGCAGTAGCGATCCCGGGAGTGGCGCATGTGACCTCAAGAAACATACCGTATTGGCCCTAATATAAGATGGGGGGTTTTTTTGCATTGAAATAAGACTGAAAAAGTGCGAGTCGTCTTATATTTGGGGTCTAGACATTATACCCATTCACGACGCTAGATGGCGCCAGATATCATTGAAGCGAATGCTGAACTTGAGTAATGTTCTGTCATGACAGATCTCAGCTACTCTCAAGTTTAACCAGTTTGCATTATTTTATTGCAATGTTTTTCCTTATTCAGATTTGTTTCAGAACTACAGTTACAGTTAGACCTCACTTTGATGGGTAATGCAGTTATTGCAATTTTGTTGTTTTATCACAATAGGTTGGTTTATTTACATTTCAAAAACCAGAAGCCATTCATATACGAATGTGATTGCACTTTAGTTTACATATTTAAATGTTCAGACATTAAGATTTGAATGAGGCAAAATAACATGCTTTTTCTCTCAAATGTATTGTTATCATTTGTTTCGGATGTACTGTAATGATTTTCTGTATAAAAATTAATTTGGTGTTCAAAAAGTCTTTTTTTCAAACTTAAATCTTGAAAAAGAGGGGGTCGTCTTATCATCAGGGCTGTCTTATATTCGGGCCAATACAGTAAAACGACACTTTAATTAAACGAATACCCGACGGAGCAAAATTTAATCCGAATCTTTTTTTCTTATCGAATACTGGAGTTAATCGATTATCGTTGCAGCACTACATCATGTTCTATGTAAAGTAATTATGCATATTCGTTCCAATACGGTACTTTTTTGCCGTACTAGAATGAAGTGTAAATGCACATACACTCAGTAGGTGGCAGTGGCGCTCTCATTTTTAGACTGTGAGCAGTATTTTTGAACCAAACGAGAGCACACAGCAAAGAGCACTGGATATATGAAGACCTAAGACGAAGAAATATGACGACAATTCCGATTTTTCTGTCATATCTGATTTTTTTTTTACGTGCCCGTTCAGACTGCCTTTGTCCATTGAGCCTGTTCAAGTATTACGCATGCGCAGTCCTATGTGCGCTAAGGAAACTGACCCACATGAACAGATGCATCAAACCAAATGACTACACATGTTGGCTCTATGTCATTCTAAGGTGGTCTTATTTTGATTTCCAAAAAGCAGACACAAATAACAGACATAAATAATTAGTCTGATATTCAAAGTTCATATGAATTGATAGAACGCATGCAGTGACCGTATTTGTGTGCGTAATACATGCAAGAACAGTGCGCGCGTGCATGACACACACCCACGATGAGAAAGCGAGAATAGGTTGCAAATATTACGTAGGAGTAAGGTAGCTGTGAGCCGCTCCGCACTTTACATACATGTACCTTAGCTGGGAGCTAAGACGAAGCATTAGTATAAATTATTCTATTTATTATAATTGGATGTACAGTGCTGGCCAAAAGTATTGGCACCCCTGCAATTCTGTCAGATAATGCTCAATTTCTCCCAGAAAATGATTACAATTACAAATCATTATCATTTTACACGAAACTCCAAAAATGGGCCGGACAAAAGTATTGGCGCCCTCAGTCTAATACTTGGTAGCGCAACCTTTAGACAAAATAACAACCGAACAAGCGAACAACCGCTTCCGGTATACATCACTGAGATTCTTACAATGCTTTGCTGAAATTTTAGACCATTCTTCTTTGCCCAACTGCTACAGGTCACTGTGATTTGAAGGGTGCCTTCTCCAAACTGCCATTTTCAGATCTTTCCCCAGGTGTTCTATGGGATTCAGGTCTGGACCCATTGCTGGTCACTTTAGAAGTCTCCGGTGCTTTTTGAAGTGTGTTTTGGGTCATTGTCCTGCTGGAAGACCCATGATCTCTGAGGGAGACCCAGCTTTCTCACACTGAGCCCTACATTATGCTGCAAAATTTGTTGGTAGTCTTCAGACTTCATATGGTGGTGCTATACTTATATAGCTCTTTTCCACCTTTCAAGGCGCTCAAAGCGCTTTACACTATCTCGCCATCCACCTACTGGTGATGCAGCGCCAGGAGCAACTTGGGGTTCAGTGTCTTGCTCAAGGACACTTAGACGAGTTCATCAGGGCGGAGAATTGAACCCATAACCTCTGGGTTGGGGGACAACTACTCTACCACTCAGCCACGCCACCCCACAATAATGCCATGCACACGGTCAAGCAGTCCAGTGCCAGAGGAAGCAAAGCAACCCCCAAACCTCAGGGAACCTCTGCCATATTTGACTGTTGGGACCATGTTCATTTCTTTGAAGGCCACATTTTTTCCCTGTAAACTCTATGTTGATGCCTTTTCACAAAAAGCTATACTTTTGTCTCATCTGACCAGAGAACATTCTTCCAAAATGTTTTTTTGCTTTCTCAGGTAAGTTTTGTCAAACTCCAGCCTGGCTTTTTTATGTCTCTGGGCCAGAAGTGGTCCCTTTTCATTCAGACGCCGACGGATAGTACTGGCTGACACTGTTGAACCCTCGGACTGCAGGTCAGCTTGAACTCGTTTGGATGTTAGTCGAGGTTCTTTATCCACCATCCGCACAATTTTTCATTTCTGTCCACATCTAGCGAGGTTAGCCACAGTGCCATGGGCTTTACACTTATTGATGACATTGCGCATGGTAGACACAGGAACATTCAGGTCTTTGGAGATGGACTTGTAGCCTTGAGATTGCCCCTGCCTGCTTCCTCACAATTTTGCTTCTGAAGTCCTCAGACATCTCTTTGGTCTTCTTTCTTTTCTCCTTGCTCAATGTGGTACACACAAGGACACAGGACAGAGGTTGAGTCAACTTGAATCCATTTTAACTAGCTGCAAGTGTGATTAAGTGATTGCCAACAGCTGTTATGTGCCTTAGGTAACAGGTGATGTTAATTACAAAAATTAGAGAAGCATCACATGATTTTTCAAAGGGTGCCAATACTTTTGTCTGGCCCATTTCTGGAGTTTTGTGTGAAATGATAATGATATAATTTTTTTCCCCATTATCTTTTGTGTTTTTTTTTAAATAAATGAAGATATTGCTACCAAAGCCTTTGTAATTGCAATCATTTTCTGGGAGAAATTGAGCATTATCTGACAGAAGTCTATGCTTTTGGCCAGAGGTGTATGACATCAGTACAGCTATTTTGACGCCCACCTAGGTTCACTTGGCTTCTTTTTCCCTTTTTTAACCTGCACTACAGACAATGAATGACTTTGACTATCTGAAGCTTCTGGGCAAAGGAACCTTTGGCAAAGTCATTCTAGTGCGGGAGAAGGCCAGCGGAACCTACTACGCCATGAAAATCCTCAAGAAGGAAGTCATCATTGCCAAGGTAAGGGGACGCTACAGTCATCATTCTGGTAAAAGTCAGAATTGGCATGCGTTGTGAACATAATCTAGCAAGTGTATTGCAAGCAAACCATATAGCTAACAACGCCATTCTAAATTACTACTTTGTGACAGGATGAAGTCGCTCACACGCTCACAGAAAGTCGGGTATTAAAAAACACCCGGCATCCATTCCTGACGGTAAGTCTCGTCGCAGCGTGAGTTCCGTTAACGGCTTTGCGTCATGTACTCATTGACCTCTTCGTTATATGTGCCGCAGTCTCTCAAATACTCCTTCCAGACCAAGGACCGCCTCTGCTTTGTCATGGAGTATGTCAACGGAGGAGAGGTCAGAAGATGCAGCAGTATTTGTTTTTTCACTGTTCATTAATGTGAAAACATTCCGATTGGCTGTTAGTGTTTATCAAGAGTCAAATACTGTATGTCAAATTTTAAGGCACATGGAATAAGCGCCTACTCTATGGAAGCCCAAAAGTATCATAATTAAATATACAAGTACGATACAAGGGTCAGAAAATAATTTTACAATATTTTACTATACAAGTAATAAACAGGATAAACTAGGTCCTTTCATCCTTCTGCTGTGAATTGAAAGTTAAGCACTAGTAGACGTCCAATCCATTTGAACTGGGAAGGTGGCAGCAAATGAACATTCATTCGTTCAATTTCAGGGCCATATTACATATTTGTCTGCTATTTCATCAAAATGGGATTTATTTCAAAATGTTGACTCCTTTGGGCTTCCATACTTCTCAACTACTACATCATTTAAGCACCAAATTAGCAGCAGTTTTTAACTTATAAAATTTTTTTCTTCACAGCTGTTTTTCCATCTGTCACGGGAACGAGTATTTTCTGAGGATCGCACACGTTTCTACGGCGCCGAGATCGTCTCCGCTCTGGACTATTTGCATTCCGCCAAAATCGTTTACCGGGACCTCAAGGTGACACGCAAGCACGTGGTCTCCTCTTACAGCGCAAGTTGAATGACTATTTTCTAGGGCTGCAGCAATCGATTATTTAATAATCGATTAATCGATCAATTAGTTTTAATGATCGAGTCATCAAATTAGCATCAAATGTGAATTGCAATTAAGAAATAAAATTCCCTTGGTATTTTCAAACTCTGCAGAATTGCACTTTCATTTCACAAGAGCGTTAAACAATTGGCTAACTTGCATAGCAAAAGTCTGCTTAAATGCTATAATATGATTTTTTTTTTTTTTTTTAACAATGCTTTTAACAATTCTTCCAACACATATTCCCACAAAAAAGTGTTAAATACAGTGGTATGAAAAAGTATCTGAACCTTTTGGAATTTCTCACATTTCTGCATAAAATCACCATCAAACGTGATCTGATCTTTGTCAAAATCACACAGATGAAAAAACTGTCTGCTTTAACTAAAACCACCCAAACATTTATTTGTCTTCATATTTTAAT
Organism: Corythoichthys intestinalis; assembly: GCF_030265065.1. Taxonomy (NCBI): domain Eukaryota; kingdom Metazoa; phylum Chordata; class Actinopteri; order Syngnathiformes; family Syngnathidae; genus Corythoichthys; species Corythoichthys intestinalis. Next base: position 49,313,111 of record NC_080402.1, read on the forward strand.
GAAGATAGTAAGCAAACAATGACAGAAAGAACAAAAATAAGTAAGTGAACCATCACATTTAAACTTTACCCCCCGCCCCCGGGCAGCAATAACTTCAACCAGACGCTTCCTGTAGCTGCAGATCAGTCTGGCACATCAATCAGGACTAATCTTGGCCCACTCTTCTCTACCAAACTACTGTAGTTCAGTCAGATTCCTGGGATATCTGACATGAATCGCTGCCTTTAGGTCATGCGACAGCGTCTCAATGGGCTTCAAGTCTGGACTTTGCTTGGCCACTCCAGAACGTGTATCTTGTTCTTCTGAAACCATTCTGAAGTTGATTTACTCCTGTGTTTTGGATCATTGTCTTGTTGCAGCATCCATCGTCCTTTTAGCTTCAACTGTCTGACAGATGGCCTCAGGTTTTCCTGCAAAACATCCTGATAAATTTTTTAATTCATTCTTCCATTAATGATTGCAAGTTGTCCAGGCCCTGAGGTAGCAAAGCAGCCCCAAATCCTGATGTTCCCTCCACCATGCTACACGGTGGGGATGAGGTGTTGATGTTGTTGAGCTGTTCCATTTTTCCTCCACACATGACGTTGTGTGTTACTCCCAAACAATTCAACTTTGGTTTCATCAGTCCATAAAATATTTGCCAAAATGTCTGTGGAGTGTCCAAGTGCCTTTTTTGCAAACATTAAGCGAGCGACAATGTTTTTTTTAGACATCAGTCTCTTCCTCCTTGGAGTCCTCCCATGAACACCATTCTTGGCCATTGTTTTACATATAGTTGATGTGTGCACAAAGATACTGGACTGTGCCAGTGATTTCCTCAAGTCTTTAGCAGACACTGTAGGGTTCTTTTTTACCTTGAGTATTCTGCGCTGAACTCTTGGCATCATCTTTGGTGGACGGCCACTCCTTGGGAGAGAAGCAGCAGTGCCAAACTCTCTCCTTTTGTAGATTACTTCTCTGACAGTGGATTGATGAACATCCAGACTTATAGAGATGGTTTTGTATCCTTTCCCAACTTTATACAAATCAACGATCGTTGATTGCAGGTGTTCAGACAGCTCTTTTGACCGAGCCATGATGCACATCAGACAATGCTTCTCAAGACAATTCTTACTAAGTGTGTGTTTTATAGTGGGCAGGGCAGCTTCAAACCACTCATCAGTGATTGGGCACACACCTGATTTCAAATGTAAAATGTAAAAATTGGTTTCAATTGCTCTTTAAGTCTCCTTATGCAGAGGGTTCACTTACTTATTTTCCCTCTTTGTCATTGTTTGCATGCTATCCTCATTAAAATAGAAAAACCTATAAATATTTGTGTGGTTTTAGTTAAAGCACAGTTTTTTCATCTGTGTGATTTTGACAAAGATCAGATCACATTTGATGGTAATTTTTTTTTTTTTCTTCATACCACTGTATACCTCTAAACTAAGTTACGAATGCATAAAAAATCATATTAGCTCAAACAAAAACTTAAGACCTTATGTTGGTATTAACAAGGAGCAGCTGGATTCAGCCATGTAAAATGAGTTATGTCATATTGACTTTTGCCGCTAGAGGGCAGTGTACCCACCCAAATCAATAAAACTAGATGCAAAGCCTGGTCTTAAGCCCCCTTTTCAATGGATTGTTCCCAACCTTAAAGGCTACAACTGTGGTCATCTTAATGGTGGCGTATCTTAAACATTTTTTTATCAAATGCTATTTTATTCGCAATGGTTAAAGACCTACCTTAAAAAGCAATCATTTGCCAATATTAGCTGCAAGTTTTCGTAAAAGGCTTCTATTTTAGATTAAACTTTGGAATGCATGTCCACTATAGTGAACACTGTCCCTGAAAGGGTGAAAAAAAACATTTATGAACATTTCCTGTTTTCAGGAAAAGGAATCAAAAATTGTGTAGACAGTCGACTGAAGTTGTGTTACGCTAAATATGAAATGGGAGCTTTGTGTTTATGTGAGCAGCTGGAAAACCTGATGTTGGACAAGGACGGACACATTAAGATCACCGACTTCGGCCTCTGCAAGGAAGGCATCACGGACACGGCCACAATGAAGACATTCTGCGGGACGCCCGAGTACCTGGCGCCCGAGGTCTGACCGGCTCGCCAACTTTAACATACGTGTATTTATTAGATTGGACTTTTGAGTGACGGTATGCTGATTATTCTCCCAGGTGTTGGAAGACAACGACTACGGCCGCGCGGTGGACTGGTGGGGTTTGGGCGTGGTGACGTACGAGATGATGTGCGGCCGCCTGCCTTTTTACAACCAGGACCACGAAAAGCTCTTTGAGCTCATCCTCATGGAGGAGATCAAGTTCCCGCGCACGCTGTCGGCCGACGCCAAGTCGCTGCTTTCGGGCCTGCTCATCAAAGATCCCAACAAACGGTGAGATCGCGTGATACCTCGTCATCGTTTTGTCATCTGCAACTGGAGAAGGAACTCGCTCACCCCGAAAAGTTATTTGCAGATCAAGATGCGTGACGTGTAGCTCTTGTTCTTCTCCATCTGCTGTTGCTCGTCCTTTTCATTTTTTTTTTTGTTTCTGCTACGCCTCGTGCACTAGGCTGGGCGGAGGGCCGGATGACGCCAAGGAGATTATGCGACACAGTTTCTTTGTCAGCGTCGACTGGCAGGACGTCTACGACAAGAAGGTGAGACGGGGTCAATGCTGTAGCATAGGGGAAAAGGTGCTTGGTTGTAGAGGTCTGCAAACGTGGGATTTTCAAAGACCGATGCCGATTTTTTTCCTTCTTTTTTTAATTCAGCCAATTGCCGATGTCTAAAACTGATTTTGGAAGCCGATTATGTTGATTTTGAAAGGCAATTGAAACACTTTTTTTCTACTTCCTTTTGTAACACTGGCCACTAGATGGTACAAAATCACAATTACCGTAATTTTCGAACGATAAGGCGCACCTGACCATAAGCCGCCACCCACCAAATTTGACACGAAAACGGCATTTGTTCATAGATATACCACACTGGACTATAAGCCTCAGCTGTCCTCACTGTGTTATGGGATATTTACACAAAAAATATCAACTGGGAACATTATATTTGACAGCGGCAGTATACGACTATCATAAGACCAAATGAACCTCCTTGAATTGCTTCAAGAAGCCTCATTTGTATATTTTGGGGGGAGACAGTCAACCTCTGCTGCCACCTGCTGTCAACACTGTTGTTGTCGTCCAACATGCCTCCTAGCATGCATTGCAGCGCTACAAATAACAATCAAAATTCATGTTCTGTGCTAATTATTTCTTCAGTTACTGTTCCAGTTGTTTCATTAATTGCTAGCTCTGATATTTGGTAACACTTTATAAGATCCGAGCTGGACATAAATTGAGTTACTGACATAATTAGCCGGATGACATCAGTTGTAAGCATTCAGTAATGCCCATGATAGTGTCATGTCATAACTATGATGGTATTATGATAGTCTTATGACACCGCTGTCAAATAAAGTGTTACCTATTAACCTAATAAATCAACAAATAAGTCGCACTGGACTATAGACCCTACTCACGTGACGTCACAGCCACGCCCCCGCGCCATGGTGTCCGTATACTCGTCATGTTAATGCATTAGCGCTTCGTAAATTCCTCCTATTATGGCGTGTTTTTCTGCTCGTTAACATTAATAATCAAAATGGTGAAGTCGTGTGTGGCGGTCGGTTGCAAAAACAGAGAAGATAGACGGAGAGACTTGAATTTTTACCGTATTCCGAGAGACCCGAAGAGGAGACCGAGATTGACTGCTGCAATTCGACGAGAAAACTGGGCTCCAAACGACTACCACAGATTATGTAGTAGTCATTTTATATCTGGTAAGATGCATTTAATATATATTTAGAGGGTTTTGGGCTGACAACCACAATTAAGATCAATGCTAGGCTAATCGCCGACAACATACACTCAGACGTTGTGAATGAACTACCTGAAAATATATAATTATAAGGGGATAATCAGACAATTGTCATACAATTAATTTATAATTTCACTATTGAGGTCAAAAGCCAAAAAATAAACTCAACTAGGGACAATCTGGAGTAGTGCTATCGCACTTCATATTTATTACATATTATATTTGTATGTAGTGAGAGTGCTATCGCTAAACCATATAAACATTAAAAGCCCTAGCTCCATTGACAAATGATATGAAATACATTAGACTTGACAGTGAATGTTAGCAAGAACAAAAGATTTTGAATTGAAAATTTCGTAACTCACCTTCCGAGCACAAGATTCCTGCCGAATTTTCGTGTACGAGGACCTGTTTCACCCAACCAGCAACGTAGCATTTATAAGCCTCCAAGCTCTTAAAGTTTTTCAAACTTTCGTGAGAATAGGCTGATTTTGTGTGGACAAGATAGTTGTAAATATCAGGATAGCAGATGTCAGGCGAAGCCAGCGGGTCGAAAAACATCGATTTAGGCATCAAATACGGATCTGGCGACTGGATAAACTGAAGCTTTTCCACGTAACACCTTTTATGCAACGCATCCAATGAGTTTACAGCGTCAGATAACACCGGGGCTTCCATGAATTGCTCTATAACTTGCTCGGCTAATTGAAAACAATGAGAATAGGTCTAAAAAATTGGTACAATATGGCGGCCGGAAACAGCGACACGCCCATTTTGTGACGTAGGTGAGTAGGGTCTATAGGCCGCAGGATCATTTCAATACTGATACTGTGCAACACCGCCCTCTGGGGGTTGAGTTATAGCAAGTGTGACAACCAACCCTTTTCTCAACTGCTGTACGATACCCAGAGGTGGATATTGATGTGTTACATTTACTTGAGTAACTTTTTGGGAAACAATGTACTTCTGAGAGTAGTTTTGATACACTATATGTTTTACTTTTACTTGAGTAGATTTATTAAAACTTTATTCTACATACAGGTAGGCTCCGGGTTACGACGTACTCGATTTTATGATGCCGGAGTCTCGTCCGCCATTTTGTCTCTAGTCGTTTTTTTTTTTTTTTTACACTGCACCTTACTGTACCTCACAGTATCTTATTTTTTACTTTACTTTATTAATATGACTTGTTCTGTCCTCACTAAACGTGAAGTTGTTCAGCTTTACAGACAGCAAACAAAGCAATTAGAAGCTTTTTACTTCCTTTCTTTGTAAAGCTAAAACACTCATGTGTACAATTATGTTCAAAACGACACACATTTTAACAATAAAACACTTGACACAAAACAATTGGTGTTGAAACGTCCATCTAGTCTGATCAATATGTAAATTTAGTAGATTAAATTAAGTCCTCTAGTTTAAATGCTATGGATGCTAACATATTTACAATACGCAGAGCAAATAGCTCACACATAACTCCACAAACTGTAGCTTAATGACAAATGCATACACAAACATATATTAGCTGAAACAACTTACAGCTTTATTTGGGCCAAACCAGAGCACAGCTATCTTTTATCCATGTGAGACGTCTGAGTCTGCTCCTCAGTCATGCAAGGCCAGGCCCAACGCTGCCACCAGAGGGCAGTGTATCCTCCATCATTAAAGAAAATTCAATACCTTAGAACTTTTTGGATAGACTTGCACGGAAATTCGGGTAACGTCACCAGCATAGAAACGGAACTCGTTCGTAAACCGGAGACTACCTGTGTTAGATTTTTGTCAGAGATGGCAACAGCGACTCTACCAGTTTCACCAATGAAATGTCGCAACAATAATCACATGACTCCATTATACCAATTGGACGTAACAATACAGTCAAATGACCACATACAAGCTTGCAGTTGGAAGTCTTATTATCACAATATGATATGATATACACACACCGGCCACTTTATTTGGTACACCATGCTAGTAATGGGTTGGACCCCCTTTTGCCTTCAGAACTGCCTCAATTCTTCGTGGCATAGATTCAACAAGGTGCTGGAAGCATTCCTCAGAGAGTTTGGTCCATATTGACATGATGGCATCACACAGTTGATGCAGATTTGTCGGCTGCACATCCATGATGCGAATCTCCCATTCCACCACATCCCAAAGATGCTCTATTGGATTGAGATCTGGTGACTGTGGAGGCCATTTGAGTACAGTGAACTCATTGTCATGTTCAAGAAACCAGTCTGAGATGATTCCAGCTTTATGACATGGCGCATTATCCTGCTGAAAGTAGCCATCAGACGTTGGGTACATTGTGGTCATAAAGGGATGGACATGGTCAGCAACAATACTCAGGAAGGCTGTGGCGTTCCAACAATGCTCAACTGGTACCAAGGGACCCAAAGAGTGCCAAGAAAATATTCCCCACACCATTACACCACCACCACCAGCCTGAACCGTTGATACAAGGCAGGATGGATCCATGCTTTCATGTTGTTGATGCCAAATTCTGACCCTACCATCCGAATGTCGCAGCAGAAATCGAGACTCATTAGACCAGGCAACGTTTTTCCAATCTTCTATTGTCCAATTTCGATGAGCTTGTGCAAATAATAGCCTCAGTTTCCTGTTCTTAGCTGAAAGGAGTGGCACCCGGCGTGGTCTTCTGCTGCTGTAGCCCAACTGCCTCAAAGTTCGACGTACTGTGCGTTCAGTGATGCTCTTCTGCCTACCTTGGTTGTAACGGGTGGTTATTTGAGTCACTGTTGCCTTTCTATCAGCTCGAACCAGTCTGGCCATTCTCCTCTGACCTCTGGCATCAACAAAGCATTTCCGCCCACAGAACTGCCACTCACTGGATACTTTTTCTTTTTCGGACCATTCTCTGTAAACACTAGAGATGATTGTGCGTGAAAATCCCAGTAGATCAGCGGTTTCTGAAATACTCAGACCAGCCCTTCTGGCACTAACAACCATGCCACGTTCAAAGTCACTCAAATCACCTTTCTTCCCCATACTGATGCTCGGTAACTTTGAGCTGCAGGAGATTGTCTTAAACCATGTCTACATGCCTAAATGCACTGAGTTGCCGCCATGTGATTGGCTGATTAGAAATTAAGTGTTAACGAGCAGTTGGACAGGTGTACGTAATAAAGTGGCCGGTGAGAGTATATCACGTAGTGTATTTAAAGCACCATAAAAAAATCTCACATTATGTCAACATTACTTGAAAGCTAGGAAATGTCTTTTTTTTTCACGAGAGGGCACTTATGCTGTTTGGACTGGTGATGTTTCATTTCTGTTCAATTTGGAAGTCAATGATTTTTGGGTTTTTTTGGGCATAAAATGTTATAGTTTAAAGCAACAGTAGAGAACTTTCAGTGTTAGTCCATTTAAATGGAGCAGGTGGACAAAAGTGGTAGTGTTTTGCCTTTAGGAAGACTGTATTTCCCATGAGGACCAGCACACGCTATCGCAAAATCCTAATCACCCTGTTGCCTGCAGTTGGATTGAACGACATTTGTTTCCAGCGGCTGTGTGAAGGATGAATAGTGATGAGGTAATGAATCCAGTTGTGGCTAAACAATATCATATGACGATGTTGAAAATAAGAAACGTTTCATTTTGCACCGTATTCCATCACCGGCCCTCCGCCCCCTTACCTGAACCCGTCAGCGAGTCCTGGTAGCCTCTTATTTTCTCTTTTTTTTTTTTTTTTTTGTCTCCAAGTACAAAACTTTTCCACTCTTTGATTGCTCTGCCATCTTTGGATCTCAGAATTTGTGTGAAAGGGTCCGCATCGACTTCCGTCTTAATAACGAATGGGGAAAGAGGGAAGTGGCGGGGTTCCTGCCACCCTCTTAAAATTTAATTAGTGTCGGTGAAAGTGAAACAGACCCCCTCAGGCAATAACAGAGGTGTCATTCGACTAGTTGTCAGACGACATATCATCACAAATGTTATGAAAATATTTTATAAAGGTTGAAGAGTTCCCTAGTGTTGCTTTAAAGTACGGTATAATAATAACAGTTCTTATAAAAATACAAAACATTGCAAGCAGTTACAGTGTTACTCATTACTTGAGTATTGTTTTCACCAAAAAGTTTTTTATGTGTACTTTAGTCGATTTTTTTGGGTGACTACTTTTACTTGAGTAATAATATTTAGAAGTAACTCTATTCACCTGAGAAAAATATTTGCCTACCCTACCCACTTCTAATCATCTCCCCTGAAGTGACAGTCCGTCTTTTTTAAAATAACTGTGCGTCCTTTTCAGATGGTCCCACCTTTCCAGCCTCAGGTGAGTTCTGAGACAGACACACGCTACTTCGATGAGGAATTCACGGCGCAGACCATTACCATCACGCCACCGGAGAAATGTAAGTATGTGAAAGCGTTTGGCACAAATGACCAAAAATGAGTGACAAATATGGTTGCGAGTATTTATTATTAGTGTTTTTTTTTTTTTTTTTTTTAACCAAAAATAGATTGGATGTCTAGCGCCGTCAATGGCCATTTTTAAAGGGATTCACGGATAGAAAGACTTGTAGTTCTTAAAAGATAAACGTTATTATGAATGAAAATAATTTGATATTGAAACCCCTCTTGATGTTTTCGTTTTTGTACAATTTGTAAAATTAGTTTAATTAATAGGTCACCATTGTTGTTGACGTCGCAGGGCGGTGACGTCACATGGTTACGCTGCCGGACTTCCAGAGTATGACTCTAGCGACATAAACATGTCATCTGTTCCACCCTTTTAAATTGAACCCGAGAGGAACATTAATGAGCATGACAGCACTGTCGATATTTCACAAAACGAGCAGCAAAAAGCAAAATGAACAGGAAAGACTGGATGAGACAAATGGGCTAATTTGACACCCAAAGTACTACCTTTCGCTTTCAGCTTGTTTTGTTTAGAGGCATACAGACAGAACATACTAAAGATGCCTTAAGAAAATACTTAAACGTAGCAATATCAAATAAGGGTGGTTTAAATACACTACGTGACTAATGTGGCCAACAGATCAGCAATCTGCTTTAAAGCTACCACAAGAAGACGCAATGCTTAAAAGTAGGAGAGGGAAACATGCAAAATATATTTTTAAGGTAATGAAAAGGTAATAAGATTCAATAATAGTAAGTACTCACCGTTTTACTCGATGAGCGCATCTGTTGGACATCTCTCCGCGTAGAACGAATTGCAGTAACCCGGTCGTATTCGTCGAGTGACAATCTACGTCATCACCCCAAGCCTCCATAAAACATGGCGGCCTCCGTAGGTCAAAACATATACTAAATATTATAGATTATTCAAATCAATGGCAATATTTAATGTGTTTCTAATAATATATTTTAGTAAAAGAGAACAATTGTGGCTTATTAGAGCCTACAAGTCTTTAAGTCCGAGGTTCCTATTAATATACAGCATGGGTGGGAACCTCTGGGTACCTCACGATGTGATACGATTTGCAATAGAAGTTTCAAGATAACTATGTTCTGTTGGTTCTTTTTTTTTTCTTAAACAGTTACACCTTTTTAAAACAATATATCAGTTCTTGGTGGGCGCGCATCGATAACCTTTTTGGACTACAAAATACAGTGGTACTGCTACATACGAAGTTAATTCGTTCAATGACCTTGTTTGTAAGTCGAAATGGTCGTATGCCGAGCAGGATTTTCCCATAAGAATACATTATAATCCCATTAATTTGTTCCACAGCCCGAAAACCTACACTAAATCCTTAATAAATATTGCAGGTACTATTGCAAATAGCAATTACAGCAAAACAAATTTTGAATAAAACTCATAATTAGGGTTGTTCCGATCATGTTTTTTTTGCTGCCGATCCGATCCCGATCGTTTTAGTTTGAGTATCTGCCGATCCCGATATTTCCCGATCTGATTGCTTTTTTTTGCTCCCGATTCAATTCCAATCATTCCCGATAATTTTTCCCGATCATATACATTTTGGCAATGCATTAAGAAAAAAATGAATAAAACTCGGACGAATATATACACTCAACATACAGTACATAAGTACTGTATTTGTTTATTATGACAATAAATCCTCAAGATGGCATTTACATTATTAACATTCTTTCTGTGAGAGGGATCCACGGATAGAAAGACTTGTAATTCTTAAAGGATAAATGTGACTTTGTAAATTGTGACTAAATATTGCCATCTAGTGTATTTGTTGAGCTTTCAGTAAATGATACTGTAGCTATTTAACTGTTCTGCCCAAATGCATGATGGGAAGTGCAACCATGACTGTGCGTAGTGACACCAATTGATATGTCTTCTCTGCGTTGAGAAATAACATATGGTGTTAAGAAAAAGATCAACTACTAGCTTTCTTCCCCACATTGCTTCCCACGATATTTTAATTGTTGAGAGGGGGATTTTAAGGCTTGAGCCAATTAAATAAAGGCTCCAAAGACTGCCTAAATTCACTCTACTAATTTTACACTGCCTTTTAGCTCTATATATAGGTAAAACGGCGCCTTTATAGATTGAACGCGACAATGCGTGAGTGGGTCGTGCAGCGCATGCGTTAATTGCATTAAATATTTTAACGTGATTAATTTAAAAAGAATTACCGCCGTTAACGCGATAAATTTGAAAACCCTACTTTAAGCCAAAACTATAGACTGGATCAGTGTAAGACATTTTGTCTGTACCGTTAAATACAATTTGCCTGGCTCTGCCAGACTATTCTCCCTGTGTTTTTCAAACACTGAGAGAAATAGTCTGGGAACCATCCCATTAACGGCCTTTCGAGCAGGTACAAAATCAATCGACAAATCAGATTCGTTTATTTGCGTGACGTGTTCTTCACGAGCAACGTCAGTCACTCTTGCGCGTCGAAAGTCGTCTCTTCAACAACACAGATGGTGAACGGGAGAGCCGAGAATATGTTCCAATCCACGGTAAAATCAGTTTTAAATTACCAAAAACACATCGACACGAGTCATTGACAACAGTCTGTCTCGCGCTAGCCATGTCGAATAAACTCCGCTCTCTTTGTATGTTTACTTCCGCGCGCAAGTCCCTCGTCCTGCCCTCGCCATTTTACTAAAGTCACGTCTGCCCGTCGCTGATTGGTCCACTCCGCTGTCTGTTTGCTGTGGCTTGCTCCGCCCTGGAAATTGTATCCACGTGAATGGTGGCCAGACTCAATAGCTGGAACAGCGGTGAGTCTGGTGTACCAGGCAAAAATACAATTAGAAAACGATTTAATTAAAATAGATATATGTATATTTCAAAAAGGCATGTCTGATTTTTTTTTTGCCCATTCCGATACTTTGAAAATGACGTGATCGGACCCGATCGATCGGGATGACATCTTTACTCATAATAATAATATAGTAATAGTAATAATAATAACAGTACCTGTAAAAATGTAACAAAGCGGGTTCTAATGTGGCGGATGTAATTTGCGATTTGTACCTGAACGCACTGTGTCGCTGACTTGACAGAGTGAGAGAGGACTTTTTACTTTCACTTTTCATGTTCAGCTGCGGTGGACAGTATGCATGTTGTGTTGCACAAAAAGGATCAAAAACCTGGCGAAGCTGGCGATTTTTTGGCGATGTTACCACAATAATAATTGTCACCTTAACTTATAAAGACTGGCGAACTGAGGTCAGAGGAGTATTGTCAAGCCAGTTCACGGACGGGCAGACCACGCTCATATATTCTATAATCTCATCTTCATTTCAATTGTAAGCCTCACGTTTTTCCTATTTTTTCACCACCTGCTCTAACATTCTTGGAACCCATGTTGATTTCTCTTCAAAGAAAATCTGCTGTGAGGCCAAAACAATGAAATTGCGACGCAGTCATGATTCATCATATTTCGAGCATGTCGAGACAAATGACGAGTCAAATTTTACGTCTGATGTTGAAAGGATCGTATGTCGAGGTACCACTGTACAGTGTCTCTTTTTTTCTCTCTGCCGTGCGTCCGTCTTGCGTGAAAACAAACTGCGGCGCTGTCATAAATCTTGGTATTTCGAGCATTTCGTCGGATGTAGAAACGAATGGCGAGTCCAATTTTACGTCGGATGTCGAAAAGATCGTGTGTCAAACAGATCGTATGTCACAGTACCACAGTATCACGATATAATACCTTTTCGATATATTCTCACACTCCTACTACATATCTGAACCTTTTGGAATTTCTCACATTTCTGCATAAAATTACCATTAAATGTGATCTGAACTTTGTCAAAATCACACAGATGTAAAAACAGTGACTACTTTAACTAAAACATTTAAAGGTTTTCATATTTTAATGAGGATAGTAAGCAAACAATGACATAAGGGAGAAAAATAAGTAAGTTAACCCTCTGCCTAAGGCGACTTAAATAGCAATTGAAACCAATTTTTACCATACACTTTAAGTCAGGTGTGGGCCCAATCACTAATGGGTTGTTTAAAGCTGCCCTGCTCACTATACAACTCACACCTGGTAAGAATTGTCTTGATGAGAAGCATTGTCTGATGTGCATCATGGCTCGAAGACCTGTGATCAAGGATTGTTGATTTGTATAAAGCTGGGAAAGGATACAAAACCATCTCTAAAAGTCTGGATGTTCATCGATCGACAGTCAGACAAGTTGTCTACAAATGAAGAGAGTTTAGCACTCTTGCTTCTCTCCCAAGGAGTGGCAACACTTTATTGCCAAGAGTTCAGCGCAGAATAGTCAGAGAGGTAAAAAAGAACTCTAGAGTGTGTTTAAGACTAACAGAAACCACTGGCACAGTCCAATATCTCTGTGCACACGTCAACTATATGTAAAAGTATGGCCAAGAATGGTGTTCATGGGAGGACTCCACTGAGGAAGCCACAGCAGTCTAAAAAAAACATTGTTGCTAGTTTGATGTTCGTAAAAAGGCACTTGGACACTCCACAGACATTTTGGCAAAATATTTTGTGGACTGATGAAAACAAAAACAAAAACAAAGTTGAATTGTTTGGGAATAACACACAACGTCATGTGTGGAGGAAAAATGGAAGAGCTCACTAACTGCAACACTTCATCCCCACCGTAAAGCATGGTGGAAGGAGCATCATGAGGGGCTGTTTTGCTGCCTCAGGGCCTGGACAACTTGCAACCATTAATGGAAGAATGAATTCAAAAGTTTATCAGAATGTTCTGCAGGAAGACATGAGGCCATCCGTCAGACAAAGATCAGATCACATTTGATGGTGATTTTATGCAGAAATGAGAAATTTAAAAAAGTGCAGATACTTTTTAATACAACTGTAAACAGTACATATCATTCTGCTTAAAGAATCTTTGTCCACCCATGCTAATTTTTTTCGTTTTTGTTACTTCCATGCGTAGACGACGAGGACGGCATGGACGCCGCGGACAACGAGCGGCGGCCTCACTTCCCGCAGTTCTCCTACTCGGCCAGCGGGCGGGAGTGAGCGCCCCACCCGCCTGCCTCGACTCCGCCGGCGGCCATTTTGAGGAAAACACGTAGCCATTTTAGGAAAAAGCAGTTCCAGTCTCTCCTCTGTCGTCCCGGCGGGCGGAAGTCGGGAAGTCTCTCGCTGGACTTTAAAGAGTTTTTTTGCACAGTGGGCGCACGCCCACGCTAAACAGGAGTCGGCCACATTTTTTCTGCGGAAGGCCAACTTTGTTCGTATTTATTTTCCTCTCCGTCTCAGTATTACCTTCTTCACGTCCATCTCGTCCTCCTCGTGGTGGTGATGATCGCCCTTTTTTTTGTTTTTGCACTGACGTCGGAAAGGAGACGACGAGGCGCTTTTTTTTTGTTAAGGGAGCAAAGCACCAAAAACGTTGCCTTACGCGTGCCCGCCGTCGTCGCGCCCGACGCATTTTTTTTTTTTCCCTCCAAGGCAAGCGTGCACGACTCCTGGTTCACCTCGACCAAACCGCACGCACGCACAAAAACGTTCCTGTTTGTTGTCAGACGGTCGCCATGGAAATATTTCCGCAAGGGGTCGTTAACGTTCCGCTCGTTGTTGCCGTGTGACCACTTTTTCCCTGACAAGCACGTGCACACGCAGACAAGAACACGTACATACACACCGTGATCGAAAATTTTGAGACATTTCACCATTCGGTAGAATGAGAAAGTGTCTCAAAACTTTTGACCAAGGGCATACACACATGGGGGTACACTATTTCAATCTTTTTTTAGTCGCAGCCTTTGCTGTCTGTAGACGTTAAGAAAAGTTAGGCAAAAATTGGACTTGAAATGCTTCCTGTTTTCATTCTTCCTTATAAGCCAGAGTGGGCTATAATGGAATGACACTCAAAAGGGAAGTCAAGCAAAATATACCAAAAAAAAACACAAAATTTTACAACATGTATAGCAGACTGCAAAATGGTAAACTGCTATAGACAAGGGAGATTACTACAACTTTACATGCACATGTGCACTAGAGCTTTTGGTGCTATTTCGAATTGGCATCCAAGCACGCCTGAAATTGCGTCTTTCGGAATTAAATCCGAACAAAATGAATATTGTTGCGACTTCTGCGTGAATTGTCAGTAAAGGTACGTGCGACGTATGTTCATGGGGGGTGCGTTCGGCATGTGGAAGGTAAACACCACTGTGAAGTTGGCCCCCCATCAGATGCAAATTTATAGAAAAAAATATGTCATTTGTTTATGCTGCAAATGTTTTTGTTTGTGCTGCTATCGTTTTTGAGGTATTAAAAATTCTTTTATAGGTCAAGCTGAGGTCAACCAGCCCCCCATTTTGATTAAAAATGGTGTCAATTATTTTTGCTGTAAAAATTTTTGTTTGTTCTGCTATCGTTTTATAGATATTGAGATATCAATTTCGAGTGATGACGTCAACCAGCCCCCCATTTTGATTAAAAATTGTGTTAATCGTTTGTGCTACGTTTGTGCTGCTATCGTTTTATAGATATTGAGGTATTAATTTTGAGTGATGACGTTAATCGCAGCACCTCCGTCGCGGCTGACGAAGCGTACCAACTCTCTCAATGACAAAGGGGTGTCCCAACAACTATCGAAGTCACGTCATAACTCGAAATTAATATCTCAAGCGCCCCATTTACTATTAAATGGACCCGAGGGGGTGCAATTTGTTTATGCTACGTTTGCAGTAGTTGTTCGGACACCCCTCTGTTATTGAGAGAGTTGATACAGTTCATCAGCCGCGACGGACCTAATGCGATTGACGTTATCACTCGAAATTAATATCTCAATATCTATAAAATCATAGCAAAGCAAACAATATTTTTTACAGCACAAACGTAGCATAAACAAATGGCACCATTTCGCCCAAATGAGGGGCTGAGTGACGTCATCACTCCAAATTAATGTTTAAAAAACAATAGCGGCACAAACGAAAATTTTCACTTGACACCATTTTTAGTCGCCATTTTTAATCAAAATGGGGGCTGGTTGACCTCAGATTGACCTATGAAAGAATTGTTTATATCTCAAAAACGATAGCAACACAAACGAAAAAAATTTTTTGCATAAACAAATGACAATTTTTCTTGCGTCTGATGGGGGGTGGCAACTATACAGAGGTAAGGTAAACTACTGAAGGTTTATGTGCAAATTAGCTGATGTGTCGGAAATCTACAGTGCTAAATCAAGGCCAAAAGTATTGTAATCTGAAAAAAACAATTGAATAAAAAATTGTAACTGAATGTTTACATTTTTTTCTTGAATCTTTCAAAAGTGAAAAAAAAAATTTTTTTCAGGTACAAAGTTGATAGTTTCAGGTTCAAATATTTACTTTTTGGTTTGGGTTTTCAATTTTTTTTTCACTTTCAAATATTTTGGAGAAAGTGTGATGTCATAATCCATCGAAGTACCCACGTTTCCTGAAAGCAGCATCATTTGGGGTTGCTTTGATATGCTATCCCCACAAGGCCTATCGTCAAGGCCACGCCCCCGTGCCAGAACACGGCCAAGTTTTGAAACTGGAAAAAAAAAAGGATTTAAAAGTAAAAAAGAGGGAAGAAAATTACATAACCGAAACCAAAAAAATTAGTATTTGAACATGAAAATATAAACATTGTAACTGAAAAAAATTAAACTTTTATTTATTTATTTTTTTAGCTTTTGAAAGATTAAAATAAAATAAAAAACTTAAACATTCAGTTTCCATTTTTTTATGGTGCTAAATCTAGGCCAAAAGTATTGAAATCTGAAAAAAAAGTTTGGGGGAAAAAAAAATTGAAACAATGTTTTTGTTTTCGTGAATCTTTCAAATGCCAAAAAAAAAATGTTTTTTTCAGTTACAAACTTGATATTTTCACGTTCAAATACTATTTTTGGGGGGGTTTCGGTTATCTAATTTTCTTCTTTTTTATTTTCAGATCCTTTTTTTTTTTTTTTCCAGTTTCAAAACTTTTGGCCATGTTCTGGCACGGGGGCGTGGCCTCCACGAGAGGCGTGTGGAGACAGCCTATCAAAGCAACCCCAAATGATGCTGCCTTCAGGAAACGTGGGTACTTTGATGGATTATGACGGCGCACTCTCAAAAAGATTTGAAAGTGAAAAAAATATTTGAATGTGAAAAAAAATTTAAACTAAAAAAAAGATCTGATAGTGAATAAAATCTGAAGGTGAAAATTAGATAACCAAAACCAAAAAGTTAATATTTGAACCTGAAAATATCAACTTAGTAACTGAAAAAAAAAAAAAAAAAATAGCCTTTTGAAAGATTCAAGAAGACAACAAAAATATTGTTTCAATTTTTTTTTTTTTTTTTTTTTTTTTTTTTTTTTTTTTCAGATTCCAATATTTTTGGCCTAGATTTAGCACAATAGAAATCAAGTCTTCAAAATTCACAAGGACAGTTTTACAATCCCCAACGCGTTTTTTCTTAATCCGCGGCCACAGCATGGCAAGGGATACCGATTCAAGTATGCCACATTCAAGTCCATTGGTTGAAGCGGCTGACACGAAGATGTGAAATGTGAAGTGTTGTAGATGGTATCATGAAGGGAAAGTGAAGTAGAAGTGCGTTCAATTTAATAATTAGCATTTTTGATCAAAATGTCCAAATCCATTCAAAAGTGAAACATTTGCGCCAGGAATGGTACGCGAGCCAAGCTCTAGTGTACACATATACACATACATTTATATACAAAGTGTTATGTCATTACACACACATAAGGACTGTTGTTGGTATTCCAAGGGTGACCAATCACTTTGAGTTCAAAACGACGCTTCCAGACGCAGAATTCCGTCTCGTTCCAGAAACATTCCCGTGAAATGACACGTTCCGTGTCATGTACATAGTTATGCAATACGCTCTTGTCTGTCATTTTTTGTTTTGTTTTTTACGGAGACGGACCCCAGCCCCGCCCTCATCTTCACCTCCGCTGTCGTGGTTTCCGCCAGCGGCGTTTGTTGACAAGTGACAAGAAGTTGAAATGTTTAAGAAAAAGTGGCATCTTGTTTTGTTGGGGTTTTTGTGGGTTTTCGTCATCCTCTCTGACTCTTTTTCCCTGTTTTTCTCTTAACTTGTCGAGCCCGGGAAAAAACATGAAAAGCACTTCGGGAAAAGTCGCTGGATGATGATGATTGGTTCATTAACTGATGAATTTGTTTTTTTTTCCTTTAGTTATGTTTTTGGATGGTTTGTTTTTTTGTTTTCTTACCAAAATGTTAGAGCAAGAACCCAGTAGTGGACTTGCTTTGCTGTGCTAGTATTTATTTTCAATTAAATTAAATGAAACACATTTCACACTCGGGCTTCTTTATTCAATTATTGAGCAATTTACATAGGGTGGAAAACACTCAGGTGACTTGAAATTCCGCTTTGAGACCCCCAATTTGGCCAACTTTCAAAATTGTCTGATATGCATGTGTGATACATCATTGGAAAGCTTAAAATCTCAATTTTCTGGGGGAAGAAAAATTTTGAACAGTTGGGCATTTTTAAAAAAAAAAAAAGTTTTTTAAACAGCAAAACCTTATCTGGAGGTGAGAGCACGCGAGAGCAGAATTACAGACGCCATAACTTTAACGAGATATTATCGTGTACGTACCTTATTTCGATCCAAAAACTCCATGTAGCATGTATCACAGAGTGCCAAGACACGGCTGTGAATGGCCATAGCTGGATTTTTGGGGGATTTTATGGGTGAAACATGGTAATATAATAAGGGTCGCGATGCAGAAATCGCAGACATCAAGGAGTGGTCGAGATTTTCTTTTTCGTATATTTACCCTTTTAAACTTTTTTTTCTTTGTTTGGCTCAATTACTTATGATCTAAAATATTGGAGAAAATGCGACAGTAACAAAAAAAAAAATACAATTAAGCGAGTTATGAGGTACAGTGCCTTGCAAAAGTATTCGGCCCCCTTGAATCTTGCAACCTTTCGCCACATTTCAGGCTTCAAACATAAAGATATGAAATTAAATTTTTTTGTCAAGAATCAACAAGTGGGACACAATCGTGAAGTGGAACAACATTTATTGGATAATTTAAACTTTTTTAACACATAAAAAACTGAAAAGTGGGGCGTGCAATATTATTCGGCCCCTTTACTTTCAGTGCAGCAAACTCACTCCAGAAGTTCAGTGAGGATCTCTGAATGATCCAATGTTGTCCTAAATGACCGATGATGATAAATAGTAAAGATACACGATAATATCGGTCGCCGATAATTATCGGCCGATAATAGCAATTATGACGTCACACAGATAATCCAGATAATAAAAAAATTCAACCGATAATGCAATCCGATAATTATATACTTGATTTAGCCTCCAAATGTACACAACCGAAGAATTCAGCACGCCGCCTCCTCAACCCCTCCCCTCTCTGAAGCCCATGAGGGAGGAGGGGTTGAGGAGGCGGAGTTACACGACAAGAATGTATTATGGCGGCTGTTACTAAAAAAACGACGCTCTCGCCATCTGCGGAACGTACCTTAGAAGTTCCACGAGGCCGAAAGAAAGCGTCCTCATTCAAAACCACTAACCCAGCTTCCATTTAAAACTGCATCACAAAGATTTTTGGAACGAATACGAGGCTGCTGCTCGCGGGAATGCTAAAGCTATTGTAAACACTAAGTTAAACTACGGGGCTTGTGACGATACAGAGTCGGGTTGTTTGGGAAAGCAGCCCAAGGCGGGTGGTAAACTCGCGTCTAAGGCTAAACACCGGCACGACTGGAGACCGATAGTCGGCAAGTAGCCGTCTTCCGACAGAGCCCGCCGCTCTGGCCGGTCCGGCAGGCCGCCGTTGGCGGGCCGGGCAGAGTCCGGTTCCCCGGCCTCTGGACCTCCGGCGAACACCCCGGTTTCTCGGGCGTTCCCTCACGGCGTGCGAGCAGAGCCAGGCCCCGAATACGCCACGGCGAACCGGCCGGTTCGAGCGGAATATCCGGTACGAACGTAGCCGCGGCCGAGACGAGACACGATTTTTTTTTTTTTTTTTTTAACCGAAATGACCCGAGAGCCAAAGCCCTGGATAAAAAAATAATGCAGTTTATACGACCACCATTCTTCACGAAAAACATGCCAATCACATTTTCACCACGTACATTTGGAAAAGTGATGTCCAGTAAGCAAGCTTATCATGACGGCACAGTGGTTACATGATAATTTAAACATGGAGAAAACGAAGTCAGCCAGTCAATAATGCATTCAGTATGTAAAATGACGAGCGGTCAGATGACTTTGTATCGCTGCCTTTATTTTCGGCTTAACAAAACTCAGGCACAAAACAACACGCACGGAGATGCGAGCTCCAACTCCATCCAAATAGTACTGCCGTGTATCAGTTTAGCTGCTGTAAACCAAATGTTGTGAGTGCCGCAAATGTAAACAAAGCGCTGCAGGATGGGTACGTGACATCTCGCTCTTTTGAGTTAATCATTTTCACAGTGTGCAACAAAGCATATAACATTAGCAATCACTTTTCAAATTAATTTAACTCATTTGTCTGCTCAATTACAGTCACAGTAGATAATCAAAACTTATTGGCACTTATTAACACTTACCAATTTAAATATGCACATTCCTGTTGTAATGAAATAACAATAATATTCTGTAGCCACAAATATTATTCAAAATCTTTTCTTCTTCCAAGTTTTTTTTTAGGATGAAGTATAATAATGTATTGCTTAAAATAAGGCTGTTAAGATTATTTTCAGCTAGCTATTTTTCTTCCATGAAATCTGAGCGAAATACACTTGAAGCGCTGGCAGATAATTTCCCTTATTTCCAATAGATTTACACTTAAAACTGACTAGTTTTAAGGAGGTATATTTTGCAGTGTATTAATGTTATATGTGTTAGGAATGGCTTACTTTTAAAGGCATTTTTATGCAACTTTGGTATTTACTCTAAGTAATTGTTGCCAAAAGTTTACCATTACACAATGTCAGACAATCTATCATTATTTAGATGTTGGAATTGACGACTTGTTCATATTCTATGTTGAAAAAAAGAGCAATAAATTATATTTTTGCACAGTAATATTTTCTTTTGTGTATACTTTAAAATTTTACATAAATCTTTTAATAGAATTATCGGCTTGACATTATCGGTTATCGGTTGGAATGAGGAGGAAATTATCGGTTATCGGTATC
The DNA here is from genome assembly GCF_030265065.1 of Corythoichthys intestinalis. Classification (NCBI taxonomy): domain Eukaryota; kingdom Metazoa; phylum Chordata; class Actinopteri; order Syngnathiformes; family Syngnathidae; genus Corythoichthys; species Corythoichthys intestinalis. Next base: position 49,333,566 of record NC_080402.1, read on the forward strand.
GGTTGAAAAATGTATTATCGTGCATCACTAATAAATAGAATCCAAATGTGTGTAATCAAGTCTCCGTATAAATGCACATGCTCTGTGATAGAGATGCAGAGAGCATTATGAAAACCAAGGAACACACCAGGCAGGTCCGAGATACTGTTGTGGAGAAGTTTAAAGCCGGATTTGGATACAAAAAGATTTCCCAAGCTTTAAACATCTCAAGGAGCACTGTGCAAGCCATCATATTGAAATGGAAGGAGCATCAGACCACTGCAAATCTACCAAGACCCGGCCGTCCTTCCAAACTTTCTTCTCAAACAAGGAGAAAACTGATCAGAGATGCAGCCAAGAGGCCCATGATCACTCTGGATGAACTGCAGAGATCTACAGCTGAGGTGGGAGAGTCTGTCCATAGGACAACAATCAGTCGTACACTGCACAAATCTGGCCTTTATGGAAGAGTGGCAAGAAGAAAGCCATTTCTCAAAGATATCCATAAAAAGTCTCGTTTAAAGTTTGCCACAAGCCACCTGGGAGACACACCAAACATGTGGAAGAAGGTGCTCTGGTCAGATGAAACCAAAATTGAACTTTTTGGCCACAATGCAAATTGATATGTTTGGCGTAAAAGCAACACAGCTCATCACCCTGAACACACCATCCCCACTGTCAAACATGGTGGTGGCAGCATCATGGTTTGGGCCTGCTTTTCTTCAGCAGGGACAGGGAAGATGGTTAAAATTGACGGGAAGATGGATGCAGCCAAATACAGGAACATTCTGGAAGAAAACCTGTTGGTATCTGCACAAGACCTGAGACTGGGACGGAGATTTATCTTCCAACAGGACAATGATCCAAAACATACAGCCAAATCTACAATGGAATGGTTAAAAAATAAACGTATCCAGGTGTTAGAATGGCCAAGTCAAAGTCCAGACCTGAATCCAATCGAGAATCTGTGGAAAGAGCTGAAGACTGCTGTTCACAAACACTCTCCATCCAACCTCACTGAGCTCCAGCTGTTTTGCAAGGAAGAATGGGCAAGAATGTCAGTCTCTCGATGTGCAAAACTGATAGAAACATACCCCAAGCGACTTGCAGCTGTAATTGGAGCAAAAGGTGGCGCTACAAAGTATTAACGCAAGGGGGCCGAATAATATTGCACGCCCCACTTTTCAGTTTTTTATTTGTTAAAAAAGTTTAAATTATCCAATAAATGTTGTTCCACTTCACGATTGTGTCCCACTTGTTGTTGATTCTTGACAAAAAATTACAATTTTATATCTTTATGTTTGAAGCCTGAAATGTGGCGAAAGGTTGCAAGGTTCAAGGGGGCCGAATACTTTTGCAAGGCACTGTAGATATCCGTGACTTTTTTACAGCCGCCATTTTTTTCAGTGACGTAATTTGTTTAGAAGTTTGAAATATGCGAGTGAATAATTTTTAAAGTCATTTTTCTTTTAAACGAAATATTAGACATCAATGAATGATTGTAAGCTAAAAATGACAGACATTTTGAGTAATAAATATATTGACCTACCTTGTTTTCATGGCTGGGTTGAAACAACAACTGTTGTGCAACGTCTGTAAACGGGGGTTTCCAGGGTAAAATGGGCAAGTTAAAAGTAACCTCCTAAAACTACTGAAATGCAAAGAAAACTGTTTTGGCACAGTTATTTCTATAACACTTACAAAAACTGATTTTCATTGAAATTATATTTTTTCAATGATTTGCAAAATAAAAGTTAACAAAAACAGCAATAACCCCAACCTCCATCTCCTAATTTTTATTTTCCCTTATTTCCCCACATACTAAATGTCAAATCTAAATTTTAACTACTTAAGAACATAGGATGTACATTGAAATTCAAGTTAATGTAAACATTTACTTTCCCTTTTTTTTCAATAATAAAGATATAAGTAACATACATTCAGAAAAATAATTACAAATGACTTATATTATGCAGAGTGAAATGAAATATATTTTGAAGATCGCGCAAACATTGACTTTTTTTTTTTTTTTTTTTCTTTGCTGTTCCAGAAAACATGCACATTCGAACCAATCAGAGCTTACTATCTCTGCTGAACACATGTCAGTATTGCAGCCAATTGAACAGATAAATGAGTCCAGGCGTTTTGCTTTGCTGCGTGCATTCGCACAGACGGGACTCATCATGGTTAGACTCAGATAACTGCAGCAGCTGGGGAAACCTCCATGCCGTCCGTGGAATAAAATAAATAATAAATATCGGTGGAAACAGATTACGCGACACAACACAAGCACTTTATTATGCTTGTTGTTAACATTTGTGTATGTAAATCTGATGTTGGTAGATTGTTTTCTTTTACATATCGTTTTGACATTTGCTGTCATATTTTTGGAATCAAAGCACCGTGTACCGGAACTGCGTTGCGGCCCTGAATCTTACACCGGAACTGCGTTCCGGCCCTGAATCTTGTACCGGAACTGCGTTCCTGACTGTTCTGGCCCACTTTCACCCCTGGCTATAGACCCTACCCACGTGACGTCACAACTCCGCTCTCCTGAATGGTACCGCCCAATTGTCCGTCAAAACATAGTGTTAACCTGTTACGGCTACGTACATTCCTCCTATTTACGGCGTGTTTTTCTGCTCCTTAACATTAATAATCAAAATGGTGAAGGCGTGTGTGGCTGTTGGTTGTACTAACAGAGAAGATGGAAGGAGAGACTTGAAGTTTTACCGTATTCCGAGGGATCCAAAGAGGAGAGCGAAATGGACGGCTGCAATTCGACGTGAAAACTGGGCACCAAAAAATCACCACAGACTATGTAGTAGTCATTTTATATCTGGTAAGATGAATTTAAGATATACTTAGAGGGTTTTGGGCTGACAAATAACCACAATTAAGATCATTGCTAGGCTAATCGCCGACAACATACACGTATGTATGTAGTGAGAGTGCTATCGCTAAACCATATAAACATTAAAAGCCTTAACTCCATTGACAAACGACATGAAATACATTAAACTTGACAGTGGATGTTAGCAATAACAAAAGATTTTGAATTGAAAATTTCGTAACTCACCTTTCCAAGCACAAGATAGATTCCTGCCGAATTTTCGTGGACGAGGACCTGTTTCACCCAACCAGCAACGAAGTATTTATAAACCTCCAAGCTCTTGAAGTTTTTCAAATTTTCGTGAGAATAGGCTGATTTTGTGTGGACAAGATAATTGTAAATATCAGCGTAGCAGATGTCAGGCAGACAGGGCGAAGACAGTGGGTCGAAAAACATCGATTTGGGCATCAAATATGGATCTGGCGACTGTATAGAACGAAGCTTTTCCACATAACGCCTTTTATGCAACACATCCAGTGAGTTTACGGCATCAGAAAGCACCGGGTCTTCCATGAAATGCATTTTAAATTCCTCGAGCAATTGAAACCAATGCTAATACAGAGACAAAATGACGGACAAGTGGGCGGAACCATAAAGCGAGCACGTGGTTTTGTGACGTCGGTGGGTAGGGTCTATAAGGCGCACCTGACTATAAGCCGCCACCCACCAAATTTGACACGAAAATGGCATTTGTTCATAGATAAGCCGCACTGGACTATAAGCCGCAGCTGCCCTCACTGTATTATGGGATATTTATACCAAAAGATATTAACCAGTAGCACTTTATTTGACAGTGGCTTCATAAGCCTTTTGTAGAACCAAAAGAACCAAGATGAAGCTTTGAACCAATTGGCTGCAAAGTTTCATGGGTTCAAGAAGCTTCATTTGGTCATCCCTGCTCCCTTGGGGGAGACAGTCAACCTCTGCTGCCACTTGCAGTCAGCACTGTTGTTGTCCAACATGCCTCCTAGATTGCATTGCAGCACTCCAGATGTAAATAACAATCAAAATTCATGTTCTGTGCTAATTTTTCGGTGACTTCCAGTAGTTTAGTTGCTAGTTATGGTATTTGGTAACACTAATTGACAGTGGCACCATAAGACTATCATAAGACCATCATAATTATGACATGACACTACCATGAGGATTAATCAATTCTTTTGACAGATATCATTTTGTGTCATCCAACAAATTATCTCGCTTTTTAAGTGGAAGAAACGGATCCTAGCTGGATGTAAATGGAGTTTGTGACATAATTTGCCAAATAACACTTAATGACATCTGTCATAAGCATTCATTAATGCCCATGAAAGTGTCATAATTATGACGCCGCTGTCCCCCCACCCAAACTCGTCAGCGGGGTGGGGACATCACGCCAGCGAGTGAAAGCTGGGCCAATGTTTATTCTGTATATCCTGTTAGCCTTTTTTTCCCCTTCACAGACAAAACTTTTTGTCTTTGATGTTGCTCTGCCATCTTTGCAGTACATGCGCGGAAGCGTTAGCATCGACTTTCGTCTTTATAATGAATGCGGAATGGGGGAAATGATGTGTGCCGTAAAGCAGTCAGCACATTTGTAGTTTTCTTGTTCCTGCCACCCTCCTCAAAGTCAATAAGTGCCGGCGAAAGCGATACAGACCCCCTTTGAGATATAAAAGAGGTGTCATTCAACTAGTTGTCAGTCGACAAATGTATCACAAATGTTATGAAAATATTTATTAAAGTTTGTAAAGTTAGCTAGTATTGCTTTAAAATACACAATCAAGTTTAAACCAGTAAAAATTGCACTTGATTTTGAATTTGCTCTTTAAGAAATTATTTAATCCTCTCCATGGTTTCAATTGACAACTATCATTCACTTGGTGCAACGGCACACCAAAACGTGATCCCTTCTATTTAACTGCTAACGAGCTTATCAAATTGATGTAGTTAGGTTTCAGCATTTAATAGAGTGATTTTATCATTTTTTATATTTTAGTGTTTCCTAAAGCCAGGAAGTTGGCTGACTCAATGGTAGGGTCAATTCTATCCTTGCAACATATGGGAAGGCAATCTAAATTACCTATAAATCTCGCATGCCTCCCAGAGTTCATCAACCTCCTTGGGTTTCGTCTTCCATGCTTCCTCTTTCATCCTACCCCAGACATGCTCAATGATGTTCATGTCTGGTGACTGGGCTGGCCAGTCCTGGAGGATCTTGATCTTGTTTGCCTTGAGGAACTTTAAGGTAGAGATTGAAGTATGCGATGGAGCACCATCCTGCTGCAGAATTTGTCCCTTTTTATGGTTAGGAATGTAAGAGGCAGCTAAGATTTGTTGATGTTTCAGACTATTTATGTTGCCTTCCACCCTGCAGATCTCTCGCACACCCCCATACTGGATGTAACTCCAGAGCATGATTTTGCCACCACCAAACTTCACTGTTTTCTGAGTGAATCTCGGATCCATGCAGGCTCCAGTAGGTTTCCTGCAAAATTTGCAGCGACTGTGGTGTAATTAAATGGAAGAATCATTTGAAAAATCCACCTTTTGCCACTTTTCCAGCGTCCATCCTTTTAACAGGCTGTGGGCCTTGGCAAATGCTACAAGGTTTTTCAATTGTCTGCACCCTGAGAGAGCTAGGTATGGATATTTTTGTACATTCAACATCATTTGGGAGGGTCTTAGCTTTCATATGAGCCATTTCCGAAACCAATTGAATAATTAAAAGTCAGGTTATTCGCAATTGTTTCTACAAAATGGGTAAGCGACAACTTTTGTCATGGACTGTATAAATGAACTCATATAATGCAATTAAGGTGCTTAAAAGTTGTTGAGGATTATTTGAGCATCCTGAAAAGTTGCAGGTGTTATGTCGCGACCGTCCCTATGCAGACCTACGCCCTTCCTTAGCATTCACACTACTTGCACATTTTTAAACCGGCCTTCATTTTAGCAGTCATATAAAATTTGTACACGCATTAGATTCTCTAGTTGTAGTTTCAATGACGTAAAAGATTACATGAAGCACGAATATTTGCTTTAGTTATTTAATTCAACAACAACAACAAAAATGTTTAATCTCTACTGAACTGTTCCCAGCATGTTGCCATGAAATCTGTCAAAAAAAATTCTCCAAGTGGTGTTAAATCACATCCGCATTGTGTGCCACTCCAAGTGAATTCCTGTTGAGGTGCCAGTGCAGGTGAATGGAGTTCAGTCTGGCAAGGCGGGAGGCCAGTCCACATCTACAGACTGCAGGACAGAAAACAAGAAGACTTACAGCTCTTAAAAACAAACTAATTTAAATAGTTAAATTTCATCACTAGTAGACATTAGCTAATGAGTTACCACAACAGTGTGATTTTAATGTCTGTTATTATTATAATTTTTTTTACCCTTAAAGCGGAAGTTCAGGATTTTTGACATGAGGCTTAATCTTCGAGTTAGCAGGGGTTTAGTAAATTGGTGGAGTTGATTTTAAAAATTCCGTTTCGTTTGCAAGTTATTTGTTAGTTTCAGGGCTCCGAAGTGGCTAACCTAGCGCAAGTCTGCTTTAATTAAGGGCACTCATTGGCTGCCATAGCCATTGCCTAAACCAGTGTTTTTTTAAACAGTGTGATCGTCAGGTTTACCGCGAGATGTTATTCAATATCGCTTTTTCTTCTTCTTCTTAAAAACGTTGTCGGGCGGAGTTGCAGTAGGAAGGAATAAGTGGATAGAAGGTTGCGGTCGTGTGCAGATGAGCGAGGTATTTCTCGTGTCGCGTTCAAGAACTGCGCGGATTTCTAGCCATCAGCCACCTAATCCATATGTGATGACTGTCAATCCTCCCCTCTGTGTTTTATTCCAATGTGTTTTATTCCAAAACATTGACGAGGACAGCAAGGTGGCTGATGGCTAGAAATCCGAGCAGTTGTTGAACGCGACACGAGCAGCAATCCAACAGCGCCATGGTGCAAAGCAAGTTTAAACGTCATCTCCAAACGAAACTTCCGTCGCTTCAAAACAAGTTGGACTAATTTGTTCGCCTTTGTGAAAACACAGAGAAACAGGCAACTTTTTTTTTTTAGAAAAACTACAAAGGTAAATTAGAAAGCCCTCATAGCCAGATACCTTGTTGCTGAACTTGTTGCTAAATCCAAATAGAGACATTAATATTACCTGCCTGAAGAGCCATTGTCAGCGAGATGCTTGGCCCTGATGTGTTTAAAGACATTGCTAAAGTCCCCCTGTCTGATAATTCTGAGCTTTTCAAGCCTAAGTGCTATTAAAAAAAATAGAAAATGGAGAGAGACTGAGTGCTATTGAAGAAGATTCCTGCCAGGATATCGGCTTTGTGTTCATCTAAACAGGCTCAAGTTTCATATTGAGTAAGTATAAATTTAGACAAATTATTTATAATTAAAAATGATGTACAGAAAGTAACATTTTCTGTTTTTGGTGTGCCGCGAGATTTTTTTCCAATGTAAAAACGTGCCGTGACTCAGAAATGGTTGAAAAACACCGGCCTAGACGTTCAATCCATTTTGATTGGTAGGGGCAATTCATCAATGGTACGGAAACGTGAGCAATCAGTCAGTTTTCCCAGTTTAAATGACAGTTTAAATTGGACCTCCATTGCCGTCAATGGCATGCAATGAGTTCAATACTAGGAAAAATATTACTCTACTTTAGAGTATTAGTTGTGGCTGTAACTATTTGTTTTAGTTCATTTTAATATCATTAATTTGCTTTCAATAACATGGCATTCATTTATACTTATATAAACACGACAAAACAAAACAAATGCGATGGTAGCTTTGCTTTGATGATTGGTATATCGGTTCACTTCCTGTTGATTTTGAGGCATCTCAGACTTCTTGGAGATATTGCGTCACTTCCTGTTTATTTAGGGTCACTTCCTGTTAATTTGGGGACATTTTGGGTTCACTTCCTGTAAACATTGGGTCACATCCTGTTGATTTTGATACATTTGAGGGTCACTTACTCTTGATTTAGAAGCATGCCTGTAGATATCAGGTCACTCACTACCTGTTGATTTGGGGGCATTTCAAGGTCACTTTCTGTTGACTTTTGGGCATTCCATCATCACTTCCTGTACTTATTGGGTCACGACCTGTTGATTTTGGGGTCACTACCTATTGATATTGGGCAAATTGGGTTGCAAATCAACAGGCGTGAATGGAAGTTTTTGTACTATTGAATTGAAAGCCGGGCAAAAAGGGCGTTCGGAATTGAATGAGAAATTTTGGCGAATAGGAATAAATGGGTATGTTTTTGGCAAATTTTGGTCAAACCGTAAGTTTTTAGCAAATACTGAATATTCCCTTTGTAGCATCTTGGACTTCCTGTAGATATCGTGTCATCTCTTGTTGATTTAGGAGCATTTTGGGTTCACTTCCTGTTGATTTGGGGGCATTTCGGGTTCACTTCCTATCCATATTGGGTCACTTCCTGTTGATTTTGAGGCATGCAGGGGTCAAATCCCCATTGATTTGGGGGCATTTCAGGGTCACTTCCTGTTGATAACGGCTCACTTGGGTTAGGAGTTAATGCAAATTTTTGTGCTATTGAAATGAAAGGCGGGTGAATAGGGCCTTTGGAAAAGAATGGAAAATTTAGGCTAATGGAAATAAATGTGTATGTTTTGGGCAAATTTTGGCTGAACCGTATATTTTTGGCAAAAACAATATAAATTTTGTCACTCTTAACGTTCTAAATGTTTTGATGGATAAATGATGTTATTTGGACAAACATTGTAGGACAAGAAGCGTTTTTATTTATATTTTTTTCAAAAAACCTGCAATTTTGGGCAAACTGATTTTTGGGGTGTCAAATGAAAGAGAGCCCACGTCAAATGAGAATTCCGGTCATTCTGTATATCTGTAAAAATAATATTATAGATGGTAGCTTTTGCATTACATACAAAGCTACCATCAAATATATTAAAAAATAGTAATTTATACTTTTAAAAAAAAAAGGTAATATACTTTTTAATAACCAAAAATAGTCAGTTGCCCTTTCAAGGGTTAAAGGTCTTAATCTTTATTTGGCTGTTGTGGACACTGTCCCTAAAAGTGTTAATTGATATGAATGCATTAAGGTAGCTTAAAAAATATTTTCTCCATGATCAAAAGTCTAATTTGCAAACTTTGACATGAACGTCATTTATACTAGACAGTCTTTTTACTTACCTACATATGCCAGAGACACAAAAATAAAAAAGAAAACAGTTGTACCTGTACATCTAGTTCTAGTATGTCTGTGTCCGTGTCTAGAAGCTGACACAAGTTTGGTTTAGTACGCCCAAAGTCTCCATGGACAAACTCTTTGATGTATCTGAATGGACGGTTTCAGGAGAACATCTTCAAAATGCACATAATAACAGCAATTGAGAGGCAGGAGATTAAGTCTGAATAGAAAGAGTGAAGCGGCAGGTCAGAACGAGGATACGTGCCGGCCTGTGTCTTGAGGCCGAGCTGGAAGTGGTGTTCGTCCACGAAGTTTGCACTCATGCTATGGATGAGACGCTGGCGGACCGCCAAAGTGCGACGGTGCAGAACTCTCAGAGGGGTCTTCTGGTCCACGGTCAGGTCCTTGAACGACGATCAAACGTCAACACCGGCACATTTCGGCGACAAACGCCATATCTGGCCGCGCTCACCTTGATGCGGTCGATGAAGGCGATGTCGTCTTTCCGGATGGACTTTTGCGTCCACACCAACGCTCGGTACGACTTGGTCTTCTCTTCCTCGCCCTCCTTCATACGACTCATGGCGTCCCTAACGTGTGCGCACATTAGGCATGAGTACTGGGGAAACTCCTAGGAAACCAAAAGAGTTGGAAAGCTTGTACCTGCTGACCATCTGCAGATCACGAACTCGGATCTTCTCGGAAGATGCATTGATGACCTGGACATTTAAAAATAATGAAATAAATGCATTTATTAAAATAGAAAAATAGAAAAAAAAGTTAAAATAGCACCTATAAGCATCACAGACACAAGTGTCACAGCATCTAAATTTAAATAATCAATTTAATTAAAAAATCATTAACAAATAGAAAATAATTTTGTTTCAAAAATTTGAACTTAAAATAAGAGGTTTGTCGACATTAAGTCAACGCATACATTGTTAATTAAAATGATGAAAAAATAAATGAACATAAAAATAAGTTGAACTGAAAAATAATGACGTTAAAAATAATACTATTTAAGAAATGAAAATAATTCAAACAAAAAGATTAATCAAAATAGTGTGCAGACATTGCGTCCACAGTTTCAAATGCACCTGCCCCCCCCAAAAAGACAGCAAGGCAGCGTGACGTCACCATAGTAAACCGGAAGGGGGTCAACATACAGTAGAGCACTCGCAGACGACCCATGCTAATACTGCCTGTTTTCTGCCGGTTATCTCTCAAAAAATAACATGCCGAGTAAACACTGCTGTTATGGAACTTGTAGAAACGACTGTAGATATTACGACTGTCCACATATGAAGGATGTTTTCTTCATTCGTTTAACGAAGCCAAAAACTCAAGATAAATGTGAACGATGGATCAACTTGTGCGGACCACTTTAACGCCAGCAAGGTGAAGCCATTCACCTTCATATGTACTAAACATTTTGTTGGGGGCCATGATCCTACAGATGAGTCTTGAGCCATCCTGCCCGAAAGAGGTAAGCTTGTAGCTTGGTGTTTTGCCGTGCTGCTTCTGTCTGACAATTAATGACCTGAAAAAAAAAAAAAACGGTATCTGACTGCTACTGTTGTTCTGACCTGTGTTGCCAACAGTCAGATTGCCTCGCACATCATTCGTGATATCTATGGACAATCTTTTTTATTTAGTTGTTGAGAATTAAGAATTTGTTGTTAAGAACTAAGGCCTCACTTACGGTGACATGTTTGAGATGTTATTACCAGTAGGAGTTAGCAGAGTTTTTGTAAAAAATTTTGGTTTATTGTTGCAGATTGAACGTATTGTCAGGTGCAAGAGAAAACCACCAACACCACCATTCGCAAGCACTCCAACGTCAAAAAGGAAAGTGGTGGACCCGGCAAATACTGTTCTCGACGCAGCAAAGTTCTTGTTGGATCTCTATATGATGTCACCTCTCGATGTTACTGACACAGAAGAAAATAAAAGTGTTAAAAAATATTGTTGGATTATGTAGTGTAAATCGGATTGTCATACATATTACAGTAAGCGACGTTACACTATTTTGATGTTTGAATATTTGTTCTATCAAACAACAAATCGGGAATATTAACAAAATGGCCCTCTTACTATACAACAACCTCATGTTTAATAATATCACAATAAGTTATTGTGATGCACTGTACATTTCAGTAATTACAAATTTTATGGCCACTGAAGTTATACATAAAACTTCAGTAACTAAAGCATATTTCATTCACATTTAAGTGGACTAGAATTAGCTTGAAATATGCTGCTATAATAACAGCATATTTCAAGCTAATTCCTTGGCTAGTTTACTCAAATTCAAATGTTTCAAGTAAAGTACATTTGTAGAGCATATGGTGGTAAAGGATAGCTTTTTGAAACAGGAGAATGTCACTTGCCACGTTTACATGGAGCCAAATATTCCAATTACAATCGGAATATTTGTTCAAACCGAATAAATGTGTTCCATATAAACACCTCATTCGGAATGAACAGGCCCAAACCGAATGGAATTTCATTCCGATTCACAGGGGTGGAATATTCCTTTTCCCAAACCGATTAGAAGTAAAATTATATCATGTAAACAGGGAAGCGGAATGGTGTCTGGTTGCGTTCTTTCTGCACATGCTCCGTAGTGACGTCACTTTGTGACGTAAGTAACGTCACTTGCAACATGGCTTCCAAGCACAGCGCACCTAATTGGAGTCCGGCGGAAACATTGTATTTAATTCAAACTTTAAAAGAATTGAATATAATTGCTCGCTTAGACGGGCGTAAAACGAGGAACAGTGAATTATTTAAAAAAGTTCACGAGAGGTTACACGAAGCCGGAATAGACCGGAGCGTTGACCAGATTAGAAACCGGTGGAAAACCGGCTACTACAAGGCAAAAGAGCAAAACAGCAGAAGCGGATACGACCCCACAAACACAACAAGTGGGTTAAAGTTAAAACAGCAGCACTCTGACGATCGATCTCCATGTTTTGCAACGTGACGCTTTGTTTTGATTAATCTGCGCATGTCAGACGGCAGTTGTCAAACGTCCTTTCGGAATAAAGGCAGACACATGTAAACGCTGGATCGGAATAGATGAAGTGACATGTAAACAGCTGATCTGAAATTTCCATTCGGAATGATTTGAATCGGTATGAATAAAAGTCAGCATGTAAACGTGGCTAATGTCAGTGGCGTAAGGCAATGTTAGTAAGCAAAAGAAAAAAAAAGAAAAAAGCTACCCCTGGATTAGGTCGGCTCTTTTTCCCGTCTTTTTCTACCTCCTACACTCAAGCCATCTCTTCAACTGAACATTTGTATGTCCTTCCACATCATTACCAGTGAATTTGATATCAGGGGTATAATTTTCGGACAGAATTAGTAGGTTTAGCTGAGTAGACATCTCATTCGTACACTATTTCCATTTGTCTAGCATGAGTGACACGGGCGAGTTTGACCCCCCCCTAGCAACACTTGCTAGCTTCATGAATATTAATAAGCAAAGGTGACATGTTGCGTGCAGCACGCTATTGCATAATGATGCTCCATCGGATACTTTAAGACTGATAAATGTTCAAGGTTTTCTAAAAAAACAAATTTATGAAAAAAGTGCTTATATTGCACCACTATATTTATTGTTGGAATCAAAATTGTGCAAACATCAGTTTTTTCGATCAAGTGCAAGTGCCTATAAGGTATTGCCATATCACATATGGCTCACACAGTGCTTCTGGCTCAACAAAGGCACAGTACAGTGAATGATGTATGTAATGACTTTATAATTCATTAATTTTTCGATCATTTATCGTTCATTTAATTTTTGCACCTTGAATGCAAATTGCATACTCACATATCAAATCCCAAGCATTAGTTTAGAGACATCTAATGGTCAATAAGCATAACTGCTGTGCTAAGCTGTGAGCAGCTCTTGTACAAAGGCAGAAGGCTTCAACATTCACTTTGAAGGACACATGCTCATTGGCCTAAAGCCAATAATGTCAATATTATCTGATATCATTTCAAAATGCTTTTATTGGCCAATGTTATCGGCTACCCGATAATATGAGATAACTCTAATTGTGTTAAAAAAAAAAAAAGTTTTTTAAAACCGTCAAATTTACATAATTTTTAAAGCCTCAAACATGGAGTTTAATGTTTTTTAAGGCCTGAATTTTGACAAAATCATTTAATGACTTTTAATGCTTTTTAATGACACGCATAAACCCTGTAAAAAAAAAAAAGATTGAATAAATACATTAATAAAATAAAAATATTTAGATAAATGAATTGATTGAAAAGTAGAAAAATAACAATATAAAAAAATAAGAATATAAAATAAAATAATAAAATAGGGTTTGTCAGTGTCACAATACCTGCTAGATTTTCAAACAAAATAAAAGTATTAAAACAACTAAAAAATAACACAATTTTGAAAAAATGTCAGAAAAAAACTAGTAATTATTAAGATAAAGTAAGTCAGTGTTGTGCATGAACGCGTTCAACGATCGTTCATGAACACGTTCATATTTTGGGCGAACGTGAATTGAACGCATCATATTTCTGTCTCATGAACGTTACTGTGAACGCGCTCATTCTAGCGGTTGTGAGCGGTGCTCATAACTTCGTTCATGAGTTCATCACATTTAGAGCCTTACCGACAAAACTGCATATAAAGCCATAGGCTAAAAACACACAATAAAAAAATTAACCTTAATAGCGGAAAATTATCCAACCTGGCAACCCAAGCTGCCTGTCACGGCCGTATTGTTTAAGCAAATATGTCATCACAACAACAGCAGCATGAACACAGAAGCTGGCAGCTCTCGAAACCCGGCCCGCTCAGAGCAACTTTCTACACAGTACCAGCATTTAAAAGAGTTTTACGAAAAAGTCAGTACCGACCCGGATGGCAAAAATATAACGTTTACTTGTAAACTTTGTCCACCTGGATTGAAGAAGACCGTCCGTACGTCGGTAACGTCTTTAGCCAACCTTAAACGGCACATCGAAATAAAGCATGCGACAAGCCTTGCTAGGTATCTGCGACTGCGAGCATGTGCGATTAAGAAAGAGACGGCAACGGTTGGCCAGAGCAGTACCTCTGCCACCCAAATACCGCTAACAGCATACCAGAGTGGCCCCGTTTTCTGTCTCTCCCAGCCGCAGCTAGACAACCTAGTTGTTGTCACAATAAAGAACATTCAAACAGCAAGGTTTTGCTTTTGCTTATGAAAATATACTTTAGATAAAACCTGTAGAGCTGCTAATGTGTGGACTGAAGGAGTGGCAGCAAAGCACTATGGAAATCCCAGTAATCTGAGGGCTGCCCCCTCACTGCTAGTGTAAACCCTGGTTGGACAAGGATTTGAAATTGAATATGAAGATGAATCTGACACATAGTTTCTGTGTTAAAAAGGATACATGAATTGCTGTCTGTGGTTCTATATGGACACTGCCAATAATAGCTTGCAACCATTTTTGGCGAACAAAAAGAACTGAACTACAAAAGTTCATTTTTTGGAACCATGAACTTTAGTTCAAAATTTTGAATTATGAACTATGAACTGAACAGTTCATTTAAAATTTGTGAACTGCAATTTGAACTAGTTCATGTAGAAAATGAACTTTCCCAACACTGAAGTAAGTATGTCAACATCATGTCAACACACACTGTGTCACAGGACCTGCTGTACGTTCTTCATGTTCTCCTCGCCGAGTTTGCCCTTGTGAGGGTTCAGCAGCTCCAACGCAAACGGTCGACCTGGAAGACAAAGAAGATGAAAAAGAGGAGGAATTGTTGCGATGGTGATGATGACATTGCACCCATTTCTTTTTCCATTTGTGTCCTTTACCATTTCCCAATGTGCGCACGTCCACGTCTTCACGGCCGGATGAGGAGAAATTAAACCCTGGACAAACATTGCTATAACAAGTTAGATGAACGTCATCGTCGCAGCTTACACTGTTGTCAACAATTTTCACCTTGCGCTCTGAACGCGGCCAGGACGGGCGTGGCGATGAGCTCCTCCACCGACGACTCCATCCGCCGCTCACCGTCGATGAGCCAGGGCGTCTGTGGCAGGCTGCGGCAAAACTTATTGTAGCGCCCTGAAGAACACCTGACAATAGTCCGACAAGCCAAAAAGACAAAAAAGGCTTTGCATTCTGACACTTACCCGCCACAAAGACGGACGTGTGGACGCACTGGACGTCCTGCGGCGTGCAGCTGCTGGTGGGTCGGGACGGCGGGCACGGTGAGTGTCTGACAAGCAAAACAAAACCATTACAGCAACGTTTTAAGCACAAGAGGACTCTTTAAGGCAAGACTGACTTGGTAAATTTGCTGTCAGGGATCTTCTCCAAAGCTTTCACCACTGCCATGCGGGTAAACACTGACTGCACGCACACAGTTTGTCGTTAGTTGTCAAATTTGATTTCATCCGTACATCTTTTTCAGAAACAAATTTAATTTCTAGAAGTTCTTGACAAGTAAAATAATACCGATGTCCTTGCACCTGATCACGTCAATTTCATGGAGATCGGGTTTTTAAAACGTATTTATTTATTTTTACATATTAAATCATTGGCTACCATAAACGGCAGTAGATGTCCAATCCATTTTGAATAAGAGAACTGGTGGCGGTTGAACCCCCTACTCAAATTGGATTGGAAGTCTATTGCCATCAACGGCAGTGAAACCTGATCACTCACTGTCACCCTGTCAATGGCAGTCAATGAATTAAGGGCTACAAGCAACAAAATAATCCAGAGGTACAAGGATTAGGGATGTCCCTATTGCATATTTTTGCACCCATGTACGAGTCAACTGATTTTAAAAATCTGCCGATAATGAGTCCCAATCCGATACCGAAAAAAGAAGTTTTTAATTTCAACAAAAGTTCCAAACATGTCACAGTCCCACCGTGCTGCCTTCATAATGTGAATTATTTTTAAACAAGAATAACACAGAAAAATATCATATTTATCAAATGCTTTATAAAGTTAGGCTACGTCTACACTAGGACGGATAATGGTCTTAAACGTGTAATTAATTAAAGTGTCGGCTACACTATTGTACCTCTTGTCCACAGATTTTATTACACGGGCTAGAGGGGCGCATAATTTTATGAATGGCGCCTAAACCGCCTATTATAACCAGGCTATCCGTTAAATAATCAGATACAAAGGAAGTCACGTCACGGAACACGCCATTGCCATTACAGCATCGTAAACAATGGAGGTGAATGGTACAGACGCGGCTTTCCTGCTTCTCTTTTTACAACTGAAAGAACTTGTACATTTTTACGCTTGAATATGTCCGGAGAAGACATCGAACAACGCCGAAAAATTGTAAGCTTCAGGTTCAGAGTTGACCCGTGCGGACAATGACGTCACGGATGAGGCTGCTCCTTTTTGCGCAGGCATCAATGCCAGAGTGTGGTTATAAACGCACCTTAAACGTAGTGCAAACAGGGATAAAATATTGTCCGAATTACTAGGCAAAAAAAATCCGTCCTAGCGTAGCGCTACCAAGCTTTTCTAGCGAGATCAAAACTACAAACCTGTCAATAATCGTTAACTTTAAGTACCAAATGCAAGCGGCAACGGACAGTTTGGCTGCACTGCTAAAAAGGAGGGATGGTGTGGCGCTGTAAAAGCATGAAGCAGAAAAACATTAATACAGGGAGTCCCTGGGTTATGACGCACCCGACTTAAGCGATTTCGACTTTAAGAACCCCGTGTCTCATTATTGTTATTTTTTAATATATATAAATGTTGACATTTGATTCGTGATGCATGCTTTTATTTTGCCGCAGGAAGCGAAGAACGCGAAGCAAGCGCATGTACAGATGCGGCCACTCTAAACACTCAGAGAAACCGAGTGACAGAGGTGACAGCCTGCGCGCACACTTGTTTTTTGTGAAGCATCCAGAGGCAACGGCTGTATATAACCCCTTTTGCACTGTTTATTGTGCGTTTTCAATTGTAGTCGAATACGAGTTTATGTGATTGTTTTTGATGATGCACGTACGCTAACTGATACATGCTAATTGTTTGTTATTGCTGTATCAGCAGCTACTTGTATATGCAAATTTGATTTGCTGTTATTGAAGAGACTGATTTGATTTTATTTTAGTTTCATTCTGTAAACAATGATGTCATGAGCAGCTGAACAAGGTCAGTAAACCACACGGACGTCTGACATCGTCATTTCGGAGCTTAGCTCACTGCGTAGCTAGGACTTAGTTCCAACGTCTTGGCGAAGACAGTGCAATGACGTATAATACACGTTTTTTTTGGAAAGTTTTTTTTTTTTTTTTTTTAATTTAGAGGGTGTTTTGAGGTATTTAAGGGATTAATTCTTACTTACACAGAAATCCCGGTTACATCGTAACCACAGGAACGGAGCTCGTTTATAAACCGGGGACTACCTCTGTAAAATTTTAATGAAAAACCAAATGCTTTTCACCTGATTCTGATCCTCTGAAAAATGGCAGGATCGGAGCAGGACATCCCTAATAGGGATATTGCATTATATATGGGTCATATAGTACAATTTATTATATGTATATTTATATTCACACTACTTGAACAAACATTGCAGAACAATGAGAAAATGTCCAGCGACAGCAAAAAGGTCAAGAAAATCACAATCAAGATACCTTAATATATCACATTGGAACGCAGACTTTATTTTTTTTATGTAAGTTTACTCGTGTAAAATAAAATATTTCAACTTTGTGTGCAACCTAGTTTGGTGCTACATAACTCATTTGGAAAGGAAGGATTTTTTCTTTTTTCTTTCACTTAATTGAAACCACTGCTGTACTAATAACCATTTTATATGGCTATAATGTTGGGATAGCTTTGTTCAAATTGGGCAAAAGAAGACATTTAATACACTTCTAATGTATTATATGTATAAAATCCTCAAAATCAGGTGACCTGAATTCACATGGAAAAATATGTATTTAAGACATCCCAAGAAAATATACATCCAATCCAAGATGTACATTTCCTAGGTTAAATAATTGAAGAAATCTGGTAAAAGGCGCATTCTCGGCTCACCAGTTTGTTCTTGGTAGGTTTGAAGCAGTCGGGACAAGTGGACGCACTGAAAGACAAAAATCCAGTTAATCCCAAAAGAATACCCCAGCAGGTTTCTACAAGTATCAGTAAATCACAAGTATCAGTAAATCTCATTTAATGCTTTGTAATGCCACTTTAAAGTAATTTCATGCCCATGCATGCCCAACTGCAGATAGTTTCACACACAAATTGTAAGTAAAGTTGTCCCATAATGACTTTAACCGATACACCGGTATTGTCAAACTCCAAAAATCCGACAACGATATCAAGCGGATACTGATATATGCGATCGTGAACCTACAATTTTATGGCTAATTGTTTGTGGTGCCCCACTGGATACTTTAATAATGATAAATGTAACAACTTCATGGTTTTCCAATAAGCATTCTGTGAAAAATAAGAGAACAACTTCAACTGAATTTATGGAAAAGTGCCTATATTGCACTACTACATTTGTTGTTGATATGAAAATAATGCAGACATCATTTTTTGGGGATGACGTGTAAGTGCAAAGTGCCAAAAAGGCACTACCGTATCACATATGGCTAACAGAGAGCTTCTGGCTCAAAACAACAACAAAGGGACACAGCTTCAGAACAGTGAATGAGGTAGGTAATGAGTTTAAAATTCCTTTCAATCATTCATTTTTCATTCATTGTTTGCACCTTGAATGCAAATGGTCTACTCACATAACAAATCCAAAGAATCTTAGTTTGGAGACATTTAAGGTCGACAAGCGTAGTTGCTGTGCTAAACTGTGACAAGCCCTTGTACAAAGGGTTCTAGTTTACATAATTTTAAATGCCTCAAACATTTGGTTTAATGCTTTCTAAAGCTTGAATTTTTACAAAATCCATTTAGTGACTTTTAATGACACACATAAACCCTGTAAAAAAAAAAAATGATTGTAAGCATAATTGTGGTACTAAACTGTGACCAGCCCTTGTACAAAGACAGAAGGCTTCTACATTCGCTTTGAAGGCAACATACCGATAATGAAAAACCAATGTCGATATTATCAGATATCATTTTAAAATGCATTTATCGTCCGATATTATCGTGTAGCCGTCCGTATCAGCTCTCTTATCCTGTAATGATCTTATGTTCTGTTATCCCGGCTACCCGATGATATTAGACAACTCAAAAAAAAAAAAAGGAAAAAGAAAAAAAAAAACTTTTTTTTAACCGTCAACATAATTTTTAATGCCTCGAACATTTACTTTAATATTTTTTAATGTAAAAGCATTATCATGACTGAATTTTGACAAAATACACTTAATGACTTTTAATGCTTTTTAATGACCTGCATAAACCCTGCCCAGTGTTAAAGTGGCACAGGATGAAGCTATGACAACAGGCTCCCAAACTCACAGAAAGTGGCAGTCGGCATCCGTCTCTGGGTGAGTGAAGCCCACGCTGACCTCCAGCGCACTCTGGAAACAAACACCAAAAACTCATTTGTAGGTCATTTATGTGTGAAAGTCCGACTCCGCCCAAATGAAAACTTATGGGCCGATGCTAAATCTATTTTCTGCTTTGTATAGATGGATCTAATGGCATTTTCAATTTCCTTCGGTAGGGAAAAGTAGAAAATTTCTCTCAGTGTCTTATAGGCCTGTCGGGCTTCCCTACCACCAGTTTTCTGAGAGAAACTCGAAAATGGATTTAATATGCAGTTAGGAGTTTGGTAATTTATGAGTAAGACTATTTTTATTGATTTCTTTTTGTGAAATAAAGCAATAATTGAATAAAATAATAAGCAAAACTTGGTATCGTCATTTGTTTTTTGGGATTTTGTGTGAAAAGATTGTTTTTTTTTTTTAAAAGACTCTATGATTGGGTGTCCAGATCAAACGCTCCCTCACCTTGGCTACCACAGCGACGCCGCCCAGCTCCTGTGTCAGCAGGCCCTGCATGATCCACTTGAAAGCCTCTTTCACCTGGATGACATCATCGCGGCCCAGCACGCAGCACTTGGCTCTGGTGGGTTATGTGATGCTTTGTCAGAAGCGTGCGTCATCAAGCCGTATTTTGGGGAATAAGCGGTCGTTACCTCACTTGCTCCTTTACGTGAAGCCAACACGAATGCTGTGGATTCAAACAGGTGTCCAAAAAGTATACCAAATGAATGCAAACATGTAAGAATTTGCTAAATTGTTTGTGTTAGGATAGATTCAAACACAAGCAATTTAGCAAATTTTAAAGGGTCAATTTGTTCAGACTATACATGAGAAATAATGGTACATGTGTCCAAACTGCAACCCGCTGCAAAATAAGAAAAAAAAAATCATCGAATACAGCCAGCACCAGAAGCTTGAGTTCAGCCTACATTCTATTGCACTTTTAAGCTTCAACACTAGATGGAGCTGATTGAGCTAGTGACCTAAACAGTACCTGTCCATTATCTCAGGGGTCAAAACCTGACATGTTGAAATCGTTCGATCGCTGCCAACCCCTCATTAAAATTGGACAAAATCAACATCAATGGCAGAAAACGAGTTAATACTTAAAAACATCTCGAATCAGCAATTTATGGAGAAAATTGTTCACATTTTTCTTTGGAAGTCAATGAGTGTGTACACATTCTAGGCACACATATACTGACCTCGCGCACATACATCTGGGCAGGCAGCGAAATGGACAGCACCAAAGAGTCAACCTCGTACTTTTCCTTCTTGACCGTGTCGGCAATCTAAAAACACACGAGTCACCTTCCTTCATTCATTCTTTATGCTTTTCTGAGGTAGATTCAACAATTTTGTGGATGTGTCACACCTGTTTAGCTTGGCTAAGGTCACTGAGGTGCTGCAGGACACCCAAGCACACCACACACACACTTGACTCCTCTGTAGGTTCCTCCGGTTCCAGCTTGCTTCTTTTACTGGCAGGTTCCGACAGTGAGGCATCTTGGGAATTATTTTTTTCTTTCGTTGTGGACTCTGACGTTTTACAGTCCTCATGTTCGCCAATAAAAGCTCGAAGCTGCCTCAGCGTTTCCTGTTTACGAGTAAAAATACATGATAGATCAGTTCCAGGGTTTTATTGCAGTGTGTCTTCCATATTGGATGGGGCAGATCTAAGTTACTGGACAAAACAGATCAAAGTGGATGCCTGTCATTTATTATATGCTTGGGAAAATAGTGGCACCAAAAACACTATACAGTGGTACCTCTACATAAAAATTTAATTTGTAACAGGATCTGGTTTGTAAGTCAAAATGGTCGTATGACGAGCAGAATTTTCCCATAAGAATACATTATTATTCGATTAATTCGTTCCACACGCCAAAAACCTATGCTAAATCCTTAATAAATAGTGCATGTACAATTACTAATAGCAATTACATTTAGCAAAACAAATCAATTATAAATACAAATCGTAATAATAATAAATCAGAGATTAAAAAAAGGTTTTATTATCACCTAACTTATACAGACTGGCGAACAGATATCAGAGGAGACGGCGGGTGCATGTGGATACAGTGAGCTGTGTTGTCTAATTTAACAAATGCATTGGATAAGAGTAAGACCCATGAAAAACAATTATAAAAAATAAATTTAAAAAGCACTTTTATTGCCACCCTAATTTACTGGATACACCTTAATTTACAGGATAGAGTGAGCCGTGTCGTCTAGCCAGTTCACTCACACGCACACCACGCTCAAATTTTTCAATCATTTCCTTCTTAATTTCAATGGTAAGCGTCACCTTTTTCCTTTTTTTCACCACCTGCACTAACCTTTTTGGAACCCATGTTGATTTCTCTCACAAGAAAATCTGCTGTACAGCAAGACAATGAAATTGCAACGCAGTCATGAATTGTTATATTTCGAGCATGTCGAGACAAATGACGAGTCAAATTTTATGTCAAATGTCATAAGAATCATATGTAGAGTGTCACTTTTAATCAATGATTCATCAATGTTTATATAACCCTTGTATGTTAATTATGCGTATACTGTCCAGTCAGTAAACACCATAGCACAATAAAATTAACTAGAGTTCTAGTGTAAAGAGAAGGTACATGTCCAAAAATAATGATCAAGTACCAATGAAAAAAGTTCCTCTGGGAGAGGATTATTTTCCTGAGAGGTTTTAACTACAAGAGACGTTTCATGTTTGGTCTTGTAAGGAGAAGGCTCTCTTTCCCAAAAAAATTACTCCCAAGGAGAGGTTTTTGATCCTGTTTTAGTCCAAACATTTAGGGTTAGCAAAAAAATGGAGTGTCATTTATTGCTCCACTCTGACACGTCCAGTATGGCGCCGGCATTGACGTTGAATTTCAACGTTCACGACAGCTTCTCTGTGTATATTAGGGGTGGGAACCACTTGGTACCTAACGATACGATACGATTTGTGATTCAAAGCTCACGATGAGCTCATGACATAGCAATACAATGATTATCGATACATTGATCAGGAAATCATTCTAGGATATTTAAAAAAAATAAAAAACACTAATAAACAGAAAACCAAGCTCTTTTTATCCTTCTGCTGTAAGTTTATCACTGATAGACGTCCAATAGATTTGAACTAGGAGGATGTAGCAAATTAACCACTCCCACTTCAAACAGGCCCCTCCCAATTCAATGGCTGTCAGAGGCAGCCAATGCCATACAACGAGGTAATTTTCGGCCATTACCTTTTGATTTTCAGTCACTTCCTGTTGTTTTTGGGGCATTTTATTGGTCACTTCCTGTGGACTTCGGGGTTACAGAACAGGAAGTGACCTGTAAATGCCCTAAAATGAACAGAGAGTGACCTGTAAATCGACTGTGAACGTAGGGTTCATTCGCCCTTCCCAGTCTTAATGGATTGAGCTTCAAGCACCACCAATGGCAACCATATACAGTGCCTTGCAAAAGTATTCAGCCCCCTTGAATCTTGCAACCTTTCGCCACATTTCAGGCTTCAAACATAAAGATATGAAATTTAATTTTTTGTCAAGAATCAACAACAAGTGGGACACAATCGTGAAGTGGAACAACATTTATTGGATAATTTAAACTTTTTTAACAAATAAAAAACTGAAAAGTGGGGCGTGCAATATTATTCGGCCCCCTTGCGTTAATTCTTTGTAGCGCCACCTTTTGCTCCAATTACAGCTGCAAGTCGCTTGGGGTATGTTTCTATCAGTTTTGCACATCGAGAGACTGACATTCTTGCCCATTCTTCCTTGCAAAACAGCTCGAGCTCAGTGAGGTTGGATGGAGAGTGTTTGTGAACAGCAGTCTTCAGCTCTTTCCACAGATTCTCGATTGGATTCAGGTCTGGACTTTGACTTGGCCATTCTAACACCTGGATACGTTTATTTTTGAACCATTCCATTGTAGATTTGGCTTTATGTTTTGGATCATTGTCCTGTTGGAAGATAAATCTCTGTCCCAGTCTCAGGTCAGGTGCAGATACCAACAGGTTTTCTTGCAAAATGTTCCTGTATTTGGCTGCATCCATCTTCCCGTCAATTTTAACCATCTTCCCTGTCCCTGCTGAAGAAAAGCAGGCCCAAACCATGATGCTGCCACCATCATGTTTGACAGTGGGGATGGTGTGTTCAGGGTGATGAGCTGTATTGCTTTTACGCCAAACATATCGTTTTGCATTGTGGCCAAAACGTTCCATTTTGGTTTCATCTGACCAGAGCACCTTCTTCCACATGTTTGGTGTGTCTCCCAGGTGGCTTGTGGCAAACTTTAAACGAGACTTTTTATGGATATCTTTGAGAAATGGCTTTCTTCTTGCCACTCTTCCATAAAGGCCAGATTTGTGCAGTGTACGACTGATTGTTGTCCTATGGACAGACTCTCCCACCTTAGCTGTAGATCTCTGCAGTTCATCCAGAGTGATCATGGGCCTCTTGGCTGCATCTCTGATCAGTTTTCTCCTTGTTTGAGAAGAAAGTTTGGAAGGACGGCCGGGTTTTGGTAGATTTGCAGTGGTCTGATGCTCCTTCCATTTCAATATGATGGCTTGCACAGTGCTCCTTGAGATGTTTAAAGCTTGGGAAATCTTTTTGTATCCAAATCCGGCTTTAAACTTCTCCACAACAGTATCTCGGACCTGCCTGGTGTGTTCCTTGGTTTTCATAATGCTCTCTGCACTTTAAACAGAACCCTGAGACTATCACAGAGCAGGTGCATTTATACGGAGACTTGATTACACACAGGTGGATTCTATTTATTAAAGATACACGATAATATCGGTCGCCGATAATTATCGGCCGATAATGGCAATTATGACGTCACACAGATAATCCAGATAATAAAAAAATTCAACCGATAATGCAATCCGATAATTATATACTTGATTTAGCCTCCAAATGTACACAACCGAAGAATTCAGCACGCCGCCTCCTCAACCCCTCCCCTCTCTGAAGCCCATGAGGGAGGAGGGGTTGAGGAGGCGGAGTTACACGACAAGAATATTATGGCGGCTGTTACTAAAAAAACGACGCTCTCGCCATCTGCGGAACGTACCTTAGAAGTTCCACGAGGCTGAAAGAAAGCGTCCTCATTCAAAACCACTAACCCAGCTTCCATTTAAAACTGCATCACAAAGATTTTTGGAACGAATACGAGGCTGCTGCTCGCGGGAATGCTAAAGCTATTGTAAACACTAAGTTAAACTACGGGGCTTGTGACGATACAGAGTCGGGTTGTTTGGGAAAGCAGCCCAAGGCGGGTGGTAAACTCGCGTCTAAGGCTGAACACCGGCACGACTGGAGACCGATAGTCGGCAAGTAGCCGTCTTCCGACAGAGCCCGTCGCTCTGGCCGGTCCGGCAGGCCGCCGCCGCCTCGCCATTGGCGGGGCGGGCAGAGCCCGGTTCCCCGGCCTCTGGACCTCCAGCGAACACCCCGGTTTCTCGGGCGTTCCCTCACGGCGTGCAAGCAGAGCCAGGCCCCGAATACGCCACGGCGAACCGGCCGGTGCGAGCGGAATATCCGGTACGAACGTAGCCGCCGCCTAGACGAGACACGATTTTTTTTTTTTTTTTTAACCGAAATGACCCGAGAGCCAAAGCCCTGGATAAAAAAATAATGCAGTTTATACGACCACCATTCTTCACGAAAAACATGCCAATCACATTTTCACCACGTACATTTGGAAAAGTGATGTCCAGTAAGCAAGCTTATCATGACGGCACAGTGGTTACATGATAATTTAAACATGGAGAAAACGAAGTCAGCCAGTCAATAATGCATTCAGTATGTAAAATGACGAGCGGTCAGATGACTTTGTAACGCTGCCTTTATTTTCGGCTTAACAAAACTCAGGCACAAAACAACACGCACGGAGATGCGAGCTCCAACTCCATCCAAATAGTACTGCCGTGTATCAGTTTAGCTGCTGTAAACCAAATGTCGTGAGTGCCGCAATTGTAAACAAAGCGCTGCAGGATGGGTACGTGACATCTCGCTCTTTTGAGTTAATCATTTTCACAGTGTGCAACAAAGCATATAACATTATCTTTTCTTCTTCCAAGTTTTTTTTTAGGATGAAGTATAATAATGTATTGCTTAAAATAAGGCTGTTAAGATTATTTTCAGCTAGCTATTTTTCTTCCATGAAATCTGAGCGAAATACACTTGAAGCGCTGGCAGATAATTTCCCTTATTTCCAATAGATTTACACTTAAAACTGACTAGTTTTAAGGAGGTATATTTTGCAGTGTATTAATGTTATATGTGTTAGGAATGGCTTACTTTTAAAGGCATTTTTATGCAACTTTGGTATTTACTCTAAGTAATTGTTGCCAAAAGTTTACCATTACACAATGTCAGACAATCTATCATTATTTAGATGTTGGAATTGACGACTTGTTCATATTCTATGTTGAAAAAAAGAGCAATAAATTATATTTTTGCACAGTAATATTTTCTTTTGTGTATACTTTAAAATTTTACATAAATCTTTTAATAGAATTATCGGCTTGACATTATCGGTTATCGGTTGGAATGAGGAGGAAATTATCGGTTATCGGTATCGGTTGAAAAATGTATTATCGTGCATCACTACTATTTATCATCATCGGTCATTTAGGACAACATTGGATCATTCAGAGATCCTCACTGAACTTCTGGAGTGAGTTTGCTGCCCTGAAAGTAAAGGGGCCGAATAATATTGCACGCCCCACTTTTCAGTTTTTTAATTGTTAAAAAAGTTTAAATTATCCAATAAATGTTGTTCCACTTCACGATTGTGTCCCACTTGTTGTTGATTCTTGACAAAAAAATTAAATTTCATATCTTTATGTTTGAAGCCTGAAATGTGGCGAAAGGTTGCAAGATTCAAGGGGGCCGAATACTTTTGCAAGGCACTGTAGTTAACCGAGACACGGTTATAGTGGAAGATTTTGGTAGCAACTAGTTGATTCCCTTTTTTTTTTTTTTTTTTTTTTTTTTTTTTTTTTTTTTAAACACATTGACTTTTAAAACAATATCTCGATTCTTGGCATGAGCACATCCAGGGGCGCCACTAGGTTTTGTGAACAGGGGGAGCTTAGCCCCCAGGAGATGCACAGGATGTAAGTGAACGTAGCATACAAGCACAAAACTTCACAAACAGCTAACACATACTTATTATTTATTAATTTTTATAATTGTTTCAGTTTATTTTTAATACAGTAGAACAACAGGAAAAAATGGCTATATTTGCAAGTTACTTGATAAATGGATGTATCAAAGAATGCTTTCTGTTTTTAAGGTTAGCAAATCGGTCTGTCACTCTCTTTTTCAATTGACATGACTGTTTTTTTCTGATCCTTCAAGATACATTACACAACAATGAATTTAATTAATATCATCAATGCGTAAAGTGAGAAACATAGCTAATGCTCCAGAAGGAAGTCAAGCAAAGATAGTGGTAAAAAGAGTGCACACTTAACTCTATAAACAACCAGGACCTTCACAATGCATTTAAGACTAACTAGCTAGCAGCAGCTCACTAGCAGCGTTATTTTAGAGTTGGGCTGTAACTTTTGACCGCAAAACAACAAAGGTAAAAACGTGCGCAGAGACTGTCTGTAGTGCGCAAGCCAGTTTTTTTCTTTTTTCTTTTTTGTCAAACACGGAGCATTGGTTTATTAATTATATGGGACTTTCTGCTGTTAGCTGGGAGCCAACTACCAGCTACCAAGTACTGTTACTACCAGCATTGATAAATACTGGCTTTCTTGAAAAACCTTCTTATGTCCATCCTTCATCCATCTATTTACGCTGTGCTCTGTGTGCGTCAGAGGTACACACACACACGCTGCCGGCAGTAACGACTGCAAGCAAGGTCACAGGGAAAACGCTGACTCGAGTTTCAGTGATGTGGACGTTCTCTTTATGAATAAGTGGAATGGATTGGATAACGACGCACTGAAGAGGCTCTCTATCTTACTCTATGAATTGAAGGAAAACTGATAGTTTATGATCATATTTAAGTTAATAATGACAGGTTATATGATTACTGATTTAAAATAATATTCTGGAGACTTCATACCGCATATGTCAGCATTTTTTTTAAATAAACACCAAATTATTTATGGGGGTTTAAGAAAATTTTAGGGGGGTTGAAGCCCCCGTGAGATAGGCCTAACGACAACACTGAGCATATCGATAACGTTTTGGGATGCAAAGTATCACGATATATCAACATTTCGATATTTTGTCATACCCTTAGTGTATATACTAAAACGGTTGCCTGGGGATCACACGGGTACCCAACGGGCATGGTCAAAAAATATAGCTGACGGAGTCATGAGAAATTATCTTGCATACGTGATCATTTGAGAAAAAATATTGTCTATTGATTGATTTGTTTGTTTCCTATCTCCTTCAGAATTATTTTTTTTTAAGTGTTAGAACCTAGAAGAGCTGTTAACATTATCAAGGACCCTTCTCATCCCGGCCACCAACTCTTTGACCTGCTGCCCTCCGGCAGAGGCTACAAAACAAGGACTAACAGGCTGAGAGACAGCTTATTTCCCAGGGCCAATACTACCTTAAACACAAAAAAATATGAACTCCTAAGAAACCCTTTTAAACCCTTTTTAACCCGGTTAAACTGTGAACCTGCACATTACTTGGACCGCGTTTGTATTCATAGAATGTTTTTTTTTTTTTTTTATTCATACTCTATTCTTTGCACAAATTACATTGCTAAATTAGGACAGCATTGCACTATGTCCATCATTTACATATTTCAGTCTAAGTAGGCTATAATTATGCACTTATAGCTCTGGAGCATATATTTTTCTATTTATTTTATTTATCAAATACATGTTTATACTGGAGTGCCACATCCAATTTCGTTGTTCACAAAGTTGTTGAGAATGACAATAAAGACCTATTCTATTCTATTCTATTCTATTCTATTCTATTCTATTCTATTCTATTCTATTCTATTCTATTCTATTCTACTAGGGCTGCACAATACAGTAGTACCTCGACATATGATCGCTTCGACACACGATCCTTTCGACATCTGACATAAAATTTGACTCGCCATTTGTTTCTATATCCAACGACACGCTCGAAAGTCGACGATTTATGACAGCGCTGCAGTTTCTTTGTTTTCCCCCCAAAGACGGAGGCACGGTGGATTTTCTTGTGAGAGAAATCAACATGGGTTCCAAGAATATTAATGCAGGTGTTGAACTAAGGAAAAGGGTGAGGCTTACCATTGAAAAGATAGAAAAATATGACCGTGGTGTGTGCGTCAGTGAAGTGGCTCAGCGGTTCTCCTCCGACCTCCGTTCGCCAGTCTCCATAAATTAAGGTGACAGTTATTATTGTGGCAACATCGCCAAAAAATCGCCAGCTTTGTCAGGTTTTTAATCATTAATTTCAGAACTTCTGCAACACAACAAGTCTATTGTACGTCGCAGCTGAGCAAAGTGAAACTAAAGAGTCCCTCTGTCAAGTCAGCCACGTAGTGCGTTCAGGTACACCACGCAAAAATCCGCCATATTAGAACCCGATTTATTTACATTATTACAGGCATTATTATGACTATTATTATTATTCCTAATTTGTATTAATAATTTATTTGTTTTGCTCTGTGTAACTGTCATTTGTAATAGTACCAGCAGTATTTATTAAGGATTTAGTGTAGGTTTTTGGGCTGTGGAATGAATTAATGGAATTAAAATGTGTTGTAAAGGGAAAATCCTGTTCAACATACGATCATTTTGACTTACAAACAGGTCCTGGAACGAATGAACTTCGTATGTAAAAGTACCGCTGTATATCATTTGAACATCGCCATCGCAATGTGCCCATGCGCAATAATCACATCGCAGGGCGTGCAATTGTTTTTTGTTTTTTTTTAACATGTTAACTTTCGTTTTACTTAAGAAAAGAAGCAAGTGTGCAGATCCTGGATCCCTTTTGTAAACAGCAAGCCAGGATTAAAAAGCATGATCACGTGATCAGAAATTGGGCCGATCGCGTCTTTATTCAGAGGATCGGAATCGGGTGAAACGGACCGGGTTTATTAATCAAAAAAATATATTAATGTTTTTCTGCTTCATGCTCAACAGCGTCACAGTCTCACCTTCCCTCCTTATAGCAGTGCGACCAAACTGTTTGTCTTGTGAAAAACATGGGTGTGCCTATATTTTGTGTGGGTGCACCTTAAAGTGATTCTCTACCTTAAATACATGTAGGCTCTAATAAACCACAATTGTTCTCTTGTACTAAAACATGTTGTTAGAAACACATAAAATGTTAAATCAATGGCAATATTTTATAATATTTACAACATATTTTGACCGTTAGTTGGCGCCATGGTTTGCGGGCTCGCAGTGATGACGTCATTGGAATCTTTCCAAATGTGTAGCGTGTTCAACAATTGCTTACTGCTGCCTAAACTCGCGAAGTAAAATGCCATGATGTGCTGCTTTTGGATGCAATTTCCAGTCAAATGGAAACAAGGGGAGTGAAGTGAGTGGTCAAGGTGGAATTATTATTTTTAGTGAATAAATGTGCATGAGTGGAAGCTTCTCCCCCTTTTTGGTCACTGTATGCACGTATCCTACCCACCACGCGTTACAACTGGCGCCCGAACATTTTTCCTGGATCCTCAGTCAAGTAAGGGATCCGTCTATTTTCTGGATCCGATGGTCTCACCGTGTCTGCAATATTGGTTTCGGATCTGTCTATTTTTTTTATTCGTCGTTCCCACAGCGGCTTTTCAGATAAGTCTATTTCGTGGAATCGACTGCCTGATCGCGGCTGCAATATTGCCATGGGATCGGTCTAATTCCTGGATCTACGAGTGAGTAAAAACGCGGATTTGGATTACTATTGCTATCTTTTTTGTTGACTATTCTTCGTGGGAGTTTTCCCCAAATCATACCAAATAATCAAAGCACTATGGCACGCTACAGTGACGACAGTGACTCTGACATGGACCTTACAACAATGTTGGCGTTCCTCAGGGAACGCGTGTTTGCGTACTGCTGAGCTCCCGAGTGAAGAGTGGTCAAGGTGAAAATATTATTTTTTGTGAATAAAATTTGCATAGGTGGAAGCTTCTCCCCTTTTTGGTACTTTTATACACGTATCCTACCTACCGCGCATTACAATGTACAAGACATGGATTACACAAGGTGTGCTCTTTGGCCTGTACTGTATGTAAAGCACACGACAGCTCTGGATGCTAAAAATCTACATAATTATATTGGAATAAGTTTGAAAACGCAATATGCTTACCTTGAATATCTACTAATAAAACCGGAGTTCCCAACAGCATACAATCTCGCTCCCAACCGGAGTTCCCAACAGCATACGCTCTCTCGCTCTGTTGTCATTGACACTTTTGCCAAACTTTTGTCTTATCAGGTATTTGCTGCACGTATTTTCCCTGAAGCTCGTCTTGTGAACGACCGACAGTGCTGTCCTGCTCCTCACTTTTCAGATCTGGTTCAAATAGGAAGGGTAGAACCGACGACATGTTGGGAAAGCTAACGAGTGACACGCTGGAATTTCGGCAACAGGCCCGGTCACGTCACGCACTGCGACGTAACAAGAATGGCGACCTATCACTTAAAATAATTTTACAAACTTTATTAAAACAAAAACATTAAGAGGGGTTTTAATATCAAATTATTATAACCCATACTAACATTTATCTTTTAAGAATTACTTGTCTTAAAAATAGAGGATCTCTTTAACAAAAAAGTTCGGTGCAACCAATGCAAAAAGTAAGTGTGGAGCCTTGGCAATATATTGCAGTGTTAATTTTTTCTAATGTTGTTCACGCCTATCCTAAACAGAGCTATTCAAATTATCTGGTGAAAATTCTTCAACTATCGCAATATAATATTGCAATATATCGCAAACCCCGCAAACATCGCAAGGATAGTTTTTTCTAATATCGTTCAGGCCGCTAACTTAGAAATCAATACTAGAAGTTTGTCTCACTTTCAAAATAGCTGCTGGCGCCTGGTCTATGTATAATATGTAGTCCCTGCATTTCTGTCTGTTGTGGTGTCTACTTTTTGTCTACCTGGCGAGTCAGCCTGTAAGCGTCTGGTACACTGATGCAGCAGAACCTGAGCACACAGCGAGCGCAGCAGCCGGATGTCAACAGCTTCTTGATGATGATCTTGTCCTTTTCCTTCAAGGGCAGCATCGTTTCTATCAACAGCAAAAATATTAAGTTGATTTCATGGGTTAAAATAGCATTCAAGGCTAGGGGCATCCAAAAGGAACATTTGGATTAATATATTTTAAGTAAGTTAGCCGTAGTGACATATTAGATTGCAATGCAAATTTGTTTTGTAATTCCATCAGTATATATCTACTTAAAATTGATGAGCATATCATGGCCTTATTTTTTTCTAAAATTATCAGAATGAAACACTCAACTTTATGTCATTTTTTGGTGCCGACCAAAGAACACTTACTTGAACGACTGAGTTTCAGAATAGCTTTCATTTATTTATAATGACACGAAATTATTTTACTTTTTTGTTGCGTTTAGACGTGTGCAGCACCTTGGACTGCATATGTGCGTCACGGTCACACCGGCTGCTGATTAGGCTAAAGTAGCCAAGCTATCGTGCATACTGACCGTCTAAAATAAGGTGCCAAAGTGCGCGGTCAACATTCAGCTGGTGGGAGCAAAACTTGCACAACTATCCCTCATAAATTATCCGGGAATATAATAGCAATAATTGCAAACTAAACTATAATGACATGACAGGCATGCTAACATAATCGAAAGCCGTTTCCGGTCTCGGACGAGCAGGCAAAAGTAATCGAACGAGAGCAGGTTGTTTTCATTCCATGATAGCGTACTCAAGAGTAACCTAACCTCTGAATTTGGTATTTGTTTTGCGACAGCTCAGAATAAATTTTTTTGAGTGAAACTAAATCAAATGTATTTCTCGAGTACCGAAACTTGTGGTGTAATCATAACGGATCGGCTACGCACAATGCTACACAGTTCACATTTTAATTAGAATGTGATACGAGTAAATTTAAATATTGTAGTAGTATGTGCGTTTTTTACATGTGGAAATGTACAGTGCCTTGCAAAAGTATTCGGCCCCCTCGAACCTTGCAACCTTTCGCCACATTTAAGGCTTCAAACATAAAGATATAAAATTTTAATTTTTTGTCAAGAATCAACAACAAGTGGGACACAATCGTGAAGTGGAACAAAATGTATTGGATAATTTAAACTTTTTTAACAAATATATAAACTGAAAAGTGGGGCGTGCAATATTATTCGGCCCCCTTGCGTTAATACTTTGTAGCGCCACCTTTTGCTCCAATTACAGCTGCAAGTCGCTTGGGGTATGTTTCTATCAGTTTTGCACACCGAGAGACTGACATTCTTGCCCATTCTTCCTTGCAAAACAGCTCGAGCTCAGTGAGGTTGGATGGAGAGTGTTTGTGAACAGCAGTCTTCAGCTCTTTCCACAGATTCTCGATTGGATTCAGGTCTGGACTTTGACTTGGCCATTCTAACACCTGGATACGTTTATTTTTCAACTATTCCATTGTAGATTTGGCTTTATGTTTTGGATCATTGTCCTGTTGGAAGATAAATCTCCGTCCCAGTCTCAGGTCTGGTGCAGATACCAACAGGTTTTCTTGCAAAATGTTCCTGTATTTGGCTGCATCCATCTTCCCGTCAATTTTAACCATCTTCCCTGTCCCTGCTGAAGAAAAGCAGGCCCAAACCATGATGCTGCCACCACCATGTTTGACAGTGGGGATGGTGTGTTCAGGGTGATGAGCTGTATTGCTTTTACGCCAAACATATCGTTTTGCATTGTGGCCAAAAAGTTCAATTTTGGTTTCATCTGACCAGAGCACCTTCTTCCACATGTTTGGTGTGTCTCCCAGGTGGCTTGTGGCAAACTTTAAACGAGACTTTTTATGGATATCTTTGAGAAATGGCTTTCTTCTTGCCACTCTTCCATAAAGGCCAGATTTGTGCAGTGTACGACTGATTGTTGTCCTGTGGACAGACTCTCCCACCTCAGCTGTAGATCTCTGCAGTTCATCCAGAGTGATCATGGGCCTCTTGGCTGCATCTCTGATCAGTTTTCTCGTTGTTTTAGAAGAAAGTTTGGAAGGACGGCCGGGTCTTGGTAGATTTGCAGTGGTCTGATGCGCCTTCCATTTCAATATGATGGCTTGCACAGTGCTCCTTGAGATGTTTAAAGCTTGGGAAATCTTTTTGTATCCAAATCCGGCTTTAAACTTCTCCACAACAGTATCTCGGACCTGCCTGGTGTGTTCCTTGGTTTTCATAATGCTCTCTGCACTTTAAACAGAATCCTGAGACTATCACAGAGCAGGTGCATTTATACGGAGACTTGATTACACACAGGTGGATTCTATTTATCATCATCGGTCATTTAGGACAACATTGGATCATTCAGAGATCCTCACTGAACTTCTGGAGTGAGTTTGCTGCACTGAAAGTAAAGGGGCCGAATAATATTGCACGCCCCACTTTTCAGTTTTTTATTTGTTAAAAAAGTTTAAATTATCCAATAAATGTTGTTCCACTTCACGATTGTGTCCCACTTGTTGTTGATTCTTGACAAAAAAATTAAATTTCATATCTTTATGTTTGAAGCCTGAAATGTGGCGAAAGGTTGCAAGATTCAAGGGGGCTGAATACTTTTGCAAGGCAATGTATATCAACACATCTTCGAATAATCATTCATTTATTACAGGCAAACCTAATATTTTGGATTGGAAACAGTGATTTATTGACAATCAAAGTCAGTCAAGCACGTGATAACCATCCCCATTGTCAGACACTAAGGTGTGTGTCACTTTTAAATTAAATGGGGATTTTCTTCAACTCTTTAATTGCCGTTGATGATAATAAACGTCTAATGTGGATTTTTTTTTTCATACTTCTGCTGTGAATTTAAATTAGTTAATCCTCCCATTTCAAATGGATCGGATGTCTATCGCTGCCAATGGAAGCCAATGAGTTAAAAATGATGACCATTTCTGAATTAAATTCAAGTGTTTTTAATTATGTTAATAAACAGGGAACATTCATAAAAATACATTATAAGGTCACTATTAAATTAGTACAGGTTAATGCTGCTTCAACATAACACAACTGTAAAAAAAATAATTAAAAAATTTTTTTTGAACTGTTGATGGTATAAAAACCAACTCCCATTTCCTTTTTGGGCTAAAAGCTAGCGTTCAACTGGCTAACTCGAGCACGTTAATCAGAACTGTAGCTGTTTCCTTATGCATTTAATGGTAATATTTTCATAACTTCAAACCTATTGTGTAAAAGCCCATGAAAAGAAAAGTCAAGAACTTAACATTTTTAAATTGACCTTAAGTGATTGTCTCTTACCTCAAGGTGATGTGTCACTTTACAATAAAAACAGTGCAGTTTTTTTTTTCTGGGCACAATTATCATAATTGCAATACTGATATTGCACAACACCACCCTCTGTTGGTTATAGCAAGTGCGACAACCAACCTTGTTCTCCCATAAATAAAACATACACAAACCTGAGGGGTATAGCCAGAGGTGGGTAGAGTAGTCGAAAATTAAACTTAGGTAAGAGTAGCGTTACTTCTAAATAATATTACTCAAGTAAAAGTAGTCATCCAAAACTTTACTCAGGTAGAAGTAAAAAAGTATTTGTTGAAAAGAATACTCAAGTTATAAGTAACATCGTGAGTAGTTGCTTACAATGTCAGATTTTTAAAAAAATATTGGTGGATTTTTTTTCTCAGCACAACTTCATCTATATTAATTTATTATATTATTATTAGTATAACCTATTGCATGATCATATTAGGCCAAAGAAATACACCAAAAACATCTAATTCAAATGAGAAAAATGAAACATCACCTGTCCAAAGAGCATGAGTGCCCTCTAGTGGAAAAAATGGTTAGCTCTAATTGGTATAATGGAGTCATTTTGTTATCGTTGCGACGTCTCATTTGTGAAACTGAGACAGCCACTGTTGGCATCTCTGGCAAAAATAAATATGAAGAATAAAGAGGACAAATGTAACGCCGCTAGTGTCGACCAAAGTAGCAGAGTATGAGTAGTGTTTTATTCTTCACAAATCTACTCAAGTAAAAAGTATTGGGTGGTAAAACAACTGTAAGAGGTAAATGTTTCTAAAAAGTTATGCAAGTAAATGTAACGCGTTACTACCCACCTCTGGATATTGCACGTACAAAGATTAGGGACTAAGTCTGGAAATAGTGGATGTCCTGAAAATTTTTTGCCTCAAATCGGTTGCACAAAGGGAAACCAAGTTAATCCAGGACAGGTAACCATGGTGATTTATCCTCTGCAGCTCTCCTGCGCCATGATAAAGTTAATCCTGTGTTGCCTCTGCTGCCAGTACTGTTTTATTTAGAATTCCCACATTTTTTCTACATAAGTAACATCAGCCAAATATTTCATTCTTTTCGTTCTAGTATGCTTTATATGATTTCTTGATGGGAAAATGGTCTGATCTTGAGGTACTCTTTGCAGTAGGTGCTTTATGTCTCAAACTGGTGCACTGTACAATCAATTTTCTACATTTCACTTCTGAAATCAAATGTATGTTCCGCAATAAACATAAAAGAAAAAAATGACACCGTTCGTTTCTAGTTAGATTTTACACTTTATTTCATTGTCATCAGTCCTCAGCTTTCAGTGTACAGAAGAGTGTGCAAAAGTCACAAGGATTAACACATGAAATCAAACATGGTTACAGAGTGCAATATTCACCTCATGTTCAAGTTTTTGGATCTCAAGATCCAGTTTCCTTAGAGTCCTCTTTTTTATTTCAACATCAAGCTCAATCACTTCTAGATTTCGTTTTTCCCTCTGGATTTGGAGTTCTGCCAGTTCAGTCTGTTTGTGCAGATGTTGTGCGTACTGTATTCTGATGGTTTGTGAATTCTGAGGGAAAAAAAGGGCAATTAGCACAATGGAGTGTGTTCATTACATAGATTTACTTCCGCATATACTCACAATGTTACAAGCTTCCTTTTGCTGCTGTGCAGTCGCTACATCCTGCAGCACATTTGTAAAAAAACAAAAACAAAAACAAACAAACCTTACCATTTAGATAGTTTCTAGATTTCATTTCACATTTCACATAATGCCGTAAGTTTCGCATGCAAAGGCGCACCTGACTAAAAGCCGCCACGCACCAAATTTGACGCGAAAACGGCATTTGCTCATAGATATGCCGTACTGGACTATGAGCCGCAGCTATCATCACTGTATTATGGGATATTTACACCAAAAGATATCAACCGGTACCACTTTCTTTGACAGCAGCGTCATAAGACTGTCATAAGACCGAATGAACCACCATGAAGCTTTGAGCCAATTGGCTGCAAAATTTCATTGCTTCAAAAAGCTTCATTTGGGCATCATTGTTTTCTTGGGGGAGACAGTCAACCTCTGCTGCCACCTGCTGTCAATAGTGTTGTCATCCAACCTGCCTCCTATCATGCATTGCAGCGATACAGATGTAAATAACAAATCAAAATTCATATTCTGTGCTAATTGTTTCTTCAGTTACTGTTCTAGTTGTTTCATTAATTGCTAGTAATGGAATTTGGTAACACTTTATTTGACAGTGGCGCCATAAGTCGGTGATAAGACTATCATAATTATGACATGACACTGCCATGAGCATTAATGAATGCTTATGACAGATGTCATTTTGTGTCATCCAGGAAATTATCCCCATGTTGAATGGATATAAAAGATCAAAGCTGCATATAAATGGAGTAAGTGACATAATTTTCCGGATGACACTTAATGATATCTGTCATAAGCATTCATTAATGCCCATGATAATGTCATGTCATAATTATGACGGTCTTATGGCAGTCTTACGACGCCGCTGTCAAATAATGGGTTACCTATTAGCCCAAATGGATAAGCCGCAGGATTTAAAATGAGGGGGAAAAGTAGCGGTTTATAGTCCAAAAATTACGATACCTCAAGCCTTCTAGAGTCCATAGACAGTGTTTCCTCTTCAGCAGAGGTACACTCCACAGCTGCAAAAGTGGCTTCCTCTTGCGTATACTGTACACACACAATTCAAGAAAACACTTTGAGAATGGCAATGACATAGCAAGTAAGTACTTGCAATGAAATGTACTATACTAACTGGATCGTTGTCTGGGGGCTCAATTTTCACTACACCGTCCTCCGTTTTCACAACTCTGTCCCAAGACACTGCAGACAGATTCAAAGTCAGACAATATAATAATAAAATGCTGCAAGGACGAGTCAATCACTTTACCTTCCTGGATCCCCTCGATCACTGGCCTCCGGTTACTGAATTCTGCAGCCAGCTCCTCTGCTGGTGTCAGATCTTGGGCGGGTTGGTCACCCACCAGCCCTCTGCAGAGTGCTTTTTTCTTGACTGCTACAATTGTAAACACATTCATTTAAATCAATCAGACTATCAGGGAATTGCCCCAAAAACTACATAAGAGTCATTACATTTTTCCTCTTTATTCAACAACTTGACTTTATTTTTGCCAGAGATGTCGACAGCGGTAGATTTGTGAAGAAAAAAATGCTACTCTTACTCCGCTACTTTGGGCTACACAAGAGTCGTTACATTTTTCTTCTTTATTCTAAATATTATTTTTTTCTTTGCCAGTGATGCCAAGAGTAGCTCTACCGATTTCACTAATGAGACTTCGCAACAATAATCACGACTCCATTATACCCATCAGACAAGTGCCAGCCTGTTCAATCACGTGTCGTCTTTAAAGTACCGTAAAAAATGAAGTATTTGACATAGAGTGCTGCCCTCAACATGACAAGAAAGCACGGATTTAAACATCTCACAGTTTTTATTTGGCGCCGACTGACCAAGTAAAAGCGGAGACGAAATCCTTTTAATTTCATAATCGTAAATATGAAAGAACTATTAACCATTCAAACTAGGAATTATTTTCTCCACTTGAGGGCACTCATGCCCTACGGACTGATAATGCTTCATTTCTGTTATTTTTTTTCTCTCGGCGGAATTCAATTTGTAAAAACATTTTTTTCCCCTATTTCTTTGGCTTAATGTGGCAATGTAACGGTTTATTGCACAGTATCATTATTACAACAGTTCATAAGAAAACTTTGTGTTGAGGAAAAAAAAAAAAAAAACATTTAAAAAAAAAAAATGTAAGCAGTTACTTACAATGTCACTCATTACTACAGTATTCTTTTCACCACCTTTTTTACTTGTACTTGAGCACATTTTTTGGGACGACTACTTTTACTTTTACTTGAGTAATAAATTTTTGAAGTAACGCTATTCTTACTTTGGTAAAAATTTTGGCTACTCTACCCACCTCTGATTGTGAATATTGTCATGTAACAGGTGATATTACAGTACTGTATGATAATAACAGTTACAATAGATTAAGTTGTGCGGAGAAATATATATATATATATATATATATATATGTATATTTAAATACATTGTAAGCAGTTACTCATTACTTGAGTATTCTTTCCAATTAATACTTTTTTACTTGTACTTGAGTAAATTTTTGGATGACTACTTTCACTTGAGTAATATTATTTAGAAGTAACGATACTCTTGAGTAATTTTTTTGGGCTACTCTACACATATCTGAAGATGAGCATTCACAGCCAGTCCTTCCAGTTTATATGAATTGGCTGATCACTCCTTGTATATTTTGGGTCACTTCCTGTTGATTTCAGGATCGGTAACTATTTTTGGGGGTCACTTACTGGTGACTGTTGATTTTTTTTGGTCACTTCTTATTACCTTTGGGGCATTTCCGCGTCACTTCCTTGTTAACTCATTGGCTGCCATTGACCCCACTATACGTCCAATCCATTTAGACTGAAAAGGGCGAATGAATGAGTTCGTTCATTCGCCTGTCCCAGTCAACTGATGTCTAGCTCTATCAATGGCACTAAAAGATGAGCATTCACAGCCAGACCTTCCTGTTTAAATGAATTAGACATCTTTCTATCGTTGTCAATGGCAGTCAATGAGTTAAAAGCTATCAAATTTGAATTTCAAAGTGCTATGGGTGGGCATAAACAGAGTGTATTTCTGTTTTAATTATTTTTAGCACTGATAAAAAGAGCACTCCCAGCCAGTTTTCCCAGTTTAAATGAATTGAACATCAATCGCCGTCAATTACATACAATGAGTTAAATACTTTGAGAAAAAAAAATCTACTTTAGGGGGTTACTCGGGGCTGTAGCCAGTGTGTATTTCTGATTTTATTCATTTAAATGTAATTAATGAAGTTTTAATTAACATTGTATCAATATATAATTTATAGTAATACATATCAGAAAATAGAATAATGATTAATCATTTAAAAATAATACTTATAATGATATTTGTGCAATATTTAAAGTTTTTTAAATGACTAAAAATAGTCAATTGCCGTATAAATAGATTACATTTCTTTAAATAGCTGTTAACTGCAGTGACCACTGTCCCTGAAAGGGTTAAGTGTCCCCTCTGCCCGCCCCTGTGATAGTTCTCTAGAGGTGCCAATAATTTAAAGCAGACAACAAATGTCAATAATTTTACATTCCTATTCAAACTAGTGCTGCTATCGATTATTTTAGTAATTAATAGATGAAATAGTTCGAATAATCAAGTAATCAGGTAAGTAACAGAAAATTTTAAAAGACATTAGCTGAGCCTCAAACGGTATAAAAAATATATGTATAAATGAGGGAACAACTGGCTAACTTAAAGGGCAAATGTACGCTAGCTTAAATGCTTTGAAATGCTAACTTTTTTCCCCCCAATGCTCTTATCAAATGGTTCGAACACATATTCCCACAAAAAGGGCTAAATATACCTATAAACTAAATTTGGAATGCATTAAAAAAAACATTAGCTCAAACAAAAACTGATTTGGTCTTAACAGGGAGCAGCTGGATTCAGCCATTTAAAATGAGTCATGTTAAATTCACTGTTGCCACTAGAGGGCAGTGTATCCGTCCAAATCAATAAAACTAAATGCAAACAATTTCAAAACAAACCATTACAACACCACTTTAATTAAACGAATACTCGAAGCAGCAAATTTTAATCTGAATCTTTTTATAATCAAATTACTTGCGTTAATCGTTTAATCGTTGCAGTACTAATTAAACTTCCACAAACTTACCAGTCTGCAGAATATTTTTGTATTTGGTTTTCACCTGTTTCCAGGTCCTTCTCTGGCCTGACAAGTTTGCTCTTGAATAAGGACAATGAATGAAAAAGAACACAACATCGGATACAAAGTCAATTTCTTCGGAAAAGTAGTTGGCTCCGTATCTTTAACTGTATTTAGTTTTTGTGGAGTAC
Organism: Corythoichthys intestinalis; assembly: GCF_030265065.1. Classification (NCBI taxonomy): domain Eukaryota; kingdom Metazoa; phylum Chordata; class Actinopteri; order Syngnathiformes; family Syngnathidae; genus Corythoichthys; species Corythoichthys intestinalis. The sequence continues at coordinate 49,374,509 of NC_080402.1, forward strand.
ATTTTATGAATCTACACGTGAGAGCTACTTACGCATTAAGGCGGTCCGCTATTATTTGCCAGGCTTTTTGCCTCGCCTTTTTAGCAACAATTGTGTTTCCTTTTTGGCGTATACAGGCTTTCAGTTCTTCATAATGCCGAAGAAGCAGCTCTTGCTCCGCAGGAGTAAAAGAAGACGCGCGTCCGATTTCCATTGTTCGGGCGTTAATTATGTGATCGATCTCGTGGATTTCTTGAAAATGCAGGGGCGCACACTTATTCCAAACATCCGCACCTCTGGGTTCTCTGTAAACCGCGACACTTCATCCCGGCTCGGCAAACACGCAACCAACTCACACAAGAAAGTCAAGCCGCGTCTGCGCATTTATCCAGATGGGTAATGCACAACACCAGGATAAGGGATTAAGTCTGTAAATATTGGTCATCCTGGATATATTAAGCCTCAAATGAAATCCACGAAAATAGGTCAAATTGATCCTGGGCAAGTGATCACTGGTGACTGATTGATCCTCTGCAGCTAGCCTCTCCGTACCAGGTTAAACATCCAGGATAAAATTAATCCTGTGACGGTATTGGGCAGCTTTTTCTTCTTCTTCTAATTCCAGCAGGCTAAACGCACGTATATTACTATACTGACCTCTCAGTTCAAAACATCAATCTACCAAAGTTTTTTTGTGCAATACCCACCTGCATTTTTGCCAGTGCCAGTTTTAGGGGTGGGGTCACAGGGGCACTGGCCCCACCTTTAATTTAAATGGCCCCTGAAGTGCACCTCTGAAGTGCCCCATTTTAGCACAAAGCATGGCAATCAGTGGATCGTTCTTTTCTGAAATGAGTAAGAAAGAGATAATGCTGTTTCTAGAGTATGTTAAATACTAATGCTGCTTTTCATGTTTAAAATGGCTTTTCAAACAAAGTGATTCAAATTCTTGTTCCATGTATTGTATCCTTACTTGCACACATCATGATCAAATACAAATTATTAAAAACTTGACACTTTTGTGATGTTGGCCCCCATCAGATGCAAATTTATATAAAAATGACATCAATCGTTTGTGCTTCTTTGTGTTGTTATATATACAATACATATATACTAAGAGTGTAACGGTACATGTATTTGTATTGAACCGTTTCGGTTCGGGGTCCTCGGTTCGGAACGGAGGCGTACCGAACGAGTTTCTAACGTAATGTAAGTTTGTAACCCTTACTTTTCGAGGCTGTGAGTCGATCGGGTTACAGTTTCTTTGTGTAGATTATATTTACTCCGTCTTCTCTACTATAATGAGAACTAACATGGTAGGACAGTTAAGAAACGTCATGGCGCGACAACGTAGCCGCTGCGAGAACGCAGTGAAACGCGGGCGTTAAAGTCAATCAGCCAATGCACGTGTGTTACACGCGTCCCAGAAGCGGCTCAACGCGACGCACGAGAACGGCAGAGTTGATTATTTGACGCGAGACGCAGCCCTCCTGCGTCAATACTACAACCGGTAGCTAGGATCGGGCCGGAAGTCACTCATGTAATAATACGGTGGATCCGGTCGATTTTCAAACTAATATGCAATCGTAACCTACTTTTTGAGTCTATCAGATCTCTTGAGTGGTAGATCGGGGCACAGTTGACTTGTCTTCGTTGATTTACTGCTGTCTTCTCTGCTATAATAATAACCAACACGGCCCCGTGTTCAATACAAAATCCTCCTACCACAACAAAACAAGTAGGAACTAATATTCACATAGGAACTAAAGTTATACAACATAAAATATACAATATAAATGAATACTACATCACATTTGTAAAATATAAAAACATAATAAAATAAATAATAGCCCATTTAAATAAAATAAATTTAAATGAGCTAAAACACCTGTAATTAAATAATAAAAATAATATACACACATCCTGCTTACACAATTAAATTGATTAATTTCTGTGTGGTGCTTTAACTTGAGAAAATCCACCAATAAAGCTTTTGAAAAACGTTCATAAGAAAAAAAATGTTTCATTGAGACATTGCATTTGTAAAAGTCATGTTAAAATCTTTGTCATCGGGATTGCTTTTTTCTTTAGCACAGGGCTTCTTTTTTCTTTCTTTCAGAAAAAAAGCTGACCAATACGTGGGGTCTGAAAGCCAAATTGTTGTTGGATTATCTTTAAATACCTGCTACTTTTTGAGCAGAATTCTAGCTTTGTATAGACCCTACTCACGTGACGTCACAGCCACGCCCCCGCGCCATGGTGTCCGTATAGACCCTACCCACGTGACGTCACAACTCCGCTCTCTTGAATGGTACCGCCCAATTGTCCGTCAAAACATAGTGTTAACCTGTTACGGCTACGTACATTCCTCCTATTTACGGCGTGTTTTTCTGCTCCTTAACATTAATAATCAAAATGGTGAAGGCGTGTGTGGCTGTTGGTTGCACTAACAGAGAAGATGGAAGGAGAGACTTGAAGTTTTACCGTATTCCGAGGGATCCAAAGAGGAGAGCGAAATGGACGGCTGCAATTCGACGTGAAAACTGGGCACCAAAAAATCACCACAGACTATGTACAGGCATGAAAATCTATCACCTTTCGGCGAAATTCGCCGTTTTGAAGTCCAAAAGGATGACCTACGTGAATCGTGTAGATCCGAGGAGAAAAATTTTTAAGGGGGGGGGGGGTCGTTTGTAGGCATGTGCCAGTTACCTTCACGGATTACCATGCTATGAAAACGTCGCGGTTACAAAACCACTAAAATTTTCCGTCATACAGTAGTACGTATTCGTTATTTTTCATGTGTCGAAAATGCAGCCAGAATTAGCTTGGCGCGGCAGCGCTTACCCCTTCCCCTGTTTGATGCTGCGTGTCAGTGACGCTATTCCAGCAAACCCAAAAACAAGCACTCCAAACGCAAGGCGTAAATTCTTCAATTTATTGATCTCTCAAATCGTGGTAACTGAAATATACCAAATGAATACATTTAAAACGTTGTACACTCGTATTTTTCCACATGTGAGTAGCTTCAACAGTTTAGCTTCATGAAAAAGTTCGTCAAAAACAAAACACACATTTTCCTTTCAAATTCAATACACAAAGTTACTAAAAACTTACAAAGACGAATGATAGGCAAGGCTTAGCTATGACAGCAACTTCATTGAGGTTAATCACAGCCGCTGAGAGAGAAACAAGTTTGTATGCGGGGAGGAAAAAAAAAAAAAAAAAAAGAGCGTCAAAGATCGCTAATTGCGAGTGATGATCTTGTACTAAGCACAAATTCACATTCGCTGGAGGAGGTAAAGTATCACTCCCAATTGTTTTTAGATGAATGCATTTGCCAGCATATTGAATTTAGTGAGTAATGGTTTTCGTTTTCATATTTTGTGGTATGACAAAGTTACTGCCGTTCGTTGCAGCTTGCGTTGAACACTGCCGGAGCGTCCGGTGAAAAAATAGCTCCCGTTAAGGTAGCGTCAAGCTTGTGTATTTAACGGTAATATAAAAGCAGTGTTGTCAATAACGCGGTATCGTAATGCGTAACTAATCTGATTACTTTCTTTCAGTAAAGAACAATCTAACGCGTTTATTTTTCTAAATCAGTAATCTGAGTAAAATTACTTTCCTTGATGCCTGTGCGTTACTATTTTGTTATTGCCCCATAATGTGTGTAGAATGAAGAATACTGTAGTCATGGGAGTGACATCACATGTCACATTTTTTAATCGGGGATGGAACAAAAAGGGTCTCGTGTATTACCATGATGCGTGAGCGCTGGGAGTTTGCGGCCAAAACAACATAGCCTTGCTACCTCGCCAGGATGCAATGAAATAGGCAGGAGATATACTACAAACGGCTGCATTTGCACACTGGAAACACAGCCATTACTTCACATTTTTGTCCAGTAAAGATAACAAAAATATCCCCGTGCGCTGCAAACTTTGCGCTGGCTCAAAAAGACTGTCCACCGCTATAAGCATCCAATTCAAGCACAACTTGGAATTACAGCACGACTGGTAACACGACAGCCAGGACTTTTTGATACTGCTCGTGTTCAATCCTCGGTTCAAGCTCAGTTGTTGTTGAGGGTTTTGAAAGCTTAGGTTTAAAGAAATTCTAAATATCCATCTTGCCTCCTCAGCTGTAGTTTTGGCTAAGCAATGCAAACGGCTGTCTCTAAGGTTCTATAGTCACATGATCTGTTCGAAAAATAATTTGGACCCATTATGAAATACTTTGAAGGATTCCTGTTCATTTTATTCATTTGTTTTGTTTGTTTTATTGCTCTAAAACTTTTATAGACAACATTTTAAGAGCCATATTCAATGGTCTTTATTTTAAAGGGGAAATTCAGAATTTTTTACATTATGCTTAATCTTTGAGTTAGCCGGGGTTTAATTAGTCGTTGGAAATGATTTGAACAAATTCTGTGCAGTTTGACAGTTATTTGTTAGTTTCAGGGCTCCGGAGTGGCTAAGCTAGCGCGAGTCAATGGTGGTTGAAATCAACTCCTTCAACTAATTAAACCCCCGTTAACTCGAATATTAAGCCTTATGTGAAAAATTAAAATGGTCAAATTTGCCACATGTAGGACGTTTTGCCGACGGCGGACATTTTGTGCAGAACGCCGGAACAAATTTCCTCCACACCTTTCTCACCTTTTTAACCCCTGACCCATTTTCATGCCTGTATGTAGTAGTCATTTTATATCCGGTAAGATGCATTTAAGTTATACTTAGAGGGTTTTGGGCTGACAAATAACCACAATTAAGATCATTGCTAGGCTAATCGCCAACAACATACACGTATGTATGTAGTGAGAGTGCTATCGCTAAACCATATAAACATTAAAAGCCTTAACTCCATTGACAAACGACATGAAATACATTAGACTTGACAGTGGATGTTAGCAATAACAAAAAGATTTTGAATTGAAAATTTCGTAACTCACCTTTCCAAGCACAAGATAGATTCCTGCCGAATTTTCGTGGACGAGGACCTGTTTCACCCAACCAGCAACGAAGTATTTATAAGCCTCCAAGCTCTTGAAGTTTTTCAAATTTTCGTGAGAATAGGCTGATTTTGTGTGGACAAGATAATTGTAAATATCAGCGTAGCAGATGTCAGGCAGACAGGGCGAAGACAGTGGGTCGAAAAACATCGATTTGGGCATCAAATATGGATCTGGCGATTGTATAGAACGAAGCTTTTCCACATAACGCCTTTTATGCAACACATCCAGTGAGTTTACGGCATCAGAAAGCACTGGGTCTTCCATGAAATGCATTTTAAATTCCTCGATCAATTGAAACCAATGCTAATACAGAGACAAAATGACGGACAAGTGGGCGGAACCATACAGCGAGCACGTGGTTTTGTGACGTCGGTGGGTAGGGTCTATACTCCTCATGTTAATGCATTAGCGCTTCGTAAATTCCTCCTATTATGGCGTGTTTTTCTGCTCGTTCACATTAATAATCAAAATGGTGAAGTTGTGTGTGGCGGTCGGTTGCAAAAACAGAGAAGATAGACGGAGAGACTTGAATTTTTACCGTATTCCGAGAGACCCGAAGAGGAGACCGAGATTGACTGCTGCAATTCGACGAGAAAACTGGGCTCCAAACGACTACCACAGATTATGTAGTAGTCATTTTATATCTGGTAAGATGCATTTAATATATATTTAGAGGGTTTTGGGCTGACAGCCACAATTAAGATCATTGCTAGGCTAATCGCCGACAACATACACTCAGACGTTGTGAATGAACTACCTGAAAATATATAATTATAAGGGGATAATCAGACAATTGTCATACAATTAATTTACAATTTCACTATTGAGGTCAAAAGCCAAAAAATAAATTCAACTAGGGACAATCTGGAGTAGTGCTATCGCACTTCATATTTATTACATAATATATATGTATGTAGTGAGAGTGCTATCGCTAAACCATATAAACATTAAAAGCCCTAGCTCCATTTACAAATGATATGAAATACATTAGACTTGACAGTGGATGTTAGCAAGAACAAAAGATTTTGAATTGAAAATTTCGTAACTCACCTTCCGAGCACAAGATTCCTGCCGAATTTTCGTGTACGAGGACCTGTTTCACCCAACCAGCAACGTAGCATTTATAAGCCACCAAGCTCTTAAAGTTTTTCAAACTTTCGTGAGAATAGGCTGATTTTGTGTGGACAAGATAGTTGTAAATAGCAGATGTCAGGCGAAGCCAGCGGGTCGAAAAACATCGATTTAGGCATCAAATACGGATCTGGCGAATGGATAAACTGAAGCTTTTCCACGTAACGCCTTTTATGCAACGCATCCAATGAGTTTACAGCGTCAGATAACACCGGGGCTTCCATGAATTGCTCTATAATTTGCTCGACTAATTGAAAACAATGAGAATAGGTCTAAAAAATAGGTACAATATGGCGGCCGGAAACAGCGACATGCCCATTTTGTGACGTAGGTGAGTAGGGTCTATAGGCTAATGTTCCTATTGTTGAAAGCACAAAAGTGTGTAATAAACAACTAGCACATTTATATTTTGCATTTTGTTTTCTTACTGTACCGAAAATGAACCGAACCGTGACCTCAAAACCAAGGTACGTACCGAACCGAGATTTTTGTGTACCGTTACACCCCTAATATATACTGCTAGCCAAAAGTATTGGCACCCCTGCAATTCTGCTCAATTTCTCCCCAAAAAATGATCGCATTTACAAATGCTTTGGTAGTAATATCTTCATTTATTTTGCTTGCACTGAAAAAACACAAAAGACAATGGGGAAAAAATCAGTATCATTTTACACAAAACACCAAAAATGGGCCAGACAAAAGTATTGGCACCTTTTGAGAAATCATGTGATGCTTCTCTAATTTGTGTAATTAACATCACCAGTTACTTACCTGTGGCACATAACAGGTGGTGGCAATAACAAAATAACACTTGCAGCCAGTTAGAATGGATTAAAGTCGACTCAACCTCTATCCTGTGTCCTTGTGTGTACCACATTGAGCATAGAGAAAAGAAAGAAGACCAAAGAATTGTCTGAGGACTTGAGAAGCAAAATTGTGAGGAAGCATGGGCAATCTCAAGGCTGTGTAAGTGTAAAGTCCATGGCACTGTGGCTAACCTCCCTTGATGTGGACGGAAAAGAAAAATTGACAAGAGATTTCAACGAAAGATTGTACAGATGGTGGATAAAGAACCTCGACTAACATCCAAACAAGTTCATGCTTCCTGCAGTCCGAGGGTACAACAGTGTCAACCCGTACTATCCGTCGGCGTCTGAATGAAAAGGGACTCTATGGTGGATACCCCACTTCTGACCCAGAGACATAAAAAAGCCAGGCTGGAGTTTGCCAAAACTTACCTGAGAAAGCCAAAAACGTTTTGGAAGAATGTTCTCTGATCAGATGAGACAAAAGAAGAGCTTTTGGGGAAAAGGCATCAACTTAGAGTTTACAGGGAGAGAAAAAACAAGGCTTTCAAAGAAAAGAACATGGTCCCCACATTCAAACATGGCAGAGGTTCCCTGATGTTTTGGGGTTGCTTTGCTACCTCTGGCACTGGACTGCTTGATCATGTATACAACTGTACCGTTTAAAGCAGAGGTTGAATCTATTGTCAGAGTTTTTAGCCACAACCTCCGTCCCTCAGTCAGATACTTGAAGATGGCTGGATCTTCTAACATGACAAGTAGCTGGATCTTCCAACATGACAATGATCCAAAGCACAAAGCCAAGCTGACCAAGGAGTGGCTGCGTAAAAGCCATAGCAAAGTTCTGGAGTGGCCTAGCCAGTCTCCAGACCTCAATCCAATAGAAAATCTTTGGATGGAGCTGAAACTTTGTGTTTCTCAACGACAGACCCGAAACCAGACAGACCTACAGAAGATTTGTGTGGAGGAATGGGCCAAAACCCCTTTTTCCATATATGAAGACCTGGTGAAGACCAACAGAGAACGCGTCTGACATCTGTAATTGCAAACAAAGGCTTCTGCACTAAATATTAGCACTGATTTTCAGGGGTACAAATGCTTATGAACCCCAGTAAATTACAAAGAAATTGTTGAAAAATTATACAATGTGAATTCCGGATTTTTTTTTTAGATTATGTCTTTATAAGTGGAAATGCATCTATGATTGACATTTCAGACCTCTATGTATATGTATGTATATATAAACATATATAAAGATATTTACAATTCTTTTATTGGTCAATCTGAGGTCAGCCAGCCCCACATTTTGATTAAAAATGGGTAAAAATTACAGGTGTGCATCGGTACTGCCCTCACGATTCGATTCGATTACGATTCGGAGGGCCACGACTCGATTCGATTCGATTCGATTCAGAGGGTCAAGATTCGATTCGGTTCGATTCGGCAAAGCATCGCGATGCCTTAAAGCCTGGGATGCATTAAAATTCTAAAGCAAAGCATATTTTTCGTGAATCATGAGGCAACACAAGCGGTCAGACATTAAACAACTTTTTATTGGCTCTTGTGTCACTCCTGGTTGAAGTCAAATGAAAATACTTTTAGATATATATTTTTTAAAAAAAACAAAAAACAGATCACAGCATTTAATTGGTGCTTTGAATGAGACCAGGGCTTTCTCTGTTTTTTACACACAGTAGCAGCCTTTCACACAGTGCAACATCTGAACTCCTGTGCAAAATCAGTAATAACAGTCACTGTATTTTAATCACAACAACCCATCGATAAAAATATTCTAGTAAATATTAAAAAAAGCGACAAAGAAAATATTGTAGTGCAGCAGCATCTTTATCGCTATATCAATCCAGGGATCAGTTCAGTTGCAAACAAAACATCCAACTAAATTGCAATGTAGAACAAAAGTAAAATGTTGGCCTAGCCCACTATATATGTGCAATCAACTTAGAAATGCAATCAGTAACTACCACATAACAATAAAAAATAATGAATTAAAATGAAGTGCAGCAGCATTTTAGCAGCCATAACAATCTGTTTCAACATGAGGAAATTTCTTTTTTTTTTTTGCAATTGAGAGAGCAGAGAGATAGTAGAGGTCAGATGGGGCCTAAAAAATCCAGCCCGACCCGACACGGCCCGCTGGTATTGAAGCCCGACCCGGCTTGGAGTGACGCGAAAAAAAAAAAAAAACGCGGCTGCAGCAATTTATTTTCATTTCTTCGAGATGGCAGAAAAAAACGCATGTTTCTTAATGTTTAAATAGTCTACATATTTTTGTGATCATTATAGAAGCATTTGCACAATGAAATAACGCTGGGAAAGTTTAATATAAAAAAAAAAAACATGCTATTTTGCAGACACACAGAGGAGAAGATTCAAAAGGATCACATTTGTGTTGCCTTTGTGTGCATAAAAAAGTGTCTTTCGTTACGAATTCTCAGTTGGCAGAAAAAAAACGCAAGTTTTCTTAATGTTTAAATAGTCTACATATTTTTGTGATCATTATAAAATCATTTACACAACGAAATAACGCTGGGAAAGTTTAATATAAAAAATAAAAAAAACGAGTTTGCAGACACACAGAGGAGAGGATTCAAAAGGATCACATTTGTGTTGCCTTTGTGTGCATAAATAAAAGTGTCTTTCGTAACTTTTTTTTTTTTTTTTTTTTATAATTTATTAGTCCGGCGCGGGGCAGCCCGACCCGACCCAACCCGAACGTGAATGCTTAACATTATGGGCCCGAAACCGAACTCGGGCACAAGATCTAACCTCTAAGAGATAGGACATAACATAACAATGGCTGAAGCGGAGAAAGAGGGAGCAAGAAAGATTCTTGATGCACCTAAGACATTGAAAGCTGACATCTGGAGACATTTTGGCTTCTATGAGGTTGGTGGGAAACTTGACCAGAGTTACGCAGTGTGTAAAAAATGAAACATGACAATAATAATACAAATGGGGAAACCAAATCCATTGCATCACCGGAGTTGCGCAGGGAAGATTTTTGAACGTACTTATATATTTTAAAATGCGCTGAATCGATTCGGCTTGTTGCCCGCATCGAATCGAATCGTCCATGCCCCGCATCGGGATGCATCGCCGCATCGATTATTGTTGACACCACTAGTAAAAATAATGTCCATCAAAATAGTGACTTCCCACGTTCCTCGAATGCAGCATCAGGATACGGAATGACAGCGAGTGACGTCATCACTCGAAATTAATATCTCAATATCTATGAAACGATAGCAACATGAACAAAAATTTTTACAACACAAACGAGCACAAATCTAACACAAACAAATGGCACCATTGCGGTTCCCTTCCCCCATAGATGGGGGCTGCGTTACGTCATCACTACACATTACAAATATAATATCTACAAAACTGTTGCAGCACACACAAAACCTTTTACTGAAACAAACCAGCAGTTGTTACTACTACATGCAGGATAATCTACGTACTGCCTTGTTGACCAAAACACTGAGGAGAGCAACACTTGGCCCCTGTGTTTAACATGTAGAGGTGAAAGTGGGCTGTAACGGTCCGGAACGCTGTTCCGGTGTAAGATTCGATGCTAGAACACAGTTCCGGTATAGGTGCTTTGATCCCGTAAATATGACAGCAACTATGAAAACGCGATGTAAAAAAAACTGCAACGCTGCCACACATGCATCATATCTCGAAGAAAAAAAGCAGTCTACCAACATCAGATTCACATATACAAGTGTTAACAACAAGCATAATAAAGTGCTTGGTTAGCGTAATCCGTTTCCACGGATATTTATTATTTATTCCACGGACGGCACAGAGGTTTCCCCAGCTGCTGTCGTTATCTGATGGGTCATGTCAATGTGCGCATGCACGCAGCAAAGCAAGCACCCCTGGACGCAGTTCTCCGTTCAGTTAGCTGACATACTGACATGTGATCCGCGGAGATAGTTAGCCCCGACTGTTTCAAATGCGAATGTTTTCTGGAACAGCAAGAAAGAAAAAAAAAAGCTTGTTAAATTGATGAAAAAAAGTAAAAAGTGAAGTGAAGATTTGAGGAGGCTTATTTATTATACTGCATTTTATTTTATTTTCTCTGATGGGGAGGTTCAGAACATCTTACCTGTCAATGTGCACTTTGGACTTGTTTTTGTTCAATAATGTTAGGCTACTTATTCATTTCCGTATTTAATGTCATTTTCCTAATTAAAAAAAAAAAGTCAATGCTTGTGTGATCTTTAAAATATTTTTCATTTCACTGTGCAAGTGTGCATAGTATAAGTCATTTGAACTTTTTTGTGAATGTATGTTACTTGTATCTTTATTATTTAAAAAACAAATCGTAAATGTTTACATTAACTTCAATTTCAATTTACATCCTATGTTCTTCAGTTAAAATTGAGATTTTGCATTTAGATGTGAGGAAACGAGGGAAAATAAAAAGCTACGAAATGGAGGTTTGGGTCACTGCTGGTTTTGTTAACTTTTATTTCGCAAATCAGTGGATGAAAATCAGTTTTTTTTTTAATGTGTTAAAGGAATAACCGTGCCAAAAGCAGTTTCCTTTGTTTTTCAGTGGTTTTAGGAAGTTTGAACCACAAAAAAAAAAAAAAAAATCTGGCTTTGTGGCGACCTTCATGTAGAGAGTTCCGGCAAGAAATTCTAGCCACTTTCACCCCTGGTTACACATGGCTCCTTATTGGCCTCGGTTTGGGAAAAATCCTAGAACTGCCACTGTTTTTTGCAATACCCCTCCATATAGGGGTCCAATATTTTGATACAGTACATAAACTTAAAGATGAGATAATTGGCTGCCCCCTTCCTCCCTTGTCCACCATCTACAACACTCAGTGCCTAGGAAGGCAAGCTGCATCTTAAAAGACTACACACACCTTCCACCGCTTTAACCTGTTGCCTTCTAGCAGGCGCTACAGGGCGATACCAGCCAAAACAAATAGACTCAGAGACAGTTTCTTCCCAAGAGCTGTCACAATACTCCACTTAAGTTTGCATTGAAGTGTCATTATCATCGCGCTGCTAATGCCACAACATTGTCACATGCAGAGGTGGGTAGAGTACCCCCCCAAAAATGACTCAAGTAAGAGTAGCATGATTTCAAAATAATATTACTCAAGTAAAAGTATTCATCCAAAAAATTAAATTTAATTTAATTAAGCATTATTCGTCCAAAGAGCATGACTGCCGTCTAGTGGACAAAACAATTCCTATTATGAAATTAAAAGGATCATATCTACGGTTTTCCGTGGTCAATCGGTGCCAAATAAAACCAGAGAGAGATTAAAATCTGCATTTTCGAGTCATGTTGACAGCTACAGTGGGGCAAATAAGTACTGTATTTAGTCAACCACCAATTGTGCAAGTTCTCCTCCTTGAAAAGATTAGAGAAGCCTGTAATTGTCAACATGGGTAAACTTCAACCATGAGAGACAGAATGTGGGGAAAAGAACAGAAAATCACATTGTTTGAGTTTAAAAGAATTTATTTCCAAATTGGAGTGGAAAATAAGTATTTGGTCACCTACAAACAAGCAAGATTTCTGGCTGTCAAAGAGGTCTAACTTCTTCTAACGAAGTCTAACGAGGCTCCACTCGTTACCTGTATTAATGGCACCTGTTTTAACTCATTATCAGTATAAAAGAACCCTGTCCACAACCTCAGGCAGTCACACTCCAAACTCCACTGTGGCCAAGAACAAAGAGCTGTCGAAGGACACCAGAGACAAGATTGTAGACCTGCACCAGGCTGGGAAGACTGAATCTAAAATAGGTAAAATGCTTGGTGTAAAGAAATCAACTGTGGGAGCAATTATTAGAAAATACAAGACCACTGATAATCTCCCTCGATCTGGGGCTCCATGCAAGATCTCACCCCGTGGCTTCAAAATGATAACAAGAACGGTGATCAAAAATCCCAGAACCACACGGGGGGACCTAGTGAATGACCTACAGAGAGCTGGGACCACAGTAACAAAGGCTACTATCAGTAACACAATGCGCCGCCAGGGACACAAATCCTGCACTGCCAGACGTGTCCCCCTGCTGAAGCCAGTACATGTCCACGCCCGTCTGCGGTTCGCTAGAGAGCATTTGGATGATCCAGAAGAGGACTGGGAGAATGTGTTATGGTCAGATGAAACCAAAATTGAAATTTTTGGTAGAAACACAGGTTCTCGTGTTTGGGGGAGAAAGAATACTGAATTGCATCCGAAGAACACCATACCCACTGTGAAGCATGGGGGTGGAAACATCATGCTTTGGGGCTGTTTTTCTGCAAAGGGACCAGGACGACTGATCTGTGTAAAGGAAAGGATGAATGGGGCCATGTATCGAGAGATTTTGAGGGAAAATCTCCTTCCATCAGCAAGGGCATTGAAGATGAGACGTGGCTGGGTCTTTCAGCATGACAATGATCCCACACAGCCAGGGCAACAAAGGAGTGGCTTCGTAAGAAGCATTTCAAGGTCCTGGAGTGCCCTAGCCAGTCTCCGAGGGAGTTGAAAGTCCATGTTACCTAACGACAGCCCCATACCATCACTGCTCTAGAGGAGATCTGCATGGAGGTATGGGCCAAAATACCAGCAACAGTGTGTGAAAAGCTTGTGAAGAGTTACAGAAAACGTTTGGCCTCCGTTATTGCCAACAAAGGGTACATAACAAAGTATTGAGATTAGGCATGTGCCGGTATGAGATTTTCACGGTACGATAACCGTGAGCAAAAATACCGCGGTTTCACGGTATTGCAATTATGGCTCCAAAATTTTGAGATGTATGGGTTTAAAAGAAAAAAAAAAAAATTTCCATTGAACAGGATTTTTTTTCAAAACATATTTGTAAATTGGAACATGAATATAATGTGAAAATAAATAAATTAACACAAAATAACAAGTATTTTATATAAATTTAAAATAAATAGAACCTAGACTATACCCACAGCCACAGCTCAAGTTGCTCAATATTAGAGTAAGAACAAAATAATTGCTATAAAAAGTAAAAAGACTTCTAAATAAAATTAAAAATATATACTGTATGACTTTTTTTGAGGGGGGAAGCTCAAGTGAAGTTTTGCCATTTTCAGCCACCTTTTTCAACTGTAGTCTACATGATGCCATGCCTTTGTGTTAAAAAGAACAAAGAATTCATAAGTTAATAAGTTAGTTAAAAATGTATAAGTTAGTTTTATAAATGTTAAAATGTAAATATTGTTGAGGAAAGGTTTCATCTAATTAAAAAAAAAAAAAAAAAGTGAGGAGTGAGGAGTGAGACCTCCTTTCTCAATTAGCGATATTTGACGCGATTCTTTTTCTTTCCCCCCTTCATTCAAGCTTCTCTCTCTCTCTCAGCGGCTGTGAGACATAAAACCACAACGAAGCTGCTCTCCCAGCTTAGCCTAGGCCAGGGGTCGGCAACCTATGACACGCGTGTCAGCACTGGCACGCGAAGGGTTAACCAGTGACACGCGAGGGCATGGCAAAAAAAAAAAAAATGCGTGTTATGTTCAATGTCGGTTGTAGCTTTATCACTTGCTCAAGCGCCCCATCTTGTGGCCGTTTTATTTATTGGTTCTAAAACACTAGAAGAAAAATGCAAATAGGAAGTTCTTCAAATGGGATTCAGTGTATTACATGGCAGCTCCACTCTCACAACTTGAGTGGCATTTGTGTTCTTTAGAGCAACGTCTGTGAGTATTTTGTTGTCAAATTGAGAATTACACTCTTTATATTGTCTTTAGGTTGCATGTTTGAGGGGAAATTTGTTTGATATTCCTAATTAAGAACTACTGAATACAGGCTAATTGTGCTTGCATATATGGATGGCATTTTTGTTATTTGCAGCATTGTTGCTGATTGCGTGTATTTTTTCATTGTTTTAGTTTCACAAAAAAGGAAAGAGACACATAAAGGATTACTGAAAACATCCAGAGTGTGAACCTTTTCATGTTTAGCTGTTTGGATAGCGGAAGCGAGCCCATTTACAATGCGCCTTTTTTTTTACCGGAAATTAAGGCATTTTCAGTTGCGCGCCCTGTTATTTAGGGGCTTTACGGGACCGCCCCTCTCACCCACTCTGCCTGTGGCGTTATATGCGAGCAATAATGGATTTTGAGCACACCTCCAGCTCTTCCCCAATTTCTCGACTCCTGCGCTTGTCGGATTTTTTTCTCTGCGCGTTTAATTCAGCCCACGCTACTAACATGTCACGAAGCCGACCAATCAGAGAGCTGGCGGAAGTACACTGTGTTACCAATTGCACTTTTTGATAATTGCAACTCTGCACCATAGTGTGAAGTGGACAGGCGATTAACGTGGCTTGTTGTGGTCGATTCGCCCGGTGCTTACTTCAGAGAGGTGGTGATGTGTATAAAAACACAGTGACACGTTGGATGGTATTTTGCTGGAGACTTTTATTAACAAAACTAAAACCAGCATGGGACACAGCCACTTTTCATGGCGCTCTTCGCACAACTCTCTCTCAACCCCTTGCTCCCTGCCTCTCTTTTTCTTACGCTTAACTAGTAAGCTGGTCATACTGTAGGGGACAGCGGCCCCTTGGGGGTGACGGTAACAACTTTTTGGCTGGTTACTTCCGCTTGCTCTGTGCATTATGCCTCGAGAGCGTTGTGTGTGTGTCGCACAACAAGTGTCAAACGCCACTACGAGACAAAACATGAAATTCATGGAAAACAGGGCCAGGGATCACATTAAGGTAGGCATCTTTTGTATTTGTTATATAAAATCTAAAATTGTGCGTAGAATTCACTGTTAGTGAACAAGACAAAGTAGTCGCCTGTTCTGACTTCGAAGGTTAAAACAGCCCGCTCTGTACTGTGAGAGACCTGCACTGAGAATCACGCTTGTTCCCCTTTTCTTGCTGGGTTGTGTGTGTGTGTGATATGTTTACATAAGATGATGCTCAAGTTTTGATATTTTCTACAATATACTTTTATTTTTTAGTTATTTGATAAAGAAGAATGGTAGTTGTAAGATTTCAACGTATGTTCATGTTGTTTTGTTTGGAGTAAAATTACAGCTCTGTTGGATATAAAAATTCGGATGTGCGTCATTAATCTGGGTGTGGCACACTGATTGACAAGAAAATTTGAAAGTGGCACGCCACACCAAAAAGGTTGCTGACCCCTGGCCTAGGCTAACATTCGTCTTTGTAAGTTTTAGTTAGTTTGTATATTGAATTTGAAATGAAAATGTTTTTGTTTTTGGCGAACTTTTTAATGGTGCTACTGCTATCCTGTTGAACCTAATCACACGTGGAAAAATACAATTGTACAACGTTTTAAATGTATTCATTTGTATATTTCACCACGATTTGAGAGCTCAATAAATTGAAGAAAAGTACGCCTTGTGTTTGGAGGATTTGTATTTGGGTTTGCTGGCTATTTAGCAGAATAGCGTCACTGACACTCACGGCAACAAACGGGAAGGGGTGAGCGCTGCCGCACCAAGCCACTTCGGCTGCATTTTGGCACATGAAAAATAGCGAATACCGTACTAAGGTATGACGGAAAATTTTAGTGGTTTTGAAACCGCGACGTTTTCACACCACGGTAAACCGTGAAACCGGTAACCGGCACATGTCTAATTGAGATGAACTTTTGGTATTGACCAAATACTTATTTTCCACCGTGATTTGCAAATAAATTCTTTAAAAATCAAACAATGGGATTTTCTGGGTTTTTTTCCCACATTCTGTCCCTCATGGTTGAGGTTTACCCATGTTGACAATTACAGGCCTCTCTAATATTTTCAAGTGGGAGAACTTGCACAATTAGTGGTTGACTAAATACTTATTTGCCCCACTGTATGTCAAATACTTAATTTTGGACAGTGCTTTAAAGACGCCACATTGAACAGGCTGGCGTGATCATAGAACGGCAAGCTTTATTGCAAGCAAAATTGATATAATATAGTCATGTGATTATTGTTGTGACGTCTCATTGGTGTAACTGGTTGAGCCACTGTTGGTGTTTATGACCAAAAGAAAGGAGCCAAATCTAATATGTAGAATAAAGAGGAAAAATATAACTAGTGTAGCCCAAAGTAGCGGAGTAATAGTCGTGTTTCATCTTCACAAATCTACTAAGTAAAGGGTATGGCTTAGTAAAACTACTCTTAGAAATATTTTTTTCCCCAAAAAGTTACTCAAGTAAATGTAACGGAGTAAATGTAATGTATTACTAACTTACTACCTACCTGTGCTCACATGCATCTCGCTAAGTAATATGTTCAGACAATCAATAATAATCTGGGTGGCAATGGGTACTGCATATGCAATATATGCAGCTACATTATAGCATTTTTGCACTGTTACATCAATATCTATGCACAAACTGTCATTTGCACATAACAAGTCAGCCATCTGCCTCCTAGTCTGAATACTGTCATTATACGTACGCACTGTTCTACTACCACTACATCACTACTTGCTGCTAGTCACTTACTCAATTATTCTGAAATCTGAGTACACTGTAACCTGTTTTTGTATTAGCCTTATTGTACTTTTGCTTTTGTTTTATGTGGTGCACGTTATGCTGAAGCTTTAAATCTCGTTGCACATTGTGTAGAATTTCAGTATTTTATTTGACATAATAAAATAACAATGATAATCATAATTCATATGAAAAATAGTGTGATAAATTAATAAGATCTTGGTTGTGATTTTCTTGACTGTTTTGCTGTTGCTGGACATTTTCTTTCTTTTTTTCAAAGTTTGTTTCGGTAGTGTACGGTATATATTTTTGTAATATCTTTATGACGCTGGATTATTTTGTTGCCCGTTGCCTTCAACACTGACAGTTATAGACATCAAATCCATTTCAACATGGAAGGCTGGCATTAAGTGATCATGTTTCACCGACATAGATAATCAGTGGTAGCCAATGAGTTTACCCTGACGTAACTTTTCAGATTTCGGTGTCATTTGTAAGATTTTAAACCTTGGACGAGTTCCTCAAAATGACTATGCGTAACTTCTGGTAGAATTTGTGTGGAGCTTTTGGAGTTTTTTTTTTACTCCCTCCCTCAAGCCTACAGGGTGACCCAAAAAAAAAAGTTTACACTGCCATAATACAACTTAAATGCCATGTTTATTCATTTTAGAATTAGAATTTAATCACAAATTATACATTATTGTAAAGAACATGTACAGTACACTCTATTTTTCAATGTGTCCTCCCTTAAGTGTCACAACAGCCTCCAGGCGCCTGCGGAACGCTTGACAGGTCTTCTTTATGTAGGATGCTGTCATCTTTTCCCAAGATCTAACAATGGACCTCTCCAAGGCTGCCACAGAGGTTTGTGGCTTCTTACAGGCACTGTCCTCCACAGTTGTCCATATGCTATAATCCAGGGGATTGAGATCTGGACTCTGGGGTGGCGACATATCACCTTGTCAATCAACTTTTTGGTCCGCACAGATCGGCACTTCCAGACCCAGGTTTTCGTGAGACTGTTCCAGTATCTTTCAGCTTCTTTTTAACTTTGTAGACAGCACATCTGGATATTCTCAGATTTGCTTCAATCTCAGTAGGTGTCAGACCGGCACCCAGCAATTCAGGTACAGCTAAAGTTTTCTTCATTTTCAGCTGAAGCACAGGAATTGTAGAGACGAGAGATTACCAGCTGCATTGAGTGACCTTAATGAATCACTTAAGCATGACAACCTATTTAGATATGTTTCAATGGCTTTTAAACAAGCAGTCAACTGAGTGTAAACTTTTTTTGGGTCACCCTCTACTTCCCAAACCCGGATGTGTGATGTCATTCACAGAAGAATGATGAACTGTATACATGGTAAAATCCAATTGGATTGGAGGGAATTGAAGAAGAGTTTCACATTGTTGTTAAACTTACCTGCAGCTGCCGATTCAACTGGCTCAACCCCAGAAATGTCCAAATTTGTTTGGCAATCCAACAGTAAATACTCAGACAAAGCAGCATCTATCTGTCGTGATCGTTCCCTCTTTGCATAGGCAGACCTCGGTATTGATGCTGGAGTGTTGGAGTTATGGTTTTGATGGTTTGTATTTGGTGCTGACAGCCCAACTGGAATATTTAGTTGCAGTTCATCAGGGCCTGGCAGGTGGATTGTTGGCACTGCACCACTCTTCAAACGGAGCCTAAAAAAAATCAATAAAGAAAAAAAGGCCTTTATGTTTACCTTATGACAGACCAAAAGATAACTAGCCAAGGGCTTATTTGGTGCTGAGAACATTTTGATATATCTATACAGTGAAGAGCAGAAGTATTTTCCCCTCCTTGTGATTTGGCAAGTTCACCCACTTAGAAAATAGGTACCGTAGAGGTCTGAAACTTCCATCATAGATGCATTTCCACTTAAAGACATAATCTAAAAAAAATCTGAAAACACATTGTATGATTTTTAAAATCATTTATTTGTAATTTACTGGGGTTAATAAGTATTTGTACCCTGGGAATCAGCAATACCTATGACACTCAAAGTGTTGTCAGTCTACCTTAAAAAAAAGTCCACCTTTACTCCATGAGTAACCACCCACCCACCAACCGTTTGAGACCATAATTGTCACTTCTGCACCCCACAGTCAGTCATAATCCAACTACTACCATGGGCAAGACCGGAGAGCTTTCGAAAGACACCAGAGAAAAAAATGTTGAGCCCCACAAAGATGGAAAAGGCTATGAGACAATTGGAAAGCAGCTTGGTGAAAATAAATCAACAGTTGCAACAATTGTTAGAAAATGAAAAAAAGCTAAATATGACTTACAATCTACCTCGGACCGGGGCTCCATGTAAAATTTCTCCTTGTGGGGCATCACTCATGATCACAAAAGTGAGGGCTTAGCCTAGAACTACACGGTAGGAGCTGGCAAATGACCTGATGAGAGCTGGATGCACAGTTTCAAAGGCTACTGTTAGTAAAACACTACGGTGCAATGGCTTAAAATCATGCATTCCACAGAAGGTTCCCCCTGTTGAAGCCAGTACATGTGAAGGCTCGTCTGAAGTTTGCCAGGGACCATCTGAATGATGCAGAGGGGTCATGGGAGATTGAAAATCCAGACCCCTGCCTATTTTCTAAGTGGGTGAACTTGCAAAATCACAAGGGGTGCAAATACTTCTGCTCCTCACTATATATGGCAGAAAACACAAACAAGTCTGAAAAAGCAGTTTCTGCTCTTGCACCCCTCGTTAAAATAAACTGCTGTATTTTAAGCCTAAAGAACTGTTGTGTTTGATAGAACAATATGTCTATATGCTGCCATAGCAGATTCATGGCGCATTTAGCCCCCGAACTATTTTTGATTTGTCCGTTTTGCCCTGGAAACCCCTGTTTACAGACGTCGCAAACCGCGTTTGTTTCAACCCACCCATAAAGACAAGGTAAGTAATTATATTTATTATTCAAAATGTCTATCATTTTTAGCTCAGAATCATTAATTCATGTCTAATATTTAGTTTAAAAAAAAAACGACTTTAAAAAATTATTCACTCGTATATTTTAAACAAATTAATGTCACAATGAAAAAAAATGGCATCTCTAAATAAATCACGGATATCCACCTCATAACTATCGCTTAATTGTATTTTTTGGTTACTGTCGCATTTTCTCCGATATGTTAGACGATAAATATCGATCCAAACAAAGAAAAACTGGGGGGGGGGGGGGGGGGGGGACGTTTTAAAAGAGTAAATATATGAAAAAGAATCTCGACCCCTCCTTAATGTCTGCGATTTCGGCATTGCGACCCTTGTTATATAACCATGTTTCACCCACAAATTTTCCCAAAAAATCCAGCTGTGGCCAGTCACAGCTGTGTCTTGACACTCAGTGATACATGCTACGTGGAGTTTTTGGACCGAAACAAGGTAAGTACGCGATAATATTTTGTTAAAGTCATGGCGTCTGTAATTCTGCTCTCGCGTGTTCTCACCTCCAGATAGGGTTTTGCTGTTTAAAATAAAAATTATTTTATTATTCTATTATTATTATTATATATATATGTTATATTATTATTTTTTAAATGCCCTACTGTTCAAAATTTTTCTTCCCCCAGAAAATTGAGATTTTAAGCTTTCCAATGTTGTAACACACATGCATATCAGACAATTTTGAAATTTGGCCAATATTGGGGGCCTCGGAGAGCGGAACTTCAGTTCACCTGAGTGTTTTCCGCCATATATATTATTGATTTACCCTCTAAGAGCAACAGAATGGCATCAAATTTTAAATTAGAAAATGCCAGTAAGGGGGTACTTACATCTTTGTATAACCAAAGTTGTATCTTATTAAGTTTTCAAAGCATTCATCGCTGAAATGTTTGTAGCATAGAACCGATCTTGCAGCCGGTGTGAAGTTCCTTCGCTTGACTCTCACGAACAATGTCCAAATCCTTGCTAAAGATTTTTTTACAGGCCACTCATAAAGTCTCGATCCTTCATGTGAGCAATACATCGCTACACATCGACTTGGCATGATGAATCCCGCGAGTAAATCGTTGAAAACTGTTGTGAAATAAGACGAGGATAGCGTGGTGCTACACTTCGGAAATCGAGTGCTAACGCGGCTTTCTGTAAATTACGTAATTCGGCAGAGACGGCAGACGCTGGCAGTGGAGGAGAGGAACTGTCTAAGATGTTGCTATGGCGGTAACTGAAATATTACGCGGTCAATTCCATTTTTATTTTTGTTATATGAGCTTTGAGACAGCACAGGATGCATTCAAGTTCTAGAGTTCAACTCTTCATTCGGTTTTTAATGCGTGTATTTATTCTTTTCCCCCCTAAACGATCTTTTGTATCGGTGCTCAGCAAGTACAGTCTGTTGACGTCACTTTTATGCGACCTCTTTCTCTGCCCCTCCCGCCTGCTCTGGAAGCTTCTGAACAGGGCCGGGTGGATCTTTCAAAATCCTTATTCATCCTGATTCCAGACTGGACGTCTAATCTCTGGGACACATCGGTGCTGTTTTGAACAGTCCCCCCAACGTTTTCCATCGATTAGTCAGTCGCGATGCCCGAAGCAATGGCTGTATCTAAGGCTTCAAACGGAGGCAAAAACAAAGGAGGGGCGTACGTGGACCGCGACAAGCCGGCTCAGATCCGCTTCAGCAACATCTCTGCAGCCAAAGGTATAAAACGCCGAAAAGTCCTTAAATTATTCTTGTACTACATGTAAGAAGCTGGCTTTGAAGGAAGTTGTATTTCAAGTCGAGTCATCGCTGTGGCCTGGATTACCGTTAGATTTCCCAAATATCTTAAACGCGATTGAAAAATTATGTATTAGCAGCAGGAGGCATGTCATGTTCGTTCTCTATAGTCTTTAACTCAGTTTTCAATGTTTAATTGATAACGTCATAATGATCAGTTACACCCAACTGATCACTACCTGGGTAAATTAGCCAACGTTGCCGCAAAAAATGAATGAAAAGTCAATTTTGAAGCAGTTGAGATGAAGCCTATACCTCAATGGACTTGAGTATGTAAAACAATGTTCATGTTTCTGATTAATCTGATTCTTGACAGCTGTGGCAGATGCAATCCGAACCAGCCTCGGGCCCAAAGGAATGGACAAGATGGTAAGTGAAGGCATCACACCATCATTTCAATGACTCCTCAGCACCACGATCTCCACCGTTTCAGATCCAGGATGAGAAAGGTGATGTGACCATTACTAATGATGGCGCCACAATCTTGAAGCAGATGCAAGTGCTGCACCCTGCTGCTAAAATGGTACGTTTTCATCCAGAAGCGGCGTTCACTCCCTACAGGTGCGCACTCATAACCGACTGGGTTTGTTGCAGCTGGTGGAACTGTCCAAAGCGCAAGACATCGAGGCAGGTGACGGCACCACCTCAGTGGTGGTGATTGCCGGCGCCCTCCTTGACGCCTGCTCCAAACTGCTCCAAAAAGGTAAGAAATGCAATATCTTAGCAAAAATTATATTGTGCTTGTTGTTATTTCTTAAGATTTGACACCAAGGTAAGACCTAATACTTTGGGTCGTATCCATCATTGTTGTTTTTGGCAGCCATTTTAATTTTCGTCTTGGTCTTTTGGATGAAAATACTTAATTTTAATCATTTCAAAATGTGTTCGTCTAGTTTTAGTCCACAAAAACTCAAACAAATTTCATCTAGTTTTAGTCGACAATTCTCAAAAGTTTTCGTCTATAAACTTAAAAAGTTATAAATGAATGAATAAATAAATAAAAGGTTTCCAAGAATATTGAATGAACATGACAGACGAGCACATAATTGTCGAGACTACAAGGACATCACAAGTTTCGTGATGATAATACACACTCAGCAGGAAAACAGCACATTATTTGCAATCAATTAAACCTACATCCTCTCCTGTGTTGTCCCGCCAACCGCAGGCATCCACCCCACCATCATATCGGAGTCTTTCCAGAAGGCGGTGGACAAAGGCGTGGAGGTGCTGACTGCCATGAGCCGGCCCGTGGAGCTGAGCGACCGGGAGACGCTGCTCAACAGCGCCACCACATCACTGTGCTCCAAGGTGGTGTCGCAGTACTCCAGCCTACTTGCGCCCATGAGCGTAGATGCTGTGATGCGAGTCATCGACCCCACCACCGCCACTGGCGTCGACTTGCAGGACATCAAAGTCATTAAGAAGCTTGGGTGAGACGCGCATGGTCTTTGGCAATCATGTTAGCTAGGGCGTCACTAGACCTAATACAGTACTGGGGTACAGCGACGCACTGGCAAGCAAGCAAATGGTTTTTTAGCACAAAAAGTCAGAAATAGCGCTTTTAATATATGTGATTTAATTTATTCTGACTAGGCCTGAACGATATTGGAAAAAACTATTGTTGCAATTTTTTTGAGGGTTGCAATATATTGCGATATTATATTGCGATATTATATATATTTTTTTAAAATCTTTTTTAAAGAAATTTTCACTAGATGACTTGAATAGCTGTTTGGAAATACTTTACTTGATACACCGTGACCACAGTGTATTCATATAATACCGTTTCATTTGTGAATGATGAAGATTGCTTTATGAAGGGATCCAGGAAGCCATGTCTGCACAAAATAGATCATTTATTGAACACAATATTTTACACTTCAACAGCAGCAAATACATTAAATGATAAATAAAAGAGCAGGTGCATTAGTCCCCTAAGTTTTTGACAAAATATAACAATAAATAAAAACTTCTGTAAAATAACAACAAAGTCGTAAACATATTTGAACAAAAATATTAAATATGACAAATAAAAGAGTTGTTCACAAACTATAACAATAAACAAAAACCTCAGTAAAACAACAAAGTTGTCAACATATTTGAACTTAAATATTAAATCTGGCCAATAAAAGTGCAAGTGCATTAGTCCCCTGAGCTGTTTACACAAAATATTACAATATAAAACTGCAAAACGGCAACAAAGTTGTAAAAATATTTAAACAAAAATATTAAGTGTCAAAACTTTATGTGCAGCAGTACTATAGTTATTTGAAAAATACGATTTACAATAAATTTAAATATAAAAGAAACAGAAACTCAATTGAACTTGTAAATAATTGACCTGAATAACTGCAAATAACTGATGAATAACAGAACCAAATTTCCTGCCTTCCTGATAGCTGTCACATGAATAAAAAGAAGAAAAGACATTCCTCCAGCTGTGTTATGTATTTGTCTGCATATCGTCCACCTTCCTTGCTCAGCAATTCTCAACTGGGTCTCATAGGTTTTTGGCCAAGACTACTAGTTTATCCACTATTGCAGGCTTGAGACAAGAACGTTGGCACGTAACAATGTTCCCACCTGTACTAAAAAGCCTCTGATGGGAAGGTCTTAGCAGGAATGCATAGATACCAAGCGTTTTAAATGGTCCCACATGTTCGACAGATTACTTCTTGTTGATGCAACCATGGCGAGGCATTGTCGACAGGGCTGTTTTTTGTCCCTTATAGTCCTTTTTCTTGCCAAAATACTTCCAAAACTCCTTTTGGAGACAGTCTTCCCTATTCAACGTGTTGCTTGCTTTCACTTTGAAAACGGCCCCTCCTCCCTCCGCTCTGCTGTTCGGCCCCTCCTCCCTCCACTCCGCTGCCGCGGGGGGAGGGGGAGGAGCCGATGACTTGCTGGAGGGAAAGAGAATCTGTGCGCTCTCCTTCCCTCTCCAAACAAACGTTTGTGGATTAAAAAAAATGAAATGAAAAAACTATCGCACGTCCTTGCGATGGGACTATTGCGCATGCGCACATCGCGATGGCGATGTTTAAACGATATATCGTTCAGGCCTAATTCTGACCCTTCATTTTGACCAAAGTCACTTGACCAAACGGCAAGTTCCTAAAAAAAAGATTTTTTTTTTTTTTTTTTTTTTTCCCCCAGCCATCAGTATTCATAATCAAAATTGGGACATCC
Source organism: Corythoichthys intestinalis (assembly GCF_030265065.1). Lineage (NCBI taxonomy): Eukaryota > Metazoa > Chordata > Actinopteri > Syngnathiformes > Syngnathidae > Corythoichthys > Corythoichthys intestinalis. The sequence continues at coordinate 49,399,859 of NC_080402.1, forward strand.
CCTGTTGATAGTCAATTCACTTCTGCTCATGCTCGTCAACTTCCATCTCTCTTTTTCCACTTCCTGCCCTCTGATGCTCTACTTTGTCTCGACAGAAATGGGGATAAATCACTAACTGTTATGCAATTAATCTGTTTCTCCACTGGTAGGTTGTGACCTAAAAGTGGTTTATGTTGCCTAGTTGGGTTACTTAGCTTAACTCTCTCATTCCTGCTGGCTGATATGTACTTGCTGCGAGCAAATAACTTTGTAATATCCATTTGCAAGAGTGTTGCTGTTTGAATCAAATGGAAATAAAAGTAATACATCTTGAAGCACAAAGTTAAGCAATTAATTCATACAGAATGATTCTATTAATTTTGTCATATAAACAAATTGCAATAAATAGAATCAGTATTGATATAGTTCAAATACCACATATCATTTTAACACAATATTAGACAGTTTTTGAGTGAGAGCCTCTCCTCTCTTAAGTTCCACTTGATTATTATTGTATTCATAGCCAGTAAGATAAAAGCAGCTAATCTCCTACTTCAATTTGCGAACAGTTTGGTGTACCACAGTTAACTGCTTGATAAAAGTAAAGATTACCATTACTACCATTGTACCATTTAAATTCACAATTCATGGGAATAGGCGACCAAACCAATATCAACACAGAGGTAAAAACGATCTACAAGGATGGGCAGTTTATCTGGCCCCAAACTAAGCAGGTGGGAAGATGTAATTTGCACCGTCGACTGTACAATCAGCACGCGCAATGTTGATGGAGGAATCGAAAAAAGGATTCTCTTTTACATTGAGTCTATAAAAAGCGTCAAACAGTCAGTCTACTTGTGATGTATCGTTGAAGCATTAAAATGGGCTACTCGTCTTTGTAGCAACCATGGTTTTATCCTGCTTTACGACTTTACAACACATCAGAATGATTTTTCACCTTGGGGACACTGATCTCCCGACATGCATGAAAGCGGCATATCTACTGAAGGTGCTTCGCGCAAGTTTCAACTCGTATGCCTATCACAGCCAAAGTTACGTGCATAAATTACCATATAAAGGAGCCATGTAATTTGACCGTATTAAAAAGGAGCATTCTGTAGATTATGCTCTTTCGATTTAAACGCCAGTTATTTAAAAAAAAAAAAATTTTTTTAACCGGTGAATTTTATACTAGGACACTGCAGTTCAATATTGTGGCACGTACCCCACTGAAAGATGTCTGCCGACGCCCATGCATGTTAGCACAATAGCAGAATTGCCTGCGTGTTTTAGACGTTAAAGGATAGATCTTAAACCCGACCTGACCTGACCCGGATTATGGGCCGGGTCGGGCCAAAAAATTTCAATTACCGGTACCTTCGGGTCAGGCCGGACTTCTCTCTCGCTAACTTTAAAAAAAAAAAAAAATGTATTTATATATGGCGGAAAACACTCAGGTGACTTGAAGTTCCGCTCTGTGACCCTCAATTTGGCCAACTTTCAAAATTGTCCGAAATGCATGTGTGATATATCATTGGAAAGCTTAAAATCTCAAATTTCTAGGGGAATAAAAATTTTGAAAAGGAAGGCATTTAAAAAAAAAAAAAAAAAAAAATTTAAACAGCAAAACCCTAATTAGAGGCGAGAACACGCGAGAGCAGAATTAAAGACGCCACGATTTTAACAAGATATTATCGCATACCTACCTTGTTTCGATCCTAAAACTCCATGTAGCATGTATCACTGATTGTCAAGACACAGCTGTGAATGGCCACAGCTGGATTTTTTTTATTTTATGGGTGAAACGTGGTGATATAACAAGGGTCGTGATGCAGAAATCGCAGACAACAAGGAGTGGTTGAGATTTTCTTTTTCATATAGTTATTCTTTTAAACGTTATTTTTCAGTTTTTTTGGTTTGGATCGATTAGCATCTTACATATCGGGGAAAATGCGACGGTAACAAAAAAACAATTAAGCGATAGTAATGACGTAGATATCCGTGACTTTCTTACGGACGCCAAATTTTTCATTGTGACGTAATTCGTTTAAAAGTTTAAAATATGCGAGAAAATAATTTTTTTAAGTCGTTTGTTTTTTTTTTTTAACTAAAATTTAGACATCAATTAATAATGCTAAATTAATTGCGCAACATCTGTAAACGGGGGTTTTCAGGGTAGAACGGACAAATTAAAAATAGTTCGGAGGCTTAGTGCGCCATGAATCTGCTATGGCAGCATATAGACATATTGTTCTATCAAGCACAACAGTTCTTTTGCCTTAAAATACAGCAGTTTATTTTAAAAAGGGGTGCAAGAGCAGAAACTGCTTTTTCAGTCTGTGTTTTCCGCCATATGTATACTAAAACGATGCATGGATGTAAACTACGGAATAACTGGGATAAAACAGAGAAGGTGCTGTGGATGTCTGCGCACGTGAACGCCGTGGCCCCCCCCCCTTTTTAATCTTACCCTCCGCGAGTCCGCATCCATTACATTTTTTTGGGGCTCGGGCCTGCACATCAAGTGAATTGATCGGGTCGGGCTTTAATACCCGCGGGCTGGGCCGGGTCGGGCTGGATTTTTTTAGGCCCGATCTAACCTTAGCGTGTTTAGGGTTTATGCGGGTTGTTGAAAAGCATTAAAAGTCAATAAATTTGTCAAAATTCAGGCCTTAAGCTTTAAACCAAATGTACAAGGCATTTAAAAATATGTAAATTTGACAGAATTTCTGACCGCCGTTGCTGTTTTTTGTGTTCTAGGGGCACCATTGACGACTGCGAGCTAGTGGACGGGCTGGTGCTAACCCAGAGGGTGGCTAGTGCCGGTGTCAGTCGAGTGGAGAAGGCCAAGATCGGCCTCATCCAGTTTTGCTTGTCTCCGCCCAAAACTGACGTGAGTGGCCGTTCAAAGTTTGAACTTTGAAACTATGGAACGAATGCAATGGAACAGTTTTTTGGTGCGGCATAGATGGACAACCAGATCGTGGTGTCGGACTACGCTCAGATGGACCGCGTGCTGCGTGAGGAGCGCGCTTACATCCTGAACATGGTCAAGCAGATCAAGAAGGCCGGCTGCAACGTGCTGCTTATTCAGAAGTCCATCCTCAGGTAGGATGAAGATTAAAGGATCAAAAAAGAAAAGTATGAAAGTCGGGATACTAACCCAAATGTCACCACAGGGATGCTCTGAGCGACCTGGCTCTGCATTTCCTGAACAAAATGAAGATCATGGTGGTGAAGGACATTGAGAGGGAGGACATCGAGTTCATCTGTAAGGTGAGTGTATCAAAAACACAGAGTGGTCATCCAAAGTTATCAAAAGACATTTGTAGTGGGTTTTAGCTATAAATTAATTTGAATTCATTCAAACTAATTCCTTAGTTCATACTGGAACTGATTCATTTGTATTTATTTGGATGTGCCTGCTAACACAAACAATAGGAGGAATTCTGAAGACTTTTGGGCAATGTGGTTATCTTCTCATAGTCGAGCAAATGCTACAGAGCTCATTGGGTGGTCGTCATTTGAAAGCGCAGATGAACAAAGGAGGGGGAGAGAAAACAAAACACTTGTATTAAACAATTTTTCTAATAAGCGAATATCGTAAATGCTTTTATAAGGGCTGAGAAATGGAACATTGTATATTAAGGCCCAAGAAAATCTCTCCTCAGACCATTGGGACCAAACCAATTGCCCACATCGACCACTTCACTCCTGAGATGCTCGGCGCCGCCGAGATGGCAGAGGAGGTCAACCTGGACGGCTCTGGCAAGCTCATCAAGGTACGTTCGCGATCATGCCAGCGAAGAAAATATAGACAATGCTGCTTTGTTTGTTTAAAATAAATTGATAAAATAAAATCCTGCTGTCCTTAGATTACTGGCTGCTCCAATCCAGGCAAGACAGTCAGCATTGTGGTGAGAGGCTCCAACAAGCTGGTGATCGAAGAGGCCGAGAGATCCATCCACGATGCCTTGTGCGTCATCCGTTGTCTGGTCAAGAAGAGGTTGGTTGCTGCATGCTCATTTACTCGCTCATGTTGGAACAAGATCTAGAGTGTAGACACAAGAAGAATACACTGTAAAACACAAACGGCAATACATAGCCTAAAACTCCGTCAGCAAAATCTCAGAATTTCTTTTAAGGCGTGGCTTCTTGAGAGTTTGGTCATTTTTTTTTATGATAGACATGACCTACAGTATATATTTCATGCTGTTGCTAACCAAAAGCTTTTTTGGATAGTGTATAGGTATGTGACAATACAGTATATCGAAAAGGTGATGTATCGCAATCTTTTTTAGCCCAAAAGGTTATTGATATGCTCCCACCAAGAATCAATATATCGTTTTTAAAAAGTGTCACTGTTTAAAAAAAAGATTGCTACCAAAATCATCCATTAGAGTAGTGTTTACGTTAGATCACTGGCTGCCATTGACGCCGATAGACATGTAATTTATTTTGACTGGATTGGACGTCTAGCGCGGTCGGTGGTTGCGTTATAATTAGAGGTGGGAATCTTGGGGCACCTCACGATTCGATTACGATTCAGAGGCTACGATTCGATAAGAAATTGATTATTGATGTGCAACCCCCCACCCCCAGCCTGCTTTTAATGTTTCAGGCTTAAATAAACTATTTCAGTATCAAGTTAACAGTTCAAAACAGTAAATAAAATACTCAAGTCCCCATCTGTATCAGCAGCTTTAAGCTACATTCAATCAATTTCATGTTGTGAATCAACCTTTAAAGTTGTTAAAATTGCTCCCGTTATTCCATAATTTCTCTTCTGTCTACTTTCGACATGTGAAAGTTTTAAAACTGTTTCACCATTGAAAGATGGATTCCAAGTCAAGATTTTGCCAATTTATGAGTAATATAGATAAAAAGTTCATTAGGTTCACTCGGAAGGTTCGCCACAACAGAGCTTTCCTGAAAAGTCTACTGCTTTAAGATGGCGGCTGTTTACGAACGCAGGCGAGTCTGTCATTTCGCATCTAGTTCTATATACATGTGATGTCTACCGTAGCATTATGTGGGCCTACTTCTTAGCAACTGGGCATTGTTTGTAGCGGCTGTCGGCGTTTTTTTTATCTAGCGGCATTAGTTGTGGGTGTTCACTCTCGATCTGTTCCTCATTGCGTCCCGAAGACCGCACAGACTGTGTTGTAGTTCCGCTTTACTTAGCATATTTAAATAATCGGAATATCGATGTTAGTGAATCGTTGTCGAATCTTCAGCGGCCGAATCGCAAATAATCTAAGAATCGGAAAATTTCACACACCATTAGCTATAATGGTTCCAAAAATCCTGTTTATAATCCGATTGCAAGGCCGATACGATTAAAAATGTCTCGTATAAATACCTTAGCCAATTGGATTTACCTGAATCGTGTTGTATTTTGGATCAGATTGTAAGACGGAGTCTATGCCGTTTGTGCATGGGCTCCTACTACGTGAGAGCACACGGGTAAAGCAGGAAGTGCACCTCTTCCACCTCTTCTCTTATGCTGCCTTCGTGTGATGTCATAATTATGGTAAATACCACTTGTCAAATGGAAAATTGCATGTGAACACCCTCTTAAGTCGTATTTTCTACTGGATAAGTGGGATTTTATTATTACACCCCAGTTTCCGAGATGAAATGACCGTTTACTTTTCAAAATGGCAGCACGTGAACTAGAGGTTGTGAATGGTAAGAAACTACGTTTTTTTTTTTTTTATTTATCGTCAATTTGCACCGTTTTTTTTAACTACTGTATTGGCCCGAATATAAGACGGCCCTGATTATAAGACGTCCCCCTCTTTTTCAAGACTGAAGTTTGAAAAAAGACTTTTTGAACACCAAATTAATTTTTATACAGAAAATAATTACAGAACATCTGAAACAAATGATTATAACAATATATTTGAGACAAAAAGCATGTTATTTTGCCTAATTCAAATCTTTGAATGTAAACTATGTAAACTAAAGTGCAATCACATTCGTAAATGAATGGCTTCCGGTTTTTGAAATATAAATAAACCAATCTATTGTGATAAAACAACAAAATTGCAATAACTGCATTAACCATCAAAGTGAGATCTGACTGTAAATCTTGAAACAAATCTGAATAAGGAAAAACATGAAGGAAAAACATTGCAATAAAATAATGCAAACTGGTTAAACTTGAGAGAAGCTGAGATCTATCATGACAGAGCATTACTCAAGTTCAGCATTCGCTTCAATGATATCTGTCGCCATCTAGCGTCGTGAATGGGTTTAATGTCTAGACCCCCGAATATAAGACGACTCCTACTTTTTCAGTCTTATTTAAATACAAAAAAGTCTTATATTCGTGCCAATACGGTAAGTGGTTGCTAAAATGTTCAGTTACTAACAAATACTTACCATTTGCATTTTGATGCAATCTCTTACTGTAGTTGATGGATTAATAGGTAAAACCGTTTTCCCTCGCAATAAACCAAAGAGAAATCAGTGTCTGTTTTTTTTTTTTCTACGACAACAAAAGCACATGAACAGGATATACTTGTAACTACCAATTAGCAAGTGGTTAGGTTCATCTTTCCCAGATCATTTGAAGGCAGCATTGCACACTTCAGGTAGTGGCAGAGAGTAGTGTAATGCGTATGTCAGAAAGACCAATACAATCAGCTGGGGCCTCGAATTGAACGTGAGTCCCTTCACTTAAACTTCATGTCTACAGATCAAATCCTAATCACTTAATATGATTGATTTCAATCTGATGAAGGAAAACTACCCATGCGAACTTACCCATTGACACTGAAACCAGAGTATACAAAGACTTCAAAGTTTTTTGTGGGCATTTATCACTTCTTGTTCATTTTAAGGTACTTACAGGTTCCTTCCTGCTGATTTTGAGCCACTTCTTATTCATTTGGGGACATTCTTGTGTCACTTCCTTTTCAGTAACTCAAAATCAACAGAAAGTGGCCTGTAAATGCTCCAAAAGGAAAAAGATAGTGACTGAAAATCAAGAGGAAATTATGTGAAATGCCCCAAAATGAACTGATTGCTTGACATTGGCGGCCACTAACGGCCATATTATTTTATAATTTATATTACCATATTTATTAGTAGCTTTGTAGAATATCCTAAAATGATTTCCTGACCTGTGTATCGATAATTGTTGTATCACTATATCGTGAGATTATCATTATCGTGAGCCTTGCATAGCAAAAAGTATCGTATCGTGAGGTACCCAGAGGTTCTCACCCCTAATAGTGTATCATTTTCCTTCAGCATTCTTTATCCTCTTGTTTTTCTTCCTGAACCTCCTTCAAAGGCGCTTCAGCACATTTCCATCGTGTTGGGGCGTAACAAGTGGAGGCATATTAATTGTTGAAATGCTCCTGTATGCCTACGCCTTGTTGTCACATGAACTTGGCGAGAAAGGAGCTCTCACACATGTCACTGTCTTGCAGTTTCGTGACATGACAAAGGAAATCAATGTTCCACTTTATTGTGTCTCCACAGGGCTTTGATTGCGGGCGGCGGCGCCCCCGAGATAGAGCTGGCGGTGCGTCTCGCCGAGTACTCTCGCACGCTGGCCGGCATGGAGGCGTACTGCGTGCGGGCGTACGCCGATGCCTTGGAGGTGATCCCGTCCACTCTGGCCGAGAACGCTGGCCTCAACCCCATTTGCACTGTCACCGAACTCCGCAACAGGCACGCCCAGGGAGATAAGATGGCTGGCATCAATGTGCGCAAGGTACTTTGCTCACTGTATTCATTTCACACCCTAACCACACTTTAGGTAAGAGGAGTTGTTTTGACACAGTAGAGTCAATCGCCGGTGGAGTCAATTGTCAAGAACAACGGTTTTCATTCAAATGTTAAATTTTCAGCAAAAATGTAAAAAAAAAAAAACAAAAAACAAAAAAAACTAGAAGTGGAACAGACAGTGTTAAATGTGGATATATATCATATTTAATCAATTTGTGACCACAGGTGTAAATACATTTAAACAAATGGCTTAAAAATCAGCAACACATCAACAACTACAAAGAAATCTTTATTACTGCAATGGACAGAATATTTTGAGGTGAAATATGCGTTTCGTCAATTTGAGCATTTCATCTTTCCATGGCACGAATGTAAAAACATTCATTATTTGCTTTGATACCTTAAAATAGATCGCTATGAATAGCTAGCATATAGCTGCTAGAGTTCAGCGCGCTGTCCATCAATACTTTCTCTCTGAAAATAGAACGATATGGCTAGCTAGCTATATAGATGCTAGTGTTCAGCATGTAGTCCATTGATACTTGATTGTCGCTGAAAATAGATCTAGTTAGCTAGCTATAAAATGCCAGTGCTCAGCGCATACATGCTCTGTTGAATGGAGCATTTCATCTTTCTGCCAATTACTTATTGGCCTGCTATACTTGTTCTTGTGGCATTGTCAGGGTGGCATCTCCAACATCCTGGAAGAGCTGGTGGTGCAACCTCTGCTGGTGTCCATCAGCGCACTCACCTTGGCCACTGAGACAGTCCGCTGCATTCTCAAAATCGATGATGTGGTATGACTGTGCCCCACATTCACACATTTACTTTCATCACCTTCATATTTTATTCATTGTTGCGCTTTTGTTTGCAGGTGAACACCCGATAAAGTGCTTGATTGGTTCAGGTCACACGACTTGGCCATGTTACTGATCCTCTTCATAGGTTGCATAAATTAATAAAAGACTTTTTCTTTGTGAAACTCAACAAGTGTCTCTTGGTTTCCTTTGTTTGAATATCGGGTTTTAATCCGACATAATTATGTAAACAAATCAAAGGTTGGTACATCATTTTTCAGTTTTCAGTCTTAATAGGACACATGATTAATGTTCTTTTGCAAACGTGGAAGATCACTCTTATTGCTTATATTAAAATTCACAGCTGTCACAAGTGGACAATGAATCTAATAGCATTCTCATTATTGTCATTTCATTTGGTGTCACAATTTTGATACAAAATTAATTGAAAATTTAATATTTAATCTGATTATATGGAAATAATTGGAAAACATGTATAATAACTAGAAATATAACTGACTAAAGTTAAATTGTTTTAAACGGTCATTCTCATTTAGTCAATTTACATTTTTGTATCATTCAAACATGTTCATATCCAACAATAGATTGGTTTGTATGTAATTTAACAGTCTAAAGAGCACTTTTAGACCAGCTTTGGACTTGTTGGCAGGGCATGAACACAAAAACTTTCATTTTTGATCCAATAATTCAGATTTTGTCACTTGGGAGGAGACTCCTAAAGTAACCAATTTCAAACCGTAATTTCAATTCTGACTAGCATGCGAACAGGTAGCTCACTGCGTTAGGGACAACTGGAAATCCTTCCACTCACATTTGTCAAACACAGGATCAGAATTGGTTTAAAAAGAAGAAAAATGCGTTTTTAAAATGTCCTGTATTTATAAGTACTCATTGGCTGCTACTGATGGCAGTGGTGGATAAAGTACTCATTATTTTTACTTAATGTGCAGAAAAAAGTAAAAGTACAAAAGTATTTCAAATTTACAAGTAAAAAGTATTGTCTCCCGATGCAATATATATATAAACATAGAGATTAGTTTTATTAAAAACTAGAACAAATAAAAATAATAAAATTGCTGTAAGCAGAATCTTAAACTCAAAAACTCCTAATGTAGCTTCATGGCAGATTGCAAGCAACTATCAGGTGCATACGCCACCTACTGGCGCCCTCTGCTGGCGCTTGGGTCTAACTGATTTTATGGGTTAGTACCTTGAGTGAGCATGGTGTAATTATTGACATCAACAATGGCGAGCTACTAGTTTATTTGATTGAAAATTTTACAAATTTTAATAAAACGAAAACATTAAGAGGGGTTTTAACATAAAATTTCTATAACTTGTATGATCATTTATCTTTTAAGAACTACAAGTCTTTCTATCCATGGATCACTTTAAGAGAATGTTATGTTGTTATGTATGTTAATGTTAATGCTATCTTGTTGATTTATTGTTATAATAAACAAATACAGTACTTATGTTGAATGTATAAAATCCGTCTTGTGTCTTATCTTTCCATTCCAACAATTTACAGAAAAATATGGCATATTTTATAGATGGTTTGAATTACGATTAATTAATTTTTAAGCTGTAATTAACTCGATTAAAAATGTTAATTGTTTGACAGCCCTAAATATAATATAATAATGAATAATAATAACACTATTAATTAAATAAATAATAACCCTCCTTCAGCCAGGAAATAAATAACAAACATTTTTTTTTTTTTTTTTTTTTTTTTTTTGTTCAGGGGGCCGGACCAAATGTGGCGGCAGGCCGTGTCCAGCCCGCGGGCCGTAGTTTGGGGACCCCTGTATTAGCGATTTGTTTTAAAAAGTCATTTAAAAGAAAAAAAAAAAAATCAGATGGAAAAAAAAAAGAGACCAGAAAATCTCATTTCCCCCCCAAATTAATCTAAAAAAAAAAAAACTTGGATTGAATGCGTCTCAATTTTTATGTAACGCGCCTTTAATGCTAAACGTAAAATGCGGCCACGTTGCTAGGCAACAAATGCCAAGTTCTAAAAGCGCCAGACGGTGGCTCGCACGCGCGGCCAGGCTCAAAGCGCTCCACCAACTTTAGTTTCATTTTAGATTATAAAAAAAAAACACTTAAGTTCGTATATATTTTTCCATTATAAGACAAGAAAGTCGTTGTTTTGCGTGTCACAATGGCCAACGCGCACCGGAATAACGTGCTCGTGACGTCGTGTCTGAAGCAGCCGGTGGATCCGCAAACCAGGGCGCCGCTAGCCTCCTACGAGCGGGAGAAAGAGACGCCAAACTCGGCCACGGTTTACGTGGACAACCGGGACGACTACCAAGAGAAGCAGGATGAGGTAAAGCACACCAACATAACATTATGTCAACAATACACGACTATGTCACATGTACTCTGTTTCAATTGAATCACCTTAGCAGTTTGTTTTAATGCAGTAGTATAAAGTAACCTAGTGGTAGAATTGATACTGAATGTTCAACGTCAACTTTGGTAAGTAATTCATAGGATTGTGAATCACCATTTTCATGACACGATACAATAGCTGCAACAATTCAATTCAAGTGTCTATTTTTAGGACAGTAATAGGACAGTAATTAAAAATAAACTTTCACTTAACCTCATAAATCAACATATGTGGACACCACTGTATGTTGCTGAAGATTGTGTTTGTATTGAAAAAAAAATCTTGAGACAAACATTGTGCTATGAACCGTCTATGGCTGCAGCTATCGATTATTTTAGTAGTCGATTAATCGATGAACTAGCTACTTCGAATTATCGAGTAATCGGATAAGGAACAAAAAATTAAAATCCATGAGCTGAGCCTCAAACGGTATAAAAAAATTAATGAGGATCTAAGTCAGGGGTGACCATATTTTGATTTCCAAAAAAGACGACTCTCGGCCTGGCCTTGAGATACTTGAATGTTACTCGAAGTTCACTCAAAGATGCTTATATTTAATATATTTAAAGTGTGCCTCCTGCGTCTGGATAGAAAAATTCAGATGTAAAAAAACAAAAACAAAAAAAACATAGGCCTATTGCAATATAGTATATATTATGTACTATGTAGAAATATATTTTTTACTCAACAGGCTTGATTCTTCCTAAAAAACAAAACAAAAAAGGATGATGATAAAAAAATAAAAAAAAGTAAAATAATGCAGACCCATGGAAATGTAGTCCAGTCAATACACACACACAGTAGGCTATAATAAATTACTATCACGACAATTGTCGTTGACAAATTGTTATCGCCACTCAATTTTTATTCTCATTTAATGTTCTAGATTGTATGGAAACTAGAGCTGCAGCTATCGATTATTTTAGTAGTCGATTAATCGATGAAGTAGTTAGTTCGAATCATCGTGTAATCGGATAAGGGACATAAAAAATTAAAATACCTGAGCTGAGCCTCAAACAGTATAAAAAAAATAAATACATGAGGATCTATGTACAACAAAAGAGCAGTTGGCTAAAATCCGCTAGCTGAAATGCTATAACATGCTAAAGTTGTTTTTTTTTTTTTTTTTTACAATGATCTCTACAAATAGTCCAGACCCGTATTCCCACAAAAAAAAAAGAAATGGCCAAATATACCTAGAAACTAAATTACGAATACATTTAAAAAAAAAAACATTAGCTCAAACAAAAACTTAGCTTATGTTGGTCTTAACAGGGAGCAGCTGGATTCAGCCATGTGAAATGAAGCAGACAAGAGGGTAGTGTATCCACCCAAATCAATAAAACTAAATGCAAACACTTTCAAAACAAACCATTTCAACACCACTTTAACTAAACGAATACTCGAAGCAGCAAAATTTAATACGAATCTTTTTTTCTAATCAAATACTCAAGTTAATCGATTAATCGTTGCAGCACTAATGGAAACAATAACCGAAATAAACTGACAAGCTATTCAACCAGCATGTTTTCAAACGCAGCAGTTCAAAACTACATTGCCCATAATGCCTAGTACGGCTGAGCTCACTGATAGCTACCCTATTAGTGAGTACCGGGACCCGAGGCAAAAATCGAACTTTGCTATAAAAGTTTACAATCATCGGCAGCGCAACAATGCGACACAAAATGGGATTTTACAGATTACGCCAGTACAAATCTCCGACAGAAGTCAACAGTTGACTTTATATGCGTATTTATCTAAAAAAAAAACTCATAAACACAGCTACTTATAATATAATACTAACGTTCAACCAAATAAACGAACGCAGAACAATTAAAAGACTAATACAATATACTGCATCTCTGTGTACACATATAACCCAATATACAACAGAAGACACATGATCGACATTAACAGGAGATAAATTGACAGAAAGGTGTATGGAGCCACGTCTTACAACTCTTATTTGAACTCCTTACTGTCGTCTAATCTCTCGACAAACCGTCAGTAGATGGTGGTAATTCCCCATGAAATATTGAGTAAACTGCAAACAAAAAACAAGAAGATCTACTCCTTCTCCCACGCCTACTAGTAGGAGCCTCGTCAATGCAAGCAGGCACTGCCCCCTAGCGACCGGAGGGATTCTCTTCAAATTGGCCCGGTGAAAGATCATAAAAACCGGACATTTTCAGGAATTTATATAACCTGGCCGGACGCTCCGGAGAGCACGTGATAAGAGGACTTGTACGGGCAAAAGAGGATGTTTGGTCACCCTAATCTAAGTATAACAAAAGAACAATTTGCTAACTTACATAGCAAAAATACGCTAGCTTAAATGCTATAAAAAACGAATGTATTTTTTTTTTTTTTTTTTTTTTACAGTGCTCTTAACAAATGGTTCAAATACATATTCCCACAAAAAACAGATTGATATGCCTATACATTAAATTATGAATGCAGTAAAAAACATTAGCTCAAACAAAAACAAAAACTGAATTGAGTTATGTTATATTCACTGTTGCCACGAGAGAATAGTATGTCCACCCAAATTAATTAAACTAAATGCAAACACTTTCAAAACAAACCATAACAACGCCACCTTAATTAAACGAATACCCGACACAGCAAGATTTAATTCCAGTCTCTTTTTCAATCGAATTACTCGAGTTAATCGATTAATCCTTGCAGCACTAGAACCATTCAATGCCATTCCTGGGCATTGTTTTTGATTATAGGAATTTATGAGGTGAGATTTTTCGTGAACATGTCATTAAACATTTTTTTCCCTCTCATTAATCATTAGTCTGCACAAAAAAAAAAGCATTTCCTTTTTTAAATCATCAAGTAAAACAGAACTTCAAAAATGCTCATATATGCCGTTATGCTTAAGTTACACTTAATTTTACATACCTTGGCAGAATTTGTGAAATAAAAAATAGATGTGACTGATAATTGAACAAGGACCATCTTGTTATATTTAGCTTTTCTAAATTTCTTACAGAGGTGAGTAGGGTAGCCAAAAATTTTACTTAAGTAAGAGTAGTGTTACTTCAAAATAATATTACTCAAGTAAAACGAGTCATCCAAAAAATGTACTCAAGTACAAGTAAAAAAGTATCTAGTGAAAAGAATACTCAAGTAATGAGTAACATTTTGAGTAACTGCTTACAATGTTTGATTTTTATTATTATTTTTTAAATAATGGTATTTTTTTTCTCTCAGCACAAACTTATCTATATGAACTGTTATTGTAATGATACTGTACAATAACCCATTACATAACCATGTTAAGCCAAATAAATACAGAAAAAAAAAAAAATCATTGAATTACAGCAAGAGAGAAAAACGACAGAAATTAAGCATTATTCATCCAGAAAGCATGAGGGCCCTCTAGTGGAGGATGTAGTTCCTAGTTTGAATAATGAATACTGTAGTTTAGAGATGTCCCGATCACGTCATTTTCAAACTATCGGAATCGGCAAAAAAAATATCGGCCATGCCTTTTATTAATATATATATATATTTTAATTAAATCGTTTTCTAATTGTATGTAACGTTACAGACATAATATGTTACACTCATCCAGAGTCTTTAGTTTAGGCTTAAGGTAGGGTTATCAAATTTATCCCGATAACGGCGGTAATTAATTTTTTTAAAAATGTATCACGTTTTAACATTTAACGCAATTAAGGCATGCACTGCACGATCCACTCACGCATTGTTGCGCTCAATCTGTAATGGTGCCGTTTTACCTTTATAGTGAGATAAAAGGCAGCGTAAAATGAGTAGAGTGAATTTTGGCAGCCTTTGGAGCCTTTTTTTAATTGGCTAGAGCCTTACAATCCCTCTCCCTACGATTAGAAATATCATGGGAAGCAATGTGGGGAAGCAAGGTAGCAATTATTCTTTTTCTTAACACCTTATGTTATTTCCCAACGCAGAGAAGATATATCAATTGGTAGCACTACGCACAGTCATGGTTCCACTTCCCATCATGCATTTGGGCATGGCTACACTATCATTTACTTTAAAGCTCAACAAATACACTAGATGGCAATATTTAGTCATAATATACAAAGTCACAAGTCTTTCTATCCGTGGATCCCTCTCACAGAAAGAATGTTAATAATGTAAATGCCATCTTGAGGATTTATTGTCATAATAAACAAATACAGTACTGTATATTGAATGTACTGTATGTTGAATGTATATATTCGTCCGAGTTTTATTCATTTTTTTCTTAATGCATTGCCAAAATGTATATGATCTGGAAAATTATCGGGAATGATTGAAATTGAATCGGGAGCAAATAAAAGCAATTGGATCAGGAAATATCGGGATCGGCAGATACTCAAACTAAAACGATCGGGATCGGATCGGGAGTAAAAAAACATGATCGGAACAACCCTACTGTAGTTCCTTCATAGTTACTATTATGAAATTAAAAGGATCTCCGGTTTTCCAAGGTCTATCGTTGCCAAATAAAAACTGGGAGAGAGGTTTAAATTCGCGCTTTGAGTCATGTTGAGGGCAGCGCTCTATATCAAATACTTCTTTTTTTACGGTATTTTAAAGAAGCCACCTAATTGAACAGGCTGTCGTGATCATAGACCAGCAAGCTTGCGTCTGATGGGTCTTATGGAGTCATGTGGTTATTGCGACGCGACGTCTCATTAGTGAAATTAGTAGCGCTACTCTTGGCATCGCTGGCAAAAAAAAAAAAAATCTAATATGTAGAATAAAGAGGAACAATGTAATGACTCTTGTGTAGCCCAAAGTAGTAGAATAAGGAGTAGCGTTTTTTTCTTCGCAAATCTACTCAGGTAAAAGTAAAAAGTATGGCTTAGTAAAACTACTCCTAGAAGTACATTCTTCTCAAAAAGTTACTCAAGTAAATGTTATGGAGTACATGTAACATGTTACTACCTACCTCTATGTCTTACACAGTGGTACCTCTACTTACGAATGTCTCTACATACAGAATTTTCAGGTTAAGACACTTCTTGACAGGAAAAAATTGCCTCATGTTACGAAAAAAATTTCAGGATACGAAAGCCAAAAATACAGTCTGGCTGGTCCTCGCAGCTCCCAGAGTTTACTGAACGTAACTTACTTATTGCTGCTCTGCCATTGGCTATTGCCTAGGATTCCTGGCATCCAATTGGCTAAGAGGGACCTCTTCTGTATGTGTATGTATATATGCCAGCATCCGCTTCATTCGCACCACGTGTTCCGTAAGCTTTACATGAGTGTATCAACTTGTATTCTTTACTCTATTCTTAGTTTTTTACATCATGGACAACTCTGATTTTACTTTTCTTGTGCAGTAATCTACCGGTAATTGTAACATGTATTTGTTAAATGTTTTGATGCATTTGTATGCATTATAAAAGATTTGTCAGAATTTTGGGGGGCTTGGAAAGGACTAGGGCATTTACATGGAAAACGCGTCTCAATTTAAAGAATTTTCAAGTTACAAAACTACTTTCAGAACCAATTGATTTCGTAAGTCAGGGTACCACTGTAGTTTAATTTGAATTTCATAAAAATCTTTCAAGAACTAACCAAATTTTACAGATTCTGCCAACTTGTAATATTCTCTTACTTACTTAATAACAGGAAGGCTGGATTCAGATACTATTGGAAACAAAGTACTGCACAACTTTTTTCCAAGCCTGACTTACTGGAAAACGCGTCTCAATTTTAAAAATTTTCAAGTTACGAATATACTTTGAGAACCAATTAATTTCGTACTTCAAGGTACCTCTGTAGTAGACATGTGCCGGTTACCGGTTTCACGGTTTACCGTGGTGTGAAAACGTCGCGGTTTCAAAACCACTAAAATTTTCCGTCATACCTTAGTACGGTATTCGCTATTTTTCATGTGCCAAAATGCAGCCGAAGTGGCTTGGTGCGGCAGCGCTCACCCCTTCCCGTTTGTTGCCTTGAGTGTCAGTGATGCTAGTCTGCTAAACAGCCAGCAAACCCACAAACAAATCCTCCAAACACAAGGCGTACTTTTCTTCAATTTATTGAGCACTCAAATCGTGGTGAAATATACAAATGAATACATTTAAAACGTTGTACAATTGTATTTTTCCACGTGTGATTAGGTTCAACAGGATAGCAGTAGCACCATTAAAAAGTTCGCCAAAAACAAAACGCACATTTTCCTTTCAAATTCAATATACAAACTAACTAAAACTTACAAAGACGAATGTTAGCCTAGGCTAAGCTGGGAGAGCAGCTTCGTTGTGGTTTTATGTCTCACAGCCGCTGAGTGAGAGACAAGCTTGAATGAAGGGGGGGAAGAAAAAGAATCGCGTCAAAGATCGCTAATTGAGAAAAGGAGGTCTTATTAACTTATGAATTCTTTGTTCTTTTTAACACAAAGGCATGGCATCATGTAGACTAGAGTTGACACAGTGGCTGAAAATGGCGAAACTTCACTTGAGCTTCCCCCTTAAAAAAAGTCATACAGTATATATTTTTAATTTTATTTAGAAGTCTTTTTACTCTTTATAGCAATTATTTTGTTCTTACTCTAATATTGAGCAACTTGAGCTGTGGCTGTGGGTATAATCTAGGTTCTATTTATTTTAATTTTATACAAAATATGTTATTTTTTGTTTATTTATTTTCACATTATATTCATGTTCCTATTTGCAAATATGTTTAGAAAAAAAATCCTGTTCAATGGAATTTTTTATTTATTTATTTTTTTAAACCCATACATCTCAAAATTTTGGAGCTATAATTGCAATACCGTGATACCGTGAAACCGCGGTATTTTTGCTCACGGTTATCGTACCGTGAAAATCTAATACCGGCACATGCCTACTCTGTAGTTTAATTTGAATTTCATAAAAATCTTTCAAGAATTAAACACATTTTACAGATTCTGCCAACTTGTAATATTCTCTTATGTACTTAATAACAGGAAGGCTGGATTCATATCAGATAGTATTGGAAACAAAGTACTGCAAAACTTTTTCCCAAGCCTGACGTACTGGTAATTAATTTTCATATAAACAATTTTGTGATGATTTATTTTTCCCCAAAAAATTGCACATTATACTTGAGAGGTTACAGCTTTTTAAATACTTTTGAAAGTGTATTTATTGATTTTGGCCTAAGTATAAACTCCCTAATTCTTTATTACTTGAGTTTGACAGATAACTAAAATGCTTTTCAATGATATGTAGTATTTTTTTCAGTAATGGTTTTGTTGAATAATTGACCTTTTATTTTTTTGCAGATGGAACGCTGAATATTTGACTGATTTTACACATTTCTTTTGTTCAATATTTTAGTTTACTACCTAAATGAACCTAAATGACATTTGTGGAACATTTGATGGATTTATGCCAGAAAAAGTTTGTGTAACGATTGGATGGGAACACTTTGTCTACCCTTCTATTCGTAGATAAGATTAAACAGCGTTCCAGTTGTCATGTTGGTAATCTCCTCGTTCACCTCCCACGCTCCACCTGGCATGCTTGGTGTCTGGAGGCCATGTTAAGCTAACCTCAGTGGGCTGCCCTCCATATGGAGATCTAATAGGCTTAAACTTAATTGCATGCTGGTTGACAATGGAGATCTAAACATGAACAATTGTCCACCATGTTCTGATATTTGAAGGCGGAGCCTCTAAAGTCCAATCTTATTTTGAAGTAAAAGTCCACAATTTACAATTATGATTCACAAGACAAATTTCAGGTACAAGCAAAATAGTATTTTTATGTTCTTCTCAATGCAGTATTATTCAGAGTACCATGTTTTTGAATTGTACTGACACATTAAATGAAGTCCTGCACAAAAAAAGTTTCCCCTTTTAGGTAATGTAATGCCCTCACATGTGGGCAAGGAGAGCCACAGTTTCAATTTATTTAACGGGACAAACAATCAGTTATGCAAAAAAAAAAAAAAATCAGACAGAATGCTGTTTCCTGCTGCTGATCTATTTACTGTAATTTTTGCTCTATAAGGCACAGCTGACAATAAGCCGCCACCCCACAAATTTGACACGAAAACTGCATTTGTTCATAGATAAGCTGCACTTGACTATAAGCCACAGCTGTCCTCACTGTATTATGAGATAATTACACCAAAAGATTTTAACCGGTAACACTTTATTTGACAGCGGCATCGTAAGACTGTCATAAGACCAAATGAACCATCATGAAGCTTTGAACCAATTGGCTGCAAAGCTTCATTTCTTTAAGAAGCTTCAATTTGACCATCACTGTTCTCTTGGGGGAGACAGACAGCCTCTGCTGCCAACAATGTTGTCATCCAATATGCCTCCTAGCATGCATTGCAGCGCTACATATGTAAATAATAACCAAAATTCATGTTCTGTGCTAATTATTTCTTCAGTTACTTTTCCAGTTGTTTCATTAATTGCTAGTAGTAGTCATGGTATTTGGTAACACTTTATTTAACAGTGGCGCCATAAGACTGTCATTAGTCAATCATAATTATGACATGATGGCACTGTCATGAGCATTAATAAATGCTTATAACAGATGTCATTTAGTGTTACCCAGCAAATTATCTCAGTTTTGAATGAATACAAAAGATTCAAGCTGGACATAAATGGAGTTAGTGACATAATTTGCTGGATGACACTTATTAATGACCTCTGTCATAAGCATTCATTCATGCCCATGATATTGTCATGTCATAATTATGACGGTCTTATGACGACACTGTTAAATAAAGGGTTACAGATTAACCCAAATAAATAAACAAATAAGCCACACTGAGCTATAAGCCACAGGATTCAAAATGAGGGGAAAAAGTAGCATCTTATAGCCCGAAAATTATAGTAAATCTAGATCTGGAGGAAATTCTTGAGGCTTCTCCCCTCAGAGTACCCATCCAACATACCAATACTACAGTATACAGTATGTTGGGTCATTCCAGAATCGGAGGATATTTAATGTCCTACCCATCAAATTTTGAATAAGCCACGAAATACTAAAACATGCAGTTCCTGTGTAAATCTACTTGTCCTAAAACAAAATTGTAAAAAATGAAGAGAAACCAAGTATGGAAAAAAAAAGTACCCCACAAAAATGCAATTTTCTCTTCCCACCTCCCTCTAATGATCAGATTGACTTACACGTGATAAAAACATTACATATCCATCTATACTTTGTCATAATTTCACAGGTTGAAGGCAACCTGTCATGTCTCAAGTAGTTGTGGTTCTTCTTCTTGTTCTTGCTAAAATTTTGCTGCTTCGAGGATTCGTTTAATTAGAGTGACGTTGTGATGGTTTGTTTTGAAAGTGTTGCATTTAGTTTTATTGATTTAGGTGGACACTGCCCTTTAGCGGCAATGGTGAATGTGCCATAACTCATCTAACATTTAGAGAGATTAAGACCAACATAAGATTGTTTTTGAAGTTTTTGTTTGAGCTAATATGTTTGTTTATGCATTCGTTATTTAGTTTAGAAATATATTTTGCTGTTTTTTGTGGGAATATGTGTTTGAACGATTGGTTAAGAGCATTGTAAGAAAACGTTAGCATATTATAGCATTTAAGATAGCGGATTTTTGCTATTCAAGTTAGCCAATTGTTTTTTGTTGATACCATTTGAGGCTAAACTCAGGTATTTTAATGTATTTTTCAATGCATGTATTGCTCTTCTGAAATGAAAGTGTGATTCTGCATCGTTTGAAGAAACACTAAGGAATTTTATTTTGTAATTGTATTTAGTGCTCTTTTGAAAGTTTTTGTATGAGCTAATGTCTTTTTATAGCATTCGTAATTCCAAACTTTTGAACGGTAGTGTAGGTATTCTTAGCCGTTTTTTTTTTTTGTGGCAATATGTGTTTGAACCATTTGTAAAAAAAAAAAAAAAAAAAAAAAAAAAAATTAGCATTTTATAGCACTTAAGCTAGCTGACTTTTGCTAAGTAAGTTAGCCAATTGTTCTTTTGTTGTACTTTAATCTTCATTTATTTATTCTTTTAATGCCGTTTGAAGATCAGCTCAGGTATTTTAATTTTTTTTGTTCCTTTTCCGATTAGTCGATGATTCCAACTAACTAGTTCATCGATTAATCGACTACTAAAATAATCGATAGCTGCAGGGTCCGTGTCTCTTTTGGTAATTGGATATTACATAAATAGAAAAATAGAAAAAAGGCTGGTTATTTGGTTTTCGTTTTAAAACGGAAAAATCTAAATTGAAATACAGCTTGATTTTCTTGCTTCTTATCTAGAACGAGTAAGGAAAAGTCCCAAAACAGTGTGATTTTTAAATTTTAAATTCTTTACCCAAAATAGAATTTAGCACGAGACAAAAATCGAAAAATGGTCCGTATATTTGTTTTTAGTTACCAGAAGTTCTCCTACTGACCAGGAGATGGCGACAGCTTGACGCCAACACATATGCCTGCCATCCGTCGGTCTTTGTCAGTCACGTGCCCAAACTAGCGGACGCGCCCCCAGGCGCCATTTTGGGTGTACCGCGGATGTAAACAAACCAGAGCAGGAGGAGCCAGGGAAGCAGTGAGTTTTTAAACCGTTTTAAAACTTTTTGCTTCAAGCATGAGAGGATACCGTACAGGGACAAACTTATCAAGGAGGCCAGGGATCGGTATTTGGCTAAATTGTCGACTATCAATAATATAGATCCGTACGACCTCCCTACAAAAGAATGGAGCTCCGACGCCACATTACTGCCTCCAACTTCATCGCTGGATATAACAAACTACCTCGTTTACGGTATCATTGCTTACACATATGAACAGTTTAAACTATAAATCTCTCGAAGCTCACGGACATTTCTCGAATGGCTGGGTGCAGGATCTCTCAGCATTTCGACCGCAGGACTGCGACAACACGGAACGCTAAAGAAGACTTTTGGATCTGCTCTCGTTGCTCCTCCAAGAAACATGATACAGCTCTCACTTGAACCATAGACCATGCTTGAACATTGTTGAACTTGAATTGTAAATGGTGTTATACTTATATAGCGCTTCCTTGAATATCATCTTAAACATCACATGACTAAAACAGGTGAAGGAACTGTCATAATGACATGCAAATTCATGTATAGTGCACAATATATTGTTTCAGTGTTGACATTGCCATGTAAAGATGTGCACTTCTCTCAACGCAGGACTTGACATGTGAAGTGGGACAAATTTACTTGAATACGTTATTCTACAACTAGTGTTATTTTACTTCGTATGCACACTTTATATTTCCTTGTATTGCTATTTTCTGTTTACCATTGTGTTGCTGCTGTTTTGAGAATTTTAGTAAAAATTATACATCTAAAAAAAGTAAAACTGTAAAGCTTCTCGTTTTGTTAGCAAACATCGTATTTCCTATTCAGTGTTAATCTCCACAAAATTGAATGTAATTAGTAAAGAACTTTTCATTATCAAAACCAACACTGGTTCTTTATGTACTTGAGAGGCAGAGAGTCAAGAAGACATCAAAATTGTCATTGACATACTTTATTAAACAGGTGATCTAAAAACGTATAAAAACTTTGCTTGTACAAATACTACAAAAAGAAAACTAATTGTATTAAACTATTGTTGGGCAATGGTTTGTCAGTGCACAGCACACAGTGACAACCTTATCCAACATTCTGGCTTCTTCACCTTCACATGGAAAAATCATGTTTATGGGCATGGTTCCTGCTAAGAGCTTATACTTCTGACAAACATTTCAGATGACCCTTTAAACATGGATTCTCAAATTTGATAAGAAACAAATGGCTCCCTTGAGTGTAATACCTATTAAGTACTTTAGTGTGGTGGTGCTTGTTGCTAGAAAACATTTGGGCACATGTTTTCATATTTGATGGTTTCTCAGTGAAATTTTCAAAACAGTCAATAATCACTGGCACTCTGTTTCCAAAGGCCTCCACAAACTGGTGAGGCATAATTGTGTGCAGAGCGTCTCTACCTGGCCATACAATCGAACGCCTCAATTTTACACACAATGTCACATCCTGACTGGTGTTGTGTGTCTCATCCTCTGTGATTAGCTGATCACCTTCTTCAGCTTCATGTGTCCCCTCTTCAGTCTGTAGCTGACCATTTTCTTCTCCAGCATCAGGTGTCCCCTCCTTATTCTGTTGGTGACTGTTTATTTCACCAGGCTCAGATGGTCTCTCCTTGGTCTGCAGCTCTTCAATGTTTGCATCCTGCTGGACCCCCATTTCTGGTGCTTGCAGTCTCTCTTTCCGTAGCTGCTCACGCCTACTTGCAGAGCGTGCAGTGTATGTCGGTGTAACAGATGTGTGTCCCAGATGTAGGTGACCACTGACCAGTCTGGGTCAGTCTCCATCATTTCATAAGCTGGTTCACCTGCAATCACGTTACATTTTATTTTGAAAGCTAGGTAAGATTGGATGTTTCCATGGCATTTCACAATCGTAACCACTTAATTAGAAATGCTACCATCCTATCATATCACAAAACTCACGCATTGATAAATATTTCTGTGCATTTTTGCTGTTTATCTTTCAAATCATTCACTCTGTAATGTTTTTATGAACGATGACTAAATAAACTCTGATTTATCACGAACAGTTTAACCCATTTCCACTGCCCCCCTCTTTGCCTGTAGTTTACAACTGAAGCTAGCTAGCTAAGGTTAGCCAATGAGAAAATAGCGACTTTAGAAAGCAAAAAAAAACAGCATTCAGTATCCATACTTAAACAAAAAAACTGACTTGCCTTTATGAAAATGCCGAGAGTAAACACGCATGAAGGGAGATATGGTGTTGAAAGTGATGCCCTTCCGTCTCACCGCTCTGACCCAGGCCATCCGACGCCGCTTCGTTCGTTCAACCTGCTGTCCATATCCTCTTTTCCAAGTGGGAAAACGAAAAAATCTTACGTCGTAGTGCCATTTTTGTCTTGTGATTTAGTATGGCAGCCTTTCACACAACACGAGTGTCCCATTTTATCAAAGACAATAATGAAAGCAGACGTTTATCACTGTTCAGTTGTTTACATCCAAAATGGCGATTCGACCCACAATGCACTGCAGCTTTTGCAAGTGTTACGTCACCTGACAAAGACCGGATGGCAGACATATGTGTAGGCGTCAAGCTGTCGCCATCTCCCGGTCAGTAGGAGAACTTCCGGTAACTAAAAACAAATATACGGACCATTTTTCAATTTTTGTCTCGTGCTAAATACTATTTTGGTTAAAGAATTTAAATTAAATATTAAACTGTTTTGGGACTTTTCCTTATTCGTTCCATATAAGAAACAAGAAAATCAAGCTGTATTTCAATTTTGATTTTTCCGTTTTAAAACGAAAACCAAATAACCAGCCGTTTTTCTGTTTTTCAAACTCGTTTCAAAACGTAATATCCAATTACCAAAAGAGACACGGACCCTGCAGCCCTACTTTTAATGTACAGCCAGTAAAAATGAATTTCCCCACTGGGACCAATAAATCAAAACCAAATCAAATAAATACATTTTAAAAAGGCCAATTCAGATCTGTTTAAAAATAACGATATGTGTATTTTTCAATCACCATAGGTTTGACAACTATGATGTGCAGTCAACGCTCACTGAGTGGATGTCGGGATGTTTAAAAATTCAACTCTCCCTCCAGGAGCCGCAGGAGGGCATGCACGAGAAGGGGGATGCGTCCAGTGTCACGCCCCAGGAGAAGGCGTGTACGGAGCGCATGAACCTGCACGACATCTTTTTTTCCAATGAAGAGTATTACAGTAAGCTTGAGGATCTGAAGAAGGCTCACCTGCGCACTATGGCTGAGCTGGAGAGCATGTACCACCACAAAATGCAACTGCACAATAAGGCGGGCTCACCCTACATGCACCAACGACAGCATGGGTCAGTCGCAAAGCACTATAGATGTGTATGGAATGGGGGGAGGATCAATACTAACTAGTGTTGTATCGGTCGCGAACGATTCGTTCTTTTTGAACGAATTGTTTGGGTGAACGAGACCGAACTAATCACCATCTGCACTGATTCGTTCTATGAAGTTGGTGGCGCTTGTTCGCTGCGTGGGAGGGCGTTGAGCAAGCGGCAGCGTCTTCTGACATCGCACACGACCAATCAGACGCCAGCCTCATCGCGGGCAGGGGAGGGAGCGGAAACAGAATCATGGCGTATGTCACTCATTTCCACGTGTGGCCAATAAGCAGCCAGCGTGCAGGCAGGGGGGAAAGAGTGAGTTTTGTCACTTCCCGTTCAGTGATTCGGTCCTCCGGTTCCTGACCTAGCTTGCTGCTAACTTGACTTTCCAGTAATGACTATGCGGTGAACGAGTCATAAAATGAAAGGAAACGACTTTGTCACATATTTGTTAACGTGGAGCCTATCAAATGCTGCTCAAAAAGACAAAAACACCACACAAATCTAGCGAGCATGGTTTAGTGTTCTACTTTTCTCAACAGACTCGGGACTGTGCCTATGACGATATACTATCAAATTTACAGTAATTTAAAACACGCGTAGCTACGAGGCAAGCAAAACCTGAGCTGCGGTCGCGTGACGGCAGTGAAGCGGGCAGAGAACTGTCACTATATGGAGGCTTCATGGCAGCGATATGTACCTCATATGTGCACAGAAAAAAAATAATATTTAGTATGATCACCATAATACTGATTTGCAATGAAACTGTATATACATGTCAATTTTTTCCGAGTGTTTTTTTTTTTTTTTTTTCCGTGTCAGAGGGTGTCGGTTGGTTTGACAAATTATGTCAATCCGTCCATCATGTGCTACTCAAGCGCCCCAAAAACAAAGCGCGCGGACACGGGAGATGTCGCAATATGTCTACATTTTTCTTAACAGACTAATGAGAGTAGAAAGGCGAAATCATAAAGCAAACAATTATTTCTCGTCAGCATTTGACGATCTGAGATGCGGGGACGACAGGGGAGCTGACCGGATTATTTTATTTATTAATACCAGTGCAAAAATTCAAAACGATCATCTTAATAATAAAAAACAAAAATACAACAGAGCGAGAGGTTAATATGATGTGTTGGCCGTTCCATAATTAGAAATTAAACTTTCGATTTATTTTTATTTTCGTGACAGCAGGCATGCCGCGTTGGCTGTTAGCAGCAGCATTGTATATGTGAGCAAGATCATGCTAAAGAAAGTCCGTGCGCCCCCGACCCCAAACCCCGACTTCCCCCTCAAAAGGAAAATGTTTAACCGTGTCCTAATTCGAAATGCAAGCACGAGCCATGACTTTGAGCCCATAGAACTAGGACAGACGACGCGGAAGTTCTCCCTCGCTTTTGCAGCAGCGGGAGGGAGACGAGGCTGTCTCTGAGAGCAGAATGATATCGCCTGTCACTCATTTCTGAAACTACGACGAGTGGTCAATGTGCAAGAGAGGAAAGGAACCAAGCAATGTCACTTCCCGTTCAGTTATACTGCGAAGCGGTCTTTGGTGATTCGTTCGGCAACGTCACTTCCCGTTCACTAACCGAACGATTCATTTGGGTGGGGAGGGAGATGAGGGGGGCGAACGATTCGTTGAACGATTCGTTTGAACGAATCGTTTTACTGAACGAACCGGAATGGATTCGTTTACTCAAGTGAACGACAGATCCCGTCACTAATACTAACCACAGACAGTAGATCATTAAAAAAAATCGAGAAGGGTCCGGCTGCGGCCCGTAATACTAGCCAACCACACCCCGTGCTTTCAATGACTAATCAGATCAAGTGCTCGTCATTCGCCAACCACGCCCACTGCTTTCAACGACCAATCAGATCAACTAGCATTCGTCATCCGCCAACCATGCCCACTGCATTCAACGACCAATCAGATCAAACGTTCGTCATCAGCCAACTGTGCCCCCTGCTTTCAATGATCCTAACTGTTATGTATAGGAATGAATAGATATGTTAATTATGGATGACCCATATGCATGTAAAACCTTTTAATTAAGAACCTGATTACCCACAATTCACTCCAAACCTAACTAGAGGGATTTGAGCCCTAAACCATAGACTTCACTATCAGTGGACGGGGCTCAGGGACGATCCGTAGGGGGCCTATTAAAATTAAAATATTTTCAAAACCAAAGCTGCTAGCGACCTAAAACCAAAACAGGCACTTATACACTCATATATATGAGTCTCCATGAGCAACATAAAAAAATTTAAAGTCGTTCTCTGATAAAATCCCAATTACTGGTATTTATTTTTAATACAACTATAACAAAATGTAAATTGGCTATAAAATTCTCAAGTTTTACGCTAGATGCACAAAAATCACCAAATGCAAAGATAATCACCTATATTTTCAGGATCAATAGCAATATTTAACATAAAAGTTTTTGCCCAAAATAGCATCTTTTTTTTTTTTTTTTAATTTAGTAAAGTTAAAGTTTTCAACAGCTAATAAATCACTCAGTTTTCACATCAGAAACTTATTACTTGAGGAAAGCATGCAGAATCATCTTAATTTTACTCAACGAAAGCAAAATTTGCCTTTTTCTGTATACAATCACATATTATTTAGGTTGTATACCGCTATTGTGTACATACAAAATCCAACATGGCGGCCATCACAAAACAAAGAGCTTTTTAAGTTGAAAACTCTCGCAATTAAAGGCTTAAATCGCGGAATTTCTATAGATATATACGTAAAACAGTCTAGATTCTTGGTTAAAAGCAAAAAACGGGCAGTTATGGTTCATTTTATGTAAATATTTCAAGCAAAAGTTACGGTATTGTGTAATCCAACATGGCAGCAGTCACGAAACAAAGACCTTTTTAAGTTGAAAATTCTTGTGAATAAATGCTTAAATCACGGAATTTCTATAATTATGAACGTAAAATAGTCTAAACTATTGGTTAAAAGCAAAAAAATTGGCAGTTATCATTCATTTTACGTAAATATTTCAAGAAAATAGTTACGGTATTGTGTAATCCAACATGGCGGCCGTCAAGAAACAAAGAGCATTTTAAGTTGAAAATTCTTGTAAATAAATGCTTAAATCGCAGAATTTCTATAGATGTGAACTTAAAACTTTCTAGATTCTTGGTTAAAAGCAAAAAAAACGGGCAGTTATCGTTCATTTTACGTAAATATTTTAAGCCAAAGTTACAGTATTGTGTAATCCAACATTGCGGCCGTCAAGAAACAAAGATCTTTTTAATTTGAAAATTCTTGTAAATAAATGCTTAAATTGCGGAATTTCTATAGATATGAAGGTGAAACGGTCTAGATTATTGGTTAAAAGCAAAAAACGGGCAGCTATCGTTCATTTTATGTAAATATTTCAAGCGAAAGTTACACTACTTTTATCCATTGATTTTTTTTTACAACGTTTCAAAGTGCATGCATGGTGCTATTCAATATAATAATTACCTTGAAACCTCGGCCAAATCACTCTTGAGACACTTCTGCCTGCTTGCATGCAGTAAAACCTTCATCCTATTTCAACCTAAATCAGGTATTAGAACGCAGCATGTGTTTGAGTTCATCACAATGAAAGCCAACTCAACGTTCTGCCCTGGTCGGTCCCCTTACGGGAATGCATGGCGCAATGTCTGTGGGAGCTGTCTTGTCAACTGATGGTGGAGTCTATGCCTAAACATAACTAGTCTTCCTTATGAATAGAAAATTATACATTTCTTTAGCCCTAAATTTACCGTAACTAGACCTTAGAATAATATGATTTATATAATCCTATCGAAAATGTAACCATATGACTTCAAAAGGATTAAAATATCTAGTTCTAAATATATCTAGCTTTTGTCCTTTGCTTTCAACGAAAAAATCAGATCAAGCATTTGTCATCCGCCAGCCACGCCCCCTGCTTGAGTACCGCGGGACACAGCTGGACCTACTTGAAAAAAATCTGTAGATTGAGTCCTCCTCCTCACTAATTGGCGCTAAATTGGCCTATTGACAAGTCAACAGATCATCATCGTGGGCGCCAAAACTTTATTTTTTTAAAATATTGCTGATCATTTTTTAGACAGTTTGCCTAATATTAAACATAACTTTGTACTTCCTAAAACAGTATCAATAGAAGAAAAATTTTGAAAATCATACCAACAAAATTGTTTTTTTGCCCATTGGCGGAGTTTGACTTTTGTTGTAGGGAGGGCAAAACATGTCGATGACCCCAAAACGCAGTGTCAGCAATAAAATTAACTTACACTATAAATCCTCGGTTAGTAGCTTTGCCCATGCTTGTAAATACAGGCATCCCAGCTGTGTGTGTGTGGTTTTTTTTCTGTATTACCTAGTGGAAAAGAAGACTATGGTACACTAGGTGGTTGCACTGTTGTACAATTAACGTCCTTTGTGGGGCAAATTGAAACGCCACTCACCATTTGGCGGTGCTCTCCGGCATTTCATGGTCCACATCTTCAATCCTCAGTAGTTGTTGTCGCTTTTGAAAGCTTAGGTTTGAAAAAAATATGTATATCCATCTTGCGTCTTCTGTTCTCTGGTGGTTTTGGCTAAGCAAAGCAAATGGCCATCAAAGGCGTTAGTCACATGATCGGTTTGAAAAATAATTTTGACCCATTATAAAAAATGTTTTTTTTAATTGTTCATTTAATTCATTTTTGTTGTTTGTTTTATTGGTTTGCAAATTTTGTAGACAACATTTTAGCAGCAAAGTCTTAATTTTAAATTCATGTATACTATAGGAAAGTCAATTACATGCAATGACACTTTTTGGCCACAAGGGGGCCTGTGCCCCCTCCCCCCCAACCTCCACGTATGCTTTAGCCCCGAATCATAACATTTCTACTGAGAAATTATGCTTTAAAAAATGTATTCTTGTAAGATCAATGTAGATATTTTCGCTCTTTTACATGAAAATTTACTACTAAAAACTAAAACATTTTGATTCTTGGATTTTTTTTGTATTTAAAACATTTTTCATAATTACAATATTTCTTTTCACACAATCTTTTTTTAACAGTAACAACTCGTTAGCTTGTATGTATTAACTATAAAAATTTCAATGAAGCTTCAAAATGATACCCACATAAATGCATCCGTTTATTGGACACTTGAATAGTACACATGTTACTGATCCAATAGTGTAGTAAAAATTTGGGCAGCTCTAATATTGTCTATATTTGAATGTTTCAACAACAACAGCGGTGGGTCACAACATCTGAGAAAATCTCGCTCTGCCGCGGAGCTCCTCAGAGATTTAGGGACGATTACGTCATCTTCGTCCGATGAGGCAGAAGAAGTGGAGAAAGGCCAGCTGTTCTCCCCCAAAGAATACATCAAAAACATGTGGACCGACTTCAAGTTGTCACCTAGGACGCGCCACCTATCCACATCACTGCCAGGAGACCACAGCGACCTCCAGCCTCGGCGAAGGACCGGTCAACACGAGGTGAGCATCTCGGTTCCCAAGGTGACGGTCCCTAAGCCCTTCCAGATGACACTACGCGAGGCGGAACGCCGGCGGTGTGGCATCAAAACGCGTTCTGAGGTTGAGCTGGAAAACGCCGAGCTGAGGCGGCAACTGGAGGAGATGTCCGAGTGCCACAAGAAGTTTCGCGCCAGCCCCGTGCCGGCGCACCTTCACCTGCCGCTGTATGAGGAGCTCCAGGAACGCCAGGAACGACGCAGAAACATGCGGGAAGAGCGCCATCTCAAAACCAAGGTTGCAATAGTTTGGGGTTTTTTGTTTCTACATTGTTTCATGAAAAGAAATCTTTGACTTGTTCTACCTGGAATTCGATCATTTTTTTGCCCCAATATGGTCATGTAATAGGTGAAATGAATTTTTTGTTTTGCAAGACAAAACAAAAATATAGACCTAGCAAGTGCTTGTACAGTACACAGTTACAGTTGATTTCTTGATCATAATTGTAATAAACTTGCTGGGGACTTTATCCAAGCCTTTCAGCTTTCTGGAGAGGGAGCGTCTGAAGAAGGAGCAGCAGCAGAAGCAACAGAAAGAGCAGGAGCAGCCTGTTCAGCCAGAACGGCCAAAGCCCTTTAAGGCCAAGCCGGTGCCCAAGTCGGTGTACGCGGCGGCGGCGGGTG
Organism: Corythoichthys intestinalis; assembly: GCF_030265065.1. Taxonomy (NCBI): domain Eukaryota; kingdom Metazoa; phylum Chordata; class Actinopteri; order Syngnathiformes; family Syngnathidae; genus Corythoichthys; species Corythoichthys intestinalis. The sequence continues at coordinate 49,430,821 of NC_080402.1, forward strand.
AGCTGAAAAAAGAGGAGCAGCTCTTCCGATCCATGAAGAAGCAGATGAGAGCCGAGCAGATGCTTCAGAGCGCCGCCGCGCCCCCGAGCACGCTAACCAAAAGACTGGCGGCGAGCAAGAAGAGCAAAGCCCAGCCCCAGACATTCACCCACCGCCCGCACATCAACAAGGACATGCCCGACCACAACAACACCTTCAGACGCTTCCAGAAACGCATGGAGAGGAACAAAGAGGTGAAGCCCACCACGGTGTGTGAGCCTTTTCAGCTGAGAACGGCCAAGATCTCGCATCGTGAGCGCACCCCGGCCGAGAAGCAGCAGAACAGCCCGCAGATGCATCGCTGGCCGTACGTTAAGAGCTCCAATACGGCAAACTCCAGCCTCTGCTCGTCCCTCTCGGGGAGCATGGAGCTCCTTCCGGCAAAGGACACGGATGCCACAAAGAAACGACACGAGGCCGTGAGGTACTCCTGCAGCACCCTTGAAACCTCCAGTTCCTCCTCCTCCTCTTCCGTAGACCACAACCTTTCTAGCGACCGCGACAGTGACTGAGTCCACTCCCGAGGACCCCTTAAACCCAATCCTTGTCCCTCCAGAAGCTCACTTAGATCCCTCAAACAAGTTCATCCAGTAAGTAAAATACACTGACATAGCCCTTTTCACTTTGCTTTACAGCAGTGATCTAAAATGTGTGGCCCTGGGGTCATTTGAGGCCGACTGGACAATTCAGGGTGCCCCCCCCCCACCAAAAAAAAAAAAACGGGAACGTTTTAACAATCCAATAAAACCAAGAGTGAAGGAAGAAAAGCATTGTATCTTAGGGCTGCAACTAGGCATGTGCCAGTGTGAGATTCTGACAGTATGATAACCCTAAGCCAAAATATCACGGTTTCAAAGTATCACGGTATTGCAGTTGCAGCTCTAAAATGTGTTACTCTGAGATAGCTGCGTTTAAAAAGAAAAACTTGTTTCCATTGAACAGGATTTTTATTTTTCACAACATATTAGCAAATTGGATCTTAGTATAAGTATTACTGTAATCTTAAGTTAAAATAAATAAATAATAATCCACTGAAATATTCTAAACAAAGTATAAATGCGGTCTTTTAGGTGTGCCTAAACTAGCGGTGCAACGGTTTGCGGTACAGAGCCGAACCGTACGGTTCGCCCTGTACGGTTCAATACGCCTTTATGAACCGCGCCTTTTCGGTTTTGCAATTAATGTATTCCGAACGCTTGTGGAATGAATTGATCGAGCTCTGTGTGTCTGCGTGTGAGACGTGACGCACCGCTGTGGAGAAATTCCCGCCCCGCAATTAAATGTCGGATCGCTGTCAAGCACCTGTGTAATAGAAGCCGAGTAACGCCCTCTCTCGCTTATGAGCGAAGTGAAAGTGAAACAAGAAAGAAACCTATAGCAAGCGGAGGAGTGGAGAGACCGAATTTTGAGGAAGCACCGGCGTCTTTCAAATCTGCGGTGTGGCAACATTTTGGTTTCCCCGTGGACTACAATGCGGAGGGAGAGAAAATATTGGGGAAAAAAATTGTAAGCATTGCTCAGCGCTTGTTCCCCACGCTAATGGCAACACTTTTGTAACATGACTCCGGCATCTTAGCCGGCATCACCCACAGATATTACTTTCTCAGGACAGGACAACCCCGAAGATGACACCAGTCAAAACACATGGCGGGCTTCGTTAATTTATTTGCAACGCTTGACCCGCGTTACATTGTTCCCTCGCGGACATATTTCTCCAACAACGTAATCCCCGACATTTATGAAATGGCACACAAAGCCATTGAAGATAGTTTCGACCTGACCACTGATAGTTGGATGTCCCATGCTACATACAGAGTGCTAATACCTAACTGTGACGGTCCACTATAATTCATACCTGTCAAGTTGTACGGTCTCGTCGTAATTTGTACAAGTGAGCACTGATTTTTAAATGTGTACGTTACGTTCAAAATCTGCACATTTTTCGTGCATTACGTTTTTTTTTTTTCATCCGTTCGGATTTGGTCACCGTTTCTGCAATGAGACAATGTTCGTTAATACGTTGGTTGAATGATGCGAGAAAAGTCAGACACGGAGAGGGAAGAGTCTTTGTTGAGACGCTGTAGCAAACGCGATGCTAGGCTAGGTGGCTCCAATATTTCCTGACTGTAGCTGACAGCCAGTGTTGTTAATCTTACTGAAAAAAAGTAATTAATTATAGTTACAAATTACTTCTCCCAAAAAGTAATTGCGTTAGTAACTCAATTACCTGAATATAAGAGTAATTAGTTACTTGGCAAAGTAATTGGTGATAATTACTTTTTTTTTTCCCCTCAAAAAAAAAAAAAAAAAAAAAAAAAAAAAAACATTGGCCACACTATGTGAAGTTTTTTGTGAAGGTTTTTGGTACAATTGGCCCGAGCCCAATTCTTTACCCTAATTTACCCTTTACCCTGAATCAACTGTTAAAAGTTGTTAAAATTGCTCCCATTATTGCATTAGTACTTTTGACATATGAAAATTTTAAAACTGTTTCATTATTTAAAGATAGATTCAAGTCAAGATTTTGCCTATTTAGAAGTATTTTAGATAAAAAGTTACTTAGGTTCGCTAGGAAGGTTCTCTACAAGAGAGCCGTCCTAAAAAGTCTACTGCTTTAAGATGGCGGCTGTCTACTAACTCATTTAGTGCCATGTCTGTCACTTTGCATCTAGTTATATCTATGTACAGTGCATGTGATATCTACCATGTCTACCATATCTACCATAACACGCGGGCGTAGTTTGTACTAGCTATCGGCTACAACATGTATTATTGGAGCTACCTAGCATCGCGTTTGCTCGGCGTCACAACTTTCTTGTCTCCTCCCTACTCCTGCTCTGCTCTGTCGTCTCGGTGAGTCCGTTTCCCTCAGACTTTTCGACCAATATAGTAACGCATAGTAACGCATGCCTTTCCGTCCTCAGTAACGGTAACGGCGTTGCCAAGATGAGAAAAGTAATTAATTAGATTACCCACTACTGAAAAAAAAATAACGCCGTTAGTAACACCGTTATATTGTAACGCCGTTATTAACAACACTGCTGACAGTATACAATCTACGCCTAGATATCTCATGCATATAGAACTACATGCGAAATGACAGACTCGGTAGCGTTAGTAAACAGCCGCCATTTTAGAGCAGTAAACCTCTCAGAAAGGCTCTGTTGTAGTAAACCTTCCGAGCGAACCTAAGACACTTTTCATCTAAAATACTCCTAAATCGGCAAAATCATGACTTGAGTCTATCTTTAAAGGATGAACAGTTTTAAAAATTTTCATTTGTCGAAAGTAGACAGAAGGGAACTAATGAAAAAACGGGGAGCAATTTTATCATCTTTAACGGTTGATTCACAACATTAAATGACCTCCAAACATAGAAAAGGTTACAATGTTTTTGGGTTTGTTTGTTTTTTTCATGAAAGGTATCACCAGTTACTTTGCCAAGTAACTTTTTTACTACTGTGTGTGTATTTCAGTAGTCAATCACTACACTAGCCAAAGAGCTAAGAGGCATTTAAACAGTCGAAAATTTTTACATTTTAAGTGTTTCATTTTTTAAAAAGCAAAATAAAGGCAGTTTAAAAAAAACAAAAAAAACTAAAACCGAACCGAAACCGTGATCCCAAAACCGAAGTTCAAACCGAACCGTGGGCTAACTGAAGCGTTGCACCCCTAGCCTAAACCCAAAGCTCAACATTATTATTATCAGTCATGACAGAACATTACTCCTCAAGTTCAGCATTCGCTTCAATGATATCTGGCGCCGTCTAGCGTCGTGAATGGGTATAATGTCTAGACCTCGAATATAAGACGACTCCCAATTTTTCAGTCTTATTTCAATGCAAAAAACACTGTCTTATATACGGGCCAATTCGGTAATAACGTTCTGAGTATAAAGCATAAAAAGAATTTAAAAGTGCTGCTAATTGACATTTTGTATAGTGTGGGCAAAGCGCTGATATAAATTGAGTCAATGGCTCGTTTATTTTCGTTAAACTATACAACAAAATCGAAGAAGGAGGAGGCATACGCTATTGAATGTTCTTTTTTTTTTTTTTTTAAATAAACAGTTGTTCATGAATAAAATACAAATCCGATTTCAAAGCATACTCTCTTGTATGATAAATTACAGTTTGGATGAGAGTTTGTGTTGAAAGGAAACTATAAACTGTTATATGAATGGGTTTATGTGCGTGGTTTATTTATAGAAAGAAATAAGACAAATTTACTATTTAACAATAGCTCAAGTGCTAATATGCTTCTCCAAAACACTATACAAATGTTAAGAAACTGTTTAGCATAATCGATAACTAGGTTAGTGCTCCGTGCTAGCAAAGAATGCAAAGAATACGATTGGCTTCATTTACTAACTGCTGATGGAGGCACACTGGATCTAACAACACAAAAGTCTTAACTCTCAGATCAATAACTGCCCTCTCTAACTCTCGCCACTTCATAAAGTTATTGATTCGGCAACCCAATCTGAGTGTAGCAGTGAACTCTCTCTTTCTTGCTCTAATCACTAATGCGCGCTTAGCCTCACATTACACACGAATAAAGACCCAAACGGGACTGCTCATAGCTACGGACAAAAATTGATTAGCAAATTTGTTGGCAACTGATTTACTAATTTATTGAATCGATTAGTTGTTGCAGCTTTATTGTATTCATAGTAACTGAAACCTTAAAACATGTAATTTAGGAAACAATTATGGAATTTTCATTTAAAAATGACATCCTCCTGCATGACTGCATTTTTTAGATCTGCTGTGGGCCCCCGTTTAAAAAAACGCATGTATTCGTACAGGAGGATGCCATTTAATTTACGTCATTTTAGAAAGAAAAAAATCCCTCATTGTTTCTTAAATAGCATGTTTTATGGTTTCAATAACTAGAAAATAGCTTTTCTTCCATCACTCTTGGTTTTAATTGATTGTTAAAAAGTTTTTTGGATCATTGTATTTTGTGGCCTGCAGCATTTCATCAAAATTATGTGTTCAAGTGGCCCTTGACTATGGTGTTTTCCGTTTTATTGTATTTCCATTTATTTTTTCTTCTACTAACAGTACAAGCTGGTCAAGCTCATCACAGTTTTTGTTAGTTGAAGTAATTTAGCAACGGTAGATCCCAAATATCAAGTGCAAGAAAAATCCTGGAACCCAGTCCTAGACATGTCTCTCTTAAAACATCTCACGAAGAAAAAAGTTGGTGACGAGAGGAGCCATTGTTAGGAAATTTTGGAGTCAGAATGTTTTTGTTTGTTTGTTTGTTTGTTTGTTTGTTTGTTTGTTTGTTTTGGTCTTGCTGACCACAGGGACACCCCTTTTTTAATGCAGGGGGAAAGTTAAAATACTAAAGGTTAATAAGTTTAAACTTATTAATAAAGATTGGATTAGTTTTACTTTTATTTCAATACTTGAAACCATTTTTGTGGAATCTTTAACGCATCCCAGATTCTACTTTAGGTGCACCACCAGATAACTTGAATTCGAGACAGTATTCCAAAATGCCACAATTGGACGCCAAATTTATTGATATTCGCTTATGCCTTGTAAAAAATATTGTAAAATTGTAAAAAAAAAAAAAATGTACAATTAAAAAAAATTTTTTTTTTTAAATTATCTATATTAACTTATTTCTTATTTTTATTTGTTCTTTGTATTGATTTTTTTTTAATTTTAGGAAGTTCACTTTAGCTGTATTTTTCAATTTAATTTTCTATATTTACTTTTTTTTTTTTTTTTTTTTTTTTTTTTTTTTTTTTAATTTCCACTACTTTTAAGGCCATGTCTTAGCAGGTTTTTTTCTAAACCTGAGGATCCTGCCGTAATACATCAGGAAAAAAATAATTACGTCCACACCAGCACGTTTGTAAAAAAACAAAAAGCTTCCACAGCCACAGTCATTTTTAAGTACATTCATAACAATGCGCGAAAAATAATTGTCCATAATCCTCCTATCCTTCGCATGTTTTCTTCAATATGAAGCATTGCAAGAATTTGTAAATAAATGGAAGCAAAAAAGCACTTGTCCAATTTACTCCAAATGTAAACATTGGTCTCATGTGTGACGTAGGGACAAAGTTTATCACAGTTAGTGATTGCCTGGCACGGCCAGACTGTTCTCCCTGTATTTTTCAAACACTGTGAGAATAGTCTGGGACCCAGCCCATTGACGGCCTCTCAAGCATGGACAAAATCAACCGTCCAATCAGATTAGTTTATTTGCGTGGCGTGTTCTTAACGAGCAACGTCACTCTTCCACGTCAGAAGTCGTCTCCACAACAACACAGATGGTGAACAGGAGAGCCGAGAATATGTTCCAATCCACGGTAAAATCAGTTTTAAATTACCAAAAACACATCGACACGAGTCATTGACAACAGTCCGTCTCGCGCTAGCCATGTTGAATAAACTCCGCTCTCTTCGTATGTTTACTTCCGCACGTCCTGCCCTCGTCGCTTTACTAACGTCACGTCTGCCCGTCGCTGATTGGTCCACTCCGCTGTCTGTTTGCTGTGGCTTGCCCCGCCTTGGAAATTGTATCCGTTGAATGGTGGCCAGACTCAATAACTGGAACAGCAGGGAGTCTGGTGTACCAGGCTAAGTTAGTGATGTTTCCACAGTTAAATCTTCAGTATGGTGCCACAAATGCCTAATTCGCAAATCTTCACTTCTGAAGGAGGTTTTAAGAACCCTCGTTTAAATATGCATGTGCATGTGGATGATAGGGCAAACCGTGGAAAAAGTTTTTCTTTTTGCCAAATACCCTGCTACGTGTAGACATGGCCTAAGTTCTTACAGTTGTGGTCAAAAGTTTACATACACTTGTGAAGAACATAATATCATGGCTCTCTTGAGTTTCCAGTTATTTCTACAACTCTGATTTTTCTCTGATAGAGTGATTGGAACAGATACAGTGCCTTGCAAAAGTATTCGGCCCCCTTGAATCTTGCAACCTTTCGCCACATTTCAGGCTTCAAACATAAAGATATGAAATTTAATTTTTTTGTCAAGAATCAACAACAAGTGGGACACAATCGTGAAGTGGAACAACATTTATTGGATAATTTAAACTTTTTTAACAAATAAAAAACTGAAAAGTGGGGCGTGCAATATTATTCGGCCCCTTTACTTTCAGTGCAGCAAACTCACTCCAGAAGTTCAGTGAGGATCTCTGAATGATCCAATGTTGTCCTAAATGACCGATGATGATAAATAGAATCCAAATGTGTGTAATCAAGTCTCCGTATAAATGCACCTGCTCTGTGATAGTCTCAGGGTTCTGTTTAAAGTGCAGAGAGCATTATGAAAACCAAGGAACACACCAGGCAGGTCCGAGATACTGTTGTGGAGAAGTTTAAAGCCGGATTTGGATACAAAAAGATTTCCCAAGCTTTAAACATCTCAAGGAGCACTGTGCAAGCCATCATATTGAAATGGAAGGAGCATCAGACCACTGCAAATCTACCAAGACCCGGCCGTCCTTCCAAACTTTCTTCTCAAACAAGGAGAAAACTGAGATGAGATGCAGCCAAGAGGCCCATGATCACTCTGGATGAACTGCAGAGATCTACAGCTGAGGTGGGAGAGTCTGTCCATAGGACAACAATCAGTCGTACACTGCACAAATCTGGCCTTTATGGAAGAGTGGCAAGAAGAAAGGCATTTCTCAAAGATATCCATAAAAAGTCTTGTTTAAAGTTTGCCACAAGCCACCTGGGAGACACACCAAACATGTGGAAGAAGGTGCTCTGGTCAGATGAAACCAAAATCGAACTTTTTGGCCACAATGCAAAACGATATGTTTGGCGTAAAAGCAACACAGCTCATCACCCTGAACACACCATCCCCAATGTCAAACATGGTGTGGGCAGCATCATGGTTTGGGCCTGCTTTTCTTCAGCAGGGACAGGGAAGATGGTTAAAATTGACAGGAAGATGGATGCAGCCAAATACAGGAACATTCTGGAAGAAAACCTGTTGGTATCTGCACAAGACCTGAGACTGGGACGGAGATTTATCTTCCAACAGGACAATGATCCAAAACATAAAGCCAAATCTACAGTGGAATGGTTAAAAAATAAACGTATCCAGGTGTTAGAATGGCCAAGTCAAAGTCCAGACCTGAATCCAATCGAGAATCTGTGGAAAGAGCTGAAGACTGCTGTTCACAAACACTCTCCATCCAACCTCACTGAGCTCGAGCTGTTTTGCAAGGAAGAATGGGCAAGAATGTCAGTCTCTCGATGTGCAAAACTGATAGAAACATACCCCAAGCGACATGCAGCTGTAATTAGAGCAAAAGGTGGCGCTACAAAGTATTAACGCAAGGGGGCCGAATAATATTGCATGCCCCACTTTTCGGTTTTTTATTTATTAAAAAAGTTTAAATTATCCAATAAATTTTGTTCCACTTCACGATTGTGTCCCACTTGTTGTTGATTCTTGACAAAAAATTAAAATTTTATATCTTTATGTTTGAAGCCTGAAATGTCCTTCTACATTATCCCATTTACTCTCTGTAAAGCACCAGTTCCATTGGTAGCAAAACAGCCCCACAGCATAATACTACCACCACTGTGCTTGACGGTAGGCATGGTGTACTTGGGGTTAAAGGCCTCACCTTTTCTCCTCCAAACATATTGCTGGGCATTGTGGCCAAACAGCTCGATTTTTGTTTCGTCTGACCACAGAACTTTCCTCCAGAAGGTCTTATCTTTGTCCATGTGATCAGCAGCATACTTCAGTCGAGTGTTAAGGTGCCGCTTTTGGAGCAAGGGCTTCCTTCTTGCACGGCAGCCTCTCAGTCCATGGAAATGCAAAACACGCTTGACTGTGGACACTGACACCTGTGTTCCAGCAGCTTCTAATTCTTGGTAGATCTGCTTTTTGGTGATTCTCGGTTGAATCTTCACGCTCCTGACCAATTTTCTCTCAGCAGCAGGTGATAGCTTGCGTTTTCTTCCTGATCGTGGCAGTGACAAAACAGTGCCATGCACTTTATACTTACAAACAATTGTTTGCACTGTTGCTCTTGGGACCTGCAGCTGCTTTGAAATGGTTCCAAGTGACTTCCCTGACTTGTTCAAGTCAATGATTCGCTTTTTCAGATCCATGCTGAGCTCCTTTGACTTTCCCATTGTGTTTCCCATGCTCAAGCTGCTCACTTGCACACAATGAGTTGCCACAATGACTGTTTAACAAGTTAAATGATGTTGACGCGTGTGGCGCTTTGAAATCTCGGCTTACAAGCGTCCTTAGCAAGATCAAACCTTAACTGTCTATCAATCATCGTTAACTTTAATAAGCAACTCCAGTGCACAGACGCCACATGATAGGACGTTTAGCATTGCTGATGGCACTGAAAGAGCTTCATGTAAGTTTAGAATTCTGAGAATATATTTAAACAATATCTTTTTTGGAATATGGCTCCAACAAATTTTTTGGGGATGTTGTGAATTCTTTCTGGCTACACTTCGACTGGAACGCGTGTGTGTGGGCAGGCAAGCTCTGGAGCGCAGGAAGAGGGCCGAGCAGGAGGAGGCGCGCTGGACAGAGAGACAGAAGGAACGTGAGAAAAATCTGCAGAAACTGGTGCAAAAGCGGGCCAGCGCCAACGACCCGCACCTGGCACTCACGCAGACGCACGACCACAAACTCCAAGAATTCAGGTGAGAAACATCATTCGGAGACTGAATTGAAGCATTAAAGAGGCGATCGTGTGCTTTTTGTTCAGAAAACAAGACCGCCAACGCAGGAAGGAATATCAACAGGAGATTAGGGAGATTGAAGAACGCGTGAAAGGCAGGCCACTGCTTCTTGAACAAGTTGCTCAGGTACTTGTTGTGTATTTTTTACTGGTGCACGATAATTATTGGTCCGATAATTATCGGTCCGATAATAGGAATTATGACGTCATTCCGATAAATCCAATAACATTTATAATGGGACCGATAATACGTACTGTTCTGGCTTTGCAGTTTACACAATAGTATGGGGAATCAGTTGACCATTTGCGGGGCATTGCTCCCACCTGCTGGTCAGAATAATTCAATGCACCTATTTTTTGTTACAGTAGTTTGGTTCAATCACTTACACATTGCGGTGTCTAGTGGTTGCATTGACAGTCGTGAATGCTTTCTGTTACGTTTCCGCCTCGGAAATATATGTAAGTATTTTATGTTTACTATTACATATGGATGTGCAAAATATGTTTACTTCTGTGGTGAAGGGTCATATGTACAGAACTTTATAAGTTGTTGTGCTATAGAAGCCTGCCAATGCTTTAGTAGCTCAAGGTAGTGTGCTATGCTATACATATAATAGTTGTGTATATAAGTGTATTGTGCAGTTTGTTGTATATTGAGTACTGAATATGTGTATTTTTCTGTTGTACTTTCACAATATTAAGACGAGTGTCTTCCCATAAAAGCAGAAAAGACCAAGCCTTGTGGTGTATGGAAGTGCATTCATTCTTAGCTGGCTGTCGGGCAGTGCAGAAGTGAAACGCACTGTTTTGTTCATGTCATTATGAAAAATCTGATGAGATCAAAGGCAAATCAATCTTGAATCCACCACTATTTTTTTTAAACCTCCAGGTGTTCAAAAACTCAGGTTATACATTTAAAAAATTATATATTTATTATCGGTTGTCGATATCGGTATTGGCTTTGAGGAGCAGGAAGTTATCGATATCGGTATCGGTTTCAAAAAATGGATATCGTGCACCCCTAGTATTTTTTATGACAGTATTCTGAACATGTGCTCTGTCGACACAACAGAAGAACGCCAAGCAGGCGGCACAGAAGCATTTCGCTGACACGCTGCACAAAGTGCACCTGAGTGAGGACTTTGTCAGCAGGAAGGCCGCGGCAGCACGCGCCCGCGCTGGTGGCACACGGTAAATACTCACTGTGATTTAGGAAAGTCAAACTTTTTCGGGCTAGATTCCAATTTCTAGTGACATAATCTCTTTTTGTGCCGTTTTCATCTGTTTTGATCCTTTTTCTTTGATTTTAAATGTGTTCATCACTAGTAGATGGCCAATTCATTTGAACTGGGAGGGTTGGCAGCGACAGCCCTCCCAGTTCAAATTAACTTTTTTGAGTTCGATAGCAGCATAAAGACACCTGTCCACCCCATACAATCAGTAAGAATCAAACTTGTTAACTTGGTCAAGACCAAAGAGCTGTCCAAAGACACCAGAGAAAAAAATTGTTCACCTCCACGGAGCAATTGCCAAGCAGCTTGGTGAAAAAAGGTCCACTGTTGGAGCAATCATTAGAAAATGGAAGAAGCTAAACATGACTGTCAATCTCAAGTGGAGCCCCATGTGAGAGATCACCTCGTGGGGTCTCATCGATTCTAAGAAAGGTGAGGAATCAGCCCAGAACTGCACGACAGGAGTTGTTCAATGACCTGAAAAGAGCTGGGACAACTGTTTACAAGGTTACTGTTGGTAATAAACTAAGACGACATGGTTTGAAATCATGCATTGCACAGAAGGTTCCCCTGCTTAAACCAGCACATGTCAAGACCCGTCTTAAGGTGGCCTATGACCATTTTGATGATGCAGAGGAGTAGGGATGGGAATTGATACGATTTTTACGATTCAGATTCCATTATCGATATTGCTTAACGATTCGATTCTTTATCGATTCTAATTTGGGGAAAAAGAAGAACAAACGTTTTGATTGGCATCGAGTTTGTTTAATCAGAAGTCACAACGTTACCAACTCACAACGAGGTCAAAAGAGGCCCAAAGCCTCAATGTTAACTGTGGCAGTAAGTGGCAAATACACAAGAATGTGTAACATTTTACTGAAACATTTTTCTAATAGAAATAAAAAAATATTGGTATTTATTGGGAACTGGCATATAGGTCGTTGTCTGGCTTTGGCAATATGTGTTAAAGTGTATTGTTTACCATTATATTGAAATGCATGCCTTTTAGTTATTATGGTGCTTTCACGCTCAAGTGGGGGCGCCATCTGACCAAAGCACACGGTCCCAGTTGAAGCCTGGGACCGTGTGTATTTTTGTGTGAGACCAAGATTGAGCTTTTTGGCAACAAACACTCTAAGTGGGTCTGGCGTGCCACGAAAGATGCGCATGCTGAAAAGCACCTCATACCCACTGTGAAGTATGGGGGTGGGTCAGTGATGCTGTGGGGCTGTTTCGCTTCCAAAGGCCCTGGGAACCTTGTTAGGGTGCATGGCATCATGAATGCTTTGAAATACCAGGACATTTTAAATCAAAATCTGTTGCCCTCTGCCCGAAAGCTGAAGATGGTTCGTCACTGGGTCTTTCAGCAAGACAATGACCCTAAACGTATGGCCAAATCTACACAGAAATGGTTCACCGGACACAAAATCAAGCTCCTCCCATGGGTATCTCAGTCCCCTAGCCTTGTTTTGTTGGCAAAAGGGGGTTGTACAAAGTATTAACACCAGGGGTGCTAATAATTGTGACACACATTATTTGATGTCAAATATTTTTTTCTTTATGTGGGATTTTTTCCCCACTGAATGAACGCACTTTTATTGAAGGTTGGATTTTTCTTTTTTTCCATTAAGGTCACATATTATTTGAATTAAAAAAATATACATTAGAAGCTAAAAAACACATCTTTTTCAGGGGTGCCAATAATTATGGAGGGCACTGTAACTGTAAAGTAGTTTGTTAGCAACAAAAACAAACAAAAGACCTGCAATGTTACTGTCACACTTGTGCGAGTAGATGAAAAATACTCACACTGGCTCTAATTCTAATCGCAAAATGCAGCCATTTAGTCACAGTCTAGAGCCCTGCTTGGGACGAAGCGCTGGTATAAATTGTGTCAGTGACCTATCCATTTTCTTTAAAGAAACAAAACAAAATTAGAAGGTAGACTCTAATGAATCCGTTTTCTTTATCAAACAGTTGTTCATAAATACAATCCAAATCCAATTCCAAAGCACACTCTCTTGTATGACAACTTACATTTTGAATGGGAGTTTGTGTTGAAAGGAGACTCTAAGCTGTTACAGTGCCTTGCAAAAGTATTCGGCCCCCTTGAACCTTGCAACCTTTCGGCACATTTCAGGCTTCAAACATAAAGATATAAAATTTTAATTTTTTGTCAAGAATCAACAACAAGTGGGACACAATCGTGAAGTGGAACAAAATTTATTGGAAAATTTAAACTTTTTTAACAAATAAAAAACTGAAAAGTGGGGCGTGCAATATTATTCGGCCCCCTTGCATTAATACTTTGTAGCGCCACCTTTTGCTCCAATTACAGCTGCAAGTCGCTTGGGGTATGTTTCTATCAGTTTTGCACATCGAGAGACTGACATTCTTGCCCATTCTTCCTTGCAAAACAGCTCGAGCTCAGTGAGGTTGGATGGAGAGTGTTCAACTCTTTCCACAGATTCTCGTTTGGATTCAGGTCTGGACTTTGACTTGGCCATTCTAACACCTGGATACGTTTATTTTTGAACCATTCCATTGTAGATTTGGCTTTATGTTTTGGATCATTGTCCTGTTGGAAGATACATCTCCGTCCCAGTCTCAGGTCTTGTGCATATACCAACAGGTTTTCTTCCAGAATGTTCCTGTATTTGGCTGCATTCATCGTCCCGTCAATTTTAACCATCTTCCCTGTCCCTGCTGAAGAAAAGCAGGCCCAAACCATGATGCTGCCACCACCATGTTTGACAGTGGGGATGGTGTGTTCAGGGTGATGAGCTGTGTTGCTTTTACGCCAAACATATCGTTTTGCATTGTGGCCAAAAAGTTCAATTTTGGTTTCATCTGACCAGAGCACCTTCTTCCACATGTTTGGTGTTTCTCCCAGGTGGCTTGTGGCAAACTTTAAACAAGACTTTTTATGGATATCTTTGAGAAATGTCTTTCTTCTTGCCACTCTTCCATAAAGGCCAGATTTGTGCAGTGTACGACTGATTGTTGTCCTATGGACAGACTCTCCCACCTCAGCTGTAGATCTCTGCAGTTCATCCAGAGTGATCATGGGCCTCTTGGCTGCATCTCTAATCAGTTTTCTCCTTGTTTGAGAAGAAAGTTTGGAAGGACGGCCGGGTCTTGGTAGATTTGCAGTGGTCTGATGCTCCTTCCATTTCAATATGATGGCTTGCACAGTGCTCCTTGAGATGTTTAAAGCTTGGGAAATCTTTTTGTATCCAAATCGGGCTTTAAACTTCTCCACAACAGTATCTCGGACCTGCCTGGTGTGTTCCTTGGTTTTCATAATGCTCTCTGCACTTTAAACAGAACCCTGAGACTATCACAGAGCAGGTGCATTTATACGGAGACTTGATTACACACCGGTGGATTCTATTTATCATCATCGGTCATTTAGGACAACATTTGATCATTCAGAGATCCTCACTGAACTTCTGGAGTGAGTTTGCTGCACTGAAAGTAAAGGGGCCGAATAATATTGCACGCCCCACTTTTCAGTTTTTTATTTGTTAAAAAAGTTTAAATTATCCAATAAATGTTGTTCCACTTCACGATTGTGTCCCACTTGTTGTTGATTCTTGACAAAAAAATTAAATTTCATATCCTTATGTTTGAAGCCTGAAATGTGGCGAAAGGTTGCAAGATTCAAGGGGGCCGAATACTTTTGCAAGGCACTGTATATGAATGGGTTTATGTGTGTGGTGTTTCTTTATTAAAAGAATCAACAACTCAAGTGCTAATACGCTTTCCAAAACACAATACAAACAGACACTTAGCGAGCCGTACTAAGGAGTAATGTGTAGCGGTAAGACGTTGGATGGATTCTTTATTTCCGTGCTCGGCGGCTCATGTGTCTCTTGTAACTCGCCAGGAGCTCTGCTAACTCAGCCGGAACGCACACGGCTCTTAAGTATCTGTGTCACGTGACTGTGACATACAACATCTCCCACACACAAGTTCGGTGGGTGAAATATGTCATAATAAGGGTCACCACAAATGTCTCATTAACAAAGAATATAAACAATACAACTGGCTTCATTTACTCACCCCTGACGTAGGCAGACTGGATCTAACACCACAAAAAACAATCTAACTCAACACTTCGAAATGTTATTGATTCAGCAACCTAACCTGACTGTAGCAGTGAACTCTCTCTCTCTCTAGCTCTAAGCACTGGCACTCGCATTACACACAAACAAGAACCCAAAAGAGCCTGCTCATAGCTTCTGGAAAAAAATCGATTATCAAAGTCGTAAGACAACTAATTTTTTAATCGATTTAATCGATTAGTTATTACAGCCTTTTGATGACATATCTGTTTATTCTTCCCACCTGTTGCCCAGCGAGCCTTCGGAGTCTGAGGATGCCGCCTTGGAGCTGGTCCACTACCGGAAGGTATTATTGGATGACCAAGACCAGGAGGAGGAGCAGGAGGAAGAGAGAGATATAGCTTCACCTGCTGGCAGCGAAGGGGGCAAGCGGCATCATTCCGACAGAAGCTGTAACTACTCAGACGATGATGACCATTACTCTGACGAGGGAGAGCGGGATCAGAAGGAGGCTAAAGACGAGAAGCGGGATGAGGACCAGGAACATGCTTGACTCATGTACAGTTGATCTTCACTTTTCAAGACCTGATGCAAATTCATAATTAGTAGAAGTTATATGTCAACTAATATGCATAACAGAAAAGAAATACATTGTATATTGGATACATGCATAGATATTATGTGTATAATAGGTTTTTCTTTATTCCCTAAGAATATTTTTTCTATAAAAGCTTTAACCATGCTCTTCCTTGCCATCAGTATACAAATAATGTATTATTTATTCATTTTAAGAACTTAAAAACTTGATTTGTGGTGGAATTGTTTTATAATGTTTGATATGGATTGGAATAGTCTTTGCTTCAAGACCACAGTAAAAACATGTAATTTCTAGTAAATGCAAATTGTTAACGACTGGGGCTTTGTATAAAATGGCTTTGTATAAAATAGCTTTGAGTGATACTACCTGTGTACTTTTCCCGGACCTTGTAAAGAGTGTAGACTAGAGATTTTCTAAACCTTGTTGGCCAGTAAAAATACTATCACCATTTTGTTTCCCATTTTTAGTTTTAAAGCAGGGATAGGGATTCCAGTCATTGTGCCTTGTTGAGTTGACACCCTACCTTGACTTGTTTAAGTTTCAGGGCTAGAAATATGAAGCGTTAGCTCAGTCAGTTAATACATTTTGACCACATTGCCCGATCTAACAAGTAAAAAAAAGTGATTTGACTTTGGACTTTTTTTTTTAAATAATAAAATACGCCTTTGTGGTTGTTTATATTGTGTTGTTTATTCAGAAAATACAGCTTGACAAAATTAGGTTTAAGCAGGGGACAGAAAAAAGCGGAAGTAAATAGGGATACAAAAACATGACAAGATGGGGAACAATAAATCTAAATCTTATTGAATGCCACCTGGTTAAGCAGCTTTGCAAGCTCTTTACAACAACCCTAAACGAAGGGTCTCCAAGTGGCTAATGGATACATCAAGTAAGCAGTAGGATAGGAAGAGAGGTCAGATTAGTGTATGAGAGGTCTGGGTGAGTGTGCAAGCAGTGTTAAGAATTTGTAGTGGGAACCCAGTATTAAAACAAATTAGCTGACCGCTGCGCAAGAGCTATTTTTAAGTATGCAGTTGATTTAATACATCTATGAGCTGTATGAACAACCAAGCCCTTTTAAAATCAAACAATATACGGCTATTTAAATGTATATTGTATATGGCGAAAAACAGACAAGACTGAAAAAGCAGTTTCTGCTCTTGCATCCCTCTTTAAAATAAACTGCTGTATTTTAAGCCAAAAGAACTGTTGTGTTTGATAGAACAAAATGTCTATATGCTGCCATAGCAGATTCATGGCGCTTTAAGCCCCCGAACTATTTTTAATTTGTCCGTTTTACCCTGGACACCCCCGTTTACAGACGTAGTGCAACCGCTTTTGTTTCAACCCAGCCATAAAAAGAAGGTAAGTAATTATATTTATAAATCAAAATGTCTGTCATTTTTACCTTAGAATCATTCACATCACATCAATTGATGTCTAATAATGCGTTTAAAAAAAAAAAAAAAAAAGCGACTGAAAAATTATTAGCTCGCATAATTTAAACTTTTAAACAAATTACGTGACAATGAAAAAAAATGTGTAATTAAGTCATGGATATCTACCTCATAACTATTGCTTGTATTTTTTTTTTTTTTTTTTTGTTCCGGTCACATTTTCCCCGATGTGTAAGATGATAAATAATCGAGCCACACAAAGAAAATTTGAAAAAAAAAAAAAAAACTTTGAAAGGGTAAATATATGAAAAAGATCATCTCGACCACTCGATGTCTGCAATTTCTGCATCGCGACCCCTTGTTATATGACCATGTTTCACTCATAAAATGCCCCCAAAATCTGGCTGTGGCGATTCTGTTCCTTGACACTCGGTGATGCATGCTACATGGAGTTTTTGGATTGAAACAAGGTAAGTACGCGATATCTCGTATTATATTAGTGTTAGTGTGTTAGTGTTTTCCGCCATATGTATAATATTAAAATATTTAAAACTCCTTTGGCTATCTTTCTAAATTTATGTATGTATGTATGTACAGTGGGGCAAATAAGTATTTAGTCAACCACCAATTGTGCAAATTCTCTTACTTGAAAACATTAGAGAGGCCTGTAATTGTCAACATGGGTAAACCTCAACCACGAGAGACAGAATGTGGAGAAAAAACAGAAAATTACATTGTTTGATTTTTAAAGAATTTATTTGCAAATCATGGTGGAAAATGAGTATTTGGTCAATACCAAAAGTTCATGTCAATACTTTGTTATGCACCCTTTGTTGGCAATAACGGAGGCCAAACGTTTTCTGTAACTCTTCACTCTTAGCTTGGTGTAAAGAAATGAACTGTGGGAGCAATTATTAGAAAATGGAAGACATACAAGACCACTGATAATCTCCCTCGATCCGGGGCTCCATGCAAGCTCTCACCCCTTGGCATCAAAATGATAACAAGAACGGTGAGCAAAAATCCCAGAACCACACGGGGGGACCTTGTGAAGGACCTACAGAGAGCTGGGACCACAGTAATAAAGGCTACTATCAGTAACACAATGCGCCGCCAGGGACTCAAATCCTGCACTGCCAGTCGTGTCCCCCTGCTGAAGCCAGTACACGTCCAGGCCCGTCTGCGGTTCGCTAGAGCGCATTTGGATGATCCAGAAGAGGACTGGGAGAATGTGTTATGGTCAGATGAAACCAAAATAGAACTTTTTGGTAGCAAGACAGGTTCTCGTGTTTGGAGGAGAAAGAATACTGAATTGCATCTGAAGAACATCAAACCCACAGTGAAGCATGGGGGTGGAAACATCATGCTTTGGGGCTGTTTTTCTTTAAAGGGACAAGGACGACTGATCTGTGTAAAGGAACGAATGAATGGGGCCATGTATCGAGAGATTTTGAGTGAAAATCTCCTTCCATCAGCAAGGGCATTGAAGATGAGACGTGGTTGGTCTTTCAGCATGACAATGATCCCAAACACACAGACAGGGCAACAAAGGAGTGGCTTCGTAAGAAGCATTTTAAGGTCCTGGAGTGGCCTAGCCAGTCTCCAGATCTCAACCCCATAGAAAATCTGTGGAGGGAGTTGAAAGTCCGTGTTGCCCAACGACAGCCCCAAAACATCACTGCTCTAGAGGAGATCTGCATTGAGAAATGGGCCAAAATACCAGCAACAGAGTGTGAAAAGCTTGTGAAGAGATACAGAAAACGTTTGGCCTCCGTTATTGTCAACAAAGGGTACAAAACAAAGTATTGACATGAACTTTTGGTATTGACCAAATACTTATTTTCCACCATGATTTGCAAATAAATTCTTTAAAAATCAAACAATGTGATTTTCTGTTTTTTTCCCCCACATTCTGTCTCTCATGGTTGAGTTTTACCCATGTTGACAATTACAGGCCTCTCTAATATTTTCAAGTGGGAGAACTTGCACAATTAGTGGTTGACTAAATACTTATTTGCCCCACTGTATGTATGTATGTATGCATTGTAAGGGTATGGTAATGGTACTGCACACGTTTGTACAGTAGGTGGCAGTATGAATGAAACAGTTGCCTGCAATCCGCCATTAAGGAAGAAGACTTTTTTTTTAAAAAGATCAGCTCCGTCGCAAGATGGCCGATAATTTACCACGCTTGTTTCCGTTGGCTCGCAAAGTGCATCTTACATCTAGTAAATGATTTCTCCTGTAATGCAGCTTTGAAAATGGAATATTATCAAATATACAAGTTCTAAAGACACAACATACATATAAAAAAACAAAACAAAAAGATGCCAGTGGTCATAAATAAACAGATTTAAATGGGAAAAGAAATTCAACGTTGTAACAGTTTCCTTATTTTTGGACGAAGAACAGAAAATACAGTTTTGTTTCATAAAAACACAAAATATTTTTCGATCCATAATGTTATCCAAAATAAACGAAAGTTGAGCCGCGAAATAACAAATACAAAACTACGGTAAACTTGAATCTCGTTCGGTAGGCTGACGTCAAAATCTCGTGAAATCTCCAGAGAAAGCCGAACGGGTTTGCACGCGACTTGGCCGGAAAAGGCCGAAAAGGCCCGAAGAGGCGCACACACGCTGCGTCAACCATCATCCCCTGGCCCTCCCTCTCCATTTTTTAAACATGGCGGCCGTGTCTACGCTACTAACTAACGTCCAGTCGCCTGCAAAGTGACTTGGCCTCAGACGGCCTTGCTCGGCCGCTCGCCGGTTGTCCTTGTCCGCCGCTCGAATGCGAACGCTGACCGTTACCACCTCGCCGCCGCCGACAAGAAGCTCCGAGCCCCGGCCGGTCTAGCGACATCTGTAGCCTCTGCGAGCGAGTGAGCAAGGGCCCTTCTTCGCTTTCTGCTTCTTTTTGGAGCCCACACGGCAGCACCAGCCTGGAAATAAACCCCACCACTACCACCACCTTGCCCCGTCCGGAGCGATGGTTTGACGTGGAGCACTCTGGCCGTCCTCTGCGCGAACGATGTGTGAAAACTGCGCCGAGCTGGTGGAGGTTCTGAACGAAAGTGAGGAGAACAACCTGCTATGCATAGTAACACGCACGCACACACGAGCAACGTTAGCTCCGTTCAACTTTGTGTCTTTTTTACCCCACTTTTCGTGTTTGTGTCCATTTTAATCAACGGCTAACCTGCGTTCAATCCATTCGCGTATCATTTGTCACATTTGCACAGAAAGCTCGAGGCCTTGTTGAGACTTGTCTGCAGTCTGTCTACCAAAACAAAACTGCGAGACAGACGTGCCCAGTCAGCTCGTTTATTGTCATAGCTTTCCCTACAAAGACATTTAATGTCGTTAAAAATGTCTTTTTAAAATGTTGATATGCACGGGCAGTGAAGTTAGCTCCACAAGCTAGTAGAGCTAGCCACTTTGTTTGATGTGTTTGTCAGCTCAAGCATCTTTTGTTTGGGTGTCACGACCCTCCTTTTAGTTATTGAACCTTTTATTCCTTCTGGTAAAGCAATTGAGAAGGGATAGCCATTTGCATGCCGACATGTTTGCCGAAATCACAGCAAATACTGATGAATACAGCGTGATATAGTTCCATGTTGACATAATATATTACATCATAGGATAACAGGCTAAAACAGGTGCAGCTTTTATATGAAGTCTCCCTTGCTAACCTCTAAAGCGATGATAGCAGGATGGATTAAGTGACATTCCTGCTATTTTATTGTGTTAACACATCTCAAATGTTTCTCTTAGTTTGACATTTCTTGTCTGATTGGGACAAACGAATGAATCACCGTGACATTCATTTGGTAGCCAGCTAACATTGACTCCCTAGCATGTCTTATTTCCAATTCTTCTTCCAAGTGGTTGTTTTGATGGTTTTGTGTCATTCAAGGCCGGACACTTTTAAGGCCAACCTGCGTCCACTCCGAAGTCTGATGTATCGGACATAATTGTAAGACAGAATGATTACGGAGACAACAAAGCCAAATTGTCTTGACACTGAAAGCAAAAGTAGTCTTTTAAAGTGGGAAAAACACCTTCCCAGCAGCTTGTGGATTGTTAAATGTTGTCACAATGTTGAAAGTCGAGGCAGGAAAGTTAGCTTGACAGGCTAGTGGGGCTAGCATACTTTGTTGTTGGTCAGCTCCTTTGTTTTGGGGTCGAGTGGCGTCCAATCATTGACATAAATGACAACCACACTGTTTTCATGTATGAACTAAACACGGTCTGTGAACGTGCATCCCATGTCAGTATGTGTGTTATTGTGGAAATGTGGTCCCATCTCCTCCGTGGATGCTAAAAGCGGCTAAGCTAGCTCCTAGACGGAGGCTATTGGTTGGGCAAATTATTTTGTTTCGTCGTCGATGTATCGCATTCATAAATGCTTGTACTGCGCGTAGCTTGAGGGTTCTGCAGTGTTTGTTTAGCTTTTCTTAGCTCGCGTGGAGTGCCGTCGCGAACGTTAAGTGAGGACAAGTGGGCAAAAGCTAAGGTTAGCATCCAGATGCTAAGCAGGCCTTGCTTGCTGCGTTTAGTCAAGTGACTAGTTTTGGTGATTTAAAAACACTAATTCCTATCAAGTAGGGGTCCTCAAATACAAATCTTGAAGGTCCACAACTGTTTTTTGTTTTAATGTCGGTCAAGTACAAGGCAGGTCGAAGGTGGTAAAGGGGGTTTTCTTTTGACCAAACAGAAATACAATGTACATTCAGATTAAAAATAAATTAGCAAAACATTTTTTGACTTAAAATGAAAATACAAAAAAACATGCAAGTACAATGTTTACACATGTACACTAAAAATTGACAAGATCTGTCATTAAGGTGCAGACATTAACTATTGACAGTACATTTTGTAACTAAAACACTGCTGGACAAAAAAGAAAACATGCAAATAGTACAGTACATGTTCACATGTACAGAAAAATGACAAGCTCTGTCATTAAGGTGCAAACATGATAATTATTGACAGTAATTTTAACTGAAAAACACTGCTCAATGACAGAAATGGCATTTGGGGTTTGTAGCCATGGCTTTGAACTTTGGCACAAATGGTGTGATGGCCATGCAGAGAGCATATTAAGCACATAGGGTTGGTACTTGCAGGTGGTAAAATGGACGCATATTGGTCAAGTCTATTCCTCATTGAAAAGGCTATTTTCGTTTTCCACTTTTCTTCTTTTGGTCAACTTTGAACATGTCATTTTGTTAGATTTGGTCTTCTACTGATGGCATGTAAACAAACAGATTGCGAAGCGCCGGGTGCGACTCGTGTTTCACATTGCTGCGGTCAGTCCACTCTAGCTAGCAGCATGCCGGATCTCTCAGCCAATCAGCTGATATTTGACTAAAAATGAAACAAAATTTAGCGATAGAATAGTAGTGCATAGCGATAGATCAGCAATTCATACAAATTATATATGCAAAAAAAAAAAAGTTTTTTTTTTTTTTTTTTAAGTGCCATGTGCTCTGGGTCCGCAGAGAGGTGTGCCGTGGTCCGGTTGTAGACCGCAGTCTGCTAATTGAGGACCCCAGCTATAAAGTCTTGGTGTCCACATACATGGACATCCCATTTTGGGTCACAATATTAACATTTTGGTACACAGGTGTGTCTTACATGACTCAAAATGTGATGTCCACATATATGAAAGCCATTTCTCAACTATACATGAATTATTATTGTAATTTTTTAAACAATGCATATGTACATGTGTTATTTTATGAAAAATCACTAATCAATGAAATTTAAATAAAAAAAAAAAAACAACAACAAAAAAACCATTCACTGTTCATGGTCCCCAATAACACTCTTAAGTTGTTGTTTCTTTAAATTTCATTTCATGGTATTTAACTCATTGCCTGCATTGACAACGATAGACCATAGACTTCTAAATTGGGAGAACAGGATCTGAACGCTCATATTTTAGTCTGGTTCATTGTCCATGGCGTCCATGCTGTCCTCGTCTACAAATGAAAAAAAAAAATATTATGCAGGGGGACTAGAGCTAGTTTACTGTACATACTCTTTGCTCTGATTGGCCATCAGTGGAGGAGGCGTGTCATAATGCGGAAGCTTGTGGGTGATATGTGTGTGTGTGTGTGTGTGTGTGTGTGCGTGTGTGTGTGTGGGCGTGTGTGTGTGTGTGTGTGGTGATTGACACATCCCCCAGACGGCACTACAATGTTCTTTAAGATGACACCAAGCTTCGTTTTTTTCATAATTAAAAATAAAATATTCACTCACTTTATGCTTCACAGGAGTTCTGTGCACGCGTCTGGCAGACGGTTGTCTTTCAGGATGCGAGCTTTCCCTTAAAGGGGAAGTCCAAGATTTTTGACATCAGGGTTAATCTTCGAGTTAGCAAGGGTTTAATTAGTCTGTGGAGTTGATTTAAACAAATTCCGTGTAGTTTGTTAGTTATTTGTTAGTTTCATGGCTCCGGAGTGGCTAAGCTAGCGAGAGTCATTTGGACCATCTTAGCGTGCCAATAAAAAAGAACATATGCACATATGATGATGATGATCATCGATGACCCATGCAATCAATATGTGTTCAGGATAAAGTTAATTAAAACTAACCATTGCATGTCAATAATTGCTGTATGAGCAGCAACATTTTTAATCCAGAAGCTCTGCAGAGGAGCAGGGCAGAGTGATATCACAAAAATGTTTTTGTAGTTTTATATAGTTTATATTGTTCTTCGTTCTTCTTAGGGAATTTGTGGAAACTTTCCTTTGCCCATTTCTTCTGCCTGTTTCAACAGCTTCTAAATGCACATTTCACCATGTTTCCGGCCGTCAGTTAAGGCAGCAGACTGATATTGCATTCGAGGAAGGTGTAAAGTCAGTTTCCAACCTCTGATCTGGAAAAATACCATTGGTACGCCTCCACTATTTGATCGCTTACGAGAAGGCAGGTTTGCTGAAGGTCCAAATGTGTTTTGATGGCCAAAATAAAAAAACAACTTGTCGCGATCAGCCATCCTTACTGTTTACATTCGCTTGGAACGCTTTGAGGTCACTACTGGTACCCTCCGAACGGGATAAGTCCGACTTCCCACCTTCATCGAATGCAGCGTGAGCACGAGGGACCGAAGCGCTCCTCTCTATTGTGGTCGTATTACGCATTTTTAAAAAAATAGTCTTGCAGAATGAAATGAATTACGGCAGTTTTGTGTGACATTGTTTTGGCCGTATGTGTGTTTTGGCACAATAATCTGTATTTTGAATTTATTTGACGTTGTTGGATCTGTTCGTAGATCTGTGTTGTTTTTTTTATTATTATTATTGGCATGCTATGAAAGTACCATTGACCTGCGCTAGCTTAGCCATTCTGGTGCCCTGAAACTAACAAATAACTTGCAAACATCATGGAATTTGTTGAAATCAACTCCACTAACTAATTAAACCCCTTGCTAACCTGAAGATTAAGCCTTTGATCAAAAATTCTGAACTACCGCTTTGACTTCCTGATTATAAAATCCTTAACTTTAATTGGATAAAACATTAACTCTCTTGACACCAACACACTCACACGCTGCGTAGAATTCATCGTCATTTTGCAAGTGTCAGTTAAAGTCCATCAGACAAGGATGGTGACTTTTGGCAGCGAACAAGCCGGCCAGCAGAACTGCCTTAGCTAGGTAAACGGCGAGCAGCAGAGAGTTTTGGAGTTCGCAGGGGTAAAAAAAAAAGTGACAGACAGCAACTGGTCGCGCGGCGAAAGTATTGTCCTAAACCACATTAATTACGCATGCAATGAATACCGTATGCAGGAAGTGGCAACCTCCAGACGGCTCAGTGCTCCTGAAAATTGTGGGCTTGAAAAATGAATGAAAAGTATAAATACCTTGTTTTTACATGTGTTTATTGCTGTTTGAGAGCCAGCAACATGGGCGTTCGTTGTTGTAAATGTCGCGAATGAATTATTGTTTTGTGTGTCTGGTCGCATTCAAACTCAAAGTTCTTTTAGGATGCACATTTTTTGGGTGTTACATTAGGAAACAATGGAAACGGAAATAATCTGTCTCGGCCACTCTGTGGCCAACAAATCCATTTTAATAACTGTGCCTGCAAATGCAATGTATGAAATCTCACTTTAATATTGTAATATATGGTATGTCAGCGACACTCTAAGCACAGGATGACCCAAAAATAGAGTAGGCGGTCTGCCGATACTAATTCCCAATCCGATATCAGGGGAAAACAGGCATGAAAATGGGTCAGGGGTTAAAAAGGTGAGAAGGAAATATGTTCCGGTACACTGTAAAACCCAACAAAATATTGAGCTCTGTCGACCCACACTGTGTTTCAGCAGGGCCGTACAGAGACCGGTGGAGGGGCGGGTGCTCGTAAATCAAAAGTGGCACATGAACAAGTATTTAATACACCTTAAAACAACATAACTTCAATTTTAACCAGCTTTAGATAATAATTGGCTGCGACTGTGACATACTTTAATTGGGAGGGGGCAACAGTGAATAGAAATCAAAACTGTCATCCACACTTTATGGCTGTGGCTCAGTCAGTCTGCCTCTTTTCTTCCTTCAACCTCTGCATCAAAACTTCCTTCCTCAACTTGTTCATCTGAGAACAAACCACATCAGATGGTCACTGAGCCACCAACAGCACAGTTTTCTCAAAACTATTATTTCATTATTATCCATACTTAACAACTCTAGCACCTAATGATTAATAAAGCAATGACATAAAATCTTATAGAAAAATAACATTGTAATTGTGTTTATAATTGTATTTAATACCCGACTATCCTTGCAAACCTGTTCTTACCAGGTCTGCTATTCACCCAGCTGATGAGGTATCCGCTGCCTTTAGCAGCCTCATCCAACTCCTTTTTTTTATCCCTCAATCTCCTTTCCCTACGAGGCATGTTTATGTAATGAAATATAAATATTTAAAAAAAAAACATAAAAAAAAAAAAGACTCCCCGGTGGCTTTTAGTTTTAAAGCTTTCTTAATTTCTTTCTCTCTCAATAACGATGGAGGTAGATTTGTGTTTTTATTATTCAATCGTGTTTTTATTATTCAATCAAAAAACAAAGTTACTTCTATCAAAAACAAAGTTGCTTCAATCAAAATACAGTATATACTTTTAATCCCCAAAAAGTCACTTCAATAAAAAAAAATTTGTTTTTGATTGCAAAATTAAATTTGAGACAAAAAAAGCATTTGAAAACTATTTTTCTTGATTGAAACAAATTTTTCCATTGAAGTAATGTTGTTTTGCGTTTGGGCCACATTTTGGCTAGGACATTTGTGTCTTTATTATTCAATCAAATAAGTTGCTTCAAACAAAAAAATATATATAAAAAGAAAAACTTTGCACATGTGTCAATCACCGTTTACCAAAGCCTGACAGGGTTTGAGTACACTCACTATGAAGCATTTAATAAAGCCAAGCATTTTCTTACTACTTTATTCTTGTTTAAAAATAATTTGGTGGGGCAGTAACATGTTTAAAACTTATCATAATTCTTACATTTTGAAGTGCTTGAAAACCATTTATAAATGATACTTTGGTGAAAAAAGTGAAAAAAACATGTCTTATATATATGTATCTTTTTTCCAATGTAAAATCTGAATAAATGCATTGAACACGCACAAAAAAATGGGGGGGGAAATGGGGGGGGGGGGGGCGCTACTTCGCGGTTTTCACTTATTGTGGCGGGTTCTGGTCCCCATTAACCGCGAAAAACGAGGGATCCCTGTATTTCTGAAAAGCTTTAAGCAGGACTCATTCCCACCACTCGTCGGGCCGGTGTTGTGCCGACACCGGCCGTCAGCTCAAATCCAAGCCGAAAATAACGCGTCTCCGGCGGACGACGGGAGCGATGTGAGGCGCCCCCTCCATCCGAGAGCATGCCGCTTAATTTGACTCAACAGTGTGTTTCTTCGTTTATATTACCGCTAAATACACAAGCTTGACGCCAATTTAACGGGAGCTATTTGTTTTCATGGGAGATTTGGCTAGCTCTGGCAGTGTTCAACGCAAGCTGCAACGAATGGCAATAACTTTTTTATATCGCAAAATGTGAAAACGATTGAAACCATTACTCACCAAATTCAATCTGCTGGCAAATACAGGCAAGTGTGTATGCTGCGCTCTGGTCTGCCCCGGTGTGGATAAGGCCTGCTTTTTGTTTTCGCAGCTTTGCAATGCAACCAAAGGCTCTCCGAGCACTCCATGTTCACGTATGGAGTGCGCGCGTTTGGAATAATGGAACGCACCTTGGGCCGATGATTGGTTCTCGTCAGCGAAGCATCTAGAAGGATTTGCTGACTGTCCAAGTGTGACATTTTTTAAAGAGCCGATTTCTTAAGTGCTCAGTTTACGTACTAAGTTAATCACATGATGATAATAATAATGTAACGTTGATAATAGTCAACCGTTGAATCAGATTGAAATTCTTTATTTGTGGAAACTTATTGAACAACACGACTGCTGTCTGCCGCAGCCAATGCACATATCTCCCCCGCCAGAACAAACGTAAACACGGAAGGCACGTCCCTCGCTCTCCCGCACCTCCCTCACCCCTCTATGTCATGCGGTGCATTCAGGAACACATGCTAACACCCCCGCCACATTATAACTCGATTCGTTACAATAATAATAATTAAATAAAACCTCCCGACCCCTCCTCCTCTTCCCAAAAAGAATTTCTCCTCGGATCTACGCAATTCACGTAGGTCGCCGTTTTTGACTTCAAAACGGCGAATTTCGCCGAAAGGTGAGAGATTTTCATGCCTGGGAAAAGTTTTTTTCACTGTACTTTTTACAGTACTTCCTCTTCCGCTTTTCCTGGCACTGTTGCAGAGTATAAAACGTATATATTTTTGTATCTTTCAGCAATATTTCTGAAATATTTTGTTACTTTTTAGCCCTTAAAAATATATATAAATTAGGCCTTAGAAAAAACTATCATTGCGATTTTTGGGGTTTTGTGATACATTGCAATATTAAACTAGAAGAATTTTCACCAGATAACTTAAATAGCTCAGTTTGGGACAGGCCTGAACGATATTGGGAAAAAATTAACATTGCGATATACTGTATATTGCCAAGGCTGCACACTTTTTTTCAGCAAAAAATATAGGCGCAACCACATTTTTTTCATTGCAGCACCTTTCAGACCGTACTTTTAATCACTCTCCATAATGTTAACATTATTCATATGAGTGAGTCCACTCAAATGCTCAGGCTGCCGAGAACAGCCTCTCACTTACACAATAAGTTGCCACAGACTGGGCTACCGCTCATGTAACAACATTTGTTCCCTTGATCGTAGAGCTACTGAGGCTTTGCTGGTGAGATCAAAGTTACAAACCTGTCAATCATTGTTAACTTTAAGTACCAAACACAAGCTTCACTGCTTAGAGGGATGCAGGGTGAGAGACTGTACGAGCATGAAGCAGAAAAACATCAATATATTTTGTAAATAAAAAAAAATCCAATCCTTTTCACCCGCTTCCGATCCTCTGAAAAATGTCGCAATCGGCTCGATTTCCAGTCACGTGATCGGATCGGGACGTCCCTTATTAGAACCTTTAGTCTAACCAAATAATGACCCAAATGAAAGCTTTTTGTCTAAAGAGGCATAACTGTTTTTTTGATCATCCTTTTTTTTGACACTATATAAAGTAAGACAGAGAAAGGGCATTTGATGGATAGATTTATTTACAGATGTACAACTAAGAATCATTCCTTCCTTTACCGACTTCTTTTGTGTTGGCATTAGAGGTGTGCAAAATTTCCGATTCTTAGATTATTCGCGATTCGGCCGTGGAAGATTCGAGAACGATTCACAAACATCCAAATTCCGATTATTGAAATATGCCAAGTAAAGCAGGAGAGTGGGGTTTATTCAACATGGCTAGCGCGAGACAGGCTGTTGTCAGTGACTTGCGTCGATGTGTTTTTGGTCATTTAAAACTGATTTTACCCTGGATTGGAGCATATACTCGGCTCTCCTGTTCGCCATCTGGGTTGTTGTGGAGATGACTTCCGATGCGGAAGAGTGACATTGCTCGTTAAGACAGGTCACGCAAATAAACGAATCTGATCGGACGGTTGATTTTGTTCTTGCTCGAGAGGTCGTTAATGGGCTGGGTCCCAGACTATTCTCACAGTGTTTGAAAAATACAGGGAGAACAGTCTGACTGTGCCAGGCAATTTGAACCCAACCAAGCATGCTCACATGTTGCCAATGGAGACAATACCCTGAGTTAAAAATTTTTTAGTAGCGACCCCCCTACTTTGCACTTTTTCACTTATCACGGTAGGTTCTGGTCTCCATTAACCACAAAAAACAAGGGATCACTGTAATACCCTTTTACCCGAACTACCCTCCATTTTCTTTTGGTTAGCTCAGTGGAGCCCGCGGGTAAAACTATTAGAGACCGCTCTTGTGTTGAAAGTGAATAGGTCGACACCCTGCAGCTATCTCATTTTTGTAATCGAGTATCCTATTGAAGATTTTGTGGAAAATAAAATATATTTGTGCTTTCTGAATGAGTAATTATGACTACACAAATAAAAACAATCATAATGAACCGACCACAAATCTATTGTTATGTTAGTAAGGCACATAAAAATATCATTGATTTGTGTTTCATGAATATGACCTTGTATTGGATCATAAGTGGAGATGTTAATGTTGACGATATACTGCTGTCATACGCAACTGTCTAATTACAACAATGATATGTCACGGCCAACGTGAGCTCTACTTTTGTATTGTTGGTGTTGTTTAACAGTGGTGTTGTCCTTGCTTCTCAGTTTCCGACGCAGATGGCAGCGAGGGCGGCTTCCAGCTCAAGAAGGAACATGCGCTGCGAGTATTGGCTCACATCAGCTCATGGACGCAGAGGTGAGGTCACATGCCTCTCATTTGTGGCAGAGATGTATCCCAAATTGTGTTTTTGGGTTCACTTTGAAACATTTTCCCCCTGAAACTAACAAGGTTTAAACAGAATTTTGTGATGATAAATATAAAACCGTGAACTCTTTGCATTTAGCTAGGTGGCCAGGTGGAGTTTGTGACGTGTCTTTTAACACGTGCGTATTGCACATAACGTGAAAAGTTCTTTTGCTAATCAATCAAGCAGGCAATAACATACCGCACACAACACATCACTTTTGCTCATTAATATTCAGGATGTTAGCAACTGTTGCTAGGAGGGTTTGTCCCTCATGCTAGATGCATGTAAATAGTATAGGAACGAGATGTTTACTGAGCTAAACCTACCAATTCTGTCCGAAAACGATGTTCCTGGTGCCAATATCACTGATAAAGATGTGGAAGAACAAACAAATGTTCAGTTAAAGAGATAGCGTGAGTGTCGAAGGCTGAAAAAGAGCCGACCTGATCCAGAGGTAGCTTTTTTATTGACACCTTTTTCTTGTGTGCATTGCCCTACGCAACTGGCAATGACATTTTCCTGTTTCAACAAGCTATCCTTTACCAACATATGCCCTGTCTTTCTTATATATTATATCCTGTTTGTCTTAAGTCTCTGACTGTTTTTGGGGATCATTTATATTGCTATTTTTGTGTAGCAATCGCAGATGCTACTCAGTGACAGCCAATGAACACTTTTATTTTTTTTATTAATAACAAAACTTAATAATTTATTTACACCTCCCCCTTACTAAGGTTGTTTCTTTGCAACAGAAAAGGTTAAGCTGTTAAATCTAGAGCCTACTTGTTGGCCTGACCTGGCTTACTATACAAAAAGAACAAGGTGAAACATGGCTAATTTATTTAAACATCCGTGGGAAAAATTGGCCTACATGACTGGTGTGATATATAAATAAAATATAAATATTTTTTCAAGTCATTAATTGTCAGACAGAAGCAGCACAGCACAACGCTACGCTAAAAAATAAGTAAAAACAAAACGAAATAACAAAATTGCTTACCTATTCGGGGCAGGGCAGGATTGTCGATCTGTAGGACCATGGTCCCCAACAAAATATTTACTGCATATGAAGGCGAATGGCTTCACCTTGCTTGCGTTAAACTGGTCTTTTGGACATCCGCACAACTTAATCCATTGTTCACATTTCTTCCCTCCGAGTTTTTGGCTTCGGGAAACGTATGAAGAAAACATCCTTCATATGTGGACGGTCGTAATGTCTAAAGTCGTTTCTACAAGTTCCATAGTATTACCGGCAGAAAACAAGTAGTAATAGCACTGGTTGTATGCGAGCGTGCTTATATGTTCACCCCCTTCCGGTTTACGTTGGTGACGTCCCGCAGCCTTGTGGTCTAAAAATAGCATTTGTGCAGTACCACTCCCTAATAAAACCAGTAGCCATTAAAAAAGTTTAAAAGTACAGGAAGTCCTCAGATAACGAGTTCCGTTACTACGCTGGCGCTGTAACCCGAATTTCCACCCAAGTCAGATTTCACTGTTCAACCCGAAATTTATGTTGAAATACTTTGTATAAGAAAAGTAAAATACATCAAAATAGAAAAAAAATAAGCTGTACATACCATTATTGCTGAGAGGTGGATGGAGAGTTAGGGTTTTCAATGGTTTATTTGCAACCGATAGAAAAAAAATAAGCTGTACATACCATTATTGCTGAGAGGTGGATGGAGAGTTAGGGTTTTCAATGGTTTATTTGCAACCGAAAGCATAGAACAAGACTACGAAAGCACAGGTAGACATGGGGTGTATTTAGAGGGTTCCCGCGGGTCCGTAAAACGTTTTAATCAAGGTCTTAAATTGTCTTATAATTAATGGAAAATGTCAGTAGGTATTAAATTTCAAGATGGTGCGTTTAATGCCAGGAAAATCACTAGTCTGCTGTAAAACATAATGGTGTGTATTTGTTTTTTCATGTCTGTGCACTAAATACAAGATTTTGGGATTAATATAAAGTGTGTGTAAACTGTACGTTGTTCACAACCTACGTCAGCAGCTTGAGTTGTCACCATGACGACATTTCCTGGTTATTTGCGGTTGTGTAGGTGAGCAGCAATATGCAGAGATGGGGAAATGTGAATTTAATAAAAAATGGATGGAAGAGGGTTTATCTAAGAGGTGGTTGGCCGCTGGTGAAATTAAGTGCCCGGTGCTAAGTAGGGATGTGACAATATATGGAAAGGGTGATTTATCGCAGTACTTTGTTGTCCAAAAGGTTATCGATATCAACCACCAAGAATCAATATATCGTTTTAAAAAGGTGTCACTGTTTAAAAAAGAAAAAGGAACCAACAGGTTGTTACTAAAATCTTCTATTAGAATACATTAGCTCACTGGCTGCTTTTGATGGTGCTAGAAATCCAATTCATTTTGACTAGATTGGACGTATAGCGTCGTCAACGGCACTGAAACCACAGCATTTACAGCGAGTCTTTTGTGGGCATTTACAGGTTGCTCCGTGTCCATTTTGGGGGCATTTACAGGTCACTTCTTGTTGATTTTGAGTCTCTTCCTAATCATTTGGGGACATCCTTGCATCACTTCCTCTTCATTAACACAAAACCAACCCGAAGTGACCAGTAAATCAACAGGAAATGACATGAAACACCTGAAAATGAACACATTGGCTGCCATTGACGTCCAATCAGTTTTGAAGTGAAGTCCACTTCAAATGGATTGGACATATTCTAGTGATGATCTCATTCTTATTCACAGCAGAAGGATGAAAATAGCTTGTTTTTCTGTCTATTAGAACGATTTTATGACCCGTGTACCGATTCATAAATCGTTGCGTCATGTTTTGTGCTTGTTCTAAAGTTATATTTTTTAAGGTCTTAAAAATGTCTTAAAAAGCGTTAAATTTGACATGTAAAAGGGTTCATTCAGGAGCCGTAATTTAGGGACAGCCCAGAATATACAGTACTCAACATATCATCAACATTGCAACCTGAAGCATGCATGCAACCAGAGTCATTACTTTAATGTACCTATTTTTAGGTTACGTGAACCGGAAGTTGTTTGACTGCCAACGATGTAAGGTCTGTGTGAAAACAAAACTGCATTTGGCGACAAGCAAGGTGTTTTCGCGCCTTTCGTCTGAACGCAGCATATCTTTACCGATGTTCGTGCGCCATTCTATTCATGATTTTAAGCTTTGTTTCCATGGTATTTGCTATTCTTTTGGCTGAACTCAGAAAAGCCAGCTTTCTTCTTTGGGCCCGTAATGTGGAAAAAGGAGCATGTAAAGGCAAAGATACTCCTAGTGCACAAATACAGAGAAGCACTAGAGGTCGACAGATATGGGATTTTCAAATGCCGATACAGATATCTAAAAAAATTTTCAGCAAATTTTGTAAGCCGATATCTGAGGCCGCCGATATATATCTATATAGATATATTTTAAACACACGTACAACATTAAAGGCAATTTAAAGAAAATTGCTTCAACCTGAGATTTAAAGGATTAATTCGGTCTAGTGCAACCAAACCAACAATCGCAGCACTTCTTTTTATGATTATACATGCTCAGCAAGAACAGTACATTATTTTCAAATAATCAAACCAACCAGAACTTCACGACAAGATGTAAACTAGTGAGAGTTTAAGAGGATGCTCGCCATGCTAAAGCTAATGCTAACGTGAATACTATGCTAATGTTACGAGTTAAATTTAGAGTATGTGTGTGAGTATATGTTCAAGTGAATAAATGGATATACTGTATCTACAATCATTGGCGGATCTTCTATTCAGGCGAAGTAGGCAATCGCCGTAGGCCCCTAACCAGCTGCCCTTGCCCCAACGAAAAAGGGCTTGGGCCACCGGAGCCAGCAGCACCCCCAACTATTCGTCATGTATAATTATGTCAGCATACCAAACAAACAAATAACAAAACAAAAAAGAAAGCCACTTGAATGCTGCATTTATATTATCTTTCTCCCCCACACACGCACTACAATGGACTGTTCCACGACGACGGACTGAGTATCAGTCGCTTAGCTTCATTTAGCGCCGTTTAGCTTCGCTTAGCTCCGTTTAGCTTTGCTTAGCTCCGTTTAGCTTCGCTTAACTCCGCTTAGCTGTTCGTTAGCTTCACTTAGCTCTCCTGCGTTTTTCACCCCATTAAGCTTGTTATTTTTACAGCTCACTTGCTACTTTGCACGTCGGCTATCGTGTATTCCGAACACATGAGCGAACGTGCTCTCCATGAGAGCCAAAGTGCAGTGAGGGAGAAGTTAAGAACAGGCCGGAGGCCGCTAATGCCTCTTTTAACTTTCTTCTTCACACCGAACATAAAATACACGACAGCACATCCTGTGGCGAAACAATGCAGTACAGTTCCAATCAGTCATATAATAACACTCAACAGCTGGTTAACAGCATTTGCTAAAAATTAAATCTATTAGTGACACCACAAGCAATGACGAAGAATGTTTTTTTACGGAGTGTAAAGCTTTCGGTTAGCGGTTTAGCGAACGTACCTCCGGTGTACATTTCAAAATAAAAGCACGTCATATTCGTCATATAAATAACGATTTCTGGAGTTAATCCCACATACTTCAGAATTGATATTATAATATGTTGAGTAAATACTACAGAATACAGATTCTACACTAAGAATATTTTCAAATGACACTCTTTATGACAAATATGATTGGCAATGAATAATTATTATGATTATACTACTATTATGTATAGTAGTATACTATAATAATAATGGT
Source organism: Corythoichthys intestinalis (assembly GCF_030265065.1). NCBI lineage: Eukaryota > Metazoa > Chordata > Actinopteri > Syngnathiformes > Syngnathidae > Corythoichthys > Corythoichthys intestinalis. Next base: position 49,465,562 of record NC_080402.1, read on the forward strand.
AGAAGTTTTTTTTAAAGAATTGTTTTGAATAATGTTGGAAAGACAAAGTCATTTTTCTGAATCTGTTTACTTTCCATTCTTTTGCACTAGTAAATGCTATCAGCATTTAACCTAATTGTTTGTGATTCATTATTGTTATTTACATGATTATTTGTACTTTGATAAAGAATTTAAGTGTTCCAAAATGGTTTTGTGAATTAATAAGCGTCAACAAAAATTTTATTGCTCAATTAGTAAAAAAAAAAAAGAAAATTGTTAGATTAGTCGACTAATCGTAAAACTAGTCGGCTGACTAATCAGGAGAAAATTTGTCGTTTAGGACAGCCCTAGTGTACCGGAACATACCGTATTTCCTCATCACCCTTCTCACCTTTTTAACCCCTGACCCATGAAGAGAGCCCCTGGATATTTTCGCCTTAGGCCCCGAAATTGTCAAGTACGCCACTGTCTACAATTTAGAGTTTAAGGACCACTCGGTAATCACCTTAAAGTGCATGTGACACGAAAAAGCATGTTTATTTCATAATACACGCGGTATTTTATGCCCCTGAATGATATGGACCGCTTGGATGTGTGTGGAAGCGATCGCTATATTTATTTAGTTTTTTTAATCCCGCGCCATGAAAATGAATGACTTCCGGCTTCGGTCTTGCATTGAGGAGGAGGGCGCTGTGACGTGTACGGTAGAAGACGTCCTCTTCACTACACAGTGTACTGTTGTGTATGAGGACGAAGGATTCAGCTGATTTTGCGGGTTAAAACGTTTATTTTTCGCATCACGCCAGCCAAACAGCTGCAGAAAAATCATTCTGTACGAGGGAGAGGCGTATGCGCCTTTTTGGAGTTTCAAAAGGTTCCCATTCACCGTGGATATTTACTGTGGGACCATTGGACTTTCGAGGAAGTGAGTAAACATCTTGTTTTGTATTATGTCAAATACGAATACAGCGATTACAAAGTAAACACTACAAACTTCCTTTAAATAAAGGACTACTTACGTTTGATCATTGATAGGCATGTAAAAAACTCTCCTCATGCTCATTAGCAGCACGTTAGCTGCACATCAACTCCAGCCACCCTCCTCCGGGGAACGAACTGTAAATTGCTCTCCGCCGGGCGGTTTGCCGATCCGCGAAGACAATCAACAACCGGGTCGTCATGTCAAATAATCCAGGCTAGTTATGTGTGATTTTTCCGCTTCGAAGACTTTGAAACATCACTCGGTTCGGGTTAACATGTCGGCTAGCTGTCACGCCTTCTGGTTTGTTTACATTCTCCGAAGCCGGGGAAGGGAAATGACATATGTCCGATTTAGGTGGCATAAAATATTGTTCGGGAGGTGCGACAGTTAAGGTGAAGTCGACAGTTATGACCATTATGCAGTAATTTTGCCATGTCGTCCTGAATAAATGCATTTTTATTATTTCATATTTCATTTAGCACAAGACTGTTATTTGTCATGACCATGCCAATTATTTAGCAATTGGGGAAAATACTTGGATAAAAAGAATTTCCTGTAAAAATATTGAAGTAAAGAGACAGAAACAATGACATTTTGCCGCTCTCTTCGTCGCGTTTTCCTCGTTGTGAATAGTTCCCCCTCGACGGGCTGACTGGTCCTTCTCAAGCCATTTATATAGCTATTGGGGAAAAATACTTGGATAAAAAGAATATTCTGTAAAAATATTGGAGTAGAGAGACTGAAACAATGACATTTTGCGGCTCTCTTCGTCGCGTTTTCCTCGTTGTGAATAATTCCCCCTCAATGGGCTGAATAGTAAAACCGATGAGCCCAGTCTACCGCTGACGTCATCCACCTGTTGGGGACGCTAAAGCCCTATAATGGTAGGCGTGGCTAACCGGCAGATTAAAAAACTAATTTCTCGTCATCTGCGCTTTGCTAAATTGTTGTATATAGTCGAATCGTCTCAAAATATGATTCTAATTCACATAATAATGCCATTTAAGACTTTTTTTCTCGTGTCGTATGCTCTTTAAAAGGCGAAAGCAACATGGTTTTTACAGGCATGAAAATCTCTCACCTTTCGGCGAAATTCGCCGTTCTGAAGTCAAAAAGGATGACCTACGTGAATCGTGTAGATCCGAGGAGAATTTTTTTTAAGGGGGAGGGGGGGTCGTTTGTAGGCATGTGCCAGTTACCTTCACGGATTACCATGCTATGAAAACGTCGCGGTTACAAAACCACTAAAATTTTCCGTCATACAGTAGTACGTATTCGTTATTTTTCATGTGTTGAAAATGCAGCCAGAATTAGCTTGGCGCGGCAGCGCTTACCCCTTCCCCTGTTTGATGCTGCGTGTGTCAGTGACGCTATTCCAGCAAACCCAAAAACAAGCACTCCAAACGCAAAGCGTAAATTCTTCAATTTATTGATCTCTCAAATCGTGGTAACTGAAATATACCAAATGAATACATTTAAAACGTTGTACACTCGTATTTTTCCACATGTGAGTAGCTTCAACAGTTTAGCTTCATGAAAAAGTTCGTCAAAAACAAAACACACATTTTCCTTTCAAATTCAATACACAAAGTTACTAAAAACTTACAAAGACGAATGATAGGCAAGGCTTAGTTAGGAAGTTGAGGTTAATCACAGCCGCTGAGAGAGAGACAAGTTTGTATGCGGGGAGGAAAAAAAAAAAAAAAGAGCGTCAAAGATCGCTAATTGCGACAGATGATCTTGTACTAAGCACAAATTCACATTCGCTGGAGGAGCTAAAGTATCACTCCCAATTGTTTTTAGATGAATGCATTTGCCAGCATATTGAATTTAGTGAGTAATGGTTTTCGTTTTCATATTTTGTGGTATGACAAAGTTACTGCCGTTCGTTGCAGCTTGCGTTGAACACTGCCGGAGCGTCCGGTGAAAAAATAGCTCCCGTTAAGGTAGCGTCAAGCTTGTGTATTTAACGGTAATATAAAAGCAGTGTTGTCAATAACGCGGTATCGTAATGCGTAACTAATTTGATTACTTTCTTTCAGTAAAGAACAATCTAACGCGTTCATTTTTCTAAATCAGTAATCTGAGTAAAATTACTTTCCTTGATGCCTGTGCGTTACTATTTTGTTATTGCCCCATAATGTGTGTAGAATGAAGAATACTGTAGTCATGGGAGTGACATCACATGTCACATTTTTTAATCGGGGATGGAACAAAAAGGGTCTCGTGTATTACCATGATGCGTGAGCGCTGGGAGTTTGCGGCCAAAACAACATAGCCTTGCTACCTCGCCAGGATGCAATGAAATAGGCAGGAGATATACTACAAACGGCTGCATTTGCACACTGCAAACATAGCCATTACTTCACATTTTTGTCCAGTAAAGATAACAAAAATATCTCCGTGCGCTGCAAACTTTGCGCTGGCTCAAAAAGACTGTCCACCGCTATAAGCATCCAATTCAAGCACCACTTGGAATTACAGCACAACAGGTAACACGACAGCCAGGACTTTTTGATACTGCTCGTGCTCAATCCTCGGTTCAAGCTCAGTTGTTGTTGAGGGTTTTGAAAGCTTAGGTTTAAAGACATTCTAAATATCCATCTTGCCTCCTCAGCTGTAGTTTTGGCTAAGCAATGCAAACGGCTGTCTCTAAGGTTCTATAGTCACATGATCTGTTCGAAAAATAATTTGGACCCATTATGAAATACTTTGAAGGATTCCTGTTCATTTTATTCATTTGTGTTGTTTGTTTTATTGCTCTAAAACTTTTATAGACAACATTTTAAGGGCCATATTCAATGGTCTTTATTTTAAAGGGGAAGTTCAGAATTTTTTACATTAGGCCTAATCTTTGAGTTAGCCGGGGTTTAATTAGTCGTTGGAAATGATTTGAACAAATTATGTGCAGTTTGACAGTTATTTGTTAGTTTCAGGGCTCCAGAGTGGCTAAGCTAGCGCGAGTCAATGGTGGTTGAAATCAACTCCTTCAACGAATTAAACCCCCGTTAACTCGAATATTAAGCCTTATGTGAAAAATTAAAATGGTCAAATTCTCCACATGTAGGACGTTTTGCCGACGGCGGACATTTTGGCAGAACGCCGGAACATATTTCCTCCACACCTTTCTCACCTTTTTAACCCCTGACCCATTTTCATGCCAGTTTTTAATTTTGCATGAGAGAATATGCAATCTTACAATATTTACAAAACAGACAAGCCATAAGCTTCCTGTAGCAGCCTGCCTTAAAGCTGTTGCAAGGTCCTTCCGGGGTCCTACAGTCAGTCAGCAGTGTTTTTTTATTTTTATTTTTATTTTTTTTTAAATCAGACGATGTTGGGAAAAAGTCCATATATCGGCCGGCTGATACATCAGTCGACCTCTGCTATGCACTAGCTAAACAGAAACTATGGTGCAGGGGACTTGATCGTGGACGAGGCACGGGCGTCATAAAGTCGAAACGTCATAGGTTGATGACATCGTAACCCCAGGACTCCTGTACTTTCAAACATTAGATTTCAGACGGAGAATCCTCTTCTTCGATTCTCATTGTTTAACACTCCATTTTATATTTATGAAATATGTATCCTCCTTTGACCCTGTGTATTCATTTGAGGGCATTAGATTTTAAATTGCAAAGAGAAATCAATAATGCATTAGGAAAAAAAAAGTTGTTGTTTGCAAAACCCCCGAAAGTTTAACACGAGTGTTTAATGTGTTGACCCATAATATGGCTTCTGTTCTACTTTTGCTTCTGTTTTATTATGTAAATCACTTAGTGCTACATTTTCTGTGCTTGAGAAGTGCTGTATGATTAAAGGTTTGATTGATTTAAAATATGCCAACACATCACTAAAGAAGGAAAAAATGTTCTCACTTATAAAAATTTGGCAAAGTGCACAAAATGTTCCATTCAAGAAAATAAAACTGTTTTTGGCCTTGATTTTCTCATTTTCGGTTTTGGCAAAGAATCTTCCTTTCGTTGCATCCTTAGAGAAAATTTACTGTTGAGATGCTGAAATTCTGAGGAGTGCACAAATTTCTGCTAAACATGGTCTAAAAGGAATAAATCCACTATCAAACCATTCAATAATCATTGATGTGGCGTCCTAATTGTTTTTATTTCTGTATGTGGTTAATTCTTGTTGCTATACTGCATGTTGCCTTACCTATCGCTGCTTTCTGTGTAGACAATGCCTGTGCTGCTTCAAGGAGTACAAGCACCTGGAGATCTTCAACCAGCTGGTGTACGCGCTCATCAACCTGGTGGTCGGACAGATCAGCGGCCTCAGAGACCGCCTGTGCCGCCTCCACCGCCACGGCCATCCCGAGGAGGCCGTTCCGGCAGTGGCAGCCGCTGAGTGCCAAAATCCTGATGAAGAACAGACCACACGTGAGCCACCTCATCGTCCGAGCTCACCCGGAGAGGACGAGCCTGTCAATGTGGAGCGGGACTCGGCAGAAGAGGACGGCCTGTCTCCGGACCACAACCTGAGCCGGAAGCAGGCTGAGACGCCAATTCAAGCAGGGCCCAAGGAACAGGAGGAGGAAGGCAACGGCAGCAGTGACGGGTCGGGAGGCGGCTACGATGCATTCAGCTCGTGGAGCACCGAGGAGCGGGAGAAGCTGCTGCTGTGCGCCGCAAAGATCTTCCAGATCCAGTTCCCGCTCTACACAGCTTACAAACACAACACGCACCCCACCATTGAGGTAAACACACAAGATCACACAAACACACACAAGGCAGACATGCGCATTTACATATTCTGCTGGCTCGTTAACAATTTTTTTCAATCTGTTTTTCTTTCCACTTTGCAGGGATTTTAACCCTTTGTAGTGCGAGTGTCTGTTGTTGGTAATGGGGTTAGGATTTTTAAAAATTAAGATCTGGCGTCCACATATGTGGAGATAACGTTGTGAGTCATGTAGGCCACATTTCCGCATGGGTCCGCTTTTCATGTTGTGTTAACCTTGAGCAAAAATATCGAGGTGCCACGATATCAAAATTAAAGCTCTAAAATATATTTGAAAAAAAAAATAGGGTTAAAAAACTCCCATTAAAAAACAATGTACTTTTAAGTAGTATATGTGGACGGCTATCTTGGTAAAAATCCCATTAAAAAAACAATTTACTTTTAAGTAGTATATGTGGACCGCTATCTTGGTTACATGTACTGTACAGTAAAAAAAAATGTCAACAAATGTAACAACAATTCAACTTTGAAACTGAGTGAACAATTGTCATTTTAATGCCTTAAAGTGATAAAACACTGTAAAACACAACGCTAAAAAATGTTCATTAAAACATGAACAACCAAAAGGAGGAAAAAACAGTATCCATTTGGCCTGTCTGCAATTAAGTGATCATCCGCTGCCAGCCTCTCCTAGTCAAAATGTATTGGATCTATAGAGCTGTAAATGGCAGGAAATGAGTTCAATGACTGCCCTATAAAGGGTTAATAAACATTTTTCTTTCAAAAAGTGAAAGACCCTACACACAGAAGTGTTCATTTTGTTAAATTTTTGAAGATTAGTATAGCTTGAGGCTGATGAAATCTCAGATATTCCTTTGACTTTCTTGAAATTAAGTATGAATTGGCTCTTTGAAAAGTGTTTTTTAGTTTAGATACACATATATTGGTGTACTTCCCCAGATGCATGAATCATGAAATCCTTGGTCAAGGTTTTTTCTGATTTTTTCAAATTTTTCCTTTCACACAGTGCAACATCTGAACTCATGTGCAAAATCAGTAATAAGTCACTGTATTTTAGTCACAACGACCCATCAATAAAAATATTCAAGTAAATATTAAAGAAAACGACAAAGAAAATATTGTAGTGCAGCAGCATCTTTATCGCAGTATCAATCCAGGGATCAGTTAAGTTGCAAACAAAACATCAACTAAATTGAAATGTAGAACAAAAGTAAAATATAGGCCTAGCCCACTATATATGTGCAATCAACTTAGAAATGCAATCAGTAACTACCACATAACAATAAAAAAATAATGAATTAAAATGAAGTGCAGCAGCGTTTTAGCAGCCATAACAATCTGTTTCAACATGAGGAAATATCTGTTTTTGCAATCGAGAGAGCAGAGAGATAGTAGAGGTTAGATCGGGCCTAGAAAATCCAGCCCGACCCGACACGGCCTGCTGGTATTGAAGCCCGACGCGGCTTGAAGTGACGCAGAAAAAAAAACGCAGCAGCAGCAATTTATTTTCATTTCTTCGAGTTGGCAGAAATAATGCAAGTTTTCTTAATGTTTAAATAGTCTACTTATTTTTATGATCATTATATAAGCATTTACACAACGAAATAACGCTAGGAAAGTTTAATATAAAAAAAAAAAAAAACATGCGATTTTGCAGACACACAGAGGAGAAGATGCAAAAGGATCACATTTATGTTGCCTTTGTGTGCATAAATAAAATTGTCTTTCGTAACGAATCGCAAGCACCACCGCGGAGGAGAAGAAGAAAAAGCGGGCGGCGCCACTGCTTCATGTGCGTGCACAAGCAAATGCACAATACAGAGAGCCTGCTCTCGGTTTTATCCCTTTTTTTTTTTTTTTTTTTTTTTTTTTTTTTAAATAATTTATCAGTCCAGCGCGGCAGCCCGACCCAACTCGAACGTGAATGCTTAACATTTTGGGCCCAACCCGACCCATTCGGGTTCGGGCACAAGATCTAACCTCTAAGAGATAGGACATAACATAACAATGGCTGAAGCGGAGAAAGAGGGAGCGAGAAAGATCGATGCACCTAAGACATTGAAAGCAGACATCTAGAGACATTTTGGTTTCTACGAGGTTGGTGGGAAACTTGACCAGAGTTATGCAGTGTGTAAAAAATGAAACATGAGAAAAATAATACAAATGGGGAAACCAAATCCGTTGCATCACTGGAATTGCGCGGGGAAGATTTTTTAACGTACTTATATATTTTAAAATGCGCTGAATCGATTCGGCTTGTTGCCCGCATTGGATCGAATCGTCCATGCCCTGCATCAGGATGCATCGTCGCATGGATTATTGTTGACACCACTATTACATACTAACTTATAACTAAAAGTCATAGAAAAATTGACACAATTATGTCACGTGTTCAAAAATATACTGGGGGTTGCATAATGTCCACTTCATTGGACACATAGGTAATCAATCATACATTTCTATATATTATGTGAAAACATTTCATATTCCAAACAGGTATTATCTTTCCCGAGATGTTGCTGTACATCACAATATTTTTTTTATGCCAGTGTAGTGGGCATAGAAGTATTGACAGGATATGCCAGTTGTCGTCGACTTGGGTGGTAGGTAGTCTGCTATCTTTGATTCAGAGGATATTTACTTGCAGTTACAACAATTAACCACAGAATTGACCTCAATAGAGTATAGCAGCAGAGAGCACTCTTGAGGTTGCTATGCAGTTAAATCATAGAAACCAAAGCATTGAAGAGAAAGGTACGTTTCAGTAACTGTCCACTGTAATAATCACGATGCACCGGAGAGTTAAGATATATGTATAATAAATTACATGACTAATAAAGTGACTTTATTTTTCAGGACATATCTGCCCATGAGAGCAGCATTCTCGGCTCCTACTGTGACATGAATGTAAGGCAAACACCTTTTGAACGCTCAAAATTTCCTCACAGCTATATACATTGTAACTTTTACAGAATACAGCAAAACTAACTTTTTTTTAGTTGAATTTGCAGCTTAACACCAATTAACTCTTGACTTTGTTTGACAAACACAGGTTTCTAGGATATTAAACATGCACATTTGTTGTTAAAGGGGGGTGAAAACATGAATATTGGAATGTAATTTATCTTTCGTGATAAATTATTAAGTCAGCAGGCTCAAACATCGTTGCTGTCAGACTTCAGCACAGCTTTGATATGGCTTCACACTTTTATGTTCTGACTACATTTATTCAAATTGCAATTTTTATTCCACAAACTCAATGTTAACCTGGTTTTAATTGAGGACAGCAAATAAAACTTATTCTTGTAAATGTAATTTGGGGGGTAATTTGAGTTTATTTGTTGTGGGCCTAAGCAGTCTTCTTCTGCCTTGGTACACCTCTGCATACGCTTCATTAAAATGTGTACCTGTTGTTTTCAGGATGTGGAGGTTCCCTTGCACCTTTTGCGCTATGTTTGTCTGTTCTGCAGCAAGCACGGCCTGTCTTTGATGAAGGAATGTTTCCAGGCCGCCACGCCAGACAGCCTTCCCTTCCCCATTGCGCACGCCTTCATCACCATCGTCTCCAACGTGAGAACCACTTCCCCTGATCCAGAATCTGAACGTAGCCCAATGCTAATAATATGCCTCCAAGTTCTGATTTTGTTTGTTTTGGTTTGGCCTCAGATCCGAATATGGCTTCACATTCCAGCCGTCATGCAACACATCATCCCTTTTCGCTCCTACGTCATACGGTGAGTTCACATTGTCTTACGAATCTATGCATCTTTAAAAAACGCTTTCATATCATACCACATTGTGCCTGACTCCTCCACATTCCATCACAATGTACCGTAGTTGCTAGGTAGAGCTGCTGTAACCATGGCAACAGTTTCCTGGCCGTTGGCAACTCTCTCCTTGTTTGACCTAGGTAGAGATAATCGGCAAGCAAAGATTGATGAACATGAATTGTAGAAATGCGTTTAGGGAAGATGTCATGAGTTAGCTTCTTGCTTAGGTTATCTGTCCCCACCCTTAGATGTTTGTGACTCTTGACCGTTGTCATGTTACCGGGTGTGTACGCATCTTGAGTAGGCATGTGCCGGTATGAGATTCTGATGGTATGATAACTTTAAGGAAAAATAGCACTGTTTCACCGTATCACGTTATTGCAATTACAACTCTAAAATGTGTTATGTTGAGATGTCTGGGTTAAAAAAAAAAATCCACTGAACAGGATTTAAAAAAAAAATTTTTTTAATTAGCAAATTGGAACATAAGTATAAAAAGTTAAAATAAATTTGAAAAAATAACAAATAATAACTGAAATATTCTAAATTAAAATAAACGCAGTCCTTTGAGTAAGCCTAAACACACGGTCACAGCTAAGGATGCAACAATACTCGGTTTTATATTGAACTGTTCGATACGCCCTCTTCGATTCAATACGCAAAAACGTTTGATCCAAATGAAAAGCTCCCAAAATGTATTTTCCGAATTTATTTTTGTCGTCTCTCTCGCTAAAATGTCTGGCCCAGCTTTGCCTTCAAAAAACAAACTTTGCCGCTAGCAGCCCCCCTCTCCCTCCTCCCCTTAAACTGCATGAAAGGTGGGAGCTGTGGCGCACTTGCCTGGCACAACCAGACTATTCTCCTTGTATTTTTCAAACCCTGTGCGAAATAAGTCTGGGACCCAGCCCATTAACGGCCTCTCGAGCAAGGTAAAAAAATCAATCGTCCAATCAGATTCGTTTATTTGCGTGACGTGTTCTTAACGAGTAACGTCACTCTTGCGCGCTGAAAGTCTTGTCTACAACAACACAGATGGCGAACGGGAGAGCCGAGAATATGTTCCAATCCGCGGTAAAACCAGTTTTAAATTACCAAAAACACATCGAAACAAGTCATTGACAACAGTCAACATGGCTCGCGCTAGCCATGTTGAATAAACTTCTTCATTCTCCGCTCACGCTAATTACTTTTCGCTTTAACAACGTCACGTCTGCCCGTCGCTGATTGGTCCACTCTGCTGTCTGTTTGCTGTGGCTTGCTCCGCCCTCGGAATTTGATCCGCCGGACGGTCGCCAGACTCAATCGTGAGTCTGGTATACCAGGCAAGTGGCGCACGAGGATCATTGCTCGTGAGGAAAGACAGAAACTTAAGGAGGCGGCTTGTCTGTTTCAATATCGTACAGATCCGTTGTTTGGCAGCAATTTGGGTGAGCTGATATGCTATCCCCACTCGTACATATTAAACAAAGACTGTTTTTACGGACACGTACAACAAAGACAGCCAATATAGTGTTACCAACTTGGCTGCTACGTATAACCTCGCTTCGACAACAGACAGGTTAAGACCGTGGGTCACAGAGAGCTAACTCATGGTTACATGATGAACAATTAGTGGCAAATTAAGAGTGCTGTACTTCAAACTCGTCCTGTTTATGAAAGTCAATTGTCAAATGCTGGTGTTGTGCAGTAATTAGTAGACATGACTTCTGTGGCGTTTGTTAACTTTTTTTAATGCCCGACAACACTTGCGCGCACACACTAGATATCATCAAATAGCGACCTAGAAGTGCTACGTTAGATCCCCCCAAGTCCCATGCCACTGGCTGCGTGAGCCCAGAGCGATCATGGGACACGTAGTCCAGACACTACATCGATGCATTAAAAACCGCCATGACTGAATGGAAGTTAAGAAGGCCAAATCAGTCCATACGTACGTATCCAGTACGTGACACAGATGGACTCGGAACACAAATAGGATGTTTTTCCTCATATGGTAAACATACCTGCTAAGAGAGTAATAGCAATCAATAGTGTGCCCTGGTTCACTTAACAAACAGTAAAGATTGTTCTTAGCACTTTTATACAAAATTTCTTCAGATCAGTAAGAAGTAAGCACATAAATATTATGCACTAGATTGCATGTTTATATGATGGCATTGTTATTTTTGCTTTTTATCAAAATAAAAAACATTTTTAAAAAACACTAGTATTTTTTGTTTTAGAGCATTAAATGTATTGAATCGGATCAAAAATCATGTCCCTCTTATCGAAAATCGTACCGAACCATGACTTAACTGTATCGTTGCATCCCTAGTCACAGCTCAACATTATCATCATCAGAACAAAAATAATTGAATTATTTTCCATGAAAAGCATGTGTGTATAACTGGCATCATGTTTACATTATACAAACACTCAACGCACAGTCGCCAGAGAGAAAAAAACACCATAGCCTAAATTATGAAAATAGAGGACTTAAACAAAAGTAAACTTATGTTACAGATGAAATTAGTTAGCTATCTTGGCATGCTAATTAGCCACGTGACCTGCGTCGTTAAGTTCAGTTCAGTTTAAGTTTATTGTCCCCTAAAAGGGGAAACTTATGTTACAGCAGGTAAGCACACACATAACACAACAACAGAGAACACCTACACATAAAATAACAAAGACTAGAACTTTAAAAAATGCTATAGACAGCTTCGCATCTCTGTGCAAGAATTGTGTAAATTTACCAGCCTAATCACACTTTGTAAAAAGGAGTTTTTTGTCCTGTTGGACTTAAAACAAGGGACTCTGAATCTCCTGCCTGTAGGGAGGACCTCAAACGAACAATGAAGGGGATGAGCTGCACAATCTAGTATGTCATTTGCCTTCCTCATAACCTGCCTCTCATAAATATCAGTTAAGGAGACCTGTGGACAGCCTATTATCTTACCAGCCACCTTAACAGTGTGGTTGATGTTTTTTTTTTCCTTCCGGCTGATACCTTAACAAGCTTACGTTATATTGTTTTACCATCGCTACATACACTAAACATGCTGGAATTAAAGCCTGAGTTATGCTTCTGTGTTGCGGTGACGGCGAATACGGCGTCAATGAGCTGAACGTCAGGCTACGACGGAGGATCGTAAATCGGGTCTGCTTTGACGGTGTAGTTCTGCCGCAGAAGCATAACTCAGCCTTAATTCTCGTACCTGGTGGGAAACGTTAATGACAGTGTTTGCTAACCTTTAATTTTGTATAAATGGGAAATCCTTTTGGAGGTATTACTTCCTCGGCAAACAAACTCCGCAAACATGTTTTACATGTCTGTTGGCCCTCCTCCTCTAAAACGCGGGCTTCTGTAATTTTTCTGTAGCCGAAGTTTTCCCATACCAGCGACTTAATTTTTTTCGACGGGGGGGTGTTCAGGTGTTTCACCTCCTCCAGGTATCTTGTAGCACAGCTAACTCACTGACACTGAGCAACAGGAGAGTGAGGGGTGTGCTCTGTGACTGCGAGCGAAGGATTTTTCGCAGCATTTTTGGGACATAAAAAATGACAAATACCATAGGGACGGTACAATGGAAAATGTTAGTGGTTTTGAAACCGTGATGTTGTCATACCGCAGTATACTTTGAGACCGGTAACAGTCTCATGTCAAATCTTGAGATGTGTGTTCGTCAGGACTGCGTGTATGTGTATTTTATGATTGTTATGTAGTTATTGTGATTCCATCTTTCTTGTGAAGTGTCTTTGTGTGGCTTGTAAAGCACTCTAGAAATAATATGTATTATTATTATTATTATCTGCATCTTCACTGTGATTGTTTGTTTGCTTATGTGTTTGGTTCATGTTTCCAGCTTGACTGGCTGTGTGTGTCTTCACTGTGTCTTCACTGTGTCTTGACAACTGTGTGGATGTCACTGTCTTGACTAGGCGTGTGCCGTTTACCGGTTTCAAGATTTCCTGTGTTATGAAAACGTCACGGTTTTAAAACGGCTAAAAAAATTTTTTTTATGTCCCAAATATGCAGCGAGAAATGGCTTGGAGCGGCAGCGCTCACCCCAATCCCTTCCTTTTGTTGCTCTGTCCTGTGTCGGTGACACAGCTGTGCTCTCAAAACTACACCTGAGCTTTTTCAAAACTCCCTCAAAAAATGCCTACTCTAGTATGGTCAAAGAGTTGGGAGGTGAGACGTCACCTTAGCTGACCTTTATAACCAGTTAAGTAAGACCATAAGCGAAATTTCCACGTCATTCACAATAAACAGCTTGCTGTAGTGAACCTATTTCAAGTTTGCGCTTAATTAATAATTGATAAGCACAAGGACTTTTCACCTTACAAGCATAGTTATATCCTTTTCGTATTTATTCGTAAACAGCTAAAATACAAAATCTTGTGTTCCTGTTCAAATATTTCTGACCCTTAAACTGTACTTTGAAGTGTGTGTGTGTCTTGACCAGGGCTGTCAACAGACTTGCAGGGGCCTGGGGACAAAAGACCATTATAGGGCCCACCCCACCCCTGCCACCGGCTTGTCACGACAACATACGCAGTACTATTAATGCTTTGCAAGCAATGGCAGTGTAAATTTTCAAATTATTTTATTTGAGATACAGTTAAATTTAACAGACCCTAGTGTGATGTGACACAATATAAACAATTTCCATCTATTGTCCCATGTAGGCTACAATACAATACAACTGAGAGTGCTATGCCTGCCTGCTAAGCAACAAAACAGCATAACTAAACATCCTGTGCCTGCCCCCTCCACATCCTTGGGGTTATCAAGCCCTCCAACAATGATGCGACTATAGATTTTTTGACAGCAAAGTCATTTATAACATCAGTGAAACCCAGTTTTTGAGCAAGCTCACGCTCAATGGAGACTCTCCATTGAGTGCTAATACTGTATTAGCATTTGCTATAATACACAGTGGGCTTAAAGTGCCTGTGACACGAAAAAGCATGTTTATTTCATAATACACGCGGTATTTTATGCTCCTGAATGATATGGACCGCTTGGATGTGTGTGGAAGCGATCGCTATATTTATTTAGTTTTTTTAATCCCGCGCCAGGAAAATGAGTGACTTCCGGCTTCGGTCTTGCATTGAGGAGGAGGGCGCTGTGACGTGTACGGTAGAAGACGTCCTCTTCACGCTACAGTGTACTGTTGTGTATGAGGACGAAGGATTCAGCTGATTTTGCGGATTAATACGTTTATTTTTCGCATCACGCCAGCCAAACGGCTGCAGAAAAATCATTCTGTATGAGGGAGAGGCGTATGCGCCTTTTTGGAGTTTCAAAAGGTTCCCATTCACCGTGGATATTTACTGTGGGACCATTGGACTTACGAGGAAGTGAGTAAACATCTTGTTTTGTATTATGTCAAATACGAATACAGCGATTACAAAGTAAACACTACAAACTTCCTTTAAATGAAGGACTACTTACGTTTGATCATTGATAGGCATGTAAAAAGCTCTCCTAATGCATTAGCAGCAGCACGTTAGCTGCGTTAGCTCCAGCCACCCTCCTCCGGGGAACGAACTGTAAATTGCTCTCCGCCGGGCGGTTTGCCGATCCACAAAGACATTCGACAACTGGGTCGTCATGTCAAATAATCCAGGATAGCTTTGTGTGATTTTCCGCTTTGAAGACTTTGAAACCTCACTCGGTTCGGGTTAGCATGTCGGCTAGCTGTCACTCCTTCTGGTTTGTTTACATTCTCCGAAGCCGGGGAAGGGAAATGACATATGTCCGATTTAGGTGTCATAAAATATCGTTCGGGAGGTGCGACAGTAAAGGTGAAGTCGACAGTTTTGACCATTATGTAGTAATTTTGCCATGTCGTCTTGAATAAATGGATTTTTATTATTTCATATTCCATTTAGCACAAGATTGTTATTTGTCTTGACCATGCCATTTATTTAGCAATTGGGGAAAATACTTGGATAAAAAGAATATCCTGTAAAAATATGGAAGTAAAGAGACAGAAACAATGACATTTTGCCGCTCTCTTCGTCGCGTTTTCCTCATTGTGAATAGTTCCCCCTCAACGGGCTGACTGGTCCTTCTCAAGCCATTTATATAGCTATTGGGGAAAAATACTTGGATAAAAAGAATATCCTGTAAAAATATGGAAGTAAAGAGACAGAAACAATGACCTTTTGCCGCTCTCTTCGTCGCGTTTTCCTCATTGTGAATAGTTCCCCCTCGACGGGCTGACTGGTCCTTCTCAAGCCATTTATATAGCTATTGGGGAAAAATACTTGCATAAAAAGAATATCCTGTAAAAATATTGGAGTAGAGAGACTGAAACAATGACATTTTGCGGCTCTCTTCGTCGCGTTTTCCTGGTTCTGAACAATTCCCCCTCAATGGGCTGAATAGTAAAACCGATGAGCCCAGTCTACCGCTGACGTCATCCACCTGTTGGGGACGCTAAAGCCCTATAATGGTAGGCGTGGCTAACCGGCAGATTAAAAGACTAATTTCTCGTCATCTGCGCTTTGCTAAATTGTTGTATATAGTCGAATCGTCTCAAAATATGATTCTAATTCACATAATAATGCCATTTAAGACTTTTTTTCTGGTGTCATATGCTCTTTAAACCCAAGATAAATCCAGCCGCCGGACCAGAGTCTGTTCAGCCTCGCGCACCTGCTCCCCGCAGACTAACATATATCCCTGATCTCCCATCACCTTCTCTCTCCTCGGCTCAACGCGAGCAGCATGTCTTGTCATATCGCAGCTCAATAGACTGCAAGCGGCCGGTGACAGACTCGAATCGGGCTTTTGTCACAGTGATCGCGAATGTAAACGTTCAGTGTTAGCGTCTGTTGTTCACTTACTGACATCACCGTCCACAGTCAACTCTAGCCCTAAATCTCTAGCTTCTTGTCCCCCTTTTAAAACCTTCATCATTTTTTCTTGTTCACCCCTATGATCTTCATCTTTTTTATTTTTTTATTTTCTTTGCACCAGATTTATGACTACTCTCCATGTTTAGAGTTTATCACAAGGACAGATTTTAATTTCCCGCTTCAGGGCATGTACGTAGTGTAGCCTTGAGTGCGCCAGAGCGGGATCAAACCTATTAACATATTTAATATGTTAAAGTTTTTAAGTATATATCGAATAGAACATAATATTTAATCAGACAATGATTTAAATAAAAAAGAAATGTGTGAATGTAAAGTAAAATAAATTAAGGGTCATTCAGGGGCCCCAATGGTCCTGAGGCCCGGGACAACATACCCGGTTGCACCCCCCCTTCGTGCCGACGTTAAACACGGTGTGGTCTGTCTTGTGTTGCCTCCAGGTACCTTTGCAAGCTTTCTGACCAGGAGCTGCGTCAGAGTACGGCTCGGAACATGGCCGACCTAATGTGGAGCACAGTGAAGGAGACTCTGGACAGTGCACTTTGTTTCGACAAGGAGAGCTTGGACCTAGCCTTCAAGTACTTCATGTCGCCCACACTCACTATGCGGCTGGCCGGACTCAGCCAGATAACGGTCAGTCACCTCACAAACGCAGTGACGTTTTGCTCATTCTGCTAAGATAGAATTGGTTTGAAAAACATGTGTCACTTTTCAGAACCAGCTGCACACTTTTAACGACGTGTGTAACAACGAGTCACTGGTGTCTGACACAGAAACGTAAGTTAGCGTGATTGTGTGAATGCACATATTCAGTATCTGTCTGTGGGTGTAGGTAGTCCCCGTTTGTGTCTTTCTCGATGGTTTGCATGGATGCATGTGTCTAAATGGGTGATTGTGTTTCATTTTGTACAAGTTGTCCTTGTGTGTGACATTATTAGGTCCATAGCCAAGGATCTGGCTGACTGGTTGATCCACAACAATGTGGTCGAACACCTATTTGGACCCAATTTGCACATTGAGGTAAGAAGCTTTTGTTGCAAACTGCAATATCAGGTTAGGCCTGAACCATATATCACTTAAACATTGTCATTGCGATATGCGGATGCACAATACTCGCATCGTATGGGCGTGCAATATTTAAAAAAAAAAATAATAATATTTTTTTTTTTTTTTTTTTTGGGGGGGGGGGGGGGGACACGTAAACTCGTTTTTCTGCTTCATGCTTGTACAGCGCCACAAATTCACACACACTTTGACAATCACGCTGGCGAGAACAGCCTCTCACTTACACAATGAACGAGTTAGAGCTACCGAGTCGTAGATGGCGAGATCAAAGCAACAAACCTGTCAAGTCATCGTTAACTTTAAGTACCAAATGCCAGCTGCACTGTTGACATAGAAAAAAAACAGTTTGGTCGCACTGCTTCTATGAGGGAGGCGTGAGAAGCTGGTTGGACTCGATGGAACAATTAATAAAGACAAGCATTTTTCTGAGTTATTCTTGTTTAAAATTTATTCACATTATGAAGGCGGCAGGCACGTTAGCACGGCAGTGGTTAGCATGTCCACCTCACAGTTCTTTTGCCTGGAGTTAGCTGTGCACCCTGCGACCCTCGTTAGGAAAATGAATGAATGATGAGTTATAGGAGTGGGAACCTCTTGGTACCACACGATACGATACAATTTGCAATACAAAGCTCACGATAACGATGATCTGACGATATGGCGGTACAATGATTATCGATACATTTGTAGAATATCCTAAAATAATTTTCTCACCAACAACTAATAAGCAGACAAGCTTCTGCTGTGAATTGGAATGAGTTTATCACTAGTAGACGTCCAATCCGTTTGAAGTGGGAGGGAATGAACGAAAGTTCATTCGCTGCCACACTCCCATTTGAACGTCTATGGCCGTCAGTGGCAGCCAATGACAGGCAATGAGGTAATTTTGGGCCATATAAGGTCATTTACCTGTTGATCTTCAGTTACTTTCTGTTGATTTTGGGGTATTTTATGGGTCACTTCCTGTTGATTTTGAGTTACAAAACAGGAAGTGACCTGGGAATCACCCAAACGAATAGGGAGTGACTGGGGGGCAGTTTACTCGGCGACTCAGCGACACAAAGACGCAATGACTGAGTAGCAGAATCGCCTCGCGTTCATATGGTGTCGGCGAAGAAGAAAAATTCTGAATCCTGCCTCCAAAGTGGAAGAATTCAATTGTGGGGGATTGAGGGGGGCTTGCTCCGCATGAATATCAAAAGCTCCTGCGGCGCGAGACCGCGCCAATAACGTCAGCACTCGTAACCATCACATTGGGCGTGCGCAACAGTGCTACTAAACATTAAAAACAGCAAATATGGTGGAATGTCGGCTTTAATTTACTGTTTTAATAATTTTAAATTAAATAGTTTGAATGTTTCCATTTTTGTGCCTTTTTGAACAAAAGAAAAATGCCATTGCTTTGAGTGGGCGGGCATATTTTTTCCCAGGCTGAGGAGCTTGTTGGGGTCAAAGTGCATCGTTCGCGGTCGCCTTGTAAATCTGCACTCCCCCCTAGGGCCTGGCATTAATACTACATTGTTTTCATGCGGAATTGCGACATTGTTCGAATGGAGACGGGCCCATATAAATGCAAATTAGAAATTTTACGTATTCTCGGAGAGTCACTATGTAAACAGCCCCTCAAACTCGACAGCAAATGACCTATAAATGCCTTAAAATGAACCGCAAGTGACCTGTAAATGCCTTGAAAACCCCCAGTCGAAAAGGATTGGGCGTCGTGCACCGTCAATGCAGCCTTGGAGTTAACTGAGACACTATTATGGTGGAAGATTTTTGTAGCAACATGTTGGTTCCATTATATTTATTTGTTTTTTTAGACATTGACACCTTTTTAAAACCATATCTGGATTCTTGGCAGGAGCATATCAATAACCTTTTGGGATACAAAGTATCACGATATATCACCATTTTGATATTTTGTCACACCCCTAATGAGTTATATGAATGTTGTGAAGAATTATGGCGTTAAAGATGATGCAATGAAAAATGTGTGTGCGCCTACATTTTGTGCTGGTGCACCTGAAGAAAAAAGTTAGGCGCACCAGTGCAACCACTGCAAAAAGTAAGTGTGGTGCCTTGGCAATATACAGTATATCGCAATGTTAATTTTTTCCAATATCGTTCAGGCCTATCCTAAACAGAGCTATTCAAGTTTTCTGGTGAAAATTCTTCTAGTTTTAATATTGCAACCCCCCCCAAAAAAATCGCAATGAATCCCATATCATTCGGGCCTGTCTCAGATTGACTGTTTTGTTGTTTACATGCTTACAAGGATTTAGCTAACTTTTAGCTAGTGTATTGGTCAAACATGGCGGTATTGATAATTATAATTAAAAACGCTAATAATCCTAACTGATGGATTGCTCAAAGTTCCTCACCATCTACATACGTTGTGGTTTTTCTTCAGATCATTAAACAGTGCCAAGTGATCCTTAACTTCTTGGCTGCGGAGGGCCGACTCAGCACGCAGCACGTGGACTGCATCTGGGCTGCAGCTCAGGTAAAAACCCGATAGTTGTTTTTCCAGTGCCTATTTATTTATTTATTTATTTATTTATTTATTTATTTATTTGTGTTAGTCCAATCAGTGTGGATGTGCGGGCATCTTCTTGTGATACTCAAAAGAATCCCTGCCAAATACAGTTCCGTTTTCAAACATGGTGCAGTTGGCAGTTAATTATGCATGAGCACCACTAATTGTTTTTGTCCTGGTTTTCCACTGCAAGGAAACATATGTGATGGCGGCAGTTATATCCGAAATTTGACTCATATCAGAATGCATAAAATTTGGTCAACTGCATTTTTGGAAACCCAGAAATAAAGGAACTCTTATCTTAAAGGGTACCACGGATAGTAAGACATGTAGTTCTTAAAAGATAAATGTCAGTACGAGTAATGATATTCGATATTAAAACTCCTCCTAATGTTTTCATTTGGATAAAATTTGTAAAATTACTTTAACTACTAGGTTGCCATTGTTGTTGACATCGCAGGGCGGTGACTGCACATGGGTACACTGCCGGCTTTCCACAGTGCCACTCTTTAACTACATAAACATCTCATCAGTTCTGCCCTTCCAATTTAAACCCGAGTGGAACATAATGAGAAGGACAGCAAAAGCAAAATGAACAGGAAAGATGGGATGAGACGAGTGGCGATCATGTGTCAAGTTAGCAAGTGACAGAACTCTCCTGCTCTAGTGACGAGAGCAGGAGAGTGTTTGATGTCAAAAACTGTTTGCAGATTTTCACGGTAAACTATTGTGTGATCCAACTTATTCCAATATTATTATGGAAGTAGTTAGCATCCAGAGCTGTTGTGTTTGATTATTTTTGCTGACAGCCCCGGTACCACACACGAAAACGCTGATGCAGTTTGTCTCTACTGAGACGTCTAATGATGTCTTACCTTTTGTTTGTCACGTAAAAGCAGATGGCCAGATTGTTGATCATCATGCCGGTGTTCTCAAATTTATCAGACTTATCAGATGTTGCTCCCGAAGTTTGCTTTCCGGTGAAGAAGCGACACGGAAAACGAATAAATGTATTAAATTTTGTTTCATTGCTGGCTATTTGTATAATTTTCAGCCCAACAGATTTTAATGACTCCTTATTTTACACATTGAGATCTAAGAGGCAGAGAAAGAGTGGACACAGGCATTCAGATTCGTAGCTTGGACTGCACTGTTCATTGGCATAAGCTTTGACAACGCCTTCACAACAAACATAAGTATCATATAGTGAAAATAAAATAAAAGTAATATTCATCTCTCTCAATAATGTTCACAAAAATAAAAGTGCTTTAATCTGTAATTATAAGGCTCTATCCTCACACAGTTCAACAACAATGCAAAGAGAATTGACATTCACAAATTCACAATCAAAATAGATATGCAAAATATACATAAAACCTTTTCAGATTTTGGTCAAACTCTAAACCTTTTAGCAACTCGTTTAGCTCAACAAATGCACTGGATGGCAATATTTAGTCACAGTATACAAACTATGATGCTGTGAGCCATTATCAGGAGTCTTGTATGTTGTAAAGACAACATACAAATGAGGCACAATGGACCTGCACCGAGAAGGAAATTGCGACGTCAGTCGAGGGACAAAATGCACTCATTGGCTTGATCTCGAATTAATTTAAAACTCACCATTTACACCTTGTGGTGTATTTAAATCACTACCTTACATAGTTAAAGAGTGACACTGTGGAAGTACGGCAGTAAGTAGTTTATTTTTTGGTTTAAAATTTTACAAGTTTTATTAAAACAAAAACATTAAGAGGGGTTTTAATATGAAATTATTATAACTCGTACTAACATTTATCTTTTAAGAACTACATGTCTATCCATGGTACCCTTTAAGGCACAGTTGGTACTTCTGAAAAGCTTGAAAACTATAATTGTTATTAATGTTGTTCCATAATTAATGACCATCCTTTGCTTCCTGTCACAGCTGAAGCACTGCAGCCGCTACATCCATGACCTTTTTCCTTCCCTCATCAAGAACTTGGACCCAGTGCCCCTCCGTCATGTTCTCAACTTGGTCTCAGGTCTGCACCCCAGCGCGCACACTGAGCAGGTATCAGTAAATTTCATGAAATACGTATGCTCCACAATGAGTTATGTTCCAGAAGGATGCTTGTACTTGGAGTTCCTTGCAGGTCTGATGCTTAGGCATGTCTCTGTTGCTGCTACGTATTGTCTCTCATTTGCTGTTCTTCATTGAAATCTTAGTTCAGTCTCATAAGTTGATTACTTTAGTCACAAGCACCAATGTATTTATTTTTCATTGTTGCACAAGAATGTCACGAGTGTTCCCATTTTAAGGAGGAATAGGAGATCATACACTTAAAAAATTGACTTCCTTCCGTCACTCTAAGGTTTTAGGTAGACATAACTTAGTATACTGCAGGTTATCTCAATTGACTTATTATAGGTATTCCTTACTCATTTCATCAAGATTAATCTTGTAAACTTGATTGAATGAGTTAAATTGAATTAACAGTAACTGTTAAGTTTGACGCACAAACGGCCAATGACCACTGCTGAATGAAACCGCAAGAAAAGGCTTTATTATTTGTAAATAGTGGAGTGCCTATTGTCCCTATTCACACAACCTTTGGCGCGAGTAACCTAGTGGAGACTGTCGCGCCTTTGCAGACACTCTACTTGGCCTCCATGCTCATCAAGGCTCTGTGGAACAACGCTCTGGCCGCCAAAGCCCAGCTGTCCAAGCAGAGCTCCTTTGCTTCGCTTCTCAACACCAACATTGCCATGGGCAACAAGAAGGGTCAGTGTCATGCTGATAGGAATGCTTGTGAGGGTCACTGAAAAACACTGTGGAGAACTTCGCATTAGTGTAACGTTTATGTTGCTGTCGTGTGTCGGTCAGGCTCCCCGGCCGCTAGCCCGGACAGCAGCGACACGCAGCACAGCGCCAGCAGCGACATCGACGAGCAGATGATGGCGGGAAGCAAGCGTGGTCAGCAAAGGCTTTCGGACACTGAGGTAATAATATATGCATAATATAGAATAGTACTTCAAAAAGGGAATTAGCGCCTCTTGCTTTTTGTGAATATTTTGTTATCAGGCAAGCGACTAATTTTGCTAATTTACAAAAATAGCTATCAATCACTTTTTGGGTCATGTAGGCCACAATATGAACATTTGGTGTGACTAAAGATGCACGATAGTATTGGTTACCGATAATTATCAACTAGTAATGCAATCAGATAATTATATAATTGATTTAGCCTCTAAATGTGCGCTATAGACACAGTTTTGTCTAGAGGTGTGACAAAATATCGAAATGGTGATATATCGTGATACTTTGTATCCCAAAAGGTTATCGATATGCTCCTGCTAAAGGCAGAGTTATACTTCCGCGTCAGACCTGCGCCGTCAAGGAAGACCCGAGTTACGACCCTGCGCCTCATGCTGACGCGCTCCTCTCGAATTTTCAAACCTTCGCGTCACGTAGACGCGTATGACGTGGCAGAAACGGACTGTGATTGGTCCGCTCAGGCTGTTGTTTCCGGTTCAGCGCGAAATCACCGCCATTGTAGAATAGAATCAAACATTATTTTCTACACGCAAAAATGGACCGAGCCGACGGGAGTATCATCGAAGAGCAAGTCTCGTCAAGACATTATTGTGATTGCTAAATGGCAAGGTCGGCGATTGAAAAGAAAATTTTTAAAAAAAGAAAAGGAAGAACCACCAAGACGTGTGTGTTCGGAATCGAGTGGCCACACGAAGCGGTGACCCAGTCGGCCAAAAACTGCCAACTTTTTATCCCTCTATGTCGTATTTTTGGTTGGTGCACTTCATCATTTATTGTGTACTTATGTTTGCTGTGAGTCTGTGACCTATTTACGTGTCACACTTCAAGTATATGAAGAATAAAGCACAGATTTGGTGTCAAAAGAGTTTTGATCTTTAATTTTCAATAACAGACAGTTCACACACGATACATCATCACTGATTGAGAGTGCCTCGGTGCTTTTTATGATAACGTTAAAATCAAGGCTCCCAACGCAGTTTGGGAAGTTAAATCAGGGGTTTTCAACCCAGTCCTCAAGGCACACTGTGGGTCCTGGTTTTTGTTCCAGCCGATCCAGCAGAGACAGTTGAACCAATGAGGCTTCTGCTAAAACAAGCCACACCTGACTGCAATCAACTGATTGCACTTGTAAAACACCAGATTGGGGAAAAAGTGTTGTCATCTTGTTTGGTAAGAATGAAATCCTGCACCCACAGTGTGCCTTAGTGGAATAGGTTGGGGACCCCTGCGTTAAATAGACGCCAGAAATCTGCTATGGCTTCCCACTGGCTGGTTGTAGAACACGGCAAACAAATCGGGCTGGAGGGCTTTGCAGGCCTTGAACGCAGTGCTCGACACCAGTTTGAAGCTAGCTAGCTAGTCTAAAACTCTCTGTGCAGCATCAAAAGTCGGCCAGACCGCCTCGAAACAGTCTTCTGCGTCGCCTGCCCCTCAACATTTGTATGTTCAATATTTATTCAATGTTGTTGAGCAGAATATTTACTTTCAAGAGTTCCATCTTGCATTGTTTATTTTTTCTCCGTTACACTAGACTAGCGGAAGTCAACAAGCATGCCCCAAAACCGTACAAACATAACGCCACACCCCTCTAGTGGCTTGGCGGTGAATTACAGAGCAACGCGTTCCCTCACCGCAGAACTATCCACTGTCGAATGACGCCGTAGTCGCTGCGCCGTCACCGCAACGCAGGAGTATAACTCAGGCTTAAGAATCGAGATATCGTTTTGAAAAGGTGTCAATGTCTTCAAAAAAAAAAAAAAAAAGAACCCACAAGTTGCTAGATAAATCTTCCACCATAATAGTGTCTCAGTTAATTCTAAGGCTGCATTGACACTGCTCGACGCCCAATCCATTGACTGGGAACGTTTGTTCATTCGAAACCAGAGCATTCGCAGTCATTCTGTCCGATTTTCAGGGCATTTACAGGTCACTTGTTGTTCATTTTAGGGCATTTACAGGTCATTTTCTGTTGAGTTTGAGTCACTGCCTGTTCATTTGGGTGATTCCCAGCTCATTTCCTGTTCTGTAACTCAAACAGGAAGAGACCCATAAAATACCCCAAAATCAACAGGAAGTAACTGAAAATGAACAGGTAAATGACCTTAAATGGCCCAAAATTTCCTCATTGCTTGGCATTGGCTGCCACTACCGGCCATAGACGTTCAATCCGTTTGAAGTGGGAGGGATGGCAGCGAATGAACATTCGTGCATTCGCTGCCACCCTCCCAGTTCAAATGGATTGGACGTCTACTAACGATAAACTCATTCCAATTCACAGCAGAAGCTTGTTTTTTCTGTTTATTAGTTGTTTGTAGAATATCCTAGAATGATTTCCTGACCAATGTATCGATAATCGTTCTATCACCATATCGTCAGATCGTTATCGTGAGCATTGTATCGCAAATCGTATCATATCATATCGTGAGGTACCAAGAGGTTCCCACTCCTAGTTTTGTCCAATTCTTGTTTTGTTTTGTCCAATACGAGGCTGCCGCTAACACGAAGGCTTAAGCTGATAGCGGTGCCTTAAACAAATAGAAAGCTACGAGGTTTGTGATGATGGGAGAAGCTTTTCACAAGCAGAGACATTTTGACCGACGTGTCCTGAGAGCCAAAGCCCTGGATGAAAAAATAATGCACTTCATAGCTTTCGTTGACTAGCCGCTTATTGTCGTGGAGGACATGGCTTTACAGTATTTGGAGCCACGCTGCCAGATACCGAGCCTGCGCTACTTTTCGGATGCGTGCTTACCTGCCCTATACGACCACCATTCTTCGTGGTAAACATGCTGATCACATCAGTTATCAGTCAAGTAAGCATGCTTTGCATGACGGCACAGTGGTTAGATGATCATTTCAACATGCACCAAACCACACTCCACTCATAAGAACTGCCTGGGTCACAGCAGAGGCAAGTAAAAAAATTATAATGTCTTAATCAGATTATTTTTCTTAAATCTAGCCAAATAGTTGTTTTGAGTGTTAAAGAATAGTTAAAAGATGAATCAGATTATTCCACTTACTTGAAGTAAATATTACGATTTGTTCTTAAATCCATACATCTAAAAAAAATGGTCATTTTTTACTTAAATCAAGAAAAAGTTGCTGTCAAATAGTGTTTCGAACCATATACAGTGCCTTGCAAAAGTATTCGGCCCCCTTGAATCTTGCAGCCTTTCGCCACATTTCAGGCTTCAAACATAAAGATATGAAATTTAATTTTTTTTGTCAAGAATCAACAACAAGTGGGACACAATCGTGAAGTGGAACAACATTTATTGGATAATTTCAACTTTTTTAACAAATAAAAAACTGAAAAGTGGGGCGTGCAATATTATTCGGCCCCTTTACTTTCAGTGCAGCAAACTCACTCCAGAAGTTCAGTGAGGATCTCTGAATGATCCAATGTTGTCCTAAATGACCAATGATGATAAATAGAATCCACCTGTGTGTAATCAAGTCTCCGTATAAATGCACCTGCTCTGTGATAGTCTCAGAGTTCTGTTTAAAGTGCAGAGAGCATTATGAAAACCAAGGAACACACCAGGCAAGTCTGAGATACTGTTGTGGAGAAGTTTAAAGCCGGATTTGGATACAAAAAGATTTCCCAAGCTTTAAACATCTCAAGGAGCACTGTGCAAGCCATCATATTGAAATGGAAGGAGCATCAGACCACTGCAAATCTACCAAGACCCGGCCGTCCTTCCAAAGTTTCTTCTCAAACAAGGAGAAAACTGATCAGAGATGCAGCCAAGAGCCCCATGATCACTCTGGATGAACTGCAGAGATCTGCAGCTGAGGTGGGAGAGTCTGTAGGACAACAATCAGTCGTACACTGCACAAATCTGGCCTTTATGGAAGAGTGGCAAGAAGAAAGCCATTTCTCAAAGATATCCATAAAAAGTCTCGTTTAAAGTTTTCCACAAGCCACCTGGGAGACACACCAAACATGTGGAAGAAGGTGCTCTGGTCAGATGAAACCAAAATGGAACTTTTTGGCCACAATGCAAAACGATATGTTTGGCGTAAAAGCAACAGAGCTCATCACCCTGAACACACCATCCCCACTGTCAAACATGGTGGTGGCAGCATCATGGTTTGGGCCTGCTTTTCTTCAGCAGGGACAGGGAAGATGGTTAAAATTGACGGGAAGATGGATGCAGCCAAATACAGGAACATTCTGGAAGAAAACCTGTTGGTATCTGCACAAGACCTGAGACTGGGACGGAGATTTATCTTCCAACAGGACAATGATCCAAAACATAAAGCCAAATCTACAATGGAATGGTTCAAAAATAAACGTATCCAGGTGTTAGAATGGCCAAGTCAAAGTCCAGACCTGAATCCAATCGAGAATCTGTGGAAAGAGCTGAAGACTGCTGTTCACAAACACTCTCCATCCAACCTCACTGAGCTCGAGCTGTTTTGCAAGGAAGAATGGGCAAGAATGTCAGTCTCTCGATGTGCAAAACTGATAGAAACATACCCCAAGCGACTTGCAGCTGTAACTGGAGCAAAAGGTGGCGCTACAAAGTATTAATGCAAGGGGGCCGAATAATATTGCACGCCCCACTTTTCAGTTTTTTATTTGTTAAAAAAGTTTAAATTATCCAAGAAATTTTGTTCCACTTCACGATTGTGTCCCACTTGTTGTTGATTCTTGACAAAAAATTAAAATTTTATATCTTTATGTTTGAAGCCTGAAATGTGGCGAAAGGTTGCAAGGTTCAAGGGGGCGGAATACTTTTGCAAGGCACTGTATGTTCTTGAATAAAGAACATTTCTGACAAACAAAAGTTTTTTGGGTTTTTTTTGTTCACATCTGATGTGGAAAAAATGGTACTAAATTATATTTTTGCACAGTAACATTTGCTCTTGTGTCTACTTTGAAAATTTACATGTATCTTTTAATAGACTTATTAGCTTGACGTTACCAGTTATCGTCGGGAAGGGGGAGAAAATTATCGGTTAATTTATTATCATGCATGTTCACATGTGATATCACGTGACATATGACCCAAAGTGTTATGTCCACAGTTCTCAAAAGTAATTTATACATTTTTTAAACAATTAACCATATACAGTATATACAGTATAGACATACAGTATTATGAAAAAATTCTTTTGCCTAAGCAGTCAAATTCAAAACATTGCTATATTTGATAAAGTGGATACTCCCGTAAAGTATATCATGTTATTGCAAAATTTCTTTTCTGACCTTTGACTCTCTCTTGTATCTAGTCTATCACCTACCCTTCAAATTTGAGGTAAATGTGCCGTTATATTATGTAAATTGCTAATCCATTGACATTGCGACACCACAATTTAATCTCCTCTTCCAATTCATATTGCAAACATGTTAAAGTTTGGTAATAAGCCCTTTATTCATTCTTGAGTTACCTACAGGCGGAGGTAATTTAAAAAAAAACTGATTTTGGACCCTCAATAATACTAAAGTTTCTTTATTTTTAAAAATGTTATAGTATTTTACTCATTGTGTGCCATTGACAACAATAGATTTCCAATTCATTTAAACTGGGAGGACTGACTGAATGCTCATCTCTCAGTGCCAGTGAGTCATTGGCTGCCACTGATGATGCGAGACGTCCAATCCATTTCGACATCTGAGTCAAAACGGATTGGCTTTCTAGCATCATCAGTGGCAGCCAATGAGTTAAATGAGTGCCCAATAAAGAGTTAAACAGCACATAATGGTAATTTTTAAATTTGTGTATACGTATTATGTTAATTGGCATCATATTATCCAATTGGCATCATATTATCCCTAATGCTAGCGTTGTGATGGTGGATGTCAGGAGTCGATGCAGGGTAGCTCCGATGAGACAGCCAATAGCGGCGAGGAGGGCAGCAGCGGGCCGGGCAGCACCAGCGGCCACAGCGACGCCTCAAGCAACGAGGCCGCCTCCAGCAGAGCAAGCCAATCGGCCGGTAGCCCCGCCAGCGACGTACACTCGGACGACATGGCCGACAGCGAGGCCCTAAAGGAGGAGGAGGAGGAGGAAGACGACGATGACGAGGAAGATGAGGAGGAAGAAGAGGAAGATGACGACGATGACGATGAAGAGGATGATGAGGAAGAAGAGGTGCCTGGTGACGACAGGCCACAGAAGGCAGAGGTGGGAGCAAGACGTGAAAAAAATGATGTAGGAACAAACAACACTTTAAAAAAAACATGCAAAAAAGTGTGTTTCCATCTGTCACTTCGAAGCAATTTAAATCACAATCTGGAATTTTACGGTCATTTCAAAATTTGACGACCTTTTGACTTTCAGAGTCGTGAAAAGTAAGCCTTCACTTTATTAGCTCATCTTACAGATCAATGGTAAGATTTGTATTACCGCACATTATTTATAATACTTGGCATAATCTTGGTAACAGGATTGCAAAACTGCACTAATGTTGGCTAGCTGTTTAGCGAGCTGTCCCACTTAAATAAATAAATCAAGAAAAAAAAGTCTTGTCCTAATCATATGCCCAACAGGCTTCCATTAGGTAGTCAAATTTTATCAAAATGTGAAAACTAGAAGCAAAAACATAAATTTGCACGACCCATTCTTTCGGAAAGCTTGATGTAGTGATATTCCCTCCTTTCTACCATGCTTAAAAGGTTATGGTAACAGGGTTGCATGCATGTTGTGGGGCACACGTTCCATGAGTGTTAATTAATATTGAAATGTTATGTTTATTACCGGTAAAACAAAAGCAATTAAACGATATACGTACATTTCATTTAAACTATTGAGATTCAATATGGTCCTTGGAGGAGGTTGGCTAAGAAAAAGAATTAGGTGCATTTTAGGCGTTACTCCAGACATAATTTAGATTTATTTTGGGGGAAGAAAAGTATTCCTTCTCAGTTTTTTATTTTACAGGTTTGGTCTCATGACAAAGTTACTCTTTTAGTAGTTTCAGTGTGGATTTAAAATTGATGGTACATGTCCAATTCTAGAAAGACCAATAACATTCTCATGAAAGCTGGTAAAA
The DNA here is from genome assembly GCF_030265065.1 of Corythoichthys intestinalis. NCBI lineage: Eukaryota > Metazoa > Chordata > Actinopteri > Syngnathiformes > Syngnathidae > Corythoichthys > Corythoichthys intestinalis. Next base: position 49,495,519 of record NC_080402.1, read on the forward strand.
TATATAAAACAAACTGCAGTCTTCTCAATCCCTAAAATTGGCAAACTAAATCTGACTGTATTCAAGCCATGTGACTGAAGCACCCACCTTTGGCAGAGGGACCCTCGGGAGCAAGCGGAGTCGCGGAAGAGGAAGGCGGGCGAGGCTCTGAGCGAGGGCACCAAACCCAAGGTTCTTCCCTACAGCCCGGAGACATCCGCCATCATGGCAGCCGCTGCGTCGTCCTCCCTGGAGAGTCGCATGAGAATGATGGATACGTGCGTGGCGTCCTCGTCCGCGCATCCCCCTCAGGCACCCGACATCAGCCCTTGCCAGGTGAGACCCCAGGAGCCTCCCTGCGTGACGAGGCCTGCAGACTTCCTGGGCGAGGCCATGGGTGGCGAGATCTTCAACTGCCGCCGCTTCATTGGACCCCAGCATCACCGCCACCACCACCACCATCATCATCACCACCACCACCATCACCACCACCACCACCACCACGAAGGGTAAGTTCTGTTAAGTCTGTTTTGCTTTTTGCGGAGGGAAAAAACTGGAGCGTCAAGGACCTGCAATGTGATTTGGGAGCCTTATTTTGTATACTTGGCAATTAAAAAAAACAAAAAAATTGGCCTGTTGTCAAATTTACAAGATTGTATGTCACGTTTTAAGGTTTTTAATTTCAAAATTTGTTATGATAGAGTAAATAGCTCATTTAATTAAGCTGTTGAGTGAATAGAAAAGACAGCAATTTGCCCTCCAGGCTTATAAAGCACTGGGGGTAACCCTGAACATTTATACCCGAACACACGTACATAGAAAAATAGGGATTACTGATGTCACGAGTAGAGCTGAACGATTTTAGGGGGAAAAAAAGATTTTTCTGGCTGATACTGCAATTTTTTTTCCCGATTCAGTTTGCTTCAAATTAAGGTTTCATCCAAAATGTATTGTCATATTTGTAAAAATGAATGAAAAATACATCATGCCATCAAAACATCATATACGATGACTTTTATTACAAGGACACGTGTTACGCTGTTTTTAATGTGATTAAAATTGGTTTCAAAAGACACTAAAAGATGAAAATTCAGTCGTCCTTCCAGTTTAAATGAATTATAAGTCAATGAGTTGTCAATGGCAGGCAATGAGTTATGTATGTAAAAATGAAAAAAAAGGTTATTTCCGCAAGAATTGTTCGACTAACTGCATCAAACAGATCGAGGGGTGAGCGATATGGCATAAAATTCATATCGTGGGATAAACCAAATCCCCTCACCGTAGCAGTATTTCTATTGTGACAATTTTTAATTATTATTTTGAATTTTATTAAAATAAGAAATATAAATATTTCCTGTTAAAAGGAGTAGAAAAGAGCTAATTTATTAGTTTGCTCAACAGGTCCTGAGTCACACAGTTTTAAAATTGTGAAGTCTAAATTCACAATTTGGATGTGAACTCGATTAATCTTTCAAGTTAGGGATATCCCGTTCGCATATTTTTGCATCCGAGTCACCTGATTATGAGAATCTGGCGATAGAGTCCTGATCCGATACATTTATTTATTTATTTATTTATTTATTTAACAAAAGTTCCCAACATGTTTCTGTCCCACCGTGCTGCCTTCATAATGCGAATTATTTTTAAACAAGAATAATGTAAAAAAATGCTTGTGTTTCTTGAATGCTTCATTGAGTGAGTCAACTCAAATCCACTCACGCTTTGGTGCTCACGCTGCAGAGAACAGCCTCTCACTGACACAGTGAGTTGCCAGAGCACACTTATGCAAGTTTAATGATGCTTGACACATTTGTGCCTTTGATCGTACAGCTACAAACTTCTCTAGCAGGATCAAAGCTACAAACCTGTCAATTATCGTCAACTTTAAGTACAAAACGCAGGCTGGACAGTTGGCGCAATTCTTAGCTCGAGGGAGGGTGAGAGGCTGTGGCGGGCGCTGTACGAGCATGAATCGGAAAAACACAATTTTTTTTTTTTAAAGACCCGATCCTGTGAAAAATGGCGCGATCGGCCCAATTTCCGATCACGTGATCGTCTCGGGATATCCCTGCTTTCAACCCTAGTTACGAGGAAGGAAGGGCATTTTAGGATACTTTCATTTGATTAGCTAAAACGCCACTAAGTGCAGTCACTTCCTGAAAATACTGGCTTTTATTGATGTCTGACTGATTGTCTATCCCTTTAAGACACCACTGTAATGTTGTTATTTCATTATTGGTGGGAATTTTAGTCATTATGATGGTGAAATGTCACTCTTAACTCGTGTTCGTGTGGGCACAGGCCAACGGTGGAGGACATGCTGAGTGCCGACGACGTGAGCTGCAGCAGTTCGCAGGTCAGTGCCAAGTCGGAGAAGAACATGGCAGACTTTGACGGCGAGGAGTCTGGTTGTGAGGAGGAACTGGCCCAGATCAACTCGCACGCCGAGCTTAGCTCACACCTGCAGCAGCACCTCCCCAACCTGGCGTCGATCTACCACGAGCACATGGTGCAAGGTGGGTGGATGAGGCCGGGCATCGGTGCCCTTTTGCAGGGCAGAGAATCCCAAATGTATTTGAGCTAACAGACATTTTTAGGGCAAAATATAATTAAAAGCATATGCATTATTATACATGTATAATAGTCTCTTGTCTGTCTACGTTTGAGATGTCCTATCAGTCAATAAAACACATTGACACCAAGAGTCATTATGTACATTGCGTGAATTCTTTGCCTGTTTGTTGAACATAATGCAAATGGAGGAAGATCTACACATGGAGATCTTAGATTAAAATCTGCTCACTAATTAATTTAAATTTGCTTGACAGCTGATGAATCCTCATGCAGCAATAGTAAAGGCATCAATGGTTTTGCGGTTGAATGTTTCAGAATTGCGAGAGGTTCTTTTGTGTTTCTAATCAGGTCCGGCCGTGCACAAGCATCAGTACTCGAGCGGCCACGCGGTTACCGACGTCAACTTGGACAACGTCTGCAAGAAAGGAAACACGTTGCTGTGGGACCTGGTGCAGGACAATGATGCTGTACGCCTGCCTTTACACAAATATTAGCTCAATGACAAAAATATTAGGGCTGTCAAACGATTAAAATTTTTAATCGAGTTAATTACAGCTTAAAAATTAATTAATCGTAATTAATCGCAATTAATCGCAATTCAAACCATCTATAAAATATGCCATATTTTTCTGTAAATTATTGTTGGAATGGAAAGATAAGACAAGATGGATATATACATTCAACATACGGTACATAAGGACTGTATTTGTTTATTATAACAATAAATCAACAAGATGGCATTAACATTATTAACATTCTGTTAAAGTGATCCATGGATAGAAAGACTTGTAGTTCTTAAAAGATGAATATTAGTACAAGTTATAGAAATGTTATATTAAAACGCCTCTTAATGTTTTCGTTTTAATAAAATTTGTAAAATTTTCAATCAAAAAATATACTAGTAGCCCTATTCTCTCCTCAATGTGTGTGAGTACACAAATTGACAGACAGCGAACATAAGTTCCAAAAAGAAATCAGACGGTGTGGCAAAGTTGCATGGGCTTTACTGAAGTCATCTCTTTTTGACAGGAGCACGTTTCTTGTATTTTTGTAAAACTGAAAATAACAAGGCAATGTGTCAATAACTTGCATAAATCACAAAATAACATAAAATGTACACACACGTGTCCATTTGAGCAGTAGCACTAGCCAATTAGCTCACAAGCATCTAACAATGTAACTGCATTTCACCATATATGTGAACAAATTCAAATACACATCATCAATAACTATCTAATGCTCATGAATATAAACAAAGGAGGAATATAACTCACAAGCGGTGCATGTATTAGACACAAACAGTGTGATGGGGCTATGAGAACTGCCACTGAATACTGGCACTGAATACGTTAGCTGGTCTGAATAGCACTGTCTGTCTATTAGTGTGCGTTCGCGTCGACATATAATCATGTCAGAAAAGCGCGCCTAAACCCAAATAATCAGCTACACATCTGTCTGAGCGGGCCTAGTGCGTTAATGGCGTCAAATATTTTAACGTGATTAATTTAAAAAATTAATTAACGCCCGTTAACGCGATAATTTTGACAGCTCTAAAAAATATACAAATCCTGTTTTTTTTTTTCTTTTCTCCACATCATTTGTGCAGCACAAAATACATTTACAAGCTAATTACACTTGAGCTATCTTAGTTGGCTTTTTTGCTTCCGGTGGATTTGTCCTGTAAAGTTTGCCGGGTAACTTGCTGTCTGCAGTAAACTCTGAGTATAACCCTGCATGTTGGGTTTTTTAAGTTGTGTTCAATGGACTTACATCCTTTCTGCTATAAGTGCTCGGTTTGCAAGTTGCAGGCTTTTTCATTGTTAAAGTGTTTTTATACTGTCCCACGACAGCTACTAGAATATCAACCGCCAATGTTTACTTCGTGTTTACAGCATATTTGTTTAAAACGTTTTTGTTTTTGTTTTGGCAAAATCCTTGTGCCTTTGCATTGTGGCCCTTACAAATTTAATATGACATAAATTAAATGTCAAGAACCTGAACATCCCTAATTTAAATAAATTATACTGCCACACCAATGACATGTCTGAATGTGTTTCAGGTCCACCTGTCTGAAGGTCTGATCAACGAGGCAGAGAAGCTGCTGTGCTCGCTGGTGTGCTGGTTCACTGACCGACAGATTCGCATGCGATTCATTGAGGGTTGCCTAGACAACCTGGCACACCACCGGTGAGAACTTAACTGGAAAACACTAGCAAACTGGCATGTTTTGTTTTTTAAACAGTGCTTTTTGATGGCCTCAGATCTGTTGTGGTCTCCTTGAGACTCCTTCCCAAACTCTTCGGCACTTTCCAGCAGTTCGGCTCCAGCTACGACACTCACTGGATTACCATGTGGGTAACAGCTTGAACTGACGGACCTCTGCCTTGGCAAATCAATCGGAGTTGTTTTTTTCTAGCCCTTATGTAACATAACTGGTAAAACATTTTAACTGAATCATTATTTAAATAGCTTTTTTTCATTTTTCTATACTGAAGCACAGTGGTAAAGTGGTTTAGGCCTTTTTCTATTCCAGTAGAGTGAAGGCTTACATTACTGAATATACTTTGTATGAATAAAACATCTTGTTTTTTCAATGCTTTATTTTTGGTCAGGTGGGCTGAGAAGGAGCTGCACATGATGAAGCTCTTTTTTGACAATCTCCAGCACTACATTCAGGAGGTCCGACAGCATCGGCACAAATTTGCTCTGTGAGTCCAATTTCAAGACTTGATGTTGATCTAATGTTATACCACCGAGTCAAA